>NC_134357.1:139430055-140678169 GCF_048569485.1 Anomaloglossus baeobatrachus | reverse complement strand
ATGACTGAGGTGATTATTGGGGGGGGGGGGGGGGGGGGGCTGCTTGTTCTTGGCTCGTTGGCCTCTACAACTTATGCGTTGATTATTTAGGTCTTATTTTGGTGACTAATTGTTCTTCTCTAACAAGTATTCCAATTGGAATATGTGTAAAGAAAAATTATGGAAAAAAAACAACTTTTTCCATAATGATAAACTCAGGACACTGCATAACTGCTGCCATCTGTTTTTGGCTGCCCGGGCCGCCTCTAGTGATGCAAGGAATGTCTGACGTCATCCAACCGCGCCAGACTCCTGATGACGCGCTTGAGGAGCGCCGCCCACCAGCTCCCATTAACAGTGATTCCGCAATGGAATCAAACCGGGACGAGGCGGAGCGCTGTATAAGCATCGCCGTAGACGCCATCAAACACCAGAACCATGAGAAGGCCCTCCGGTTCCTGGAGAAGGCTCAGAAGCTGTTTCCCACTGATCGAGCACAGGGTAAGGAGCGGTAGAAGGAAACCGGAGAATCGACGGGTGGGGGAAGACTAGGTTTAAGGAAAGCTGTTGCGTCACATCTCCTGGGTGCGCATGCGTGTATGACGTATGACGCGCAGAGGATTCTAGGAATTGTAGTTTGTTAGTGACTCTTAGGTCTTAATTGTGGTATAAATGAGAGTGCTGTTCTGCCGCAGAACGTGTCAGTGTTATGGGCCGTTGTCTAGCAGTGTAGGACTGCGGGGGAGGTGGTGGGTAAAAGTGTGTGAGGTCTTGTAATCGCGTCTCTGGAACCAGGAGCGACTCCGCTGCGGAAACATGGCTGCTGACAGCTGCATGCTGGGAGTTGTAGTTTCCTGGGCGGGTATTGCTGTGTGAATACATATATCTGTGTCGGTGTTCCGTGGACATCTGCCCGTGTAGATGACCCGTGTGAGGTCTGGAGCCACTCCGCCTGTGCTTCACTTTACCTCTGGAATGATGGCTGTAGTTCTGAGAGCGGAATAACGCGCGGACTACATCCCCCACAATCCTTCACGGCTGAGCTGCTGAGTAGTTACTATCTCGACATATTTCCGGGCCTGTACATTACAGCAGGCCGGACTATGCCCTCCATGGCCCCTCACACAGCCATGCGTATTGTCTGCTGCCCGTGCTGTTATTGAGGGGCTGGGGACCCCCTAGTATACTCAGGGTCTGGGGACAGAGCTGTGGTCAGGTTTGTTCTCTTTCTCCAATAAACAGTCTCTTCCTGGCCTAAAACTGCTGATAACAGAGACCACTAGACAGATGACATCTAATAAAGCATTGCAAGGTTGCATCAAGACGTAGCAGTGTGTGTGATCTGCTCCCCAATGGAGCAAAGCAGGAAAAGGGGTCTCCAGAGCTCCTCTATAAGGGGACATCATGGCGAATGCAGGGGGTGATCACTAACATCTCTATTGTATAACAGCAGGAGAGGGTAAAGGGGTCTCCAGAGCTCCTCTATAAGGGGACATCATAGCAAATGCTGCGGCTTCTCACGGAGTGTAACACCGCCATTATATAACAGCAGGAGGAGAGTGTAAAGGGTTGTTCCCAGATGTGTGTGAAAGTGCCCCATTGCTGGCAGGCACATCTGTAACGAGCGGGCCCCATCATGCATCAGAGGCGGCCATGTAGGAGAGACTCCATTCATTTCTATAGGTTAAAAAAGGAAAACATGGCAATAACCATTTATAAGTGTCTGCCGTGATTATCACAAGCGGTCCCTGCTCACGTCTCCGGCTCCTGCCATTCTAGTATTTATTCAGTCCTAAAAGGATATGAAGGTACCAAAACTGTACACTGGGAAGTTACTCCTTAATAAACAGGGAATACTTTGTTCCATAGACTCTTAAACGCACTGGAGATTTCCTGAGTCTGTGTAGACGTAGACTGGATGGTCTCAGAATTCACCGTTGGCTTGCTTTGTGCCAATATTT
This sequence comes from Anomaloglossus baeobatrachus, assembly GCF_048569485.1. Lineage (NCBI taxonomy): Eukaryota > Metazoa > Chordata > Amphibia > Anura > Aromobatidae > Anomaloglossus > Anomaloglossus baeobatrachus. The sequence continues at coordinate 140,676,229 of NC_134357.1, read as the reverse complement.
TTGTGCCTAAAACTTCCACATAGGCTTGGCGTGCCCACAGGGTTGAGTTTGATGAATTCCCTTATTCCTGGCTTTTTCTGGGGCATGTTCTGTTTTGAGTCCTCTGGGTTCACCTTTTTGATCTGGAGAGCAGAGAGATAAGGGTACTTTCACACATCCGGATTTTTGCTCTGCGGCACAATACGGCGTTCTGCAGAAAAACCGCAACCGGCTTTTGTAACGCCGATTGCGGTTTTTTTTGCATTGACTTACATTAGTGCCGTATTGTGCCGCAGGGGCTTGCGTTCGGTCGCAGATGTAGCCGATGCGGCGGCCGGATCGAACGTTCCCTGCAACGTTTTTTGCTCCGGCAAAAAACACCGCATCGCGCCGCATCCGGCCGCTGCGGCGCATTTTTCAATGCATCCCTATGGAGGCCGGATGCGGCGCGATGCGGAAAAAAAACGCATCCGGTCGCCGCATGCGGTATTTTCCACTGCGCATGCTCAGTAGCATGCCGCAACCGGAAAAAACCGGACCGGCCCGCATGTAAAAACTTATGCAAAGGATGCGGTGTTTTCACCGCATCCGTTGCATAGTTTTCACAGCCGGATTGAGCCGCAGGGCTCAAACCGGATGTGTGAAAGTAGCCTTAGTGATGCTCCAGGCTCCCACAGTGCGGGGAGAATCCTGGGATCAGGCTGTCCCAGATCAGTGCAGTTATGGTGTTCTCCCCATGAGTCTGGAGAGTCCAGATCTGCGTGAGGAGTAAGCCGTGCCGCTGTTGGGGTCATGCACTCTGCCTGTTCAGTAGAAGAGCTCACAATACTCAACTGTTGTGCCCATGAATCAGTAGGTGTGCGGGTCATTATGCCATCCACACCACTCACTCAGATACAGAAGTGATCGGATCTCGTCAGCTGATAACTGACTCACACATTTTAAGCCATATAACTGTAAGGTCGGTTTCAGACGTCTGTGTTTATCCAGGTACCAGTCACACGCATGGTTATGATCACGTGTGTGACATCCGTGTTTGTATACGTGTGACACGTACCAAGTAAAACACGTCTCTGCAATGAAAAGATGTTCTATATTTACCTGTGTATAGTGCTGCTGTCTCCCGCTCCTGACCCCCGCTCATTATTTTCATTGATTATTCACTGCCCGAGGATCTGGAAGCCGGAGCATCGCGGGGACAGGCAGGGTACAGCACCGCTGAGGACAGCACCGCCGGGGACAGGTGAGTATACAGCAGTTTGTGCAGTGACATCCAGGGGGTCATCGGAGTTCCCAATGAACTCTCATGAACCCCTGGAAGTCACCATCGCTTTAGCCCAGTTGTCGCAGGAGTGTCATCAGGAGGTCATTGGGAAATCCGATGACCTGCTGGACGTCCCTGCACACACTGCTGGCAGGATACTCCCCTGTCACTAGCGATGTCCCCAATGATGCTGTCTCCAGCGCTGTCACCACGATGCCCCTGCTCCCAGCTGCTTACTGTGGTGAATAATCGATGAATATAATGAGCGGGGGTCAGGAGCGGGAGGCAGCAGAGCCGGAGACAGCATCACTGGATACAGGTAAATATAGAAAATCTTTTTATTTAAAAACCCGTGTTTTCTCCAGTCTGTGTCACACTGATGTCACACGGATCACATCAGTCTGCGGTCCGTGTGACACCTGTGCTGCCGGAGAAAAAACGGGCAGATCTCTGTGTGAAATAGCGGGGCCACACGGTGTGTGTGAAAACACGGCCGTGTGAGTACACAATAGGGTAACATGGGTACATGGGCATCCGTGTTAAAAACGAATGTCACATGTACCTAAAACAGGGACGTCAGAAACCAGCCTAAAGTGCAGCTCTGTCCTACAAAATGAGAGACCACAACAAAGATAAGAAAGTGCCACTAATCTAGTCTAGCAGTTGTATGTATTTCCCTCTGTGCTCTTAAAAATAAAAGTAAGATTATCAAAAAAATGCCACTGTTTTTGCCTCTCGAATTTTCCAGTCACACCGCTGCCCTTGTATTTTTAGTCTGGGGTAGATGGGAGGTCATACACCACTGCAGGATACAGTAGGGTACACTCCAGTTTTTCGTGCAGCCTGTGTACATACAATAGGATAGTTTTAATGAGTGACCATCAATCCTTAGGAGGGCGGTTCTTAACATGTGGAAACCGCTGATTCTTCTCTCTATTTCTGGATCCTTCATTCACAATCATGAAAAGTAATTGCATTGTGCACTCTCCAACCATAGTTCATCAATGTAAAGGCCCTGTCACACACAGAGATAAATCTGCGGCAGATCTGTGGTTGCAGTGAAATTGTGGACAATCAGTGCCAGGTTTGTGGCTGTGTACAAATGGAACAATATGTCCATGATTTCACTGCAACCACAGATCTGCCAAAGACTAAGGCTGCTTTCACACTACGTCTTTTTAACATGCGTCATGAACGTTTTTTTGCTGCAAAAGCGGATCCTGCTTTTACAGCAAAAAACGCATGCTAACGCATCTGTTATTTTGCAGGATCCTGTCACTGGATGTTTAGGGGCGGGCATTGGAGTCATGTGATTGGGAGTGAGGGGAACTAACGTGCCAGACTGGGAGCCGGCTTCTGACAGCTGCAGACGCTGGTAACCAAGGTAAACATCGGGCTTGGATACCCGATATTTATCTTGGTTAAGAGTGTCTGCAGCTGCTAGGAGCAGGGCTGTCTGCACACGTAATTAACGTAAACATCGGGTAACTAAGAGAAGTGGTTACCCGATATTTACCTTGGTTACGAGTGTCCGCAGCTCTCAGGTGGGAGAGAGAGGGAGGAGAGGAAGGGGGAAAGACAGAGATAGAGAGGGTGAGGGAGGGAGGAGGAGAGAGAGACAGATCACGCGAGACTGGTTCTGGGCATGCTCAGTACTTTCTGGGCATGCTCAGTACAAAAGCAGGATCCTGTTACAACGCAACTCAACGCATTCTGCTAGGCAGGATCCAGCGCTCATTGAAATGCATTGCAGCTCGCGGCGCAATGTGAAGGATCCTGTGAGATGCGTTATTTTGACAAAGGTAAAAAACGCTACAAGTAGCGTTTTTGAAACATGTTAAAATAACGCAAAAGTACAGATCCTGTGTCTAACGCACGCAAACGCATGCGAACGCAGGTGGACGCGAGTCCATTGCAAATGCATTGAAGTGAAAACGCATTTGCACTGGATCCGTTTTTCGGCTAAAAAAACGTTATGGACGGATGTTAAATAAACGTAGTGTGAAACCAGCCTTATCTCTGTGTGTGACGGGGCCTTAAGGCCTCGTTCAGACGTGTGTGAGTTTCATACATTGAATATGGACCTGTTATACTCTGGTGCTGCTCACATAAGTGTCTGAAAAAATCACAGACCTCTTTTTTTCACCGGCATCACTGATGAAAATTGCCCATACAAGTATGTCTGTGAATATCCCAGACAGTGCACGGATGGCTTCTGTGATGGACTCTGTAATTTATCCCATATGTGAAAATCACTGATAGTAAAAGCTGACACTGAACAAACAATGATGAAACTGACCATATTATTACATACAGGACTGAACACGGATGAGGCCTGGATAGAGTCCTTGCTATCATTATAATGTGCGTTTCTAAAAAAGATCTGTTTTTCCACATACAAATGTTATATCAGGTTTAGATCTTGGGTTGTGGATTTTTGCTGACTTTTTGCAATTATTTACATTGCTGCCCCACACACTATCATTCTGCAAATCACTTACAGCAAATAAAGACCAAAGGGTACCGTCACACTTTAGCGACGCAGCAGTGATCCCACCAGCGATCTGACCTGGTCAGGATCGCTGCTGCATCGCTACATGGTCGCTGGTGAGCTGTCAAACAGGCAGATCTCACCAGCGATCAGTGACCAGCCCCCAGCCAGCAGCGACGTGCAAGCGACGCTGCGCTTGCACGGAGCCGGCGTCTGGAAGCTGCAGACACTGGTAACTAAGGTAAACATCGGGTATGGTTACCCGATGTTTACCTTAGTTACCAGCTCACACCGCTTAACTTAGCGTGTGCAGGGAGCAGGAGCCGGCACTGGCAGCGTGAGAGCTGCAGAGGCTGGTAACGAAGGTAAATATCGGGTAACCACCTTGGTTACCCGATGTTTACCTTGGTTACAGCTTACCGCAGGCTGTCAGACGCCGGCTCCTGCTCCCTGCACATTCAGGATTGTTGCTCTCTCGCTGTCACACACAGCGATGTGTGCTTATCAGCGGGAGAGCAACAATAAAAAAACGAACCAGGGCTGTATGTAACGAGCAGCGATCTCACAGCAGGGGCCAGATCGCTGCTCAGTGTCACACACAGCGAGATCGCTAATGAGGTCACTGCTGCGTCACAAAAAGCGTGACTCAGCAGCGATCTCGGCAGCGAGCTCGCTGTGTGTGAAGCACCCCTTAGTGTTAGAGGGGTTGTCCAGTGAAAACCAGATGTCCTCTATCTATATACTAGTTAATAACCTAATGATTAGTGTGAGTCCGACCACTGGCACCTCCTTCTATCATCAGAACAGGGAACTCTTATCCTCCTTATAATGGCCTCCATATGGTGACATTTGTGAGCAGATCTGAATGGGGGTACGGTAGGAACCCCTGATCTCGATATACTACTGCCTCGGTGTGATTTCTGTGGAAAAGCTTTTTCTGTAATTATACTAGTAATGAGGGCTCTGGGTGTCACTAATGTGAGGGGGACCAGGAGCTGGCTACGGCTCGGCGCCTGTCTGTGGGCTGGCTGCGGCTCGGCGGCCCGCCTCTGGGCTGGCTGCGGCTCGGCGGCCCGCCTCTGGGCTGGCTGCGGCTCGGCGGCCCGCCTCTGGGCTGGCTGCGGCTCGGCGGCCCGCCTCTGGGCTGGCTGCGGCTCGGCGGCCCGCCTCTGGGCTGGCTGTGGCTCGGCGGCCCGCCTTTGGGCTGGCTGCGGCTCGGGAGGTCAGAGATGTTGGGGACCTCTGCTCTATAACAAACAATTAGCGTGTAATAAATGCATTCTATCTGCAGGGACTGTAATGTCAGCTGTTCATGGAGAGCAGGTACACAGCTGCTGTCACCACTATGTAAAACCTAGATTTGGTCACCCTCTTCTAGACATCCCGGCACATGGGGCTGGTGTATCCCTGGCTCATCGTCTCATTAGGATGAGCGCACGTTGCCCTTGTCTGTGATGCTGGCTGATGTCCCCCGGCAGCAGACATTACTCAGTCTGATTTTTTTCTCACGCCATTTCTGTGTGAGCCCTTACATTGCTCCCTCCTGTTTGTATGGAGAAATTGCTCCTTGTTACATCATGCTGCTGTGGAGCCTCATTCATTTCTAATCATTTCATGTTTTTGTCTCTACATTTTGGTAATTATTCTTCAGACTGGTAATTAGAGAATCCACATCCGGATGTTCAAGTTACTTGGTCTCCGCCATCTTCTTTTGGAGCTCTGGGAACCACTAGTCTTGGTGGTAGAGCCTAACAGGCTGGACCCCTGCAGAATCAGAAGCCGGCTGCAGACCCCAATCCTGCCATTTTCTAGGCTGCAAACTTGTAACAAAATACAGTATAAGAAAGCTTCCCCAAATAATCTCATTGGATGAATCCTCCATTACTTCGATCCTCCCTATCAGTAACTGTTAAAGGGAACCTGTCAGCAGAAATTTTGCCCTAAATCTAAAAGTTTCCCCTTCTGCAGCTCCTGGGCTGCATTGTAGCAAGGTTCCTATAGATATTCTGCCCCCTTTTTAGATCAAAATAAATAGTTTATAAAGTGGTACCTTTCAGTTTGAAAATCTTGTTAATGGTACACTGGGGCGGGCTGCCTGTTGTCTGTTACTGTCCCTCCTGCCGCTTTAGGCCGTCCCCAATGCTTATTTACATACCTCAGGACGCCGCCCAGTGCATCCAATGTCTTGCGCATGCGCCGTGCCACTGTAGTGGGACTGTGCACAGTGGGACCGCTGGTGACGTTGCGCAGGCACGAAATTATGGGCGGCGCTGTGATTTTCATCGGCAAGCTCCCGCCCATAATCTCGTGCCCGCGCTTTCCCCTCTGCCTCCACCGTTCTGCGCATGCCCTGACCAGATGATCGGTGGTGTCCTGCTCCGCTCGTCCCATCTATTTCCTGCTCCAGGGCAAGATGGGAAAGAGGTGACGTTGGGTCATCTGGCCAGGGCATGCGCAGAACGATGGAGGCAGAGGGAAAAGCACGGGCACGAGATTATGGGCGGGAGCTTGCTGATGAAAATCACAGCGCCGCCCATAATCTCGTGCCTGCGCACACGTCACCAGCGGTCACACTGTGCACAGTCCCGCTACAGTGGCACGGCGCATGCGCGAGACATTGGACGCACTGGGCGGCGTCCTGAGGTATGTAAATGAGCGTTGGGGGATGGCTTAAAGCGGCAGGAGGGACAGTAACAGACAACAGACAGCCCGCCCCCGTGTACCATTAACAAGATTTTCAAACTGAAAGGTACCACTTTATAAACTATTTATTTTGATCTAAAAGGGGGCGGAATATCTATAGGAACCTTGCTACAATGCAGCCCAGGAGCTGCAGAAGGGGAAACTTTTAGGTTTAGGGCAAAATTTCTGCTGACAGGTTCCCTTTAACTTTGCAGTGATGATGTGCTATCTACTATATGTGTCCATTAAAAATAATATCTATAATCCAATCTATATACAGTTAGGTCTAGAAATATTTGGACAGTGACACAATTTTCGCGAGTTGGGTGCCACCACATTGGATTTGAAATGAAACCTCTACAACAGAATTCAAGTGCAGATTGTAATGTTTAATTTGAAGGTTTGAACAAAAATATCTGATAGAAATTGTAGGAATTGTACACATTTCTTTACAAACACTCCACATTTTAGGAGGTCAAAAGTAATTGGACAAATAAACCAAACCCAAACAAAATATTTTTATTTTCAATATTTTGTTGCGAATCCTTTGGAGGCAATCACTGCCTTAAGTCTGGAACCCATGGAAATCACCAAACGCTGGGTTTCCTCCTTCTTAATGCTTTGCCAGGCCTTTACAGCCGCACCCTTCAGGTCTTGCTTGTTTGTGGGTCTTTCCGTCTTAAGTCTGGATTTGAGCAAGTGAAATGCATGCTCAATTGGGTTAAGATCTGGTGATTGACTTGGCCATTGCAGAATGTTCCACTTTTTTGCACTCATGAACTCCTGGGTAGCTTTGGCTGTATGCTTGGGGTCATTGTCCATCTGTACTATGAAGCGCCGTCCGATCAACTTTGCGGCATTTGGCTGAATCTGGGCTGAAGGTATATCCCGGTACACTTCAGAATTCATCCGGCTACTCTTGTCTGCTGTTATGTCATCAATAAACACAAGTGACCCAGTGCCATTGAAAGCCATGCATGTCCATGCCATCACGTTGCCTCCACCATGTTTTACAGAGGATGTGGTGTGCCTTGGATCATGTGCCGTTCCCTTTCTTCTCCAAACTTTTTTCTTCCCATCATTCTGGTACAGGTTGATCTTTGTCTCATCTGTCCATAGAATACTTTTCCAGAACTGAGCTTGCTTCATGAGGTGTTTTTCAGCAAATTTAACTCTGGCCTGTCTATTTTTGGAATTGATGAATGGTTTGCATCTAGATGTGAACCCTTTGTATAATAAATAATAATAATAATAATAATCTTTATTTCTATAGCGCCAACATATTCCGTAGCGCTTTACAATTCAGGAGGATCATATACAAACAAGTAACAGTTATAGAAATACAATATTTAGAGGGATAAAAAATACAACTACTTTGTATTTACTTTCATGGAGTCTTCTCTTTACTGTTGACTTAGAGACAGATACACCTACTTCACTGAGAGTGTTCTGGACTTCAGTTGATGTTGTGAACGGGTTCTTCTTCACCAAAGAAAGTATGCGGCGATCATCCACCACTGTTGTCATCCGTGGACGCCCAGGCCTTTTTGAGTTCCCAAGCTCACCAGTCAATTCCTTTTTTTCTCAGAATGTACCCGACTGTTGATTTTGCTACTCCAAGCATGTCTGCTATCTCTCTGATGGATTTTTTTCTTTTTTTTTCAGCCTCAGGATGTTCTGCTTCACCTCAATTGAGAGTTCCTTAGACCGCATGTTGTCTGGTCACAGCAACAGCTTCCAAATGCAAAACCACACACCTGTAATCAACCCCAGACCTTTTAACTACTTAATTGATTACAGGTTAACAAGGGAGACGCCTTCAGAGTTAATTGCAGCCCTTAGAGTCCCTTGTCCAATTACTTTTGGTCCCTTGAAAAAGAGGAGGCTATGCATTACAGAGCTATGATTCCTAAACCCTTTCTCCGATTTGGATGTGAAAACTCTCATATTGCAGCTGGGAGTGTGCACTTTCAGCCCATATTATATATAATTGTATTTCTGAACATATTTTTGTAAACAGCTAAAATAACAAAACTTGTGTCACTGTCCAAATATTTCTGGACCTAACTGTAAGGCCCTGTGCGCACTTACCGGATTTTGCCGCGGATTTTTCGCGGATTTGCTGCATGTTTCGCTGCAGAAAATGTTCATAACATCCCTGCAGTGAATCACCAGCAAATCCTATGGAGAAAAAAAATCCTGTGCGCACTGGGCGGAATTTGACAGCTGCATGTTTTGCTGCGGGAATCCCGCAGCAAAAACAAGTGCATGTCACTTCTTTTCCGCACATCGCTGCGGGATTTCACTCCATTGACTCCAATGTTAATCGTGAAATCCCGCAGGGAATAACGCAGGCAGCAAATTCTGTGCGGTTCACTGCGTTTTCCTGCGTTATTCCCTGCGGTATTTCGCGGTTTACCTCCGGTAATGTACATCGCTTGTCTGCGGTTTTGCAGGGAAGTGATGTCATTACAGGAAGAGGAAGCGGAGCAGAGAGTAAACACAAACACATCACAGACACAGACACATAGACACAGACACATAGACACAGACACATAGACACAGACACATAGACACAGACACATAGACACAGACACATAGACACAGACACATAGACACAGACACATAGACACAGACACATAGACACAGACACATAGACACAGACACATAGACACAGACACATAGACACAGACACATAGACACAGACACATAGACACAGACACATAGACACAGACACATAGACACAGACACATAGACACAGACACATAGACACAGACACATAGACACAGACACATAGACACAGACACATAGACACAGACACATAGACACAGACACATAGACACAGACACAGACACATAGACACAGACACATAGACACAGACACATAGACACAGACACATAGACACAGACACATAGACACAGACACATAGACACAGACACATAGACACAGACACATAGACACAGACACATAGACACAGACACATAGACACAGACACATAGACACAGACACATAGACACAGACACATAGACACAGACACATAGACACAGACACATAGACACAGACACATAGACACAGACACATAGACACAGACACATAGACACAGACACATAGACACAGACACATAGACACAGACACATAGACACAGACACATAGAACACACATAGAAAGCAAACGGACATATAGAAAACAAAGCACGTGGGCTCCGCTGTATATTTACCGTCCAGCCGAGGTAAGCACACAGCGGCGGCCCAGTATTCTCAGGCTGGGGAGGGCGAGGGGCAGGGGTAATGTCCCCCGCCTCACTCCCACCTCCAGCAGCCGAGAATATCAGCCGCAGCTGCCCCGGCACTGTCGCATCCATTATGCGGCAATACCGGCGTGTCCCCGGCTCTTCCTGCCGCCGTGTAGCAGTGGCGGTCAGGGTAATATAACAAGGGGTTAATGGTGGTGGATCACCGCCATTAACTCCAGGCTTGATCATGGCAGCGTCTATGTGACAGCTGACTTGATCAACCCGTAAGTAAAGTGAATAAAACACAGACACCGAAAAATCCTTTATTTTAAATAAAACCAACAAGCCTCGTTCACCATTTTATTAACCCCTCCCGCAACAAAACTCCAGCGTAATCCACAGCTCCGACATAATCCACAGCTCCGGCTCCGGCGTCCTGCACTGCTGACATCCAGCCGCGACTGTCACAGACACAGGCTGAATGCAGCAGACAGCAGAGGTAATTACCGGTCATTTCCCACGGCCGGTAATGTGAACTCACTGCCGACCGTGGGAAATGCAGCGATCTGTCCTCTATCTATCTATCTATCTATCTATCTATCTATCTATCTATCTATCTATCTATCTATCTATCTATCTATCTATCTATCTATCTATCCCTCTATCTATCTATCTATCTATCTATCTATCTATCTATCTATCCCTCTATCTGTTCTTCTGTCTCTTTATCTATCTATCTATCTATCTACTATCTCAGAATTAAATGACTTTTTTTTTTTCTTAATGTGCTTTATTGCATTGAATGCCAACCCGCACGCGGCAATACCGCGAATAATACCGCGGCAAACCGCATGCGGTTTTCGGGTGCGGTTTCCCGCGTTTTTTTACCGCGGGTGCGGTAATCTTTGAGAGCATGCGGAATTTTCTCAAGAAAATTCCATTTCCTAGTGCGCACATAGCCTAAAAGGGTAATGCAGTATCTCACTATTTTAGGCGAAACATGAACATTTAGCATTAGATGTCACTGCTATCTGGTCAGGAGAGCTTTAAAGTCCACCATCAGAAGCCCAGAAAATAGGGTATTATGTACTGGGGTGTCCCATTGAGCAGGAGAGGGGCACTGCACAACCCACCAGTGAGCAAGTCAGCCACTAGTGACATTTCGAGTGACCCATAAAGTGGGATCTGCTACCGCAGCACCCAGTTGTGCATCATCTCTACATTGTATCCATGCACAGCACGCTGTGGATGCCATGTCCTCTGAATCCCTAGGACTCAAGATGGCAGTGATCCTGTGTTTTGTTGTTGTGCTTTTTTTTTTTTGTTTGTTTTTTTTTCTCAGATGAGCACATGGCACACACTAAGTTCTTTCAGATGTCTGTGCCCAGACCACAATGCAACAGACTTCCCAGAGGTCTCCTATGCTACATATAAATATTTGAAGCTGTCACTCTGGTTAGGAGAGCCATGGGAAGTCCGTGCCTTCTGGTCAGTGCACGGGACAGTGTTGCATGGAGGTCTGAAAGAGCACTAAATTGATTGGTTTTGTAAGAGGCTTAAAGGTAATCTGTCACCAGGTTTTTTAACACCTAATCTGAGAGCAGCATAATGTAGAGACAAAGACCCTGATGCCAGTGATGTGTCACTTACTGGGCTGCTTAGTGTAGTTTTGATAAAATCACTGTTTAATCAGCAGTAGATCATCATTACAGGACTACTTGGCGTGCTGCAGGTAGTCCAGCATATTCATGAGCTCTTTATAAGGGCTCTTCTCCACTTGCGATTTCTATGTGCGAGTGCGATCCGATAAAAATTTGCGATTTGCACCGAGTCTCAGCTCTCGCACCCCCATGCAATCCTATGGGAGAGAGAAAAAAGATCAGAATCCGGGTGGCATGCGCATGTCATACAGATGGCATACGCATGTCACACGGATCCTTGACATTTGCATACCACGTTAGACTGGCTACCGGAGGAATCTCCAGTAATACCAGTCCTGGCCGCGATTACATGCACTGAACCCCGGAGCTGTCACCTGAGCTCCAGAGGGCAGCCTGAACAGCGAGCGCCGAGTGATGGATTCCCCGGCGATTGCTGTTCAGTTCAGCACAGCTGGAGACAGACCGGGCTGATCTCTGGAGCTCAGGTGACAGCTCTGGAGTTCAGTGCAGGTAACCACGGCCAGGACTGGTATTACTGGAGATTTCTCCCGTAGCCAGTCCTATGCTGCATGCATAAACACTCACATAGCACTCGCATGACGCTCGCATGTCATACGGATGCTATGTGAGGAAAAAACACACACCGTACGCAGGACACACGCAGACCACACGCAGACCACACGCAGGACACACGCAGGATACTCGACTCACATTTGTAGCCGAGTGTCGCTGTCAATTTTTAAACGCAAGTGGAGAAGAGCCCTTACTGCTAGATCTGCAGCAGAGAAAACATTTATTTTATCAAAATAACAGCAAACAGTTCAGCAAGTGACACATCGCTGGAATCAGGATCTCTGTCTCTACATTCTACTGCTCTCAGATGGGGGAGCAAAAACCTGCTGACAGATTCCCTTAACGACTGGGATGTAAGGGGTAATGTTTCTCCTTGAGGGGAGTGACATGTCAGTGTAACGAGGCTTATATGCCATTCAATGCTCCTCTGGGAAATTAAATCTTTCTCGACAAGGGGGTAACATTACCCTTTTGGATCCTTGTCTTAAGCCTCTCATACAGTTAAATAAGATCTCATACATTGCACTGATGAGGGGCAACATCCCAAAACTGTCTGGAATTTGAAATTCTGGCTTGACTTTTGTCCTAAGTCAGATGACCAGGCTCTTTAAAGTGTCGACGTTGACTTTTAGGCTTGCTACTTCCAATAGGTGGCACCAGAGTTTGGCCTTTTCTTCCCTGTAGAGACAATTTGCATATTTAATTTCCCTGAGGAGCATTGCACGGTGTATAGGCCTTGTTACAATGACTCTGCAGTAGAGATGAGCGAACTTTTTTTTTTTTTAAGTGAAAAAATGCACCAACAATTGATATGCTGCAGATTTTTTTCTGCACCCAAAACTGCAAGGTAAAAAGAAGCAACGTGCGCACAGCACTTCAGAATTCTCATAGACTATGCTGGCATAAGGATAGACCTGCAGATTACAACAACAATCTGCGCAATAATCACGAATTCTGCAATAAAGAACTCAGCGTGCACACATCTTAGGCTGCTTTCACACATCCGTTTTTTGCTGAGCGGCACAATACGGTGCTTTGCAGAAAAAACGCAACCGTTTTTTTTTTCGACGCCGGTTGCGTTTTTTTTTCTGCATAGACTTTCATTAGCGCCGTATTGTGCCGCATGGCCTTATCCGGCATATTTAGCCCATGCGGCGGCCGGATGGAACGTTGCCTGGCACGTTTTTTTGTGCGGCGAAAAAACCACATCACGCCGGATCCGGCGCGATGCGGCACGATTTACAATGCAAGCCTATGGACACCGGATGTGTTTTTTTGCACTGCGCATGCTCAGTATCAAGCCGCATCCGTCAAAAAACGGACGGGCCGCATTGAAAAACCAGTCTTGATAGGAGGCGGTAAATATACCTTTCTGTAGTGCAGCAGCATGAATGAGGGTGATATATTTATGTGGGGTGAGCCCGTCCCCCCCCCCGTGCTGTCTCCGCATTTCCTGCTGCTGCAGTTAGCGCTCCGCACTCCCTCCTGTCTGTTGAGCGCTGGCTGTAGTGGGCTCCTAGATGGAGGAGAGGGATTGTGTAGGTCCGAGGGCACCTCAGCACCAGGGATTACACAGGCAGCCCTTACCGGCGTGACATGTGCTATTTTATAGCTTTACTTCCTCATTCATGCTACTACCGTGTTTTTCCAAAAATAAGACACTGTCTTATATTTTTTTTGCCCCCCCCAAAAAGCACTAGGGCTTATTTTTGGAGGAGTTCTTATTCTTGGAGAAACACGGTTGGGGGTAAGTTTACCCCCCAAAAAAGCAGACACCTCCTCCCCCACTTCCCAGGAGACTCATACTTACCAGACCCAGACGTCTGCGTGGCTTCCAGGTCCTCCTGTGATCTCCGGTCGGTGCTGCACGCCGTCCTACCCTGCTGCTAGCTGACACGCAGGCACACACAGCCGATCACACACACACACAGCCGATCACACACACACACAGCCGATCACACACACACACAGCCGATCACACACACACAGCCGATCACACACACACAGCCGATCACACACACACAGCCGATCACACACACACAGCCGATCACACACACACAGCCGATCACACACACACAGCCGATCACACACACACAGCCGATCACACACACACAGCCGATCACACACACACAGCCGATCACACACACACAGCCGATCACACACACACAGCCGATCACACACACACAGCCGATCACACACACACACAGCCGATCACACACACACACAGCCGATCACACACACACAGCCGATCACACACACACAGCCGATCACACACACACAGCCGATCACACACACACACAGCCGATCACACACACACACAGCCGATCACACACACACACAGCCGATCACACACACACACAGCCGATCACACACACACACAGCCGATCACACACACACAGCCGATCACACACACACAGCCGATCACACACACACAGCCGATCACACATACATACATACATACATACACACACACACACACACACACAGCCGATCGCAGATATACACAGCAGATTACACACAGCAGATCGCAGGCACACACAGCCATCACAGATACACACACACACACACACACACACACACACAGCCGTTCACAGATACACACACAGCCGATTGCAGACACACACAGCAGATCACTGACAGACACACACACACACACACACACACACACACATCCAGCACTTACGGCAGCAGGCAATGAGAGCAAGTCACGTGTCCGGCCGCAGGTCCTGTTCGTTGCGCTCCACTGCACTGCCTCTCGGGATTCTCCCGGCGAGAAGAGATCGGTGTCGCTGGATGAGGTGAGTGTGTATGCGATCCGGTGTGTGTGTGTGTGTGTGTGTGTGATTTGATGTTTGCGTGTGATCCGATGCTTGTGTGTGCGATCTGCTTATGTGTGCGATCTGATGTTTGTGTGTGTGTCTGTGTGTGTGTGTGTCTGTGTGTGTGTGTGATCACTGCAGGTCCTGCCGCTCAGTGTCGGGTGAGTGTATTTGCCGGGTGCTGCTGTGTATAATGACGTGTCCTGCAGTATCTGTAACTTTTTTAGCTGCTCGGACACTTCATTATTGATCCGGGACTAGGGCTTATTTTCGGGGGAGGGCTTATATTTAAGCCTTTCTCCGAAAATGCTGAAAATCCCTGCTAGGACTTATTTTTGGGGGAGGGCTTATTTTTTGGAAAAACCCGGTATTAAAACCGTAAAGGAAAGTTTAATTGGAACACAGCCTGATCTGTGGACTGCACGGTATAGAGAAGGACAAACTGAGCAGAATTTTATATAGGATTTTTTAAAAAGAAATCAGAATAACTTTTATATTTAATTTATTGAACTCCCTGGTGTTTGTATGAGTCCAGTGGGCGGTACTACTAGTGATTGACAGGTGTTGCTCCATGCACAGCCATACAGGGAAGACTGTCAATCACGATGTTGGACCGCCCACTTGACTCCTATACATACAAGCACTAGGGATTTTAATGAATAAAATGTGAGTTTTACTGAGACTTTTTTTTCACAGAAGTGTTAACAATCTGATGAGCTCTATACCATCTTGCCTGCAGGAGAGATACCATTTTCAGCATGGAAAATTCTCTTTTAAAGGGAATCTGTCACCAGGTTTTTGCCACCTAATATTAGAGCAGCATAACGTAGGGGCAGAGATCCTTATTACAGCGATGTGTTATTTACTGGGCTGCTTAGTGTAGGTTCGATAAAATCACTGTTACTCAGCAGTAGATTATCATTAGAAGTCTATTAGTGCACTACCAGGTAGTCCAGCATATTCATGAGCTCTGTATAACTGCTAGATCTGCAGCAGAGAAAACATGGATTTTATCAACATGACAGCAAACAGCTCAGTAAGTGACACATCGCTGGAATCAGAGTTTCTGCCCCTATGTTATGCTGCTCTCAGATGGGGGAGCAAAAACCTGGTGACAGTCCCTTCAACACCCCTCATGTCAAAAGTTGTCAGCAGATTTTCATGGTCAGACCTGTCCCTGACTCCCTTGTAGCTGAGGCAGGCACCAGTCACTTCTGCTGCCTCCTATTCTCAGGCAGAGACGCTGCTTTCTCCATGTAATGTTTGCAGCGATCAGTAGAGCGGGCAGTCGCACGTACTCTTTCCTTGTTCAGAGAAGTGATCTTGCTGCCTGTCCCCTGCTGGGCACTGCCTGGAAATAGTCCATGCCTCTGCAAGTCTGGGTGTCGGTGAGCCGGATATTAATAGACCACAGATATCAATAGGCGCCAGCAGCAAAGATTTAGGCACCTTGGTCACACGCCTCTTTGGGATTCGCCCATCACTTGTGTATTTGCATTAAAGAACCTATGAAGACTGTTCAGCTTGATCCCGCGGGCAGCACAGTTATGATAGAACATGGGATGCATAAAGAGCCTGGCACTCAGAGGTTAACTGATTTTCTTTGTGATTGCAGTCCAAAATCACGAAACATTTCAGTCCAAACAATAGACCGTCATCAGTAAAGGTACATGCCCACGATCAGGAATAGCAGCATTCAAGACACCGCATGTTCCCTGCATCCAAAACACTGCGTTGTACAGTACAAGCACAGTGGATGCATTCATAGAAATCTTATGCCCGCTGTGTTACTTTTTTCCGCAGCATATACTGGCATGTGTTGTGGCTTCCTGAGCCGCAGAATGTCAATTTATGCTTGCGGAGACGCGAGTGTTCTCAGCGGGAGAAGAGCGAAAATCCGCTGCGCCCAGAACCCTGATCATGGGCACGGGCCGCTGCTTCTAGAAGTGACGTGTTTTATTCTAATAATGGAAGATGGATACAAACCTGAAGATCTACTGTAATGGTGGCAGTAATGTCGGCTGGATGCTTGTGTGACTTCCAGCTGTTCCTTCCAACCCTCCCCATACATCTTGTCATCCTCCCCTATACTGGAGCCTTGGAATAGGGGTCTTCATACATATATGCCGAATGAAGGACTGAAACGCGGCGTGGCCATGCATTCTGGGACGTTTCTGTATAGTGACCACGACACTCTCCGTTATGGTAATCACCAGAGCTATCTGTTTGTAGACCCCAATCATGTATATTTGGGGCTTTTCCCTCTGATCTCTACAGGCTTGCCCAATATACCAGTAAACTCACTTCTGAACACTTAAAAATCAAAACCTTCATCTTAGGCCTCCTTCACACATCCGTGTGTTCCTGTACGTGTGATGTCTGTTTCCACAAGTACCAGAGACACGAACACATGTAGACCCATTACATCAATGGGTTTGCGCACATGTCTGTGTTTTCTCATACACCGTGTGTCCGTGTAGAGCACACGTGTCTGTTTTCTCCACACAGCGACCTGTCCATTTTCCGCCTGCAGGATGGGTGTCACACGGGGACCGCACACTGATGCAATCCGTGTGACACGTACTGGAGAAAACACCTGTCTTCAGCGCTGCTGTTGTTGCTGTGTCCCCGCTCATTATGCTCATGAATATTCACTGCACTGACTGCTGACCTGGAAGAAACAGCAGCGCCGGAGACAGGTAAGTATAAATGTTCATGCTGTTAGGATGTCACACTGCTAACACACAGATGGCCTTGCTTACCTTCCCCATGGACCGTCACACACGTGCGTTTACTGCATGGATGTGTGAAAGAGGTCTTATATGGGTTGTCCACCTCCTAAAACGTTAAAGAGAGAAAACCTGCTCCTAACGCTGCAACATAAGAGGCCTACTCCTTCCCTTATCCCTCGCTGTCCTTCCGGCTCCAGCTGTAACCAGAGAGATCAGCAGCGTCAACACATTACTAGTGATTGTCTGCAGTGGTTACATGTCTACATGCCACAAGGCAGAATAGAGAGCGGCCGGGCACTGGTGAAGTGTTTGCACAGGGGTAGCAGAGGATTGGTGTTACCCTTGTTATTTTCTAGCACTGTGCGCTGGATTTGCAAAGTACAGTATTTGTCATATATTTTAAGTGATGACCTCTATGTAATGTAAAACTGTTTCTTACAGTTAATAATTGCTGTTGCTTTCTGGGTCATGTAGAATTTTGGCCATGTTGTCGGGCAGTCCGGACCCTGAATAATTAACTCGCACATTTGTCCAGTAAGAGATTATAGCTGTGTAAGTGGCACTAAGCTGTGGAGCGGCTGCTTACGTCGCAGTGCACATTTTTGCTGACCCACATGCAGCTTGTCCTGGATTGGATCTCACATCTGCATGGGTTTTTTTTTTCCAAAGTCGAAGCTCGTCTTGGTCATTTTAATTTAACATGTGTTATACTGGAGCGAATCGCCATATTTACCCGGCAAAATGCTAGTCTGCCTTTCTGCGCAACTATCTTCCTGCGCAGCTGCAGTTCACATCGACCTCTGTTGGAAACGGCCTGTATTCTGCTGCGGCTGCTGCGGGACCGTGACTGCTCGAGGTTAGAGAACGGCTCAGCCCTCACTCTGGAGGACGCGGCCTGAAGTTGTGTTTAGGAAACAAATGAAACATGACATTACAGTTCTACTGGATCTCAACACCGCAGGTTCCCTGGGCTGTGCAGCAACCCGGACACATGACAAAGACCTGTCAGTCCAAGAGACTGTGCAATATGGGTGGGAGACTGACAGTAAGGGCGGCTTTGCACGTTGCGACATTGCACGTGCGATGTCGATGGGGTCAAATCGAAAGTGACGCTCATCCGGCGTCGCAGTCGATATCGCAACGTGTAAAACCTTTTTGATACGATGAACGAGCGCAAAAGCGTCGTTATCGTATCATCGCTGCAGCCTCCGACATTTCCATAATGCCGATGGTGCGACTGGTACGATGTTGTTCCTCGCTCCAGCGGCAGCACACATCGCTGTGTGTAAAGCCGCAGGAGCGAGGAACATCACCTTACCTGCCGCCGGCTGCAATGAGAAGGACGGAGGTGGGTGGGATGTTTACATCCTGCTCATCTCCGCCCCTCCGATTCAATTGGCCGCCTGCCGTGTGACGTCGCTGTGACTCCGCACGACCCGCCCCCCCCTAAGGAAGGAGGCGGGTCGCCGGTCAGAGGGACGTCGCACGGCAGGTATGTGCGTGTGAAGCTGCCGTAGCGATAATAATCGCTACGGCAGCTTTCACTAGATATCGCACGTGCGACGGGGGCGGGACTATCGCTGCAGCATCGGTAACACATTACCGATGTCGCAACGTGCAAAGCCCGCCTAAGGCTGAGACCACACGGAGATTTGTGCGAGTCCTTGCATGACACTGGGCTCACGCTCGCAGCACAGATGGAGCCGAGCGTCATGCGACTGTGGTGCGATCAGACCACAGCTGCGGAGTGAGGGATTTTTCTCCCCATCTCCTCCGTTGCCGTCTGATGCGGGAATCGCACTGCTCTCGCATTACACTGGTGTAACTGAGTGCAATGGGATGTTTCTCTTGCCCCATAGACTTAGGCTATGTGCGCACTAGAAATGTCCTTTTTCTCAAGAAACATTCTTGAGAGACATTCTGGGAGTTGAAGATTACCACACCTGCGGGAAAAAAACGCACCAAATCCGCGGTAAAAACGCATGTGTTTTTACCGCGGATTAGCCGCGATTTTACCACGATTTCACCGCGGATTTTCCGCAGGTTGTTCCTGACACATGCAAGTATAGAAATTCCGGGGGTATTCCGCAGGTAATAATGGACATGCTCATTTTCTCAAGAAAGTTTCTCGAGAAAATTTTCTCATGAAATGTTCTTGAGAAAAATCCGCAGCGTGCGCACAGCTATTTTTTTTTAACACATAGGTTTTGCTGGGAAATGTCTGCAGAAAGATTTCTAATCTTTCTCAAGAAATTTCCGCGGCAAATCCGCGGGTAAAACGGTCTAGTGCGCACATCGCCTAAATGAGTTTGAGAGAAACAGGATCGCATTGCACCTGCAGCATTCTGCCACTCTTTTATTCGTCCGATTAGTGCTGGGAAAATAATCCCTCATGGGAGCGGGCTTATAGAGTAATATTGGTCCTAGTGGAATGCGTGTTTTTTTTTCGCATTCCACTCGCTACGTATTACTCGCTGTGTGTGCTTACCCTAACCGCATGAATATAGGTAACCAGGTATTCCTAAGAGCAGGCATTAACCCGACACGTTGGGGCCCTTTTCTAAATTTTGTATAGTGGCCCAATTTAGTGGTAGCCCTAAGGCTAGGTTCACACACTGCGTTTTTTTGACACTGCGTTTTTGTGCGTTTTTTGCGGCAAAAACCACACAAAAACGCACCTGCGTCAAAAAAACGCGGCAAAAAATGCACACGTTTTGCCGCGATTTGGTGCGTTTTTTTGCTGCGTTTTGCTGCGTTTTTGCTCACTGCGTCTTTATGCGTTTTTTATCAGTGAACAAAAAAAAAAGGTCTGATGTCATTTCCTTCTTCAATGTGTTCTTCATTCTCCACTAGTGTATGCAGAAGAGCAGACAGCTGCACAACTACAAGGCTCAGCATACTCCATCCAATAGTGTATGCAGGAGAGCAGACAGCAGCTGCAGAACTACAAGGCTCAGCATGCTCCATCCAGGACTGTATGCTTGAGGGAGAGACAGGGGGAGCAGACCTACAAGGCTCAGCATCCTCCATCCAATAGTGTATGCAGGAGAGCAGACAGCAGCTGTCGAACTACAAGGCTCAGCATCCTCCATCCAATAGTGTATGCAGGATTTCTTTGCCCCCCCCCAAACAAAAAAAATGACGTGGGCTTCGCCATATTTTTGTATGCTAGCCGGGTACAGCAGGCAGGTACGGGCTTCCCCCAACCCCCAGCTGCCTATTTGTACCCGGCTGGAAACCAAAAATATAGGGAAGCCCTTTTTTTTTTTTTTTTTTTTTAATTATTTCATGAATTTCATGAAATAATTTTAAAAAAAAAATGACGTGAGCTTCGCCCAATTTTTGAGTCCAGCCGGGTACAACTAGGCAGCTGGGGATTGGAATCCACAGTGCAGGGTGCCCATGCTTTCTGGGCACCCCCGCTGTGAATTGCAGCCACCCCAGAAAATGGCGCTTTCATAGAAGCGCCATCTTCTGGCGCTGTATCAAACTCTTCCAGCTGCCCTGATGCCGGGTGGCTCGCTGGGTAATAATGGGGTTAGGGCTAGCTGTATAGCTGGCCCTAAGACCGAAATTCATGGTGTCACGCCAATATTAGACATGGCCACCATGAATTTCTAGTAAAGATAAAAAAAACACAACACACAGAAAAATATTTTTATTAGAAATAAAACACAACACAATTAGTGACTCCATCTTTATTGAAATAAAGAACCCCCCCTCCACAGTAATCCTGGATCAAGGGTCCCGCGCCGTCCAATCCGGATCCAATATCATCTGATCTGTTTGCTGGAAGGCAAAGCGATCAGATGATGTCTCAGGTTCTAGGGGCTGAAGCACATCACACATTAGCTGATTGTATAAAAGCCGTTTATACAATCAGCAGATGCATAGGTGCAAAAAAAAAAAAAAAAAAAAAAAATACTCACTTATGTGCTGATTACCGGCAGCTCCTGGAGCGATGGGGCGGGAGTCTGATCCTGTCCGATCGCTGCAGCAGCTGCCGGTAATCAGGGATGAAGTCTCCTGACGCATCCGCTAATACCGGCCGGGCGCCCGCGTCACCGCGATACTTACGATCAGCTGATGCGTCAGGTGACTGCATCAGGTGATCCATCGCCAGGTCCTTTATCCTGCAGGCATACGGGGAGACTGCACACACCCGGAACGGCGGGACCGGGAGGAGATGGGAGCGGGCATGGCACCGGGAGTCTGCAGACAGGTGAGTATAACTTTTTTTTTTTACTGTTCACTTTTGATTTTGCAGCTGCTTCCACCTCCCGCCCAGACATGGCGCCGCACGGCAGCATACATGCGCAGGACGGGAGGTGGAAGCAGCGGTGACGGTACCGGGAGGATTCACACTTTTGTGTTTACTGACAGAAGGAATCCTCTTCCTGTACATGTCCCTTTACTACCCACCTCCTGCGTTTATAGCTGCGTTTTTGGTCTTAGAAACGCACTAAAACGCAGCTATTTGCGTTTCTCATTGCGTCTTTCAACATCCCATTGCACTCAATGGATGAAAAGCGCAGTGAAAACGCGGGAATAATTGACATGCTGCATTTTTGTGGCACCACAAAAACGCAGCTGAAAAAAAAACACTGTGCAGACAGCAAAAATGAAAACCCATAGACTTTGCTGGGGAAGCAAAGTCATGCAGTTTTCTGAGCAAAAACGCACCCGAAAACTGCGCAAAAACGCCGCGAAAAACGCACTGTGTGAACTTACCCTAAAGGTCAGTGATATTATGAGCGAGCACTATCATGCTCAGGTCCTTGGTACTCATTAAGAGCAAATGGATGGGCGCGACTCGAGTACCCATTGTGAGGTAGCACGGTCGGCTGCGCTGCAGAAGACACGGGATCCAGGCATTAAGGTTCACAGCACACGGTTTTAATGTCCAAACAAACAAAAGTCCACAACAATATACATGTGCCTCTCCAGCAGAGAGCTCAGGGAGTTCTGTTCACTCCCTCACACCCGGCACACCTGCCCTCGTTCCTGTTTCCATTTAACCCTTCCTTCAGCCTGTAGGGAAACAGGATTAACCCTAGAGTGGATTTACTTTCTATCATGGAGTGAGCACAACCGGGGCGAGACATACCGGCCGTCATAGATAACCCCGGTCACAGTCTCACATACCCCCCCCTCAGTTCAAGCGTGCGGGGTTGAACTCCCGCCATCAAACACGGGCCGCGGGACAAGGCATCGGCGTTGCCCTGCAACCTACCGGCCCTATGTTCAACCGTAAACCGGAAGTTCTGCAGAGAAAGGAACCACCGGGTAACCCGGGCATTCCGTTCCTTGGCGGACCTCATCCAGACCAGTGGAGAGTGATCCGTCACCAAGCGAAACTGCCGTCCCAGCAGGTAATAGCGTAGGGACTCCAAGGCCCACTTGATCGCCAGGCACTCCTTCTCCACTACGCTATAATTCCGCTCGGGAGGGGTGAGCTTCCTACTTAAGAAGGTGACAGGGTGTTCCTCCCCCTGAACCACCTGAGACAGCACTGCCCCCAGGCCGACCTCTGAGGCGTCAGTCTGTACTATGAACTCCTTCCGGAAATCAGGGTGTACAAGAACGGGCTGTCCGCACAGGACCCCCTTCAGGGCCCGGAAGGAGTCCTCGGCCTGCGGAGTCCAGCGCACCATGACGGACTTCTTGCCTTTGAGAAGGTCCGTCAAGGGGGCTGATAGTCCCGCAAAATCCTTTACAAACCTCCTGTAGTATCCCACGATACCCAGGAAGGCCCTAACCTGCTTCGTGGTCAGGGGTCTAGGCCACTTCTGGATCGCCTCAACCTTGTTAATTTGGGGCTTAATCACTCCTTGGCCTATCACGTAGCCCAAGTAGCGGGCTTCCGTGAGTCCCAACGCACATTTCTTGGGATTGGCTGTCAATCCGGCTGTTCGAAGCGCGTCCACCACCGCTTGTACCTGTTCCAAGTGGGTCTGCCAATCGGAGCTGTAAATAATGATGTCATCAAGGTACGCTGATGCATACGCCTGGTGGGGTTCCAGCACTAAGTCCATCAACCTCTGGAACGTGGCTGGAGCGCCATGTAACCCAAAAGGCAAGACAACATAGTGGAAGAGACCCTCCGGCGTAACAAAAGCGGTTTTCTCCTTGGCGGACTCCGTCAGTGGCACCTGCCAGTACCCCTTGGTCAGGTCGAGCGTGGTAAAATACCGCGCCTGTCCCAGCCTATCAATCAGCTCATCCACTCTGGGCATGGGGTAGAGATCGAACTTGGATATTTCGTTCAATCTCCTAAAGTCATTGCAGAACCTTAAGGAGCCATCGGGTTTTGGTATTAGGACGATCGGACTAGCCCATTCACTCCGGGATTTTTCGATGACCCCCAGGCGTAACATTGTCTTTACTTCCTCCGATATGGCTTGTCGTCGAGCCTCCGGTACCCGGTATGACTTCAGGCGTACCTTCAGGTGGGGCTCGGTGACAATATCATGTCGTATCAGACTGGTCCTACCGGGCAGCTCGGAGAAGACATCGGGGTTCTGCTGAACCAACCGTCTGGCCTCTCGCCTCTGAGTCTTGGTGAGGGCTTCTCCAATCCTTACTTCCGGTTCGTCCTCTCCGGAGGTCGCTGGAGCCGGAGGTGAACGACCCGAAGAGGAGGGAAATGGGGAAAAAACAGCCATCAGGCTTTCCCGTTCCTGCCAGGGTTTTAATAGGTTGACATGGTATATTTGTTCAGGTTTCCGCCTACCGGGCTGCAATACTTTATAGCTAACCACCCCGACTCTTTCCTTTATCTCGTAGGGGCCTTGCCACTGAGCCAGGAATTTACTCTCCGCCGTGGGGATTAATACCAACACCCGATCCCCGGGTTTAAAGGTCCGCACGGTGGCTTGTCTATTGTAGCGGCCGCTTTGCGCGGCCTGAGCCTCCTGTAAATGCTCCTTCACAATTGGCATGACCGCGCTTATGCGGTTCTGCATTCCTAAAATGTGTTCAATCACACTTTTATGGGGGGTGGGCTCTTGCTCCCATGTTTCCTTTGCCAGGTCCAACAATCCCCGGGGATGTCGCCCGTATAACAACTCAAAAGGCGAAAACCCCGTGGATGCCTGTGGCACCTCACGGATGGCAAACATCAAATAGGGAAGCATCATATCCCAGTCTTTCCCGTCTTTTGAAATCACCCTTTTTAGCATGGTTTTCAGGGTTTTATTGAAACGCTCGACTAAACCGTCCGTTTGAGGATGATACACAGACGTACGCAACTTCTTGATCTGGAGTAGCCGGCATAGCTCTTTGGTCACTTTAGACATGAATGGGGTCCCCTGATCCGTAAGGATCTCCTTGGGCAACCCCACCCGGCAGAACACAGCAAACAACTCCCGAGCTATAAGCTTTGCTGCAGTATGTCTGAGAGGTATCGCCTCGGGATACCGGGTGGCATAGTCAACGATCACTAGGATGTGTTGGTGCCCTCGAGCGGACTTTACGAGGGGCCCCACCAGATCCATCCCTATCCGTTCAAAAGGGACTTCTATAATGGGTAACGGTACCAACGGACTGCGAAAATGGGTCAGGGGTGCGGTAAGCTGACACTCCGGGCAGGTTTCGCAGAACCGTTTTACCTCCCCAAAGACTCCGGGCCAATAGAACCTTTGCAATATTCGCTCCTGCGTTTTCTTGACCCCTAGGTGGCCACTCATCAGGTGTTTATGAGCCAAGTCGAGGACCCGCCGACGATACGGCTGGGGCACCACCAACTGCTCTACCCCCACGCCCCGTATTTCATCTACCCGGTAGAGTAAATCCTGCTTAAGAGCGAAATGGGGGTACCTTACCTGGGCACCGGGCAGCTGTGCCACCCCGTCAATTACTGTCACCCGACTCCGGGCATGTATTAATGTAGGGTCCTGGAGTTGGGCAGTCCCAAACGTATCCGGGGACGCCTCCAACTCCGGGATGGGTTCGACCGTCTCAGCCTCTCCTGCCAATACCTCTAGGGGCGACCTATCGGGTTCACATTCTGTCCCTATCATGGGGACCCCTACGGCAGGTGTCCCGGATTCAGGATTGTAGGGCTCAGGTCCCGGACTGACCAATATCTGAGGAGACTTAGGGGGTCCCTTCCATAAAGTCCAAAAATAGGGCAGATCCCTTCCTAGGATCACGTCAAAAGGAAGAGTGTTAAGAAGTCCCACCTCATGTTGCACCTGACCGCAAGGTGCTGTGATGGTGACAATCCCCGTGGGATAGTCTCGGCGGTCCCCATGTATGCAAACCACCCCCACGGTACGTTTACTTTAGCCCTCAAGGTGGATCGCACAAGGGTCACTAAGCTTCCGGAATCCAACAATCCTGTAACCGGACATCCATTCACCTGTATTTGGCACAAGTGGGGCTCCGTCTCTGGGGAGACCAGGTCAGCGGTACACACCACCTGAGCATACATTGAACCCCGCCGGGTAACCCCACAATCCATGGGCTCCGTGGTGAGTGGACACTGGGCTTCCATATGTCCCACCCGCTGGCACCGCCAACATCTAATGGGGACGGAAACCCCCTTGACGGGTTGTCGTTTAGGGTACAGAACCTTCCGGACCTCAGGATTGGCGGCCGCAGGCGGGACGGTAGGGGACTCCTGCACCGTTGTCGGCGGTGGGTCCTTGGCCCTAGGCTTGGAGGGGCCGGACCGACGGGCGGTACGCAAAGTCTCAGTGTCCCGTATCAAGTCCTGCGTAGCCACATGCCGCTCTACCAGGGACACTAACTGGTCCAGGGTACTCGGGTCACCCTGTCCTACCCAACGTTGAACGGTGACGGGTAAAGTGCGCACAAAACGATCCACTACTACCCTTTCCACCATCTGCGCCGGGCTCAGAGTGTCAGGCTGCAACCATTTTTTTACAAGATGCAACAAGTCATAGGCCTGGGAGCGTACGGGTTTGGCTTCCTCATAGAACCACTGATTTACCCGCTGAGCCCGTACATAGGTATTCACCCCCAACCGTGCCAGTATTTCGGCTTTTAGGGTCACATAGTCAATGGCGTCCTCGGTACAGAGGTCCAGGTACGCTTTTTGGGGTTCCCCCGTCAGATAGGGCGACAATCCCTCAGCCCACTGGGGGGTCGGCAGCTTTTCCCGCTCGGCCACCCGCTCAAACACCGCCAGGAATGCTTCCACATCGTCCCCCGGGGTCATCTTTTGCAACGCTTGTCTCACCGCTTTCCGGACGCTGCCGTCATCACCCGGTCCCGGGGTTGTTGCTGCCAGTCCGGCACGGATCGACTTGGCCAGGAGAACCATCTGTTCTTGGTGCCTTTTTTCCTGCGCTTGCAAGGATTTCTGCTGACGTTCCAACGCCCGGAGCAGGTGTGCATTGGTCTGTTGCTGCTGTGCATTAGCCTCTTGTAGCTGTGCATTAGTCTGTTGCTGCTGCCTTAGTATGTCCTCCATGGCGTCACCGGGTTTGGGCTGTAGTATAGCCGCTCGGATCCAGGACATGTGCTACTGGGTCACCAGGGATGATGCTACACCTCACCGGCTGTCATGCCCGCATTCTCCACCATATGTGAGATAGCACGGTCGGCTGCGCTGCAGAAGACACGGGATCCAGGCATTAAGGTTCACAGCACACGGTTTTAATGTCCAAACAAACAAAAGTCCACAACAATATACATGTGCCTCTCCAGCAGAGAGCTCAGGGAGTTCTGTTCACTCCCTCACACCCGGCACACCTGCCCTCGTTCCTGTTTCCATTTAACCCTTCCTTCAGCCTGTAGGGAAACAGGATTAACCCTAGAGTGGATTTACTTTCTATCATGGAGTGAGCACAACCGGGGCGAGACATACCGGCCGTCATAGATAACCCCGGTCACAGTCTCACACCATGTATAATGGAAGTCAGTGGTGAATATTTCCTGGAAAAAATGCTCCAGTCCCCCATTGACTTCCATTATACTTGGGTGCTCAAGTCGTGCCTATCCAGTCACCAACTGCTCTTAAAGGGAACCTGTCAGGTCCCCTAAGCACCCAGAACCATGAGCAGTTCTGGGTGCATATTGCTATTCCCTGCCTAACTGTCCCTGTATACACTAGCATAGATAAAGAGATCTTTAGAAAAAGTATTTCTAAACATCCTTTATGATATGCTAATGAGCGCAGGGACTAGTCGCAATGGCGCTATTTACCACAACTAGTCTGCCCTCTTAGCATGTTAGCACACCCCTGTGCCCTGCAGTGCGCATGGTCAGAAATTTCGGCACTTCCGTTCATGCACACTATGAAGCTGGATGTACGCATCCCAGCTTCAGAGAGGTCTAGTGCACATGACCGGAAGTGCCGGGACTTCTGATAATGTGTGCTGCCCGGAGTCTCAGGCGGTGACAACGGACAGGTACACTCATCACTGCCGATGACCCTGGGCATTGTATAGCATGTTAGCACGTGCACAGGGGTGTTTTAACATACTAAGAGGGCGGACTAGTCGGGGTAAACAACGCCCTTGTGACTAGTCCCTGGCATCATTAGAACATCCTAAAGGCTCTTTAGAAATACTTTTTCTAGAGATCTCTCTATATATACTGCTAGATACAGGGACGGTTAGGCAGAGATTGTTGCTCGTGGTTCTGGATGCATATTGGTCCTGACAGGTTCCCTTTAATGAGTACTGAGCATGGTAGTGCTCCTTCATCACTTGTCAGTGAGATATAGAAAACGGATGCATCATAGCTTCTGTCACAGCAGTGTGAACAGACCCTACAAGCAGCGGTGATGAGGGGGCTGCTCCTCTGTATATAGAGTTGGATCACATCGGTGTCACAATACCTCCTTAGATTTGTGAGTACATTCACACTCCCAGACACAGGGGAAAGCCTGGTTGTGTGGGCATAGAGCGGATGACCTGTACATGACTGTTCAGTGTTTTGCAAATTTCTATATTTTGTGTCCTGATAGGAAGTAGATTGAATTTGGTCCATTAGATGTTATCCATGAGTTCATCACATAAATTGCATTAGCCTGCCTCTGGTAGACTACATTCAGAACATCCTTGGGGACCATCGGGCATCGCCTCTGGGATGTTTCATGTATTTCTTCATAGTGAAGTAATACATTAACTGTTTGCCAACGCTGGCCATTTATGCTGGTCCTACAATAAGCTGATAGTGGCTGCCGGAGACACAATTTATTCTATAACATCCACCCAACTGTTAAACAGAATATGACAAGATAAAGGACGGTCCCGAATGTTCTCTACACAGGTTTATTAGTTTTAGGCCCTCTGCACACACTGCGCTTTTTGACGCGGTTTTTGCTGCAGAAAAGGTGCCGTTTTTGTTCATAACCTTCCTGCATTCCTTCCCCAACAAAATCTAAGAGAAATCCAAAATGCTGTGCACACACTGCCGTTTTTTTTCCCCTACAGGTTTTGCTGCAGAATTTCTACAGCAAAAAGAAGCCGCATGTCACTTATTTTCTGCAAGTACCTGTGGTTTTGCGATAGATAATTGTTAAAAACCGCAGGGATCAACCCGCGGAAAATCCACACAAAAACCGCGGTAAAGCCACATGCAGATTTTGTTTGCGTTTTGGTGCGGTTTTTTTTTGCCACAGGTGCGGAATTCTGCCAGAGGGTGTGGATTTTACTTAGGAAACACATTTTCCCAGTGTGCACAGACCCTTAAAGTGTTGATGTAAATGGCTGGAAAATATCTTACATGGTGTTAATGCCATAAAATGAACCCTCTCCTTTATCCAGGCCAAATTTCCTTTGGCTAATTTTCTGATCAACCATATATTACCGTATTTTTCGTACTATAAGACACCCTTTTTTTCCCAAAAATGTTTGGGGAAGCGGGGAGTGCGTCTTATAGTCCGATGACTGCGGTGAAAGTGGGTGCGGCGGTAGTGGAGCAGGTCATCGGCGGCATGAGCAGGCTGTAGCAGCGCCTGCCGTGACCACGCTCATATCTTTTCATATGCACTGCATCCAGACGCCCATCATCTCTCAGCCCTGAAACCGGCGCTGACAGGTGGGCGGGATGATGGGCGGGGGTTGTGCACATAATTAACAGCCGGCCTGCGTGATCATCCCTGGCAACTACAGCCTGGAGTGATCATATGTGGCTATATTCACTGCCCCCCTCGTATCCTCATCAGCGAGGGGGCAGTGAATAATTATACTCACCGGCCACCGATTCCTGCAGCATCGCCATGTCCTCCTGTCTGCCGGCCCGCTGATATGTGTGGAGAGCTGTGCGCATTAC
The DNA here is from genome assembly GCF_048569485.1 of Anomaloglossus baeobatrachus. Classification (NCBI taxonomy): domain Eukaryota; kingdom Metazoa; phylum Chordata; class Amphibia; order Anura; family Aromobatidae; genus Anomaloglossus; species Anomaloglossus baeobatrachus. The sequence goes on along the minus strand of NC_134357.1, from coordinate 140,646,547 downwards.
AATGATGCAATCGCTGTGCGCACGGCTCCACACAGGTCAGCAGCGCTGCTGCTGGCACAGACAGGAAGACGAGCGATACTGCGTGGAGCAAGGAAAGGTGAGTTTAACAATTTTTTTTTTTTTTTTGTGTGCTACATGATACGGGACATATACCAGGATGGGTGCACATATCAGGATGTGGACATATACCTGGATGGGGGCACGTACCCGGATGAGTGACATACTGTATATACAAGGATGGGGATTATATACAAGGCAGGATGATCATTACCTGGATGGGGTACCTTAGTAGAGAATTTGGGGACATTACCCGCATAATAGTGTCAGCAGTAGCTCCTCGCCCCATAACAGTGTGTCATGACCATATTTTTTGCTTAAAATTTCATTTTCCTATTTTTTCCTCCTCTAAAACCAGGGTGCCTCTTATGGTCCAGTGCGTCTTATAGTCCGAAAAATACGGTATTTCTTTTGGCCATCTCCTTTGAGAAGAGTATACCTGGATGACCACTTCTCATTTTTGGGTGTTTGGCTCAGAGTTTGCATTGTCTGATTTGGGGTTTTTGCAACAGCTATTTCAGTTTCATATATCTAATAACTGATGGACTGAGTAATATTTATGGATTGAAATGAGGTTTATTGTACTAACAGAAAATGTGCAATCCGCATTTAAGCAAAATTTGACCAGTGCAAAAGTATGGGCACCTCAACATAAAAGTGACCTTAATATTTTGTAGATCCTCCTTTTGCAAAAAGAACAGCCTCTAGTCGCTTCCTGTTGATTTAATGAGTTCCTGGATCCTGGATGAAGGTATATTTGACCTTTCCTGTTTACAAAACAATTCCAGTTCAGTTAAGTTTGATGGTCGCCGAGCATGGACAGCACGCTTCAAATCCTCCCACAGATTTTCAATGATATTCAGGTCTGGGGACTGGGATGGCCATTCCAGAACATTGTAATTGTTCCTCTGCATGAATGCCTGAGTAGATTTGGAGCGGTGTTTTGGATCATTGTCTTGCTGAAATATCCATCCCCTGCGTAACTTCAACTTCGTCACTGATTCTTGCACATTATTGTCAAGAATCTGCTGATACTGGGGTGAATCCATGCGACCCTCAACTTTAACAAGATTCCCGGTGCTGGCATTGGCCACACAGCCCCAAAGCATGATGGAACCTCCACCAAATTTTACTGTGGGTAAGTGCTTTTCTTGGAATGCCGTGTTTTTTTTGCCTCCATGCATAACGAATTTTTGTATGACCGAACAACTCAATCTTTGTTTCATCAGTCCACAGGACCTTCTTCCAAAATGTAACTGGCTTGTCCAAATGTGCTTTTGCATACCTCAGGCGACTCTGTTTGTGGCGTGCTTGCAGAAACGGCTTCTTTCGCATCACTCCCATACAGCTTCTCCTTGTGCAACGTGCCCTGTATTGTAGACCGATGTACATTGACACCATCTGCAGCAAGATGACGCTGCAGGTCTTTGGAGGTGGTCTGTGGATTGTCCTTGACTGTTCTCACCATTCTTCTTCTCTGCCTTTCTGATATTTTCTTGGCCTGCCATTTCTGGGCTTAACAAGAACTGTACCTGTGTTCTTCCATTTCCTTACTATGTTCCTCACAGTGGAAACTGACAGTTTAAATCTCTGAGACAACTTTTTGTATCCTTCCCCTGAACAACTATGTTGAATAATCTTTGTTTTCAGATAATTTGAGAGTTGTTTTGAGGAGCCCATGATGCCACTCTTCATAGGAGATTCAAATAGGAGAACAACTTGCAAGTGGCCACCTTAAATACCTTTTCTCATGATTGGATACACCTGCCTATGAAGTTCAAAGCTCAATGAGGTTACAAAACCAATTTAGTGCTTTAGTAAAGCTGGTGTCACACATAACGACAACGACATCGCTGTTACGTCACCATTTTCTGTGACGTAACAGCGACCTTGTAAGTCGCTGTTATGATCGCTGCTTAGCTGTCAAACACAGCGACGCAGCAGTGATCATAACGTCGCTACATGTGCAGAGAGCAGGGAGCCGCGCACACTGCTTAGCGCTGGCTCCTTGCTCTCCTAGCTACAGTACACATCGGGTTAATTAACCCGATGTGTACTGCAGCTACATGTGCACAGAGCAGGAGCCGGCACTAGCAGCAAGAGCGGCGGAGGCTGGTAACGAAGGTAAATATCGGGTAACCAGGGAAAGGTCTTCCCTTGGTTACCCAATGTTTATAGTGGTTACAGCTTTCCGCAGCTGCCAGACGCCGGCTCCTGCTCCCTGTTCGCTTCATTTCGTCGCTCTCTCGCTGTCACACACAGCGATGTGTGCGTCACAGCGGGAGAGCGACGACGAAAAAATGAAGCAGGACATTCAGCAACGAACAACGACCTCACAGCAGGGGCCAGCTCGTTGCTGGATGTCACACACAGCGACAGCGACTGGACGTCGCTGCAACGTCACAGAAAATGGTGACGTAGCAGCGAGGTCGTTGTCGTCGTCGCTGTGTGTGACACCACCTTAAGTTAGTAAAAAGTAGTTAGGAGTGTTCAAATCAAGAAATTGATAAGGGTGCCCATACTTTTGCACCTGTCAAATTTTGTCTAAATGTGGATTGCACATTTTCTGTTAGTACAATAAACCTTATTTCAATCCAGAAATATTACTGAGTCCATCAGTTATTAGATATATGAAACTGAAATACCTGCTGCAAAAACCCAAATTGTTATAAAGAAAAAAGGTTAACATTAATAGGGGTGCCCAAACGTTTACATGTGTGTGTGTGTGTGTGTGTGTGTGTGTGTGGTGTGTGTGTATGTATGTATGTATGTATATATATATATATATATATATATATATATATATATATATATATATATATATATATATATATATATATATATATGTATATATATATATGTATATATGTATATATATATATATATATATATATATATATATATATATATATATATATATATATATATATATATATATATATATATATACACACAGTTAGGTCCAGAAATATTTGGACAGTGACACAATTTTCGCGAGTTGGGCTCTGCATGCCACCACATTGGATTTGAAATGAAACCTCTACAACAGAATTCAAGTGCAGATTGTAACGTTTAATTTGAAGGTTTGAACAAAAATATCTGATATAAATTGTAGGAATTGTACACATTTTTTTACAAACACTCCACATTTTAAGAGGTCAAAAGTAATTGGACAAATAAACCAAACCCAAACAAAATATTTTTATTTTCAATATTTTGTTGCGAATCCTTTGGAGGCAATCACTGCCTTAAGTCTGGAACCCATGGACATCACCAAACGCTGGGTTTCCTCCTTCTTAATGCTTTGCCAGGCCTTTACAGCCGCAGCCTTCAGGTCTTGCTTGTTTGTGGGTCTTTCCGTCTTAAGTCTGGATTTGAGCAAGTGAAATGCATGCTCAATTGGGTTAAGATCTGGTGATTGACTTGGCCATTGCAGAATGTTCCACTTTTTTGCACTCATGAACTACTGGGTAGCTTTGGCTGTATGCTTGGGGTCATTGTCCATCTGTACTATGAAGCGCCGTCCGATCAACTTTGCGGCATTTGGCTGAATCTGGGCTGAAAGTATATACCGGTACACTTCAGAATTCATCCGGCTGCTCTTGTCTGCTGTTATGTCATCAATAAACACAAGTGACCCAGTGCCATTGAAAGCCATGCATGCCCATGCCATCACGTTGCCTCCACCATGTTTTACAGAGGATGTGGTGTGCCTTGGATCATGTGCCGTTCCCTTTCTTCTCCAAACTTTTTTCTTCCCATCATTCTGGTACAGGTTGATCTTTGTCTCATCTATCCATAGAATACTTTTCCAGAACTGAGCTGGCTTCATGGGGTGTTTTTCAGCAAATTTATCTCTGGCCTGTCTATTTTTGGAATTGATGAATGGTTTGCATCTAGATGTGAACCCTTTGTATTTACTTTCATGGAGTCTTCTCTTTACTGTTGACTTAGAAACAGATACACCTACTTCACTGAGAGTGTTCTGGACTTCAGTTGATGTTGTGAACGGGTTCTTCTTCACCAAAGAAAGTATGCGGCGATCATCCACCACTGTTGTCATCCGTGGACGCCCAGGCCTTTTTGAGTTCCCAAGCTCACCAGTCAATTCCTTTTTTCTCAGAATGTACCCGACTGTTGATTTTGCTACTCCAAGCATGTCTGCTATCTCTCTGATGGATTTTTTCTTTTTTTTCAGCCTCAGGATGTTCTGCTTCACCTCAATTGAGAGTTCCTTAGACCGCATGTTGTCTGGTCACAGCAACAGCTTCCAAATGCAAAACCACACACCTGTAATCAACCCCAGACCTTTTAACTACTTCATTGATTACAGGTTAACGAGGGAGACGCCTTCAGAGTTAATTGCAGCCCTTAGAGTCCCTTGTCCAATTACTTTTGGTCCCTTGAAAAAGAGGAGGCTATGCATTACAGAGCTATGATTCCTAAACCCTTTCTCCGATTTGGATGTGAAAACTCTCATATTGCAGCTGGGAGTGTGCACTTTCAGCCCATATTTATATATATAATTGTATTTCTGAACATGTTTTTGTAAACAGCTAAAATAACAAAACTTGTGTCACTGTCCAAATATTTCTGGCCCTGACTGTATATATATTATAATATAATATTATATAATATATCTCTCTCTATCTCTCTTTTACACCATATTATACACACACCATTTTTCTTTCATTTAGCGGTGCTTTCTGACCAGCTCAGCGAATTAAGCAGATCTGTTACATGAAAGAACCTACCAGTCATGTAATTGGGTCCCAGTGGGCTGCTATGTTTGTGCTTCTGTATTTATTTTCTTGCTCATTTAGTCTGGTTGCTGTGTGTGTTATTTTTATGCCTTCCATGCACATATAGGAACAACTGCTGATCTTCTGCAGTACTGGAATATTTTTTAAAGTTTAAGATTGATCCTATCGAAACACTAAGGGGTACTTTGCACACTACGACATCGCAGGTCATAGTGTGCAAAGTGACGCACATTCACAGAAAGTGAAGCACATCCGGCGTCGCTGTCGACATCTGAGTATGTGAATCCTTTTTACTACTTTTAACGAGCGCAAAAGCGTTGAAATCGTATCATCGGTGTAGCGTCGGTCATTTCCATAATTTCGGAAGGACCGATGTTACGATGTTGTTCCTCGTTCCTGCGGCAGCACACATCGCTTTGTGTGAAGCCGCAGGAACGAGGAACATCTCCTACCTGCGTCCCGGCTGCAATGAGGAAGGAAGGAGGTGGGCGGGATGTTTGTCCCGCTCATCTCCGCCCCCCTGCTTCTGATGGCCGCCTGCCGTGTGACGTCGCTGTGACGCCGCACGACCCGCCCCCTTAGGAAGGAGGCGGTTCGCCGGCCAGAGCGACGCCGCAGGGCTGGTAAGTGCATGTGAAGCAAGATCTCTCAGCTGCGACAAGGGCGGTGACTATCGCGCTCTGCATCGCTACCATCGGCTTGCGATGTCGTATTGTGCAAAGTACCCCTAAGGGTGGGTGCACAGGATCAGGACACGCTGCGTCCTGGATGCAGTGTCTTCTCCTGTGGGGTTGCAAGTGTTTTCCATAGAAGACCGAATCTACCTGTGCCAACGATCAGGGTTTGGGGCACTGTGAAGAACACTTGCGCCTTCTCAACATGGAAGGCACGCTGTGGCTCGGAAAGGCATGCTGCGGCGGCTCGGAAAGGCATGCTGCATGTCCGTTTATATTGCAGAGAAAAAAAGCACACTGGACATGGGATTTCTTTTAATCCCATCCACTGTGCTTTTACTTTACAGCACAGCGAAAGCTGGCAATGTTAAACGCTTTTACGGATTGTGGGCACATAGCTTAAGATGTGGAGTTGTGGAGTCATTGTATGTACCTGATTTTAGGACATCTGTCAGAAGTTCTCTTACCTGGGGAAGTACAATATTCCCAAGGTGTTTTATTAAGTTTATACTCCAGTGCAAGTTTTGTAATAGTTATGATAGAGGTTAGAGAGAATCTGTCAGTATCCTCCTAAGCCGTCTATATGGGCATGTAGATCATAGGAAGCTGAATAAAATGATACATTGATATCTGTGATCCAATTCCAGAGCAATCTTCATTTTTTAACATACTATTAAGCTGTTAAGATCTATGGGCCAAACACAGATCTCCAGGAGAATCTGCCTCTAGAGCTTATTGTGAATGTAAGGGGTGTTACCAGTGTGAGACATGTAATGACTGACAGTTGTCATACTCAGCAGAACTGATCATTCACTCATTACACACATATTTGCAGCTGCATGTCTCCTCTCCCCCCACTATTGATTATCACCTTTCTGCCTATGCACTTTGTACACAGCTATCAGTGGTGTGAGGCAAGGTTATGCAGAGCTCAGCATTCAGAGAACTGGTAGACCAGCAACAAGTAAGTAGTTAAATCAAACTGCAGGAAGTAACCCATCACTGGAATCAGGGTCTCTTTCCCTACATTATGCTGCTCTCAGATGGGGTATCACAAACCTGCTGACAGATTTCTTTTTGCTATTCATATTTGGCGCTAGAACTTTGTGACATTGTTCCACAATCCAGCTCAATGAAAGTCCCCAGATCCATGCCGATTTACAGCAGCAGAAACGAAGGGTAGTCAACGGACACACAAATTTCAGGCTTTCTCTTATTATTTGGCAGATAGCGCTATGAATCCCTTAATTTGTAATGTTTCAGAGAGGAGTATTGGCTCTGTCCTATAGAAAGGCTGACAAGTAAGCATCATCCTTTGTGACTGTTCTAGTGCAAGTGTGAAAACTCACGGCATAAGGTATTTAAATATAAACCAGACAGATACTTCTATGAATCTACATTTTTATAGATTCCATTTAATGATGCATTTAGGCCAAGCCGGTGTAAGTGGCATCACCCCACACTTATTAGGGCTAATTGAATATGTTGCACAGTATGATGCTGCCTTAGGGTACCGTCTCGCTAAATGACGTACCAGCAATTCCGACCACGATACGACCTGGTCAGGATCGCTGGTGAGCTGTCAATCAGGCAGATCTCACCAGCGACCAGCCACCAGCGACTTAACGAAGCTGCGCTTGGTAACCAGGGTAAATATCTGGTAACTAAGCAAAGCGCTTTGCTTGGTTACCCAATATTTACCCTGGTTACCAGCGTACACCGCTTACAGGCTGCCAGCGCTGGCTCCCTTTATATGTAGCTAGGATACACATCGGGTTACTAAGCAAAACGCTTTGCTTAGTTACCCGATATTTACCCTGGTTACCAGCATACGCTGCTTACACAGTTGGTGCTTGTTGGTCTCCCGCCGTCAAACACGCCGATGTGTGCTGCACAGCAGGAGATCAACGAGCAAAAAATGCACCACAACAGTGTGTAACGATCAGCAATTTCACAGCAGGGGACAGGTCACTGCTTAGTGTCACACACAGCGAGATCATTGATGAGGTCACTGGTACGTCACAAAACCTGTGATTCAGCAGCAATCTCGCTATGTGAGAAGTACCCCTTTAGTGGTGGGACATCCCAAGTGATGGACCTAAGGAGAGGTAACATTACATCGGATTCACACTTGGGTCTTCAATCTGAATCTATGGCTGTTAGTAAGTTAGTTTGGGTCCGGAGAAACCCAATGTGTGAATCCGGCCTTAAGGCCACTTTACACACACAGATAAATCTGCGGCAGATCTGTGGTTGCAGTGAAATTGTGGACAATCAGTGCCAGGTTTGTGGCTGTACAAATGGAACAATATGTCCATGATTTCACTGCAACCACAGATCTGCCAAAGATTTATCTGTGTGTGTGAGAGGGTCTTTAGGCAGACCACATTGAAGAAGCTGGTCTGGTGGTCTCTCATATAATGAGCTAGACAGAGACAATACCCCAGTTAAAGAACCTTGTTCACTGGAGCGCTGTCCCGAGTAAAATGATTTGCTGGATGCTGATCTGGTTACCAAGTTGACTCCGTGGCAGCTGGACCAGAATCCAGCAAATTCCTTGAATACCGGCATCTGGGGTGCCTCTTCTGATTTCTAGGTCCCAAGGATGTCATGACGTGCATCACACTGTGACATCATGATGATGAGGGATCAAAAGTGGTGCCCAGGATGCCGGCATTCAAGCACTGTTCGAGAAAGTTTGATGGACTCTCGTTTTTCTGCACGGAGTATCAATTTAGACACCAATCTGGGTCCTGCAAACATTTTGCTCAGTTTTAGTTGTAACACTGATGCAGTTCAGTCCCTATGATAAATGCCTTGTGTTCCACTAGTTCCGCAACACACAGCATTTCAGTGGCAACTATCTATCTACTCTGTCTTGTTTGTTCCTGATGCATGAAGAAAAAAGCCAACTACTTTTATCCTAAAAATAGTATATAGATGAGCCTTCCACACTTCACAATCTGCAAAAATCTGTCTGAACGAAGCATTCAGTGTATAAGAAATCCTGCCAAGCTGAGGGACCGTAATGAGCTGCTTTGTTGGCCAAAACAACAAAGATTCTGTACCAATTATATTCTGTCCAATAAGAGATAATTGCTTGGCTTAGCCTGGAGAGCATAAGCATCCAGTCTGCTGTTTTATGCTTGTCTTGTTAGAGAAAGGTTCATGAGAAAATCACTTTGTTGGTTTATAAAGGGTTTTTATTATGAATGTGGGAAATCTGTTTTAATATCATCCAGCAATCACCTCATCCATTCTTTGGAAGTGTGTGTGTGATTTGCACTTCGTGCACCTGAGATGCCTCCACTTAGTGGGGGTTTAGCTGTATCCTGCTAGACTATTATTCTTTGGCCTGGGCGATGTACACACTGCAGCCCATCTTTGCTGTAAGTAATTCCTTTATGACATGCTAATTGGCCCAGGGACTAGTTGCAATGGCGGTCGTTCCCTTGGCTAGTCGGCCCCCTTAGCATGTAAGCATGCTCCTGTGGGCGTGCTAACATGCTAAGGAATACGCAGCATTAGAGGATGATCTCACCTCTGCTGCCATCACGTCTGACGCTGGATTTCAGCTCAGTGCGCATGATCCCAGGCTTTTAGTCATGTGCACTGTACGCGTCCCGACTTTAAATTTGTGTAGTGCGCATGTTCGAAAGTCCGGGATCATGTGCACTGAGCCGAAATCCAGCGGTGGCAGCAGAGAGGTGAGAGCGACCATGTCTCTGATGTTAATGTAAATAGTCATATGGAAAACTGAAAAAAAAAAAAAAACCACAAAAAATCAAAATGTTTAAAATAATAACATAAAAACCTAAATGATTTAACCTATAGATCATTTTTTGGATGACTCATTTCCTGTAGAGGGGTTGTCTATCTCTGCTCATTTTGGAGGCGTGTGTGGTGTCTACATTATGAACCCCCTATAACGAGGCTGTAATGTCAATGTTGTTTGTTCTGCTCACCGCCAACGCAGAGGAGACGGAGCTTGGAAGCCCCTTCTAATGCATGACCAAAAAGGAAGAAAGGTAACCTCAGTGTCTCCAGCAGCAGTCTCAGTTTGTGTTTTGTGTTTTTCCATTCTTGAGCAGTATGTAACCCAGCAGTTTCCTGTAGAAGCGACAGTAGCATCATCAGCGAGCCACGTGTGGGCTAAGATTCATGACTCTCACTGAAATTATATAGGCTGCTTTCTAAAAATAACTGGTCAGGCCAGAAAGAGGTTTCCGCCTGCCCTGCACATGACTGCTCCACTGTAAAGGAGGTGGCCTTCTCCCCCAGCCTGCCCTGCACATGACTGCTCCACTGTAAAGGAGGTGGCCTTCTCCCCCAGCCTGCCCTGCACATGACTGCTCCACTGTATAGGAGGTGACCTTCTCCCCAGCCTGCCCTGCACATGACTGCTCCACTGTAAAGGAGGTGGCCTTCTCCCCCAGCCTGCCCTGCACATCACTGCTCCACTGTAAAGGAGGTGGCCTTCTCCCCCAGCCTGCCCTGCACGTGACTGCTCCACTGTAAAGGAGGTGGCCTTCTCCCCCAGCCTGCCCTGCACATGACTGCTCCAGTGTAAAGGAGGTGACCTTCTCCCCCAGCCTGCCCTGCACATGACTGCTCCAGTGTAAAGGAGGTGACCTTCTCCCCCAGCCTGCCCTGCACATGACTGCTCCAGTGTAAAGGAGGTGGCCTTCTCCCCCAGCCTGCCCTGCACATGACTGCTCCACTGTAAAGGAGGTGGCCTTCTCCCCCAGCCTGCCCTGCACGTCACTGCTCCAGTGTAAAGGAGGTGACCTTCTCCCCAGCCTGCCCTGCACGTCACTGCTCCAGTGTAAAGGAGGTGACCTCCCCAGCCTGCCCTGCACATGACTGCTCCACTGTAAAGGAGGTGGCCTTCTCCCCCAGCCTGCCCTGCACATGACTGCTTCAGTGTAAAGGAGGTGGCCTTCTCCCCAGCCTGCCCTGCACATGACTGCTCCAGTGTATAGGAGGTGACCTTCTCCCCAGCCTGCCCTGCACATGACTGCTCCAGTGTATAGGAGGTGACCTTCTCCCCAGCCTGCCCTGCACGTGACTGCTCCACTGTAAAGGAGGTGGCCTTCTCCCCCAGCCTGCCCTGCACGTGACTGCTCCAGTGTAAAGGAGGTGGCCTTCTCCCCCAGCCTGCCCTGCACGTGACTGCTCCAGTGTAAAGGAGGTGACCTTCTCCCCAGCCTGCCCTGCACATGACTGCTCCAGTGTAAAGGAGGTGACCTTCTCCCCAGCCTGCCCTGCACGTGACTGCTCCAGTGTAAAGGAGGTGGCCTTCTCCCCCAGCCTGCCCTGCACATGACTGCTCCACTGTAAAGGAGGTGGCCTTCTCCCCAGCCTGCCCTGCACGTGACTGCTCCACTGTAAAGGAGGTGGCCTTCTCCCCCAGCCTGCCCTGCACGTGACTGCTCCACTGTAAGGAGGTGGCCTTCTCCCCCAGCCTGCCCTGCACATGACTGCTCCACTGTAAAGGAGGTGGCCTTCTCCCCCAGCCTGCCCTGCACGTCACTGCTCCAGTGTAAAGGAGGTGACCTTCTCCCCAGCCTGCCCTGCACGTCACTGCTCCAGTGTAAAGGAGGTGACCTCCCCAGCCTGCCCTGCACATGACTGCTCCACTGTAAAGGAGGTGACCTTCTCCCCCAGCCTGCCCTGCACATGACTGCTCCACTGTAAAGGAGGTGGCCTTCTCCCCCAGCCTGCCCTGCACATGACTGCTCCACTGTAAAGGAGGTGGCCTTCTCCCCAGCCTGCCCTGCACGTGACTGCTCCACTGTAAAGGAGGTGGCCTTCTCCCCCAGCCTGCCCTGCACGTGACTGCTCCACTGTAAGGAGGTGGCCTTCTCCCCCAGCCTGCCCTGCACATGACTGCTCCACTGTAAAGGAGGTGGCCTTCTCCCCCAGCCTGCCCTGCACGTCACTGCTCCAGTGTAAAGGAGGTGACCTTCTCCCCAGCCTGCCCTGCACGTCACTGCTCCAGTGTAAAGGAGGTGACCTTCTCCCCAGCCTGCCCTGCACATGACTGCTCCACTGTAAAGGAGGTGGCCTTCTCCCCCAGCCTGCCCTGCACATGACTGCTCCAGTGTAAAGGAGGTGGCCTTCTCCCCCAGCCTGCCCTGCACGTCACTGCTCCAGTGTAAAGGAGGTGACCTTCTCCCCAGCCTGCCCTGCACGTCACTGCTCCAGTGTAAAGGAGGTGGCCTTCTCCCCAGCCTGCCCTGCACGTCACTGCTCCAGTGTAAAGGAGGTGACCTTCTCCCCAGCCTGCCCTGCACGTGACTGCTCCAGTGTAAAGGAGGTGGCCTTCTCCCCCAGCCTGCCCTGCACGTGACTGCTCCAGTGTATAGGAGGTGACCTTCTCCCCAGCCTGCCCTGCACGTGACTGCTCCAGTGTAAAGGAGGTGGCCTTCTCCCCCAGCCTGCCCTGCACGTGACTGCTCCAGTGTATAGGAGGTGACCTTCTCCCCAGCCTGCCCTGCACGTGACTACTCCAGTGTATAGGAGGTGACCTTCTCCCCAGCCTGCCCTGCACGTGACTGCTCCAGTGTATAGGAGGTGACCTTCTCCCCAGCCTGCCCTGCACGTGACTGCTCCAGTGTATAGGAGGTGACCTTCTCCCCAGCCTGCCCTGCACGTGACTGCTCCAGTGTAAAGGAGGTGACCTTCTCCCCAGCCTGCCCTGCACGTGACTGCTCCAGTGTAAAGGAGGTGACCTTCTCCCCAGCCTGCCCTGCACGTCACTGCTCCAGTGTAAAGGAGGTGGCCTTCTCCCCAGCCTGCCCTGCACGTCACTGCTCCAGTGTAAAGGAGGTGACCTTCTCCCCAGCCTGCCCTGCACGTGACTGCTCCAGTGTAAAGGAGGTGGCCTTCTCCCCCAGCCTGCCCTGCACGTGACTGCTCCAGTGTATAGGAGGTGACCTTCTCCCCAGCCTGCCCTGCACGTGACTACTCCAGTGTATAGGAGGTGACCTTCTCCCCAGCCTGCCCTGCACGTGACTGCTCCAGTGTATAGGAGGTGACCTTCTCCCCAGCCTGCCCTGCACGTGACTGCTCCAGTGTATAGGAGGTGACCTTCTCCCCAGCCTGCCCTGCACGTGACTGCTCCAGTGTAAAGGAGGTGACCTTCTCCCCAGCCTGCCCTGCACGTGACTGCTCCAGTGTAAAGGAGGTGACCTTCTCCCCAGCCTGCCCTGCATGTGACTGCTCCAGTGTAAAGGAGGTGACCTTCTCCCCAGCCTGCCCTGCACGTGACTGCTCCAGTGTATAGGAGGTGACCTTCTCCCCAGCCTGCCCTGCACAAGACTGCTCCAGTGTATAGGAGGTGACCTTCTCCCCAGCCTGCCCTGCACGTGACTGCTCCACTGTAAAGGAGGTGGCCTTCTCCCCAGCCTGCCCTGCACGTGACTGCTCCACTGTAAAGGAGGTGGCCTTCTCCCCCAGCCTGCCCTGCACGTGACTGCTCCACTGTAAGGAGGTGGCCTTCTCCCCCAGCCTGCCCTGCACGTCACTGCTCCAGTGTAAAGGAGGTGACCTCCCCAGCCTGCCCTGCACATGACTGCTCCACTGTAAAGGAGGTGGCCTTCTCCCCCAGCCTGCCCTGCACATGACTGCTTCAGTGTAAAGGAGGTGGCCTTCTCCCCCAGCCTGCCCTGCACATGACTGCTCCACTGTAAAGGAGGTGGCCTTCTCCCCCAGCCTGCCCTGCACATGACTGCTCCACTGTAAAGGAGGTGGCCTTCTCCCCAGCCTGCCCTGCACGTGACTGCTCCACTGTAAAGGAGGTGGCCTTCTCCCCCAGCCTGCCCTGCACGTGACTGCTCCACTGTAAGGAGGTGGCCTTCTCCCCCAGCCTGCCCTGCACATGACTGCTCCACTGTAAAGGAGGTGGCCTTCTCCCCCAGCCTGCCCTGCACGTCACTGCTCCAGTGTAAAGGAGGTGGCCTTCTCCCCAGCCTGCCCTGCACGTCACTGCTCCAGTGTAAAGGAGGTGACCTTCTCCCCAGCCTGCCCTGCACGTGACTGCTCCAGTGTAAAGGAGGTGGCCTTCTCCCCCAGCCTGCCCTGCACGTGACTGCTCCAGTGTATAGGAGGTGACCTTCTCCCCAGCCTGCCCTGCACGTGACTACTCCAGTGTATAGGAGGTGACCTTCTCCCCAGCCTGCCCTGCACGTGACTGCTCCAGTGTATAGGAGGTGACCTTCTCCCCAGCCTGCCCTGCACGTGACTGCTCCAGTGTATAGGAGGTGACCTTCTCCCCAGCCTGCCCTGCACGTGACTGCTCCAGTGTAAAGGAGGTGACCTTCTCCCCAGCCTGCCCTGCACGTGACTGCTCCAGTGTAAAGGAGGTGACCTTCTCCCCAGCCTGCCCTGCATGTGACTGCTCCAGTGTAAAGGAGGTGACCTTCTCCCCAGCCTGCCCTGCACGTGACTGCTCCAGTGTATAGGAGGTGACCTTCTCCCCAGCCTGCCCTGCACGTGACTGCTCCAGTGTATAGGAGGTGACCTTCTCCCCAGCCTGCCCTGCACGTGACTGCTCCAGTGTATAGGAGGTGACCTTCTCCCCAGCCTGCCCTGCACGTGACTGCTCCAGTGTATAGGAGGTGGCCTTCTCCCCCAGCCTGCCCTGCACGTGACTGCTCCAGTGTATAGGAGGTGACCTTCTCCCCCAGCCTGCCCTGCACGTGACTGCTCCAGTGTATAGGAGGTGACCTTCTCCCCAGCCTGCCCTGCACATGACTGCTCCACTGTAAAGGAGGTGACCTTCTCCCCCAGCCTGCCCTGCACGTGACTGCTCCAGTGTATAGGAGGTGACCTTCTCCCCCAGCCTGCCCTGCACGTGACTGCTCCAGTGTAAAGGAGGTGGCCTTCTCCCCCAGCCTGCCCTTCACGTGACTGCTCCAGTGTAAGGGTATGTGCGCACGTGTGCGTATTACATGCAGTTACGCTGCGTTCTGCACCGCAGCGTAACTGCATGCGTCCTGCGTCCCCTGCACAATCTATGGAGATTGTGCAGGGGCCGTGCGCACGTGGCATGTTAGAACGCAGCGATTCGGCTGCTTGCCAAATCGCTGGGTTCTAAGAAGTGACGTCACTTCTTTCGTGCGGTTTGTATGCTGCCTATAGGGAGAGGCAGCATGCAGAGCGCACGAATCTGCCGGCACCATGCGCTTCAGAACGCAGTTTTTCAGCTGCGCTCTGAAGCGCACATTTTCGGTGCGGTGCAGAGCGCACACGTGCGCACAAAGCCTAAAGGAGGTGGCCTTCTCCCCCAGCCTGCCCTGCACGTGACTGCTCCACTGTAAGGAGGTGGCCTTCTCCCCCAGCCTGCCCTGCACGTGACTGCTCCACTGTAAGGAGGTGGCCTTCTCCCCCAGCCTGCCCTGCACATGACTGCTCCACTGTAAGGAGGTGGCCTTCTCCCCAGCCTGCCCTGCACGTGACTGCTCCACTGTAAGGAGGTGGCCTTCTCCCCAGCCTGCCCTGCACGTGACTGCTCCACTGTAAGGAGGTGGCCTTCTCCCCCAGCCTGCCCTGCACGTGACTGCTCCACTGTAAAGGAGGTGGCCTTCTCCCCCAGCCTGCCCTGATTACTATCCATTTTTAGCAATTTTTGCATAGGTAAAGAAACACTATGTTCACACTGGGCATTTTTGGTGCGTTTTTTAGCTGCAGATTTGCCTTGGTTTCATGCAAATCCATGCTAATAAAACACTGCTTTTTACAGTCCAGCAAAGTCTGATATTTCTGAAACCTCATGCGAACACACACAAACACGTCAGGATTTTTTCCTCTGGTTTTGCTGCATTCTGAAATGAATGAACATGTCAATTCTTTTCAGCGCTTTTGCTACGGTTTTTCACCCTAGTGACAGGTGGACTCTGATACCCTGCGAATCTACCTGTCACTAGATACCCAAGATCAATTCTGGGTATCTGCCCGGCACTTAAATGGTGGTGGGGATAGGGGGATTGGAGCAGGCGTGGTATTTTTACTGATTCCCTGGCGCCGCTGTACCTCCAGCGGCTCCTCCACTTCCCCGCTCATTCCATATTCACTGCTTTCATCTATGATTGGTTGCCGTCAGACGCGCCCCCAGCATCTGACAGCAACCAATCACAGACCTGGTCTGCGGGTCTCTACAGAGAATGAGTGAGCTGCGCATTCAGCAGGGACCTCACTCAGACTATTCCCAGTCACATCGCCAGCTGTGACCGGGAATCACCTGAGTGAAGTGACCGCTGATCGTGCGGCTCATTCATTCTCTGGAGCTCAGCAGGCAGTTCAGTTCTATGGCGCTCGCTGTGATCTTCAGATGTAGCAGAGCTGAATCGCCGTGGGACCTTGTGTGGATTACGTCGGACCTGCAGGGGTGTGATTATGGGGTTAATAAAGTGGAGAAAGAGGGGGCTTTTTGTATTTTATTATACAAAATAAAATATTTTTTTGTGCTTTTGTGATTTTTGTGCTTGTGTTTATTTCTTGTCACTCATTACAGATTGGTGATGGGGGTGTCTCAAAGACGGGAAGAGCTGGGTAAAGTGCTGGGATTGTCACATCTAATAGATGCGACAATCCTGGGCAGCTGTAGGCTGATATTTATAGGCTGGGTCTCTCCAGCCTGAAAATATCAGCCCCCAGCTGTGGACTTTATCTTAGCTAGGTATCAAAATTTGGGGGGACCACTAGCTGTTTTTTTTTTTTTTTTTGTTTGTTTGTTTGTTTGTTTGTTTTTTAACTACCAGTGTGCCGGATCCAGCTCAATACCGGCCTAGCCCAGCACTCAGGTACTCTTGAACCTTTGCAGGTCTTGACATCACATAAAAAAACTGCTGAAAAAACGCCACCAAAACCTCAGATAACTCCCAGGACACATCCTGCCACAAGATTAGGTTTTGGTCAGGAAAAAAATGCTGCAAAAATGTCCTGTGTGAGATCTAGAGATCTGCTTGGATAGCTCCGGCATACAGTGGTGTGAAAGTGTTTGCCCTCTTCTTGATTGCCTATTCTTTTGCATGTTTGTCACACGGAAATGTTTCAGATCACCAAAGAGATTTAAATATTAGACAAATATAACACAAGTAAACACAAAATGCAGTTTATAAATGAAGGTCTTTATTATTAAGGGAAAAAGAAATCCAAACCTACAGGCCCTGTGTGGAAAAGTGATTGCCCCCACCTTTTTAAAACTTACATTAAGGCCTCTTTCACACGTCCGTGTCTCCGGTATGTGTTTGGTCCTTTTCCTCACGTACCGGAGACACGGGCACACGTAGACCCATTAAAATCAATGGGTCTGCGCTCAAGTGCGTGTTCTGCCATGGATCGTGTGGAGCATATGTGTGTCTATGTGCTCCACACGTCAACATGTCCATTTTTCTCCGGCATCACGGGTGTCACACGGAACGCAAACTGACCACACGGAGGTGTTCCGTGTGACACATGCCGGAGAAAACACACGTGTCTGCGAAAAACAAACAAACAACAAACTTTACTCACCTTCTCCAGCCCTGCTGTCTCTGCCGCTGCTGTCACTTGCTTCCGACCGCCACTCATTATGCTCATTGCATATTCACTTCACTGCCGGAAGCTACAGCAGCGGGGAGTCTGCAGGAACGGAGACCGAAGATCAGCACCACGGACAGCAACGCCAGGGACAGGTGAGCAGAAAGTTCCCGTTCTCCATGTGTTATCACGGAGAACTCACGTGTGCCATACACACGGCTCACGCAGGGCAATACGCACCTTTGACACGTTCGTAAAAAACGTGCGTGATTTTCACGAACGTGTGAAAAAGGCCTAACAGTGGTTTATCACATCTTTGGGAAGCTGAGTTTACTTTCCCTAGACACTCCGAGGCTTGATGACTACCACGCCTCTTTTTAAATCAAGAAATCACTTAAATAGGACCTGCCTGACAAAGTGAATTAGACCAAAAGATTTTGAAAAGATAGATTTCATGCTGCAATCCAAAGAAATTCAGGAACAATTAAAAAGTAAAGTAATTGAGATTTATCTGTTTGGAAAAGGTTATAAAGCCATTTCTAAAGCTTTGGTATTCCAACAAGCCTCAGTGAGAGCCATGATCCACAAACTGCAAAGACATGGAACAGTAGTGAACCGTCCCAGGAGTGGCTGGTCAACCAAAATTACCCTAAGGCTATGTGCCCACGTGTGTGCGCTCTGCACCGCAGCGTTTTGTCACTGCATGTCCGCTTCAGAGCGCAGCTGAAAAGCTCCGTTCTGAAACTTTGGTGACTGCAGAATTCGTGCGCTCTGGATGCTGCCTCCCTATAGACAGAATGGAGACAGCATGCAAAGCGCACGACAGAAGTGACATGTTGCTTTTTAGAACGCAACGATTTGGCAGCATGCAAATCACTGCGTTCTAAAATGCCACGTGGGCATGGATTATGCACAATCTTCATAGATTGCAGGGGACGCAGGACGCATTCAGTTACGCTGCAGTGCAGAACGCAGCGTAACTGTATGCAATACGCACACGTGGGCACATAGCCTAAGAGCGCAGCGACGACTCTTCAAAGAGGTCAGAAAAGACCCCACAACAACATCCAAAAAACTGCAGACCTCAGTTAAGGTCAGTGTTCATGACTCCATCATAAGAAAGAGACTGGGAAAAAATTGTGTGTATGGCACAGTTCCAAGACGAAAACCACTACTGAGCAAAAACAAAATATTTTTATAAGCTTGTCTCAGTTTTGCCAGAAAACATTTTGATGATCCCCCCCCAGACTTTTGGGATTATACTCTGTGGACTGACAAGACAAAAGTTTAACTTTTTGGAAGGTGTTTGTCCCATTACATCTGGAGTAGAAGTAACACAGCATTTCAGAAAAGGAACATCATACCAACAGTAAAATATGGTGGTGGTAGTGTGATGGTCCGGGGCTGTTTTGCTGCTTCGGGACCTGGAAGAATTGCTGTGGTAAATGGAACCATGAATTCTGCTGTCTACCAAAAAATCCTGAAGGCCATCTGTTCAGGAAGTCAAGCTGAAGCGCACTTGGGTTATGCAGCAGGGCAATTATCTAAAATACACTATCAAGTCCACCTCTGAATGGCTTAAGAAAAAGGTGGTTCATGCTCAAAAACCCTCCAGTGTGGCGGAATTATGACAATTCTGCAAAGATCAGTGGGCCAAAACTCCTCAAGAGCATTATAAAGGACTCATTGCCAGTTATCGCAAACACTTGATTGCAGTTGTTGCTGCTAAGGGTGGCCCAGCCATTTATTAGGTTTAGAGTGCAATCACTTTTTTCATACAGGGCCCTGTAGGTTTTGAATTCTTTTTCCCTTAATAATAAAGACCTTCATTTATAAACTGCATTTGTGTTTTACTTGTGTTATCTATCTTTCTCGAATATTGAATATTTAAATTTGATTGGCGATCTGAAACATTTAAGTGTGACAAACATGCAAAAGAATAAGAAATTAGGAAGGGGGCAAACACTTTTTCACACCACTCTACCTATTATCCATGTAATACTGACAATGGAGACTCTGGACAAAAATGCAGAGAGGAATCAATTTGGCACAGTGCTCTCTTAACTCCTCTGCCATTTTGTTCTAGTAATTATTATCAGGCCCTTAACATTCTCCAACTGTCTCTAAAGTAATTCAGGTGGATAATATCTCCTGGTTCTCTGGATAGAAGGTGATGAGTAATGTTAGATTTTTATGGAGAAGTCTAGTTTACCCCCACGCCTCGCTCCATATTAATAACGTGTACCTTTGATCAAGCTGACCGTGCGTGATAATGGGTAATCCAGTATAAGACTGGTGACCGTTTTCTGCCCTAATCTTCTAATACTAGTGTATTAGGCTAGGTTTAGCATTTTTTGCTGATTCCGAGTGGATTTTAAGTTTTTTTTTTTTTTTTTTTGCTGCATTTCTTGTGCATATTATTTGCATTATCTTAAATAGAACCTTAAAGGTCTCCTATGCCCCCCAAACCGCCACCATGTGTTATTTCTAGTGTACACCCTGCCTAACAAGCTCTTCAGCTCTCTGCATATGCAGTGAAGCCGGGTAACGTACACCCAGCTTCACTGTGTGCTGAAACGATGTGATGAAGACGTGCGCGAATTGAAGAGAGACGGTGGTGATGAAGGCTCTTGCAGATCTTGTTATCACGCTTAGGCTATGTGCCCACAGGACTCTGTATCTGCGGATTTTTCTGCATCAAAATCCGCAGCTTTCCCCCGGAATCCGCACCTTTTCATAGGTGCGGATTTTGTTGCGGATTTTGCGTTTTTTTTTTTTTTTTAATTCAATTGAATAGGCAAAATCCACACGAAAATCCGCAACAATAATAGACATGCTGCAGATTTTTCCCCACAAAAATCCGCACGATTTCCGCTGCGGAAAAATCCGCAGCGTGGGCACAGCATTTCCCAAATGCCATAGAAATGGCTGTGGAGTAGCTGTGCTGCAGATTTCTGGAAAATCCGCGGCTTTTCTGCGAGAAATCTGCGGCAAAATCCGCGCATTTTTCGCAGCGGGGGCACATAGCCTTACAGTGGAGCGGAAACATGATTAGTAGGACGACTAGCCTGGGGAAATCAAGACCACCTCAACTAGTCTGAAACTGATTAACATTCTTTATTGCCGTACACTGCAATCGCTTATGCAGTACAGCGTGCTTGGTAGGCAAGGTGGTGACATAAGAATAAGCATATGGTGACAGGTTTGGGGGCATCAGAGACCTCTCAGGTTTCCTTTTAATGCAGTTGTCCAATTCAAACAAATCGCCACCTACAGGGTAGGTGATAATATGCTGGTCAGTGTGGGTCCCCCCACTGGGACCTGAACCAATCAATCAGCAGGTTGGATTACCGCCAATCCAGTTGTTCTGATGGGCTGCTGGAAAAAGCCAAGTGCTGCGCTCAAGTTCCATCAAAAATGAATGGTCGAGCGCCTGCCCTTCTATTCGTAAGGAGATAAAAGACCCCTGTTCTCCCAAAGAGAGGTCCCAGTGGTTGCACACCTACCGATCAGCCAGTTTATCCCCATTCCTGTGGATAGTTGTTGTAAAAGATAAAAAAGAAACTCCGCAACCCATAGTGCAGTATCCCCAATCTAAGGTGGAGATGTAGGTAGATCGGGGAGGATGCGCTTACCTTTTAGGGTGGTGCCAGAGTAGGTAGTACCATAGTAATGGCTTGTCGGCAATGGTTGACAAACCCTGCATGATAAATGGCAATATAGAAAAATACAGGACTCGGGCGCTGATAATGACCGACCAAAAAGTAGAAGATGTAGTCAAGATTCCTTTTAATCGTAAGATATTTAGGCTACACATTTCAATACCGAATTAGTATCTTTATTAGGCCAAATATTATACCAATTCGGTATGAAAACCTGTAGCCTGAATTTCTTCCTAATAGATGATCTTGTCAAGGCCCTTTTATTTGGACATTGATGATAGGCATGCCCATGTCCTACATTTTTTTTTTTTTTTACTGTATTGTTGTGATAACTTGTTTCAATCAGACATCCACGTTAAGATGATCTGTCAGTTTTTGTGTAGAGGACATTTATAGTTCTTTGCATTCTTCTTTGGATCACTAGAGCACCATTTTCTGTCTGGGTTATCCCTTTTCCAGCCATTTTACATGAAGTCCTCATGGGGCTGCCATACAAGTGCTTCTGACCTCTGCTTTACCACACTGTGGTGGTGGTCTGTGTGAAGTCAGAAGACACACAATCATGGCATGCTCCATCAGGCTTCATATTCTACCTAGAGATGCTTGTGCACTGGTGGTCCCTGTAGTTTGGCCAGTGATGGTCTTTGTGAACATGTTACCTTTGCTTCACTTTTGCAACCTTTGTGTCTTATGCAGAACTCGTGGAAGCCCTGTCCAAAAGCAGCCAGTCTAATGGCACACCAGCTCCGAATCCTCGACACCGGAAACATGCAGCCGATCCAAGCCCATCTGCAAACGGGGAGGCTGGAGGAGAATCTGGAAAGAGTTACACACAAGACCAGGTCGACGCCGTTAAGAGGTACCGGACAGATCAATAATCATATAAACTTCAGTCTTCAGTAACTTTCTGAATCTAATAAGGTCCAGATTCACAGATCGCCAGAGATACAGGACTGTGCTGAATGAGGCTTATTGCCTTTCAACGTTTTGTCACAAATTAAAGCACCACTGATTTAAAGGGGCAGACCCTACATTTTCGTAACTTTGGAAGATCCCTGATTGGTATTGTTTCCAAGTAATACTTCATCTTTAAAGCCATGAAAAACGCTATGTGTGAATCCAGCCATAACTGGGGCTGGTCATACGCCATTCAGTTCAGGGAGCCAGAAGTGACACTCTGGCCGCACTTTTCAGATACATTTCTTATTCCAAGGCTCATATAAGCCTCAAAAAGGAAGAGGCCTAATGCCAAAAGCATGTCCAACGTCACTTTTTCACAAGTGATAGCAGCAATAGGGAACCCTCTATCCCTAGTAATAGCAGCAACATCGGATCGGGAATCATCTCTAAAGGGTGCTTTACACGCTGTGACATTGCTAGCGAGCGTTAGTACCCGCCCCCGTCGTTGGTGCGATATGTGGTGATCGCTGCCGTAGCGAACATTATCGCTACGGCACCGTCACACGCACATACCTGTTCTGTGATGTGCCCGTTTAACAATCCCTCCTTCAAGGGGGAGGTGCGTTCGGCGTCACAGCGACTGCAAAAAAACGGGTGTCCAATAGCAGAGGAGGGGCGGAGATGAGCGGCCGGAACATGCCGCCCACCTCCTTCCTTCCTCGGTGGATGGAGGTAAGGAGATGATTGTCGCTCCTGCGGTGTCACACGTAGTGATGTGTGATGCCGCAGGAACGGGGAACAACCACGCTACGCACGAGACAACGATTTTTGGTAAATGAACGACCTCTCATATACCAACGATTTTTGTCTCTTTTGAGATCGTTTAAGGTCCCTCCTGCCTGTTACACACTACGATGTCTCTAACTGCGCCGGATGTGCGTCACAAACACCGTGACCCCGACGATATATCGTTAGCGATGTCGCAACGTGTAAATGGCCCTTAAGATTTCATTCCGAAACAATATCTGTAATAGTGATGTTGTGTCCAGTGTATTGTGACCTATTGTTTTCCTGTCATGAGTGCTCTTCTATTTCTCCAGTCGTCTATCCTCTGCCTAAGCAGACCTTGCCTTCCATATGTTCCCGATATATGCCCTGTAGTGGCCAGATCCTTTCTACTTACTTATATCTGCATCAGTCATTGCAAACCAAGATGGGCCTGCTACCAATATGTGACGGCCGCTGTGCTTTCTCCTGTCGACCGGAGGGGTTGGGGCTGGCATATAGAAGTGTCAGGCCACAGTATGCACATTATGCAGGACAGGAGACCTGGTCAGGACTGAATTATCACCCCATAGCATAAACCTGTATTGTGGCCGGTGCATATAATCTCTATAGTGAGAAGCTGCCATAGTTAGTGAGCATTGTATATTAGCGCCCTATTACTATTGTAGCT
Organism: Anomaloglossus baeobatrachus; assembly: GCF_048569485.1. Taxonomy (NCBI): domain Eukaryota; kingdom Metazoa; phylum Chordata; class Amphibia; order Anura; family Aromobatidae; genus Anomaloglossus; species Anomaloglossus baeobatrachus. Next base: position 140,623,512 of record NC_134357.1, on the reverse strand, counting down.
GGTACACATCACCGGTGTACAGCACATGTGTGCGTGCCTCGGAGTACGGTACATTGTGTGTGGGAGGACACTGCGGTGGGGGCTGCATTGCAGAAGGAACATTTTGTGGTTGAGGCTTGTTGATCACTTTGATGTATAGAGCTTCCTCAGTACATTGTGTGGCTGGTTGTCTGCAGCGATGCCCGGCCTTCACTGAGCAGAATGGAACAATAAGTAATGCTGCATGAAATCATCGCTCTTTATGTAACGATGCAAACAAGAAGAATAGATTAGTTATATTACATTGAATAAAATGCTAAATAATGATAAAATAAGGCAGAAACTGACAAACGTCTTTAGTAAACAGAACATTTCTAATGAGCCTTGTGGAGGGGCTGTCGTGAGAGTCTATTATAACATGGCCGGATAACTGGCTTTACTCCGAAAAATGAAGAATAAGCCCCAAAGCCCATCCCTCCTAAACTAACCTGGACGTTTTCTAAACGCCTTGTCTTTTGACATTTCGCTACCATTTTTGAGATCAAAGTGGCCCCGGATTCCAATGGTGTCTCCATTAGGCTGCTTGCTATAGTTTTATCCACTACAGTTGTTTCAGTCCTCTCGCTGATGAACTCCTGTTATATAGCTTTCCATACTCATGAGCCGTGGCTATCCGTGCCAACACCAGGGTCACTCTATGCACACTATAGGCAGAAAGCTGTTAATGGTATGATCAGGGGTTAGACATCTCTGAGAGCGATAGCGGATTAAACCGTGCTAAGGCTGCTTTCACACATCAGTTTTTTTGCATCAGGCACAATCCGGCTCAAAAACCTATGCAACGGATGCGGCGAAAAAAACTGATCTGTTGCATAAGTTTTTCCATGCGGCCCATCCGTTTTTTGACGGATGTGGCTTGATACTGAGCATGCGTAGTTCAAAAAACCGCATCCGGCGTCTATAGGCTTGCATTGTAAATCACGCCACATCCGGCGCGATGCGTTTTTTTTTTCGCCGCACAAAAAAACGTGCCAGGCAATGTTCCATCCGGCTGCCGCATGGGCTAAATATGCCGCATCCAGCAAAAACGGACGCAACGCAAGGCCATGCGGCACAATACGGTGCTAATGCAAGTCTATGCGGGAAAACGCAAGTGGCGGCAATAAAAAAACGGTTGCGTTTTTTCTGCAAAGCGCCGGATTGTGAAAGCATACTTATCAGTCCTAAACTTTGGCAAGGAGCCCAGTAAGTGACAAACTGCTGAAATCGGCGTCTCTGACCTCAGTTATGATCACTTCAGATTGGGAAGCGTAAACTTGATGAGTGTGTCCCGTGTAATAGTTAGACAAATGTAGTAAATCTGCCCGTTATGCCCACATTAGGGACGTGTCTATATCATTGTTCCTTCCAAATACAATAATCCATATAATGATCTCAGCATCCATGTATTGCACATGTACCGGGCACTGGGCCCCTGAAGTGCTACAGCTTTACCAATAAACTTCCATTTTAGCAGCCCTTCTGCTACTGAACGTTTTGCTCTTCCTGTATTAATCCCGTCCATTGGGCAGAAGTGATTCATGACTGGTGAACTTTTGCAGGTCGTAAGTTTGGTATTCCAGACAGTGACTGCGGTCCCTCCATGCCCTTCTCAATTCTGGGCATGTGTCTTTAATAGGTCAGAGAATCTGATGAATCTGATGCCCCAGATTGGTGATATATTACGAGTCTCACCACTATGCAGCTGTCTCATATCCCAAGATAAAAAAACATTCTTCTATGTTTCTAAATTACTTATCTGTAGGACATTTGTTTTTAGCTGTTGCTGTAAGTAAGTATATTTCTAATTGCTGACGCCAATCATGGGTCTTACAGATACAAATCTACAAAGGGCATCCCGCACCAGTTCATTACTACCCTCCACTATTGTCATGTGAGAAGAAAGTAATAATATCCATTGTATAATATATTGATTACTTACAGGATAAAGCAATGCAAAGATTATTATGAAATTCTGGGTGTAACGAGAGAAGCATCAGAAGACGACCTGAAGAAAGCATACCGAAAGCTAGCATTAAAGTTCCATCCGGATAAGAACCATGCTCCTGGCGCCACTGAAGCATTTAAAGGTACAGCACTCTTAAGAGCTGATGGGGCGTAGTTATGTAGTACAGTGATCTGCAACACTTTAAGGGATGGAATTAGCCCATTTTCAAATTATTGTTTAAAACTGCTTTAAGGTTGGATCCACATTGGGTAACGTATTTTTCATTTTAGAAGACGCACCCCAAATTCAAAGCAAAAAAGTGGAAAAAAATGAGGTTCGTCTTGTAATCCGGTGGTGTCTTACTGGAGGAGGCAGTAGTGGTGGTGCAGGAGTCACAGGAGGCAGGGGCAGTGGGTGTTCCAGAAACTGTAGGCTGTGCTGCGGCGGAGGCTCGGGCTCCTGTGCTGGGGCAGTTGCTTTGGCTGTGGGCAGTGAGGGTTTCAAAGAAATGGTGCCCAGAGTCGGCACAGAGTGAGCTCTAGGCTCAATGGCAAGCCGAGACCTCATCTGCACAAGCGCCACCTCCAGGCACCATGTTCCTGAAGTCCGCTAGAGGGAGATCAGTGGGCCGGAGGCGGCACCTGTGCAGATCAGAGCTTGAGCCGAGAGTACCATTTGTGCATGCGCCAACTCCAGGTGGCATTATTTGAAGTCCTCACTGCCCGACTCGCAGCACCAGTCCAGCCGCCGGAGACCCCACACAGCCGCTGCAGACATTGCACAGCCGCCCCAGCAGCAGCCCCGGGGATGCCGCCCAGCAGCTGCAGGCACCGCACAGCCGCCGCAGACCCCGCACCAGCCGCCGCATTCCCCCGGCCTCTTGCAACCACTCTCCACCCCCTCGGTAAGCTAGATTCAGATTATAAGACGCACCCCTTACTTTCCCCGCAAATGTTTGGGAGGAAAAATGTGTCTTATAATCCAAAAAAATACAGTATATAATAGATTACAGAATCCGCACTGAAAACCTGGATCAAAATGCTGAATGCCACAAAACTCTATTGTCAAATTATACGAGACCTCTGCACAGCTTCAGAGAGGCTGCAGATTGTCTTGTGGATTATTCCATAGACGTACAGCAAAAAAACATAGTTTAATGGAAGAGCTGCGAATAACACGGCCATTTTTACTACCATATCCTGATCACTTCTATTTTGCAATTTATTGAGCTAAAGGGTAAGATATCCAGAAGATATCCACCTTTCAATGTGGAAATGTCGGACACTTTTCTCTGGTTCACTGGTTGGCTATCCTTCTTTAAACCATTTCTGGTAGGTACCGAGTTTCCCCTAAAATAAGACAGGGTCTTATATTTATTTATTTCTTTGCTCCGAAAGATGGGCTAAAGCTTATTTTCAGGGGTGGTCTTCTCTCTTTATATCCCCTTCCCCCCTTCCCCCAATGAACAACAATCCACATTTATTCTTGAGCAAAAAAATCAACCTTTATGCAAATATAATCACATTACAGTCTGGAACATCAACATAAGTCTCCAAACCCTGTGTGTATCACGTGTGTCTATCTACGCACGCACTCACGCAATGTTACCATCAGGATATAAACCATGGGGCCCCTAGCAGAATGGGGTCCCTCTGAAATTGCCCAGTTCGCTCTCCCTTCCCCCTAATGCCAGTCCTGTATACCAGCCTATCTCCTGTTCATTTGTTTTACACTCGTTCACTTAAGAGACCTTTTGGTTACACTTTGTCACAGGACTGTGAAGGCATCAGAGGTCCTTAAGCAATCTCATCCTCGGCATACAACGTCTGGGGTCCCTAAATGAGTGGGGCCCTGAGAAATTGTGCAGTTTGACTACCCTAATGCCGGCCCTTTCTGTAACTAGGGCTTGTTTTTGGAGTAGTGCTTATATTTCAAGCATACTCCATAAATCCTGTAAAATCATGCTAGGGCTTATTTTCAGGGTATGTCTTATTTTCAGAGAAACACGTTACTAACACCTATGGTATGACAATACCCCACAAGACTGGCGGTTTTACAGATGCCAAGTAATCATGCATCACAGTATGGCCCTTTATTATTGAGATCCTTACACCTAAACATTTTTACTTCTTCTAACACATCCACTTATAAAAATTAACCCTTTAATATGCCTCCTAATTTATTCCATCCAGGTCTGTCATTGTAATGATTGTTATTCACTTCACATGGTTTTAACGTTATGGCTGGTCGGTCTATATCCTCATTGTACAATTTGTCTCCTCTTGTAGCCTTGGTTGCCGGCAGTATGGCCAGGTCTGTGCAGTGTTTATCTAGATCTGTGTCAGTGTCTCTGCTCAGACAACGCAGGAGCCGCAGTTCTGCCATACAGGATAAGCTCCTTGCAATTATTATCTTAGGATAACGTCCAGTGGAAATCTGATTAGTGAGTACTCCCTTCTTCTACAGGAGATTTCACTGCTCTCATGTTATAGGATTGACAGGGTGAAGAATACCCAGTGGCCACATTCACCAATGCCAATTGTGACCACTGGAGACAGGTTCCCTTAAACTGCAATACCCCTAACAGAACAATCAGTCAACTGGTGACACAAATTATAACCGAGAGCTTTAAGGTCCCCATACAGGTTAGACTAAATTGAGCTGAGTGGGGAGGGCTCAGCCACCAGTCAGTGTGTGGCGCTAATGGCCATTATTTTGTTCTTTTGTGTGGTAAGGTGCAGTCTGAGATGTCAGACATCGGCTCTTTTGTAGAGAACATGAGCACTCGTTGAGCTGAGACCAGAACTCCTGTGTATGGAGGAGTCGGAGAGATGGCTGCCAGAGGACAGATTGGGGGCTTTACTCCATCATCAGAAGAAAAATCTTGCAGGCCCTTATGTTCAAGCGGGGCCAAGGCGGTGCAGACCAGTAGCTGGCACGTAATGTTCTTTGCACTTGTGTTGTCTGCTTGCTGAGTGGCTTAGGTGGATTGATGGTAAATGTGGAGATTGGACACATTGTCCTGCTCTGCATTATGGAGGCATTTGAGCACATGTTGTGGTAGTATTGTCAGCGATAGCGGCGTGTTTGAGGAACTCAGAAAGGAGTTTACTCCTCTTACATTGACGTAGTGAGAGGTTGTAATCCTGCGGTGAATGGCGGCTATCTGACTTGTGTGTTTACACTGAACCACTAGCACAATGTGGGATGGACATGTACGAAGATAGTTCCTACAATAAATGGCAGTAAACGTGCACATGACATTAGTGTTCTGAAGACTATGGGGAGGGGTGTTGGCATGTTATGTAAGCTAAGAGGCTCCACTGGAATTCCTCTCATTCCTTCAGTCTGCTCTCCTGTCATGTGATAATAGTACTGACAATGGGTCTGCGGGGGCTATATAGCAGACAGAATGTGCGAATTATGGACATGAATTGCCCTCAAGGCTGGAGGACAGTGGCTGAACACTCAGAGTTAGGGTTCTTTTCCACTTGCATACCACTTCCGATGCGAGAGCCTCGGAAGCGATATGCTATTGACCCTCTGCTGCGTCCGTCAGCCGAGGGTCATGCGACTGTGATGCGATCTTGCGATCATATCACAGCCTCGGAGAAGAGGGAGGGAACACTTTCTTCCTATCTCCTCCGCTGTCTGTCTCTGCGTACATTGCACTACAGTCACATAACATGCGAGTGCAGTGCAATTTTTCACATGCTCCCATAGGCTTTTATTAGGGTGTGTGAGCCGAGACTCGCTGCCAAACACAGCATGCTGCGATTGCACCGAGAGCACGATTCGTGACGAGAAAAGGCAAGGGGACACTGCCCCATAGTTTTGCACTGGTGTGGGTGCGAGCCAGTGTTTCATCGGCTCGCACTTACACATACCAATCGCAAGTGGAAAAGAGCCCTTAGGCTATGTGTGCACGTTGCGTAAATACATGCAGTTACGCTGCGCTTTGTAGCGCAGTGTAACTGCATGCGTCCTGCGTCCCCCTGCACAGTCTATGGAGATTGTGCAGGGGCCGTGCGCACGTGGCGTCTTAGAGCGCAGCGCTTCGGCTGCTGCCCGAAGCGCTGCGTTCTAAGAAGTGACATGTCACTTCTTCCGTGCGCTTTGCCGGCAGCCCCTGCTCTGTCTATGGCAGGAGCTGCAGGCAGAGCGCATGGAATCGGCTTTTTTTTTTTCTCTACGGACATTTTCTGCAGCGATTTGAAGCGCACGTGTGCTCTTCAGATCGCTGCAGAAATTTCTGCAGGGCTAGTACGCAACGTGCGCACATAGCCTTAAAGTCACTGTATGATCGGTTGGGGTCTGACAATCCTGAGAATGAAGGAGACACCTCATTAGTGTAGGACTCGATCTCCTTTTTATTTTTTCTTAACTGCTCCACCCAAAATAAGGGAAAAAATTGCTGCCTGCCATGTGAGACAGGATTTAAGAGAAGGCTGAGCTTCACCGTTAATTAGGTGCTCAGGAGGAAAAATAGACCATATAATAAAATAACTCCGGCACTCAAAAAATCTTGTGGTTGCAGTAATTCTTTTATTTGTCAATTAGGAGTAACATTCATCAAAAAAACGTTTCGGCTATTCGCCTTCTTCAATTGTTACTCTATGTAATAAGATAGAAAACAAAATATCAATACCAAGTGATATAAAGTGATCACAAAGTAACATAAAGTATCATGCATGATGTCACAGAAAAATACTAAAATGCAGACATGATATAGTATATACTCAAAAAATATATATTACCTAAAACGGTAGGGGATATATACTGGACTCACAACAATTTTTCGGATATATTGGAACAAAGAATTTATATCTGTATAAAGAGATATCCATTAGTAATCTTCAGATATATACAACGAACATATTTTTGTCAAAAACAAAATTTTTGTCAAAATTTTTTTTTTCTTCAAAAGAGACTAAATAAGGTAGGTATTTCTTTAAGGATCACAGGAAATATAGTATCAAAACTGTGAAAAATCTAGGTAAATATAACCAATGTCAAAATGACAATTATAGCAAGAAAACATGATGCACATAGGGTCCCATTATTATACAAGGTAATTAAACTATTCATGAGGCAGGGTGAAAACAAAGAAAAAAACGAAGAAAAAAACGAGACCAAGAGAAAAGATTATAGTGACTACTGCCAGTCATGGCATATAAGCATAATAAACTGATGGTAACGTTTTCATTGTTTCTAATTCATATCCAAGAGGACAGAAAAAGACACACACCCATAGAGCCTCATTTCTTTACCTGTTTCATCAGTGGTCAGTGGAGGAGTGAGTGTGGAACTAACCCTGAACGGGTTTAAATAGCAATGAGGGGCGGGCATAATAACTAATGTCCACATGGTGGAACGCAAGCGGTGAAGGAGGTGAAACGCACATCGCGCGTGCGTTGTATGACCCGGAAGTGCGCGCATGCGCAGAGTGAAAATAGGAGAGAAGGAACGTAAGCCGATCCTGACAAACCGCTCTTGCAGCTCAGCGCGTCTGAAAGAGAGATTAACCATTGGTGAGCCATAGAGTGAATACATATTATATTAGGATAATATAATATTAGCGATACTATATAACAGCTATAACTCATAAGTTATGAGTCTGCCAATGATATAACGCTATATAAATAGAAATGGCCATAAGATATAGGGACTGAATGAAATCAGAATAATACCAAAGCTATATGGACAAATATATCTGGACAAATCTTATAATGAGGTTGACAGACTTTCATGGAAGTACATCATATTCCCGATTCAGACCGTGGGGGGACAGAGTTCTAAGAGTGTGGATCCAAAAGGATTCTCTTTCTTTAAGTTTCTGCACTCTGTCTCCCCCACGTCTCATTGGGGGAACATGTTCCAGAACTTGGAACCTCAACTGGGAGATAGTGTCCAAATGTCAAAAAATGGTGGGGGATCGGCAACATCATTAATTTACACCGAATAGTCGACTTATGTTTGCCGATGCGGTCCCGGATATGCTGGGTAGTCTCACCAACATATGTTAGACAGGGACACGCCAGGATTGGGGAGGGTCCCAGATGTTGGCTCCCCCCCCCCCCTTAGCAATATGCCATTAGTTTGACCTGGAAATATCCCCTTTTTAATAAGCTCAGGATAGTCCCCCGCTGCAGCTCAGGAGCTTGTTGTGGGATTGCCAGCTCACATACTGAGGTAAAATACAGGACCCCGACTTCACATAGGGCAATCGGGGGCAGGTGATCTTCTATTCCTGTTACAGCTGTGACCTGGCGTCACTGCTGAGCAGAGATCACACACAGACACCATGTGAGTGCAGGTTCATCGGGTTCAGGGCAGGAAGCCAGGCCGTCTGTAAAGAAGGCGCATTATCTGCCTTTTACTATGTGGTAGAATTCAGATAAGACAACATACTGATAATAAAGTGATAAACAACTCAGTATTTGTAAAAGCGGATTTTACTAGTGATCAAACGTATTTTCTAATTCCTGTGTTCAGCATTATTAGGAATGTGGGGCAGTGTTCACACTACCATTTATAACAGAAGCCACAGCACTCTGACGGGTCAGTAGTATGATGGATATCTCTGATGCCCAACAGACTTTGAATAGGGTTCTTCTGGTTCCAGTTTGATATTTACAGCACAATTCTTCCCAGAAAATCTGCAGAGACTGCCGGCGGAGGTGCCATGAGGACTCACAGACCTCAGTGTGAACGGAGCCTTAGGGTGGTGTCGCACATAGCGATGCAGCAGCGATCACGACTAGCGATCTGACCTTATCAGGATCGCTGCTGTGTCGTTACATGGTCGCTGGTGAGCTATCAAACAGGCAGATCTCACTAGCGACCAGTGACCAGCCCCCGCCAGGCAGTGACGCGTGGAAGCGTAACTAAGGTAAATATCGGGTAACCAAGGAAAGCGCTTCTCTTGGTTAGCCGATATTTACCTTAGTTACTAGCGTCCACCGCTCTCACGCTGCCAGTGCCGACTCCCTGTTCTCTGCACTCCTAGCCAGAGTACACATTGGGTTAATTACCCGATGTGTACTCCAGCTAAGTGTGCAGGGAGCAGGGAGCCGGCACTGGCAGCGTGAGAGCGGGACGCTAGTAACTAAGGTAAATATCGGGTAACCAAGGAAAGGGCTTCTTGGTTACCCGATGTTTACCGTGGTTACAGCTTACCGCAGGCTGCCAGAAGCCGGCTCCCTACTCGCTTCAGTTCGTCGCTCTCTCGCTTTCACACACAGTGATGTGTGCTTCACAGCGGGAGAGCAACGTCCAAAAAATGAAGCAGAACATTCAGCAACGACCGGCGACCTCACAGCAGGGGCCAGCTCGTTGCTGGATGTCACACACAGCGACAGCGACGGGACGTCGCTGCTACGTCACAGAAAATGGTGACCTAGCAGCGACGTTGTTGTTGTCGTCGTCGCTATGTGTGACACCACCTTTATGTACAGAGCTTGATATCAAACACGTCATAAACATTGAGGGTCTAACCTCTGTAGTGACTCCATGGATGGCTGATTACAGCCTGTTCTGTTCATCTTGTACATCTCAACATGGCTGGGTAATATTTTGTATGCCATCTCTACATTTACTCTCTCCCTTTTTTTCACAACTCCTCTTGTCTTCAGCCATTGGGAATGCATATGCAGTGTTAAGCAACGCAGACAAGAGAAAGCAGTACGACCAGTTTGGAGATGAGAAAGTCAGTGCATCCCGACATGGACACTCCGATTTCCACAGAGGCTTTGAGGCTGACATCTCCCCTGAAGACCTCTTCAATATGTTCTTTGGTGGAGGATTTCCTTCTAGTAAGTTTTTGGCCATAAAGGAAAAAAAAGTTGGATAAACCCATCCTACCTGTATAATGAGAATCACTTACCTTGACTTTTTATTTCTCTTACCTTTTAGGTAATGTTCATGTATACAGCAATGGCCGAATGCATTACACATATTCTCAGAGACCAGATAGACGAGAACACCACCAAGGCGATGTAAGTGCTCTCTGGAAGAATTGATTTAGCCCTTGCAAAATGTCCAGGCATGGTACAAATTCATTGTTGTAGCCACTAGAGGGCGCTCGATGTCTGATTTCTGTATCTTTATAGGCAGTGTATAAAGTGCCAATATAGAAGGATACTATGCCAGATGATCAGGAACGTCTGTCACTGCCAATATAAATTTATAGGAATGGAAAGTAAATTGCAATCACTGCTACATTTGTCCATCACTATATCATTAGTTTTATTTCAGCTTTTAAATGAAATCCTCAGTGGCTGCTTTAAAGGGAACCTGTCACCAGATTTTTCCCTATTAAACTAAAAGAATCCCCTTCTGCAGCTCCTGGGCTGCGTTCTATGAAGATGCTCCTGGGCTGCGTTCTATGAAGATGCACCTTGGCCCTGACTCACCTTCCAGACCCCAAAAATAACTTTAGAAAACTTGGCTGTTAGGTACGCTAATTATCTGTGTTGGCCAAATGGGCGGGCTCATTTTCTGCTCCTGTCCCCCTCTGCCGCTGATCTTTGTCCTTCTTTCTTGATTGATGGGATGACGCCTCCGTCATCCTCGTCGCATTTTCAAATCTTGTGCCTGTACAGTTAGGTCGGCTCGCGCAGGCGCAGTTCGCTCTGTCATATTGCGGGCAGAGCAGAAAACAGCTGCCCTCGCTTGCGCCGGTGAGCTAAATGCGAAGGCGTGCGATTATGGGCGGGTACGAGCATGGCTCTGGTGAGGTCATGCACAGCGCCGACCATAATCTCGCGCCTGCGCATTTAGCTAACCGGCGCGAGCGAGGGCAGCTGTTTTCTGCTCTGCCCACGATATGGCAGAGCGAACTGCGCCTGCGCAAGCCGACCTAACTGCACAGCCGCGAGATTTGAAAATGCGACGAGGATGATGATGGAGGTGTCATCCCGTCAATCAAGAAAGGAACACGGCGATCAGCGGCAGGAGAGGCAAAGGAGAAGAAAATGAGCCCGCCCATCTGGCCAACACAGGTAATTAGCATGCCTAACGGCCAAGTTTTATAAAGTTTATTTTTGGGGTCTGGAAGGGGAGTCAGGGCCAAGGTGCACCTTCATAGAATGCAGCCCAGGAGCTGCAGAAGGGGATTCTTTTAGTTTAAATGTGGAAAACTCTGGTGACAGGTTCCCTTTTAAGGTAGTATTCACAAGCTCTAAAGTTCTCCCCATAATCATGGCATATGGGATACCTTCCTGATTTTGCTGTGACTCCCAGTGATCGCGAGAATTGAGACTCTGAAGAGCTCCATGTTGCGTGAGTTTTTGTACTCGCATAAGGGTACTTTCACACTTGCGTTGTGTTGAATCCGCTGGGTCCGTTGCTGCGTCGTTTTGACGCATCTGTTATTTTTGTGGTGTCAACGGATGCAACGGGTCCGTTATTTCACAGGAATCCGTTAGCTGATTCCTGTGAAATAACGGACCGTTGCATCCGTTAGGCGTCCGTCTAACGGAATCCGTCGGCTCTGTTTTATTTATTTTTTTATTTTTTTTCATTCTGGGCATGCGCAGAATAAATTAGCGGAATCCAGCAGCGGATTCCGTTGTTAAGCATTTAGCAACGGAATCCGCTACCATAGGGAACCATTATAAATTTTAACGGAACCAACTGATTCCGTTGGTTGGCGTCATTTTGACGCCAGCATTTAACGTTACATTCTGCGTTGCTTCCACTTGGCGGAAGCAACGGAGCATCGGCCAACGGAAGCAACGCAGGTACTTTTGGCACAATCCGTCATCAATGCAAGTCTAAGGGAAACAGCGGAATCCGTTAACGGATTCCGCTGTTTCCCAAGACAGCGGATTGCGCCAAAAAAAAAACAACGCAAGTGTGAAAGTACCCTAAGAATGAATGCAGCAGCAGTGCATATATTTGACCTCTGCTCCATCAGGGCTCTTCATCGCACTGATCCTTGGGGTTGGTGGGGTCATAGCAATCGGACTATTTAATGGATAGGGGATATCTTTCAAGCCAGAGAATACCTCCTTAATAGTAATGAGTGAGCACTACAAAGCTTGGGTACTCATAACGAGTAGTTGGATGGGCGCGACTCGAGTAGCATGTTAGTGCTCCATCATAACTCTCATTAAGTAAATGCATAATGACGTATTGTGCTTCACAGTAGTACATTAGAATGCTGTTTTTTGCGTTTATTTGTGAAAATGTTGTAATTTGGTGACAATTTCGCAATTTTCAAAATTTTAACTTTTATACCCTTAAAACCCAGAGAGTTGTGTCACAGAAAATAGTTAATAAATAACATTTCCCACATGTCTGCTTTACATCAGCACAATTTTTGAAACCTCATTTTTTGTATTTTTTTTTTTTTTTCTTAGAAACTTAGAAGGGTTTATTAGGAATTTTTTTTTATTTTTTCCAACAAAATTTACCATACATTTGAAGTGACTTTGAGGGACCTATGTGACAGAAAATACCCAAAAGTTACACCATTCTAAAAACACCACCGCTAAAAACCACATTCAGGAATTTTACCATTTCGGTGCTTCACAGGATTTAACCACTTCACGACTATGGACGTTTATGTTAAAGTATACATGTTTGGTGTCTACGAACTCATACTGACATGAAGCATCATACTGACAAATTAGTTTTACCATATAGTGAACACTGTGAATAAAATTTCCCCCAAAACAATCATGCAATTGCACTTTTATTTTTCCTACCACCCATGACAGCACCACAGAGAGAGGGGATCTGCCCTTCAAGGACAGGAAACCTGCTGAATAAAAGCGTGGTACCTCTCCCCGCATCAGTTAGGTTCCTGGCCTTGGAGTGGGAACCTTTGAAGCGGTACACACCGGATCCAAGAAGAACCCAGGCCTCGCTCGCCGGGACGGGCAGCGGAAGGGTCCTTGGAGCGAGGGGTCCTGGAAACGCTGTGGTGGGCCCAGTGGGGCTTTCACAACGCATGCGGGCGCAAGCCGCAGCATCCTTTGGGTGTTCCGTCTGGCTGCCACGCTTCTCGCAGTCATATGGTCAAGAAGTTGACGTCCCTTCCGGGTTTGGTGGCTTCCCATTTTCCCGTACACTATATATGGTGAAACTAATGATTTCATTCATAAGTACAATTCGTCTTGAGTACGCCGATACCCCATATGTGGTTCAAAACTACTTTGTAGGCGCAGTGCAAAGCTTAGAAGGGAAGGAGCGCCATATTGGACTTCAGATTTTGGTGGAATGGTATGAGGATGCCATGTCATATTGGCAGAGCCCCTGAGGTATCGGAACAGCAGAACCCCCCCATAAGTGACCCCATCTTACAAACTACACCCTTCAATGAATTCATATAGGGGTGCAGCGACCATATTGACACCACAGGTGCTTCACAGAATGTTATACTGTTGGGAGGTGAAGAAAGCACAATTTAATTTTTACTACAAAAATTTAGTTTTAGAACCAGATTTTACATTTTCACACAGGAAAATGGGTAAAAATGGCATCAAAATTTGTCACACTGTTTCTGCGGAGTGTGGCAATACCCAACATGTGGCTTTACAGCGCTGCTTAGCCACACTGCAAAAGCCAGGAGGGAAGGAGCACTATTTGACTCTTGGAGTACACCTTTTTGTACAATAGCTCTCCATATACAGAACCCCCTAAGTGCCGGAAGAACAGAATCCCCCTCAAGTGACTTCATTTTGGAAATTACACCCCTATTGTAATCTACATGTGTAGCAAAGAACTTGACTGCATGGAAACAAGCAGCAAAGGACATTGCAGAATGAAAGTTGCACATCTGCCATAGTAGTGCCTATACATTGCCCAGCTCGTCACTCTGGATACACACACCCTGTAAAGTAAGCGGGCTCTCCTTACTACAGAAATGCCAAACCTGTGGACACTAAATTTGTTTTAGGCACACTGTAAGGCCACGTCTCACTAAGCGACATCGCTGCTGTGTCATGGTTTTTGTGACGCAACAGCGATCTTGCTAGCGATGTCGCTGTGTGTGTGACATCCAGCAACAACCTGGCCCCTGCTGTGAGGTCGCCGGTCGTTGCTGAATGTCTTGGACCATTTTCTTCAAAGGTGATGTCCTGCTGGGCAGGACGCATCGCTGTGTTTGACACTGTGTGACAGGGTCCCAATGACAGCAGAGATCGTTATACAGGTCGCTGATCGTTACTGAGTCGTTGGTAAGGTCTGACTGTGTGACATCTCACCAGCGACCTCCCAGCGACTTACCAGCGATCCTTATCAGGTCGCATTGTTTTCGGGATTGCTGGTAAGTCGCTAAATGTGACGGGGGCTTTAGAAAGGAGAGTGGATTTGGGAGCGCAGATTTTTGCTGATTTCTTTTTTTGAGAGGGAAGCAATGGCGCTTTACGAGAGCCTCTGTGCTACCAGTAACGTGGAAGCCCCTTATATTTCCATTTACAGATGACTGACTAGAGAGGGGACTTTTTTTTTTTTGTGAATGAGTTGCAGCTTTTATTGGGCCTTTTACATAAAAATTTGGGTCACATTTACCCTGTGCTCTGCGCACTTACATCGGGGTTTACACCTAAATCTCCAAATGATGTTATTCAGATGAACCCACCCCCCGAGACATCCATTCACTAGAATGAGGCAACAGAGTTACTCTGAACTTAGTCTTGCCTCTTTTCAGCGTTGTCTGTTTCAAAAGTGCACAAAACTGTGGTTGATTGCGCTTTTATGCACCACTGAAGAGGCAGACACCGCCGGATTATAGGGCAGAGCCGGTCCACAGTGTCTCCTCTATCTGCCTCATTATAGGGAATCTTCTGTCAGGAGTCCTGCCTGAATAATGTTTTACAGAGATTTACACATAATCCCCGATATAAGCGCTCAGCGTAGAGCGCAGGATAAATGTGTCGTACTGTGATCTTTGGGAAAAAGAGAGAATTAATTACTGCAGGTCAAGAATGGCTTCTATTTTTTACGACGTTCACCATGCTTTATGAGTGATTGGACAACTATTATTATCTTTGAGTCGTTGCGATTAAAGAATTATGTTGTTTTTGAGGTTTGTCTACTATCAAACACTAAAAAAACCCCGACTTTTAACAAAACCATATTTTGAGAACTATAATTATTCTGTATTTTTACAGACCGTCATGTAGGGGCTTGTTTTTTACATACGTTGATGTTATTGGAACCACTTTCGGGCTCATATTTTTGAAAAATCCGCTGCATTTTCACAAAAAAAATCGTGGCAAATTCCGCAAATTTTCCGCAGCGTGGGCATATAGCCTTATTGTATAGAAAACAAAAAATGGGTTTTGCATCGTTAATATTCTGATAAATATATCTTTTTTTTTTCTGCAAACGAACCTGAGTGGGGGGCTTATCTTTTGTGGGACAAGATGACTTTTTCATCAATACTATTTTTATTTACATGAAACTTTATCACGTTTTTTTCCACTTTTTTCAGCGGTGTGATGAAGTTTTGCCACACCACATTATTTATGTTTTACAGTGTTCACAGAAGAGGTCAACTACTGTGACCGTTTCATATAGTGGATCGTTTTGAACGTGGCGATACCAAATATATACTCCTTTTTGCATTTACATAAATACCGTATATGTATTTAGTGGTGTATTATTTTATTTATTTATTTTACTTTTAATTTTGTGATTTTTATTTTTCAATATTTTTCCAATTTTTTATTTATTTATTTATTTATTTTTTTAAACCTGATGTGATGATGATTTTTCTTTTTACCTAGTCCCAGGATGGATCATCAATTTTCACACGTACTTACCCGTCCATACGACCTCGATGTGGGCGGCGAACATCCACTTCCTGGAGTGGGAGGGACGTTCGGCGTCACAGCTACGTCACGCGGCAGCCAGCCAATAGAAGCGGAGAGACGGAGATGAGCGGGACGTAAACATCCCGCCCAACTCCTTCCTTCGGCATTGCCGGCGGGAGCCGCGGGACGCAGGTAAGCTGTGTTTGGCGTTCCTGGGGTGTCACACACTGCGATGTGTGTTACCTCGGGAACATTGAACAACCTCACGTTCAATTTTTAGGAATTGAACGACGTGCGCGCGATGAACGTTTTAACGTTCAATCGCAATCGCACGTAGCTGTCACACGTTACACTATAACTTACGATGCCGGATGTGCGTCACTTATGACGTGACCCCGCCAACACATCATAAGATATATTGTAGCGTGTAGGGCCCGCTTTAGACATGGCAGATCTGAAACTGAGCATTTCCGGCTACTAGTACAAAGGACAGCTGAGCGGCAGGGGTGCCAGGTGTCAGACCCCGGTTGATTAGACCATCAATATAAAAGTAGCGCCCAACCTTTTGAAATCGTATTTGTGGTCTTGAGGCTTACCCCAGTTTTGATGGAAAAATACATGGACAGCAAATTGAATGAAATTGGCATGAGTAAACCTGACTCATGGATTTATAGCTCTGGTCAGTAGGCACTGAAGTGCTCATCCTTGGTATTGAAACTAAATTCCTAAATCAAAGATGTAAAAGCTAAAGAAAAAGAGAATATTTAGTATTGAACGCTATATATTTCCAAAACGACCGGTACTGTCTAAGGAAAGATTGCAAAAAGTTCAAGGCTTTATTCTATCTATGTATCAGGGCTTCCATCCCCAAACTTACCTTCAAGTGCCGTTACCCTGTGATGACCGGTACCTGTGAGAACTCCGATACATGTAGACTATTGCAATGTGCTCTCTGCAAGGATAGATGTCAACAGAGGCTATTTAATGATTTTTTTTCTGTTTTTTTGTTTGTTTTTTTCTTTTCCTGGTTTGTAATATTTTGACTATGTGATCAGAACAAGATGTCCTTATTATGTACTAAAATTTGTTTGTTTTTCCTCTAATTTTTGTCCAGGGAAGCCTCGGTATGTTCGTTCAGTTGATGCCTATTCTGATCCTGATAATTGTATCTGCCCTGAGTCAAATGATGGTGTCCAATCCGCCTTACAGCCTGAGCCACAGACCGTAAGTACATACAGCGTTGTGACCGCTAAGCTTCAATGGCTTTTCTGGGCTGAAAATAAAAACCTGTAGTCTGCTGAATCGTGACATTGTGTTATGTACACACTGTCACAATTCCCCCAGTATTCCCAGAAGGAGTGGATTTGTAATGTCACCACATGCATGTGGTCTCATCCTGCGTCTCTCAACGGATCATTGAGAGAGGTGCAGGAAAATCTAATTGACATGAGACTGCAAGAATGTAAATCACATATATGCCAAAGACGTAACTGACAAACTCGTTCTGCAGATAAGAGTGGAATCATAGCCGTTCGCACATAACACACGTCACAATTTTGTCAGTACCTGTGAATGGTGCTTTTCCTTTCATAATTCTGGCTTATATCTCGGTGCCACCATTGTAGGGAAACAGGTGCTGTACTGCAGTTCAATCAACAGGATCTGTTAAAGTGGTCAGGGTGCATGTGCACTGTCCGGGCAGGTTTACAAGGTACTAGAAGTGTGGATCTTAGTGTGACCTGAATTAAGGTACAAATGTATGCCTGTCAGTATGCAAAAGACCTAATCTTTATAGATTAATATATCAAATGTTCTGCATGCAAGTAAGGCTATGTGCGCACAGTGCATTTTTGCGCGTTTTTCGGGTGCGTTTTTGGGCTCAAAACTGCATGACTTTGCTTCCCCAGCAAAGTCTGAGTTTTCATTTTTGCTGTCCGTGCACAACTTTTTTTTTTTTTTTTTTTTTTTTTTTTTTGAGCTTGGGAAAAAAAATGGACATGTCAATTCTTTCCTGCGCACCAAAACGCAGTAAAAATGCATGCGGTTTTACCGGTGCGTTTTTTTTTGCGCGTTTTTAGCGGCCAAAAAACCAACGTAAAAAAAACGCAGCATGCACACACAGCCTAAATGAGGTGACTGAAGGCTTGTGTCTATAAGGAGATACTAAGGGTACCGTCACACTTTAGCGATCCCACCAGCGATCTGACCTGGTCAGGATCGCTGCTGCGTCGCTACACGAGTTGCTGGTGAGCTATCAAACAGGCAGATCTCCCCAACGACCAGTGACCAGCCAGCAGCGACGTGGCAGCGCTTGCAGGGAGCCGGCGTCTGGAAGCTGCGGACACTGGTAACCACGGGTAACCAAGCGCTTGTTACCCGATATTTACCTTTGTTACCAGCGCACACCGCTTGCGCCGGCTCCCTGCACTCCTAGCCACAGTACACATCGGGTTAATAACAAACCGCTTTGCTTATTTACCTGATCTGTACTGCAGCTACATGTGCAGGGAGCAGGCAGCCTGAGACCGGCGGTGCTAGTAACTAATGTAAATATCGGGTAACCAAGAAAGGGCTTCGCTTGGTTACCCGATATTTACCTTGGTTACAGCTTACCGCAGGCTGCCAAAAGCCGGCTCCTGGACATTCAGATCGTTGCTATCTCGCTGTCACACACAGCGATGTGTGCTTAACAGCGGGAGAGCAACAACTAAAAAATGAACCAGCACTGTGTGTAACGAGCAGCGATCTCACAGCAGTGGCCAGACCGCTGCTCAGTGTCACACACAGCGAGATCGCTAATGAGGTCACTGCTGCGTCACAAAAACCGTGACTCAACAGCGATCTCGCTACGTGAGAAGTACCCCTAAGGGTTATGTATACACAGGAGACCTTACCTAATTATCACCAGAAGGTCAATTGCACATTGGAAGTCATTGTAAATAACACTGCAATTAAAGTGTTTGTACCAGATAAGACGGTATCCCTTATCAATAGGATAGGGTATGATTTCTTATCTTGATACAAATACTTTAACTACCAAGTTGGCTTTAATGATTGCAGGAATTTTCTTTTTTGGGTCCTCTTTTTTTTTTTTTTAAAGGGGTTGTCCACTACTCAGTCAACCCCTTCTCAATCGCCATGATTTTCCCCATTAAATTAACAACCCATGAGCTCACTTTCGGTGCCGGCGCCGTTCCAGTGGTGTCAGCACTCCTTCTCCCAGGGCATATGTGGCATTGTTACGTAATGCTAGCCCTGAGTGAGCACTATCAAAGCCGCATTCTCTCTAACCATCATTAGAGCTATCGAACATAGGAGTGTGCAGCCAGCCATAGTTCTGACTTCCTCTTGATGTTTGATTAGTCTACAGGCGGAGAGAGTGAAGACTGCACTGATTGGGCTTAAGGCTTGAGTGACGTAACAATATCATGTGAGCCCTGGGAGAGAGGGTGCCGACACCACTGAAGCGGCACAGGCATCGGGGTTGGTTAAAGGGGTTGTCCATACTAGAACATCTTCACATTTCCCCAAATTAACCTAAAACAAAGTCTATGCTCTCCTCTGGTGGTGGCATGGTTCCAGCAGTTTCTGGACACTTTCTCGGGGCTCACATGAGGTTGTGCCATCATACGAGCTCCACACTCAATCACTGCTGACTTCTCTCACCCCGCATTTGGACAAATTATTTAATTAGCAGAAGATAAGCACTGCGGCTGCTGCTCACTTCTTGTTGATTGCTCCTGCGTCCGAAGGAGGTGAGAGAGAAGCCTGCGGTGATTGGGCGTTAGGTTCTGACGTCATGTGAAAACGTTCAACACCGATGAAACCGTGCCACCACCAGAAGGGAGTATAGGCACTTTTATTTTAATTTGGGGAAATGTGGAATAAGTGGTTGTCTTAGTCGTAGAGAGCCCCTGCATAAGAGCCATAACTTTTAAATACCTTTTAGGTATGCCAAAAGAACATCTAAACTGGAGATGAGCATAATGCTATGCACAACCACAGTCCAGGTCTGTGCTCTCAGGCCGTGGATAGGAGCAGCTCAAATTTTCATAGCGTCATCTGTGTGGCATGCAGCACACAGGTGATGTCTTGTCACTCTGGGCAATCAGAAGACGAGCCTTGGATCTCGGAGGATAAGAACATTCGTGTAGGTGCAGTCTACAACCAGAGCACTGACCTGGACCGTGGTTGTGCAGTGATCTCTCACCTTTTATTTCCACTACACTTTCCTTTCACAGTATTTAATTTTTTTTTCCCAGTCACTAACATATCTTTGATACTGAAACTACCACTCATGTGTTTTGGGTTTGGCCTTTTTATTTTCCCATCTGTTTCATAGGTTGAAAAAAAAGACATGGGTCCATCTAGTTCAACCTTCCTCCAACAATTCTATATTTTGTCATTGTCATTTAAAACCCACAATGTTGTGTGTAATGAGGAAATCATCCAGCCCTTTTTTAAAAGTTGTTAGTGTCTGCCATTACTACCTCTTGTGGTAGGGCATTCCACAGTCTGACTGCTCTAACTGTAAAGAACTTTTTCCAATGTAGCTCCCAGAATCTCTTTTCTTCCATTCGCAGTGTATGCCCCTGGTCCTTAGTATTGTCTTTTGGAAGGAATAAGTCATGTGCCAGTCCTTTTTATATTGACCACACATGTATTTATACATATAAATGAGATCTCCTCTGAGATGTCTTTTTTCCTAAGCCAAACAAATCCAACTTTTTCAACCTGTCATCATATGGGAGGCCTTCCATTCCTTGTAGTAGTCTAGTTAACTGCCTTTGAATTGACTTCTAAATTCTAAATGTCCTTTTTAAAATGTGGAGCCCAAAACTGGATCCCATATTCCAGATGTGGCCTTACAAGTGATTTATAGACGGGTAACAATACATTGGGATCATGGGATCTAATCATCTCTCTTTTTATACACCCTAAAATCTTGTTTGCTTTAGCAGCTGCTGCTTGACATTGAGTACTGCTGCTCAGCTTATTTGTAATGAGAATACCCAAGTCCTTCTCCTGTTCTGTAGTCCTGAGCTTAGTTATAGGATTACTCCGTCCTAGGTGCATTACTTTACATTTATCAACATTAAATCTCATTTGCCAAGTATCTGCCCATTCTAACATCTTATCCAGATCTTTTTGTAATATTGTACTATCAAGGTCAGTTTTTAATATCCTACATAGTTTGGTGTCGTCAGCAAAGACTGACACTTTACTATCAATCCCATCCACAAGGTCATTAATAAAGAGATGAAAAAGAATCGGTCCTAGCACAGATCCCTGCGGCCCCCACTGCTGACTATGGCCCATTTAGAGAATGTACCATTTATGACTACTCTTTGTTTGCTATCTTTTAGCCAGTTCCTTACCCAGTTGCATATAGTTTCCCCTAGTCTTTGCTTCTGGAGCTTTAGTATAAGGCTATTATGTGGTACAGTATCAAATGCCTTTGCAAAGTCCAAATAAATCACATCAGCTGCATTACCAATATCCAAGTTTGCACTTACCCCCTCATAGAACCCCAACAGGTTGGTTAGACATGACTTATCTTTCATGAATCCATGCTGTCTGTCAGTTATTATATTATTTCCTGCAACATATTTTTGCATGTCATCCCTTAAAATGCCCTCAAAAACTTTGCATACTACTGAAGTCAGGCTTACTGGACGGTAGTTGCCTGGATCCATCCTCTTACCTTTCTTAAATATCAGAGCCACATCATTAATCCTCCAATCCTGAGGCACCAACCCTGTTACAAGAGGGTCTAAGAAGATGAGATACAGCGGTCTGTCAATTACTGAGCTACAGTAATCTAAAAGGTTATCTCACGCCTGTTAAAATGCCAGGTTTTTGTCGTTGTTAAGAAATACCAACAATAGTTATTTTATAATTATTTTCCTCTTGTTAATGTGAATCATAAGCAATACAATTCCATTGAGAAACAAACAAATCATTTTGAGGGGGGGAAGGGGAGTAAAAATAACCAAACTAAAATACAGTGGAACCTCAGTTTACGAGTAACCTGGTTTGCGAGTATTTCGCTATACAAGCAAAGTTTGCTGTTTGCTCGTAAACAGCGTTACAAATTATGCTTTGCTGTAGGAGCAAGTACTCACCGCACACACTTCTGGTTCTGTACTTTTACCGCGCTCTGACCCACTCTTGCAGTCCACACAAACACACATGCGCGCACACACACATATTATGCTCACCTTACCTTCCGTTCCCTCGCTGGCCTCCTGGTTCTTGTAGTCCGCCGGTACAGGATGTATATCGGGTAACCATCATGACGATGGAGGAACTTCCGCTGTCAGCCACTTCTTAAAGGCAGTGCGCTGACCAGTCGGAGGCAAGCGGCTCATGCCTTTGACATCAGCGCGCTGGTAGTGGAAGCTCCAGCATCGGTCATGATGGTTATCCGATACACATCCTGTACCGGCGGACTAAAAGAACCAGGAAGCCGGCGAGGGAACGGAAGGTAAGGTGAGCATCAAGGATGGGGCATTGAACAAGTTGTGGAATGAATTGTCTGAGCTTGCATTATTTCCTATGAGAAATTTTGCTTTGCTAGATGAGTAACTTGGTTCACAAGCACATTCCCAGAACGGATTGTTCTCGTAAACCCAGGTTCCACTTTAATATGACTGCATAAGTGTAAACACCCTCTAAATAATTGGGGATGTGATTGTGTTCAGAATTTGCCAATTTAAGCTAATGTTAAATAATAGTCAGTACAGAGCTGCCATCATTTACAGTGATCCTGATTAACTGAGTGCCCGGAAACAGTCTAGTTGGATTCTGGACGGGAGTTTGCATATCACATGCTCTCGGCCACGTGACCACCATCCCCAGCTGTGACACCGGAGACTCCCCACAGTGTACGCGCTGTGAGGATTCACAAGTCTGAAGTCACATAGAGTAACACATGCCATTTTAGACTGGACAACCCCTTTAAGTCTGAAGTCTTAAGTTTCTTGTCAAAACATGGCTTCTTAAATGTTGCAATTCAAAAATCAAATACTTATGAAGGATTATAATTATTGCACAGTGTAAAAGCTTAAAGTACAAAAGTGCATATAGATATGAGAATTTGGCTATTACATATTGGTGGTGTGAGAAGATTGTATTAAACATACATTTACATGACACATCTGAAACCCTGTAACTGTATATACTGTACATTGGAGAAATTGATAAAAGTTGTAGATTGAAATTGACTAATCATTGTTCTTTTTTCTCTCTGCAGGTCTGTGGGCCATATACACAGGAGAGTCACTGAGCACCTTAAGGTTCCATTTTTTGTGTCGGAAAGTTTTGAGGAGGAATATACTGGCAATAATCTAAGAAATGTAGAACGAAGCGTAGAAGAAGACTTCATAGCCAATCTAAGGAATAACTGCTGGAAGGAGAAGCAACAGAGTAAGTCCAACATGTTATTGCCATGTCAGAGTATGAGTGCACAACTGAGCTAGCCGCCTAAGACGTCGCATCGTAGGGGCCAGCCGCCGTATCAGAGGGGCCAACATATTTATCACATTTTGGAGTGAAATTGTCTAGGAGACTTGCCAGTAACTGGGTTCTCCAGGGCTTTGATATTGATGGCCTATTCTTAGGCTAGGTGATTTGTGGAGTTTGATACGGAGCACCCCCTCCGATCAGTTGTAAGAAAGTCCTTTGGTGGCAGAGGCTGGATATAAACAGTTTACAGAGCTGGGACAACACTGATCCATACACTGTATAATGGCTGTTCTCAAGTGCTGAGCTCCCATTCACTTCAATTGGGTATGATCTACATTACCTGAGAATGATGTCCAGCTATGGACAATATGTTCTTCACCAGCCACTTAGCCTGATGATACCTGCATGATGGTGACTGATATTGATAGTCTATCCTTCGGGCATAATCATATCGGTAGAGATCAAAGTCCTGGATAACCCCTTTAAGAGAGGGTTTTGACCGGTTACATCCCCTGTTGTTCATGTGTACAGGTAAGGTCACATGATGGACCTCTCAGTGGTAGAGCAAGCAGCAAAATGATGTATTCTAAGAGATCAGGACCTGCAGGAATCGCTGATGAATACTGACACATGGATTGCAAAATACTGGAAAAAATATCATCCTACTGGGGAATAGATTGTATCATTGTAAAACAACTGGTCCCAATACATAGAAAGCCAACGTGGTGGTGACAATGCTCAAACGTCTAATACTGAATGATGATGATGATTGATTGTACACCCAGAATCATTCACTAACTTATATTATTTGTCTTTATCAGAGGAAGGATTACTATACAGAGCTCGTTACTTCGGAGACGCTGAACTGTACCAGAGAGCGCAAAAGATGGGCACCCCGAGTTGTAACAGACTGACCGAAGTCCAGGCCTCAATGCATGGCTAGTCTCTGCTTAGCACAAAGGAGTAAGCACAGGTACGCACAGAAAACCTTTCTAGATTAGACTTCTGCAGTGAATCGGTGCGTGCAATGTACGTCACTGGGACCAATTAGTGTTTTGTGGGGAATCTGCATAAATAATCAAAATTCTGTGTTTTATAATATGCAACAAAGAAAACATATATTTGTCTGTATTGAATTAATGTCCGCTAGGTGGCCAATATACAGACATACATGCATTGTGCATCCGCACGCTGCGATTAGTTATACATGAACTCCAATTTTTCAGTAAACATTACAAGCATAAGGTACTTGGCTTTTGCACTCTTTGATCAGAAAAACACTATCCAACCACGTCAAGGTGTTCTTTTTATTATGGAAGGCCCCTCATCACTATTGTCCTACATCTCCATGTGCCAAAACCAGCCTCATCTGAATGGGGAGTGCCCCTGTGGGCATGCTAACATGCTAAGAGGGCGGAATGAGCGCAGGAAGTAACACCCTTGCAACTAGCCCCTGCGCTCAATAGCATAACTTATTGGATCTTTAGAAATACTTTTTCTAAAGCTCTCTGTATCTATGCTAGTGTATACAGGGACAGTTAGGAAAGGATTAGCAATATACACCCAGAACTGCTCATGGTTCTGTGTGCATATTGCACATGACAGGTTCCCTTTAATTTATACCTAGTGAACAGTTGGTATTGAATTTGTTTACTGAATGGAAAAAATTTAAAGGGGTTGTCCAAACAAAAGGCAAAGTTTCACGGGAAATTGAAGCTGTACAAAAATAAACTATGGCCAGTTTCAAACAGCGATGAAACAGATCTTTCTCTCATCAGAAGACTCGGCCGAGCCACCAGATTCTCCAGACTTGAGCTAACTGCTTCATTTATGCAGTAGTGATACTCTCCTACCATCTCCTACCTGGGTCCAGCACTGGCCAGTCTGCTGTCTGATCTGAAACCAGAAGAGGATGTTTGTCTGATGACTTGTTGCTCAAGGCATCTTACCGCTGCAGCCAATCACAGGCAGCAGCGCACTTGCTGCTGGAAGAACAATAGTGTCTTTTCTTCTTGTATCAGTGAAGACCACAGAGTGACCGCTCCTTGGTTGGGTGCTCGTAGGGGAGTATCACTTAGTGGTTTTTTTTTTTTTGGTTTTTTTTTTATTTTTTTACAGCTCTATCCCTCGACGAACTTTGACGTTTGCCTAGACAACCCTTTTAAACTATCATTTCTAAGGTAACCTTGATGACACTCTCACGCACCACTTTTATACTTTTTGTAGTTAAAGAAAAACACGCAGTGAACGTCAAGCTCCCCCCCAGTTTGTCCTAATGCTTTTGTATACAAATTGTCTCTTCAGTTAGGAAGTAGACAAATTCTAGTGCCACCTATTCATTTTCTCTAGTGTTCTTTAAATCGTATATAGTGAAATCTAAGGGAAACATACCACTGACTGTAAACCAGGTTGTCGTACCTTCATAAGAACATCTTAAAACTGTGGTGTTGTGGACCGTTTTCTTTACATACTTGATTTGTTTGTTCTTTGCAGATATTCAAAGTAGCTGGAAATCTTTGGCAATACACCTTGTTCCAAGAGACACGTGGCCTCCTTCCCTGCCGGGG
The DNA here is from genome assembly GCF_048569485.1 of Anomaloglossus baeobatrachus. Classification (NCBI taxonomy): domain Eukaryota; kingdom Metazoa; phylum Chordata; class Amphibia; order Anura; family Aromobatidae; genus Anomaloglossus; species Anomaloglossus baeobatrachus. The sequence goes on along the minus strand of NC_134357.1, from coordinate 140,597,746 downwards.
GGCCTGCAGCGCATTGTTTCCCAGTGCGTTACGGACTCTTCAACTTCAATGTGATTAGAAATGTCAGTGCACAATCCTCTTGACGTTTCTCGGCACTGGTCGATATTGAAGAAGGACTGAATCTCCTCTGCTTCTTCCATCAGTCCCCACTATGATGCCCATAGACTATATCCTATCCTCTAGGATATTCTAAGCTCTGCAACAGTTGGGATGAAACCCCCCCGTTCTGCGCACCAAGGAGCGGAATCCCCCAAGACTGTGGCCTAAATCTCACTAACCATCCCGGAATCTGAAGACTTTTAGAACAAAGAGATGAAACCAGAAAATCTATTTAGAATTAATTTATAGCTGTATATATGTTGTACTTTTCAAGAGAATTAATTCTGCAGATTTTGGATGAAGCCGTTTAGCCAGTTTCTGCTCCTCTATTTAAACCGTTGTGTGAATCTTGTGTTGGCATTGGCCAAAAGCTGAGTCTTTCATATTTAAAATAATTGCATCTGACTGAAATATATTTAATAAATTTAGAGACAATTTGAAGGTGTACTTTCTTATAAGCTTTGCTTCTGGGGCACTAGAACTAGTAGTGCTGCGGTCACTCCTGATATCATTACTTGTTTCAGTAACAAAGCTGCTCATACACTGGAGAGGACATGAAATTTCCACTGTGTCGGCATCTATAGTCACAAGGAGGTTCAACCACTTGGAATATCTCCATATGCAATGTCATGGTTTTAGTTATCATTAACGGTCCATTAACACAGTCCAGTATGGCATGGTCATATTTGGAGACTACACTGGACATATATACATAGATAGGACCTGTTGATTTATATCTCTGACATTATGTCATTATACATGATAAGCAAGCACTACCCTGCTCAGGTGCTAGGTACGCACTAAAGGGAACCTGTCAGGCCCAATACGGACCAGAACCACGGGCTAATGTATAAGCTTTATGTAACAATTGTGTCCCGGGAATATAAATATTAGAAAGGTAAACAAAATATTCCCAATTTTTCAAAATTTATTACAGTAAAACACACCAAAGTGTAAAACACAAAAAATGGCCATATAGGTCATGTGCACATAAATATTGTCATTGACAGATTAAATGAAGGTATCAACAGGTTCATAGACAGATGATAATAGTAGAGCTAAGGACTTCACTTCTAGACTATAGCCAGTTATTCTTTACAACACCCTGTAAGTGGGGCATAGCAGTCCATACAAGTCCAAGCAATTATGTGCTGTTGCTCTTCAAATGTCCTTTATACAGTTAGGTCCAGAAATATTTGGACAGTGACACAATTTTCGCGAGTTGGGCTCTGCATGCCACCACATTGGATTTGAAATGAAACCTCTACAACAGAATTCAAGTGCAGATTGTAACGTTTAATTTGAAGGTTTGAACAAAAATATCTGATAGGAATTGTACACATTTCTTTACAAACACTCCACATTTTAGGAGGTCAAAAGTAATTGGACAAATAAACCAAACCCAAACAAAATATTTTTATTTTCAATATTTTGTTGCGAATACTTTGGAGGCAATCACTGCCTTAAGTCTGGAACCCATGGACATCACCAAACGCTGGGTTTCCTCCTTCTTAATGCTTTGCCAGGCCTTTGCAGCCGCAGCCTTCAGGTCTTGCTTGTTTGTGGGTCTTTCCGTCTTAAGTCTGGATTTGAGCAAGTGAAATGCATGCTCAATTGGGTTAAGATCTGGTGATTGACTTGGCCATTGCAAAATGTTCCACTTTTTTGCACTCATGAACTCCTGGGTAGCTTTGGCTTTTGGCTGTATGCTTGGGGTCATTGTCCATCTGTACTATGAAGCGCCGTCCGATCAACTTTGCGGCATTTGGCTGAATCTGGGCTGAAAGTATATCCCGGTACACTTCAGAATTCATCCGGCTACTCTTGTCTGCTGTTATGTCATCAATAAACACAAGTGACCCAGTGCCATTGAAAGCCATGCATGCCCATGCCATCACGTTGCCTCCACCATGTTTTACAGAGGATGTGGTGTGCCTTGGATCATGTGCCGTTCCCTTTCTTCTCCAAACTTTTTTCTTCCCATCATTCTGGTACAGGTTGATCTTTGTCTCATCTGTCCATAGAATACTTTTCCAGAACTGAGCTGGCTTCATGGGGTGTTTTTCAGCAAATTTAACTCTGGCCTGTCTATTTTTGGAATTGATGAATGGTTTGCATCTAGATGTGAACCCTTTGTATTTACTTTCATGGAGTCTTCTCTTTACTGTTGACTTAGAGACAGATACACCTACTTCACTGAGAGTGTTCTGGACTTCAGTTGATGTTGTGAACGGGTTCTTCTTCACCAAAGAAAGTATGCGGCGATCATCCACCACTGTTGTCATCCGTGGACGCCCAGGCCTTTTTGAGTTCCCAAGCTCACCAGTCAATTCCTTTTTTCTCAGAATGTACCCGACTGTTGATTTTGCTACTCAAAGCATGTCTGCTATCTCTCTGATGGATTTTTTCTTTTTTTTCAGCCTCAGGATGTTCTGCTTCACCTCAATTGAGAGTTCCTTAGACCGCATGTTGTCTGGTTACAGCAACAGCTTCCAAATGCAAAACCACACACCTGTAATCAACCCCAGACCTTTTAACTACTTCATTGATTACAGGTTAACGAAGGAGACGCCTTCAGAGTTAATTGCAGCCCTTAGAGTCCCTTGTCCAATTACTTCTGGTCCCTTGAAAAAGAGGAGGCTATGCATTACAGAGCTATGATTCCTAAACCCTTTCTCCGATTTGGATGTGAAAACTCTCATATTGCAGCTGGGAGTGTGCACTTTCAGCCCATTATATATATATATAATTGTATTTCTGAACATGTTTTTGTAAACAGCTAAAATAACAAAACTTGTGTCACTGTCCAAATATTTCTGGCCCTGACTGTAGCAGGGGTGAACCATCAGCCTTCATAATGACAGTAAAATAATTCCACCTCAGGAACTCCACCTCGACGCATTTCCCCACACAAGAAAGTGTGGTTCATCAGGAGGCCAGAATGATATGGAAGTCAGATATGCAGGTCCATGGCGTCAAATACAAGGATCCAGGGTGGTGCAGACAATGCTGTGCAAATGGCCACCACAGTCCAAATGACGCTCATCTTTTATCGTATGCTAATGAGCGCAGAGACTAGTCCCCTGGGCGTTAGTTCCCCTGGCTAGTCTGCTCAATTAGCATGTATGTCCCTGTGGGTGTGCTATCATGAATGTGCAGCGTCACACGATGATCTCACTCACCTCTCCGCTGCCATCGTCGCCCGACGCTGATTTTGGCTCAGTGCACATGGCCCCGGAGTTTGGGTCATGCGCACTACTACAGTGTGAAGCCAGGACGCGTACACCCGGCTTCATAGTGCTCGTGACCGGAACTCCAGGGTCATGCGCACTGAGCTGAAATCCGGCGATGGCAGCGGAGAGGTGAGAGATATCATCCTCTGACGCTGCACATTCATTAGCACGTTAGTACGCCCCTGTGGGTGTGCTAACACGCTAATGGAGCCGACTAGCCAGGGGAACGAACGCCCAGGGGACTAGTCCCCTCGCTCCTTAGCATAAGATAAAAAAATGTTTAGAAATACTTTTTCTAAAGATCTCTTTATCTATGTTAGTGTATACAGGGACGGTTAGGCGGGGATTAGCAATATACACCCAGAACTGCCTGTGTTTCTGGGTGTATATTGCACCTGACCGGTTCCCTTTAACAGCAGTTGGACGCTCTAATGGCCGTGACTCAAGTCCCAGAGTATAATGGACGTCAATGAGGAACTCGTGCATTTTCCTGGGAAATCTTCTGGAAAAATGCTTGAGTTCCACAATGACTTCAATGATGCTTGGATGCTCGGATGGATGATACTCGAATACCCAACTGCTCTTAGAGTACCGAGCATGGTAGTGCTCATTCATCACTAGTTGCTAAATATGCCACTCACCGTGGAATACTTCACTAATGGGCTTAAATTGCAAAAAATAAAGTCTTTTTGCTTTTTGTTTTTCTGTTACAATGTATACATGTATATAATATAAAGACACCTATATCAGTCACAAAATCGGGCAAATTACCAATGCTCAGCATCAACACCAACAAAAACTAATATGCAAGAGCATAAAAAGCATATAAATCTTTATTAAACGATTTAAATAAAAGTATAAAAATGTCTCAAGAAATGGCACCTCATGGGGGGCAGAACACCTAGCTGAGCCCCCTATGAATTAATAAAATCGGAACACTGGACCAAAAAATATAGATCAATATGCATACTACTCCATATTTAACATGTTTGTCATGATTAGAAAATATAAGTAAAACACAAGTGTGTCAAGACTATTTAACAGAATTTACATCACATAGTATATGCATATAAATACGGTCCCATAGTGGTACAAGGTATACGTACAAAAGGAGAGCAATGAAAGAGAATGCCGGCGTTCCCCACACCCAACACACGTTTCGCATTAGCGATGCTTCTCCCAGGAGTCTTGTTTTTCTGTTACAATGTATACATGTATATAATATAGCAATCTACAGTACTACAGATTTACATGGCCGGAAAAGATAGACCTGCAGGTTGAATTGATACGATTGTAATGTGATGTTAACCTGAGCAGCTTTAAACTTGTATTAGCAATTTCTTGAAAGAAGTAGGGTATTTTTTATTTATTTTTTTTGTATTAGAATTTTTGTCGTGCTGGGCTATTTTCATTATTTCCATTGAGTTTGAATGGAGAGAATTGAACACGGCTCCATTCAAATGTCTCTGTAAAATGGGAGAATTAGCTGTGAGATTGAGTTCGGTCCTAGCAGTCAGTCCCTGACTAATGGAACTTTTTCCGCTGGTTTGGTGATCTGTTTTTGTCTGAAGTACCCCATTTGTTTGCATACTGTATTTTCACAGCGGGATGGTCCATTGCTGCACCACTTATTTCCCAATTGTGTGGCTACTGACCCACTTTGGGTGGGCAGAACATTCGCTACCGCACCATCTTACACTACCCTAACCAATACTAATATTAACCTACACTATTTTGTATAAAATAGTCCCCTTCTCTTTTTATAACTGGACTTCAACTTAAAGGGAACTTGTCACCAGATTTGGCCCCTATAAGCTCCAGCAACCACCATTAAGACCTTATATACAGCATTCTAGAATCTAATATATAAAGCTGTGTGTGTGTGTGTGTGTGTGTGTGTGTGTGTGTATGTATGTCCGTCCGGGATTGGCATCTGCACCGTCGCAGCTACAGCCACAAAATTTTGCACACTCACACTTCTGGACCCCGAGAGCGTCATAAGCTATGTTTTGAGGGGAAATTTTAACCCCACGCTTTACAGTTATTCACCAAAAAAACTGCCTCCATTAAAGCGAATGGAGCTGGGAGCCACAGTGCAGCCACAACTTCAGAAGAATGCGCAGCCACGCCCTTATATGGAATGTTGGCATGTCACAATGCAGCCAGAGAAAGAGGCAGACACAGACCGGGTAAGAAACAGACATAGACAGGGTAAGAGACAGACACAAAGAGACAAACACAGACAAAGAGACAGACTGACAGGGAAAGCGAGAGACAGGTTAAGAGACAGACACAGACAGATAAAGAGACAGACACAGGGAAAGAGACAGACACAGGGAAAGAGACAGACACAGGGAAAGAGACAGACACAGGGAAAGAGATAGACAGGGAAAGAGATAGATAGACAGGGAAAGAGATAGATAGACAGGGAAAGAGATAGATAGACAGGGAAAGAGATAGATAGACAGACGGAGAAAGAGATAGATAGACGGAGAAAGAGATAGATAGACAGACGGAGAAAGAGATAGATAGACAGACGGAGAAAGAGATAGACGGAGAAAGAGACAGACAGACGGAGAAAGAGATAGACGGAGAAAGAGACAGACAGACGGAGAAAGAGACAGACAAAGCGAGAGAGACAGAGAGATATATACAGAGGGGGAGACAGAGAATGGGAGAGAAACAGAGACAGTTACTATCCCGGGCAGTGGATATTGTGTGCAGAATAAATTTTTGTTAATACATTCTATTTTGTTAACCGTTATTAACCCGGGCGAAGCCGGGTAGTACAGCTAGTACTATATATAAGAGCCCAGCCCGCTTAAAAAAGACCTTTTATAATACTCACCTAGGGGGCAAGTCCAGTCCAACGGTACGGCGCCTCCTCTTTGCGGCGATAACCATCCTCCTTCTACCCACCCAGTGTGGATGACGTGTCCTGTGTCATCACACAGGCCGACATTGCGGCTCTGCACAGGCGCACTTTGATCTGCCCTACCGAGGGCAGATGGAAGTATTGTAGTGCGCGGGCGATCTTTAACCTTTCCTCGCGCATGCGCATTACAGTACTTTGATCTGCCCTTAGCAGGGTAGATCAAAGTGTGCTTGCGCAGGACCGCAATGCCGGTATGTGTGGATGACTTTGGACACGTCAGCCACACTGGGCTGGGTAGAACGAGGACAACAATGGCTGTAGAGAGGAGACGCTGGATCGGAGAACAGCGAGACCCATCGTCCTGGACTGCCGCCTAGGTGAGTATAATAAAGGTGTTTTTTATGTTATACAGCGCGGCCTGGGCTCTTATATATAGTATTCTATAAGAGCTTACTGGTTGTGGCCGCAGCTCATAGGGGCCAAATCTGGTGACAGGTTGCCTTTTGAAAAATATGTAAACTTGGGGCCAAATTCATTATATGTTTTACGCCAGTATTCTGGTGTGAAAATCTTTAAAGAGTAGCATTATTTTGACTTGACGTTATCACATTATTTTTGCCCAGTTACGACAAAGTAGGCGGGATGGGGCAGGACTATTGGCGGTGTTTTTCTACTCCTGAAATATTACTCTAGCGGACACTGGAGTAGGGTTAGTGTCAGTGTGCACAAGGAGGTGTACGACACTACTCTGAAGGTCCCTATTCATGAAGAGGGAGGCATACACCTTTATAATAAGCAACGTCCAATCTCAGCACGGCCCCTCATTAAGATCAGCGTGAACAACTCCCTTCTATATGAACGTGCCCTTAGTCTTTTAAATGTCAGTCTACCAGGACTTTACCATAATGTTAACATTGTTTTGGGGTTTTTTTTAGTTTTTTTTAATCAAAGCCTTCTTGTATTATCTTCCTTTCTAACTTCTCAACTGTTACAGGTCACTAGTCTGAACAAGCCTTTAGAATGATACTCTGAAAACAATATACATCTGAAATACAGTGAAGAGTTCCTTACACATCATGATAATCTTTGTGTAAAAACTGAAAATGTAGGAAAATGGGGGTTCAAATCAAAGTACTTTCCCCTTGTCAGCAGGTAAGGATTCCACTACTCAGCAATAAGTCACCATTACTAAACGCACGACCGACTTTGTTGACCCTGCTGAACAGATTGAAGTCACCCCATCATGATGTCGCAAAACTAGGAAGCGTTGAATGTGTAAATGATGAGGCGACATTTTCATATTCGGTGGTTAAGGCTTAGGGTGACGGCAGCATCAATTCTCGGACAAGTCACTCAACCAAAAACATCTGGGCCACTTGTCTGCTTCTTGCAGTCGCTTGTCTTTGTAAGAGCTGTGATTTTATATTAAAACTAGATATAAAAAAAATCTAAATTTTAGAAAAGTCGCCCACACGTTGCGTCAGATATGACTTGTATTGAAGTCTATAACAAGGGAGCGGCAGCAACATATTTGGAAACATTTGTGATGCCGTGTCACAGATTGCAACTCAACACCATAGAAAATCATTATATGTAATATTGCAGTGCAACACATTTCAGTGTCGTGTGAGTTATATCGCTGTGTAAGTGTAGCTCTATCCTAAACCTAACGCCGCATTCACACATCTGACTGATTCATGGACCGGCTGCAGATCTGACCCCAACTTGACAGCCTCGGATGCCTAAGGTCAGACGACCCACTACCTGTGAATCACGCTCCAAACTCTGACCGTGACACATGGATGTGTGAATGTGGCCTTACTTATACTGAACAAAAATATAAAAGCAACAATTTTATTTTTTTTTTCCATTTTTCAGGAACTAAACGCAAAGATCTAAGACTATTTATCTCTCAAGTATTGTTGACAAATATGTCAAAATCTGTGTTAGGCCTCTTTCACAAGTCAGTATTTTGCATCAGTGTTTATATGCCAAACCCAGGAGTGGAACTGACAGCGAAAAACTATCATTGGCTTGGGCATAGAAATACTGATGAAACACTGCTATGTGCAAGAGGCTTGGGCTGAGGTCACATGTCCGGTAATCATCCGTTAGAATGGATCCTGCCAGAGATCCGCTGGCAAAATGATTTATGCAGGATCCGTTTTTTTTAACATTGGAGTTTAGAGGGAACGGATCCGTTAACAGATTGCTATTTATCTTCTATTTTAAATGGATCCTGTAAGAAAAAAACTGATCCATTGCTATTTAGCCATCCATTTTTTGGCATTAGTAATCTGTTAACGCATCTGACCTCTAATGTTAAAAAAAAAAACAAAAACTGATTTGACAGAAATCAGTTATTTAACAACGGACAAAAGAAGTTGTGTTTGCTCACCTACCGCCCCCCCCCCCCATGGATCTTTGCAGGATCGATTCTAACGGATGATTGTAGGATATGTGTACTCAGCCTCAGTGAGCATGCCTCTGCTAAGATAATACATTCACCTCACACGTGTGGCATATCAAGATGCTGATTAGACAGCCTAATTATTGCACAGGTGTGCCTAAAGCTGGGGTCACACTAAACGACAGCGACAACGACGTCGCTGTTACGTCACCATTTTCTGTGCCGTAGCAGCGACCTTGTAAGTCGCTGTTATGATCGCTGCTTAGCTGTCAAACACAGCAGCCGAAGCAGCGATCATAACGACACGCGTGCTGTGCTGTAACATGTGCAGAGAGCAGGGAGCCGCGCACACTGAGCGCTGGCTCCTTGCTCTCCTAGCTTCAGTACACATCAGGTTAATTACACGATGTGTACTGCAGCTACATGTGCAGAGAGCAGGGAGCCGCGCACACTGCTTAGCGCTGGCTCCCTGCTCTCCTAGCTACAGTACACATCGGGTTAATTACACGATGTGTACTGCAGCTACATGTCACAGTGCAGAGAGCAGGAGCCGGCGCTGGCAGCGTGAGAGCGGCGGAGGCTGGTAACAAAGGTAAATATCGGGTAACCACCTTGGTTACCCGATGTTTACCTTGGTTACAGCTTACCGCAGCTGCCAGATGCCGGCTCCTTCTCCCTGCTCTCTCCATTTCGTCGCTCTCTCGCTGTCACACACAGTGATCTGTGCGTCACAGCGGGAGAGCGACGACCAAAAGATGAAGCTGGACATTCAGCAATGAGCGGCGACCTCACAGCAGGGGCCAGCTTGTTGCTGGATGTCACACACAGCGACAGCGACGGGACGTCGCTGTAACGTCACAGAAAATGGTGACGTAGCAGCGACGTCGTTGTCGTTGTCGCTGTGTGTGACACCACCTTTAGACAGGTCACTCTAAAATGTGCAGTTTTATTACACCGCACAATGCCACAGATGTTGCAAGTTTTGAGGGGGCGTGCAGTTGGCATGCTAATTGCAGGAATGTCCACCAGAGCTGTTACCTGTGAATTGCTCATTTATCTACCATATGCTATCTCCAAAGGCGTTTCAGAGAATTTGGCAGTACATCCAAGCGGCCTCACAACCACAGGCCACTTGTAACCACACCAGGCCAGGACCTCAACATCCAGTGTCTTCACCTCCAAGATTGTCTGACACCAGCCATCCTGGCAGCTGCTGCAACAATCAGTTTGCATAACCAAATAATTTCTGCACAGACACCATCTCAGGGTAGCTGATCTGCTGCTCGTCATCCTCATCGGGGTCTCCACCTGACTGCAGTTTGACGCCGTAACCGACTTAAGTGTCAAATGCTCACATTTCATGGCGTCTGGCACATTGGAGAGGTGTTCATTTCATGGATTAATCCAAGTTTTCACTGTACTGGGCAGATGGTAGACATTTTAGAGTGACCTTTTATTGTGGTAGCCTAAGGCACACCTGTGCAATAATCCTGCTGTCTAATCAGCATCTTGATATGCCACACGTGTGAGGTGGATGGATTATCTCAGCAAAGGAGAAGTGTTCCCTATTATAGATTTAGACAAATTTGTGAACGATATTTGAGAGAGAGAAAGGCCTTCTATGTACATAGAAAAAGTCTTAAATCTTAGAGTTCAGCTCATGAAAATTGGCAGCAAAAACGTGTTACATTTATATTTTTGTTCAGTATAGATTGTTACTTCACACATAATTTAGCATTCATGTTACAATCAGTTTTAACTCATTTTATCTTTTACGTTAGATGTCAACACTGGCAATGCATGAGGCAACTCCTATGTGACTGCGCTTTGAAGATGTCTAATGTCTATATGGAAATCTTAGACTTCGAGCAGGGGTGCGGAACCTTTTCTCTGCCAAGGACCGTTTGGAAATTTCTACCAACCTTCACGGGCCACACAATTATAAACGTGAAAATTACCCTGCTATATTTGGTCAGTTAATTAACTGACCCCTAATGTGGTGGCTGTGGCTGCTTCTCTTTGGTGCAGCTGTGATGTTAGATGATATTGATCATGTTTCTTCTTATAACCGCTTTTCCAGGTTTGTCTCATTCTGGAGTGCAGTCAACATTTTGCGATAATAAGTTTTGTAAATCCTATAAATCACATAGGAGACACTAGGACTGCTGTATACACACATCACATTGGAGACACTGAGACTGCTGTATATACATATCACATAGCTGGTGCTGGGAGTGCTGTATATACACATCACATAGGAGACACTGGGACTGCTGTATATACATATCACACAGCTGATCCTGGGAGTGCTGTATATGCACATCACATAGGAGACACTGGGACTGCTGTATATACATATCACACAGCTGATGCTGGGAGTGCTGTATATACACATCACAGAAGACATGGGGACTTCAGTATATACATCACATAGGAGTCGCTGGGGACAAATACATCACAGACGAGGGGGGACGCATATGTACATCACAGGAGGGTATATATATATATATATGTATATATATATATATATATATATATATATATATATAAAATCATTGGGAAGCATAGACATCAGTGGGAGCATGGACAACACTGGGGGGGGGGCAGGTACAGGACTAGGGACGGTGAGGCTGCTGCTTTTCTTGTGTGGGACTGAAGCGCATTGTGCCCTTCCTCTCCCACAATGTACGTCCACAGCACGCTGACACTGGCCAGCGTGCTGAGGATCTACTCCTACAGTGTATCCTCACCCAGTGTTCAGTTTTGATTGCTGCGTGCACGCGCTTGCAGCGCATGTTGGGGTTTAAAGGGCCGGCAAGACGCAGCTGCCACCAGAGCACTGCAGTCCTTAGGAATCTGCCCGAGTGCCGCAGAAAAGGTCATCACCTCTGACTTCGAGGAAGGGAACAATATGAGGCAGATTGGAGAACTACTAATAGGGAGCAGATCCCACTTTGGCGGGCCCAGCAATGCATTAATTACATGGATGACTATTTCTGTGACCGGTCTCCATGTAATCCTGAACATATTGTGATCAGACATCTTTAATTTCAAAGAGAACTGGAAAAAAACATCACCTGTAGCTACAAGTATCTGCTACTAGGAAAGTTACTTGACAACCAATATACTGCATCTTTTTCCTGAAGAGTGGTCACCCAGCCTTCTCATGCTTCTAAAGTGAACCTGTCAGGAAAGCTCGGGTCACCAAATTAATTACATCACTTGGTAAGGAAGTAAAAACAAGTTCAAACATGATGACCTGTTCACAAGTGGATATGATATCAATGAGAAAACTATCTCAATTGCAGCTGCAAGGAGACGGACTCATGGTCAGAGCACGTATTTCCCTATTAGTGTGACCCCAAATGGACTCAATTGATGCCTCGTCAGTGATGAACCCTTACAAGCAATGTAATTAAAAAAGAACTTTCCAGCCTCTTGATATTGTTGATTTATCGATTGGACAGGTCATAAATATCAGATCGTCTCAGGCTGTGTCCGAATGTAACAGTGACTGGAGCAAGAGTAGCACAGCGCCATACACTGTGTAGTGGCCATTCCCTGGTATTGCAGCTTAGTTCTTGTTCAGGTCAATGGGAGCTGAGCTGCATAATCACATTTATTATATTGCTTTATGGATTGTCCTAAAAAACCAAACATTTCAATATCTCACCTTATTTGACCTCTATTTTTGGTTAGCTGTCCACACTGCATGCCCTACATTCATCAGATCCTAAACACATAGTCAAGATGTCAGGATAGTAAATGACTGATCACTATGAAGGTTGCATTGTCTGGATGACCTAACTTAATTTAAGAGCCAGATAGACCAAAAATAGAACCAGCCACATGCCATGCCCGCTTTCCCCTGAGGCCGACATATCACATGGGTTCATAGAAGGCACACCTCACAGTGAGCCAAAGGATTCAACTAATCCTGTTCCATTATAGGCTACAATATACTTATACCATGTGCCAAACAACAATAAAAAATACTCCACAAAAAGAGAAGTGGGTACAAAGTAGTGCACAAGAGGAGGGCTTTCCTTTGACAAATATCAGGATGCAGGGAATCAGTTGATGCTATCTCTATGCCCACTCATACAGTGCAGTGGCACCCGGCTCACACCAGTGATTGTCAACAGTGGCACGTGGGTGGTCAGGGATGTCATCTCAGGACAGACCAGCAGAAGGCACAGGACAATTTTTCCCTTTTGTTCCAATTTTTTTAATTAGTTGGATAATTCCTTTAATCATTTCCCAGAAAACTACAGATCAATCTGGTTACCGTCTCCTGCTGATTCTGGCAGGTCACACTGCTTGTTTAACCCTTTAACACTAGAACTACTGAGGTAGTCATTTTGACTACTTTGCACCATGTATTTCTATATAGGTGTCACGAGTCTAGTAGTTCTAGTGTTAAAGGGAAGCTATAATCAGAAAATAATCTATTATTTAAATCAGTTATATGTATTTTTTTTATATTAGTTTTTTTCATATAATCTTTAGTTAAAAAAAAAAAAAGATGAATAAAAACAGTTTACAGGAGTTTTCTTATCAGTAGAGGCAGGATTACATTAACAGGTAACACCTTTATACACAGCTGATAACACAGGATCCACCAATCACTATACATCATAGCTGGACCTGTTCCCTCACCCTTCACAACCCTCTTTGTATATGCTCATTAGGGTACCGTCACACTTTAGCGACGCAGCAGCGATCCCACCAGCGATCTGACCTGGTCAGGATCGCTGCTGCGTCACTACATGGTCGCTGGTGAGCTGTCAAACAGGCAGATCTCACCAGCGACCAGTGACCAGCCCCCAGCCACCAGCGACGTGGAAGCGACGCTGCGCTTGCACGGAGCCGGCGTCTGGAAGCTGCGGACACTGGTAAATAAGGTAAACATCGGGTATGGTTACCCGATGTTTACCGTAGTTACCAGCGCACACCGCTTAGTGCTGGCTCCCTGCACTCATAGCCACAGCACACATCGGGTTAATAAGCAAACCTTTACTTATTTACCCGATGTGTCCTCCGGCTACGTGTGCAGGGAGCCGGCACTGGCAGCATGAGAGCTGCAGACGCTGGTAACGAAGGTAAATATCGGGTAACCACCTTGGTTACCCGATGTTTACCTTGGTTACATCTTACCGCAGGCTGTCAGACGCCGACTCCTGCTCCCTGCACATTCAGGATTGTTGCTCGCTCGCTGTCACACACAGCGATGTGTGCTTATCAGCGGGAGAGCAACAATAAAAAAACGAACCAGGGCTGTGTGTAACGAGCAGCGATCTCACAGCAGGGGCCAGATCGCTGCTCAGTGTCACACACAGCGAGATCGCTAATGAGGTCACTGCTGCGTCACAAAAACCGTGACTCAGCAGCGATCTCAGTAGCGATCTCGCTGTGTGGGAAGTACCCCTCAGAGACTTTAATATAAAACATAGGCTTGTGATATTGTAACAATGTACATGTGTTGATTCCTGAAACAAAAAGATGTTAAAATCTGAGAACAAAACAGTTGACAGTGCCTTAACGAGATCGCAACTGGGCACGTGCTGGGGGAGGGGGGGGAGAGGATGCACCTTCAGCTGAAGTGTGTTTCGGGGCACAAAGACCCGTCGGGTCCCTGCGACACAATACACACCACTGCCGAATCGGAGGTTGGCAGCTAACGTCACTGCGCCATGGCGAGTACGCCGATGTAAGCTGCCAGCCATAGAAAAGGGCACCATACGGCAGGGGAGCTGTGGAAAGTGAACAGAATGTTTTTATGCAGAGGCAGAATGGGGAATATGATCGGGAACATATACATGAGCAAAAGGGTAACAATATTTTGAACTATTAACTTTCAGGCTTCATATCTCAGTATCCACCAAAGCTTTGAGCATGAGACTATCTCTTCATTTTATAGACAATCATCTTGGCTATCTCATACATAAATTTGACTTGCAACTATTTAGCAAAGATTCTTGTCATGTCACTGCATTATTAGTGTATATACTCAAGTGAGTCGACCAGTATGCACCAACATTGGGAACATGTAGAAGAAACCTGGGATAATATTTTGGTCCAGACATTGAATCTGATCGAGAGCATGCAAAGAAGGACTGTTAGGGACATTCCAGGATTGAACCATTTATTTTGCCAATCTTGACATATGCTTCAGGTTGTCATTCTTTTCATACCCATAGTACTAGAGTGTACCAATTAACCCGTCTTGTAGGATACTTACATATAGCTTAGCATTGAGACCATCATCGATCCTGTTCAAGTATCTAATGCTGAAGGCTGTGAAACAACCCATATCAGGCTTCTTCCACCGAACTTGAGAGTTCTTTCAATTTCTTCATCCGTTTTCCCCTTTTTCCCTTGTTTTTTCCAGACCCATTTGCACCTGTCAGACCCTAATCTATTGACTTTCATCTCATTGCTTCAAATCTCCCCTTTCCAATCCTCTATTGTCCACTTTTCATACTTTTTTACAAACTCGAGCCAACGCTTCTTATGTCGATATGGAAATCAAGGCTTCTTTATCTTTTTACGAGCCACCATTCCAGACTTCTGTAACATGCGTCACACAGTGCTTCCCTGGACATCTGTGATCTCACTATTGGGAAGCACATGAGCCACATCCACTGCTGTGTTTGTCGCGCCAGAACTGATAGACCTTGTAACAAGCCACCTCTTGGCTTTTGAATGGATGGATGGACTTAATTTCCTATTTTTCCAACTATTATTGCACTCACATGATGCAGCTTGGCCATTTTCTTGGCCAAGAGACCGCTATCGATGACCTGGATGATGCTGTTTTTCTTTTTGTGGGAAATTTTCTTCATTACTGCGCCTCATTCAAACTAATGACCTTTCGCTTGGAAATCAACCTAATAACACACTGAGCTATTAGGGTATGTGAGAACAGGTTGTAATTAGTAGTATACAGGAAGAAAAAAATATTCAACATCAGGAGCAGAACAGTAACAATGCAGTAACATGACAAGAATCTGCATATCTAATCATATGCTAAATAGTTGCAAGTCAAATTTATGTATGAGGTAGTCAAGATGATTGTCTATAAAATGAAGGTAGTCTCCCACTCAAAGCTGCAGTGCATGGTGAGATATGGAGCCTGAAATGTAAAAGCTCAAAATATTGTTACCCATTTGTTTTCCAGTGTATATCTGGAAGAGGCCTATTATAGGGGACAGATATACCTGGCAGGGGTCAAAGAAGGGGAACATATACAGTACAGACCAAACGTTTGGACACACCTTCTCATCTCTAGAACAACTATTAAGAGGAGACTTTGTGCAGCAGGCCTTCATGGTAAAATAGCTGCTAGGAAACCACTGCTAAGGACAGGCAACAAGCAGAAGAGACTTGTTTGGGCTAAAGAACACAAGGAATGGACATAAGACCAGTGGAAATCTGTGCTTTGGTCTGATGAGTCCAAATTTGAAATCTTTGGATCCAAACACCGTGTCTTTGTAGAAAAGGTGAACGGATAGACTCTACATGGCTGGTTCCCACCGTGAAGCATGGAGGAGGAGGTGTGATGGTGTGGGGGTGCTTTGCTGCTGACACTGTTGGGGATTTATTCAAAATAGAAGGCAAACAGAACCAGCATGCCTACCACAGCATCTTGCAGCAGCATGCTATTCCATCCGGTTTGCGTTTAGTTGGACCATAATTTATTTTTCAACAGGACAATGACCCCAAACACACCTCCAGGCTGTGTAAGGGCTATTTGAATAAGAAGGAGAGTGATAGGATGCTACACCAGATGACCTGGCCTCCACAGTCACCAGACCTGAACCCAATCAAGATGGTTTGGAGTGAGCTGGACCGCAGAGTGAAGGCAAAAGGGCCAAAAAGTGCTAAGCATCTCTGGGAACTCCTTCAAGACTGTTGGAAGACCATTTCCGGTGACTACCTCATGAAGCTCATCAAGAGAATGCCAAGAGTGTGCAAAGTAGTAATGAAAGCAAAAGGTGGCTACTTTGAAGAACCTAGAATATAAGACATATTTTCAGTTGTTTCACACTTTTTTAAGTATTTCATTCCACATGTTTTAATTCATAGTTTTGATGCCTTCAATGTGAATTTACAATTTTCAGAGTCCTGAAAACAAAGAAAACTCTTTGAATGAGAAGGTGTGTCCAAACTTTTATATCAGAATGGGTGCAGGATAGTGGGTATATAAATCAGGATGGGCCCAGAATGGGGGACATATATACCTGGGACCTACGTATATACCTAGAAGGTGCTCAGGATGGGGGACATATATACAGGGAAGGAGCACAGGATGTATGTTCCTGAAATTGCTCCAGGATGGGGCACATATATACTTGGAACATTACTACATGATGGGGGGAGGGCAACACGTACTTATAGGATGTAAAATGCTACAAGGGTCCATATCTCTGATCAATATGCAGGTATACAGGGGAGAGGAATGGGGGGCCCGGATCTAAATCCTGTACTGGGGTCATCAGACTCTAGTTACACCACTGCCAATGGACAGTGTGAAAATTGCTTTGTTTTTTTTATTTTATTTTTTTAATACAGATTGTGATAGGTGAAAAAAATTAAAAAAAAATTTTCAAAATACATGAAACACAAAAACCTGAAAATCAGTAGGCTTTTTCTGATGACAACTTCCCTTGAAATGTGGAGTTTTCCTGGGGGACTGGAGTTGATACTATAGATTTGGTCTGACACAAGCATGACAAAGTTAGTGTAAAGCTAATTACTATATACACAGACATCTGCCAAGCGTTAAAGCGTCCCCAGATCTTGTTTATAGAAGACATTCGAGCCAGATCCAGATGCCTAAACATAGTGCAAGTCAAGTGCAAAAGACTGAGCACATAAATTACACCATACTAAGCCCCAGGTATAAACAAGCAAGATTACAACTCTGGAGTTTACATTCAGGTATTAGGAGCTTTCCTAGTTTAGTATGAGCATAAATAATGGGATCTCCCAAATCCTTGTCCCTTAGGACTTATTTTTGATAAACTGTTTGAAGCACAGATCCCAAATCCTCGGGTAGAAAAGACTGCCCTGGCTGGGATTCTGAAGGGCAGCCACTTTCTAAGCAAGTTACCGTCTCAGCCCTAGACATGATTTACAATATTTTTTTAAGATTGGTTTATTAACATGTGGAGGCAGAACAAATATCTGGTTCACTTCATCACCATTACTAAGAATTCATTAGCTTAGGGTTTTTTTTTTATCGGATTATAAAAATTTAGTCTGTGACTATTGGGTAAGATGTCATTTTTGTAGCTGCTGAACAACAGTCCAAAATCGTAAATGTCAGATCCTTATGACATACCCTTTATTGACTATGGGCTGTGAAATGGCCATACTTGATCAGTGTCTATAGGTCAGTGAAAATCACAGTCAGCACACAGATGCCATCAGTGTATCTTCATTGTGCTGTCTGTGATTAACATTGCAATGGATAGAAGAAGCAATGCAGAAGCACTGATGGTAAGTGCAGACACAGAACCCAAACACCAATGGTAAGGACAGACACAGAACCCAAACACCAATGGTAAGGGCAGACACAGGAACCAAACACAGATGGTAAGGACAGACACAGAACCTAAACACCAATGGTAAGGACAGACACAGGAACCAAACACAGATGGTAAGGACAGACACACAACCCAAACCCCAATGGTAAGGACAGACACAGAAGCCAAACACTAAAGGTAAGGACAGACACAGGAACCAAACACTAAAGGTAAGGATAGACACAGAACCCAAACACTAAAGGTAAGGACAGACACAGGAACCAAACACTAAAGGTAAGGATAGACACAGAACCCAAACACTAAAGGTAAGGACAGACACAGAACCCAAACAGCAATGGTAAGGACAGACACAGAACCCAAACACTAAAGGTAAGGACAGACACAGAACCCAAACACTAAAGGTAAGGACAGACACAGAACCCAAACACTAAAGGTAAGGATAGACACAGAACCCAAACACTAAAGGTAAGGACAAACACAGAACCCAAACACCAATGGTAAGGACAGACACAGAACCCAAACACTAAAGGTAAGGACAGACACAGAACCCAAACACTAAAGGTAAGGACAGACACAGAATCCAACCACTAAAGGTAAGGACAGACACAGAACCCAAACACTAAAGGTAAGGACAGACACAGAACCCAAACACTAAAGGTAAGGACAGACACAGAACCTAAACACCAATGGTAAGGACAGACACAGAAGCCAAACACTAAAAGGTAAGGACAGACACAGAACCCAAACACTAAAAGGTAAGGACAGACACAGACCCCAAACACTAATGGTAAAGGCCCCTTTACACACTGCAACATCGCTAGCGATATCGCTGTAACGTCACCTGTTTTGTGACGTAATAGCGACCTCCCCAGCGACATCGCAGTGTGTGACACGCATCAGCGACCTGGTACCCGCTGTGAGGTTGCTGATCGCTACAAATCTTTCAGGATCATTTTTTGGTCCTTTGTTTCCCGCTGCGCAGCATGCATCGGTGTGTTTGACACCGTTACAAGTACAACGACATCGTTAGCGACTTAGAACCCAGCATGCTATAGCGTCCCCTGCTGTGTGACACGTCCTCAATGACCAGTGAGGTCGTTCTGCAGGTCCGTATCGCTGCTGCGTCGTTGCCCAGATCTGCCTGTTTGACAGCTCACCAGCGACTTTACAGCGATCCCGGCCAGGTTGGGATCGCTGGTGGGATCGCTAGTAAGTCTCAGTGTGTAAAAGGCACTTCAGTGCAGACACAGGAACCAAACGCTGATGGTAAGGACAGACACAGGGAACAAAGACTGATGATATGGACAGGCACAAAGAATAAAGACTGATGGTAAGACAGACACAGGGACTAAATACTGATGATAAGGACAGACACAGGAAGCAAACACTGATGGTAAGGGCAGACACAGTAACCAAACATTCATGGTAAGGATAGACACAGGACCCAAACACTGATGGTAAGTGCGAACAGAGGATCCAAACTCTGATGGTAAGGGCAAACACAGGACCCAAACACTGATGGTAAGGACAGACACAGGGACCAAACACTGATGGTAAAGGCAGATTCAGGGACCACACACTGATGGTAAGGACAACTGCAGATGCGACAATCCTGGGCAGCTACAGTTTGCTATTTTTAGGCTGAGGGGCCCAAAAAGATCAGGTCTCCCCCAGCCTGACAATACCAGCCCCCAGTTATCGGTGTTTATCAAGGCTGAGTGTCAAAATTGTGGGGAACCGCAAGTCATTTTTTTAAAAAAAATAATTGATTTAAATAATTAAAAAAAAAAAACGCATGCGGTTCCTCTTATTTTGATACACAGCCAAGGTAAACGCACTGCTGGGGGCTGCAGCCAGTAGCCGTCGGCTTTATCTGTGCTTCGTATCATAATATGGGGGGACCCTACGCCAATTTTTTAATTTATTTTATACCATGATAGACCTGCAGACAGGGTCTGTGATTCCAACCAATCACAGATGCTGTCTGACTGCAGCCAATGAGAGACACCGGTGAGCGGAGAAAGCATTGAATATGCATGAGGCTAATGAGCGGCCCTGGAAGAAGAGTGAGCGGTGGCGGGACCAGTTCCAGCTGAGCTAGAGGCTCGGTAAGTATTGCGCTTCCTCCTATCCCTTCCACTACCATTTTTAAGCACCGGATTCTCATCCCCATAGACTTATATGGGGACAGGCATCCGGCCAGATACCTGGGTTCAATTCCTAGTCAGAACAGTTGTTGTTTTTTTTTAACCCAGTTAGACCTGCCGATCCTTGGTATCTTTGAGTCCCCCATCACTGTTTTACTAAAAAAAAAAGCATGGGCAAAAATGCACAGAATAACACATGAAAAAGGCACCGAAACACGGCAAAAATGCATGTTTTTTTATGCGTTTTTCTGCCAGAAGGTGTGTTTTCCGCTGAAGGAGCAAAACTGCAGCGTGTTTTCCAGGTCCTGAGACCCCAACATATCAGTCAATAGACCCCTGAACAGTGTGCGGCTCCTGTCTGAGCTCAGACGCAGTGCAGAGTACGGATTCAGTGGAAAGCAAAGGTTATGAAGCCTATTATTTTCTATCCATTCCTTGTCTGCTGAGTCATAGCCACTCTTGTCTGCTGAGCTGTACACTGTTTGGGGGTCTTTTGAGCAATCAGTAGGGTTATAAGGACTTGACCCCCCACCAATGGGCAAGCAATAAATATGACTGCTAAATATGGGAGGAAAAACAAGCTGTAATCACCATTTAAGTGTGTTTAAACAAAATGACTGTTCAGATCATGTGCTGCACCTTATAATGGAGATGGCCCTAATAAAAATCGTTTCTTTAATGATCAAATGTGTTCATCAGAAATCTTTCTTTACTCAGATATGCTAATGAAGTGTTTGGTGCACCGGTGCAGTGGCCGATCAGTTCACTGCACGTTCCAACCTACTTATTTTCCTTCTATCTCTGCCCTTCTCTGGGTCCTATAAAGCAAGCGTTGTCAGCCATGGAGAAATAGGCAGTGCTGTGCTTGGTTTGAATAGTCATTTTATGCCGTCAGAATCCCCTTAAAGTGAACCTGTCAGGTGCAATATGTACCCAGAACCATGAGCAGTTCTGGGTGCATATTGTTAATCCCTGCCTAAGTGTGGCTTTACATGCTGCGATATCCGGCCCGATATCGCTAGCATGCGACCCACCCCCATCGTTTGTGCGAAACGGGCATATCGCTGCCCGTCGCACACAAAATCTGGCACCCCCGTCACACATACTTACCTGCATAGCGACGTCGCTGTGACCGGCGTACCGCCTCCTTTCTAAGGGGGCGGTCCGTTCGGCGTCACAGCGACATCACTAAGCGGCCGCCCAATGAAAGCGGAGGGGCGGAGATGAGCGAGACGTAACATCCCGCCCACCTCCTTCCTTCCGCATTGTGGCCGGAGGCAGGTAAGGAGATGTTCCTTGTTCCTGCGGCGTCACATGTAGCGATATGCACTGCTGCAGGAACAACTTCGCCCCTGCGACAGCAGCGGTAACTGGCAGCGGACCCCCATGTCAACGAGGAGAGATTTTGGACGTTTTTGCAACGATCCAAAATCGCTCCTAGGAGTCACACGCTACGACATCGCTACAGCGGCCGGATGTGCGTCACAAAATCCGTGACCCCAACAAGATCGCTGTAGCGAAATCATAGCGTGTAAAGCCCGCTTAACTGTGCCTGTATACACTAGCATAGATAAAGAGATCTTTAGGAAAAGTATTTCTAAAGATCTTTTATCTTATGCTAATGAAGCCAGCGACTAGTCCCAAGAGTGTTAATTCCCCCCACCTAGCCGCCATCTTAGCATGGCAGCATGCCCACAGGGGCGTACTAACATGCTATTCAATGTAGTGTCACCGGCGGTGATGTGCGTACCTGTGTTCTCTATGACCGTGCTTCTGAATGCCGGGCATTTCTGGTCATGAACAGTATGAAGCCGGGTGTATGCGTCCCGACTTCAGACAGGCCTAGTGCGCATGACCTGAAGTGCCGATATATTCAACTTAGTGTTCACCGTGGACAACAGGTCCGCTCGTCACCGCTAGTGGCGCTGCATTGAATAGCATGTTAGCATGTCCCTGTGGGCGTGCTAACATACTAACAGGGCGGATTAGTCGGGGGATATAATGCTCAAGGGACTAGTCCCTGCACTCATTAGCATATGATCAAAGATCTTTAGAAATTCTTTTTCTATAGATCTCTTTATCTATGCTACCAGATACAGAGACAGTTAGGCAGGGAATAGGAATATGCACCCAGAACTGCTCGTGGTTCAGGGGGCATATTGCATCTGACAGGTTCCCTTTAAACTTGAACAAAGGACCGGCACTCCAAATCTTCTGCAATTTTTTACACTTTATTCCATATCATAAGTATATAGGCATAAATAACGCGTTTCACATCTAGATGTGAAAAAGGCTCACTATTAGGCTATGTGCCCACGCTGCGGATTTACCGCGGATTTTGCCGCGGATTTGCCGAAAATCTGCAGCAGCGGCACTTCCAAGCCATTTCAATGGCATTTTGGAAATGCTGTGCCCATGCTGCGGATATTTTTCCGCGGCGGATTTGCTGCGGATTTTGATCCGGAAAAATCTGCAGCATGTCAATTATTGTTGCGGATTTTGTTGCGGATTTTTCCCATGCAAGTCAATGCAAGGTGTAAAATCCGCAAGAAATCCGCAGGTCTATTCCCACAGGCTCTTTTTCCTGCGGATTTGGTGCGGATTTCGCAAACAAATCCGCAGGAAGTGATATAGGATAGTTCAGGAAGAGGAAGTTTCACCATTTTGTAGTGTAGAGTAGTGGCAGTGTAGTCGTGTTGTGTCCGGACTCTGGATTGCCAGCTAAAAGCAGCTAGTTACAGGCTGCTTGCTTTTAGCTGGCAAAACAGGATCCCAGGTCTTTTTTCACAATTCTTTTTAAAAAAAAAAAAAAAAGTGCTCCGCTATATTTTCACTGTCCAGCCCGATGCAAGCAAGCAACTGAGGGCTGTGCTTCTCAGCGGGATAAGGCTGAAGCATTCTCTGCCCCTCCCGCTGAGAAAAACAGTCCTCAGCTGCCCCTGAAAATGGCGGCTCCGTTGTGAAGCGTCATTCACAGGTGCTGTACCGAGGCTCATCCAGCTGCCCTGATGCATTGGCTGGCTGGGTAATTACGGGGTTAATGCCAGTTTTCTGCAAACTGGCACTAAGCCCGAGGTTCATAATGTCATGCCTGTGTAGACACGGCCATTATGAACCTCCGTTTGGTACTAAAGAAAAGAAAACACTTTTTTTAAAAATTTTATTTGAAAGAAAAACACACACACATCCCTGATTGCCATCTTTATTACTCCCTGAATCCCCCGACGATAATCCATGACAACTCCGAGCCGGGCTCCGATGTGCACCCGGCTGACCCGGGCACTGACGTCAGCCGGTGACAGCAGCCGTCAGTGTATTATTAAATGCTGCACAGCTCTTTTCCGGCAGCTGGGAACGTCTGATATCAGAGCCCTGGTCAGCTGACTTAATTCGCGAGCGCAGGCGGGTCAGCTGACGATGTGCACTCATGTGACCCGGGCACGGACGTCAGCCGGTCCCAGCAGCCGTCAGTGTTCGAGATGCTGCAAAGCTCTCTTCCGGCTGCTGGTACCGGCTGACGTCCGTGCCCGGGTCACATGAGTGCACATCGGAGCCCGGCACGTTAGCTGATCGGTGTGCAGTCAGCTGACCCGCCCGCGCTCGCGAATTAAGTTAGCTGACCAGGGCTCTGACGTCAGACGTTCCCAGCTGCCGGAAGAGAGCTATGCAGCATTTAATACACTGACGGCTGCTGTGACCGGCTGACGCTGTGACCCGGGCTCAGCTATGAACTGAGCTGACCCGGCCAGTGAGTTCTGCCGCTCACAGCAGCCGGCAGAGAGCAAACCAGTGATTACAATTGTCCTGGATTAACCTCTGAGGCTTGGGAGTAATAAAGATGGCAATCAGGGATGTGTGTGTGTTTTTCTTTCAAATAAAATTTTTCAAAAAGTGTTTTCTTTTATTTAGTACCAAACGGAGGTTCATAATGGCCGTGTCTACACAGGCATGACATTATGAACCTCGGGCTTAGTGCCAGTTTGCAGAAAACTGGCATTAACTCCATTATATTACCCAGCCAGCCAATGCATCAGGGCAGCTGGATGAGCCTCGGTACAGCACCTGTGAATGGCGCTTCACAACGGAGCCGCCATTTTCAGGGGCAGCTGAGGACTGTTTTTCTCAGCGGGAGGGGCAGAGAATGCTTCAGCCTTATCCCGCTGAGAAGCACAGCCCTCAGTTGCTTGCTTGCATCGGGCTGGACAGTGAAAATACAGCGGAGCACATTTTTTTTTTTTTTTAAAAAAAACAGTGAAAGGGAACATGGCACCACATTTTTTGGCTGTAAGCTGCGGCCACCACCACTGGGTTATTATATACAGCCTGTTAAAATGCTGTATATAAGAGCACAGTGGTGTTAGCCACAGCTTTTTACCAAAAAAGTGGCGACAGGTTCCCTTTAAACATTTCTGCCCCTTTATTACAAAATGGGAGAAGAAAGGAGGGTTGGGACAGGAAATGACATAAAGAGCCTTTTTTTTTCCTTCAAAACAGACTAAGCTTTATTCAGAAACACAATAGAGTACAATGTACAATGAACAAAATCCGCATCAAAATCCGCAACGAAATCCGCGTCAAATCTGCACCTATGCTAAGGTGCGGATTCCGGGGGAAAGCTGCGGATTTTGATGCAGAAAAATCCGCAGGTACTTTCTCCCGTGGACACATAGCCTTACACGAAACGCGTTATTTACGCCTGTATACTTATGATGTGGAATAAAGTGTAAAAAATTCCAGAAGATTTGGAGTGCCGGTCCTTTGTTCAAGTTATACTGTGGATGCCTTCCTTGGACACGTGCACCTTGGATTGTGTGCCGCCTGGAACTTCTGTTTCTGCAGGTTCCCTTTAAAGAAATTGTCCTATAGACAATGATTGGAGTGTGTATGCTAGACCCCTGCTCTATTCAAACAGACCCTTTCACGGGATATGTGGGACCTCCAGTGACCAGCAGGTTCTGTGGATAACTTATACAACCACTCTATAGTAAAAGCATAATATAGCATAATTCTAGAAATGAGGAGGGCACATGCTGTGAATACTGGTGAAATATTCAGGACCAAACTTCTTTACAGCGAAGTATATATTCCATCTTCTGTAGACCTCTCCAGCGTCGCTGCCTGATGCTGACTACCATATAATTACATTAATGCTGTAATAGGGCTCCAAACTTTGTCTGCCCCATTAAACTAGACAGAGCGGTGGAGCGTGTCCGTGGTTCTGTTTTCGGTCCTGTCTCATTACTGGGACACACAGTGAATGAAAAGATCTTGGCATGGCTTATACAGGAGCATTAACTGCAGAGCGTGTTTTCCCTCTTCTCTGAATGGTAACACAGACCTGTTTGTAGTGAGGGATTAAAGGTACTGGACAATGCTGGTCACACCCAAACCATTCCAGCAAAGGAGGCTTCTAGCTGAGCGGTGGAGGTACCGTCCTAATATGTGTTGTTTTTCTTCTATGTACTTAATTTTAATTAAAGGGATTGTCTCATAAGGTGATATAGACTCAGTAGAGTGGGTCCCCTGCCCTCCCCTCTTCAATGGCCAAGAACAAAGAACTATTTCGTAAGGACTTGATCCAATTTTGCATTACATAGATAAATGGCAAGTCTGAAGTGCAGTGAGCTGAGCTGCCATATCATTCACAACTCAAAGACAATGTTTATGGTAGAAGGCAGCCATGTTTTCCTAACCATGGACAACCCCTTTAACTATTTTTTGGCATTCTGGAAGGGGTTGTGCCTGACACAATGCAACAGATGCTCCATTAACATCTTCATCATGCCATCTGTATAAAACAAAAGCAGCGCCAGATCCACTGTACAATGAATCTACTGAATTACATTGGGAGCCATTGTGGTTTTCATTACTGTGACTCTTGTCATCAAATACGACTGAACCTATCTGAGCAGTATTACTGGCATAACCTCTTTTATAGGAAGCAACGTGTATAATAACCCTCTTGCCCTGACTACAGGCACTGTCAGCAGACTACCCTTTACATACAGGGTCTGGCTGGCAAATTTTAGCCTGGGTGGCAAGCACATGCCAATGGCTCACGAGTTGCAACGGCCCATCCTTAATCTGCTTACATCAGGATGCATAAAACAGCAAAGGTACAAAGGCTTTAAAAAAAATGGTGGTTGGTGTGGTTTTCATATTGGAATTGTGCCGCCCCGCGACAGCCGACGGGTTGCTCGGATACGGACCCGTAATGGCTCGAGGGCTCTCCGGACCCAAGGCGGGGTCGCGCGGCCTCTCGAAAATAAAAGTGGGTAAAAAGGGTGGATTGGATAATGTTCGTGACGCCACCCATGGTTCGTGGTAAAAATTGGGAAACCACCGCTGCTGCGTTTAGGGGAGTCGGGAGTGCCCGGGAGCGATGGAATAGCAGCTATTGATGTTAACCCCTCCGTGGGCAGGGGAAGGTGTCCCGAGGCTCGGTGCTGGCAGGCTGGGGACCTGTTGGGAGCAAAGGGGCACAACGTACTCACACAGTCCAGAGATGCTGACACTGACACCAGGTAAACCAAAGTCTTGAACGCCCTGCAGCCTTAGTCCAAACACGTTGAGTCCGTGCCCTTTTGGAATTGCTGGTTGGTCTGAAGCCTTGTCCCTTGGCATCGTGTTTACACTTGGTGGATCCCTTTTACCTAGAACTACTCGGATCCCGCTCACCTGCGTGGCTAGCAGAGTGAGCTTGCTCTCAGGGTTCACGCTTGGGAATTCCTGGACGGTTTTGGGAAGGCCTATCCCTATCGTTGCGCTAGTACCCCGAATTTGGAGCGGGTGGAGAGAGGTTCATGAAGATTTTGTTCCTGTCGGGTGAATTATTGGGCTGCATGAAGCTACTTCCCAGCCTAGGGTCCGTGTACCCCGTTGTGCCGTGGCCCCTGCCCGGTTGTAGCACAAGGCTGCCGTTCTGCCCTCCATGGCAGTACCGTACCCCCTGTCACTACCCCCTACGACCAAGGTTCCAGCTCCTTCCAGGCCAGACCAACGTCTGGCACCTGGGACGGTTACAGGAGCCCAGCTCCGCAGCGTGACCTTTCCTGTCACTTCTCACTGGCACTTCTCTCCAACTACTCCTCTCTCTTACTCCTCACACTTCTGGCCCTCCTTCTACCATGCCCCCATCTTGGCGGCCCTATTCCCCTCAGGCTGCCCAATGGGTGTTTGGTGGGTGTGGTGCAGAGTCTTCCTCAGGATTTGTGTATACCTGTTCTTAGCAACACCAAAGGGACAGGATCTGTAACCATTGAGGACCGGGTACCATGCAGAAGGGCAGATTGCACGGCACCCTTGTGACGACCTGATAGGCCAGGGCGTCGCAGAATCACACACATTTGCAATTCTATATACAATATCAAGCTGTTAGTAACCACTTGATCATTTAAAAGGACTAATAGTTGTATTGTCATTTATTTTGCATTAGATGTAGTTGGTGTGGCATGGTGCAGTGTTATAAGACCGTCATAGGTAGTATAACAAGTTGTCTGATTTGGACACAGAAAATTAGCAACTCAAATACAAATATGCAACTAAAAAATGCTGCACAAATGCACAGTGAACATGTTCACACTGGGCATTTTTGCAGCGTTTTTAGCTGCAGATTTGCCTTGGTTTTATCCAAATTCATGCTAATAAAACGCTGCTTTTTACAGTCCCAGCAGAGTCCATAAGATTTCTGAAATCTCATGCACACACACACAAACACGTCAGGATTTTTTCCTGACGGTTTTGTGAAATACCTCCGGTTTAGCTGCATTCTGAAAAGAATGAACATGTCAATTCTTTTCAGCACTTTTACTATGTTTTTTCACCCTAGTGTCAGGTGGACTCGCAGATACCCTGGATCGGCGTGTCTAACCGGGTTAATAAAAAACCCGGTTAGGCTCGGAATTGATCCAGGGTATCTGGCCAGCACTTAAATGGTGCTGGGGATAGGGGGATTGGAGCAGGTGCGCTATATTTACCGAATCACCGACGTGGCTGTACCTCCCGTGGCTCCTCCACTTCCCCACTCATTCCATATTCACTGCTTCTATCTGTGATTGGTTGCAATCAGATACGCCCCTAGAATCTGACTGTAACCAATCACAGACCTGGTCTGCCGGTCTATACAGAGAATGAGTGAGCTGATGTGACTGGGAATCACCTGAGTGAAGTCCCCGCTGATCATGTGGCTCATTCATTCTCTGGAGATCACAGCGGGCAGTGCAGTTCTATGGCCGCTCACTGTGATCTTCAGATGGAGCAGAGCTGAATTGCCGTGGGACCTCGTTTGGATTACGTTGGACCTGCAGGGGTGATTATGGGGTTAATAAAGTGGTGAAAGAGGTTTTTTTTGTATTTTATTTGAAATAAAGGATTTTTTCTGTGTTTGTGTTTATTTCTTGTCACTTATTACAGATTGGTGATGGGGGGGTCTCATGGACACCTGCTATTACCAATCTAGGGCTTAGTCGCTGCTATAAGCTGCGATTAACCCCTTATTACCCCGATTGCCACCGCACCAGGGTAATTCGGGAAGAGCCGGGCAGAGTGCTGGGATTGTTACATCTAATGGACGCGACAATCCTGGGCGGCTACAGGCTGATATTTTTGGGTTGGGTCTCTCCAGCCTGAGAAAACCAGTCCCCAGCTGTGGGCTTTATCTTGGCTGAGTATCAATATTATGGGGAAACGCACGTTGTTTTTTTTTTTTTAATTACTTAAATAATTTAAAAAAACAGCATGGGGTCCCTCTTATTTTGATACCCAGCCAAGATAAAGCCCACAACGGAGGGCTGCAGCCTTAGGCTGTAGGCTTTAACTGTGCTGGTTATCAAAATATGGGGGACCCTATGTCATTTTTTTCTTATTTTTTTTATTTTATTTTACTGTACGATAGACCCACAGACTCCAGTGGGGGGAGCAGTAAATATGCATGTTTGTAATAAGCGGCACCGGAGGTAGGAGGGGCTGCGGGAGCAGGTACGGGTGATCCTAGAATGTATGGGCTCCCTCCAGGTTAGTGGGCGTAACCAGCTGGGTTAGTGGGAGTGAACGCCTTAGTTAGGGAGCTTGGAGATGTTTTCCCAAGTGATAGGGGCCTGTTGAATACCGTCATACCTGGAAGGAGCCCATACACTCTAGCATCTACCGGAGACTGGTAAGTATAGTACACTTTTTTTCTTTTACTACCAGAGTGCCGAATCCAGGTCAGTATTGGCCCGATCCGGCCCAGCACTCGGGTACTCTTGAACCCTTGCAGGTCTTGACATCACAGAAAAAAATGCTGTAAAAACGCCACAAAAAATGCACCAAAACCGCAGATGACTCCCAGGAGACATCCTGCCACAAGGTTTTGGTCAGGAAAAAAATGCTGCAAAAACGTCCTGTGTGAACATAGTCTTAGGCTAGTTTCACACTACGTCTTTTTAACATCCGCTGAAAACGTTTTTTTAGCGGAAGTACGGATCCTGCTTTTACAGCAAATAACGTATGCAAACGCATATGTTATTTTGCAGGATCCTGCACTGGATGTTTAGGGGCGGGCATTGGAGTCATGTGATCGGGAGTGAGGGGAACTAGACTGGGAGGAGGCTTCTGACAGCTGCAGACGCTGGTAACCAAGGTAAACATCGGCCTTGGATACCCGATATTTATCTTGGTTACGAGTGTCTGCAGCTGCTAGGAGCAGGGCTGCCTGCACGCGTAACCAACGTAAACATCGGGTAACTAAGAGAAGTGGTTACGCGATATTTACCTTGGTTACGAGTGTCCGCAGCTCTCAGGTGGGAGAGAGGAAGGGGGAGGAAGGGGGAAAGACAGAGATAGAGAGAGAGAGAGGGTGAGGGAGGGAGTAGAGAGATAGACAGATCACGCGAGACTGGTTCTGGGCATGCTCAGTACTTTCTGGGCATGCTCAGTACAAAAGCAGGATCCTGTCTATCAGCACGCCAGCGTTCACCTGCGTTTGCGTGCGTTATAGTCAGGATCCAGCAATTTGCAGTATTTGGACGGAGCTCAAAAACGCTACAAGTAGCGTTTTTGAAACATGTTAAAAAACTGCAAGTCACTGGATCCTCACTATAACGCACGCAAACGCAGGTGAACGGATGTTAACGCGAGTCCATTGCAAATGCATTGAAATGAAAACGCATTTGCACTGGATCCGTACTTCCGCTAAAATAACGTTAAGGACGGATGTTAAAAAGACGTAGTGTGAAACCAGCCTTAGAAGTGAATAATCATCTTGATTGTAAACGTACAGACAAATGTCATGGAGATCAGCAAAGTCCACTTATCAAGCTGGAAAGAAGCACATGTAAACTCTACTCTATTAAGACTAGTAAAGACTTTAAAGGGTTCTGTTGAGAACTACAAGTGATGGTCTCCACCGGCCTGTCCAGTGGCTGTGTCTGGTATTAAATTACCCATGGACAGACATTTGCAGTTTATCAAACCTGTAAGATTTTATTTTCTTTCACAATTAATTTTTAAAATACATGCTTAACATGATTACAGACCTTAAATCTAAAGTGGTACCTTTAGTTCTATATTAACATTTCACAAAAAAGGTTTTTGGCATATGAAAGACTTATGTAGAAGCAAAGTCGTAAACACAGAGCGTACACCATTGAGCCCAAATCTGGGGTCTAATCAAATGGGGCAGATTTACTGATTTTTTTTATTATTATTATTTCATTAATCTGAATAAGGCTTAAAGAAATCTATTCCAATGCTGAAAACATTCAGGTGATAGTCAAGTTGCAATGCTTTCTTTGTGAGCACGTAACACGTAAACTGCCATAAAACCAGTCACGTAAAAAGAGCTATAAAAATAATATTCATAATTATCGTATGCTAGTTTTTACTATTCAATAACTTATTGCAGGAAATAACCAGTGTGGCGCCTTGGACAAGCCAGGGGCCACAGAGAACAACACCAACACACCCCACACTCCCGCTCAGGCACACCGAAGTCAGACAAAAAACCCTTGTTGCCTTCCTCCAGGGGCTGATGTCCACACCAGGGGGTGGAGCCAGGCGGTTGGCCCCACCCACCGAGGAGTTCACAGTCCTGCAGGCGGGAAAAGGAGGCAGATCAGTTAGAGAGTTGAAAGTGAGAGGAAGGAAAGTGGTAGTAGAGCAGAAGTTGGTCCGGGTGTGTGGCCCGGACGGATCAGCAAGGTTGGCAGACGGTGGTGACCGTCTGCAGGAGTGGCCTATTGGAGTTAGCCGTAAAGACCGTGGACGGGCGGTGGCCCGGCGGTACCGGACCGGTACGCAAAGAGAAGCCAGCACCATCCGGCAGGGGCTTACGGACCCCGGCAAGGCTAGGAGTCGCCGTGAATTTGCCAAATCCGTTAGCGAAGGGAACCTCCAGGGTTTCCCAGCAGCCAAGTCCCGTCAGAAGGCAACCGTCCAACCGAGAGAGGGAAACACAGTCACCGCCAAGGCTAAAGTTCCCAGGGCCAGAGCCTGCGGGCAAAAGGGGCTCCTTCGGCAACCATCCAAGCTGGGGAGCGGGTTACCGGTGGGAACCCATTGGGACCGTTTATAGTACACAGGTGCAGGGAAAGGCAGTCACCATCAACCTGCCGGGAGAAACAACACCGCAGCCGTCTGTGGGACCCGTCCATCCAGCCGTGTGTTTTACCGAGAACTGTGTCCTCATCATTGGCTGAGTGAGTACCACCGTGCCGTGCGGCACAGCGCTGCCTCCGCGACCCTGCACCTCACCAGGCCCCGTAACCCGCCTGCCATCCATCCCTACCCTATCATCGGGCCTCGGGACAACCAACCCCCTACCCACGGAGGGGAGAACTAACATCCAAGCTGCTCCCTGTCATCGCTCCCGGGATCCCCGTCCAGAGCAGCGGTGGTGTCACCAATATCACCACAATCGTGGGTGGCGTCACGGACAATAACCAAATCCCCACAATCCAATCCCCACCCTTTTCACTCACGGGCGAGGAGCACTGCTCGAGTCCCCGGGATCCGGCCCACCGCTTGAGCCGCCACCGAGCAGCAGCAGCCGCAGCAGCCGCGTCCGGACCCGAGCAGTGGGAGAGCGCAGCGTCCCCTCCTCCGCCCGCGACACCAGCAAAACAGAATATTGTAAAGTCTTATAGCAAACTAAACAGAAGAGCCTAAAACCTGGAAGAGACAAATCCATCCTGCTGCATCCTTGCATCTGTTTCGCCCGTGAAGGGGTACTCAGATCCGGGCCACGAGGTCACTTCTGTGGGTATCACGGTGGCGTGACCCGGTCTGTGATCCCAGGCTCCACAGTAAAAAGGGGATTAGGTAAGGGAGATTGTCCGTGATGCCACCCACGGTTGTGGTGAGGTTGTGACACCACCGCTGCTCTGGACGGGGATCCCGGGAGCGATGGTGTGGAGCAGCTAGGATGTTGTTTCCCCTCCGTGGGTAGGGAGTTTTGTTGTCCCGGGGCCCGGTGATGGGGTAGGGATTGATGATGGCAGGCGGGCTACGGGGCCTGGCGAGGTGCAGGGTCGCAGGGGCAGCGCTGTGCCGCACGGCACGGTGGTACTCACTCAGCCCAATGATGCACACAGCGTCTCTGTTGAAACAAACGGCTGGATGGACGGGTCCCACAGGCAGCTGCGGTGTTTTTCCCCTGACCCCAGGTTGGTAATGTAAGTCCTCTCTTTCACTTCCGAGCACACTCCTCCTGCAATCCGGTTTCCAGCTGGCTCCCCTATTCAGTACCGGTGGGCCACCGCCCAGCCCCGGCTACCTACAGTTCCACCAACTGTCTGCCCGGCTCCCTGCAGACGGCCACTACCGTCTGCCTCACTCTCTGATGCACGAGGGCCCTAGGCTCCAACCTAGGCCCCAATCTGCGTCTGCCTCTCTGCAGACCTCCTCTCTCTTCCTCTCCTAGACTTGTCTGGGCTTGTTTCTTGCCTCAGGCCAGCCAAACTCCTGGGTGGGCGTCTCCATCTCCTGACTCCGCCCACCTGGTGTGTCTGGCTGAGCCCGAGGAAGGTCTCACTAGGAAGGTCTCACTAGAGATGTCTGCTGTGAACTGCTGGGGGTGGGGGTGTGTGTGTGTTGTTACCTGTGGCCCCTGGCTTGTCCAGGGCGCCACATTCCCCCTTAGCAAAATGCAGACCGTCCGCGGGCTTCCCGTCCATCACCGGTTTTATTTTTCTTTTAACTGCAAAAAGTAGAAAGGCATATCAAACATTAAAACACAAGCATTACTTTTTAACTTCCCATCACGGGATGCATATCACTTTAACGTTGCAACAACAATCAAACACTTTTAATAATGGCAACAGAACGGGTCCTTTAGTCACCCACCCAAACAACATGGCCCTGATGCTGCCCCTAAGAAATGGGCAGCACCCCTTGACCCCAGTCCAGAACCAGGCTGCGCAGATAGTTAACGGGATGGGTGCTTCGCTGCCGTTGCGGCCGAGCGGACTGCCTGAGCCGTTGTCATCTCCGTCGCGGCCGGGCAGACTGCCAGGGCCATCGTCATCGGCGGTGCGGCTGGGATGGAAGCCGGGACCGGTGGCAGGGCGGTGACAAAGGTAAGACCTGGGCCCTCCCTCACAGACGCTGCGAGCTCCGCTACCGGTGACAGAGGTAACGGTTCGGTCGGGGCGTTGGCCGCGGGCACGGGCACTGAGGTTTCAGCGGTGCTGGATGGACGGGACATCTCGTGCAGCGGTGTTCCAGGAACCAAACACTGGCAGAGTCCTGGCGTCCCTGCTTTCACAGCCGCGGTTCACATGCGGCCGGAAGCCATCCCATCCCCCTTAATCTCTTTTTAGCACTTCCTTCTTCAGGGGGCGGGGCTCCATTCTCGCGCCTTTCCTGCTCGGGGAAGACGCTCGAGCGGGAAATTTTTCGTGCCCAAGATGGCGGCTTTGCAAAATTTTCGGCCGGACACCTCCGGCGGTAACAAGGCGCACCTCTACCAGACGGCAGAGCGGTAAGATCCTGTTCGTGACGCCAAATGTTTCGCCCGTGGATAAGGGGTACTCAGATCCGGGCCACGAGGTCACTTCTGTGGGTATCACGGTGGCGTGACCCGGTCTGTGATCCCAGGCTCCACAGTAAAAAGGGGATTAGGTAAGGGAGATTGTCCGTGACGCCACCCACGGTTGTGGTGAGGTTGTGACACCACCGCTGCTCTGGACGGGGATCCCGGGAGCGATGGTGTGGAGCAGCTAGGATGTTGTTTCCCCTCCGTGGGTAGGGGGTTTTGTTGTCCCGGGGCCCGGTGATGGGGTAGGGATTGATGATGGCAGGTGGGCTACGGGGCTTAGCGAGGTGCAGGGTCGCAGGGGCAGCGCTGTGCCGCACGGCACGGTGGTACTCACCCAATGATGCACACAGCGTCTCTGTTGAAACAAACGGCTGAATGGACGGGTCCCACAGGCGGCTGCGGTGTTTTTCCCCTGACCCCAGGTTGGTAATGTAAGTCCTCTCTTTCACCTCCGAGCACACTCCTCCTGCAATCCGGTTTCCAGCTGGCTCCCCGATTCAGTACCGGTGGGCCACCGCCCAGCCCCGGCTACCTACGGTTCCACCAACTGTCTGCCCGGCTCCCTGCAGACGGCCACTACCGTCTGCCTCACTCTCTGCTGCACGAGGGCCCTAGGCTCCAACCTAGGCCCCAGTCTGCGCCTGCCTCTCTGCAGACCTCCTCTCTCTTCCTCTCCTAGACTTGTCTGGGCTTGTTTCTTGCCTCAGGCCAGCAAAACTCCTGGGTGGGCATCTCCATCTCCTGACTCCGCCCACCTGGTGTGTCTGGCTGAGCCCGAGGAAGGTCTCACTAGGAAGGTCTCACTAGAGATGTCTGCTGTGAACTGCTGGGGGTGGGGGTGTGTGTGTGTTGTTACCTGTGGCCCCTGGCTTGTCCAGGGTGCCACACATCCTGTAGGGTATAGGGCCGCGGACTGTCCGATTTTTGGTGAATCGGATTGAATCGTTGAGAAAAAAAGCAAATGTCTTTCACCGGTTTTCTGTGAGTTTTGTTGTATGCTGATTATGAATCCTGGTAAGTGTCTGTTAGGGGTTCAGAAAACACAGAAACCTCGCGGGAGATAAGCTGAGAAGTACCTGCCGACACCAATTAAACAGGTTGACTCATTTTCTAATGGTCTTGGAACATTAACATCTGGGGTGTCATATGTTACTATGAACAATTCTCCACATTTCTTTGCGCTTGTTATGCTAAGTGTCTCTGATACATTTTGTTCCCATTACTCATGCCTTTTAGAGGTACAAGCTCAGGTATTTACTTTTGAACAACAAAAAAAACCACAAAACAGCATCAGTCGTTATGTTTCCTATGTTTCTATAGAGCTGACTGACAAGTGCACACACATTACCAGACGTGCCCTTCTACACAAGCGTGCACTGTTCACAAGAGCAGCGCGCTTACACCAGGTGTCCTGCATTTACTGTCCCCTGGGATCACCAATTGTGCAGGTGTTTAGGATCCAAACACAATCATGAATGAGCCATTTAAATTCTGGGCACGCTCTGGAAGACATGCTTTGTGTGGGCTATATAGCTCCTAGTAAGAGGTAAACTCATATTGGCATAATATGGTCCCGTAGAAATGTAAAGGCTAAATGGTGCCTCTGTGTGCCTCCTATTTAAGAATGACATGTTTATCAAGTCAAATAGGCCACAATTCTAGCATAATTGGTGCAAAAAAATTGTCTTTCATGATTTGCACCATATTCATTATGCATGATAGACATTTTTATGACTTCTCCAACAAGGGGCCATGGCCTCATGTATGACAGCATGCGCCATTATTGGGGCTCACATTTTTGGCACAAAATAGTAGGCGGTGTTGGCAGAATTAAATTTAGATTTACCAAACAGCATGAACAACTTTGAGAAATTTGATGCATTTTAAGACTGTCAGGTCTAAAGGAGGATTTACATGCAGCGATATCGCTAACGATATCTCGTCGGGGTCACGGAATTCGTGACGCACATCCAGCGTCGTTAGCGACATCGTTGCATGTGACACCTATGAGCGAGTGTTAACGATCAAAAATACTCACCTGATCGTTGACACGTCGTTCATTTTCAAAATATTGTGGTGCTGGACGCAGGTTGTTCGTCGTTCCTGAGGCAGCACACATCGCTACGTGACACCCCGGGAACGACGAACAACAACGTACCTGCGTCCTCCGGCAATGAGGTGGGCGTGTCATTAATGCGGCTGGTCTCTGCCCCTCCGCTTCTATTGGCGTGCCGCTGTGTGACGTTGCTGTGACGGCGCACGAACCTCCCCCTTAAAAAAAGAGGCGGTTTGCCGCTCACAGCGACGTCGCTAGGAAGGTAAGTACGTGTTACACGTCCTAGCGATATTGTGCACCACGGGGAGCGATTTTCCCATGACGCACAAATGACGGGGGCGGGTGCTTTCACGAGCAACATCACTAGCGATGTTGCTGCGTGTAAAGCACCCTTTAGTTTGCAATGTCTAAGGGCTCATTCAGACGACCGTTCCATTTGTCCTGGTCAGTTCCTTTTTTTTGCGGACTGACTGACAAAATCATCTTTTCAATGTGTTTTATGTAGGATCGAATGGCATACAGAAGCACTTCTGTGTGCCATCAGTTCCTCCAAAAAACACATCGGAGTCCGTATGTCCTTTCTGTTATTATGGAACATGTCCTATTCTGTTCTGCAATTCTGGACCGTGACTCAATACAAGTGAATGGGTCCACAAAATCTCTGGAAGCCACACGGAAGTGTACCGCCCCATGCTCGGCAGCCGAGCCGCTCGGATCCAGACCTTCAGTGGGTGGCTCGAGGGTCTCTGGACCCGGGGGTCTCGCGGTCACTTCAACTAAAAGGGGGTTGTGGTTTGGGGACGTAGATGTACGGCCGGAGCCGTGTTAAGTTCGTGACGCCACCCACGGGATGTGGTGAAGGTGGACACCACCGCTGCAGTTACAGGGCACCCGGGGGAGATGTTGCGCAGCAAGTTGTTAACCCCTCCGTGGGCAGGGATGGTGGCCCCGGGACCCGTTGGGGGTGTTTGGCATTGCAGGGAGATGGGCGACCGGAGGGTGCTAATGTACTCACTATTAGTAAACACACGAGTCTCTGGTAAACCAAGGTGATGGTGGTCGGTGCCCACAGCCGGCTGCGGTCTGGTCCCACACCCGGCTGGTGGTCTCTGTCTTTCTCCCACACCTTTGTTGGATGGTGGACTGCCTGTGCTTCCAACTTCAGGAGTCCGCTCCCGGCTTGTTGTTGCCTAAGGAGCCCTTTGCCGGCAGACGCTGGCCCGTGGGATCTCTGAGCCGTGGTGGTGGCCGTTTATCCCCCTCGTTGGGCTGTTGCCTTCAGTCGGGACTTTGGGTGGGACAGGACCTCTAGTCCTGGCCGCAATCAGTTAAATAGATAGCCCCCAGTAGCTTCTGGACCTAGCTTCAGGGTCTGAGTATCCCCCTTTGTGCTCCGGTTTCCGATTTGGTTCCCTGGGTCAGTACCGGCGGGCTACAACCCTGTCCCGGTCCACCTCAGTTCCACCGAGCCGTCTTCCCGGCTCCTGCAGACGGAGACCGCCGTCTGCCTCCTAGCCAAAGGGACCAGGGCTCCTACCCCGGCACCTGCTCAAATTGGTTTCTCTCCTCTGCTGAAGCTGCACACAGCTCCAGCCCACACGACTCTCCAACTTGAACTCTAAACCTTATCTGCCTACTGTTTACTTTCCCGCCCCAGGCTATCTGGGACTCCTCGGTGGGCGTCTTCCAACTGCCTAGTTCCGCCCCCTGGTGTGTCCATCAAGCCCTGAGGGGGTGACTAGGGTTTTAATGTGTGTCAGCATCTGCCCGCACTGTAGTGCGCAAACAGCTGCAGGGATGATGAGCACTGACATCAGGAGGTTAGCTAAGTCATTACCTGCAGTGATGAAGTCCGCTGTACTCCTGATGTCAGTTCTCGTCACTGGGTTCCATGCCCGCAGTGATATCCTCTCAAGTCTCAGAAGAGCCCGTGACGTCACCGCTAGTCACAGTCCTGGGCTGACCACGAGACTTGCGGTGATATCGCAGTGGTCATTGAACTCAGTGATGAGTGCTGACGTCATGAGATCAGCGGAGTTCATCAACACAGATAATGTACCTAGCTAACCTCATGACGTCAGTGCTCGTCAGGCCCTGCGGTGACCTGGCCTGACCTAATGATGTTAGCTCAGGTCACTGAACTGCTCTCCCTGCCAATGGGGAACATTCTGTTCTTCACTGTCTGGGAAAGTGAGTATAGATCGTCGTGGGACCTCCTTATTGGAGGGAATGTGTTGAGGAATGTTTTTTCAAATAAACATGTCTATTTTTTTTTATTATTGACTGGGTTAGTGGGTTAGTGATGTCGGGTATCTGATAAAGGCCTCAACATCACTAATGCCAGGTCTTGATGCCATTACACAGCTGGTATCAACCCCATATTTTACCTGAATTGGCACTGCACCAGGGCAATGGGATGAGGATTGGCTCATCTAATGGATGTGTCACTTCTGGGATGGCTGCGGCCTGCTATTTTTAGGCTGGGGAGTATCCAATAACCTCCTTAGTATGAGAATACCAGACCACAGCTGCCCACTTTACCTTGGCTGGTGATCCAATCTATCTATCTATATATCTATCTATCTATCTATCTATCTATCGATTCCTCCATCTATCTATCCCTCTATCTATGTATATATCCATTTATCCATCTATCATGCTATCTAGCTATCTTTCTAGCTTTTGACTGTATGTATCCCTCCTTCCTTTTTTTTTGTGGACCACAAAAAAAACGGAAGACACATGGATGACACACGAATGACACACGGACCGTATAGAGAACGGAACTGATATGGATGTCACACGGATGTCACACAGATGCATCTGTGAAAAAACAGGACCGTTTTTTGGGGACTGCAAAAACAGGATGGTTGTGTGAATGTAGCCTAAGAATTAGATATTGTTGATAAATATTGCTCAGTGTTTATTTTTTCATCTCCAGCATGCACTTGAAATTCATTGAAAAAAAAACCCCAGCATCCTGAAACACTCCATGTCCTCAGCCAAATTTGCTATAAAAAAAATAGTCTATTCTGGTGGAATTAGCCAGTGGCGTAACTATAGTCCGATAAGCCATGGTACAAAATTTGGACCTTAGCCTTTAACTGCATGTTGGTCAGATTATAGGCCTTTGTAGCATTCTATATCCTATAAACATATGCATGTTCACCCTGTGTAATAATGTCCCTCATCCTGGATCCTTCCTGTAATAATGTCCATCCTCCTGGGCCCCTTCCACTAATAATGTTCCCCATCTTGGGCCCCTTCCCGTAATAATGTCCCCATCCTGGCCCATTACAGTAATAATTGCCCCATCCTGTGTCCTTCCAGTAATAATAACCCCCTTCTTTGGGCCACACCCTACAATAATGCCCTCCATTCTAGGCCCCTTTCTTGTATAATGTACCCCATTCTGGTATAAAATCCCTGATCATATAAAAATGTCCCTTATCCTGGGCCCTTTATTTAATAATGACCCCCATCGTGGGCCACTTCTTTCTGGGCCCTTACACTAATAATGCCCCCCCATCCTGGACCCCATCCTATAACAATGTCCCATTTACTGAGCCCCTTCCTGGAGTAATGAACCCCATTCTGAGACCCTTCCAATAAGAATGTCCTACATCCTTGGCCTCTTCCTGGTATAATGTCCCCTATCCTGAGCCCCTTCCAGTAATAATGTCCTCCATCCTGAGACCCTTTCAATAATAATGTCCTCAATCCTGGGTCCCTTCTTGGTATACCGTTCCCCAACCTGAGTCCCTTCATGGTATAATGCCCTCCACCCATGTCCCCTTCCTGGCATAATTCCCTCCATTCTGGGCACCTTCCAGTAATAATGTTCTCAGTTCTTCTTCAGCATATTTTTAAAACAAGTAATTATTCTTTCCTTCGCCCACTCCCACAACTTGTGGCAATCTCCTCTATAGCCAGTACAGAAGCCAACAACTGACTTTGATGTGCCAGCACGAGCTGTACATGATGTCACTGCCATGTGCCGTCTGTCTCGGGCAGGCAGAATCTGCTGCTGGACTCTGATTGGCCAGAGTAAAACTTGGCGAGTGCCTGAACTATACAACAGTGGACATCACGATTTACAAATAGCGCTTGCTCTCCCTGTGGCTGATCTGGACTTTGCATACTGCACACTGATGAAGGTCCATTGTTGGACCAAAACATCTGTGCTAGTTCTGTTTGGATTTCCTCAAATAAATTATCATCTTTATTTTCATTATAACTGAGTTTCACTCTTCGCAAATATAGCTCCAAACAGAAAGGGTTAACTTCTCCTGCGCTGCCGTAAGGAGGATGAAATAGTCCAGTCAGAAATGAATGATGATTTTATGATCTACGCGTTTCAAAGCCCACTGGCTTCTTCAGGACAATTCATGTGCACATCCAGGTGAAATAGGAGCTGGCATTGGTGGCCTCCCACACTTGCTTGGTCGTGGTTGCACCCTCTTCGACCGCAATCCGTACGCCTCTCAACTCAGCCCTTCCATGTTTTACATGGATATCCATTCATCTGAATGACCAATAATGATCTAGATCACTGGGAAACAAATAATTGCAATGCATGTAGCTTAGCATAGAACATATATTCATTATAGTTTATCTGTGAAAAACATGGATATAATGTGTATGTGAAAATCGGACATCTGAATGAGGCCTTACTCAGTGGATACTCTAACGTTCCCATAGGCCCCCATTCACCAATTTGTTCTTTTGTCCTCTGTTTGGCTGGTTGCATTTGCATCCAGTTTTTTTTTTCAAATACTGTACTGGAAAGCGCAGAAGACTACACTTTCCTATACCGAGAGCTACTGCAAAAAACTTGTATTACTTTTTTTAATCTTTTTTGACAAAGCATTCTTATGCACCCCGCACTGGCTGTAAATGCAGGGTGTCCCTAGTCGTAATACATCAATTTTAATAAGGAGTGTAGATCTTAAATTCACATAGGTATCGGTGCAGATTTGTTAGAAAAGAAAACAGAAGCTGAAGTTACCGAAAACTAAGTAATTACTGAATGTCCCTTATCACTTGCAAGATGAATACTCCCCCACTGAAGAGTGGAGATCACGAAACTGCACACTCAGCAAGTTCCCAGATGTTTGATGGCAGCTTTGCCATACTTTTTTCAGATCCCCACTTTTTCAGCCTTTTACATGAGAAAGAAGCAGCTAAAACCAGTTCCAATCAGTAAACACGCCAGACCCTTCCTTCTGAGCCGAAAAAGACAGGAATTATGAAAAGTGGGGGAGGGAGAAGCAATTACCAAGAGAATTTTGGAAGTACAGATGTAGAAAGAGAGCTCACATAAAAGCAGGATAGAATACTATTCTTTTTATTGTTTTTGTAACTACACTGAAGCTAGATACTTATAAACCTTCTTCCATCCACTAACGCTGCAGGATGAGTGAAAAGTCAGTTCATTGTAAGAAGCAGAATGTTTGTTAATTCCAAAAATTAAAGAGTACAGTAACTCAAGATGTTGTGTTCTAGTTTTTGAGAAAAATAAATACTTGAGGGGATATTCACAGGGAGCAGAATTGTAGAAGTTTACACTTTTAATGTAGATTTGTGTAATGTGTGACATGCAGCCCCCGCCCAGCGTCTTATTTCACCAGTATCTGCATAATCTGGATAGAGATAGCAGTGAATACAATGGTGGATCAGGAAGCCATCAGCTCTCTCTTCCACCATTGAGCCTGTGCAGAACAGCGCAGCAGGCGCCATAGCGTCCCTACATTGCACCAGCTGAGCAGATCTCAGTAAACAGCGCAAACCAAAGCAGCAAGGAAGCTGGCTTCAGTGAATTGTTTTATTTTTTAAAATGGTCATTGTCATGCGGTGTTCTGCTCTAATCTCATCAGATGTCTTGGCGTCTTCAGACTGTTCACACTGCAGAGTCTGACACAACACCTGGTGCTGTTGAGTTAGGCCTCTTTCACATTGCGTTTTTCTCTACGTCCACAGTCCCGTCGGGGCATCCGTCCGGACCGCCCCTCCCCCACTCTGCAAAGCGTGCTCCGGACGCATGCGCCCGACAGGGCCATTCACTGTTATGGAGCGCACTGCGTTAGCGTGTGCTGTTTTGTGCCATTTTTTGCACATATACGTTTCTGCAGACGGACACCTGAACGTACTCCTCTACGTTCGGGTATCCGTCTGCAGAAACGTATATGTGCAAAAATGGCACAAAACAGAGCACACGCTAACGCAGTGCGCTCCATAACAGTGAATGGCCCTGTCGGGCACATGCGTCCGGAGCACGCTTTGCAGAGTGGGGGAGGGGCGGTCCGGACAGATGCCCCGATGGGACCTGTGGAAGTAGAGAAAAACGCAATGTGAAAGGGGCCTTACTCTACCAGAGCTGGGTGTCGACCGGTTTTGTGTTCACTGGCGATTGGTCTAGCAGGAGTTAACTCCTGCTTGCCTGTGAGTTGCTGCTGGGTTCACAGGTTGCTGCACTTTAAAAGATGGTGGAACCTGCTCCCTCATGCCTATTATAGCTCTAGCTTTGCTCCAGCAAAACTGAACTTTGTGTGAGGTGATCTAGTTGTTGGTGAACTGTTGTATGCTATTTGGTGTGCCGCGGAAATATCCTTATTGTTTATTTCCTCCCTGTACTTTATTTCTTCCCCAACATGTTTTGTTTTTGCCCCTGTGTGTGCTTGCAGTGAGTTTGAGTCTTGCTTTTCCCCTGTCTGTCGGTATTTGTGGGATTTATTACTCCTGTTCTGGTCCTCCCCTGGGGTATTAAACCAGGGCTATTCAAGAGTTACGGCTATGCTGGTGGTCCAGAAAAGTCTTGGTGCCCCTACTCCTAGTTACTGTATTATCCCCCATGATAGTCAGTACTTGTGGGAAACTGTGGGGGCCTCATACTGTGTTAGTGCTGTGTGGGAATATTATAGTGCTTGGAGGCTCTTTGGGGACATCACACTGCTTGGGGGGGGGCTGAATGGGGACCTCATGCTGCGTGGGGACATGATACTACTTGATGGACTGTATGGGGACATCATACTGCTTGGAGGGCTGTGTGGGATCATCATACTGCGTGGGGGGCTACATGGGGACATCATACTGCGTGGGGGACTACATGGGGACATCATACTGCCTGGGGGGCTACATG
Source organism: Anomaloglossus baeobatrachus (assembly GCF_048569485.1). Lineage (NCBI taxonomy): Eukaryota > Metazoa > Chordata > Amphibia > Anura > Aromobatidae > Anomaloglossus > Anomaloglossus baeobatrachus. The sequence continues at coordinate 140,554,223 of NC_134357.1, read as the reverse complement.
GGGAAATCTTGCTGCCTGGGCAACTGCATGGGGACATCATACTGCATGGCAGGCTGCGTGTTGGTATCATACTGCGTCTTGGGCTGTGTGTTGGCATCATACTGCTTGGTGGGCTGTATGAAGATATACTGCGTGGAGAACATCATACTGTGCAGGGTGGCACTGCTCGAATAAGTGGCCATATGATGGTAAGTGTGCAATTCATATACTTGTGACCACATGCAGACTAGATTTTCATCCGCTTCTCACAATGTTCAATTAAGAGAAGCAGATGAAAATCTAGTCAGCACGTCAGCACTCACTCGCTCAGTGGCACTGCCATGATTTGCTTATTTGTAGTCGCATAGTTACTAGAGAAACAAAGGATGCAAATAATTAAATTGGATAAAATCTGCATCACAGATCAATTTCTGCACAGAAATGATCACAACTTGTGAGCAAAATGAAAAGAGGTCCAAGTTCATAAGAGGCGCAGAGTGACACAGTAGGCTGATTTTGCCCATGTGTTTGCTATGTGTCAGTATCTGAGCCGACGGACTGATGATAGAAGGGTAGCTAGTTAAACGAGTTTTCCCAAAAGCAAAGTTCATTTTAATCAGTAGATCTTGGAATATTAATAATAATTTATACAGTTGGATGTGTTTCTAAAAATTTTTTCCTGGGCTGAGATAATCTTATATATGTGCCCCTGCTATGTACTGTGTAATGGCCGTGTCTGACCGTACAGAGACATGGTCTGATCATTCCACATCTCCTGGGTAGGGGAGGATCGCAAATAATTTTTTAAGGTAAACCATTTTTTAAAAACAGGCAGGGAAATGTTTTACCTCACAAATGTTATGTCTGTAATGTCTTTATACACTTTTGGGTTCTTCCAGGAGATGTGATATGATCAGACCATGTTCCTGTATGGTCAGACACAACCATTACACAGTACATAGCAGGGACACATAAGATTATCTCAGAACAGAAAAATTTTATTTAAATACATCCAATTCTGGAAAATATTATTATTTCAAGATCTATTGAGTAAAATCAACTTAAAAATTAACTGTGATCTTGGGAAAATCCCTTTAAAGACAGAGTTAAGGCCCAGTCACACTAAACAACTTACCAGCGATTCCAACAACGATACAACCTGATAGGGATCGCTGGTGTCGCAGGCGGAGGAGGGGACGCTGCGCTCTTCCTCTGCTCGGGTCCGGCTGCCGCTGCTGCTGCGGCCTCTGCTGCTCGGTGGCTCGAGCGATATGCCGGATCCCGGGGACTCGAGCGACGCTCCTCGCCCGTGAGTGAAAAGGGGTTTGGTTTAGGGGATTTATTGTCCGTGACGCGACCCACGGTTGTGGTGATTGTGTGGACACCACCGCTGTTGGTGGTCCCGGGGCCCGATGATGGAGAGTTAGGATGGTTGACAGGCGGGTTATGGGGCCTGTCGAGGTGCAGAGGCGTAGGGGCAGCGCTGTGCCGCACGGCACGGAGGTACTCACTCAGCTCAAGGATGATGACACAGTTAACGGTAAACAAGCGGCTGGTTTGACGGCTCCCTCGGACGGCTGCAGTGTTGATGTTCCCTGCAAGTTAGCGGTGACTGTCTCTTTCCTGCACCTAAATACGGTTGTTGGTAGCGATGGATTCCCACCGGTAACCCGCTCCCCAGCTTGGATATGAGCCGGAGGAGCCCCTCTTTTGCCCGCAGGCGCTGGCCCTGAGAAACTGGTGCCTTGGCGGTGGCGGTGTCTCTCCAATATGGTTGGACGGTTGCCTTCAATCGGGACTTTGGCTGTTGGGAGACCCAGGAGGTCCCCTTCACTGACGGATTTGGCAAATTCACGGCGACTCCTAGTCTTGCCGGGATCCGAAAGGCCCCTGCCAATGGTGCTGGCTTCTCTTCGTATATCGCTCCGGTACCGCCGGGCCACCACCCGTTCACGGTCCTTTCAGTAACCTCCGATCAGCCTCTCCTGCAGACGGTCACCGCCGTCTGCCAACCTTGCTGTCTCAGTCCGGGGCACACACCCGGACCAACTTCAGGCTCTGTTGCTGTCACCTTCTCCCTCACTTCAACTCCTCTCACTTGCTCCTCTACCACCTCCCTCTCACTTCAAACTCTAAACTTCCTCTCACTTCTTTACACACACACACATAGTCCGACAATTAAATTTATGAAAATCAATAAATAAATGTAATTTTATGCATAATTATTATCACAAACTTATCATTTTAATAAAATAAGCCATTTTTTATTTGATAATAATCTTGATATTTGTTTTCTTTTTTTTCCTTTTTTATAGTGTTTGTATGTTTAAACTTTATTTAACATTGTATTTTTAGTCAAAACGCATCTGATTTTTAGCAGTGAAAAAGCATGTAAAACGCGGTAAAATCACAAGCGTATTTATAGCGTTTTTGTGGTCAAAACCAAACTTGACAAAAACCATTTCTCCCAGAGGATGCGTTTAGAACTTCAACTACCTCGACGCAAAGTGCGCACATAGCCTTAAGTACATAGATCTTCAACTAGGTGATGTTTTGCCCATGGACTATTGGTAGGTAAAGTAAGGCCAGGGGTGAGATTCAGCTGGTTCTGTCCGGTTCGGGCGAACCGGTTGTTAATATAGCAGCCGATTCGCAGAACCGTCAAGAATCGGCATCCACGACCCGGTTCCATGTATACATTTGTATCGGCGTCTTTAAGACGCCGATACAAATGAATCCCCGTACCTCCGTGCACGCTGCACTTCCGGGTTCAGTAGAGCCAGTTTGCTCTCTGACCCGGCGTCCGGCAGCGTGATGACGCTACACAGGTCACGGCAGCGTGGTGAGATTATCTGCAGGAGGGGAGAGGAAGGCCGCAGGGACGCTGCAGGAGGGGAGAGGGAGGCCGCAGGGACGCTGCAGGAGGGGAGAGGGAGGCCACAGGGACTCTGCAGGAGGGGAGAGGGAGGCCACAGGGACTCTGCAGGGGAGAGGGAGGCCGCAGGGACTCTGCAGGGGAGAGGGAGGACGCAGGGGATGGGATTTGTATGGGATTGGTTGTCCGTTTCAATTTGAGCAGGTTCCTTTAGTAATAATTTTCAAACATTGTAGAAAAACTTTCATTCAATATGCCAAGTAAATAAGTGACTGACATTTGCTGAAACAACTGGTGCTTGATAGGAAAGTGAAGGTATAGGAAGAGTAAGAAGGGGAAAGTTTTTATTATTAATTACTTGTATTTTGTGGTTGAGGAAAGTCCGCAAAAATGGGTGTGGCTAACCAAATCGGTGTGGTTTCAAATGGGCGGGGGTTTAACAGAGAACCTGTTGTTAAAAATTTGAACCCCACCCCTGAGTAAGCCTCTGTCTACATGTACATTAATTTGTTTCATTTTTGCAATTGTTTTAAGACCATATGGAAATAAAATATTTCAGTACAGGATTACAATGTAATACTCCTGGTGCCTGGTTCAATTACATTGTATATCAGTTAGTTGGACCCTACAAGAGCACCCCGTTACATCAGAAGTGCCGTGCTTCTTGACATCAGTACAGGATTAGTGATGGGCGGACCTGGACTATAAAAGTCTGGATCTGCGCGGTTTCAAAAATACCTGAGTGCCCGGCCTTGGCCCGGAATTCTCAGGGAATTCCGGCTAATGATCCGGACCCAGCACTCGGGAAATAAAAAAAATAAATAAAGAATATAAGAATGAAATAGTTTTTAACTATTTCATTGCGCACATAATTTTTTATTCAGATTTAACTTCCTCAAAATACACCCACTGACTGCTCTGTGGTTTGGTGGTCATGGACACTCATCTCAATATAAATTCTCTACACACCATCGCAAGTTTGCTTCCCATTTACACCTCCATATTTGGGCGGCTTTGCACACTACGACATCGCAGGTGCGATGTCGGTGGGGTCAAATTGAAAGTGACGCACATCCGGCATCGCATGCGACATCGTAGTGTGTAAAGCATAGATGATACGATTAACGAGCGCAAAATCGTCGTAATCGTATCATCGGTGCAGCGTCGGCGTAATCCATAATTACGCTGACGCGACGGTCCGATGTTGTTACTCGTTCCTGCGGCAGCACACATCGCTGTGTGTGAAGTCGCAGGAGCGAGGAACATCTCCTACCGGCGTCACTGCGGCTTCCGTAGGATATGCGGAAGGAAGGAGGTGAGCGGGATGTTTACATCCTGCTCATCTCCGCCCCTCCGCCGCTATTGGCCGCCTGCCGTGTGACGTCGCTATGATGCCGCACGACCCGCCCCCTTAGGAAGGAGGCGGGTCGCCGGCCAGAGCAACGGTCGCAGGGCAGGTGAGTGCGTGTGAAGCTGGCGTAGCGATAATTTTCGCTACGCCAGCTATCACACGATATCGTACCTGTGACGGGGGCGGGGACTATCGCGTGCGACATCGCAGCATAGGCTTGCGATGTCGCAACGTGAAAAGCCCGCCTTTCTCTTTTACACTTGAATGTACTATAGCTATTTTACTACCCAAAATAAAAAATGATGATTTTAAAAGAAAACGGGTTAAATGCTGCGCTAAAAACTAAAGATCCAGTACATGTGATGAATTCCTTTTTCTTTATTTTCACAGGTCAACGCGTTTCAAAGACATCTCCGTCTTCTTCATCAGGACAAACATAAAAGGAATGGCATAGCACATGTTACATGCAAGGGTTACATATATACACCTGAAAAAAGGTGCCACGTTTACAGAGATTGCATCAGTTCCCCCATGACTAAGGGGTACTTTGCACACTACGACATCGCAAGCCGAGCAAGCAAGGGGGCGGGTCGTGCAGCGTCACAGCGACGTCACACGGCAGGCGGCCAATAGAAGCGGAGATGAGCGGGACGTAAACATCCCGCCCACCTCCTTCCTTCCGCATAGCCGGCATGAGCCGCAGGACGCAGGTAGGAGATATTCCTCGCTCCTGCGGCTTCACACACAGCGATGTGTGGTGCCGCAGGGGAACGAGGAACAACATCGTAACATCGGTCCTTCCGAAATTATGTAAATGACCGACGCTACACCGATGATACGATTTCGACGCTTTTGCGCTCGTTAATCGTATCAAAAACGATTTACACACTCCGATATCGACAGCGACGCCAGATGTGAGTCACTTTCGATTTGACCCCACCGACATAGCAGCTGTGATGTAGTAGTGTGCAAAATACCCCTAAGAGTCACGTGGGATGGGCAGGAACATGTGGAAAGAAAAAAAAAGAAGAAAAAGAAGGAAAAAATGAAGAAACCAAGAGGGAAAAAAAACAAAAAAACCAACTCAACTACCCACAATAAAACAGTTCACTTTGAGTTCATAGTTGTCAATGGCTCCATGGGTTTACACACCTTTCTTTTAGGTTCTTAACACACTTATATTATGAGTTTGCATCCTGACGAAAATATAGTTTTATATAACTTTTTAATGGAATGCTCCTTTTTCTTTCTCTATTTTCCTTTTTTTATTAATATTTCACTGGATTTGCACAAGAATTTCTATTTTATGTTAATGTGATTAATACTGTCTAAATTCTGTCCAATTTTATGCATGTATATTTCTGAATTTTAAATTACCATGCCAGGTGACTTTTTGTTACCTTGCGCATGTCACACTGTACAAAGGCTAGTAAGATGCATTACAGCGTAATCCCCACTTGGTGGCAGCAGAGTAGTGAAGGAGAGACAAAGAAACACTGTAACGGAAAGGCAGCTGAAGTACAGCAGAGTAACTTCAGCAATGTTAACAGGCGAATCACCAGGTGGCAAAAGAGTAGTCAAACAGTCAGGGTCTAGCCAGGAAAGTCGAGTCACTGCAAAGGGAGGATCAATATCAAAGTCAGAAAGCAGAACCGAGTCAGAAGCCAGAAATGCAGAGGGAAACACAAACAACAGACAGGAGTGGGAAGTCAGGGACCGGGACAGGCAGACGAACGGGGTAGGGTAAAAGTCAGGACAAAGTAGCAGGGAGGAAGGACAGATCAGGAACACTCACCAGAGCCAGTATACACGCTGCAAGGCAGAAATATCACTGGCACTGAGCCATAGATAGAGAGGCAATATATAGCATTTTGGGATCCAGAACGAGGCAAGGGACGTTAACCCCTGACATGACCAGGCCAGAGCTGGGTGAAACCAGCTGCAGGGAAAAGCTGGCCTGGATCATGACAGCGCACCTCTTTTTATTTTTTTAATCCATAATGCTATATATAGCCTTCATTGTGTAGTGTAACCATGTACATGTGTGATTTACCTGAGGAAGGAGATGTGATCTCTGAAATGGGTAATAAAATCACGTTTAACCATTACTGCTGGCCATCTTCTTAGGACAATGCGGGAATCCACTTCTATTTGAAATTTTGACGCTAATTTCGAGGAATGGCAAATAGTAGTAAATTACAGTAGTCAGGTCGTGAAAGGCTGTAGGCTTCATTGTAGCTTTCTCTAATGGGTTATTTGTATTTCGACTGAGAATTCGGACTATTATATGTTATAAAGAATTTAAGTTACATATTTTTCTACTATAGAGATTTTACTTCCATTCTTTACAAAACCATGGAGTTAAATGGCAAAACTAAGACTGTCCGCCACTACCACTAGGGAGTACTATAGTAACTTGGTTAAATAGTGACTAAAAAGGAACAATAAAATGCCATAAAATATCAAGCTCTTGTACAAATCTGTATTACAGAGGCCTGAATGATACAGTCTGACACTAGTACTGCTGGTCATGGCGGCCATAACTGTGTGGCTGATAGGAAATGATGGAAATAAAAAGCTAAAGAGTAATAATTTGTGACCTACGAATACGTTCATTTACAACACTGCTGCCTTTGCTGTAGTAAACCATTTACAACCATTAAAACCAGTGTAATAAACAAGATCGTACAACACAAAGGCTTACATTATTGCAGGTTGTTCAGTAACTGAAGGTAAATAAATTGATGGTATTCTACATAAATAAAAAAAAAAAAATACCGATCATTACAACTGGAAAAAAAAAACATTTTGCAAAACAAACTGTAAATGGCCCCCTAATGAAATGAATGAGTTTTGCCATCTAGGACCGCTTGTTGACAATAAATCCAGCTTAAATTTCAACAAACAAATAATTTGGTTCTTTAACTGATTTATCTTCAAGATACACTATGTGCCAAAATTCACACGGATACAACGCCAAGAGGAGATAAGTTTTCAGCCAATGACAGAAGTGACGTTTATTTGTTTCAACTTTTGTATATCACTATTCTTTCCATACCCAGCAGCTCCATGCTTTGTTCCTGGTCTCTTTATAGCTACAAATCAGATCTTACAGCTCCAAAATGCTTTAGTGTGGATCTATGCATACCAGCCCCAGTGTCTCCTATGTGATGTATAGACACCAGCCACAGTGTCTCCTATACAGTGCCTACAAGTAGTCTTCAACCCCCTGCATATTTAGCAGGTTTACACATTCGGAATTAACTTGGCATTGTGACATTTGGACTGTAGATCAGCCGGGAAGTGTGAAATGCACTGCAGCAAAAAAGAATATTATTTCTTTTTTTTTTTTTTTTTTTTTTAAATTGTGAAACATTTATTCAGAGGGTCATTTATTATTCAACCCCTCAAACCACCAGAATTCTGTTTGGTTCCCCTAAAGTATTAAGAAGTATTTTAGGCACAAAGAACAATGAGCTTCACATGTTTGGATTAATTATCTCTTTTTCCAGCCTTTTCTGACTAATTAAGACCCTCCCCAAACTTGTGAACAGCACTCATACATGGTCAACATGGGAAAGACAATGGAGGCCATCAGAGACAAAATCGTGGAGGGTCACAAGGCTGGCAAGGGGTACAAAACCCTTTCCAAGGAGTTGGGCCTACCTGTTTCCACTGTTGGGAGCATCATCCGGAAGTGGAAGGCTTATGGAACTACTGTTAGCCTTCCACGGCCTGGACAGCCTTTGAAAGTTTCCTCCCGTGCCGAGGCCAGGCTTGTCCGAAGAGTCAAGGCTAACCCAAGGACAACAAGGAAGGAGCTCCGGGAAGATCTCATGGCAGTGGGGACATTGGTTTCAGTCAATACGATAAGTAACGTACTCCACCGCAATGGTCTCCGTTCCAGACGAGCCCGTAAGGTACCTTTACTTTCAAAGCGTCATGTCAAGGCTCGTCTACAGTTTGCTCATGATCACTTGGAGGACTCTGAGACAGACTGGTTCAAGGTTCTCTGGTCTGATGAGACCAAGATCGAGATCTTTGGTGCCAACCACACACGTGACGTTTGGAGACTGGATGGCACTGCATACGACCCCAAGAATACCATCCCTACAGTCAAGCATGGTGGTGGCAGCATTATGGTGTGGGGCTGTTTCTCAGCCAAGGGGCCTGGCCATCTGGTCCGCATCCATGGGAAGATGGATAGCACGGCCTACCTGGAGATTTTGGCCAAGAACCTCCACTCCTCCATCAAGGATCTTAAGATGGGTCGTCATTTCATCTTCCAACAAGACAACGACCCAAAGCACACAGCCAAGAAAACCAAGGCCTGGTTCAAGAAGGAAAAAATCAAGGTGTTGCAGTGGCCTAGTCAATCTCCTGACCTTAACCCAATTGAAAACTTGTGGAAGGAGCTCAAGATTAAAGTCCACATGAGACACCCAAAGAACCTAGATAACTTGGAGAAGATCTGCATGGAGGAGTGGGCCAAGATAACTCCAGAGACCTGTGCCGGCCTGATCAGGTCTTATAAAAGACGATTATTAGCTGTAATTGCAAACAAGGGTTATTCCACAAAATATTAAACCTAGGGGTTGAATAATAATTGACCCACACTTTTATGTTGAAAATTTATTAAAATTTAACTGAGCAACATAACTTGTTGGTTTGTAAGATTTATGCATCTGTTAATAAATCCTGCTCTTGTTTGAAGTTTGCAGGCTCTAACTTATTTGCATCTTATCAAACCTGCTAAATCTGCAGGGGGTTGAAGACTACTTGTAGGCACTGTATGATCTAAATACACTAGCTCCAGTGTGCCGCCCCCGTGCCAGCAGCCTGTCGCTGCTTGGGTCCGGACCTTCCGGTGGGTGGCTCGAGGGTCTCCGGACCCAGGGGATCCCGCAGACACTCCGAATGAAAAGGGGGATTTGATGGACGTATATGTATGGGCTGGGCCGTACTAGGTTCGTGACGCCACACATGGTATGTGGTGATATTAGGCACCACCGCTGCAGTTACGAGGCACCCGGGGGGAGATGTTGTGCAGCAAGTTGTTAACCCCTCCGTGGGCAGGGATGGTGGCCCCGGGACCCGTTGGGGTTTGGTGGTGCAGGGAGATGGGCGACCGCAGGGTGCTGGTGTACTCACTATTGAAGGAAACACACGAATCTCTGGTAAACCAAGGTGATGGTGGTCGGTGTATGCAGCCGGCTGCGTTCTGGTTCCCCCACCCGGTTGGTGGTCTCTGTCTTTCTCCTGCACGTTTTTTAGAATGGTGGACTGCCTGTGCTTGCCACTTCAGGAGTCCGCTCCCGTCTGGATGTGGTCTAAGGAGCCCTTGCCCGTAGACGCATGCCTGTGGGACCTCTAAGCCCTGGCAGTGGCCTTTTATCCCCCTCGGTGGGCTGTTGCCTTTAATCGGGACTTTGGGTGGGACAGGACCTCTAGTCCTGGCCGCAATCAGTTAATTAACCAGTTCCAGTCGCTTCTGGCCCTAGCTTCAGGGTCTGAGTACCCCCCTGTGTGCTCCGGTTTCCGAGTTGGTTCCCCGGGTCGGTACCGGCGGGCCACTACCCTGTCCCGGTCCACCTCGGTTCCACCGAGCCGTCTTCCTGGCTCCTGCAGACGGAGACCGCCATCTGCCTCCTAGCCAAAGGCACCAGGGCTCCTACCCTGGCACCTGTCAGTTCTACTTCAGGCCTGAGACACAGGCCTGACCTCTACTCTCCTTGAACTCTACAACTCACCTCACTTTTCCCTGCCCCGGGCTGTGTAAAACTCCTAGGTGGGCATCTTCCAACCGCCTGGTTCCGCCCCCTGGTGTGTCTATTAAGCCCTTAGGGGGGGTGACTAGGGTTTTAAGGTTGACTGATGTCATCTGTGAGGGAAGGGTGTAGTGTGGGGCCCTATTTATGACTACCTGGCCTGGCCAGGGCTAAGTGCTGTATGTACACCGGCCCAAGTGTCTCCTTTGTGATGTACGTACATCAGCCCCAGCGTCTCCTATGTATATGGACCAGCCCCAGGGTTTCCTATGTGATGTATATTTATCAGCCTTAGAGTCTCCTATGTGAGGTATATGTCACAAACCCGCCGCTCACTGTGTCCTAGGGATGCAGTGACAGCTCAACTGCCTAATAGATTGCAGGGCCTTACTGAGCTGTAAGTATTGTTCAGCAGCCCAATCCTGATCCAGACCTGCTGGACTTTTTCCAGGTGTCATCTTTCAGAGTGAATGACTGGCTTTTTAGCTGGCTGGCAATTGTCAGTCAAAGTTTTGCTTGTGACGTATGTGCTTTGTGTTTGCTGTTTTCATCTTTGTTACCTGACCTTGGACCTTGTCTTTTGACTACTCATTTGCCTTGCCCCTATATCTCTATAACTATAGTTTGGACCTGAGCATTGACTGTGACCTGTTTATTCTTTTGTCTTTCCCCTACGGCTTTGGTCTACACTTTTGGTATTTGACCGCCAAATTTCTTGACTCCTCTGTCTCACAGCATGCCATGAGGAGTGATGATAGTCAATTTCACAGTATATACACCAGCCCCAGAGTCTCCTATGTGATGTATACACACCAACCCTAGCATCTCCTATGCGATGTATATACATCATCCCCAGCATCTCCTATATGGTGTATATAGACCATCTCCTATTTAATGTATATTCACCAGCCTCAGAATTACCTATGTGATGCATATACACTAGTATCAGTGTCTCTAATGTGATGTATATCCAATGTGATATATATATATATATATGTATATATATATATATATATATATATATATATATATATATATATATATATATATATACACATATATATATATATATACATACACAAGTCCCAAAATTTCCTATGTGATATATATACAGCAACCTCAGCATCTACTATGTGATGCATATAAACCAACCCAGCGTGTTCTATGTGGTGTGTATACACCACCTCTATCATCTCCTTTTTTGATGTACACTGATGAGCAAAAGGGTAACAATATTTTGAACTTTTGACTTTCAGGCTCTATATCTTACCATCCACTACAGCTTTGAATGTGGGACTACCATCATTTTATAGATAATCATCTTGGCTGTCTCATATATAAATTTGACTTGCAACTATTTAGCATATAATTAGTTATGCAGATTCTTGTCATGTCACTGCACTGTTACTGTTTTGGTGTCTCCCTATACATTATCTCCCTTTTCATTTATTTCTCTTTCCTTCCCCTTTTTCCCCACCTGTTGTTTGGGATGCATGCTAAGTGAATGGAGTTTTTTTTCCCTCGTCTGTCATTTTCTCTTTATATCTTTATCATAGAGCAGAACTAGTGTTCCTGCTGCCCTGCTCACTAGACAGGGTCGTGATTAGGGTAAGACAGGGATAGGCATGTGATCACCGCTCGGGGTGAAAGAACCCATTGAGGGACATCTGGGAGCTTAGGGTTGCTCAGTGTAAGTGACAGAGGTTACCCTTCCTGTAGTTCCCTAGAGGCTTTAGTTCACACCCAATCCTTCTCATCATGTGCCATTCAGCCTTTTGGTGGAACACAACAAACAGACACTACACTGGAGTCTATCGTCAGCAAAGTCCAACCTCACCATCAGAGGTTCTGGTGAAGGCTAGGTAGGCACTTAGTCATGCCTCTCCAGGTAAGCCTGGTTCAGGGCACAGTGAAGCTATGCCCCTTCTCCCCAAGCTATTATTGTGATATCACTGGTAGCACCATTTTTTGGGGGGACTCATTTTTGACAATCCCTGTTGTCCTGGCTGAATCCAAACTACATCAGATTTGGCAGGGAGATCGGCCAGCTGAAGAATTCTGTTCTAGGTTCTGCAGATGGTCCATGGAAAACAGGTGGTGTGGCGCCCCTGACCTGGTCAGGCACCACTGAGTACTGCACCCATGCTGGGGACAGTACAACACAGGTAATCCAGAAGGCTGACTGGGGTGTGGTACACAGGCGCATAGTGATCAGGTCTCACACATGTACCCATGAGAGGACCCCTGGGGATCCCAGGAGGGGGAAAAGCCTTGACCTTCACTGGAATAGTGGAGGGGGCCAAAAGCCTCCATCTCCTCTCAAGGGGTGTGGTAAGAGAGTCTGGTTGCTAGGTGGCGTAGGCAAGAACAGGAGAGGAGGAGCAGTGAGCCAGTTCAGTGTAGAGTTCAGGGAGCTCAAGTGAGGAGCAGATCCCTGGAGCTGTGCAACCTGACAGCGTCCGCGCAGTGGCTACAGACGGGGGAGAACGGTCAACTAGGAGTGCTGCCTGAAAGCCAGCTTCAGCTAGAGAGTGCACGGAGTGGGAAGTAAGGAGACTGCTAGAGAGCACCAGGCCCAACCGGGCGGCAGATCCCGAAGCGAGGATAGATTCACCTTTCCCTGCTAAACCTGCCGGTGTGGGGCTCTTACAGCCCACACCACAACAACTAAAAGCCGCAGCCACGTAACCACAAGTTAGGGCCCATAGGTCATAGGAGGCAAGCAGCTGGAGTGGCCTGGTCCGGGGAACAAGCAAACGGCAAACAACAAGGGGAGAGAGGCTCGGAGCATCTTCCCTGGGTGACCCCCATAGGGACTCAAAGTCGGGGTTACCCCAAACCACCAAGGGCTAAGGAAGGCGAGTCAGTAGTCACCCTCATAAAGTCAGCCTGAAGGATACCTGGTTCCTACCTGGTTCATCCCAGCTACGCCCGGGTTACTCACCCTGCCACCTGAAGTGAGTAAAAACCCTGAAAGACATCCTGCCTGTGTGGTTATTCTGCGACTTGTGGTACTACACATCTACACCGGGCCCTGGGGCTTGCCTCACTCTCAGGAGGCTCCTACATCTAACTGCACATACCATCAGCCCCAGGCGACCTTCAACCTGCAGTGGCGGTCCCCACTGACCGCAATACTGAGAGTGGCGTCACGATCAAAACAAGAAGATTCCCTACCTGTGACCAGATCCAGACTGACCGTGGAGTCCCTGAAGGTAATGCACCGACACTGCATCAACACCTGTGGGGCTTCACATCTGGCGTCACGAACAGGATAAGGACTAGACCTGTTCAGACAGGTGACCATGTGCCTGGGCGGTCCGCTTGAAAAATTGGAAGCGCCGCCATATTGCCACCATGAAAAGCGCGCTGAAAAACAACAGCAGCCCGCGCTGGAAGAAGTTACCGCCCACGAAGAGGTGTGGCTACCCAGAGATCCCCTGCAGAGTTCTGACCTTGCCAGCTATGAAAGCGGAAGCGTCCAGAGACGGCGGAGCAGAAGAGAAGCCAGCAGCTTGCTAATGAAGATGGCGTCTGAGAGCAGAGATCCAGAGCCAGGCTCCGCTGCCTGGTGGTGCCGGGAGCTTGCTATTTTCTGTGACCAGCTGGAGGCCAGGATTGTGCAACAGCTCAGGGAAGAACGCACGGAGCTCCTGGAGATGGCTGCGGCGGTGCGGACCTACGAGGAGGGAGCCGCGCGACGCCTGCCAGACCGAGCGGCGACGACTCAGACCCCGATGGTGCCACCGATGGGTGAGTCCAGAGATGCCCCGGCCAGCGCAAGTGCCCCGACCCCTGCTGCCACGCCCGCGGTCCCAGAAGAGGCGCCCGGCGCGGCGCCACCGGACCAGGCCGCAGCCACGCTAGATGCGGCCCGCCAAATCCAGGCCGCCGCAGCCATGCCCCGCCTGGCCCGCAAAGGTCCGACCACCACTGCGATACTGATCCGTGCTGCAGGTGTGACGCTGACCCAGGCTGCCACCCTGCTGAGCCCAGTCCGCCAAGACCCCACCGCAGCAGCGACGCTCGTCCGCGCCGCAAGTGAGATGCTGAACCAGGCCGCAGCCCCGCCAGGCGCGGCCCGCCAAGCTCCGATCGCAGCAGCGACGTCCAGCTCAGCCTGCACAGAGCCCTCTGCAACAGCGACACTGATCCAGGCCGCCGCCATGCCAGGCGCGGCCCGCCAAGACCAGGCCGCCGCCATGCCAGGCGCGGCCCGCCAAGACCAGGCCGCCGCCATACAGGGCGCGGCCCGCCAAGAGATTGCATCACTATTTTCCCCGGCCTGCAAGGCCAGAGCAGACACCGCTCCCCAGTCCAGAGAGGTCCCTGCTAGGAAATCCCTGATAGGTGAAGACTCCGCATACTGGCAGCTGAAGGCTGACCTGGAGGCCAAGTTCCCACAGGAGATGGTGGACAGATACATGCTCCCTCCGCACACCCCTAAGGCAACCCCTGCAGCCGCGCCAGAGAGTCCACCGCCTGGGCCAGCTGAAGAAAGCCCATCCCCAGCACTGCCACCAAAGGAGTGCCAAGAAGAACTAAGGGGGAGAGGAGGCCAGGAAGCTGAAGGGCTGACTCCGACGCCAACCGCAGCAGACCCATACCCAGAGCCAGAGATGCTGCCCTATTCTCGCTGGGATGAGGAAGACCTAACCCCATCAGCAGATGAAGATCAACCCAAAGACCTCACCTGGGAGCCCACAGGCGTGAACCCAGCCCGCAAGACACGGCGCAGCAGAGCAAAGCATCCTCCAACACCACAGTCTCCAGAGCAGAGAGAGGTCACAGCCAGAGACCTGGAGGAGAAAAGGTGCCTAAGAAGGTCTGAAGCCCAGTCCAGAGGACCCCTTTACAGAGGAATAGTAGAGGACTTCAACCTGAAAAGCGGATACGGCTTCATTGTAGTAAAAGGAATAAAAGAGAGCATATTTGTAAATCGAAGAGATGTTCAAGCCCACCTGCCCAGAGGACATTCAGGCAGAAATTTGAAAATTGGAGACCTAGTACAGTTCACCATGCATGAAGGCGAAAGAGGATTGTATGCGCTTGATGTAGCACCATGTCCCAGACAAGAAAGACAAGAAAGACAAGAAAGAAAAGACAGAGATAAAGAACCAGCTGTAGAAACAGATGAAGACCAAGAAAGGAAAGACAAAGATCCTACAGATGAAACAACCACGGACGACGACGGAGAGCAAGAAAGTCACAGGTGCCGGTGCCCTACATGCCCAGCAGGCCCAAGCCCTGGTAAAGAGGAGTAAAGAGTAAAGTAAAGTAAAGAAAGAAGTTACTGTTTTGACCAGTTTTGTTTTGCAACGTTCTCAAGTTCAAGTATGTGCCCACAAAAACTATTGTGAGAAATAAACTTTAAGGCTATGAACTTGCTATAGCCACAAACTCTCGCAGTGTAAATAGTTACACCAGTGGCACCACCACCAGGGCCAGCCTGTTTAGGGGCTTGGCTC
The DNA here is from genome assembly GCF_048569485.1 of Anomaloglossus baeobatrachus. Taxonomy (NCBI): domain Eukaryota; kingdom Metazoa; phylum Chordata; class Amphibia; order Anura; family Aromobatidae; genus Anomaloglossus; species Anomaloglossus baeobatrachus. The sequence continues at coordinate 140,538,782 of NC_134357.1, read as the reverse complement.
GTCTGCAACCAGGGGGGCCCGTCCGTAGAAAAGGGCCTTGGCTCACCTGCGACCAGAGAGCACGCCTGTTTATGGGGCCTTGGCTCACCACCACAAAGAGGGTACCTGGTCAGCACCAACTGTGGAGGCCGCCTCTGCATCCTGCCAGAAGAGGCTGAAGGCGCGGATCCACCAGGCCAGGTATACCCTGAAACCACCAGCCCATGAAAGCCGCCTCTACATCCTGCCAGAAGTGGCTGAAGTCGCGGCCAACGGGAGAGGAAGATTGGAGGAAAGGTCTGGGGAAGTGGATGGCCCAGACCTGGTTACCAACAGGACCGGTGACCTGCCTCCTGAGAGGGTTTGGGTGGGTTAACGGACTTGTGGGTGGAGGGTGGTGATGTCTGATACCTGGTGGTTTTAAAAGTTTTAACATGTTTTAATGTTTTATGCATTTTAAAATGTTGTCTTGCAGCCCGAGGACGTGCTGGTGATAACTAAGGGGGAATGTGGCGCCCCTGACCTGGTCAGGCACCACTGAGTACTGCACCCATGCTGGGGACAGTACAACACAGGTAATCCAGAAGGCTGACTGGGGTGTGGTACACAGGCGCATAGTGATCAGGTCTCACACATGTACCCATGAGAGGACCCCTGGGGATCCCAGGAGGGGGAAAAGCCTTGACCTTCACTGGAATAGTGGAGGGGGCCAAAAGCCTCCATCTCCTCTCAAGGGGTGTGGTAAGAGAGTCTGGTTGCTAGGTGGCGTAGGCAAGAACAGGAGAGGAGGAGCAGTGAGCCAGTTCAGTGTAGAGTTCAGGGAGCTCAAGTGAGGAGCAGATCCCTGGAGCTGTGCAACCTGACAGCGTCCGCGCAGTGGCTACAGACGGGGGAGAACGGTCAACTAGGAGTGCTGCCTGAAAGCCAGCTTCAGCTAGAGAGTGCACGGAGTGGGAAGTAAGGAGACTGCTAGAGAGCACCAGGCCCAACCGGGCGGCAGATCCCGAAGCGAGGATAGATTCACCTTTCCCTGCTAAACCTGCCGGTGTGGGGCTCTTACAGCCCACACCACAACAACTAAAAGCCGCAGCCACGTAACCACAAGTTAGGGCCCATAGGTCATAGGAGGCAAGCAGCTGGAGTGGCCTGGTCCGGGGAACAAGCAAACGGCAAACAACAAGGGGAGAGAGGCTCGGAGCATCTTCCCTGGGTGACCCCCATAGGGACTCAAAGTCGGGGTTACCCCAAACCACCAAGGGCTAAGGAAGGCGAGTCAGTAGTCACCCTCATAAAGTCAGCCTGAAGGATACCTGGTTCCTACCTGGTTCATCCCAGCTACGCCCGGGTTACTCACCCTGCCACCTGAAGTGAGTAAAAACCCTGAAAGACATCCTGCCTGTGTGGTTATTCTGCGACTTGTGGTACTACGCATCTACACCGGGCCCTGGGGCTTGCCTCACTCTCAGGAGGCTCCTACATCTAACTGCACATACCATCAGCCCCAGGCGACCTTCAACCTGCAGTGGCGGTCCCCACTGACCGCAATACTGAGAGTGGCGTCACGATCAAAACAAGAAGATTCCCTACCTGTGACCAGATCCAGACTGACCGTGGAGTCTCTGAAGGTAATGCACCGACACTGCATCAACACCTGTGGGGCTTCACAGTGGAATGATCCTACGTTTCGGAGTAATTTTTATCAGGGTCTTTCTGAGTGAGTAAAAGATACATTTATCCTTTATGAAACACCTGACTCATTGGAAGCCACCATGGCCATAGCTATCCGTGGCAATCGTCATCTTCCAGAAAGACCAAAGGAGAAATCTACCAGGGGTCTTGTACTTAATAAACCTAGGTCTGAGCTCACTGAGGAACCCATGCAGTTGGGGTGCAACTCAAGGCACCAGTCTGTAGTTCGGCGCAAAATGAAGGTCTGTTTTTTTGTGGTCATAAGGGTCACTTTGTAGGGACCTCCCCCTCAATACGTAACCACAATCAGACTCTGAAGAAAAGCCCATTTGCACTGTAAGAAGAGATTTCACATATTGTCCAGAAGAAATAAATGGGAATATATATGTTGTCTAGTGACGCAAAACCAAAAAGAGCAGCAGAATCAAGAGAGCTTAGGGATTTTTATAAGATAAATAACTCCATTTTTTAGCAAGTGACTGGTTCTCTTTAATGAGGCTTTCCACTACAATTTGTTTAAAAGAAACAATCTATGCTTTAAGGCCGCTTTACACACTGCGATATTGGTACCGATATCACCAGCGTGCGTACCCGCCCCCATCGGTTGTGTGACACTGGCCAATCGCTGCCCGTGTCGCATAACATTGCCCGGACCCGTCACACGGACTTACCTTCCCTGCGACGTCGCTGTGACCGGCGAACCGCCTCCTTTCTAAGGGGGTGGTTCGTTCAGCGTCACAGCGACATCACAGCAGCATCACTGAACCGCCGCCCAATAGAAGCGGAGGGGTGGAGATGAGCGGCCGGAACATGCCGCCCACCTCCTTCCTTCCTCATTGTGGCCGGGACGCAGGTAAGGTGAGGTTCCTCGTTCCTGCGGTGTCACACGGAGCGATGTGTGCTGCCGCAGGAACGAGGAACAACTTCGTTACCGCTGCAGTAACGATATTTGAGAATGGACCCCCATGTCACCGATGAGCGATTTTGCACGTTTTTGCGACGATGCAAAATCGCTCATAGGTGTCACACGCAACGGCATCGCTAAAGCGACCGGATGTGCGTCACAAAATCCGTGACCCCAACGAGATCACTTGAGCGATGTCGTAGCGTGTAAAGCCCGCTTTACTCTTCCTCCCCTGGTTTAGCATTAAGTCTGTACCGCTGTTCCTGGTGCCTCTTGTTGTCTGGAGTACTGATATGTTGACCGCACTACAGTCAATATCTGAGCTCAGCGGCTCTGCTTGGATTGACAGCATGAACTATTGAGCTCAATGCTTAGCTGCATCACTGTCGACATGACATCAGCGCTGCAGACAATAAAAGACACCCAGAGCAGCAGATGAGACTCAGCATTGGCACTGGGGAGGGTGAGTCAAGCACAGTTTGTTTTATCTAATAGATAAAGTTTAGTGTGTGTATGTGTGTATGTATGTGTGTATGTATGTGTGTATGTCCGCTAAAGGAATGTGCACCATCGCATTTACAATTCCGAAATTATGCACAGACGCCTCATTTGACTCAGGGAATGTCATAGACTATGTTTTGAGGGGTAAATTTAACCCCGTGCTTTACAGTTATTCACCAAAAAAAACTACTTACATTAAAGTCAATGGAGCTGGGAGCTACAGGTCATTAATAGGAGTTGTGATTGGTTCCTATAGGCAACAAAGGACATTCTTAGTATAGGAAGCTTGTGTGTGAGGTAATATGATTTTGGTGGAGGGACGGATAGAGAGACAGACAGAGACAGAGAGACAGACACAAACAGCCAGAGAGAGACAGAGAGAGATAGAGACAGAGAACGAAAGAGACAGACAGAGCGAGAGGTGGAAAGGGAGAGATGGAAAGACAGAGAGAGACGATAGAGAGAGCGAGATGGATAGAGCGTTGGATAGAGAGAGTGACAGAGAGGGATGGATAGAGAGGGGCGAATAGAGAGAGGGAGTGGGAAAGAGACACCTAGTTACTATCCTGGGCAACGCCGGGTCCTGCTATTTTATAATAAACTGTAGCCGGGGACAGAGGTTTCCCTAATCTGGAAAACCCCTTTAATTTTGTAATTCTAGATAACTATTTTAACATTTATCTTCAGAGCCAATGTTTCAGAAGTTGGCTGTAACTCCACACATGTCTTCATGCCCACATTCTATCTGTGCCAGGAGCAAAAAACACAAACAAAACCCCCCATCAAACTACTGACCATGACCTTCATACAGTACATAGAGTTAAAATGCAGAACCACAACACACTGGTTAGTGCGGTTTCCTAATATAGAAAACATCTGCACTATGAGTCCTCCACCCAAAACGTGCTGATTTCAGCAAACCCGGCCTCCAGCTGTGAGCAGACGACTTCTAGTCACAGTCAGCTGCTGCCTGTAAAAACGTGTGAACTGTGAGTGTGAGTGTGTGGAGTACGTGACGTGAGTGTTCACACACCAGGAGGACACTGTCATACAGCAGCTACCAACACTATGCTACATTATGACTTTTACTGGTACTGTAAAAATCAGCTTTTACTATGTATTAAAAAGGTAGCAAAAAAGCATCAAAAACGCAACGTGTGAACATAGTTTTTTTTAAATACTTATTAAAAAAATCTTAGTTTTTTTAAATCTATTCAGACAGTCATAATCTCGTTTTGCATGTTGTCAATGTGCACAAGTCATTAGGGCCGATTCATCAAGACTGTGGTAAGCCCGCACTATGGCAGTACTGACAGAGTACACAGCACCAAATTCATTAAAGGGAACCTGTCACCACTTTTTTGGCCTATAAACTGCGGCAGCCACCACCACCGGGCTCTTATATACAGCATTCTAACATGCTGTATATAAGAGCCCAGGCCGCTGTGAGAACATAAAAAACACTTTATAATACTTACCTAATGGTCGCGCGGTTGGACATATGGGCGTCTCCGTTGTCCGGTGTCAGCACCACCTCTTTCGGGCATCTTCGTCCTCTTTTTGAAGCCTCTGTGCAGGACGTGGCTACGTCATACATAGTCGCCGGTCCTGCGCAGACGCACTACAATACTTTGATTTGCCCTGCTCAGGACCTGAATGCCGGTAAGTGTGGATGACATCGGACCCGTCATGCACCACTGCTAGAGAGGGAGAACAAAGATGGCCAAAAGACGTGGCGCCGGCATCAGACAACGGAGATGCCCATATGGCCAAAAGCACAACCGTTAGGTAAGGATTATTAAGTGTTTTTCATGTTATACCCCTGGCCTGGGCTCTTATGTACAGCATGTTAGAATGCTGTATATAAGAGCCCGGTGGTGGTGGCAGCAGCTTATAGGCCAAAAAGTGGTGACAGGTTCCCTTTAAGAGGCACATGTCTCATCAGCCCAATTGTTTCCATTTATCAATTGCCTGGACAATTTATTTTTTAATCTGATATTTAAATTGATGCAAAATTGTTGTTCACCAGTGTGAATATGGTCCAGGGTCCAAGCCAGGTTTGCTTATATGACAAACTGCTAAGGCCCTTTGCCCACGCTGCGTATTTTGATGCAGATTTTCAGAAATCTGCAGCAAAATCTGCATGTCCATTGTGAAGCCAGCAAATTCTATGAGAATGCAGAAGTGCTGTGCCCACGTTGAGTATTTTTCCCTTGCGTGTTTGGTGCAGATTTATTTTTTTCTGCACCAAATCTGCACCAAATACGCAAGGGAAAAATAAGCAACGTGGGCACCGCACTTCTGAATTCTTATAAAATTGCTGGCTTCACAATGGACATGCAGATTTTGCTGCAGATTTCTGAAACTACGCGTCAAAACTACACAGCGTGGACACTGGGCCTTCATTCACATGCACCACAAACTGTGATGTTTGCGGAAAAGACATCACAATGCAGTTGCAAAAGTCTAATTTTTCCCCTAAAATGTGGTAAATCAGGTTTTTGTGTTACATGTATTTTTTTTCAAACATAACCTTGTAATTTTCACATTTCTCACTGGCTATAGGCTATGTGCCCATGGGGGAAAGTGTCCTGCAGTTATATCCGCAGGACATTCCGCAGGAGCTACCAGAAATCCACAGCACAACTTTGTCTGTTTCCATGCTGCGGTTTTCTTGCGGAATGTCCTGCGGATATGGTGCGGGCATTCTGCATTGAGGATACAGTACCATGGCTTGGACACTGCATCCTCAATGCAGAACAAGTGCTGAGTGATCGGGGCGTTCATACCTCCATCACGCAGCACTTCTCTCCCGTCTCTGGCCGTGTTTACACTGTGAAGTGTGAAGGAGAAGGTGGGCGGGCCTGAACTAGCTCCGGCTGTCACATGACCGGAGCTTGTGCAGGCCCCGCCCACCTTCTCCTTCCTGCTCCTGTGCACCGAGGGAAAATGACCGGGTGTCTGCTATCAAGGCAGGTAAGTATGGGACCAAGCAGGGGACTTCCGCAGGTAATGCTGCAGGATTAATTGACATGCAGTTATGTGCGGCTGCGGCATATCCGCAGTATATTCTGCAACCGCACATTCTGCAATGTGGACACAGCACTCCCCATGTCCCATAGGATAACATGGGGAGTGTCTGTACATGCTGAAACCTGCGGATTTATCTGGAAAATCCAGATAAATCTGCAGGTTTTCCGCGGCAAAATCCGCAGAAGCAAGCTCTCGTGGGCACAGGGCCTTAGACTCAACAGAGCACACGCTGACTCTGTCTGCTCCATTATAGTCGATGGCCCCGTCTGCACATGCGTCCGAAACCCGTTTTGCGAGGATGTTCCAACGGAAGCTAAAAACTAAATATGAAAGCAGCCATAATTCCCTACCTTTCAGGAAGAGCTTACAGCAGTTTTCTTATCATTAGAGCAAGGATTATAACAATTCTCTAAACGCAGCAAATGACATAAGCTCCATCAATCCCATCTAGCCATGCTCCCCCTCCCTTCACAATGACCTTTGCACACGCTCATTAGATGCTTCAGTACAAAAGATAGGGTCGGACTCGTAGCTAATGTACATGTGCATTTCCTGAAAAAACATTAATCGAAAAAAAAGCCCAGCTGCCAGTGTGAAAATTGCAAGGTTTATCATTTTTAATAAAAATTGTGATATAAATAAACATTACCCATAATATTTAAAAAATAAATTTAACTCAAAAAAATGACTTACTGTTTAAATCAGGTTTTTATGTCACATTTGATTCAACATTGTCCAAACCTGCACACCATCTATTGTTTGTCTCTCCATTAAAAGGAGATGTAATGGGAAAGAAAAAAGGATAGGGCATGTTTTATTAGAACATAACCCCTCCATTCCTACAGAAGGCGTAATTGATATTACATGCTCACTGTCATGCAGTCCATGACCGGATGGGAGAGCGACTGGATGGGGGGCCCCTGTCACTTACCCTCAAGCTAACGGGGTGCCCTGGGCTTACCTTCAACCCAGAATTACGCTTGAAGGTAGTGATGCCTGAGACTCCAGCCTCTCCATACCTCCTGTCCTGGCCACGAGAGATCCCCAAGTACCTTATCAACAAAAAAACAACAGGCAGGGAGTACTAACAGAAACACACGTACACCAATAATCCATACTAGGGAACTACAAAAGGTGCACAGGGAGGGGTAACAAAGTAAAGGAGAAAGTAACTGTTTTGTTTGTTGTGTCTCGCTGCCACCACGTTCAGTTTGTTGTGTCTCTCAAGAATCACCCTCAGTGGATATCCTCAGGCTCTTTATTACAAGTGCTGTTGTCAGCCATTACATCTGTCTGCTCCCTGCACTCTGTCTGCAGTACCAATGAGTTGCCTCTTCTCTATGGTGCACACATACAAGTAGTGAGACCCCTAGAGGCCATACAGCATATAACATATTGCTACAGTAACTACACAGGGTTTTTTCACATTGAACAGCAGCCACCTCCACCTCAGGCCAAGCTCCAGTATGCGCTGAATAACCGGCATCCCATGCAGGAAGCAGGGGGTATTTATCCAGACCAGGAGTGGTAAACAGAGAAAACAGCTGGGCCTGGTAATGAGCTTGCAACAGACAAGGCAAAATTGACATTAACCCCGATGCTGCCAAAAGGAAAAAACATGTTTAAAGTGTATGGTCTCAGATGGTGTAAGAGAGACTCCGAGACCGAGTCTGTCACAAATCTCTAAGGCCTCTTTCACACGTCCGTGAAAATCACGCACGTTTTTCACGGATGTGTCAAAGGTGTGTATTGTCCTCCGTGTGCCGTGTTTATGGCACACGTGTGTTCTCCGTGTGCTATCTGTGATAACTCATGGAGAACAGGAACTTTTTGCTCACCTGTACCTGTCGCTGCTGTCCATGATGCTGATCTACGGTCACCGGCCCTGCCGACTCCCCACTGCTGCTTCCGGCCCGCAGTGGAGTGAATATGCGATTAGCATAATGAGCAAGGGTCGGATGCAAGTGCCAGCAGCGGCAGAGATAGCAGGGCTGGAGAAGGTGAGTACAGAAATTCCTTTTAATTCACAGACACGTGTGTTTTCTCCGGTGCGTGTCACACGGATCACATCCGTGCAGTCCGAGTGACACCCGTGCTGCCAGAGAAAAACGGACATGTCTATGTGTGGAGCACACGTATGCTCCACACGGACACACGGTCCATGGCAAAACACACACGTGAGCACAGACCCATTGATTTTAATGGGTCTACATGTGCCCGTGTCTCCTGCACATGAGGAAGTGGATCAAACACGTGCCGGAGACACGGATGTGTGAAGGAGGCCTAAGAGAGATGACTGTGACACTGACTCAATCGAACCAAGAATAAATGTGCATAGAGAGGGAGGTCATTTTATAGTCAACCACCAAGTAGATGGCTACCTTCAAACATCAAAGAGATTGATCCCCTATCCCAGGGGTAGGTCATCAATCTAAAAGTAGTGGACAATGTCCGATTGGCGGGGATCCAACACCTGGCACCCCCGCTGATCAGATGTTATAGGTTCTAGTGGTGGCAGCAGGCAGCCGGAAATACTCAGTTCCATAGCTGCTCCGTTTTCTAGTGGTCGCGGCCGGGTACTATGTATCCGTTTCCTACTGATTTGAATGGGAGGCAGATATGCAGTACCCAGCTGTGGCCACCATCAGAAGAAGGGGAAACTCCGGAACTGAGCATTTCTGGCCGCTTGCTGCCACGGGAGTTCAGGTTGTCAGACCTCGACTGATCAGACATTGATGACCTATCCTAAGGATAAGCCATCAGTGTAAAAGTAGTGGATAACATCTTTTTTAGTATCCAGAAATTAGCGTACAAAAACAAGCAAACAAGAACTGGAGTATACTTTATAGTATATATTTTTATATTTATTTTTTTTCATCTGCTTATTACTATGTTATTTTTTTTGCTCTAGCCCTGCAGCTTTCCATGATCTTGGGATCCACTCGGTGATTACAGATTTAGCACCCGTCTCTTAAACATTAAAAAAAATAAATTGCGATGACTATCTGCCTTTACTATCGTAAATCACAGAGAAAACAAAGCACCGGAGAACTGTCAATGTTCTGCCAGACAAAGTTTTATTTTAGAACAGTGTATAAAAGAAAAGTTCATGCAATATAACGAAATCCTGTCCCCGACCCAAGACAAACACACAAGCCCTGGCCAGAGTAATAATCAGGTGAGAGGGCTCCAGCCACACACCACAAACCAAAACAGCAAGGGGAACTTTGTGAGCGCTCAACCTCCAAGAACCAGGGCGCAGCAGGAACAGCAGGAACAGCACAGCTGCCAGAGCTGTAGTCACAGCCAGCGAAGGAAAGCTGATTTTAGACAGTCACGTGACAGGCTGCAAGTAGAAAGGGAAAACGTGACCTGACGTCCATTGTTACCCAATATGTAGCGTAAGTGATGACATATTAAGCATACGTGTGAGACAGAGCTAAGGATTACAAAGTAAATACATACAGTGTGCATGATTACATGACAAAGGAATAGGAAATGACTTCAGGAACTCAATGTAATTTTAAAATTTTCTATTTTCCTTACAGTAAATAAACTTAGATTTCTTTAATTACTTTGTCTATCAATGAAACGTTTTTAAACTTTGATCCCTTTATTAGGGAATTTGTCTTCATTCCTGTAAAAAAATGACATGTAAGTGGCTTCTGAACCCCTGATTTCCCCAATCCATTTGCCTTCAGCTGCATTAATATCAGAATGTACACTTTTGAAGTACAGCTGATGGCAGTGATGGGTCAGCGCCTGTCTCCTCCTCTGAGTGTTGTGCTGATCAGAGCAATCTCCTGCAGAAACTTATCCTAAGAGTTATGTGGGCGTCACACGGTACGATATATCTGGCGATATGTCGTCGGGGTCACGTTGTTAGTGACGCACATCCGGCATCGTCAGAGATATCGTACCGTGTGATACCTCCGAACGACTGTGACTGAGCAAAAATACTCATCTTATCATTGCTCGTTGACACATCGTTCATTTTCATAATCTCGTTCCTCCTTCTGTGCGCCGGTTGTTCATCGTTCCTGTGGCAGCACACATCGCTCCGTGTGACACCCCAGGAGCGACGAACACAGCTTACCTGCGGCCGCCGGCAATGCGGAAGGAAGGAGGTGGGCGGGATGTTACATCACGCTCATCTCCGCCCCTCCTCTTCTATTGGCCGGCTGCCGTGTGACGTCGCTGTGACGTCGAACGTTTCTCCCCCTTCAGGAAGAGGATGTTCGCTGCCCACAGCGACGTTGCCCGGGATGTAAGTACGTGTGACAGGGGGTTAACGACTTTGTGCACCACGGACAACTAATTGCCCATGACGCACAAACGACGGGGGCGGGAGCGATCGCTTATGCGATCGCACGATTTATCGTCCCATGTGACGCCCGCATTAGTGAGATCCAGCTGCTGATCCATCACTGCCATCATCTGTACGCTAAATCAGTACATTCTGATACAATGATATAACTTCAGGTGAAGATAGGTGAATAGTCCGGTAAAAAGCAGGGGTTTGGGAGCCACTTACATGTTTTTTTTTTGTTTGTTTTTTACAGGGTGTGACGTATCAACTGGCTGTATTACAAAGGGCCGGTATGTTTTGCAGAAGCATGGGTGCTCTGCAATGTGAAGTTGGCTGGGACCTGTGGTTTCACAGGATTGCATTACATGCAGAGCCATGGAGGGGTGTGTGATGCTGATTACACACTCCTTACCACCTGTGGGTGTGGCTCCTGGGGTTAAAGCAATCCTGTCTCTGAACCTAGGTGGAGTGTGTGTCTAGGGCAGTCTAGATAGAGACTAACTCCAGACGTCCAGTGTGTGGACTGGAAACAAGTGAGAGCAGGGAGCTCTGAGTGTGTGTCTGGGGCAGTCTAGATAGAGACTAGCTCCAGATGTCCAGTGTGTGGACTGGAAACAAGTGAGAGCAGGGAGCTCTGAGAGTGTGTCTAGGGCAGTCTAGATAGAGACTGGCTCCAGACTTCCAGTGTGTGTGTACTGGAAACAAGTGAGAGCAGAGCCGGGAGCTCTGGGTGTATCAGCCTGCGTGGAGGCTGAACACAAGGCTCTGATATTGAGTCTGAGGTGAGTGCAGCCAAGCCAGGCCAGGGCTGTAGGGCCGAATCTCTCCAGGAGAGACAGACAGGGGTCTGCAGAGGGCCCTGGGTGCTGGAAGGAATCTTGGCTAGAGTTGTACGCTGGCAGGAGCCAGAGAGTGGGGAAGTTGCTAAAACTTCCATTATGGACTTATTGTTTCTGTTTGAGGGCAGTTTATGCTGAGTGTTTTTAAATAAACTGCCGGAATTTCTATGAAGAGACTGTGTACGTGTGTTGCTGAAGCTACCTCACACCGCTGCAAGCGAGTGGAACCCCCACGTTGCAGGGCGCAACGTTACAAGGGGTAAAGATATATTCCAGAATAAAGTGATTTGCTAAATTTCATAACGTAATATGCTGGACAAAAGGGTTAAAAAAATGAACTTTAATGTCTAATAACTTTAGTAGTAAAGTAGTTCTCGGCCTAAAACAGTTTTTTTGTTTTTTGTTAACAAAATATTATCATCAGAAAAAGGCCTGTTTTGGACCCTGCCATGTCTCTTCCCTTCAAGAGTTTGTCCACTACTTAAACATCGATGTCCTATCCTTAGGATAGGTCATCAATGTCTGATCACCAGGGTCCGACACCCCACACCCTCACCGATCAGCTGTTCTTGGTGACGACAGCAGGCAGCAGGAAATTATCAGTTCCGAGAACAACTAATCAACAGGTGTGTGAGGTGTCGGACCCCGGCTGATCAGACATTGATGACCTTTCCTAAGGATAGGACATTAATGTTTAAGTAGTTGACAACCTCTTTCAGTTCAGAACCAAGCAAGACAGACTGTCATAGTGCTCAACAATCACACCTAAGGGCCAACATGAGGTGTGTACGCACAGACACATAGCAACCAGGTCTCCCACAGCTTTAGAGGGGACCCTTGGGTAGTCTCTGGAGAGGGCTATCTTTCAAATCTTTTCAAGAGGTGGAGCGGAGGGGCTGGAAGCTAAAGTGCAGAGCTTGTCAGGAAAGGAGGGAGAGAACCAGTCTGGTAGTGGAGCGCGGCAGTCGCGAGGCGGACACGCGTGCTCACACTAGTCAGACCCTGCGCGGTGTAGTGACAGTTGGTGGGGGAGAACGGTCACCGAGGAGTCAGAAGAAGAGGTGCTCCTGGTGACTAGGCACGTACGGCGAACAGGTCCCTAGAGCAGACTTCAGTTTTAACTATCAGTTAAACCTGCCGGTGAGGGGAACTACAAGTACCTCACCAACCTCACAGAGTCCAAGCCTCAGCAGCAACGCAGGGACCCATAAGGAGACAGAGCCAGAAGCCATCTCACCTGGTCCACGCTGCCGGCAAACGGCCCAAAAAGGGGAGAAAAGGCAGTAGTGACTCCCTGGATAGACCCCCATGGTACTTCAGGTCAGGGGGTTATCCGAACACAGAAGTGCTAAGAAGGAGAGCTAACCTGTTACCCTCAGACTGGCCTGAAGGAGATCCTAGTTCTACCTGGTTTATCACAGCATCGCATGGGTCAGCTCACCATAACAACAACTAAGTGAGTAAAAAGCAGTTGAAAGACTTTTGGACTCTGCCTGAGTTATTCTGGGACCCGTTATTCTACACACCTGAACCCCTGGGGCCTGCCTCACTCACGGGAGGCCACACCATCTGACTGCAGACCCCATCAGCCCCAGACGCTCATAAAATCTGCAGTGGCGGTCATCCATACCCCTGACCGCAAGCCTTGAGTAGCGTCACGACACATACAAAATCTGACATACAGTTAGGTCCAGAAATATTTGGACAGTGACACAATTTTCGCGAGTTGGGCTCTGCATGGCACCACATTGGATTTGAAATGAAACCTCTACAACAGAATTCAAGTGCAGATTGTAACGTTTAATTTGAAGGTTTGAACAAAAATATCTGATAGAAATTGTAGGAATTGTAGACATTTCTTTACAAACACTCCACATTTTAGGAGGTCAAAAGTAATTGGACAAATAAACCAAACCCAAACAAAATATTTTTATTTTCAATATTTTGTTGCGAATCCTTTGGAGGCAATCACTGCCTTAAGTCTGGAACCCATGGACATCACCAAACGCTGGGTTTCCTCCTTCTTAATGCTTTGCCAGGCCTTTACAGCCGCAGCCTTCAGGTCTTGCTTGTTTGTGGGTCTTTCCGTCTTAAGTCTGGATTTGAGCAAGTGAAATGCATGCTCAATTGGGTTAAGATCTGGTGATTGACTTGGCCATTGCAGAATGTTCCACTTTTTTGCACTCATGAACTCCTGGGTAGCTTTGGCTGCATGCTTGGGGTCATTGTCCATCTGTACTATGAAGCGCCGTCCGATCAACTTTGCGGCATTTGGCTGAATCTGGGCTGAAAGTATATCCCGGTACACTTCAGAATTCATCCGGCTACTCTTGTCTGCTGTTATGTCATCAATAAACACAAGTGACCCAGTGCCATTGAAAGCCATGCATGCCCATGCCATCACGTTGCCTCCACCATGTTTTACAGAGGATGTGGTGTGCCTTGGATCATGTGCTGTTCCCTTTCTTCTCCAAACTTTTTTCTTCCCATCATTCTGGTACAGGTTGATCTTGGTCTCATCTGTCCATAGAATACTTTTCCAGAACTGAGCTGGCTTCCTGAGGTGTTTTTTAGCAAATTTAACTCTGGCCTGTCTATTTTTGGAATTGATGAATGGTTTGCATCTAGATGTGAACCCTTTGTATTTACTTTCATGGAGTCTTCTCTTTACTGTTGACTTAGAGACAGATACACCTACTTCACTGAGAGTGTTCTGGACTTCAGTTGATGTTGTGAACGGGTTCTTCTTCACCAAAGAAAGTATGCGGCGATCATCCACCACTATTGTCATCCGTGGACGCCCAGGCCTTTTTGAGTTCCCAAGCTCACCAGTCAATTCCTTTATTCTCAGAATGTACCCGACTGTTGATTTTGCTACTCCAAGCATGTCTGCTATCTCTCTGATGGATTTTTTCTTTTTTTTCAGCCTCAGGATGTTCTGCTTCACCTCAATTGAGAGTTCCTTAGACCGCATGTTGTCTGGTCACAGCAACAGCTTCCAAATGCAAAACCACACACCTGTAATCAACCCCAGACCTTTTAACTACTTCATTGATTACAGGTTAACGAGGGAGACGCCTTCAGAGTTAATTGCAGCCCTTAGAGTTCCTTGTCCAATTACTTTTGGTCCCTTGAAAAAGAGGAGGCTATGCATTACAGAGCTATGATTCCTAAACCCTTTCTCCGATTTGGATGTGAATACTCTCATATTGCAGCTGGGAGTGTGCACTTTCAGCCCATATTATATATTTAATTGTATTTCTGAACATGTTTTTGTAAACAGCTAAAATAACAAAACTTGTGTCACTGTCCAAATATTTCTGGCCCTGACTGTACCTGTTTGCCATATTAAAAGAAGACCCTGTGGTGTCCCTGAAGCTGGATCGATGTCCCTGGGGCGACACACATATCAACAACACTGTCAGATTACCGCAGGATTTTGACATTTGTAGTGACATTTTATGGGGGAGTGAGGCGGCACAGAGACAGTCGCCAAATTCTATAAGGGTGCATAATTCCACACCCTTTTCCCACTTCTTGGAGTGCAGTGCATAGCTACCAGGCGGTCAGCGACTTAAATGAGTAGAGCTGCCAGGAGTAGTTGCTGCATATGCAGAGCACAGAAATAGACAACAAACTCATGTTGACTGCTGTACTCTGCTTAGGCAGCCACTAAGAAGACAAAGCTTGAGAAAGTGAGTTTTTCATCCTGGTCGCTGCCTATTCAGAGGCACAACAGTTGATGATAAACCCATCACAGTTGCTTTGCTCTGCATAGGTAGCTGCTGTCCTACAAATCCCCATCTCCTCGCTTACTAAATTACAAGTCAGAGGAGACATATACATCTACAGGGGAAGCTATGCCAAATTTCAAAAATGTATGTATCCTCCTTTGAAAATGAAAAAAATAAAAACAAAATAATAAATTTTAAGCCACTGACTTATCATCGAATTAGCACTTATTTTTCTGGTATCAAATGGCTCCACTGCTTTATTTGCGCCTTATTCATAAAATTAACTTCTGCCTTTTTTAAATTAACTTTACTTAGTTTTGTTTGTGGATTTTTTTTTGTTCAATAATGTGGGCGTTCTTTTGACAATCGAGATGTTTTAGCCGAATTAATCTATTGCGACTTTTCAGAATGTCGCTAAATCTTTGCACAGTTGTACTCCAGTACCCTACCGGAGTACATTGTCTAATTTTAATTTTGAGCAGTTGTAGACTAAAATCCAACATTTTAAAGGCTTGTACTACTTATTGCTCTAAGAAGGAACTGAGAAGGTAAAAAAAAGATCATTAACATCATCTAAAATTCATCAACACTTTTGTGATTTTGAAGAATTTGACCCAAAAACAAAGACCACAAAAGATTTATATTTTCTAGGTTTTATACTTTTAGACTAGTGCTTCTCTAAAACAGCCTATACTGATGATAAGATTACTGCATACATTATATGTTATAATAAGAATGCTATACAAGAAGCACAAAAAGATCAAGAATAGATAATACTTGGTCACGTTAATTAAAACATGTCTACTCCCGTCGTCACATGGTTGAAGAGCAACAAGAGGACAGTCTCCCACCCTTCCAGGGTCAGGAGATATGGCTGCAGGTGTTTCCTGGTTAGACTTTCCCTGGCTTTTGCTCAGCACTTGGTTAAATTGAGCATAATAAAAAAAAGAGATATAACAGATTGTTCCAGCTAAAGAACACATTGTGTATCAGGCAGGAGTGTGAGCATTATCTTGTTTGGCCGCAGCCCTATTCACATAAAAACAGACAAACACGTCAGTATAACAATTCTGATATAAGTTGTACCCAACAAACAAAGCAGTAAAAAAATACAAATGTATTATGACCTCTCACTGATCTTCTGGGAGGAGAGGAAAGCATTTCCCACTACCTATCAGGATGGTGGGAAAGTGGCATCCATGACCTGTCAGAGTGATGGGAAAGTGTTACCCATAACCTGTCAAATTGGTATTAAAGTGTTACCCACAGCCTGTCAGGATGATGGGAAAGGGCTACCTATAACCTGTCAAGACGGTAAAAAAGATATACCCACTGCCTGTCAGGTGAGAGGAAAGTCTTATCCCGAGCCTATCAGGATGGCAGGAAAGTGTGTCCCACAGCCTGTAACGTTGAGGGAAAAGTTGAACCCATAACTGGTCAGGGGTAGTGGGAAAGAGTGTCCAGTAGCCTGTCAGGTTGAGGGAAAAGTGGTAGCCATAACCTGTCATGGTGGTGGGAAAGTGTTACCTACAGCCTTTCAGGATGATGGGAAAGGGTTACCCATAACCTGTCATGATGGTCGGAAAGTGTGTTCCATAGCCTGGGTGAGGGAAAAGTGGTACCCACAGTTTGTCAAGGTGATGGGAAAATATTATCCATTGTCTGTCAGGCTGAGGGGAAAGGGTTACTCATAACCTTTCAGGCTGATGGGAAAGAGTTGTTATCCTCCGAGGAGACAGCCTACATAGCAGCTGCCACTGACAGTCACATTAGCTGGAATGTAGGCAATGTGCTGCTTTCTGGACCCATATCATCCGGCGGGATAATAGATCCTGCTACTGACCCAGAGCGGGTCTCAGAGGGTTCCTGTGAGGTTGGGCCCTAATGTTGCTTCTGGCTACCTCTAGGAGTTTTGGACTGCACTGCACATAGAGTCCAGTTTTAAGGCGCTGAGTGACGTCACATAGAAGCCCATTTCCAAGTCCAAAAAGAAGAAGCTCCTGTACACTAAATATGTAAGTTCACTATTTCATGCACATTTTTATGTCTATTAGGTGCCATATCCTTTAATTCTTCTGCACCACCAATGATTTTAAAATGCACATAAGAAACCAATATTCTACCAATATTTTGTGGCTATAGTTCTGTGTGATTAGGCACTTTGTTTTTTTACTCCAGTACATTGCCAATGAGGTCTATATATTTACCAACAAGTAATACATTTAGGAATTTGTGACTGTATGTGTGACGCCCTGGCCGGGCCAGGTAGTCACAAATAGGCCCTTGCACAACACCCTTCCCTCACTCCCTTATATTCATTTATCTATATATGTTCAATACCACCCAATTTTGAATTGGGACCTACCTATTTGGATGCACGGTAGTTCAGTTTTATTCTATACCTTTCATCTATGTGACTAGCCACCACACAGAGTCAGTCCCCTACCAGCAGCTCCAACAACCCATTGAACTAGTTTTTGTAAATTATTATCCTTGTTCAATGTCAGGAAGATACAATGCCATGTAGGATTGTTCCACAATTCATGGAAGTTCTTCCTTGCATAGATCTGAGCCATTACCGTGACCCAGGTTTAGTAATTTTCTTTTGTTATCTTTTTGTCTATGTTGTATTATTTTGTTCCCTTTGTAACATCTTTTGTATAATTTTATAAACACTGCACAGCTTCGTTCCTCTTTCTCTATAAATCAAATCCCCACAGCCACCTGCTACCTATATGGTGTGTCCAATCAGCTTGTATAATTGATTGGTGATGGCAGCTGTAGTTCCTTTTGTTGCTGTGGAGTTGGCAGTGAACATATCAAGGAATATACTGTATATATTCTATGCGTTAGAATAATTTATATACACTATACCTTCACTGTGAGCTTTCTGATAATCGGCATCGTAGTGGAACAGGTGCTGCCTCATTCACTAATCATCAGTCAGTTGTGCAATTGTCCTGACGATTGGGGGCACCAGAGTGCTGTTTGTGACAAATTGGTGACAGCAGTGGGATATCACCTAACTGTGTTCATGATAAGGAGCATTATTAGAGACTTACAAAATTACCTTCAGCAGGCTACTGCTGTGCATGCTAATGACCACATTATCAGAAACATATTCCATGAAGGTGGCTTGTTGGTGCAGTGTCCTGTAGTTGTAACTGTGACCACAGTCAAACACTGCGCAGTTCAATTGGCATTCATCAGAAAACACTAGAATTGACACTCCATTCTCACACTGAGCAGATGTGAAGGATGCGAAAGTCTGGAGATGCTTTGGTGAACATTATGCTGCCTGCAGCATGACTGGTCTGGCGGTGGGTCAGTAATGGTCAGGGAAGGTATAATTTATTCTTGCGGAGATACTAGTGTTCTGAGTGGGAAAACACAATGAAAAAAACGCTGCATCAGAAATCCTGATTATGTGCATAGACAGGCTGTTCTCCCACAAAGAACACTTGCATCTCTGCACGAGAAAACACGCTACGTGCAGAACGCTTCCTTATCCGGATTGTGTACAAATACTCTAATCCTTTCGATGTAACATTTGTCATCTCATAGCCTTCAAATAAATGTAGATTTTTTTGAACATTCAACTAGATATCCATTTTTTGTGCTAAATCTAGAACAAAAAGTTCTCATTTTTCAAATGTTTTGATGCTTCCAACAAGTTATTGCTCAAAATAAAAAATAAAAATGGAATGCAACAGGCACTAGTAATTTAGTTGCCTTGAAGGGAAAGCCCAAGGTTAGAACCCTGATTTAAATCCTTCACTGATTTCCTAGGACAAACATAATGAAAGCAGAGTTGTGCTTTATTACAAGACAGCCAGAAACTTAGTTTTTTTTTACCTCTTGCTCAACTCTGACTCTTAAAGGGGTTGGTCCGAAAGCAAAAGTAAATTTCATTCTAAATCCCTATCAATTTGATGGCATAATCTAAAGGCCGCTTTACATGCGGCGATTTATCGTGCGATCGCATGTGCGATCGCAACCGCCCCCATCGTTTGTGCGTCACGGGCAATTTGTTGCCTGTGTCGCACAAAGTCGGTAACCTCTGTCACATGTACTTACCTTCCAAGCGACCTCGCTGTAAGCGGCGAACATCCTCTTCGTGAAGGGGGAGGGACATTCGGCGTCACTGCGACGTCACACAGCGGCCGCCCAATCGAAGCGGAGGGGCGCGGGACGTAACATCCCGCCCACCTCGTTCCCTCCGTCTTGCCGGCGGGACGCAGGTAAGCTGCAGTTCATCGTTCCCGGGGTGTCACACAGAGCGATGTGTGCTGCCTCGGGAACAATGAACAACCGGAGCACAGAAGGACGTTCGATAGTTTGAAAATGAGCGACGTGTCAACGAGCAACGATAAGGTGAGTATTTTTGCTCGTTCACAGTCGCTCGTAGCTGTCACACGCTATGATATGCCAAACGATGCCGGATGTGGGTCACTAACGACGTGACCCCGATGACATATCGTTAGATATATCGTAGCGTGTAACGGGCCCTTAAGATATGCCAATATACTTTGATTAAAAATTTCCTAGTGTTCCATAACGACACTATCTAACTGATATTCTATTTTTTTTCCTCCTATCCTATGACTCTTTGTTTGAAAATCCCATTGCATGCTGAGATACTCGAACAAGGTGTCAATAAGGAACAGAGTCTCCAGTAGTGACCGCAGCCTCTGCCCCCTCCCTGAAACAAAGCATCATCATGATTAGAGATGAGCGAACCCGAGGTTTGTTGTTCATACCAAACACAGACTTTACAAAAAAAAGAGTTCAGGTTCGGGTGCTTTACGTATATAAACCACTCGCGTGAGCATCGCTGTGCTCGGGTATGCTTGGAGCTCAGCCTAGTGCGAGCTGTTTGAACGGCTTACCCTGGGGGTAACAACAACATGATCAGATGTAGTGTGCAACAAAGAAAAAAAAAAGGGAAAATGCTTTCACTCACCCCTGGAAGTGTTCTGTTTATGGCTGGCTGAATGTGGATGGAGACCTGAACTGCCCAATTAGTGAATTCCATTGGGATTCAGGTCAAGTCTTGGTCCCAAACTGAACTTTATCTAATGTCTGGCTTAACTCACCGAACCAAGCTTCCGCGGGTCCGCTCATCTCTAATCATGACACTTGTTTCAGGGGAAGATCTGTCCCTGCTGTTTCCCTCACTGCGCTGTGCACTATGCGATCTGCACAGTGACTGCACCCACTGTGTTGCCTGCTCACATCAGTAATAATCTGCCAGCAACAGAGCAGTGTCAATACCTGGCAAGCAAAAAACTAGCATCGCACCTTCTAGTGATGTCACTGATCTCCTTTATGCCAGGTATGTATACTGCTCTCTTGCTGGCTGATTATTACTGATATGAGCTGACAACAGAGCAGGCCCTGTCACTTTGTAGATCGCACAGTGTACAGGTGGTAGGGAGAGACATAAGGACGAGCACAGCCCCTGAAACAAGCATCACTGATGTCTCTTTGTTTCAGAGAGAAGGCGGTGACAGTAAAAGCAGCCTCTGCCCCCTCCCTGAAACAAAGCGTCATCAGTGACGCTCATTTAGAGGCTACTCCGGACCCTGTTGTGTTTTTATGCTGTGGACTGTGCGATCTGCACAAGTAATAGTGTCTGTTCTTTTGTCGGCTCAACTGTGCAGTAATGAGCCGCCATCACAGCAGTGTCATAATATGCGATTCTGAAGAGCAGTGACATCAGTAATGTTACTGCCCATCAGAGTACCAAATCATGCACAGCACAGCATGACGAGGAATGTTTGAAGAGCGGTAACATTACTGATATCACCGCTCTTCAGCATCACTTGGTCTCATGCAGTGCAGTGGGACCCGGGAGTTGCTGTTGACAAAGCCTATGGTGTGTCAGAATGAGGCTCTACATGCTCTGTTTGTAGGATTTGCTGGACTTCGTTAGATTTGCTGGACTACGTTGGATTTGTTGGATTATGTTGGACCTTTGTGGGATTGTAAAGCTTTCTATTAAGCAAATAATTAATTAAATGAAAAAAAAAAAACCAATGGGGTCACCCCCATGTTTGGTAACCAGCAAAAATGTAAAGACGAGTGTTGCGTGCTAATATTATCAGGCTGGGAAGGTGAATGGTTATTGGACCATTCCCAGCTGAAAAATATCAGCCTGTGTCGCGGGCGTAGGGGCCGCGCTCGCTACGCTTGGGTCCGCGGCTGCTGCTGCTTGGTGGCTCGAGCGGTGGGCCGGACCCGGGGACTCGAGCAGCGCTCCTCGCCCACGAGTGAAAAGGGGGGTGTTTTGTTTGGGGAGATAGTTCGTGACGCCACCCACGGGTCGTGGTGATAATGGGCACCAGCGCTGCTGGTGACGGGGGATCCCGGGAGCGATGGCAGGGAGCAGCTAGGATGTTGTCCCCTCCGTGGGTAGGGGTTGGTGATCCCGGGGCCCGGTGGTGAATGGGGAGGAGGGCTACTGGGCACAGTGCTGCGGTACGGTGCCTGATGGCACTATTGTACTCACAAGTAAACCACACAGAGTCACTGGTAAACTAGAAACTGCCGGAGTCCACAGCCTTCGGTGCGGAGGGTGTTTGGGGTCCCACACGCAGTACAGCAGGATCCTGTTCTTGTTTTGCAGCCAGACGCTTCTTTCTCCTTCCTCAGTCGGGAACGGGGAGCCCACTCGCCCTGCAGTGATCCAGGTCACCCCTTGATGCCGGCGGGCCACTACCCTGCCCCGGCCACCTCGGGCCCCTTCCTCACACTTCCCTTCCTTATAGCAGCCAGGAGCTATCCTCTCCTGGTCTGCTCTCTTCACACTCCAAACTCACTCTGCACCAGCCCCTCCCCTCCTGCTCAGTTTAGCTCTTACACTGGGGGGGGGCTGTCCTGCTGCACTGGTGTGGGATCAGGTTACCAAGGGGGAGATTGGCCTGCACTTTGCTGGATGTCTGCAGGCTCTGTGACACCCTGGTTTTGCCAGGGCGTCACACCCCCTTGGTAAAACACAGCCCGTCCTCGGGCTGTCTGGGCACCGACATTTATTGTAACGGGAAAAAGAAAGTGCACACATTACAACTATACATCTTCCCACATCGGGAGGTACGTTTACTAAAACTTTAAACTGTTCTGCCACCCCACATCTGTGGTGCAGATGGCCTCCTCCTGAACTTGAGGATGTTCAACAGGGGTGACAGTCCATAAAACAGTCAACTTTTTTAACTTGCAGGTAGCCGTCCATGTTCCGCTACTGTTGATGCTGCCGCCGCCGCTCCCGGGTCCCGTGCTCCGCCTCCTGCGTAAGAGCCAGGCATACTCGGATGCCCTCGGCGCCGGCTACAACCGGCCTCGCTAACTGCCGAGGGCTCCATCTATCACTGGCCTGCTCCTCCTCTCTGCAGGTGCACTCCGGCTGCTCCACAGCCGGGACAGGGTACCTGGGAGCGGCTGGCGCCGCATCTGGGGCATACTTCCAATCGGGTGCCTCCTCCGTTGCAGCCGGGCAGACTGCCGGAGCCGGGTGAGATGTCATCGGGGTTGTGGCTTGCTTGTCCAGGAACGGGATTAGGCAAAGTCCTGGCGTCCCTGCCTTTACAGTCCTAATTACATGACAGGCAATCTTCACCCGCCCCCCCTTGGTCTTTTCGGGGCACTCCGCTTTCTTTCTGCAGTGCCGCCCTGTTTCCAGGGGGCAGGGCTTCACCTTCACGCCCTTTCTCTCGGGAAATATGACTGTGGCATGAATTTTTCGCGCCCAAGATGGCGGACTTCGGGATTTTTCCTCAGCGGGACGCCGCTGACGGGAACTGCAAGGCGCACTTCTACCGGTAGGTAGATTGGCTCTAACCTGTTCGTGATGTGGCGCCCTGGACTAGCCAGGTCGTCACAGGGACTACAACACAACACCTCCACCCCGAGATAGGCACATCAGTCAGACACAAATCCTTGTTGCCTCCCTCCTGGGGCTGATGTCCACACCAGGTGGGGTGGAGCCAGGCGGTTGGCCCCACCCACTGAGGAGTTCACAGTGCTGGAGGCGGGAAAGGAAGTTAGTTAAGCTCGGGCAGAGCTCGAGTGCAGTTAGTGAAGTAGTAGTAGAGGAGCAAACTGACTGTGTCCGGGTACGTGGCCCGGGCACCAAGAGCAAGGTTGGCAGACGGTGGTGGCCGTCTGCAGGAGAGGCGAATCAACGCGGAACCATAGGACCGGGGACGGGTGGTGGCCCGCCGGTACTGAACCGGGGAGCGAAGTGAAGCCAGCACAAACCGGCAGGGCCTGCGGACCCCGACCAGGCTTGGAGTCGCCGTTAAACAGGTCAAATCCGTTAGTGACCGGAACCCCAGGGGTTTCCAAACAGCCAAGACCCGATTGAAGGCAACCGTCCAGACAACAAAAGGGAAATACAGCTACCGCCACAGCTAGAGTTCCCAGGGCCAGAGCCTGCGGGCAAAAGGGCTCCTCCGGCACATATCCACGCTGGGGAGCGGGTTACCGGTGGGAAGCCATCGGGACCAAAGATACACAAAAGGTGCAGGGAAAGGCAGCCACTACCAACCATCCGGGAGAAACCACAGCAGCCGGCTGCGGGACCCATCCATCCAGCCGTTTGTTTTACCAGAGACTTGCATCCATTTGTGGCTGAGTGAGTACTACGGTGCCGTCCGGAACCGCGCTGCACAGTTCAAGCGCCTCCCTGCACCTTGCCCGACCCTGCCTCCCCGTCACCTCAACCGGGCCCCAGGACCACCAACCCCCTACCCACGGAGGGGGAAAATATCTCAGCTGCTCCCTAACAACGCTCCCAGGATCCCCGTCACCAGCAGCGGTGGTGCCCACCTTCACCATAAACCGTGGGTGGTGTCACGGACCAAATCCCCAAACCAAACTACTCCCCTTTCACTCACGGGCGAGGAGCGCCGCTCGAGTCCCCAGATCCGGCCCAACGCTCGAGCCACCGAGCAGCAGCAGCAGCGCCGGACCCGAGCGTGGTGAGCGCAGCGCCCTCCCCGACCGCAACAGTGACGCCAAGTTGTCGCAGGCGGAGGGGCCGCGCTCGCTACGCTCGGGTCCGCGGCTGCTACTGCTCGGTGGCTCGAGCGGTGGGCCGGACCCGGGGACTCGAGCAGCGCTCCTCGCCCATGAGTGAAAAGGGGGGTGTTTTGTTTGGGGAGATAGTTCGTGACGCCACCCACGGGTCGTGGTGATAATGGGCACCACCGCTGCTGGTGACGGGGATCCCAGGAGCGATGGCAGGGAGCAGCTAGGATGTTGTCCCCTCCGTGGGTAGGGGTTGGTGATCCAGGGGCCCGGTGGTGAATGGGGAGGAGTGCCTGATGGCACTATTGCACTCACAAGTAAACCACACAGAGTCACTGGTAAACTAGAAACTGCCGGAGTCCACAGCCTTCGGTGCGAAGGGTGTTTGGGGTCCCACACGCAGTACAGCAGGATCCTGTTCTTGTTTTGCAGCCAGACGCTTCTTTCTCCTTCCTCAGTCAGGAATGGGGAGCCCACTCTCCCTGCAGTGATCCGGGTCACCCCTTGATGCCGGCGGGCCACTTCCCTGCCCCGGCCACCTCGGGCCCCTTCCTCACACTTCCCTTCCTTATAGCAGCCAGGAGCTATCCTCTCCTGGTCTGCTCTCTTCACACTCCAAACTCACTCTGCACCAGCCCCTCCCCTCCTGCTCAGTTTAGCTCTTACACTGGGGGGGGGGTCTGTCCTGCTGCACTGGTGTGGGATCAGGTTACCAAGGAGGAGAATGGCCTGCACTTTGCTGGATGTCTGCAGGCTCTGTGACACCCTGGTTTTGCCAGGCCGTCACACCTGCAGCCGCCCCAGAAGTGCAATTCATATACAGAATTGATGTTCTAAACTCAGAAGAAGGAAGTTCATATCCCAGTGTAACAAGACAATAACAGTGTCAAAAATGTACAAAGGATCTCACACTCAGGATTCCAAAGCCTCAAGGAACAATACAGCCACAGATAACACCACTAAACATAAAGTCATTATCAATGTTCTTATTCAGCCACTCTTAACTGCCTATACTTCCTTCAGGACCCTCATGTCATTACACTGTCATTATTTATCTTTTCCTCTGTGTGTACATTTTCCTTGCTTTCCTTAAGGTAAATGTTATTGCCACCCCATGTACATTAGACTAATGTCGCCTAACTATAATGTGTATGGGGATCCCCAGACCAATGATTGCTACAGAACATAAGGATCTAGCCTGTCCAATTTTGAACTGGAAGCTTTTTATTCTGTACAGACAAAATGTCACCAGAGATGTCTGGCAGCGTCTCCTGTGTATGGCAGGGTTCTGGAAGATAGCTACCAGCTGAATGATCAGCCAAACAGTGGATGAGCGATCTAATGTGCATGGAGAGGGAGGAGGGGGGACGCATTAGGTCTTATTGACATCCTGTTATAGCTCCAAAGTTTTATGTATCTGTAAGAGTTGGCTGAGTCCCAATATTGTTTAGACCATTTTCCTGACTGCAAAATATATGTTTTATTTTAAAGGAAATTGTAGGTCTTGTTGAGTATTAAAATGCTTATGATAACATATGTATATGAGAACATGTACTGCTGCTAGCGAACTGTAAGCCACGATGTAGCAGAGCCAGGACCGTCTAGTGGCCGGCATCTGTCGCGGGCGGCGGGGCGCTGCGCTCGCTATCGCTCGGGTCCGGCGCTGCTGCTCGGTGGCTCGAGCGGTGGGCCGGATCCGGGGACTTGAGCGGCGCTCCTCGCCCGTTAGTGAAAGGAGGGGGGGAGTGTCGTTTGGTTTGGGGATTTGGTCCGTGACACCACCCACGGGTTGTGGTGAGGTTGGGCACCACCGCTGCTGGTGACGGGGATCCCGGGAGCGATGGTAGGGAGCAGCTGGGATGTTGTTTTCCCCCCTCCGTGGGTAGGGGTTGGTGGTCCCGGGGCCCAGTGAGGTGACGGGGAGGCAGGGTTGGCAAGGTGCAGGGTCGCCTGGACTGCGCAGCGCGGTGCCGGATGGCACGGTTGTACTCACTCAGCCACAAATGTACGCAACGCCTCTAGTAAACCAAACGGCTGGATGGACGGGTCCCGCAGCCGGCTGCTGTGGCTTCTCCCGGACGGTTGGTGGTGGCTGTCTTTCCCTGCACCTTTGTGTATGTTCAGCTCTGATAGCTGCCCACCGGTAACCCGCTCCCCAGCGTATATATGTGCCGGAGGAGCCCTTTTGCCCACAGGCTCTGGCCCTCGGAACTCTAGCTGTGGCGGTAGCTGTATTTCCTTCTACTGGTAGGACGGTTGCCTTCTATCGGGTCTTGGCTGCTAGGAAACCCCTGGGGTTCCGGTCACTGACGGATTTGACCTTTAACGGCGAATCCAAGCCTGGTCAGGGTCCGCAGGCCCTGCCTGTGTGTGCTGGCTTCACTTCGCTCCCCGGTTCGGTACCGGCGGGCTACCGCCCGACCCCGGTCCTACAGTTCCGCGTTGATTCGCCTCTCCTGCAGACGGCCACCACCGTCTGCCAACCTTGCTCTTAGTGCCCGGGCCACACACCCGAACACCGTCAGTTTACTCGTTCACCACTCTTCACTCCTCACACTTGCACTTCCCTAACTGAACTGACTTCCTTTTCCCGCCTCCAGGACTGTGAACTCCTCAGTGGGTGGGGCCAACCGCCTGGCTCCAGCTCCTTCTTCACTTTCAGGAAAGAGACAATTGCAGGCAGCAGATAAACCAAACACCGATTTATTAATCAAAGCTTCCATCTTTTTGTTTGCAGCAGGTTTACTTTAGTACGTTACAAGTTACAGGTCCTTTTCTACAAAAACGGTTTCCTTTTCTCTACGGGCACTTTCCTTTGCCTGCAGGGGACATACGTTAACCCCCTAGTAGCTGCGCTCTAACCCGGATTTACTGTAGGGCAGATCCAGCACACACTACCGGCTCTGGATAAGTTCTCACCTCTCCACTTCTTTGTCAGGGCACTAACCTTCGCCTGCAGGCGCCACTTGTTATCCCCCTGATAGCTGCACTCCACTCTAGTACACACCACCGGCTCTGGACTAGTCCCAACTCTTCCACCGTTTCTCATGGGTTTCCTCTGCTTTCTAGCCAAGAGTACTCACTCAGGCTGACTGCCTCGTCTCACTCCCACACTCTGCCCCGTCACCTCAGACCGAGCTTGCTCGCCTCTCACATCTCACTGCACACTGGACTCTGCATTCAGAACCCTTCCTTCCCCACCTAGGCTGCCCTGCCCCTTCCTTCCCTGCCACTGTTACCAGGGGAACCACTGCTCTACACTGGCACCTAGTGGGGAAACAGTTTATGACAGGTAACATTTTACCATCAACATTTACAATTTGCCACCATACTACTGTGGCGTTTTCAGGGGGGAAAAACCGCTCCTTCACTACCAGGGGTCCGACTACCCCTTACATTCCTCCCCTCTTTAACCTCAGCCTCCTGGCGAGGTTCGTACCTGCAAAACAACACATGTAGGAAAACACAATACTTAAAACACACAGACTGGCACACAAGTTTGGTGCCCGGAGTCCCTCCAGGGAAGCTCCCGGTCTTAGTCGCACATCTGCCCGGAGGCCCTCCTCAGGCGCTCCCGGTCTTAGCTGACCTTCTGCCCGGAGGCTATTTCCAAGCGCTCCCGGTCTTTGGGTGGGCAGAAAACAACAGGACAACAAGATTCCTTCTTAACAGTCACGGAAGGAGTCCACGCACAGTTCTGCATTAAGCTCCTCCCGGGTTCAGTACTTTTAACGTTGCTTGAGCTGTAACATTCGCTGGCTCCTAACAACAAACAGACGTCTCTTCCGGATGACCACCTCTTCACACTGGGTGGTATGCACGAAGCCATTCGGCCCGCAGGGCCCTCACATGGTCAGAGAGGGACTGTCCAGGTAAGCGGGGTAGCCTACGAAACGGCTCATAACCCGGTGGCTCCGGTACTTCCTTCTCCGGTTCAGGCCCTTCAGCCTCCTGCGGGGGTGAGGGGGTAGCTGGACGGGACCGCAGTGGGCTGCCGACAACAACTACCGGGTGCGACACCATACTGTGATGTATCACCAGTAATGCCGATGCTTCTCTTGGCTTGTCTCCAGCCGTAGGTTCGGCGGCCGCTTTTGGCGCGATCGTCGGGGTACTCTTCAGCCCACAGGCTTCAGCGAGCGCTTGCTTATGCTGAGCGCGCCTTGCTCTGTTCTCCATTCTGCTTGGTCCAGGTATTGGAGTTTGCTTCTTCTTCCACTGCCGGGGTTGCAATCGCGCCGGGGAAGGTGGAGGCGGTTCTTCTTTTCCCGCTTCTGCCCATACTCTGCCCCCGGCCTCACCCACCAGGTCGGCACAGCGTTTGCGACGCCTCTTCTTTCTTGCGCCGCCGCCCACGTCTCTAGACCTCTGCAGTATCTCGGGGCAAGCACCTCCCCTCTTTGGGCGGTGCACTCCGGGCTTCTTCCTTACAAGCCAGCCCAGCGCTTTTCGTTTGGCGCCCACTTTTCGCGCCTTCACTAAATCCATGAGGACGGCCGCCATCTTGCCGCCATCTTGTGGCCTGTTCAGTACATCAGGCACCACTTGGTCTCTGCTCGGGGTTTCTCTTCTGCAGGCTTGATCCTGCCGACTACGCCAGTTTGTAACGGGGGCAGGGGGCGCCTCAGGGGGTGTAGTCGGGTTCCCTCGCCTTGTGGGCCGCAGGCTGATCCCCGGCCCAGCCGTTACTTGCAAAACAGGTGTGTTGTTGGGGCAGAGTGTGGATGCATGGGGCCCATTCATGACAGCGTTCTTTCTGTGCTCTCTAGCTCCTTCTTCACTTTCAGGAAAGAGACAATTGCAGGCAGCAGATAAACCAAACACCGATTTATTAAACAAAGCTTCCATCTTTTTGTTTGCAGCAGGTTTACTTTAGTACGTTACAAGTTACAGGTCCTTTTCTACAAAAACGGTTTCCTTTTCTCTACGGGCACTTTCCTTTGCCTGCAGGGGACATACGTTAACCCCCTAGTAGCTGCGCTCTAACCCGGATTTACTGTAGGGCAGATCCAGCACACACTACCGGCTCTGGATAAGTTCTCACCTCTCCACTTCTTTGTCAGGGCACTAACCTTCGCCTGCAGGGGCCACTTGTTATCCCCCTGATAGCTGCACTCCACTCTAGTACACACCACCGGCTCCGGACTAGTCCCAACTCTTCCACCGTTTCTCATGGGTTTCCTCTGCTTTCTAGCCAAGAGTACTCACTCAGGCTGACTGCCTCGTCTCACTCCCACACTCTGCCCCGTCACCTCAGACCGAGCTTGCTCGCCTCTCACATCTCACTGCACACTGGACTCTGCATTCAGAACCCTTCCTTCCCCACCTAGGCTGCCCTGCCCCTTCCTTCCCTGCCACTGTTACCAGGGGAACCACTGCTCTACACTGGCACCTAGTGGGGAAACAGTTTATGACAGGTAACATTTTACCATCAACATTTACAATTTGCCACCATACTACTGTGGCGTTTTCAGGGGGGAAAAACCGCTCCTTCACTACCAGGGGTCCGACTACCCCTTACATTTGTGCGACATGGGCAAATCGCTGCCCGTGCCGCACAACCTCGCTTACCCCGTCACATGCACTTAACTGCCCTGCGACATCGCTCTGGCCGGCGATCCGCCACCTTTCTAAGAGGGCGGTTTGTGCGGCGTCATAACGACATCACACGGCAGGCATCCAATAGAAGCGGAGGGGCGGAGATGAGCGGGACGTAACATCCCGCCCACCTCCTTCCTTCCTATTGCCGGTGGAGGCAGGTAAGGAGATGTTCGCCGCTCCTGCGGTGTCAAACACAGCAATGTGTGGTGCCGCAGGAACGAGGAACAATATCGCTAATAAGCAGAGAACAATTTTTAGTTTCAAGACGACCTCTCTGCAGCAAACGATTTTGACCGCTTTTGCGATCGTTTCAGGTCGCTCGTACTTGTCACACACTGCGATATTGTTAATGACGCCGGATGTGCGTAACAAACAACGTGACCCCGACGATAATTCATTAACGATATCGCAGCGTGTAAAGCCCCCTTAAGAGTAAGAGAAGACAAGGCTACAGTCTCAGTGCCAATCAGGGAGCTCAAGAGGTCTGGAGCCTATGGCTCACCCCGGCGGGCTCAGAGAAGTCATACGACTAAACAGCTGTCGGGCGCAGTAGCGGACAACGGTGTAAGGAATAGGGGGAATGGAGTCACAGACCTAGCTTCTTCAGGACAAGATCCAAGGTAGTAGGGATAGGTCGAGAGAGAGTTCCCCACAAAAACAAACGGCAGAAACATGAGAAGTGAGGCCATGTTGGTCATAGTGGTGTGAAGAATAAACTGTACAAGTTTGATTTGCCAAGAGAGCTCTGATGTTGCATGTTTTACTACTTTGTCTATGACCGGGACTGGCAGCCGGGCAATTGACACCGGCCTGAAGAAACCAGTAAGTGGTGGCCCCTTCCCCGCCTGAAGTCATACACACACGGGGACTCCTCGGCGAAGGAGCACGGATCCCATAAGGCCCAGTGTCCATGTCTTCCTTCATATACGGAAGGAAAAGATCAAGGCGCACGCTCCAAATTTGCTGCGTTCAACTGGGAAAGGCCAAAAAAGTGCCCTTTTGGCCTCTGTCTGGCTGTATAAGTCTTTTGAGCTCATTTACACGGGCATACTGAAATATGAATTAAATACAGATGGATATTACAAATTTCTCTTGTACGTAGGTTTGTTCTGCATTTCATTATGGAGTTATTAATTTATCATCTGTATTTCATTCATAAAAAAATATCTTTGTGGGAGACTGGAAAACTGGAGGGTCTATATATTTATAGGTCTGTTACATTAGGAGTATTGCAATATGGCACATGTGTGAGCTGGCATTTTAATCAGCCATCCTAGTATCAAAACCATAACTGCAGCAGACATAAGTGAGCCAATTTAGCACAAGTGCCCTACAACCAGTGGGGTAACAATCTGCATTTCCTGCCAGGCCTGTGCCAGAAGGGTACCCACCAAAACTAGCCACTATTTCATCTAGATGTACATCCAAAGACGCACATTCAGCTGAAATGTATTGTGGTGCAGTGACTTATTGGGTCCCCATGCAGCAATACACACTGCTAGCCAATCAGATGCCGGCAGCTGACATTGGTGTGCCAGTCACAGACAGCACACCGCAGTGATGTCATGCATCGCCTATATGAGGCATGCTGAAGTCAGCTGCTGGTCTCTGTGCTGGATATAGAGGAGGATTCAGCACATCGTGGGAGCGGAGGAAAGAGAGATTTTGTGTTCAAGAACAATGGAAGAACATAGAACATTATTACAGAAGGGGCACAGTATGGAGGATGTTGATACTGGCATGGGGCCAGGATAGGGTACCTTAACCCCTTTGCAACGCGACCAATTTTTATTTTTTTCCTCCCCTTCTTCCCAGGGCCATAATTTTTTTTTTCTGTCATATAAGGGCTTGTTTTTTGCAGGACAAGATGTACTTTTGAATGACTCCATTCATTTTACCACATAGTGTACTGTGAAATGAGGAAAAAAACATTTTGTGGAAAAAGTGACCTTGCAATATGACTCCACTCATCAGTACCACTACGTTGATACCAAACATGTCCAGTTTTTTATATTATTTTAGTGGTGAAAATAATTCAGAAGGTTTTAAATAAATTTTGGGGGATTGTGTTGCCATTTTCCAAGAAGACGTTTAATGTTTTCATTTTTGATGAATGGAGCTGTGTGATGGCTTATTTTTTGCGGGGTGAGACCATATTTATATTGATACCATTTTGGAATAGATATGATATTTGGACCGCTTGTAACAGCATTTTTTATGGTATTACATCTACCAAAAAAAACGTAATTTTGGTCTTCTTGAATTTTTTTTGTTTGCAGTGAAAACTAATCATATTAATTATTTTCATGTTTTGATGGATCGCAGTTTTCTGAATGCGGCAATGCTACATTTTTTTTTTTTAATCTTTCATCTTTATTTTTAATGGGGCAAAAGTGGGGTTATTTGAACTTTTGTTTTTTATATCTTTTCATATTTTTAAATACATTTTTTTACTTTTCACTATTCTTAAAAGTAACCTTAGGGGGCGTGGCCTGCTTGCTAATGGCACCGGTCACCTAGCTGCTGAGCTCCAGCCACCTCGACTCCTAACCGGCTCACTGCGGCTCACCAGTGGCACCAATCTCTCTGCACACGGGGGGAAAGTGCTGCGGAGGTACCCAGGAACGTGGCATGCCAAGGGGAAAGTCCCAGAAGAAGCCGTCCCCGGCGAAAGTTACAGACTTCTTCTCCAGCACGGGACGAGGGAAAATGGCAGCAGCATCCTCCTCCACAGCTTCCTCACGCTCATCCAGGAGGGGATCCACAGCAGGCCCAGACTTGGACACAGACGCTGCAGATATACCGCTTACCAAAGGTACCATGCAGAAACTGCTCAGTGCCCTCCGCTTATCACTGCAGCAGGATTGGAAAGGTATGGTGGCTGAGCTGAGGGGAGATATCACTGCCATAGGCAGTCGCACAGCACACATTGAAACTAAAATGCAGGAGCTGACAAAGTCACACAATAGCCTCATTGATGCCAATGCAGCACTGGAGGAACAAGTGCAAAAGCTCCATACCAAGGTCTTGGATTTAGAGGACAGGTCCCGCAGAAACAACATAAGAATCAGAGGAATTCCAGAGGCCATACCAGACAAGGGGCTGCAGAGCTTTCTAGGCTCCTTGCTGCAGGAGCTGCTCCCAGACCTGTCTGCAACTGATTTCCTGGTGGACAGAATACACAGAGTCCCTAAGCCTAAATCCCTCAGTGCTGATGCCCCCCGGGACACTTTGGCTCGCCTGCACTTTTACAAGACCAAAGAAGCCCTGCTGCAAGCCCTGAGAAGGAGGCCGCCTCTGTCTGAGCAATTCCGGCACCTGTCCATTTTTCCGGATCTGTCTGCAGGAACCCTGGCAAAAAGGAGGGAATTTGCCCCTTATACCAAAATTCTCAGGGATGAAGCTATATCCTATAGATGGGGTTTCCCTGTAAAGATCCTGCTTTTCCGTGCAGGAAACACCCACGTCTGCCATTCCCCACAACAGTTGGCAAAGCTCCTATCCTCATGGAACATGGCAAATCTCCCGGCCAGATCTCCAAGAGCCACAGGATCATCCCAAAGGGATAAAGTGAATGAAGATTGGTCCGTCGCGTGAGTTATGTGATATGTCTGAGTCGCGGCTGAGACTTAGTTGCTACTTTTAAGGTCCGCTGGTTCTGTTCAACCAGGACCCTGAGCCCCCATGGCGGTACATTTCCACCATACCGCAGGCCCCCTTTTTGGGCTTTTTTCTATGTGGACTGATGCTCCCTACATCAGTAATGTTAGTGATGTTAATGTTGTCAGTGTTACCTCTTTCCTGCCTAACCTTCCTTTCTCCCCCCGCAGCTCTAGGCAAGAGACTTTTTTTCATGTACAATGGTACTGAACTGTATGTCTATAAATGTTAGGGGCCTGAACTCGCCGGCCAAGAGATCCATGTTTTGGCGGGAAGTGGTTAAATCCAAATGTGACGTGATTTGTGGTCAAGAGTCTCATCTCCTCCAGGGGGACTCGCACAGGTTAAATAATGCTAAATTTCCTTTCATACTGCTGGCTTGTGGGAAAAAAAAAAAGGCTGGAGTATTCATTTGTGTAAAAAATACTGTTGCGTTCACACTACATTCCCAACATTTAGACCCTGAAGGTAGATACGCCATTATTAATTGCTCCATAAATGGATCTAAGTATACTATTGCAACCCTTTACGCCCCCAACTCTGGTCAGATCAGCTTTCTGCGGAGGTTTCTTTCCAAGCTTTCATCCGTTACAGAGGGTAAGCAAATAATCTGCGGGGATTTTAACATGTTAATGTCCAGCACTCTGGATTGCTCCAATACTGCTGTAAAGAGGAAGGAAATGAGCACAATAATTTCAGAAAGGCATCTCCATGATATATGGAGATACCAACATGCAAATGAGAGGGACTACACATTCTTCTCACCTCGGTTCACCTCATACAGCAGATTGGACTACTTTCTGGTTGAAAGCTCACTTATTTTGGATTGCTCAGATTCAAAAATTGGACTTATAGCTTGGTCGGACCATGCCCCCATATACCTGACAGTCCAGGAGCAAAGCCGCACGCCCGTTTTTACCCGGTGGCGCATGAATGACTCCCTCCTGGCCTGTAGACAAATCTCTGAGGAGTTGCAGGCCGACCTCGCAGAGTTTTTTAAATTTAATGACAACAAGGAGGTGACAGAAGAAACGCTATGGTCTGCACACAAGGCCTTTATTAGGGGGTCATTCATCAAAATTGCCACTAGGGAGAAAAGGAGGCGTCAGGCAACTTCCAAAGCTCTACTGTCCCACATAGCGCTTTTAGAAGCCCACAATAAATCTGCCCCAAACATGTCAACATCTGACGAACTCAGGAAACTAAGAACACAGCTCCGCCAATTGCTGATGGTAGACTATGAGAAAAATTTAAGATCCCTCAAACAGCGGTACTATATGATGGGTGACAGGGCGGGTGCCTTACTAGCAAGGAGGGTTAAAAAACGAGAAATGCAAAACAAAATTGAATACCTCGTGACGGGTTCTAATGCCACAATACGCAACCCAACGGAAATAGCCAATGCATTCGCTGATTTTTATCAGTCTCTCTACAACCTTAAAAATGACCCCACTGCCCCAAAGCCTACCCAATCGGCAATTAATTCCTTCTTAAACAATATTAATCTTCCTCGGTTATCTACAGTACATCTAGAGCAACTAAATTCCCCTTTCTCCCTGGAAGAGGTTCGCCAGGCGGTGATCACAGCCAAAAGAAATTCAGCTCCAGGCCCAGACGGCCTCACTAACTCCTATTATAGGCAATTCACTGAAACCCTGTCTCCTTTCCTCCTGAGACTTTTCTCCTCTTGGCGAGCCACAGCAGATATTTCACCAAATAATCTAGAGGCCATTATAACTACCCTGCCAAAGCCAGGAAAACCCCCTACATCACCAGGAAACTTCAGGCCAATATCCCTCCTAAACTGCGACTTAAAATTGTACGCCAAAATAATCTCAGCTAGAATACATAAAGTCCTTCCATCACTGATTTCCCCGGATCAAGTGGGGTTTGTGGCGGGGAGGCAGGCGAAAGATGGGACGAGACGTATGCTGGACCTGATTGCGGTGGCTGAGGGGAGGAAAATCCCCAGTGTATTCCTGTCCTTGGACGCAGAGAAGGCGTTTGACAGGGTGCACTGGGGATATCTGAAATCTGTACTGGCCAAGTTTGGATTTGAAGGCCCCATACTTACCGCCATAATGGCACTATACTCTAACCCTAACGCCAAAGTTCTGGCATCCGGATTTATATCTCGGAGTTTTGAATTATCCAATGGGACACGCCAGGGGTGTCCGCTCTCCCCTATCATCTATGCCCTTGCTATAGAGCCTCTGGCGCAGACTATCCGTGAATGCCCTCGGATCTCAGGGATTCGAGTGGGGAGTACAAACCATGTGATCAGTCTATATGCGGATGATGTGATTTTATCCTGCACTAATGTAGAGGTGTCCCTAAAACACGTAATGGAGATCCTGTCCTCCTTCGCTCAAGTCTCGTATTACAAGCTTAATATTACCAAGTCCTTAATTTTTCCGCTCTTCCTGCCCGCCTCAACTAGAGCCACTCTTTCTCATCTTTACCCTTTCAAATGGGAAGACGAGGGTATCCCCTACCTGGGTATTATACTGGCCCCGCTACACTCCGTGATCCGGAAAAATCTGCTGACCCTGCACACCTCACTGGATAGAGAACTTACTCGCCTTTCTCTTCTCCCGCTCTCTTGGGTGGCGAGAATGCAGACCTTTAAAATGATCTGCCTCCCAAAAATTATCTACTCACTTCGGTGCCTGCCCCTAACAATTCCGCAACGGTATCTCACCAAAATTCATTCGCTAATGAGTAAATTTATATGGGCTGGGAAAAAACCTAGAATAGCCCTGAGATGCATGCATGCCCCGTTAAGTGGTGGAGGAATGGGTATTCCTAATATTCTAACATACCACAGAGCCGCTATCCTGGAACCGGCTCGAGATTATTGGAGGAATGATTCAGACTTAAGATGGTTACAGATTGAGTACACCTGGGCACAGGTCCACTCCCCTAAACAATTCATAGACTCCCTGCTCCTAACCCCTTCGCCCCCCGGCGATCTTCTACCCACCACAGCAGCTCTAAAGAAAGCTTGGTCCTTGTGGAGCAAGCCAGTGTCACATGCTTTAGGTCCCAGCATTCCCCTTAGATCGCTAGAAGCCTTCATTCCGAACTTGAATCTTGCCGCCTGGACACGTGGAGGTCCAATCACCCTAGCAGATCTCTATAGAGAAGGCGTCCTACTCCCGTACTCAGAAATGTGTGATAAATTTAACCTTCCCCGACACAGTCTATTCCAGTTTTTTCAAATACGTCACTTTCTTCAGTCCGCTCCTCATCTCCCGGCTCCCACGACAGCTGACCACGCCTCAATTAAAAAATTCTTTCAAAATAGCAAAATCAAAGGCCTTTCATATATCCATAATATGCTAAACTCCCCACAACCGGACAAACAATTGCCGTATATGCTCAAATGGGAAAAAGATCTAGCTTCTCCGCTTCCGCCGCAAGAATGGTTCGCGGCCTCAAAATGGATCCACAAGTTCTCTTCTTGTCTCAATCATATAGAGCAAATAAAAAAGGTTCATCTGAGGTGGTACAACTCCCCTACTAAACTGGCTTCTTTTTCCCCACATGTGTCACCACTGTGCTGGAGGGGCTGCAACCACAGGGGCACCTTATGTCATATGTGGTGGTTTTGCCCTAAGTTATCTAACTTCTGGCAGGAGGTGTTCAATCTAATCCATGAGGTTACTAGTCTCCGCCTTTCTCCAAACCCAACCTTAGCGGTGCTACACATTGGCTTAGATGGGATCCCGGATCTTTTAAAAAACATCATTTCTCACATTCTCATAGCTGGCAGGTACTGTGTGGCATACAAGTGGAGGTCGGTGAGCCCCCCTACAAAAAGAGATCTAATTGAGAGGATCAACCTACACTGGCTATACGAAACCAACTTGGCCCCCAACCTAGAGAAGAGAACGGTGAGACTTAAACAATGGCACCCGTGGGCCACTTCCCTTTATGCAACGGCCCTCCCCCAGATACCGACACCTACACCATAAATAAATTGATTATGCCTAAGAATGTCTTGTAGAGCTGCTTCCCCCACCCCCTCTCTTTCCCCCCTCCCTCCCTGCTCCTATGTTCAGGTTGTTGTTGTAAGGGGTATTTAATGTCCCAGATTGATATTCTGATAATGGCTCGAGGCTATTCCACCTCTTGCTACTCAATGCTCCTGTTCTTGATGTTGTTGTATGAGAAGTTTGTATTTTTCTGAAAACTCAATAAAAACCTTTATGATTAAAATAAAAAAAAAAAAAAGTAACCTTAGGAACTTGAAGCTGCGATCGTCTGATCGCTTGTGCTTTATACAGCAATGCTATAGCATTGCTTCATATAGTGAAAATCACAGTCTCCTTTGAAGCTTGGCTACAAGTTTAGTTTCAAAGGAGCGCTGCTGTGACAGGCATGGAGGTCTTTAACAGACCCCTACTATCATGGCAACCTATGAGCAACCTGTGATCATGGGCTTGTCGATGGGCACTTAAAATGGCACGATCCCATGCTAGTGTGTGTTAAATCCCGTTGTCAGAGTTTGACAGCGGAATTTACAGGTTAACAATTGATTTTTAGAGGCACGTATTGGCTGTAATACACAGTCATTAACTACCCAGATTTAGGGTGGGCTTACCCCGTGAGCACGCTCCATAGACATGCCTGCACCATACATGTATAGCGGATGTCGTGATGATCTTAAAGCAGGAAAAGGCCAGAATGGGGGACATTATTACACACAGTAGCTCAGGATTAGAGACATTATAGGAGGAAGGAGCCAGGATGGGGAACATTCTTACTGGAAGGGGCCTTGGATGGGGAACATTCTTACTGGAATATGGGGGACATTACCACCAGAAGAAGCCCAGGGTGGAGGACATTATTTCAGGAAGGAGTCCAGGATGGGTGACATTAGTACTGGGTGGGAGACATTATTAAATTATGGGAGAAGGGCATACTTATATCATTATAAGATTTAGAACACTACAAGGGCCCATACATCCAACCAAAATGCAGGTGGAGGCCCAGGTCAAAATTTTCTACTGGGGCCCATCGGACTCTAGTTACACCACAGCCTATATTTTTTTTTTTAAATTTTGTTCCAGAAATAGTAATGTAAATTTTATAAAGATTTTTTGTTTATTTTTTTCTGAAATACATTTCAGCATATCCCAGCGTAATAGCTGGAACTTGTATGCTAATATTTTCAGTTTTTATAATTGCAAATGTGGTTTAACTACGGTAATTACATGCACAATAAGTTGCTAATAAAATCTCATGAAGTCTGTGAAATGTTAGGACTCTTAAAGTGATTAATGACACTGCTGATGGATTTAGCTCCCCCTTCCACATAATCCCCCCAGATTTTCTCTTTATATCCACATACTTAAATATAATTTTCGAAAGTATCTGTATCACAGCTGATAAATGCATCTGGAGATATCCAGCGCTACAGGCTTTTTTTGAATGATATTTCAGAGACCGTAAAGTAATTTTGTCTGCTCCAAAGGCCAAAAGTCAAACACTCCCCACTGACAAGCCCTGGAGTAAATATATCATAGCCTTGGAAAAACAGTGTCCTTAGGACAAAGGACCAGATTTAGCAGGACTCAGCAAGATTTTACAGAGGATCTGCACAATGTGCACCGTGAAGAGGCCTGGCTATTGACAAGTGAAGTGCACAAATCCATGGCCTAAGAAAGGGCTTTCAAGAGTGATTCCTGAAATTGGGATTGCTATACAGATTTTCTAAATTAAAAGGCACAGCAAAAATAATTCTGCTTTCCATATGACTCTCTATTTTTATAAAGTTAATCTTATTTTTTTAATTTTTTTTCCTCAGTTAGGTAAGTCACAGCATTCCATAATTATAGCGGAGAGTTCGATCCCTATTGAATGCAAGAATGCAGTGCTATTTGTATCTATGTTCTGCATCGTTTACTTAAATTGGATGGCATTGCAGCTCTCTGTTTAAAACTTGAACCAGAACGTCACTTTACCGATAGGAAGCCAATGGGCACCAAGCCTGTTCTTCTGGTGTTTCATAATAATAATAATCTTTATTTTTGTATAGCGCCAACATATTCCACATCGCTTTATCACCAACACTGTCCCCATTGAGGCTCACAATCTAAATTCCCTTTCTGCATGTTTTGGACAGAGAGAACATACAAACTCCTTGCAGATGTTGTCCTTGATGGGATTTGAAGCCGGGACTCCAGCGCTGTAAGACTGCAGTGCTAACCACTGAGCCACCACAAGACTGAAGTGCTAACCACTGAGCCACCATGCAATTCCATGAAATTAAACCTCCACGATGAGCAGGTAATGATATTAGGAGGATCAATCAGATCTTGTGCCTTGTCACATTCTTAAAGGCTACACAATTCAACAGCATGTTACAATGCAGAGGGTACTTGTAAAGACAAAAAAGAGACATTACAGAGTAAACACATTGTTCAACAGATACCAAGACGAGTGAGGGCCCTGCTCGCAAGCTTATAATCTATGAGGAAATAGGGGAGACATAAAATTTAAATAGTAAAAAATGTTTGTACAGTCCGGCCATCAATATATTAAATAGGGTATTCAAATAACGCTGCATGAACGGGTCACCAGCCAGTATGTGTACAAGTACAGAGTATAAAAAGTGCTATGAAGTGCATGGAGTGTGTGTAAACAGATACAACGAGGGACCAGATTTCAAATAAATTTTGTGAAGGAGAACAAAAGTTTTTATAGTGCAAAAATACATTAGTTATTGAAAATTAGGTGACAATTTTTGTAAAAGTTGGTAAAAGATAATTAAAATACCAAAATCAATCCGGATACTATATGTAAGTATAACAGCAAATGCCCTGCAGTAAATGATGATCGGTTCAATATAACAAAGTCAGAGAGCCTTTCTGCAGGGTATTTCTATCGCATAAAAGACAATGTCAGTATATATATAAATATAGCGAGACATATATAAACCCAGCAATCAAAAGGGACCCTGACTAGATACAGAATATTACATATATACAGAACCGATCGGTATTATACAGGGTATGCCGCTCAATTATCCAGGTATGGTCCATAACAAGTCCAAGACTAATCCATCATATGTAATTCCTGCCAGAGCAGGGGTCATATCCTTTAAACCCCGATGGAGGATTCAGTATCGTGGTGCTGGAAAATGTTGGATGATCGGAGGAAGGTGGCCCCAAGACTACCCAACGTACGTTTCGATAAACGTGTTGTTATATCTTCATTGGGATGGGGTGCCACCTTCCTCCGATCATCCGACATTTTCCAGCACCATGATACTGAATCCTCCATCGGCGTTTAAAGGGTATGACCCCTGCTCTGGCAGGAATTACATATGATGGATTAGTCTTGGACTTGTTATGGACCATACCTGGGTAATTGAGCGGTATACCCTGTATAATACCGATCGGTTCTGTATATATGTTTTATGCTGTATCTAGTCAGGGTCCCTTTTGATTGCTGGGTTTATATATGTCTTGCTATATTTATATTTATGCTGACATTGTCTTTTATGCGATAGAAATACCCTGCAGAAAGGCTCTCTGACTTTGTTATATTGAACCGATCATCATTTACTGCTTGGGATTTGCTGTTATACTTATATATAGTATCAGTATTGATCTTGGTATTTTAATTATCTTTTACCAACTTTTACAAAAATTGTCACCTAATTTTCAATAAATAATGTATTTTTCCACTATAAAAACTCGTTTTGTTCTCCTTCACAAAATATGATTGTGCGTTTGTGCGACCTGTGTGGCCTTAGGACACATAGGACCCTCGGAAATTTATTTAGTATGGTTATCTGGAATTTTGCTCTAATATTCAAATAAATTTTGTAAGGGCAAAACTTAAATAGTTACATAAGTGAAGTGATGTAATAGAACAGTTTAAAGAAATGTAGTTTTCGTGCATGTTTAAAACTGTGAGTATTGGAAATTAATTAAATTGTCCTAGATAGTGTACTCCAGAGAATTGGCACAACTTGCAAGAAGTCTTGTAGATGGTAGTGGGAGGTTTGGATTATTTCGGATGTTAATCTTAGGTCATTAGCGGAATGAGGGCACAGATTGGGTGATAGACAGAGATGAAGAAGGAGATCTAGGACAGTGCCGAAGTGTGGAGGGCTTTGTGGGAGAGACCGATAAGTTTATATTGGACTCTGTAGTGGATGGGCAACCAGTGCAATGACTGGCACACACTGGCATAGAAGCATCAGTGTAGCAGTTGGAAAGATTGAAAAATCCTGGCTGCAGCATTCAGGATATATTGGAGAGTTTTGTAAGAGGGAGACCACTTAGTAGTGAGTTGCAATAGTCCAGACGAGAATAAATAAGCGCAACAGTAAGGGTATGTGCCCACGATCAGGACTCACTGCATTTTGGATCCAGCGGGTCCTGACCTGCGGGGCCGCACGTCTCCCCCACAGGTGAACGCAGGAGACCACAGCTGCTTGTATCCTCGATCAGGGTTCAGTGCACTGCGGTCTCTCTCTTCTGTTCTCCCTATGGGGGACGCATGTGAATCCGCAGCAAACAATTGACATGCTGCGGTCTGGAAACACACACCGCAGGTCAGTGTTTGCTGTAGAAAAAACAAGCACAGTGGGCACGGCATGGGATTTCAAGAAATCCCATCCACTGTGCTTGTACTGTACAACGCAGCATTTTGGACCCAGCTGAAACACGCTGCGTCCAAATCGCTGCAAACACTGATCGTGGGCACGTTCTGTAAGAGATTTAGCAGAGTCAATTTAAGAAAAGGTCAAATTCTAGAGATGTTTTTCAAGTGTAGGTGACATAGCAAGTCATTGGATGTAGGGAGTGAAGGAGAGATTTGATTCAAATATAACTCCAGGACAGAGGGCGTGCTGCTAGGGAGAAATGATAGAACCAAACACGGAAATGGTGATATTGGGTTTAGGAAGGTTAGTAGATGGTGGAAATACAAGGAGAGCATTATCGCTACGGCAGCTTCACATGCACTTACCTGCCCTGCAACGTCGCTCTGGCCGGTGAACGGCCTCCTTCCTACGGGGGCGGGTCGTGCGGCGTCACAGCGATGTCACACGGCAGGCGGCCAATAGAAGCAGGGGGGCGGAGATGAGCGGGACGTAAACATCCCGCCCACCTCCTTCCTTCCTCATTGCAGTCGGGACGCAGGTAAGGCGATGTTCCTCACTCCTGCGGCTTCACACACAGCGATGTGTGCTGCCACAGGAACAAGGAACAACATCGTAACATCGGTCCTTCCGAAATTATGGAAATGACCGATGCTACACCGATCATACGATTTTGACGCTTTTGCGCTCGTTAATCGTAGTAAAAAGGATTCACACACTCCGACGTCGACAGCGACGCCGGATGTGCGTCACGTTCGATTTGACCCCACCGACATCACGCCTGCAATGTCGTAGTGTGCAAAGTACCCCTTAAGGGTGCTTTACGCACTGCGACATCGCTAGCGATCTCGTTAGTGATCTCGTTAGCGATCTCGTTAGCAATGTGACACGCCAGATCGCAGATGCGAGCTACCGAGATCGCACATAGGTCATTTTCTAGCGCCGGTCACATGTGTCTCTCCTTATTACAGTACTCCATTTTCACTGCAGGTCTTTTCTGTCTTTACACTTTTACTTCACTCCTTCTCTACTCCGTAAACTTTCTCCTCAGACTTCCCCTCACAGCCTCTCCTCACCGACCTCCTAACCTACTCCGCACCACTTCCTCCCGCCTTTTTCCAACTGTCACTTTGGCCCCTCTCCCTCACTGGGTCTCTACTAGGTTGGGTGGCTACTATCCAATCAGTGCCCTCCCTTTTTACCTGTTACTATGCAGTCTCCCAGGTTAGTGTTGGGGTTGTGTGTGTGGCCTGAAGGTGCTGGTGCGTTTATTCTGGCACGGATATTTCGGGGTTTGGATTACCACTTACATTTTGTGGCACCTGGTACCTCAGGGGTGCTACACTTACTTGTGCAGATCTAGCAGGATATGTCTAAGACTAAAGCCTGCTTTACACGAGACGACCGTTCGTGTGATTTTTTATCCGATGCGTGACGCCCATGTTTTTGTTTTTTTTGATTGCACATAGGTTGTTGTCATACGTTTTGTTTTGAGCAATGACCCAATAGCGATCAGCGATGTATTGATTGTCCATGGCGGCCGTGCCAAAGGCTTCACACATGTTTTGTTTTAGTCAATCTGTCTTTCGTAGGGGCGTTTTTATGTAAACTATACACCCCTCTGTGACATTGTCTATAATCTATCACGCCCAGAATCTTGTTTTCCAGCATACTCCTGTCTTTATTCTTTGGCTGATTGGTTGGCTTTAATATAAATCGTCTCTCGTGCGTCCGTCCTTGTTGTCTCGTTTTTCCCTTGTATCTGCGAACAATTTTTCCTGGCATCCTTCTCTTGGAGAATTTTGTTTGTCTTGCATCAAAGGTTTTTTTTCTTTTGTTTTTTTGGGTTGGTCTTTTTAATGTTAGGTTTTAATATTGTTCAAATAATATTTTGGTTAGGAAAATGTTTTTCCTTATTTTTTAAATTTAATAAACAAAGGTTTTTACCTTTATTTCTTCAATTGATACAGACATTTTATGTTGTTTTACAAAAAAAAAAAGGGGGGCTAAAATAAAACCACAAATACGGTTGCAAAAGGACACAAGCAGAGGAATCCTGAAAAAAACAAAAACAAATAAGTAACACTGTACTATTATACACACTGCGCCAAGGCTACCCAGAATGGACGAAAGTCAGAACACTAGCTCCGGCTTTTATTTCATGATTATCAAATCAAAACGCATCAGCGACATCCAATCACAACATATTAGGCATGTCTATTTAAAATAGCAACTACGCCCTGGACGCTGATGACGTTTCAAAAAACGACGAAGAAAGACGATGAAAGGGAGTCACACTTATCAATATGTCGTTCTGAAAGCCAAAAATAAACGATATTATGGAAATATACGACGAGTACACGATAGCCGATTTCATAACGATTATTGATCATTTGGAATCGCACGGAGGTGACACATGCAAAGATGTCATTACGAACGGCAGAAGTGCGTCACGAAAACCGTGACCCCAACGATGCATCGCACAATAGATTGACTCGTGTAAAGCAGCCTTAAGAACGTGTTTTAGGTGTGAAATGCGTAAGCCATTGTTTTATATTTCGTGGATGTCCATCCAACCTAGTGTTGGTTTTAACCTTATGGAATAAAATAGTTTTTTAACCTTATTTCTTGGACTTGATGCTGGAAACCACTTTTTTCTATTGCCGAAGGTTTGAGGGGTAGAGGCAGAGCTGTGGTGGAGTCTAAAGGGGGCCCGAAAATTTTGGTAGTATGATGCCCTGAAATTCCTGGTGGCAGCCCTGGCTGGAGGGGACCGGGGTGGCTTCCCGCAGTGTGTGCGTTTTCACTT
This sequence comes from Anomaloglossus baeobatrachus, assembly GCF_048569485.1. Classification (NCBI taxonomy): domain Eukaryota; kingdom Metazoa; phylum Chordata; class Amphibia; order Anura; family Aromobatidae; genus Anomaloglossus; species Anomaloglossus baeobatrachus. The sequence goes on along the minus strand of NC_134357.1, from coordinate 140,494,077 downwards.
TCATGCCGTCACCAAGCAGCTGATTAACGCCGCTGGGAGACAGCACTGTTTCTATAGCTGCAGACTAGCCAACGCAGAGATGCAGACTCGTCCACACTGCACACTGTGCGCGGCCGGTGCTGAAGACGAGGGAGTGGCCAGGCAGCAGCTTCTTCTAGTGAAAGATGCCAGGAGGAGAACAGCCAATCAGGAGAGGGAGAAGAGCTTGTTCAGTACAGCCGCGGGAGAATGAAATGATAAAAAGGAAAACAGTGCAAGAGTGAAGGAGTAGAGACTACAGAAGAGAGAGAAAAGCAAACAGAGAGCAGAAAAACAGTAAGAAGCGGAGAACAGAAGGAATAGAAAGAAAAAGCAGAGGAGAGGAGGAGCAGCCAGGAAGACTCACAAGAAGTGCAGTAAAGACTAGAGAGGCCAGAGCCACTATCATCATCTCTGACAGCACAGGAGCAGGTGAGTATTATAATGTACAAATGTCTGCCTGTAACTCTACAGAAAAACTGTCCTGTGCTGTGCCATCACTCTGTGCTCCCCTGTGCCAATACTGTGTGTGTGTTGCCCCTGTGCTGCTGTGCCATCACTGTGAGTTGCACCTGTGCTGTGCCATCACTGTGTGTGTGTTGCCACTGTGCTGTGCCATCACTGTGTGTGTTGCGCCTGTGCCATCACTGTGTGTGTGTTGCCCCTGTGCTGTGCCATCACTGTGTGTGTGTTGCCCCTGTGCTGCTGTGCCATCACTGTGTGTTGCCCCTGTGCTGTGCCATCACTGTGTGTGTTGCCATTGTGCTGTGCCATCACTGTGTGTGTGTTGCGCCTGTGAGGTGCCATCACTGTGTGTATGTTGCCCCTGTGCTGTGCCATCACTGTGTGTGTGTTGCCCCTGTGCTGTGCCATCACTGTGTGTGTTGCCCCTGTGCTGTGCCATCACTGTGTGTGTTGCCCCTGTGATGTGCCATCACTCTGTGTGTATTATCCCTGCACTTTGCAGAGTTTTACTATAGTTCCTACGGCTATAAAGAGGGTCATAATCGTTACCATTAAATGGGGGAGACAGATGTGAAAATGTATATTGTGTGTGGTGAGGTGCACGAAGAAGGACATTGCTACTTTAGGCTAAGTTAACATATTGCAGATTTTTTAGGGATTTGCGGTGTGAACCCACTTGTCTTGGTGCAGTGGACTTTGCTCAGTAACAGGACGGTGGTTATATTCAGACTCTATGTGGTGATATTTGGTCATGGAGTGGCAGCATTATTTTGCAATGTATTATTGGCCTTTATATGGTGGGTGTTGTTCAGTAACACTATGTAGTAGTATGTGTTATTTTTGACTATAACCCGCCCGCAGTAACATGTATAATGATTATTATGATAATATTTTGTTGGGGTTTTTTTTATCGGTGGGGGGCCCCATTCAGACTTTTGCTATGGGGCCCCATGATTTCTATATACGCCCCTGATCATGGCATTCACATGATGCAGTTTGGCAATTTTCTTGGCCGAGAAAATGCTGGGACTGGAGCTCACTTGTGAATTCTTCCGTTGATGGAACCAAAGGTCATTTCTGTAGTCTCATTAACGGGTGTTCAGAGATACAGTTAGACAGAGCATGCCAGATGTGTTGGACTATCCGATTGCTACAAGCTTGGTACTACTGTACCGGCCTCTAAACATTTGTCACCTATGACGTTCATTTTTAGCCAGCACACGATGGTTGATGGTTAGGACAGAACATTACTGGAAATCACCAGGAGAGATCGAAACATTTTTTTTTCAATAAATATAAACTAGGAAAATGCTTAATCTGTTACTAAAAATGTTATGCTTAATATCCTACTGTAATGGACAAACCCTTTAGGATTGGCACTTGCAGCGTACACGCAGCTTGTGGGCAGCTTAAGCCCCATTTATTAAAAATAATCATTCAGACTTCTCCATTAGGAGCCACAGGGAGCGTAACTTTAATTTCCCTGAGACATTTAGATAACAACTACAAAGAGGTCCCATATTTCCTCACAGTTCTGTGACTCACAACTGTTTGCTTTGCTACCGGTTTTAGAAATTATGCAGCAAAAGAAAAGCACTTAACTTTTGTTAAATATATTTTTGGATGTACTGTGTGCGATTCTCATGTAAATATCATCCTGGTTCCTGGAAAATGAAATAAACATTGTCCAAAATATTGTGCTGGATAATTTCCCAGAATAATATAAATACACGGGCTGCTTCTACAGCTTATTTTAAGACTAGCTCTGGTAGGTTTTATTCTATGGTTACGTGGGAAGAGAGTAACCATCAAAACCAAACTCCCTGGTAATAAAATGAAAAGCTCATTAGTCTGTGGCACTGCAGCCACTGAATTTATCTCATTTGCTAAAAGAAACTAAAATTAAGAATATTTGTTACATTTTTTTCAGTTGGTTAAAATTTCTATGTTGATTGTACTCTAACCCAGACTAAAATTTATTGCCGTTTTACTATGTTTATAATTGAAATATTTGGATTTTTTTCTAAAATATCTTTTTATTTTCTTGACTATCTCTTTAAATCACTAGTGTAGAATCTCTAAAGACAGAGAGCACCCTTGACGTGGGTTGTGAGCTTGTGTATTTTGGTCAAAATATCAACCAATATCTCATATTTATATTATATTTTTCTGCAAATTTTATATTTTTACAGGCTACACATAGGCCTATTAATGGTAAAAAGACAAATAAAAGAGACAATTGCACTCTGAAATGCTAAAGCATGAAAACCATGAATGTAGGAATATAGATATGCATTACTGCTAAAGGAAATGGAAGAAAAAATTGGGAACCTACTCTATACTGAAGCTTCTCTCTGGGTTTAAAAACCTCCGGTGTATGGGTGTGTAGGAACCTGCTATATAGGATAAAATCACCTGTGGCAGTAATGCATATCTATATTCTTACATTAATGGTTTTCATGCTTTAGCATTTCAGAGTGCAGCTGTTTCTTTTTTGTGTCATTTTATGTCATGTTCAGTTATGCACCTGTTCACATTGTAGTTTTGGGAGTGCGGTAACTTTTGTCTAGGCCCATCAATGGTGACTCTGCAAACTAGGAGCCTGTCTCTCTGTGATACACTGAGAGAGTTCCGGGCAGCCCACCTAATCGAATAGTTGGGGCACGTAATAGCCTGCACTGGGCACTGTGTTTCACATATCTGTGACTTTCGCCTAATTGCAAGCTTCATCTGTGTGCAATTCTACTGGGCAATCACCCCGTCTATGAATTGGTAGGTTGAGCGAGGTTGTTGTCAGTATTTTGCACTTGTGTCACCTCCTTTATTATTAGGGACTGCTGCATCCAATAGTGCATTTATTTCTGTGACCTGGGCTGGTCAACACCATTGGCTTTTTGCTATGTGTATAACATTTCAAAGTCCGTAAAATTAAACTGATTTCTACAACTTCACCTTTGTAGCAGATTTTGGTTGTTCTTAACCCAGTTTTAAGCCCCCTACACAGCTGTTTAAGTTAACGGGAATCTGTCTGCAGGTTTTTACTATGTCAGCTGAAGACAGCATGCTGCAAGGATTAACAGAAAGAATTCAGGGATGCTTGTCTGGTCAACATCCAATCTGTTGTTTATTTGCTATCTTAGTTTAAGCAGCAGACACTTATCATTGCTTCGATTACAAAGTCACAAGCACAGCAGTTCGGCACACCCCCACCTCTGATTGACACCTTTCTGTCAATGTACAATCTCTATAGAGAGCCTTGTGTGGGTTGGGACTGCTCTCTCAGCTCTGCTACATGACTAAATCTAAACATTCTGTTTGTATTTGAATGGCTGCACCCAGTGATCTAAGTGATACATCATTGGATTCAGGATCTCTTTGCCTACATTATGCTGCTCTCAGATGATGTAGCAAAAACCTGCTGACAGTTTCCCTTTAATGAAGGTGTTTCCACCTACAGTACAGACCAAAAGTTTGGACACACCTTCTCATTCAAAGAGTTTTCTTTATTTTCATGACTCTAAAAATTGTAGATTCACATTGAAGACATCAAAACTATGAATGAAAACATATGGAATGAAATACTTAAAAAAGTGTGAAACAACTGAAAATATGTCTTATATTCTAGGTTCTTCAAAGTAGCCACCTTTTGCTTTCATTACTGCTTTGCACACTCTTGGCATTCTCTTGATGAGCTTCAAGAGGTAATCACCGGAAATAGTTTTTCAACAGTCTTGAAGGAGTTCCCAGAGATGCTTAGCTCTTGTTGGCCCTTTTGCCTTCACTCTGCGGTCCAGCTCACCCCAAACCATCTCGATTGGGTTTAGGTCTGGTGACTGTAGAGGCCAGGTCATCTGGCATAGCATCCTATCACTCTCCTTCTTAGTCAAATAGCCCTTACACAGCCTGGAGGTGTGTTTGGGATCATTGTCCTGTTGAAAAATAAATGATGGTCCAGCTAAACGCAAACTGGATGGAACAGCATGCTGCTGCAAGATGCTATGGTAGCCATGCTGGTTTAGTATGTCTTCAATTTTTAATAAATCCCCAACAGTGTCACCAGCAAAGCACCCCCACACCATCACACCTCCTCCTCCTCCATGCTTCATGGTGGAAACCAGGCATGTAATAATAATAATAATAATAATAAGTTTTATTTCTATAGAGCCAACATATTCCGCAGCGCTTTACAATTAAGAGGGGACATGTACAGACAATATGAGACAATACAAACTAACAAAATTAAGATACCAGGAGGAGTGAGGGCCCTGCTCGTAAGCTTACAGTCTATGAGTAAATAGGGGAGACACAAAAGGTGAATGGGGGGGAGAAAAGCTTGTCATATATGGTCCAGCCATCGATTTAATAGGGTATTCAAAAGCAGCTGCATGAACCAGTCGGTGAGAATTTATACAGGTACAGGGGACGAGAACTGGAAGTAAGCTTTTTGAAGGGCAGAAAGGGACTAGATTAGATCAGGGCAGTGAGGTGATAGGCTAGTCTAAAGAAATGCGTTTTTAGGGCCCGCTTAAAGGTGTGGATGTTGGGAATTAATCGGATTTCTCTTGGTAGTGTGTTCCAGAGCATAGGCGCAGCTCGTGAGAAATCTTGAAGACGGGAGTGGGAGGTTCGAATTGTTGAGGACGTCAGTCTTCGGTCATTAGCAGAGCGGAGGGCACGGGTGGGTGATAGACAGAGATGAGGGAGGAGATGTAGGGTGGTGCAGAACTGTGGAGAGCTTTGTAAGGGAGGCATGTAGAGTCCATCTGTTCACCTTTTCTACAAAGACACGGTGGTTGGATCCAAAGATCTCAAATTTGGACTCATGAGACCAAAGCACAGATTTCCACTGGTCTAATGTCCATTCCTTGTGTTCTTCAGCCCAAACAAGTCTCTTCTGCTTGTTGCCTGTCCTTAGCAGTGGTTTCATAGCAGCTATTTTACCATGAAGGCCTGCTGCACGAAGTCTCCTCTTAATAGTTGTTCTAGAGATAAGGTGTGTCCAAACTTTTGGTCTGTACGGTACATATGAACATGATTATCATTATCACCTGTTTGGTATACTTGGTTACTCATACACCTGACTATAATCTTACAAAATCTCACACTTGGTGTAAATGTACCTAGAAGAATTGATGCTGTTTTGAAGGCAAAAGGCGATTGCACCAATTATTGATTTGAAACAGATTTTCATTTGTTCATTTACTTTGCATTTTGTAATTTCAAATAACAAAACTTAACACGTACTTTTGAAGACATTCTTAATTTTCAGTATTTTTTCCACACGTGCTTAAAACATTTGCACAGTATTTTTTATTACTGGAGGCATAAGGGAATCACTGTACACAAGGGAAATTAGGGGGGTCATTTCTGTTATTATGAGGGTATAGTAACACATTGTGATTAATTCCTTCCAGCATTAAGATGCGAATGATCTTCCTGAGAAAGTTTCCACATGTAAGGGGGGGCTCAGGAGCTCTACATGCGGCTGTTGCTGTCTATATTACATTTCTCTCTATCAGCTGTGGCTGGAGCCAAGTGTCATTGGTGGCTGTTAGCCATTTAAATCCTGCTGTCTTTTTTTTCACAGCAACATTTAAATTGATGTGATCCAATGCTCGTGTGCACCATTCCCTGTAGAACGCGATCAAGGGGAACTGATGGGCTACTTTCACAGCCAAGCATCTGAAGACCCTCAACACTATCTTCTCAGACCTCCTATGAAGCTCGGCTGTAGGCTGAGCTTTATAGGAGACCAAGATTTTTACTGACTAATAATGCATGATTTGTGGAGAAAGGTTGACCTTGATGGACCTGTTTTTTTTTCAGCCTATGTAACCATGTACCATGATATTGCAATATATAGTATAAGCGATTAAGCAATCACAAGTTAAAGTCTCGTAAGGAGACTAAAAAATAAAAATAAATATGAAGAATTTCTACAAGTATAAAAATTCTAATCTACCCCTTTTCCCCCCACATGAAAAATACCAACAGGAATGAAATGACAAAAATAAACATATTTGGTATCCGGCACACTCATAAAAGTCTGATCAAAATAATATGTTCTGTAAACTCTATAAAGATACAAAAAATCAAAAAGGCAGAATTGTCTTTTTTTAGCATTGTATAGGAGCAAGACTGATATTAATAAAAAATGTCAGCTCACCACACAAAGAAAATCAATTCCTCACTCTGCCCCATCAACAGAAAAATAAATAGTACAGGAGTCGGAAAATGCGCAAAGAATTTTTTTTTTTAGTTAACCACAAAAAAAAAGATGCATGTTTGGTATTGCCATAATCGTACTAAATTGAACCATCATGTTCCTAGGCAATTTTTACTGCATAATGAATGCTGTAAAGGCAAAAAACAAAAAATCAATTGCACAATTGATTTTTTTCCACCACTTCATCCCTCTTGGACTGCTTGTCCTGCAAAAACAAGTTCTCATCCAGCTATAGCGATGGAAACATAAAAAAGTTATGGCTCAAAGAAGAAGAGGAGGTAAGAACCACATTTAAAGAGGTTGTCCCCTACTTTTACATTGATGGCCTATCCTAAAGGGTTCTTTACAGGCTGCGACATTCCTAGCAATTGCAAGCGATGTCGAACGCGATAGCACCCGCCCCCGTCGTTTGTGCGACATTTGGTGCTCGCTGCCGTAGCGAACATACCTTGTCAGCGATGTCACTGTGACTGCCGAACAATCCCTCCCTCAAGGGGGAGGTGCGTTCGGCGTCATAGCAACGTCACTGCGGCGTCACTAAGCGGCCGGCCAATAGAAGCAGAGGGGCGGAGATGAGCGGGACGTAACATCCCGCCCACTTCCTTCCTTCCTCATTGCTGGTGGACGCAGGTAAGGGGAGATGTTCGTCGTTCCTGCGGTGTCACACATAGCGATGTGTACTGCCGCAGCAACAACAAAGAACATCGTACCTGCAGCAGCAACGATTTTTGGGAATAGGGGAGTATGTCAACGATTAACGATTTTGCACGATTTTGCAACTATTTCGATTGCACGTAGGTGTCACACGCAACGACATTGCTAACGCGGCCGGATGTGCGTCACGAATTCCGTGACCCCAACGACATCGCTTTAGCGATGTCGCTGTGTGTAAAGCGGCCTTAAAGGCCCTGTCACACACAGAGGTAAATCTGTGGTTGCAGTGAAATTGTGGACAATCAGTGCCTGGTTTGTGGCCGTGTACAAATGGAACAATATGTTCATGATTTCACTGCAACCACAGATCTGCCAAAGATTTATCTCTGTGTGTGACGGGGCCTTTAGGCTAGAGTCACACGAGCGTATTAAAAATCGTTCCCATTTTCATCCAGAAAAGTAGGACAATTTTTTCTCTCTTGTCATCCATGTGGCGTCCATTTTTTTCTTGCATCCATTGACTTGTATTGGTGAGTCTCGCACGATTACAGCATACACTCGCAGCCTGCTGCAACTTCTTTCTCATCTAGAATCACACTTGGTACTGGGCACATGGTCTATGGAGCCAAAGACATGACCCCCTAAGCTGCGTCTATAACAATACAAGGGGAATATTTTTTGTGAATGTTACTGCACATGTATGTACTGACATCGGGTTTTTATATTAACACATTTTAAATATACACAAAAACAAAAAAGAAAATCAAACCAAAAGTTATCAGAATAGGTTGAAAAAAGTTTTAAAAAATGTATATGAGCCTAATTTAACTGTACAGTTCAAAGGCCAGAGTGAAACTTTTTCCTATACACGTTTGTATACTTTGCCAGATGATCTGACATGGCAGAAAAACAAGTACTTTCCAAAATTGCCTCAGAGTCATACATGATTAATGAGGCCACGTCGGTGAAAGGAGGTGGGGGTTCTTTTGAAGTTAGTTTCTTGGTTGAATCATCAATATGAACAGCCATTGCAAAAGATGGGTATTAAAAATGTTTATGTTGCCAGATACCTATAATTATGCCTGTCACAGTAAGGGCTCATTCACACATGACTTTTCACTGCTACCCATTTTTTCACAGATAGAACTTGTACCTATTATAGTTTATGGGGTAGTTGCAGGGGTGTAACGATTGTGCTTGTAGAGGTCCCAGGATGAGGACATATATACTAGGATCTGGACATTGAGTATATCACAAAAGTGAGTACCCGCCTCACTTTTTTTTAAAAAAATATTTTATTATATCTTCTCATGGGACAACACTGAAGATGACACTTTGATACAATATAAAGTAGTCAGTGTACAGCTGGTATAAGAGAGTAAATTTGGTGCCCTCTAAATAACTCAAGACACAGCCATTAATGTCTAAACCGCTGCCAACAAACGTAAGTACATCCCTAAATTAAAATAGACAAATTGTGCCCAATTAGGGATTTACCCTCCCTTGTGTCATGTGACTCAATAGTGTTACAAGGTCTCATGTATGAATGGGGAGCAGATGTGTTAAATTTGGTGTTATCGCTCACACATTCTCTCACAGTGGTCACTGGAAGTTCAAAATGGCACCTCATGGCAAAGAATTATCTGAGGATCTGAAAAAAAGAATTCTTGCTCTACATAAAGATAACCTAGGCTATAAGACGATTGCCAAAACCTTGAAACTGAGCTGCAGCACTATGGCCATACAGTCACAAGACCATACAAAACTATATAGTGGTTTAACAACACAGGTTCCACTCGAAACAGACTTCGCCATGGTTGACCAAAGAGGTTGAGTGCACGTGATCAGCGTCATATCCAGAGGTTGTCTTTTCAAAATAGACTTCTAATAGCTGCCAGCATTGCTGCAGAGGTTAAAGGGTTTGGGCTGACCCGCCTGTCAGTGTTCAGACCTTACGCCACACACTGCATCAAATTGGTCTGCATGGCTGTCGTCCTTTTCTAAAGATGATGCACAAGAAAGACAGCTAGTAGTTTGCTGAAGACAAGCACACTAAGTACATGGATTACTTGAACCATGTCCTGTGGTCTGATGAAACCAAGATAAATTTATTTGATTCAAATGATGTCAAGCGTGTGTGGTGGCAACCAGGTGAAGATTACAAAGATACGTGTGTCTTGCCTACAGTCAAGCATGGTGGTGGGAGTATCATGGTTTGGGGCTGCATGAGTGCTGCCGCCTATGGGAAGCTACAGTTCATTGAGGGAACCATAAATGCCAACGTGTACTGTGACATACTGAAGCAGATCATGATCCCCTCCCTTCAGAAACTGGGCAGCAGGGCAGTATTCCATCATGATAAAGACCCCAAACACACCTCCAAGGTGATCACTGCCTTGATAAAGAAATTTAGGGTAAAGGTGCTAGACCTAAACCCTATTGAGCATCTGTGGATCATCCTCAAATGGAGCATGAAGGAATGCAAGGTCTCTAACAATCACCAGCTCCATAATGTCGTCATGGAGGACTGGAAGAGAGTCCAGTGGCTCCTGTAAAGCTCTAGTGAACTCCATGCCCAAGAGAGTTAAGGCAGTGCTTAAAAAATAATGGTGGCCCCACAAAAACTGACACATTGGAAACAATTTGGCCATTTTCACATAGGGGTGTACTCACTTTTGTTGCCAGCAATTTAGACATTAATGGCTGTGTGTTGAGTTATTTAGAGGGAACACCAAATTTACACTGTTATACAAGTTGTACACTTACTACTTTACATTGTATCAAAGCATCATATCTTTAGTGTTGTCCCATGAAAAGATATAATAAAATATTTGCAAAAATGTGAGGGGTGTATACACTTTTGTAATATACTGTATATACCAGGATGGGCCCAGGATGAGGACATATATCCCAGGATAGGAACATATATACCAGGATGGGCCTAGGATGACAATATATATACCAGGATGGGGAAATATATACCAGGATGAGGACATGTATGCCAGGATGGGGTACATACCAGGATGGGGCTCAGGATGAAGACATATATACCAGGATGGGGGACATACATACTAGGATGGGCATAGGATAATAAACATATATGCCAAGATGAGCCCAGGATGAGGACATATGTACCAGAATGACCCCAGGATGGGGACATATATGCCAAGATGGGAGACATATATATTAGGATGGGGGGCATATATACAAGGATGGGGACATATAGACAAGGATGGGGGACATTTACACCAGGATGGGGATATTTTGACGAGGATGAGCCCAGAATTGGAACCATATTACCCTGGATGGAGCCATGTACAGTACAGACCAAAAGTTTGGACACACCTTCTTATCTCTAGAACAACTGTTAAGAGGAGACTTTATGCAGCAGGCCTTCATGGTAAAATAGCTGCTAGGAAACCAGTGCTAAGAACAGGCAACAAGCAGAAGAGACCTGTTTGGGCTAAAGAACACAAGGAATAGACATTACACCAGTGGAAATCTGTGCTTTGGTCTGATGAGTCCAAATTTGAGATCTTTGGATCCAACCACCCTGTCTTTGTAGAAAAGGTGAATGGATGGACTCTACATGGCTGGTTCCCACCGTTGGGGATTTATTCAAAATTGAAGGCATACTGAACCAGCATGGCTACCATAGCATCTTGCAGCAGCATGCTGTTCCATCCAGTTTGCGTTTAGTTGGACCATTATTTATTTTTCAACAGGACAATGATCCCAAACACACCTCCAGGCTGTGTAAGGGCTATTTGACTAAGAAGGAGAGTGATGGGGTGCTACGCCAGATGACCTGGTCTTCACAGTCACCAGACCTGAACCCAATCGAGGTGGTTTGGGGTGAGCTGGACCGCAGAGTGAAGGCAAAAGGGACAACAAGTGCTAAGTATCTCTGGGAACTCCTTCAAGACTGTTGAAAAAACATTTCCGGTGATTACCTCTTGAAGCTCATCAAGAGAATGCCAAGAGTGTGCAAAGTAGTAATGAAAGCAAAAGGTGGCTACTTTGAAGAACCTAGAATATAAGACATATTTTCAGTTGTTTCACACTTTTTCAAGTATTTCATTCCACATGTGTTAATTCATAGTTTTGATGCCTTCAATGTGAATCTACAATTTTCAGAGTCCTGAAAATAAAGAAAACTCTTTGAATGAGGTGTGTCCAAACTTTTGGTCTGTACTGTATACCAGGATGGGGGACATATCTACTAGGATGGGGGACATACATACCAGGATGAGGGTATTTTGACAAACAAATTGTAAAAAAAAAATTGGACCCAACCGGGTTGCACAGCACTAAATAATCATGGTTGAGCGCTTTATGATTTTTATTGCTGTTTCAATGTTTTTTTGGACTAATTAAATTAGTATATGACAGTGTTTGGATTGTTTACTAGTACCACAATTGTGGTCTATTTATAGTCCATTCATGATTGAGCTGATGTGGCCATGATAGTGATGCCTTATTTGAAGTACTGCTTACTATTTAATGTTTATATTGGTCATTGTTTATTTAAAGCCCCACTCTAGCATCTTTTTTATTTTACCACTGGAGTGGTGCCACTAATCTAAGTTCCCTGCACTCAGTCTCATGTTTAACAGCTGCCGTCCTCATCTTTTATCGGGGCCACTGTGGTTGGTGTCCAGCAGTTTGTGACCTGCTGGATCACTGCAGTGTTTACTGGATGATCTGGAAGTCACAACTCACTGTAAGTCTATGAGAGGCAGAAAGAGGCTCCCATAGACTAAGTGCTCATTCACATGTCCGATTATTCCACGTATGAGAGGAATGGACCGATTCTGATTAGAGTGCGGTCCAAGAGTCGGTTTTTCACATACATGAATAAAATTAAAATAGGTTTCTCTATCGTTTACTATTATGACAGTCTATGAAAACTGCACTGTACTCTGACTTAATTTGAGTGCAGTCCTATTTTTTCACTGACCCATAGACTTACATTTGGATCAAAAATGGACATTCTTTCTGAAAAATAACTGACCTGTACATAAAATATCACAAGTATGAGTTTGATCTGTGAAAAACACGCATAGCGCTCGTACGCAAAATTTGGACAAGTGAATGATCCCTTGAATTGAGAGCTTATCATTGCTCCTCTGACATCTGGTTATTCAGAGGTTATGGTGACAAGATGGCGGATCGGGACCAGAGCAGCGCCAGGAAAAAAGCTGAAGACGGCGGTGTGACGACATTGACTCTCATGGGTTAAAGTTTCTTAACATTCAGCCAGATGTATTGTTCTTTTGTGTATTACCTCATATTTGCTTAGCTATTGTTTCTCCAGACCCTTCCAGTAATCATTGTAATGTAGTTGTGTATTGCTAATGTGATTACCTTAGTAGCCATTGTCTAGTTGGTGACTTGCAGACTCCATGTAGATATCCTCAGTCTTTCTATGCACATCATTTAAATGAACATTATCCATGCAGCTTGAAGTTAATCCAATAAGAGAAGCAATCTTGTCCAACCAATCCGATGAGGACGCAGTGTATCCAAAGGGAAAGCTGTGGCTATAAAAGGGGATTTCTTTAAGTCACCAGGTGGTTGTTGTTGATGGATGTGCATGATCCAGTCTAAGCTCTTAGGAGCTGGCTAGAGGATCAGGATACCTTGTGGCTTCAATCTAGGGACTTCGGTTCCGATTGGAGACCATATCCACAGTCTAGGGATTTCGACTCCGGCTGCCAGGATTATATCATCATACCAGAGACTACTTAAGGAGGAAACCCAGGTTGGGACAAATTGGTCACCTGGTACAGACTTTGCAGACCTCAGCCAGCTTTCTAAATCTGGCGTTATTCCCGTCATGGTGGGTGCCCGTGGGGTGCTGCTGGATTGGAGTAATTAGCCCTGGAACATCTGAGGCATGGACATTCTAAATCCCTGGTGAGCCAGCGGAAGGGTGAGACTCTGTTGCCTGTTACATTTGTGTGTTTTGCTGGTTATGTGTTATGTGCCGTTAATTGTTTGGGGATCCAATAAAGTCTAATTATTGTGGTTCCCTCACCCTGTGTTGTCTGAGTAGTGTTCCGCCCACGGTTAAGGAGGCCGGCGTTCAGTTGGGATGAGCCCTGAGCCACGCTGTCTTTATAAAGGCGGCCGGTTCAGTGGACGAGAGCACCCACTGAGCCCCGTGTCTCAACAGGCGGCTGGTAAGTATTTATACTAGGCTCAGAGATCTTGTGTTAGTAGAGTCACTCCAGTGCTGAAAAGACTGCTGGAGTGATGCTTCAATTAGATTTAGATTAGATATCTGATGACATGAATAATTCTATGTGGCTGCCCATGATTATTGTCTATTAGGAGCTGTGTAATCGTCTCATTCTAGTCCAGAACGGCCTTTTCATACATTTATTGAATAAATTCTTAATTAATCTCAATAAAAAGTTGTATCTTTTAGGAATAAGTCGGGTTCTCTATAACGGACATGGTTAGTAGTTAATATTTTGGAAGAACTCTATGACTTGTTCAATACTCAGTGACTCACTTGTGAATGTAGTGGTAGCTATTGCTTGTCATGGTGGCGGCTCCCTAGAGGTCAAACTGTGACCTGGAGGGAGAGTATACAACCAGGGCACATTTCCATTGTTTTGCATCAGTCACATGCGTTACTTGACGCTTGTGACTGATGCGTTGTGAAGAATAAGAATTCATTGTCGGATTCTGTTTTAAAATGTGAGAGAGAGCGATCAGCTGATCATTCACAATAGCCAGCCACCGGCTTTTGAGAGTGAAGAGATGATCTCCCGGCGGCCGGCTAATGAGAGCGATCAGCTGATCGCTCTCATTAGCAGGGCCACCGGGTGATCAGCTGATCGCTCTCATTAGCAGGGCCACCGGGTGATCAGCTGATCGCTCACATTAGCCGGCCACCGGGTGATCAGCTGATCGCTCACATTAGCCGGCCACCGGGTGATCAGCTGATCGCTCTCATTAGCAGGGCCACCGGGTGATCAGCTGATCGCTCTCATTAGCAGGGCCACCGGGTGATCAGCTGATCACTCTCATTAGCAGGGCCACCGGGTGATCAGCTGATCGCTCACATTAGCCGGCCACCGGGTGATCAGCTGATCGCTCACATTAGCCGGCCACTGGGTGATCAGCTGATCGCTCACATTAGCCGGCCACCGGGTGATCAGCTGATCGCTCACATTAGCCGGCCACTGGGTGATCAGCTGATCGCTCACAGAAGGTGGCTGCCGGGCGATCAGCTGATCGTTCGGCCGCCGAGAGCGTGCGCAGCGAAATCAAAAGGATTCCGTTGCTCAAAAAACGGCTACCTGCTGCGTTCCTGCCGCCCGACGGTCAGTTGTTCCGCGACTGATCAGTCGGGCGGCGGATGCAACGCAGCGTCATCAGTCACAATCCGCCGCTCATACAAGTCTATGGGAACAATGGAATCCGCCAAACGGATTGCGTTATCAGAGCGGCAGATTGTGACTGATCATAAACAATGGTAATGTGGACCTAGCCTTAGATTCAAAGCACCACTCCAGCATTGAAATAAAAAACTAACCCGGAATGGTGCTTTAACTCTGTGTATGGCATCTTTACCGTCACCTGACCGCTGCAGACAGTCACAGGCTTCAGCGGATACATTGCTGTTGTGCCGGACTTTCATTATGTCAATCAGGCCAGCGTCATTGTTCTTACACCAGTGTGTTTCTTTGCTGGTTATTATACCTGATGCCCGGACGCCTTGTGCTGGGGATCAGTGGTGAGCGCCGCGCTGACAGCGGAGGACTACCGCCAGGACTACTTCAGATGAAGGGTATTTTGTGTTTCAGGAGGTAACTGATGGCTCTGCATACACTCATGTGAACACGGCCTTACCCTGCACAACAGCAGACATGTGCATTAGAATTTGCCATCTTTTATTTCATTAATATGCTAACAGAAACCAGGCATGACTGATACAATGCGCCCTGCCCCTGTGCAGCACGGCCGCGTCACTGGAGTTACAACTGGATGCGCCACATTGCATCAGGTTTGGTGATGAGTCAGGATGGGGAGACTGATGACAAACCTCGGGAGGAAGAATGGGAGACACAAACCGCCTGCTAGTCAGCGGCCACGGCATCAGCAGGACAGCACTGCCTCCACAAGCGCGCACACTGCCTGCCAGATGCGCGCACACTGCCTCCACATGCGCGCACACTGCCTGCCACATGTGCCCACACTGCCTCCACAAGCCCGCACACTGCCTGCCACATGCGCGCACACTGCCTGCTATACTCTGCCTCCACATGCGCGCACTCTGCCTGCTATACTCTGCCTCCACATGCGCGCACTCTGCCTGCTATACTCTGCCTCCACATGCGCGCACTCTGCCTGCTATACTCTGCCTCCACATGCGCGCACTCTGCCTGCTATACTCTGCCTCCACATGCGCGCACTCTGCCTGCTATACTCTGCCTCCACATGCGCGCACTCTGCCTGCTATACTCTGCCTCCACATGCGCGCACTCTGCCTGCTATACTCTGCCTCCACATGCGCGCACTCTGCCTGCTATACTCTGCCTCCCCACATGCGCGCACATCCCGGCCGCGCTCCCTCTGCTCCCCTCTTACATCTTGGCTTCCTGCCAAGGAAACGTCCCCAGCGCGCCCCCGCGTGTCCGCACACGAGTATTGCATCCACATACGTGCAAGTGAGCACAAATCACAGCGCTCCTCCGGGAGGCTCGACAGTGACGTCACACGCTCAGCAACAAGAGTCTGTAAAAGTCTTCAAAGTGCGGACCCGTTGGGTCCTAACGCCGCCGGGTAGTTGCAGTGACGATTTATAAAGTGATTGTATGAATTCCTACATTTGTTCACCACATTTGCAGGCTCATTAGACAACAAGAGAGAAAGGACAAGTCATCATCAGCCCACAGCTACGGAAGGGAGTGTGACATAGGAGAGCCTGTGTTATCCCCTTCAGGATCTGCCATTTTGTTTTTTTGCTCCCCTTCCTTCAAGTGCTAGAAAGAACCTTACAATTTTTCCAGCATCATATGCGTGTTAGGGTATGTGCCCACGATCAGTACTCACTGTGTTCAGAACGCGGCGGGTCCTGACCTGTGGGGTAGAGTCTCCTCTGTAGGAGAAGGCAGGAGACCGCAGCGGCCCGTGCCCACGATCAGGGTTCAGTGCGCTGCTGTCTCTCGCTTATGTTCTCCCTACGGAGGACGCATGCGAATCCACAGCAAACCATTGACATGCTGCGGTCTGGAAACACGCACCGCAACAAGCACAGTGGGCACATAGAAATCCATCCACTGTGCTTGTACTGTACAGTGCAGCGGTTGGGACGCAGGTGACGTATGCTGTGTCTAAAACGCTGCAAACACTGATCATGGGCACGCAGCCTAAGGGGGGCTTTACACGTTGCGACATCGCTACTGATATATTGTCAGGGTCACGTCGTTAGTGACGCACATCCGGCGCCGTTAGCGACATCGCAATGTGTAAATCCTAGGTGCGACGATCAACGAGCGCAAAAGTGACAAAAATCGCTGATCTGTGTCACGTCGTTCATTTCCATAATGTTGCTCCAGCTGCAGATACGATGTTGGTTGTCGATCCTGCAGCAGCACATATCGCTGTGTGAAGCCGCAGGAACAACAAACATCTCCTTACCTGCGTCCCGACGGCAATGCGGAAGGAAGGAGGTGGGCGGGATGTTATGTCCCGCTCATCTCCGCCCCTCCGCTGCTATTGGCCGGCCGTTTGGTGATGTCGCGGTGACACCGAACGCACCTCCGCCTTGAAGGAGGGATTGTTCGTCAGTCACAGCGACGTCGCCGACCAGGTATGTGCGTATGAAGCTGCCGTAGCGATAATTTTCGCTACGGCAGCAAACACTATATATCGCATGTACGACGGGGGCGGGTGCTATCGCGCTCGGCATCGCTAGCCGATACTAGCAATGTCGCAGCGTGTAGAGACTGGGTTGGCTGTTTGCAGGGACAAATTGTAGTTATCAATGACTGTTTATTTTACCATATAATATACTGGATAATGTATGAGATTGAAAGAACACACAATGCTGCCATTGTTATTTGTGTTATATAACAGCAAATGTGCAGGAAAAATGCTCCACATTATTATTATAATAATAATAAAATAATTATTGTGGGTAATAGACGTCCCGTCCTCTGCCAAATATAACAGACGTTTGCTTCCTGCGTCCTCTCCTGAGTTCTCTGACTTTGTCCTTGTTCTATCCATGTTTTTCGCTCGCTCATAGTTATTATTAGTACGACATGCTGATAGCCCCTTATTGCATTTTGGGGGGAGCTGCAGAGATAAAAAAAAAACAACAATCTTGGCGTTTGTTTTTTTTTTTCTTTTTTGCCATTTTACCTAAAGGGTACTTTACACGCTGCGATATCTGTACCGATATCGCTAGCGAGCGTACCCACACCCGTCGGTTGTGCGTCACGAGCAAATCGCTGCCCGTGGCGCACAACATCGCTTACACCCGTCACACTACTTACCTGCCTAGCGATGTCGCTGTGATCGGCAAACCGCCTCCTTTCTAAGGGGGCGTTTCATTCGGTGTCATAGCGATGTCACTAAGTGGCCACCCAATAGCAGAGGAGGGGCGGAGATGAGCGGCCGTAACATCCAGCCCACCTTCTACCTTCCTCATTGCTGGCGGGACGCAGCTACGGTGAGTTTCCTCGTTCCTGTGGTGTCACACATAGCGATGTGTGCTGCCGCAGGAACGACAAACAACCTCGCTACTCACCTGTCAAAGATTTTTGGTGTTGGAGCGGCCGCTCCAATACCAACTATTTTTACCTCTTTTGTGATCATTTTAGGTTGCTCAGAGGTGTTACACGCTGCAATGTCACTAACGACGCTGGATGTGCGTCACAAACACCGTGACCCCGAAGTTGCAGCGCGTAAAGCACTCTTTAGGCTATGTCTACGCGCTGCATTTTTGTGGTGACCACAAAAATTCAGCAAAATTATGCGTTTTGATGGGTGGAAAAGGCAGAGAAAAATGCAAAAAGAACTGACATGGTACAGTATTGCTGTCACCACAAAATGCAGCCCCCCAAAAAAACAAGGTCACCACAAAAGGCAGCAAAAAAAGCACCTAAAACTGCAGTATATGCATGGGGCCTAAGGCTATGTTCACACAGTGCATCTTTTCTAACCACAAAGATGCAGCGTTTTTGCTGCGTTTTTACCGCAATTTTCCCAATGCGTTTTTTAAGTCAAATCTATTGACTGGAAGGGCTCAAGAACGCTGGAAAAACGAAAAAAGAACTGACATGCTGCATGTTTAAAAACGCAGCCAAGATGCAGCCAGAAAAAGATGCTCATTGTGGACAGCAAAATAGAAATCTCATAGACTTTACTGGGAGAAGGAAATGCATGTATTTAGGGACATCTCTGTGACCTCAAAAATGCACCAAAAACACAATAAAAGATGCAGTGTGTGAACATAGTCTTAAAAGGATGGTTCACCCATATTTTTTATTGTCTAGTTCGATATTATATTGAGAAACAACGTTTCTCTCAAATACCTTGTGTTGGCAATAGTGCCTGTGAGAGGCGCTATTGCAGACCACTGTTCCCCGCTCTGGTAACGTCACGTCAAGTGCCGCACACGTCACATCCCTGCAGCCGGCTGCAGTCTTCCTGACTCACTGAGCTGTGGGCGGTGTTTCACCGCTGTCACAGCACAGCGCGTCTCCTGCTTGCAGTGTTCTGCAGTGAGGTAGGAGGGAGGAGGGAGCAGATGGGCTGTGACAGCAGTGAAACACCGCTCATAGCTCAGTGAGTCAGGAAGACTGCAGCCGGCTGCACGGATGTGACGTCACCAGAGCGGGGAACAGCAGTCTGCAATAGCGCCTCTAACAGGCACTATTGCCAACACAAGGTATTTGAGAGAAACATTGTTTCTCAATATAATATCGAACTAGACAATAAAAAATATGGGTGAACCACCCCTTTAAGCTTCAAACGTTTTACATTTTGATAGATTTTGATAGATTGGACTTTTACGGACACATTGAGGCCAAATATTTTTAATTAATTTTTACATTTCTAAGGTTTTTTTAATTGGCAAAAAGAAAGCAATTTAAATATTTATATATTTTTTTTAAAAACAAAACATTTTTTATTAATTTAATTCGTCTTTAATGAAACTTTTTACTTTCTTTTAGAGTTCTCCAGGAGACATGAACCTGGGAAGGTTTCATCACTTGTTCTATTTGTGCAATACTGCAGTATATTGACACAATGACGATCTGCTGTTATAGGGGGACCAAGACAGTGGCGGACATACCGCTGATGCAGCCGCGTCAGGGCCCAGAGCAGGAGGGGCCCCCCGACGATCCAAAAACATATGGGGATTCACTTTGCCGGCGGCAGCTTCAGTGCCAACAGGAGAAGCAGGAGGCCCGATCTGCTGAATGCATATGCTGCAGCTGATCTGACACGGGGCCCTTCCCTCACCTGTCCATGCGTTCCGGAGTTGATGTGGCGTTGGTCGTATGCATGGAGACTCGCTGATGTGAATGAGAGAGTCACTCACACTGAGCTGAGCATCAGCGATCGATTCCCTCAGTCTGCTGAGATGCTGCCTATGTCACTATATGCACTGCGCACTCTTCTGAGCGATCCAGGGGGCTGAGAAGTTATAATGACTGTGCTAAGACTGGAGAGGTAAATTGCCCTTAGAAGCAGCAGTTATAGCGGTGTATAGGGAGAAGGGGGTATGGCTGCAGAGCGACCCCTGGTACTGGAATATTTGCGACTTATTGCCTGTCAGCCAATCACAGACTTTACTTTATGAGAACCCCGGTGATTGGCTGACAGGGGAGGATAAGTGTCTTCTCTTCTAGACCCTGAAGTTGTAAATTGGCGCTGGAAGCTGCAGCAGAAGATGACAGTGGTTTGCCAGGACTTGCAGCCTTGTGGAAATTTTGTAAGAATATTGTGGCGCCCCTGAGGCTTCCGTCGCCACAGGTCATTGCACCCCATCCAGCGGTGTGATGCCCCATTCTGGGAGAGGAAGAGAGTGAACTCCGGTCCCCTGGTAAATCCACACTACACCCATTGCTAGGAACACACTGGGACCAGGGAAAGTGGCAGACAACCCTCCCATGCTGCATGCTGGCAGGGGTCGTAAGACCCATCCCTGCTCCTATAGGGTAGAACAGGGCAATTGGGGAGGTGGGAGGAGCCATCTGAGAGCAGACACAGAGAGGAAGGTCAAGTTTAGTCAGTCGAAGTTGGAGAGAGAGTGGGGAAGGAGGAGGAGGCCTGCCGGAGGCAGGCAAGGAGGAGAAGAGAAAGAAAAGAAAGCTCCAAGTCAGACAGGAGCAGAGAAACAGAAAGAGACGCTTCCTGGTGAATATCCTGGGACTCGGAGGGTCCAGGTGACACCACGTAGAGAACAGAAGGAGTCGCAGGGCCACGGGTAGTCTGTATAGCTGTCCAGGGCAGTTTAGAGCTACGGTGGCCTGGTCCACAATAACATCGGTGGAGGGATCAAGCTGCGACAGGGGACGGTCCCTAGAGACTGGAGGAGTGCAAAGATCATCTCCAAACAGTAAAAACCGAGGCCCAGGGAACGTTGTAGACTCCCCGGGCCAGAACCCACAGCAGTACCCCCAGAAAAGGGATAATCAGCCGACAGGTGACTCCCCAGCCTGGAGGCTGTTGTGGAGGCCAAGCCAGGTTCAACCTACCAAGGCAAGGCTAAGGAAGACAGCAGAAGATAGAGACACTAAGGGAAGGGTACCGGCTTTTACTCTCAGAATCACTCAGAAACGGCGGAGGTCCCTGACAGTGGTCCCAGCAGTCCAAGGGCCCCCAGGACCCGACAAGAATTGTGAGTAAAGAACTTGAACTGCACCCTTGGAGTGGTCTCTGTTATTTCAGCTGCATAGACATTCACAAGCACCAACTGTGCCCCGGGCATTGCTCCACCTGTGGGGAGCAGTACCACCATTGCTGCTATATCATCACCCCGGAGGCCTCACACAGCAGCGGCGGCTTAATAGCCGCATACCACAGGTGGCGTCACAAACACAAACTTTATTCACCAAGCCACATATTCTACTGACACCCACCAGGGCCACGGACCCGGGCCCAGCCACCACTGACTACCACCGGACTAGTCCGGCCCGGCACCGGGTGTCCCATAGCCCTGGGGTGGGTGAGTCAATATTGTTTTGGAAAATAAAAAAAAATAGTTTTTATATGAACCATGTTGGGAGTAGTGGTCACCTAAAGAAAGTGACTCTGTCACATAGCCACAAATTGTGTGCACAGCGGCCGGGTAGTGACGTACATAAGCCTGGTCTGTTTCAGGCTGCAATCTCCACAAATACCTTAAAAGGAACCAATTACAAGGATTTTAGTATATAACCTAAAGCCAGTGCTATACTGGCACTATCAGGCTGATTACCTGTAGTGGGCAGCTTGGATGTTTAGGTTTTGAAATCCAAGAAAGTAAAGTTTAAAAAATCATCAGCTTCTTGAGTGACAGTAGCTGAGGATCAGATAATATCTGGGGGTGTATTCATAGTTATCCCCTCCCCCTGTTAGAATTAGCATAAGTATTATACCATCGATTTACATTTTCACTAGCAGGACCTGTGTGAGGTCATACCCATGTGACCAGAAGGGGCGGGGCCTCAGCCAACAAAGTTAATACCAAGAAGCAACATTTTTCTGTTGGCTAAGTCCCCACCCCTAATGGTCACATGGGTATGACCTCAGCACAGGTCCTGCAAGCCAAAAATTAAATTGATTGTATGATACTTATGCTAATTCTAACAAGGGGAGGGGATAACTATGAATACCCTCCCCCAGATATTATCTGACCCTCAGCTGCTGTCACTCAAGAAGATGATGATTTTATAAACTTTACTTTCTTGGATTTTAAACTTATACATCCGAGCTGACCACTACAGGTATGTAGAGAATCAGCATGATTGTCCCAGTATCGCACTGGCTTTAGGTTATATACAAAAATCCTGATGATTGGTTCCCTTTAAGTCTGTATGAGAAATTGCTTATTGGGTCAGTTTACTGTCCATTAAAGCCCCACTCCAGCATTTGTTTTTTATCGCACAGCTGGAGTGGTGCTTTAAATCTAAGTCCCCTGCTCCGTCTTAGGCCTCCTTCACACATCCGTGTATCCGGTACATGTGACATCCGTTTCCACACATACCAGAGACACGGACACACATAGATCCATTAAAATCAATAGGTTTGCACTCATGTCTGGGTGTTGAAACAGACCATATATCCATGTGGAGCCAACATGTGTCCGGCAACAAAGATGTCACACAGAACACACACTGATGTGATCCATGTGACATCAGTGTGACACGTACCAGAGGACATCCATTCACTGAAATTAAATTGATTTTTATACTTGCCTGTCTCCGGTGCTGCTGTCGCTTCTGGGTCCTGCTCATTATGCCTCATGAATATTCACTGCATTCAGCGCAGGCCCGGAAGCAAGTGTAACAGCAGCATCGGAGACAAGTAGGTATACAAGTTCATGCTGTCCGTGTGAGATCCGAATGTCGTACAGCTAACACATGGACAGCACATTGATGCTTAAACACCTTCTTGACCTTGGGCATATCGCTATGTCCAAGGTCGTGACTGTCCCGGTAATGCAGGCTCGCCACCATTGGTTTTTTGCTGATTGCGCTGCATTTTGTGGAGTAACTCCATTCTACAATGAAGAAACTAGTAGCAGATTTTCAAGCAAAAACGCTGGTAACCTGCTCAAAAAGATGCTAAAGT
Source organism: Anomaloglossus baeobatrachus (assembly GCF_048569485.1). Taxonomy (NCBI): domain Eukaryota; kingdom Metazoa; phylum Chordata; class Amphibia; order Anura; family Aromobatidae; genus Anomaloglossus; species Anomaloglossus baeobatrachus. Next base: position 140,470,907 of record NC_134357.1, on the reverse strand, counting down.
GTCTTCTGTCTTATATTTTAATGCAAAAGCCAAAAAACTGCAAATAGAAGAAAGAAAGTGTGAACTGGTGCCAGCTGCTATAACTACACGAAACACAAAAGAAAACAGCTGCACTCTGTAAGCGCTAATGTATATGCAAATATAGAATATAGAAATTTGGTCAGTATATCAGTTTTTGCCATCAGAGTTTTATCAGTTGTTCTTGGATAAAAACTAATAGTAAAGATTTGTCAACCTTCTCCTATTAAACAGTCCGTGAGAAATGGACAGCACATGGGTGGCATGTCTGTTTTTTTCATGGACCCATAGATTTTTTTTTGTTGTAAATGTTGGGAAGTATAGAATAAAGAATACTAAAGTGAAATACCTAGCAAATTAGGAATATGACACTTGTGGTATACAATCATCTAATTATTTTATTAAAGAAAACATGTCAGCAAACAAAATATTTTTTACCTGCAGCCTTAGTGGAAATCTGCAAATACATTTTGTTTTAAACATGTTGTTTTCTAATCGAAAGTGCAGCTGCAAGGAGAAAATAAAGTTATATTCTCCCTGCAGCTGCTTGCTCTCAGTCATCAGGGTGGCACTGGGGCAGTGAACAGTTAGCAGTCACTACACAGTGAGCTTGCTGTTATGACTCAACCTGCTCCATGACTGGCACTTGCTCTTCAGACACACTAAACACTTACTGCACAGAAGGCGTCAATCAAGGAGTATCATTGCAATACAATTAGCTTTAATAAATCTGCCCCAATATGTGTAAATGTGGACCAAGCAGATACAAAGTCTTTTATTATATAATATTTTATGCTACATATCTGCACATGAAAGTTCATCAAACTGTCTATAGGCTGCTTTACACATTTCAATTAAACGTGCGATCGCATTTGCAATCGCACCCACCCCCATCGTTTGTGCAGCATGGGCAATTTGTTGCCCGTGTCGCACAATGCTGTAACTCCCTGTCACACGTACTTACCTTCCATACGACCTTGCTGTGGGCGGCAAACATCCACTTCCTGAAGGGGAAGGGACGTTCGGCGTCACAGCGACATCACACAGCGGGCGGCCAATAGAAGCGGAGGGGCGGAGATGAGTGGGACGTAAACATCCCGCCCACCTTCTTCCTTCTGCATTGACGGCGGGACGCAGGTAAGCTGTGTTCATGGTTCCCGGGGTGTCACACGGAGCGACGTGTGCTGCCCCGGGTACGATGAACAACAGGACGTTCAATTTTTAGAAAATGAACGACGTGTATGCGATCAACGTTTTTGCGTACAATCGGAATCGCACATGCAACTACAACACTAACGATGCCGGATGTGCGTCACTTACGACGTGACCCCGCCGACACATCGTTAGATATATTGTAGCGTGTAAAGTCCGCTTAAGTGTTCTCGATTTCAGAAACCATCGTTATCAGGTCTAGTGCTAAAGGAAGGAAGTGAATACTAAGCGAGACACAATATCTGTACAAGTAGGCCAAGTCTGGGGGTTTCTAAAAGTTCAATAGAACTGGAGTCTGAAATATTCTGTGCTTCTTGTATCTGCAAGGACAGCAGTTCTCATATTGTAAAATATCTGGTTCTATAAGGGAGCCTGCATATATTACTAACAAGCACGCAGGATCTGAGGGAAGATTGGTACATTTCATTGTCAGTACATATCAATACTGAGAAAATAATTGTAACTTATTGTCTTTATTATTATTCAGGACTTCAGTTCTTTTAAACAAATTTTTTTATTATTATTCAGGCACAAGACTGCAACTTTGAGTTATATGAGCATAATATGGTGCCCATACTGGTGTTTGGGGCACTACAGTGTATCCGTATGCCTCTGATTTCGTACAAAGGCTTGCAGGTTTTTTCCTGTTGGGTTCTGTATTTGCTATCTGTAAACTGTGAGCAAGCGAAACTCCGGGCTTGTGTATCTCACTGTACTTCCAGTTACTGTACATTAATTTTCTGTTCTGAATGAATGGTGGGTCTGATCAGCACGTCAGAACCTCAATGGGATTATTCAGTTAAAAAAACCCCTTTTATTGTACCTTATTGAAAACTGAATAAAGAGAGAGGGTTTTCCCATTAAGAAACCTCATCCCTTGTCGTGATCAGGGTAGACAGTGTCTACACAAAGTATCTGTCTTTGGAAGACGTATACTCTCCTGCATTGCAGACAACCCATTGATTTGACTGGATATTTTTTAATGTGGTGGCATTGTAGGAAAAGTAAACCCAATTTTAGTTCCCGAAATACAACTATTCATTGAAAGTTCCAGCAAGGAGGACACGTCAAAATGTTCTTCACCGAAATACAGCTGATCATTGAAGGTTCCAGCAAGGAGGACACGTCAAGATAAGATTTTTGGCCATGAACTGTTCTACCAAGTAAGGATTGTCCAAAACAAAGAATCCCTTGACTACAAACACAGTCTGCCTCATTTGCTGCCCTTTTCTATTCATGTAGCAATAAATCAGCAAAAACTGGACCTCCAGTGGTTTTATTGAATGGACCCTAGTTTATCATAAGATTCTATGTTGATCTATGTTTGCTTTAGTAGAATCGTCAATGAAAAACAGAATAAATCTCTTGAAGCAGGATCAACTCTTCTTTATTACAAAACAATTAAAACCAATTCAGATCCATGATTAAATCTGATGCGTTTCTGGCAACCAAACGCCCTTAGTCATAGTATGAAATAGTAGAATCGCCAATGGTTTCTGTTGAAGCGCGCTCAGTGCAAAATGGCCGTCATTCCGTATGTAACCCGCATCTGTGGCCACACATGCTTTGTGTTAATGTTTTGGCACAATAAAGAAGAATTTTATGCAACAGTGAATGCCATCCGACAATTTTTCTCCTTTGGTTATGGACTTTAAAAATTAAAGGGGTTACTCAGGCCTTTCAGCTTAATATACGTCATCAATATCAGATTGATAGGGGTGACTACAGAGCACACCCACAGATCAGCTGTTTGCAACTTTTCTGACTCTGTATTCTTGTAAGTGGCTGTTCACAAATCCTGCAGCTTTGCTCCTATTAAATTGAATGGAATGGCCCATAAAAATAAAAAGCTTATACTCAACTCCTGTGTCAGCGCTGTGGCCACCACGATGTGAGTGGGATGTATACACAGGCATCTCCCAAGTGATGTATATACACCAGTCCTGGTGTATCTTACGTTATGTGTGCAGCATAATATTGTATATAGTATGGTGCCGTGTATATAGTGTGGAATCCACACTATATACACTGGCATATTTATACACTATATAGTATATACACAGCTGCATTCTATATTCTTTATATTCCTCTTGGATGGATGTGGGCTGATATATTTAGGCTGGGAAGGGCCAAATAACTATGGGCCTGTCCCAGCCCGATAATAGCAGCCCACAGCTGTCTGCATTACTTGGCTGGTTATCAAAACAGGGGGAACCCCACACCGTATTTTTTACATTTATTTATTCATGAGGTTAAATAAGGTTAAAATCACCCTTTAGTGTCTTTCATGTGGCACTAAAAGGTGTTTTAAGCCTTGTTTAAACTAATAACTAAATAATTTAAAAAAAGATGTAAGGTCCCTCTATTTATGATAACCAACCAAGGTAAAGCTGATAAAGCTGATATTATCAGGCTGGGAAGGTTGCTGGATATTGGCCCCTTCTCTGCCTAAAAATAGCAGCCCACAGTTGCCACAGAATTAGCGCATTCATTAATTGCACCGATTCTGGCTCTTTGCCTGGCTGTCCCGATTGTCCTGGTGTGGTTTCAATTTGGGTAATATTTTTTTGGGGTTGATGTCAGCAATTCTCAGTATCTGTATTGTTCTGTATATATACACTGCAAAGTAGCACTTCTCCTGTCCTGTTGTCAGAGAGGCAGTATTGGATTTTGGGATGATCAGTATTTAAATGTTGTTTAAATTGGTTATGCCAGGTTTGTAAGTTATCACCTATCTTCTGGATACAGGATGACTTTGTGTTCATTATGGATCTGAGCGCTGGGACTACCATGATCCCGAGAACCGCAGCCTTGAAGAGGGCCATGTAAATGGAGCTGTGATTGGTCATATGTACTAATGTCTCCTTCACGTTTGGCTCTTCAAATAACTCCTTTAAATGAGTAGTGAGGGACATAACAAAGTAAAAGCAAAATTCACTGATTGGGGGTGGTGGGTGATATAGTATGTGTTTTGGTGGGGTTTGTGTGCAATAGACCTTCATCAGACTATTGAGTTACAGTATGTTTGTGGTGGAGTTGGTCTGTGTCAGACTTTTCTCGCTTCCTCGTAGCGGCTGTGTGTCATTCTTGGCTACTCCTGCTATTCTCATGTGTAGACCGGTGTGAGTCACCTGGAATCACCTGATGTCGCCTGTCTGGGAGGAAGGTTGGCTCGTATTCAGAAAAGACAAGTTTATGTACAGTCTGTGACAACAGGTTTATGAGACTCAAAAAAACAAGGGAATTTTCTTTTCAACTACTTTGTGCCTAGACTTGACATTGTCTCTTTATATTCTATTCACCTAATTTACCATTTCCTTCATCGTCCTGATCCTTTTGCTTTAAGTTCCTCCACTTAAGATGTGCCCTCTCTTCCTTACCTTGTCTTGAAATATCCTAATAAATGTCATGAGATGACCAGCTGTGAAATTACAAAAAAAGTTTTGTTACTCACCGCACCCTACGGAATAACGCAGCAGATCCTCTTTCCTAAGCTCGTCATTTCATGCCACACATCTCAGGATATCTCAAGCCAAGAGGAAGGGATAGGAAGGACATCTGTATTTCTATTTCCTATGATCATAAGCTAGATGGATTTATTCTTCTACAGGCTCACCCAATATTAACCCCATCTAGATAGCCATTTTCCGTTTTTTTGTTTAATTTTTTACATTTTTCCATCAACTCAGCTCTATGAGGGCTTATTTTTTACGGGACGAGCTGTAGATTTTAATGACATCATTCATTGTACCATTTAATTGAAAGTAAGAAACAATTTCCAAGTGGGGTGTACAGGGCACCCTCCCAAACAATTTCAATATTGTAATTTGAATTTCTTTCTTTAGAGAGTTTCTATTGTGGTAATAATGAACTGGCAGCATGATTCTCTAAGTCACTATGATAGTGATGGTGCTGAGACCCCAAACTTGTAGTTTTTTTGTATATTTTAGTGTCTAAAAAATCCAAACAAAACAGTTTGGCGTGCAGCGCCATTTTGTGGGAAAAGTAACGTTTACTTCCCAATAAATGTATGTCTATGTTTTTTTTGGTTTGTTTTGCATAGTGAGCTTTTTCTTTATTGCTACCATTTTGGAGTGTGTATGATTTTTTGATTGCTTATTATTACATTTTTTGGGTAACACACACCACCCCAGATGAGTCAATTCTGGTATTTTGATTTTTTATTTCCCCACAGCATTTATCTTACTGGTTAATTCATTTATCTTTTCATGGATGAGACTTTTGTGGACATGGCATTTCCAAATATGTTTCTTTTTTATTTTTTTATTCTTTATTACTGAACTGGGGAAAATAAAGGGTTTTTTTTGTTATTTTTTTTTAGACTTTTAAATTTATTTACATTTTTTACTTAGAAGACTTGAAAGAGTGAGAGATTTATCGCTTGTTCTGTATGCTACAATCCTACAATATTTCAATATGTACTGAAAATCATATGACTGGGCTTCCTAGAAGTATGGATGATGACGATAGGTCTTCACCTTAAAGGGGTTGTCCACACATTGATGTAAAGCTCATAAATAAGGCTTTTCTCAAATACCTTGTGTAGTCAATTGTGCCTCCGAGCGACGCTATTGCGGTCCACTGATCCCCATCACATGACCCCCAGACTCCATGATCTCTGAGCTCAGGTGATGTCACGAGGTTGGCCCTAGTCTCCCTCAGTGACTGCACTGTGGGCAGAGTTTCACCGCTCGTCACAGCACAGTATCTTGCGCGTTCTCTCCTTCGCTGCAGAGCGCCACAAGCAGGAGCGATGCTGGGCTGTGACGAGCGGTGAAACTCCGCCTACAGCCCAGTCACTCACGGAGACTGGGCCGGCCTCAGGGATGTTGAGTCACCTGGAAGTTGACGTGACATCACCGGATCTCAGAGGTCATGGAGCCCAAGGGTCCCATGATGGGGATGAGCGGACCACAATAACGCCACTCAGAGGCACAATTGACTACTCAAGGTATTTGAGAAAAGCCTTATTTATGAGCTTTACATCGATGTAGCCACTATGCTGTGTAGTGGACCACCCTTTTAAGTTCCTGCTTCCATTAGCAGGCACTTGATCATCAATATGAGGCCTTCTCAGCACTTTAAAATGTTTCTTTAATTACATTTAAGAAATTGTATGGGAAAATATAGGTATAAAAATGTAGCAGAGCTGAAATTGTAATTTCGCATATCATGATTTGTTAACTCTAGTTTTACATATGACTAAAAGTAAACTTACATAAAAGAGTTAAAGAGGCTATCCTCTATTTTTACATTGATGTTCTATCCTTAGGATAAGTCATCAATATCTGATCGGCCAGGGTCCGACGCCTGGCACCTCCGCTGATTAGCTATTTGTCGGCAGCAGGCAGCTGTGAATGCTCAGTTCTGGAGCTGCCCCGTCAACTAATATTGGCCTTGGCCGAGCACTTCACATCCGCCTCCTATTGATTTGAATGTGAGGCAGATGTAGAGTACCCAACCGCGGATGCTATCAGAACACAGAGAAGCTCTAGAACTGGGCATTTCCGACTGCCTGCTACTGGCACCAAGAACAGCTGATCGGCGGGGGTGCCAGGTATCAGACCTCGGCCAACCAGCTATTGATGACCTATCCTAAGGACAGGCCATCAATGTAAAAGTAGTGGCCAAACCTTTAACATTCTGCCACAGGTAAAGAGTTAGTTTGCCCAAACTCTTCAAAAGTCATTAAAATTGAGCTATTTTATAGATTATAGCATTATAGCATTAATTTGGTAGAGTATAAATCTCTTCGGGTTTCTTTTAACTACCAAGAATAGTTTAGTTTTATAGAGACTTGTCTTAGAAAATTCTCCTTACATAATTTTTACTTTTTATTCTTTCTCCTTCTATACATCAAACATAAAAGTAGACAGAAACAAAAGTTCCAGGCGGCACACAATCCAAGGTGCACGTGTCCAAGGAAGGCATCTACAGTATAACTTGAACAAAGGACCGGCACTCCAAATCTTCTGGAATTTTTTACACTTTATTCCACATCATAAGTATATATTTTATGCCTGTATACTTATGTTTAAACTGTGTTTATTAAGCAATATCGTACAAAGGAATATCCGTACAATATGCATATACATTTTTCCATGAAATACAGAAAAGAAAAACAAACTTATTACATGAGAACCTTTCTGTATAATTGTGCTTGATTAGCAACTTATTCTTTACCTTTTCAGTAATACCCAAGGTACTAAAAGACCTTAAATAAGTATTGGCGCCAGAGGTAAACAACTTATCCTCTATTGTTTCGGTAATGTCCAAAGTATCTAAAAAACCTTGACTACAAATAAAATAAAATAACAGACTAGAGAAAAGAGGAAAAGGGTCTGATTGAAAAAATGAAAATAGATAAAGAAAAAGTGAAGAAGATAAGGGAGGGAAGAATGAAAGAAGGAAAGATGAAAAAAAGGAAAAAAAAGAGAGAAAAAGGAAAAAAAAAGGGGGGGGGAAGGGGAATGGGAATAAAGTCTCTTCTTCCACTCACACCCTTTCAAGTACCTCCCTGAATTCAGGGGAGTCCAGATACACAATCCAAGGTCCCCAGAGCCGAGCAAATTTATCACCTGTGCCATCCCTCTCCGCAGTGAGGTCTTCCATCCTCTGAAGGCTGACCATCTCCCCTACCCAATCCACCAAGGAGGGGCTCCTTGTGGACTTCCACAGTCTTGGGAAAACCATCCGAGCTGTGGTTAAACAATATCTCAACAAGTCGCCCTTCTGGGATTTGATAGAGCCCGGAAGAACTGAAAGAAGAGCCACCTGTGGAGAGCTACGTACCTGGTTTCCACTCATCTTCCTGTACACATAGAATATTGACTCCCAGAAAGTTTGACTTTTAGGGCACCTCCACCAAATATGTAACATGGAGCCTCTATCCACCCCACATCTCCAGCACCTATCGGATACCTGAGGGAAGACCTTGTGTAGGGTCTCCGGGCAACGGTACCATCGGGAGGATTTTGTAATTTTTTTCTTGTGCTGAGCAAGCCATTGACAACCTGTGGGTCCAAAAAAAGGCCCTCTTCCATTCCTTCTCTGTCACGTCTACCCTGAGCTCCTCCCTCCATCTTGCGGCGAATTTAATGCCACCAGCGTCATCTTTCTGGTTCATGTGATTATAGAGTAGTGAAATGCAGTGAGTAGGCGGCGACTCCAATAAGAACAATTTTTCAAACTGTGTAGGGCAAGCAGCAAATATTTTTTCTCTGCCCCCAGAGGAAAGAAACAATCTCAACTGCGAATATTCCATCCAAGACACCTCCCCCCTCTCTCCCCACGCCTGTATACTTATGATGTGGAATAAAGTGTAAAAAATTCCTGAAGATTTGGAGTGCCGGTCCTTTGTTCAAGTCAAACACAAAAGTAGTCTCATTGTTTTAAGCCATTTTGCTCAGACTTGAATGTGACGCAGAAGCCACCTAAGGGCTCATGCGCACGTAACTGCTGAATATTCTGCAGCGATTTGACAGCACATGTGCGCTTCAAATCGCTGCAGAAAGACTGCATAATGGATGCAGTTTTTTTTTAGAAAAAAGCCGATTTCATGCGCTATGGCTGCTGCTCCCACCATAGACAGAGTGGGAGCTGCATCCATAGCGCACGGAATAATTGACATGCTCATTTTATGAACACACGTATTTGGGTCAAAATTTTAGCACCCAAATCGCTGTGTTCATAAAAGCATCGTGCGCACGTAACATGCACAATCTTCATAGATTCATAGATTGTGCAGGGGACGCAGGATGCATGCATTTACACTGCAGTGCAATATGCAGCGTAAATGCATGCAATTACGCAACGTGCGCACGAGCCCTGAGGCTGCATAAAAAATCATACTTTTATTTATCAAATTAGTTGCATAATGAATAGAAAATATAGTCCAGACATTGACGAGGTTAGAAATAATGATTTTTACTTGAAATAATAATTTTCTCCTTCAAACTTTGCTTTTGTCGCAGAATGCTACTTTGCAGCAATTCCAGCTTTGCAGACCTTTTGCATTCTAGCTGTTAATTTGCTGAGGTAATCTGGAGATATTTCACCCCATGCTTTCCCCCTCCCACAAGTTGGATTAACTTGATGGGCACTTGTTGCCTACCATACGGTCAAGCTGCTCCCACAACAACTCAATAGGGTTGAGATCTGGTGACTGGGCTGGCCACTCCATTACAGATAGAATACCAGCTGACTGCTTCTTTCCTAAATAGTTCATGCATAATTTGGAGGTGGCTTTGGGTCATTGTCCTGTTGTAGGATGAAATTGGCTCCAATCAAGCTCTATCCACAGGGTATGGCATGGTGTTGCAAAATGGAGTGATATCCTTCCTTATTCAAAATCCCTTTTACCTTGTACAAATCTCCCACTTTACCAGCACCAAAGCAACCCCAGACCATCACATTACCTCCACCATGCTTGACAGATGGCGTCAGGCAGTCTTCCAGCATCTTTTCAGTTGTTCTGCATCTCACAAATGTTCTTCTGTGTGATCCAAACACCTCAAACTTTGATTTGTCTGTCCATAACACTTTTTTCCAATCTTCCTCTGTCCAATGTCTGTGTTCCTCTGCCCATATTAATCTTTTCCTTTTATTAGCCAGTCTCAGATATGACTTTTTCTTTGCCACTCTGCCCTGAAGGCCAGCATCCCGGAGTCACCTCTTCACTGTAGATGTTGACACTGGCGTTTTGTTAGTACTATTTAAGGAACCTGTCAGTTAAGGACCTGTGAGGCATTGATTTCTCAAGCTAGAGACTATAATGTACTTGTCTTGTTGCTCAGTTGTGCAGCGGAGCCTCCCACTTCTCTTTCTACTCTGGTTAGAGCCTGTTTGTGCTCTCCTCTGAAGGGAGTAGTACACACTAATATAGGAAATCTTCAGTTTCTTGGCAATTTCTTGCATGGAATATCCTTCATTTCTAAGAACAAGAATAGACTGTCGAGTTTCACATGAAAGTTCTCTTTTTCTGGCCATTTTGAGAGTTAATAATGGAACCAACAAATGTAATGCTCCAGATTATCAACTAGCTCAAGGGAAAGTCAGTTTTATACCTTCTATAATCAGCAAAACTGTTTTCAGCTGTGCTAACATACTTACACAAGGGTTTTCAAGGGATTTGCAAACATCCATTAGCCTTCTAACACAGTTATCCAACAAAATGTACCATTAGAGCACTGGAGTGGTGGTTGTTGGAAATGGGCCTTTATACACCTATGTAGATATTGCATTAAAAACCAGACGTTTGAAGCTAGAATAGTCATTTACCACATTAACAATGTACAGAATGTATTTCTGTTTAATTTAATGTTAGCCTCATTGAAAAAAATGGGCTTTTCTTTCAAAAATCAAAAAGGAAATATCTAAGTGACCCTAAACTTTTGAACTGTAGTATATACAGTATACAGTGCCTACAAGTAGTATTCAACCCCCTGCAGATTTAGCAGGTTTACACATTCGGAATTAACTTGGCATTGTGACATTTGGACTGTAGATCAGCCTGGAAGTGTGAAATGCACTGCAGCAAAAAAGAATGTTATTTTTTTTTTTTTTTTTTTAAATTGTGAAAAGTTTATTCAGAGGGTCATTTATTATTCAACCCCTCAAACCACCAGAATTCTGTTTGGTTCCCCTAAAGTATTAAGAAGTATTTCAGGCACAAAGAACAATGAGCTTCACATGTTTGGATTAATTATCTCTTTTTCCAGCCTTTTCTGACTAATTAAGACCCTCCCCAAACTTGTGAACAGCACTCATACTTGGTCAACATGGGAAAGACAAAGGAGCATTCCAAGGCCATCAGAGACAAGATCGTGGAGGGTCACAAGGCTGGCAAGGGGTACAAAACCCTTTCCAAGGAGTTGGGCCTATCTGTCTCCACTGTTGGGAGCATCATCCGGAAGTGGAAGGCTTATGGAACTACTGTTAGCCTTCCACGGCCTGGACAGCCTTTGAAAGTTTCATCCCGTGCCGAGGCCAGGCTTGTCCGAAGAGTCAAGGCTAACCCAAGGACAACAAGGAAGGAGCTCCGGGAAGATCTCATGGCAGTGGGGACATTGGTTTCAGTCAATACCATAAGTAACGTACTCCACCGCAATGGTCTCCGTTCCAGACGAGCCCGTAAGGTACCTTTACTTTCAAAGCGTCATGTCAAGGCTCGTCTACAGTTTGCTCATGAGCACTTGGAGGACTCTGAGACAGACTGGTTCAAGGTTCTCTGGTCTGATGAGACCAAGATCGAGATCTTTGGTGCCAACCACACACGTGACGTTTGGAGACTGGATGGCACTGCATACGACCCCAAGAATACCATCCCTACAGTCAAGCATGGTGATGGCAGCATTATGCTGTGGGGCTGTTTCTCAGCCAAGGGGCCTGGCCATCTGGTCCGCATCCATGGGAAGATGGATAGCACGGCCTACCTGGAGATTTTGGCCAAGAACCTCCGCTCCTCCATCAAGGATCTTAAGATGGGTCGTCATTTCATCTTCCAACAAGACAACGACCCAAAGCACACAGCCAAGAAAACCAAGGCCTGGTTCAAGAGGAAAAAAATCAAGGTGCTGCAGTGGCCTAGTCAGTCTCCTGACCTTAACCCAATTGAAAACTTGTGGAAGGAGCTCAAGATTAAAGTCCACATGAGACACCCAAAGAACCTAGATAACTTGGAGAAGATTTGCATGGAGGAGTGGGCCAAGATAACTCCAGAGACCTGTGCCGGCCTGATCAGGTCTTATAAAAGACGATTATTAGCTGTAATTGCAAACAAGGGTTATTCCACAAAATGTTAAACCTAGGGGTTGAATAATAATTGACCCACACTTTTATGTTGAAAATTTATTAAAATTTAACTGAGCAACATAACATTATGCATCTATTAATAAATCCTGCTCTTGTTTGAAGTTTGCAGGCACTAACTTATTTGCATCTTATCAAACCTGCTAAATCTGCAGGGGGTTGAATACTACTTGTAGGCACTGTATATATATATATATATATATATATATATAAAATTGATAAAATATTATATATAAAATATTCATATGTATAAAATTGCCTTATTCTGTCTGTCTGTCTGTCTTGCTCCAAAATTCTGTCGTTACCGTGACAAGCGTCTCATTGGCCGCTCGCCTCGCCTCAGCTCCGCCCCCCCCCGCACGGATTGGCCGCTCGCCCAGGCTCTGCCCCCACACCGATTGGCCTCTCGCCCCGGCCCCCTGCACGCATTGGCAACTCGGCCACGCCCCGCCCCCCTCACGCATTGCACGCTCGCTCTGGCTCCGCCCCTCGCACGCATTCCCCGAACCGACACGGAGCCCCGACTCCCAGGTGAGTGCTGTACCCCCGGGAGTCCACACCAAGGTACGCCGGCAACCCAGCCGACACATACCCTCGCATTGCTGGGGTTGCCGGCGTATGCTGGTGTGGGCTCCCGTGCGTACGGGGGGCGGGGTACGCTGGTAACCATGGTACAGATTGGGTAATATTGTGTAGCATGGTTACCAGCGTGTGCCGGCTCCCTGCCCATTCAGATTGTTGGTCTCCCGCTGTCACATGCTGATGCGTGCTGCACAGCAGGAGACCAACAAGTGACCCAGCACTGTCTCTTTGAATACTTACCTGATGTGTAACATGCTTACTAGCATACCCCGACTCCCGGCACACGTACGCTGATAACAATGATACACATCAGGTAACTATGGAAACCGCTTTGCATAGTTGCCCCCTCGGCCACGCCCCCACGCTCGGCCACCTTCCCCCCACACTCTGCCCCCTTGGCCATGCCCCCCACACTCTGCCCCCCTCGGCCACGCCCCCACACTCTGCCCCGCTCGGCCACCCCCCCCACGCTCGGCCACGCCCCCACGCTCGCCCCTCGGCCACGCCCCCACACTCTGCTCCCCCTCGGCCACGCCCCCCACTCTGCCCCCTCGGACACGCCCCCCATACTCTGCCCCTCGGCCACGCCCCCACACTCTGCCCCTCGGCCACGCCCCCACACGCTCGGCCACGCCTCCCCGCTTGGCCACGTCTGCCTCGCTCGGCCACGCCCCCCACACACATTGGGCACCTTTACACCTCCCCCCAGGACTACTCCACCTATCAGACACCTCTCCTCCAGGACTACTCCCCCTATTATACTCCCCTTCCCCAGGACTACTTCTCCTATTATCCTCCTCTCTCCCCAAGGACTACTCCTCCTATTATACTCCTCTCTCTCCAGGACTACTCCTCCTATTATACTCCTCACCTCCAGGACTACTCCTCCTATTATCCTCTCCCCCCAGGTCTACTCCTCCTATTATACTCCTCTCCCCCCGGGACTACTCCTCCTATTATACTCCTCACCTCCAGGACTACTCCTCCTATTATCCTCCTCTTTCCCAGGACTACTCCTCCTATTATCCTCCTCTCCCCCAGGACTACTCCTCCTATTATCCTGGTCTCCCCCAGGACTTCTCCTCCTATTATACTCCTCTCCCCCCAGGACTACTTCTATTATACTCCTCTCACCCCAGGACTACTCCTCCTATTATCTTCCTTTCTCCCCAGGACTACTCCTCCTATTATCCTGCTCTCCCCACAGGACTACTCATCCTATTATCCTCCTCTCCCCCCAGGACTACTCCTCCTATTATTCTTCTCTCCCCCCAGGGATACTCCTCCTATTAGACTCCTCTCCCCCCAGGACTACTCCTTCTATTATACTCCTCCCCCAGGACTACTCCACCTATTATCCTCCTCTCCCCCCAGGACTACTCCTCCTATTATACTCCTCTCCCCCCAGGACTACTCCTCCTATTATACTCCTCTCCCCCCAGGACTACTCCTCCTATTATACTCCTCTCCCCCAGGACTACTCCACCTATTATCCTCCTCTCCCCCCAGGACTACTCCTCCTATTATACTCCTTTCTCCCCAGGACTCCTCCTCCTATTACCCTGCTCTCTTCCCAGGACTACTCCTCCTATTATACTCCTCTCCCCCAGGACTACTTCTATTATACTCCTCTCACCCCAGGACTACTCCTCCTATTATCCTCCTTTCTCCCCAGGACTACTCCTCCTATTATCCTGCTCTCTCCCCAGGACTACTCCTCCTATTATACTCCTCTCCCCCCCGGACTACTTCTATTATACTCCTTTCTCCCCAGGACTACTCCTCCTATTATCCTGCTCTCCCCCCAGGACTCCTCCTCCTATTAAAGCAAGCATTGTTGACCTTAGGGAGATCAACATATCCACTGCGGAGACACCATCACGTGTTTCTCAACGCAGTGATTCTAGAGCAAAGCCCCCTGGGAAGTATGCAAATGAGAAAGCCGCGGAGACACCATCACATGTTTCTCAACGCTGGCAGGAAACTAGCCAGGTCTTTCACCGGGAAGGAACAACCACGGGAAGGGCAGTCTCCAGTCAAGGAGACCACCTATACCAAACATGGTATCCATCCACAGACAGCCGTTTCGGGGTATTTGTCCCTCATCAGTGTGGAGTAGGAATCTAGCTAGTGGGGGCAATGCCTAGTAAAAGACTACTTAAGCAAGCATTGTTGACCTTAGGGAGATCAATATATCCACTGCGGAGACACCATCACGTGTTTCTCAACGCAGTGATTCTAGAGCAAAGCCCCCTGGGAAGTATGCAAATGAGAAAGCCGCGGAGACATCATCACATGTTTCTCAACGCTGGCAGGAAACTAGCCAGGTCTTTCACCGGGAAGGAACAACCACGGGAAGGGCAGTCTCCAGTCAAGGAGACCACCTATACCAAACATGGTATCCATCCACAGACAGCCGTTTCGGGGTATTTGCCCCTCATCAGTGTGGAGTAGGAATCTGGCTAGTGGGGGCAATGCCTAGTAAAAGACTACTTAAGCAAGCATTGTTGACCTTAGGGAGATCAACATATCCACTGCGGAGACACCATCACGTGTTTCTCAACGCAGTGATTCTAGAGCAAAGCCCCCTGGGAAGTATGCAAATAAGAAAGCCGCGGAGACACCATCACATGTTTCTCAACGAGAATTGCTCTAGAATCTCTGCGTTGAGAAACACGTGATGGTGTCTCCGCAGTGGATATGTTGATCTCCCTAAGGTCAACAATGCTTGCTTAAGTAGTCTTTTACAAGGCATTGCCCCCACTAGCCAGATTCCTACTCCACACTGATGAGGGGCAAATACCCCGAAACGGCTGTCTGTGGATGGATACCATGTTTGGTATAGGTGGTCTCCTTGACTGGAGACTGCCCTTCCCGTGGTTGTTCCTTCCCGGTGAAAGACCTGGCTAGTTTCCTGCCAGCGTTGAGAAACATGTGATGGTGTCTCCGCGGCTTTCTCATTTGCATACTCCTCCTATTATACTCCTCACCTCCAGGACTTCTCCTCCTATTATACTCCTCTCCCCCAGGACTACTCCTCCTATTATCTTCCTCTCTCCCCAGGACTACTCCTCCTATTAGACTCCTCACCCCCAGGACTACTCCTCCTATTATACTCCTCTCCCCCTAGGACTACTCCTCCTATTATACTCCTCACCTCCAGGACTTCTCCTCCTATTATACTCCTCTCCCCCAGGACTACTCCTCCTATTATCTTCCTCTCTCCCCAGGACTACTCCTCCTATTAGACTCCTCACCCCCAGGACTACTCCTCCTATTATACTCCTCTCCCCCCAGGACTCCTCCTCCTATTATCCTGCTCTCCCCACAGGACTACTCCTCCTATTATACTCCTCTCCCCCAGGACTCCTCCTCCTATTATACTCCTCTCCCCCAGGACTACTCCTCCTATTATCTTCCTCTCTCCCCAGGACTACTCCTCCTATTATACTACTTTCCCCCCAGGACTACTCCTCCTATTATCCTCCTCTCCCCCAGGACTATTCCTCCTATTATGCTCCTCTCCCCCAGGACTACTCCTCCTATTATCCTCCTCTCCCCCCAGACTATTCCTACTATTATACTCCTCTCCCTCCAGGACTACTCCTCCAACACACACACACTGCACAAAACATACCTCCCCCCAAAACACACACACACACACAAACTGTGCAACACATACAGCACCAAACACACACACACAATGCTGCAGACACACAGCACTCCACAAACAACACAACACACACAATGCAACACACAGCACCACACACACACACAACGCTGCAGACACACAGCGCTCTACAAACAACGCAACACACAAACAACACCGCTCTCACACACCCAGACAACACCCAGAACATTTACAGCGCACTACACAAATACTTGGCAACTACAGACAACATCTATATATATATATATAACAAAAATCATACAGTAACTACACAATAAATTCTAGAATACCCGATACTTTAGAATCGGGCCACCTTCTAGTATATATATATATATATATATATATATATAAAAATATATATATATATAAAATCTATCTATCTATCTATATATATATATATATATATATATATATATATATATATGTATATATATATATATAGCGGCTTGCAAAAGTATTCGGCCCCCTTGACCTTTTCAACCTATTCACACATTTCAGGCTTTAAACATAAAGATAAAAAATTTTAATGTTATGGTGAAGAAACAACAACAGGTGGGACACAATTGTGAAGTTGAATGATATTTAATGCTTATGTTAAACTTTTGTAATAAATAAATAACTGAAAATTGGGGCATGCAATATTATTCGGCCCCCTTATGTTAATACTTTGTAGTGCCACCTTTTGCTGCAATTACAGCTGCAGTCGCTTGGGGTATGTCTCTATCAGTTTTGCACATCGAGAGACTGAAATTCTTGCCTATTCTTCCTTTGCAAACAGCTGGAGCCCAGTGAGGTTGGTTGGAGAGCGTTTGTGAACAGCAATTTTCAGCTCTTTCCACAGATTCTCGATTGGATTCAGGTCTGGACTGTGACTTGGTCATTCTAACACCTGGATATGTTTATTTGTGAACTATTCCATTGTAGATTTTGCTTTAAGTTTGGGATCATTGTCTTGTTGGAAGAAAAATCCCTGTCCCAGTCTCAGGTCTTTTGCATACTCCAACAGGTTTTCTTCAAGAATGGTCCTGTATTTGGCTCCATCCATCATCCCATCAATTTTAACCATCTTCCCTGTCCCTACTGAAGAAAATCAGGCCCAAACGATGATGCTGCCACCACCATGTTTGACAGTGGGGATGGTGTGTACAAGGTGATGAGCTGTGTTGCTTTTACGCCAAACATATCGTTTGGCATTTTGCCTAAATAGTTCAATTTTTGTTTCATCTGACCAGAGCACCTTCTTCCACATGTTTGGTGTGTCTCCCAGGTGACTTGTGGCAAACTTTAAACAACACTTTTTATGGATATCATTGAGAAATGGCTTTCTCCTTGCCACTCTTCTATAAAGGCCAGATTTGTGCAGAGTACGACTGATTGTTGTCCTATGGACAGAGTCTCCCACCTCAGCTGTAGATCTCTGCAGTTCATCCAGAGTGATCATGGGCCTCTTTGGTGCATCACTGATCAGTCTTCTTGTTTGAGATGAAAGTTTGGATGGACGGCCAGGTCTTGGTAGATTTGCAGTGGTATGATACTTCTTCGATTTCAATATGATCACTTGCACAGTGCTTCTTGGGATGTTTAAAGTTGTGGAAATCTTTTTGTATCCAAATCTGGCTTTGAACTTCTCCACAACAGTATCACGGACCTGCCTGTTGTGTTCCTTGGTCTTCATGATGCTATCTGCACTTTAAACAGAACACTGAGACTATCACAGAGCAGGTGCATTTATACGGAGACTTGATTGCACACAGGTGGCTTATATTTATCTTCATCAGTCATTTAGGACAACATTGGATCATTCAGAGATCCTCAATGAACTTCTGGAGTGAGTTTGCTGCACTGAAAGTAAAGGGGCCGAATAATATTGCACGCCCCACTTTGCAGTTTTTTATTATTTACAAAAGTTTAAAATAAGCAATAAATTTTGTTCAACCTCACAATTGTGTCCCACTTGTTGTTGATTCTTCAACAAAATGTTAAAATGTTTTATCTTATATTTGAAGCCTGAAATGTTGGAAAAGGTTGAAAAGTTCAAGGGGGCTGAATACTTTCGCAAGTCACTATATATATATATATATATATATATATATATATATACACACTACAGTTCAAAAGTTTAGGGTCACTTAGATATTTCCTTATTTTTGAAAGAAAAGCACATTTTTTTCAATGAGGCTAACATTAACCCCTTCACGACCATGGACGGATATATCCGTCATGGATCGTGTCCTGGTAAGCCCTGCCCCCTGCGTGGATCGGCACACATATCAACATATCAACATTTTCAACAGCTGACATGTGTGCCTACATGTTCCGAGTGGAATCGCATTCCACCCGGAACATTAACCCCTTAGATCTCGCTGCCAAAGTCTGGCAGCGAGATCTATATGCGCGCGGCCATCTTTTTTACTTACCGCCGCCCCCTCCGGACGTCACGTGAGTGATCACGTGACGTTCGGTGGTTGCCATCGTAGCACAGGGTCATGTGATGACGCCTGGTGCTACGAAGTTTCACTTTCATTCTTCCGCAAGTTTTACGCAAAATGTAATAACAGGCGATCAAAACGTAGCATCTGCGCAAAAATGCTACCATTAGAAACATCAGCTCGAGACGCAAAAAATAAGCCGTCACTGAGCCATAGATCCCAAAAAATAAGAACGCTACGTGTTTCGGAAAATGGCGCAAAACGTGCGCCACTTTTATTGGACAAACTTGTGAATTTTTTTTAACCCCTTAGATACAAGTAAACCTATACATGTTTGGTGTCTACAAACTCGCACCGACCTCAGGTATCATACCCACACATCAGTTTTACCATATAGTGAACACCGTGAATAAAACATCCCAAATACTATTGTGCCATCACACTTTTTTTTCAATTTTTCCACACTTGGAATTTTTTTGCTGCTTTCCAGTACACCATATGGTAAAACTTATGGTTTCATTTAAAAGTACAACTTGTCCCGCAAAAAACAAGCCCTCATATGGCAAGATTGACGGAAAAATAAAAAAGTTACGGCTCTCGGAAGAAGGGGAGCAAAAAACAAAAACGCAAAAACGGAAAGTGCCCCGGGGCTGAAGGGGTTAAATTAAACAGAACTCGGGAAACAGATATGGTGATCCAATAATCTTTATATTTTTTATTATATTATTATGTTTCTTCATTCATTTGAAAACTTCAAGTTTCGACCTTCATTCATGAACGCTTTTGGCATTATAAATAGCCATTGTCAAAGAATAGGTCTATATGAACAAAATAACAAAATCAACAATCAGTACATATACTAATCCATATACAACACTGATACAAATACAGCAACAATAGGCACTAGATCATAGTATTATATTATAACAAAATGTAGAATTATATCATAAATAATGGCAGGAGGCGCCTATGTACCTAAGTTACTGAGTCACAGAATGTGGGCACCTATAGGTATCTTTGTAATAACCAGAAAAACTGTAAGAAAAAAAGGAAAAAACAATGCAACAAGCCTGTAAGGAACAAGGAAAATTAAAAGAAAATTAAAAGAAAAGTAAGTGGAAAAAAATAAAAGGAAAAAACAGAAAAAAAAGAATAAACAGGAAAAAACATGGAAAAAAAAAAAGAAATAAGAAAAGAAAAAAGAAAAAACAAGAAGTAAAAGCAACCAAAAAGGAAATAAGAGAAAATCTACAACAGATATTAGAAAACAAAAAATAAATAAAAAATGAAATAAAAAAATGCTATACAGATAAGAGAAAGAAGAAAAGACATAAAACATATAAGATATATCAAAAAATTACTATAAGCAAAAGCAGGTATGAAAGAGCATAAGAAGGCACAGGTGCAGTCTAGCAAGTGAAGAGAGGATAAACGAGAACCTGGTAAAGCTGAAAATCAGCATGCAATTTAGGGAGCAACACTCCAGGTGCTGTATTTGTATCAGTGTTGTATATGGATTAGTGATTACTAATTGTTGATTTTGTTATTTTGTTCATATAGACCTATTCTTTGACAAAGGCTATTTATAATGCCGAAAACGTTCATGAATGAAGGTCAAAACTTGAAGTTTTCAAATGAATGAAGATACATAATAATATAATAAATAATCAAAAGATTATTGGATCACCATATCTGTTTCCCTCGCTTTGGTGTGCCAGAGTTACATTTTCAATATTGTCATTTTTCTCTGAGCACCCCTCAAGAAGACAGTGAGCAAGATTAATCGTTCATATTAAAGTAAACAGAAATACACTCTATACACTGTTAATGTGATAAATGACTATTCTAGCTTTAAACGTCTGGATTTTAATCCAATATCTACATAGGTGTATAGAGGCCCATTTCCAACAACCACCACTCCAGTGCTCTAATGGTACATTGTGTATGCTAACTGTGTTAGAAGGCTAATGAATGTTTACAAATCCCCTGAAAGGCACTGTATATATATATATATATATATATATATATATATGTATGTATATATATATATATATATATATATGTATATATATATATATATATATATATATATATATATATTATATATATACACACAGTACAGACCAAAAGTGTGGACACACCATCTCATTCAAAGAGTTTTCTTTATTTTCAGGACTCTGAAAATTGTAGATTCACATTGAATGCATCAAAACTATGAATTAAAACATGTGGAATGCAATACTTAAAAAAGTGTGAAACAACTGAAAGTATGTCTTATATTTTAGGTTCTTCAAAGTAGCCACCTTTTGCTTTGCACACTCTTGACATTCTCTTGATGAGCTTCAAGAGGTAATCACCGGAAATAGTTTTTCAACAGTCTTGAAGGAGTTCCCAGAGATGCTTAGCACTTGTTGTCCCTTTTGCCTTCACTCTGCGGTCCAGCTCACCCCAAAGCATCTTGATTGGGTTCAGGTCTGGTGACTGTGGAGGCCAGGTCATCTGGCGTAGCACCCCATCACTCTCCTTCTTAGTCAAATAGCCCTTACACAGCCTGGAGGTGTATTTGGGGTCATTGTCCTGTTGAAAAAGAAATGATGGTCCAACTAAATGTAAACCGGATGGAATAGCACGCCGCTGCAAGATGTGGTAGACATGCTGGTTCTGTATGCCTTCAATTTTGAATAAATCCCCAACAGTGTCACTAGCAAAGCACCCCCGCACCATCACACCTCCTCCTCAATGCTTCACGGTGGGAACCAGCCATGTAGAGTCCATCCATTCACCTTTTCTACAAAGACAAGGTGGTTGGATCCAAAGATCTCAAATTTGGACTCATCAGACCAAAGCACAGATTTCCACTGGTCTAATGTCCATTCCTTGTGTTCTTTAGCCCAAACAAGCCTCTTCTGCTTGTTGCCTGTCCTTAGCAGTGGTTTCCTAGTAGCTATTTTACCATGAAGGCCTGCTGCACAAAGTCTCCTCTTAACAGTTGTTCTAGAGATGAGGTGTGTCCAAACTTTTGGTCTGTACCAAATATATATATCTTGCTCAAAAAATAAGGGGAACAGTTAAACAACACAATGGTACTTTAGTGTTCCCTTTTTTTTTTTTTGAGCAGTATATATATATATATATATATATACATAAATATATGCAGCATGTAGTCATGGCCAATGTTGGAACCCTTGAAGTTGTTCCACAAAATGAAATATTTTCCTCAGAAAATTATTATTAATATTATATTATTATTATTATTATTAATAATAATAATAATAATAATATCCTCCAACACACTGTGCCTTTGTATAATATCCCCCCACACACATTGTCCTTCTGTATAATATCCCCCCACACACATTTTCCCTCTGTATAATATCCCCCCACACACTGCTCCTCTGTATAATATCCCCCCACACTGCCCCTTTGTATAATATCCCCCACACACTGCCCCTTTGTATAATATCCCACGCACACACACTGCCCATCTGTATAGTATCCTACCACATACTGCCCCTCTGTATAATATCCGACACATTTCCCTTCTGAATAATATCCACACACACACACACTACCCCTCTATATTATATTCCCCTACACACTGCCACTTTATATAATATCCAACCATACACTTCCTCTCTGTGTAATATCCAACCACACACTGACCCTCTGCATAATATCCCTCCCACACACTGCCACCCTGTATAATATTCCCCCCACACACACTTCCCTTTTGTATCATATCCCCCACACACACTGCCCCTCTGTATAGCATCCCGCCACACACTGCACCTCTATATAATATTTCTACACACACTGCCCTTCTGTATAATATCCCCCATAATGCCCATCTGCATAATAGTCCCCACACACTACCCCTCTGTATAATATCCCACACACTGCTCCTCTTTATAATATCATCACACATTGCCCCTCTATATAATATCCCCCACACATTGCCTATCTGCATAATATCCCCTGTTATTTGTTCTTTTTTGTAACATAAAGGCCTATCTGTGACACTTGTTTAACATATACAGTATTTGTGAGGTTTCTGTTCACAAATCCCCCTAAACAAAACCACAGATTGACATTAAAAAATGCAATGTAAAAAGTTCTTTATTTTTTCTATCAAGAGCAAAGAAACCTTTAAATGTGTTGTGCTCTACTCGGACAATGCCTTCTCAATTCATGTTTCCCCCTTTTTAAATAAGAACACTTACGCAGTATGCACATGTTGCATTTTTTATGGGTTTTTTTAGTGCAGATTTGTCACAAAAACCGAAGGGACTCCCGATGCCAGTCAAGTAATCGAGAATCCTGAAGTCTCAGGCACATGTTGAGTATTTTCTGCTTGCAGATTTGGTGCAAAAGTAAATCTGCAGCACGTCAATTGTTTTAGCGTTTTTGATGCAGATTTCACCAATTCTACTGAAAAAGAAAAATATGCACCAAAAATGCATTGAAAATGCTGCAAAAACACACTTTTTTTTACTGCGTTTTTCCTACCAATAGATGCAGAAATGGTGCAGAAATTTCTGCACCAAACACATAATGTGTTCACAAACCATTCTACTCAACTCCGGTGCTGGCGCTGTTCCAGCAGTGTCTGCACTCGCTCTTCCGGCAATTGCGTAACACTGATACATCATGCGGGTCCTGCGCTCTATCGTGGTGGCTTCATTCTCCCTGCCTTCAGACAAATCGCTTACTTTCAGAAGTGTGGCGCCCCTGACCTGGTCAGGCACCACTGAGTACTGCACCCATGCTGGTGAGTGCAAACAGGTAATCCTGATGGCTGGAATAGGGTGTGCACACACAGACACATAGTGACCAGGTCTCACACACATCTTAGAGGGGACCTCTGGGCAGACCCAGGAGGGGGCGTGGCCTTCACATCTCAGCTAGTGGTGGGTGGAGAAGCTGGTTGCTAGGTTGCAGTGGCAGGCACAGAGGGGAGGCAGTAGCGAACCAGTCTGAAGTGAGGAAGCGCAGTGTGCAGTCGCAGAAGGAGGACGTGCGTGGTGTCACTAGTCAGACCCTGCACGTGTGGTAGCTGTCATAGGGGGAGTTCAGTTGCCACACAGTCAGCCTGAAAGACACCTCAGGAAGGAGTGAGGTGATTGAGTACGGGGACTCCTGGTAAACCAGGCCCGCACAGGGAAACAGGTCCCTAGAGCAGAAATCCATTGACTCGGTCTGCTAAACCTGCTGGTGAGGGTGCTGGATGTGCCTCACCAACCAACACAGAGTCCGCAGCATCAGCAGCAATGAGGGGGCCCATAAGTGAGATAGGGCAAGAAGCCATTTTTACTTGGTCCACGCTGCCAGCAAACGGGCCAGAAAGGGGAGAAAAGGCAGTTGCGACTTCCCTGGGTGATTCCTGCAATACTTCAAGTCAGGCGTCATCTCAAACAAGAAGGGCTAGGAAGGCGAGTTGACAGTCACCCCTGGACCAGCCTGAAGAATACCTGGTTCTCCCTGCAGTTTATCTCAGCATCGCCCGGGTTACCTCACAGTGAACAACTGAACGTGAGTAAAAAAAACCCTGAAAGACATTTCTGGACTGTGTGTGAGTTCTTCTGCAATCTGTGGTACTACACACCTACATTCGAGCCCCTGGGGCAAGCCTCACTCTCGGGAGGCCACACCATCTAACTGCAAATACCATCAGCCCCAGACGCTCACTAAACCGCAGTGGCGGTCACCCCTCATCCTGACCGCAAAACCGAGAGTGGCGTCACGACTAAGATAGTAAAATCCAACCTACCTGTTGTCCTACTGAAGGAGCACTGTGGCGTCCCCGAACAGGATCAGCGCTCCTGGGGTTTCACAGAAGAAATGAGCGCTGCTGTTCCCTTCCTTCAGATGTATGTGATGTGTGCAATGGCGGGGAGAGTAAAGCAGCCACTGATTGGTCACAGGACCCGCGTGACGGAAGACATTATGTGATCACCAAAAGAGTGAGTGCCGTCACCGCTGGAACAGTGCCAGCACCGGAAATATTAGTGTTGTTATTTTAAAAGTTGGAAACATTGGGTTGAGAAGGGGTAGTCTGAGTAGTGGGAAAACCCCTTAAAGGAGACCTACTGTAAATCAATGGCATCTGCTCTATCAGTATCAGTTTCTATCTCTTCAATAGATCTGGCACAATATATCCACTGTATTCATGAAAAGCCATGTCCCCTGTTCAGTGGTTCCATTGGGGCTTACGTCCGATCTTCCAGCAAAACGGGATTCGGACGTATACCATAAAGGGGCTATTGCTGTACACCATTTTAGGGTATATACCCCTAATGGAAGCAGACACACAGGCGTAGTAGACTCCAACATTATAGCCAATATCCCTGCCGGCACACAGTCCCAATCCTGTTTTGCATAGTGTCAGTATAAGGCTGGAGTCACTCTTGCATGTGACTCATGCAAGGATCGCATCACCTGGACCGGCCGGCGACTCTTCTGACAGGAGCATGTCAGCTTCATTAATTCTATGCAGCTGATTCGCTCCTGTAAGCAGAGAAGCTGACCGGTTCAGGGAGTGTAATGCGATTTTGATGCCAGTCATTCGCGCCAGGCTAAGAGTTAGCTCACATCTGCATGTAAATAATTGCTTTAATACTCATCCATAAAAGTGTATGTCATGCAAGTGCTATGCAAGTGTGCACATTTTTGTTTTCGCCTACCATCCATATGACATGCGCATACCTCCCAACTTTTAAAGAAGGAAAAGAGGGGCAAATTTTTAGGCCACGCCCCCTAACCACACCCATTTCAGTCACGCCCATATCCACTCCCCATCCACACCCATTCAGCACAAACACGCAGGCAGCCGGCGGGCCTCCAGCACGGACACGCAGGCAGCCGGCGGGCCTCCAGCACGGACACGCAGGCAGCCGGCGGGCCTCCAGCACGGACACGCAGGCAGCCGGCGGGCCTCCAGCACGGACACGCAGGCAGCCGGCGGGCCTCCAGCACGGACACGCAGGCAGCCGGCGGGCCTCCAGCACGGACACACAGGCAGCCGGCGGGCCTCCAGCACGGACACGCAGGCAGCCACAGTGAGGCGGCCGGTCGCCTTCACAGACAGGCGGCCGGCCGCCTTCACAGACAGGCGGCGGGCCGCCCGCACAGAGAGGCGGCCAGCCGCCCGCAGAGAGAGGCGGCCGGCCGCCCGCACAATGAGGCGGCGGGCCGCCCGCACAGACAGGCGGCAGGGGGGCGCCCGCACAGACAGGCGGCAGGGGGGCGCCCGCACAGACAGGCGGCAGGGGGGCGCCCGCACAGACAGGCGGCAGGGGGGCGCCCGCACAGACAGGCGGCAGGGGGGCGCCCGCACAGACAGGCGGCAGGGGGGCGCCCGCACAGACAGGCGGCAGGGGGGCGCCCGCACAGACAGGCGGCAGGGGGGCGCCCGCACAGACAGGCGGCAGGGGGGCGCCCGCACAGACAGGCGGCGGGGGGCGCCCGCACAGACAGGCGGCGGGGGGCGCCCGCACAGACAGGTGGCGGGCCGACCGCACAGACAGGCGGCCGGCCGACCGCACAGACAGGCTCCGGCCGGGGGTGAGGGGGGAGGGAGGGAAATCAGCGCTGGGGAGATTAGTTTACTGTACCAGCAGCAGCACAGGCAGCGCTCCTCTCTATGCCACGTCTACTAGGATGGTAGGAGGGAAAAGCAGGGAGGCGGAGAGAGAGTGGGTGGGCGGAGCCCGGGAGCCGGCCGTCCCGCCCGTGGCAACGGGACAAACAACGTAAAGCGTGAAAGTCCCGCTGTATCCGGGACGGTTGGGAGGTATGCAGCATGTTAGAATGTGTACATAAGATCCCGCTGGTGGTGGCCGCAGCTTATAGGCCCCAAATCTGGTGACAGGTTCCCTTTAAAGTGAACCTGTCAGGTGCAATATGCACTCAGAGCCAGGAGCAGTTCTGGGTGTATATTGCTAATCCCTGCCTAACCGTCCCTGTATACACTAGCATAGATAAAGAGATCAAGAACAAATATTTTTAAAGATCTTATATCTTATGCTAATGAGCGCGGGGACTAGTCACAAGGGCGTTACTTCACTTGGCTAGTCGGCTCGCATAGCATGTTAGCATGTTATTACGCCCCTGTGTGAGTACTAACACGCTATATGAGCCGACTAGCCAAGTGAAGTAACGCCCTTGGGACTAGTCCCCGCGCTAATTAGCATAAGATATAAGCTCTTTAAAAATACTTTTTCTATAGCTGCCTTTATCTATGCTAGTGTATACAGGGACGGTTAGGGAGGGATTAGCAATATACACCCAGAACTGCTCCTGGCTCTGAGTGCAGATTGCACCTGACAGGTTCCCTTTAAAGGGAACCTGTCACCAGAAATTTAGCAAAAAAAATAAAAGACTCCCCTCTGCAGCTCCTGGGCTGCATTCTGGAAAGGTTCCTGTTGCTATTGTGCCCCCTTTGAGACCTAAAATAATACTTTATGAAGTCTTACCTTTTTGTATGCAAATCTGTTTTTATGGTCACGGGGGCGGGCTGCCTGGCGTCCGTTATTCCCCCTCCTGCCGTTGTACGCCGTCCCCCATTGCTCATTTCCATACATGAGGACGCCTTCCTCATGTAACTGTCCTCCTGAAGTTTTGTGCATGCCCAGTGCCACTCTCGCGGGAGTAAGCACTGTGCAAAGTGTGAACGCTTTTGAGGTGATTGCGCAGGCGCGAGATTATGGGCGGTGCTGTGATTGTCATCAGCAGCGTCATCCAAGTACCTGCCCATAATCTCGTGCCCACGCTTCTCACTCTGCCTCCACCGTTATGCGCAAGCACTGTCCATATGAACCATGTTACCTATTACCGTGGGCGCGAGATTATGGGCGGCGCTGTGATTGTCATCAGCAGCGTCATCCAAGTACCCGCCCATAATCTCGTGCCCGCGCTTCTCACTCTGCCTCCACCGTTATGCGCAAGCACTGGCCATATGAACCACGTTACCTATTACCATGGGCGTGAGATTATGGGCGGCGCTGTGATTGTCATCAGCAAAGTCATCCAAGTACCCGCCCATAATCTCGTGCAAGCAGTAATAGGTAACATGGTTCATATGGCCAGCACTTGCGCATAACGGTGGAGTCAGAGGGAAAAGTGCGGGCACGAGATTATGGGCGGGTACTTGGTTAACGCTGCTGATGACAATCACAGCGCCGCCCATAATCTCGTGCCTGCGCAATCACCTGAAAAAGCGTTCACATGCGCAAAACTTTGGGAGGACAGTTACATGAGGAAGGCGTCCTTGTGTATGTAAATGAGCAATGGGGGACTGCGTAAAGCGGCAGGAGGGGGAATAACGGACGCCAGACAGCCCGCCCCTGTGACCATAAAAACACATTTGCATACAAAAAGGTAAGACTTCATAAAGTATTTTTGTAGGTCTCAAAGGGGGCACAATAACAACAGGAACCTTTCTAGAAGCAGCCCAGGAGCTGCAGAGGGGAATCTTTTATTTTTATTGTGAAATTTCTGCTGACATGTTCCCTTTAACTGGTAGGGGAGCCAGGATAAAGCAGAGCTGAAGCTGTTGGGAAGCTAGGACCCAGCAGCTCTGCTCCACAGGCAGGAGACCACTGATCGGTAATAGAAGCCTGCAGATGTCACTCTGCATAGGTTATTGCCACTGCTATCTGCAGGAGAGAGAAGTGCTGATTGCACGGTCTCCTCAGCTTCCTGACTCCCCGCGTGTCTGCAGCAGTGAGAAGCCGCACACGGGGAGTCAGAGAACAGCTGCAGACAAACGCAGGCTCCGGGACTGGGGGGGGTCGGCTCTGGTGCAGGGGGGGGGGGGGCTCTGCTGCAGGGGGGGGTGGGGGGGCTCTGCTGCAGGGGGGGTCGCTCTGCTGCAGGGGGGTCGCTCTGCTGCAGGGGGTGATTCATACCTCAGCAGCAGTCACAGGAGTAGGTGCGCGCTCGGCTCTGTAATGAATAGTAGAAGGGAGAAACAGCGAGGCGGGGCTACAGTGGGTGGGTGGAGCCGGGACAAAGCCTCACGGGCGGGACCCGGGATCAAAGGCTCAGAAGAGGGACTGTCCCGCTGTATCCGGGACGGTTGGGAGGTATGCATGCGTATTTCATGCATATGCCATTCCTATGCGATGTGTTTTTTCTGTCATCTTTTACATACTATAATAACTCTGTTGTTTTAAGCTAGTTGTCATAATTAATAAAGCAATCTTAAATAAAGACATAAATAGATATAAGATACATAATAGATAGATATTACATAGAAATATAGATAGAACAGATACATTTCCTGCAGATTTATTATTTCCCAACCTCTCTACATATTATACACTTGCACTCTTTAGGGCCTTTCATGTGGCACTAAAGGATGTTTAGCCTGATTTAACCTAATAATTAAAAAAATAATTAAAAAAAAAACAACCTAGGGTCCCCTCTATTTTTGATAACCAGCAAAGGTAAAGCAGACAGCTGTGGGCTGATATTATCAGGCAAGGAAGAGCCATGGTTATTTGGCCCTTCCCAACCTAAAAGTACCAGCATCAGCCACCCTAGAAGTGGTACATCACATTAGATATTCCAATTCTTACTCATTGCCTCAGCTCTTTCCAATTGCCTTGATGCGGTCCCGATGGGACCACTGAACAGGGGACAAAATGCAGTGTAAAAGTGGCCTTAGAATTCACACAGCACAAAGTGACAGTTTGGGGTCACACTATGTCAATCAGTGGGGTACATTGTAGAGTGCGCAGCAGACCGGGAGACCCCTATAAATGTATAAACCTGATGAGGATCCTGTGTCTTAACTGTGATTTATCGCTCTATATAAACTTCTTATGATTTTATTCACTTTTGAATTTCATGAAGTGCTAATATTTCTGTTTTCAGGAAAAGTTGCCTGGACAGTACATTTTCTGGTCTCCAAAACAAGAAAATCTATTTTGAAATATTAACCCTTGAAATATCAAAAACAGATTTATGATATATAGTTAGCCATTTCCTTATGGGGAGTGCACTTGGCTATCATCCAATCAAATAGCAGGATTGTTTTGCTCAGTAAGTTGGCAGGCGTTTGCCTTGGAATTCTAGAATTCAGCCAACCAAGTAACAGCGGAGACACAGAGGTCTTTCTTGTGGGGCGTAAACTGGCAAATGTGTGCGAGTTCATTGCCAGTTCCCTGATAAAGTATCAGGCACCACAGTGTATTCTGAGGCTGGACATCAGCCAACCTTCTTCTTAGAAAAGTTTGATAATGAAAAACAACTTAACCTTTTAGTAAAAAAATCTACATCTACAAATTGCAGCTGGACTGAGGAGAATCTCTTCTATCCATCTATCTATCTATCTATCTATCTATCTATCTATCTATCTATCTATCTATCTATCTATCTATCTATCTATCTATCCTTTAAAGCACCACTCCAGTGATTTGTTTTTTTTTTCTCCTCTGGAATAGTGCTCTAAATCTAAGGGGCACTTTGCACACTACGACATCGCAGCTGCGATGTCGGTGGGGTCAAATCGAAAGTGACGCATATCCGGCGTCGCGGTCGATATCGGAGTGTGTAAATCCTTTTTGATTCGATTAACGAGCGCAAAAGCATCGTTATTGTATCATCGGTGTAGGGTCTGGCATTTCCATGAATTGGGAAATACCGATGTTACGATGTTGTTCCTCGTTCCTGCGGCAGCACACATCGCTGTGTGTGAAGCCGCAGGAGCGAGGAACATCTCCTACCTGCATCCTGCGGCTCACGCCAGCTATGCAGAAGCAAGGAGGTGGGTGGGATGTTTACGTCCCGCTCATCTTCGCCCCTCCGCTTCTATTGGCCGCCTGCCGTGTGACGTCGCTATGACGCCGCACAACCCGCCCCCTTAATAAGGAGGCGGTTCGCCGGCCAGAGCGAAGTCGCAGGGCAGGTGAGTGCATGTGAAGCTACCGTAGCAATAATGTTCGCTACGGCAGCTATCACCTTGATATCGCAGCTGCGACGGGGGCGGGGACTATCGCGCACGGCATCGCAGCATCGGCTTGCGATGTCGTAGTGTGCAAAGCGCCCCTAAGTCCCCTGCCCCCAATCTTATACTCACCCTCCGCCATCTTCATCTTTTACCAGTGTCGTTCTCACTGGTCTCCAGTGATTTCTGATCTGTCGACAGCTCCAGTGTTTCATGGAGTGCGCCAGAGGTCACATCTCAATATAACACTGTGAGAGCCTTGTTCGGGCTCTCATAGACTTGCATTAACTGCTTGTGACAACACTTCTGACTTCTAGTCAGTCAGAAGTTACAGACACAAGATGGCGCCACGGGACCGGAGTGAAAAAGAATGAAACCGCCGTAGTGTCAGTATAAGGCTGGAGTCACTCTTGCATGTGACTCACGCAAGGATCGCATCACCTGGACCGGCCGGCGACTCTTCTGACAGGAGCATGTCAGCTTCATTAATTCTATGCAGCTGATTCGCTCCTGTAAGCAGAGAAGCTGACCGGTTCAGGGAATGTAATGCGATTTTGATGCCAGTCACTTCGCGCCAGGCTAAGAGTTAGCTCACATCTGCATGTAAATAATTGCTTTGATACTCATCCATAAAAGTGTATGTCATGCAAGTGCTATGCGAGTGTGCAATTTTTTGTTTTCGCCTACCATCCATATGACATGCGTATTTCATGCATATGCCATTCCTATGCGATGTGTTTTTTCTGTCATCTTTTACATACTATAATAACTCTGTTGTTTTAAGCTAGTTGTCATAATTAATTAAGCAATCTTAAATAAAGACATAAATAGATATAAGATACATAATAGATAGATATTACTTAGAAATATAGATAGAATAGATACATTTCCTGCAGATTTATTATTTCCCAACCTCTCTATATATTATACACTTGCACTCTTTAGGGCCTTTCATGTGGCACTAAAGGATGTTTAGCCTGATTTAACCTAATAATTAAAAAAATAATTAAAAAAAAACCAACCTAGGGTCCCCTCTATTTTTGATAACCAGCAAAGGTAAAGCAGACAGCTGTGGGCTGATATTATCAGGCAAGGAAGAGCCATGGTTATTTGGCCTTTCCCAGCCTAAAAGTACCAGCATCAGCCACCCTAGAAGTGGTACATCACATTAGATATTCCAATTCTTACTCATTGCCTCAGCTCTTTCCAATTGCCCTGATGCGGTGTCAACAAGGCTGGCATCCGCACCCAGCACACCCGGCAAGTGCTGGGGTTCCGGACCGCCAGGAGGGACCGGCAGTGATGTATCTTGCGGCCCCAAGGTCGAGTTACGGGGACCGCAGTGCTTGGTCCGGGAGCTGCTCTTTCCTGGCTGATGGCCCTTAAATCCATACTTGCACACACTTCACTGCTGAGCACTGTGTGCAGGAGCACTGACGTTCATCTGTGGGCGGAGCTAACGCACACTCGAATGATAAAATGTTGCCCATACGGATTCCACTCATCCAATTTTCCGGAGTGGAATCAGACCAGATTTTACACGTCAGTGCTGTAATAATTTAATTCTCTGCTCTTTCTGGGATTCTCAGTCCATTGGGTGGTCTGATCAGTATCTGACAGCTCTCTTTGTATAAGTGTACGTAGATATCGCTGTCAATCACTGATAGGACCAAAAATCCCCATAAAGAGGTTGAAATGAATAAAAGACCAGTTATACTGAATCTTTACATAGAAAACTATATATGAATCCGTCAGCTTCCCTGCTGCCTGACGACTGGACTGCATTTTCATGGTGACAAGTTCTCTTTCACTTTCTTATGAACTCATGAACTCGATGTATTCCCGAACAGCAATCACATGGTGTGGAATTGAAGGCAAATGAGTTGCTTATACTGTAGGCTTCTCTATGAGCAACATCAGGATCTGCTTATACTGGTTTAACCCCTTTACTCCCCGGGGCGATTTTCCGTTTTTCATTTTTTGCTCCCCTTCTTCCAAGAGCCATAACGTTTTTTATTTTTTTGTCAGTCTTGCCATATGAGGGCTTATTTTTGCAGGACGAGTTGTACTTTTGAACCATTAGTTTTACAATATAGTGTATTGAACGTCGGGACAAAATTCCAAATGTGGTGAAATTGCAAAAAAAGTGCAATTGCATGATTGTTTTTGGGATATTTTGTTCCCCATGTTCACTACATGGTAAACTGATGTGTCGGGATGATGCCTAAGGTCGATACGAGTTTGTAGATATCAAACATGTATACTTTTACTGTTATCTAAGGAGTTAAAAAAATTCTGAAGTTTGTTCAAAAAAGAATAGCACTTTTGTTGCCATTTTCTGAGACCCGGACCATTCTCATTTTTCGGGTTCTGGGGCTCATCGATGGCTTATTTTTGTGTCTTGAGCTGATGTTTTTAATTATTTCATTTTTGTGCGGATGATCACCTGTTATTGCGTTTTAATTTTTTTTTGCTGCTACCAAAAAACTTAATATTGATGTTTGTAATTTTTCTTCTTGGCAAGCCGTTTAGTGATCAGAATAATTGATAGATCGAGCATTTCTGAACAAGTCGCTACCAAATGTGTATATTTTTTCATTTTTTTAACTGTTTTATTTTCAATGGGGCGAATGGGGGGTGATTTGAACTTTTAGATTTTTTTTATTTTGTCATATTTTTAAAAACTTTTTAAATTTTCTTTACTAGTTCCCTTAGGGGATTTTATGGATCCACTGTTTGATCGCCTGTGCATTTCTGGTGATCAACACTGCAAAGCGCTGATCAGCAAAAATGCACTGTCCCTTTAAGAGATGCCGCTCTGTTGGCTTTAACAGGAAATACGTTCTGGCTTTAACACGAGCAGTTCTGGGTGCATATTACTAATCCCTGCCTAACTGTCCCTGTATACACTAGCATAGATAAAGAGGTCTTTAGAAACAGTGCTTCTAAAGATCTTTTATCATATGCTAATGAGCTCGGGGACTAGTCCCAAGGGCGTTGCTTCAGTTGCACCCCTGAGGTATCAGGTGCCACAAAATGTAACCTGTGGAAACCCAAACCCCGGAATATCCGTGCCAATCAACTCACCAGCACCCTCAGGCCACATACATAACCCCAATTCCAGACTGGGAGACTGCCTAGCAACAGGTAGAAGTGATGGGCACTTATTGGCTAATTGCCACCCAATCTGTAGGGAGAGACCCAGCAAGGGGACAGGCCAGTGGTCAGTTGGGAAGTTGGCGGGAGGAAGAAGTGAGATGTAATGGAGAGTTGGAGGTGAAGGAGAGAGGAGTGAAAGTGAAGTAAAGAAGGACAAGTGTAACGACCTAAAGTATGAATGAAACGCTGTAAAGGAGACAAGGACTGTGCAGTACGGAACTGGGACTCCAGGAACCGTGATTTACCTGTGGAAGTATAATACTCCAGGGACCGTGGGGTGCCTGTGGAGGAACCAAGGCTCACAGAACTCAGCAAAAGGCAGGGTGCAGAACCTAGGACAGCGAGACACTTTACGGTCAACTGTTAAATCTGCCAGGTGAGGTGATCTCCAGGGTCCCTCACCACCCAAAGAGTCTGAAGCATCAGCAGCAAAGAAGGGACCTGGGACAAGGGACAGAAGTCCACCCATTTAATAGACCAGGCTGCCTGCAATAGGACCAAGACTGAAACAGAGGGGCTCCCCCAGAAGCTCTAAGCCACGGGAGCCCAATACAAACGAGTGTGCATGGAGGACAGCTACCCCAGGTCACAGCTGGCACGGAGAACAAGGGGAGGGAGAACACCTGAAAATGGCGGGTCCAGGTACCGAGCCAAAAGTAAAAAGCAAGTTGAAACTGCAATACCGGTGTGGACTGTTTCCTTCTCGCCTCCGTACACATACACTGACTGTTCCCTACTATAGCCCCCATCATCCACTGCTGAGGCCTAGCCCTGCTTGCGGAGGGCCCAAAACACCTAAGCTGCATTACTCCACCAGCCCCAGCAGGACCATGCAACGGCGGCCTCAAACCTGGCCGCACACTGCAAGTGGCGTAGTCAAAAACTTATTTATTTCTCCTTTTCCATTTTTCACCCCCTGTTTATTGGAACGACCCCGAAGGTCACGGAACCGGGCATCAGTCGCGACAACGATTGTTCCCTCCTGCGCAACACGCGCTCGGGACCGAGTACCCCACAGCCCTGGGGCGTCACACTTCCCTTAGTAGTTAGCTCCATTAGCATTTTAGTATGCCCATCGGCTCAGTGCGCATGATTCTGCATTTCCGGTCATGCGCACTACTTCAGTTTGAAGCCAGGAAGCGTACAAATGGCTTCATAGTGTGCATGACCGAAACTCCTGACGCACTGAGCCGAAATCCAGCGTCAGGCGGCGATGGCAGCGGAGAGGTGAGTGAGATCATCCTCTGACGCTGCACATTCATTAGCATGTTAGGACACCCACAGGGGCGTATTAACATGCTAATGGAGCCGACTAGCAAGGGAAGCAACACCCAGGGGACTAGTCCACACGCTCATTAGCATACAATAAAAGATCTTTAGAAACACTTTTTCTAAAGATCTCTTTATCTATGCTACCAGATGCAGGGACAGTTAAGCAGGGAATAGCAATATGTACACAGAACTGCTCATGGCTCTGGGTGCATATTGCCCCTGACAGGTTCCATTTAAGAAAGTAAAAGTGAGGTTTTGTCTTTTTAGGAGAATATCTGTGTCCGGAATTATTGGTCAACTAAATGAAAGATGTAAATTTTCCCATCTCAGTTATTTATTTTCATCTGCTAAAGTGAGAAAAATAACCAAAGAACTCAAAATGTTCAAAAATGTATTTCTCACATTTCCATAAAATATCAGCTATTTTTCTTTTCAATAAGTCATAAGTCTTCCATCATTGCAGTCTGTCAGTTTTTAAATCTGTTGATGGTCCACTTTGGGCAGCACCAACTACAATCTCCCAAGCACAGTTCATAGAGGTGTGTATGGAAGTGGACTGGGTTCTGTCGCATTTCTTGCCTTGACACCAATCGTATTATTGTATTGTCGTACAGTGTAATGTGAACTGTGTCCTGTGTCTTTTGTAAATAATGTATTATGTGAACTGTGATGATAATGTGGATTGTATTGTAATGTAAGGTGTACTGTACAGTAAGGTTATACAGTGCCTACAAGTAGTATTCAACCCCCTGCAGATTTAGCAGGTTTGATAAGATGCAAATAAGTTAGACTCTGCAAACTTCAAACAAGAGCAGGATTTATTAATAGATGCATAAATCTTACAAACCAACAAGTTATGTTGCTCAGTTAAATTTTAATAAATTTTCAACATAAAAGTGTGGGTCAATTATTATTCAACCCCTAGGTTTAATATTTTGTGGAATAACCCTTGTTTGCAATTACAGCTAATAATCGTCTTTTATAAGACCTGATCAGGCCGGCACAGGTCTCTGGAGTTATCTTGGCCCACTCCTCCATGCAGCTCTTCTCCAAGTTATCTAGGTTCTTTGGGTGTCTCATGTGGACTTTAATCTTGAGCTCCTTCCACAAGTTTTCAATTGGGTTAAGGTCAGGAGACTGACTAGGCCACTGCAACACCTTGATTTTTTCCCTCTTGAACCAGGCCTTGGTTTTCTTGGCTGTGTGCTTTGGGTCGTTGTCTTGTTGGAAGATGAAATGACGACCCATCTTAAGATCCTTGATGGAGGAGCGCAGGTTCTTGGCCAAAATCTCCAGGTAGGCCGTGCTATCCATCTTCCCATGGATGCGGACCAGATGGCCAGGCCCCTTGGCTGAGAAACAGCCCCACAGCATGATGCTGCCACCACCATGCTTGACTGTAGGGATGGTATTCTTGGGGTCGTATGCAGTGCCATCCAGTCTCCAAACGTCACGTGTGTGGTTGGCACCAAAGATCTCGATCTTGGTCTCATCAGACCAGAGAACCTTGAACCAGTCTGTCTCAGAGTCCTCCAAGTGATCATGAGCAAACTGTAGACGAGCCTTGACATGACGCTTTGAAAGTAAAGGTACCTTACGGGCTCGTCTGGAACGGAGACCATTGCGGTGGAGTACGTTACTTATGGTATTGACTGAAACCAATGTCCCCACTGCCATGAGATCTTCCCGGAGCTCCTTCCTTGTTGTCCTTGGGTTAGCCTTGACTCTTCGGACAAGCCTGGCCTCGGCACGGGTGGAAACTTTCAAAGGGTGTCCAGGCCGTGGAAGGCTAACAGTAGTTCCATAAGCCTTCCACTTCCGGATGATGCTCCCAACAGTGGAGACAGGTAGGCCCAACTCCTTGGAAAGGGTTTTGTACCCCTTGCCAGCCTTGTGACCCTCCACGATCTTGTCTCTGATGGCCTTGGAATGCTCCTTTGTCTTTCCCATGTTGACCAAGTATGAGTGCTGTTCACAAGTTTGGGAGGGTCTTAATTAGTCAGAAAAGGCTGGAAAAAGAGATAATTAATCCAAACATGTGAAGCTCATTGTTCTTTGTGCCTGAAATACTTCTTAATACTTTAGGGGAACCAAACAGAATTCTTGTGGTTTGAGGGGTTGAATAATAAATGACCCTCTGAATAAACTTTTCACAATTTAAAAAAAAAAAATAAAAAAATAAATAACATTCTTTTTTGCTGCAGTGCATTTCACACTTCCAGGCTGATCTACAGTCCAAATGTCACAATGCCAAGTTAATTCCGAATGTGTAAACCTGCTAAATCTGCAGGGGGTTGAATACTACTTGTAGGCACTGTATTGTCACGGCCAGGTGTACGGGCAGGCCCAGGAGGTGGATCCACTGGACCGAACTCCTAGATGGTAGGAAAGAGTCCGGCAGCTGGAACACTAGAAACAGCAGAACAGTCCTTGCACACGGGAATAGCGGAGAAGTCCCTGGGACCACGGAGTTACGGGTGATAGTCCGGGTGACGCAGCTCAGGTTCGGAAGCCGAGATGATGTCAGGCGGGGTCCGGAACCTTGGGAGCAAGATGACGGGTCACCGCAGGGATCAGAGATGGTGCGGACTGTCAGGATGGCAGATGGACAGCGTTCGGGGTTCAGGATACGGCAGACTGGATGGCGAGGCAAGCACGGCTCTACAAAGAGAGATAGGTGAGTACAAGCACTGAAACACCAGGAGACCTGACTCCTAGCTTAGGGAACACGAAGATCAGGCCCCACCCCCTTGGACAATACACCCCTTTATACCCTGTACCTGATTAGCCTCATTACCTGTTAATGGACGCTGGCCCTTTAAGAAAGGGTCAGTGACCGCGCGCGCGCCCTAATGCGCATGCGCGCAGCCCGGGTGCCAGAAGCCAGGGAAGGAGACTGAGAAGAGGACGCAGGGAAGCCGGCCAGGGCCTGGGAAGCCGTCGGGCGCCGCGATCGGGGACCAGGGGGCCTGGGAAGGACGGGGACCGGAGGCTGGAGAGCGGGGAGCGTGGCAGGTGAGCCGGGGAGCGGGGCTGAGGACCCGGGGAGCGGAGCAGAGGACCCGGGGAGGGGAGCCAAGGACCCGGGGAGCGTGACAGTACCCCCCCCCCCACGCCCCCCTCCCCGCAACCGGGACATGAAGGCACGGATCAGAGGAGTGCCCACGTTCTCCCTGGGCTCCCAGGACCTATCCTCAGGACCATACCCCTCCCAGTCCACCAGGAAGAACTGACGACCTCGTACGGTCTTCATGGCCACGATATCCCTTACCGCATAGATGTCGTCATCGGCAATAGGTGGAGGAGCCGGACAGGCAGCAGCGGAGAAGGGACCAAGGACGACCGGCTTGAGCAGGGAGATGTGGAAAGAGTTGGGAATCCTCATCGTGGCCGGGAGCTGTAGCTTGTAGGAGACCTCATTGATCTTGCTGAGGACCTTAAACGGCCCGATGTAGCGAGGACCCAGCTTGTAGGAAGGTATCTTCAATCGGATGTACTGGGAAGCAAGCCAGACCAGGTCACCAGGAGAGAAACACGGAGGGTCCAGACGCCTCTTGTCAGCGTGTTTCTTCATCCGCTGGGAAGCGCGTCCAAGGGACGCCTTGACAGAGTCCCAAATGGTAGCGAAGTCACGGGCTACAGTATCAGCCGCAGGGACATCCGAAGAAGGGGATATAGGCAATGGAACGGAGGGCTGAAGTCCGTAAACGACATGGAAGGGAGATTTGGAGGACGACTCACTGATATGGTGGTTATGTGAGAATTCAGCCCAAGGCAGAAGCGTGGACCAGTCGTCGTGATGGGCGTTGACATAGTGACGTAAGAAGTATGTCAAGATTTGATTGACCCTCTCCACTTGGCCATTAGACTGAGGATGGTAAGCAGAAGAAAAGTCCAGAGTCACTCCCAGATGCTTGCAGAGCGCCCTCCAGAAGCGGGAGGTGAACTGAGTTCCTCTGTCGGACACGATGTGGGATGGAAAGCCATGCAAGCGGAAGATGTGATGTATATAGGCTTCCGCGAGTTCCTGAGCAGAGGGCAGTCCGGCCATAGGGACGAAGTGAGCCATTTTGGAGAACCGGTCCACCACGACCCATATGACTGTGTGTCCGGAGGATAATGGCAAGTCCGTAATAAAATCCATCGCTATGTGTTGCCACGGAACTGAGGGTATAGGCAGAGGCAGAAGACGGCCATAGGGCAGGTGTTTGGGCGTCTTGTTCCTGGCACAAGAGGAGCAGGCAGAGACATAAGCAGCGACGTCCGTGCGAAGGGATGGCCACCAGTAATGGCGTACAATCGCACCCCATGTTCTCTTCTGGCCTGCATGACCGGCTGTTTTGGAGGCATGACCCCAGTGTAACACTTTTTGCCTGTCAGTTTCAGAGACGTAGGTCTTTCCGGGCGGTATCTGGGCCAGAGTGACAGGGGCCACCGGAATAATCTTGCTAGGAGAGATGATAGGTTGGGTAGTCTCTTCCTCCTGCTCCATGGGCACGAAAGACCTAGACAAGGCATCAGCGCGTACATTCTTGTCCGCGGGTCTGAAATGGAGCTGGAAGTCAAACCTGGCAAAGAATAAGGACCACCTGGCTTGCCGTGGGTTCAGTCGCTGAGCGGACCGCAGGTATTCCAGGTTCTTGTGGTCCGTGTAGATAATCACGGGGTACACTGCTCCTTCCAGGAGGTAGCGCCACTCCTCCAGAGCCAGTTTGACCGCCAATAGTTCTCGGTCACCGATGGTGTAATTACGTTCCGGCGTTGAGAAGCTCTTGGAGAAGAAACCGCAAGTCACCATCTTGCCGGAGGAGGATTTCTGCATGAGCACTGCTCCAGCTCCCGAGGAGGAGGCATCCACTTCCAAGGTGAACTGGCGGTTTAACTCCGGACGGTGGAGTACAGGAGCGGAGGCAAATGCTCGCTTCAGGGAGCAAAACGCGGCGTCGGCCGCAGGTGACCAGTCCTTTGGATTAGCCTCCTTTTTGGTCAAAGCGGAGAGAGGAGCAGTCAGGGCAGAGAAGTGAGGGATAAACTGGCGGTAGTAGTTGGCGAATCCCAGGAACCGTTGGATTGCCTTCAGTCCAGAAGGAGGAGGCCAGTTGAGTATGGAGGAGACCTTCTTTGGATCCATCTGCAGTCCAGTGCCCGAGATGATGTATCCCAGGAAAGGGAGAGAAGACTGCTCAAAGACACACTTCTCATATTTGGCGTAAAGACGATTCTCCCTCAGTCTTTGCAGAACCAGCTGTACGTTCTCTCTATGGGTCTGGAGGTCCGGAGAGAAGATAAGGATGTCATCCAGATAAACTACGACACAGATGTAGAGGAGGTCCCGGAATATGTCGTTCACCAATTCTTGGAAGACGGCTGGTGCGTTACACAGGCCGAAGGGCATCACGCAGTATTCATAGTGCCCATCGCGAGTATTAAACGCGGTCTTCCATTCGTCCCCAGAGCGGATACGAACTAGGTTGTAGGCACCCCGAAGATCCAGCTTGGTGAACACACGGGCTCCTCTGAGCCGGTCGAACAATTCGGGGATGAGCGGCAGAGGGTACTTGTTTTTGACGGTGATCTGATTCAGACCCCGGTAGTCGATGCATGGGCGTAGGTCACCCTCTTTCTTCTTAACGAAGAAGAAGCCTGCTCCCGCAGGAGAGGAGGATCTCCGGATGAATCCTCTTGCCAGGCTCTCTGTGATGTAGGTAGACATGGCCCTGGTTTCGGCCGGAGACAACGGATATATCCGTCCTCGAGGTGGTGTTGTTCCTGGGAGCAGGTCGATGGCACAATCGTAGGGACGGTGTGGCGGAAGTACCTCAGACTCCTTCTTGTCAAAAACGTCTGCGAAGGACCAATAGGCCGAGGGCAGTTCCGGTAGGTTCTCTGGAACCGGAGGTCGTCGGATGGGTTGTATGGACTTCAGACATTTCTCATGACAAGCAGGACCCCATCGGGTGATTTCGCCAGTACCCCAGCTGACTGATGGTTCGTGTGTCCGCAACCAGGGAAGTCCCAGCAGGATTTGATGGGACATGTGTGGAAGGACGTAGAGAGCGATGGTCTCGGTGTGCAGGGCACCGATACGCAGTTCGACCGGTCTGGTGACCCAGGAGATGGTATCAGAGAGGGGTCTCCCATCCACAGAGGCAATCACTAGGGGCTTCTCGAGTAGAGTAACAGGCAGCTGGTACTTGTCCACCGTGGCCTGCTGGATGAAATTGCCTGCTGCTCCAGAGTCGAGGTATGCCTCAGCCGTGAAGCGCGTCTCTCCCGTTGACACTTGCACAGTCCACATAACCGGGTCTGAGAGAGTCCCAGCACCTAGGGTGGCCTCTCCTACCAACCCTAGGCTTTGGAGTTTCCCGGCCTTTCCGGACAGGAGCGTAGGAGGTGAGTGCCCTCTCCGCAGTAAAAGCAGAGACCCTTGGCGAGCCGCTCTGCTCGACGTTGTTCAGATTGCCGTACTCGGTCGATCTGCATGGGCTCGTGGACGGGAATCCCAGCTGTTGATGACTGCGATACGGAGGGCTTCTGTGGAGGAGGGGAATGCCGTACCGGACGTCTCTCCCGAGACAGCTCTTTGGAGCGCTCCTGAAAACGAATGTCCACTCGAGTTGCTAGGGCAATCAGGGCATCTAGGGTGGAGGGCACGTCACGACCCGCCAACTCATCTTTGATGCGACTCGAGAGTCCTTCCCAGAAGGCGGCTGTTAGGGCCTCATTATTCCACCCGAGTTCAGAAGCCAACGTGCGGAAACGGATGGCGTATTGGCCCACCGTCAGTGTTCCTTGACGTAAGCGGAGGAGGGATGAAGCAGACGCAGAGGCGCGTCCCGGCTCGTCAAAGGTGCTGCGGAAGGCCTGCAGGAACTCTTGAAGATCCTTGGTCATAGGGTCCTCCTTCTCCCACAACGGGTTCATCCACGCCAGTGCCTCGCCCTCCAGGTGAGACATGATGAAGGCGACCTTGGCTTGGTCGGAGGCAAACAGATGTGGCAGCTGCGTGAAGTGGAGAGAGCATTGGTTTATAAACCCCCTGCAGGTCTTGGGATCTCCGGCGTACCGGGGTGGTGAGGCCAAACGCAGTCTGGAAGCATCCGAAGAAGCGGCCACGGGAGCGGGGGACGTGGCTTGACTAGTGGCGGCTTGGGATGTTGTAGACGTGACTGCCGCTTGTAGCGTGGTCAGGCGGGTGTCCACGGAAGTCATGAAGTTCAGCATGCGGGTCTGGACTTCACGCTGGCGTTGGAGTTCCTCTTGCAAGGCCGCTAGTGCTGCAGCGGGATCCATGGCCTGATCTTACTGTCACGGCCAGGTGTACGGGCAGGCCCAGGAGGTGGATCCACTGGACCGAACTCCTAGATGGTAGGAAAGAGTCCGGCAGCTGGAACACTAGAAACAGCAGAACAGTCCTTGCACACGGGAATAGCGGAGAAGTCCCTGGGACCACGGAGTTACGGGTGATAGTCCGGGTGACGCAGCTCAGGTTCGGAAGCCGAGATGATGTCAGGCGGGGTCCGGAACCTTGGGAGCAAGATGACGGGTCACCGCAGGGATCAGAGATGGTGCGGACTGTCAGGATGGCAGATGGACAGCGTTCGGGGTTCAGGATACGGCAGACTGGATGGCGAGGCAAGCACGGCTCTACAAAGAGAGATAGGTGAGTACAAGCACTGAAACACCAGGAGACCTGACTCCTAGCTTAGGGAACACGAAGATCAGGCCCCGCCCCCTTGGACAATACACCCCTTTATACCCTGTACCTGATTAGCCTCATTACCTGTTAATGGACGCTGGCCCTTTAAGAAAGGGTCAGTGACCGCGCGCGCGCCCTAATGCGCATGCGCGCAGCCCGGGTGCCAGAAGCCAGGGAAGGAGACTGAGAAGAGGACGCAGGGAAGCCGGCCAGGGCCTGGGAAGCCGTCGGGCGCCGCGATCGGGGACCAGGGGGCCTGGGAAGGACGGGGACCGGAGGCTGGAGAGCGGGGAGCGTGGCAGGTGAGCCGGGGAGCGGGGCTGAGGACCCGGGGAGCGGAGCAGAGGACCCGGGGAGGGGAGCCAAGGACCCGGGGAGCGTGACATGTATGTGGTCATATAATATATAGCATTTGTATAGAAAGTTACCAGACTATAGGTTAAGTAATAATTAAGTGTTGGGACTA
This sequence comes from Anomaloglossus baeobatrachus, assembly GCF_048569485.1. Taxonomy (NCBI): domain Eukaryota; kingdom Metazoa; phylum Chordata; class Amphibia; order Anura; family Aromobatidae; genus Anomaloglossus; species Anomaloglossus baeobatrachus. The sequence goes on along the minus strand of NC_134357.1, from coordinate 140,427,623 downwards.
GCCCACAATTGATTCCTTCTAGAGATTTAAAGAAGATCTAGTGTGCGATTCTTATGCACTGATTGATAGTCTGTAGGTGGTGGAGGTTACATACAGTGGGTGACTTGTGGTAGCAAAGGAAAGAAAGGAGATTGGAGATTAGATAGCATGATCCTTGTGTGTTGACTGAGAAACGGATCACGAACAATATTGAGGCTTCTGGATTGCTTCATGTTTGATTCTTCTGAGATCTTTGGCAGTTAATGTGTGTCTTTTTTCTCAACACGCTTGAGAACCTGTTGACTATTTGCAACAAAACTTTTGATGATTCTGTGATCAAACCCTGTCATGCTGGGTGTGAGAGAACACCCGGTGAGTAACACAACACAAAGGGAAAACCAGGGAAGAAGTACAACTGAAGGCCCTTGCAATAGGGAGATGGAAGTGGGGTCACCTACTAACACTTACCTAAGTCTGATCCCAGCACTCTCTAACGTCCCTAGATAGGCCCATGTGTCTCACTGACCATGAACTCATCCTGACTGGTGTGTTGGCCAGCGAGTCACTAGTCTTGCTACTGCAATAAAACAATACAAAGAAGTTAAGACAAACGGGTGGGGAAATATTCAACAAATGGCACTCCATGGTTTCTTCAGCAGGAAACTTCTCAACAAAAACGAACACCTCAGCTTTTCCAGAGACAGGCTCCTTCAAAATGGTCAGTATAGAGGATTTATAACCAGCATGGAGTGAAGCCAGGAGTGGATAAATGTAGCTGAAGGGAGTGATGATAAGATGCTACAGCTAGATTAGAACTATGAGTAATCTCAGTCAGAAGGGAAGAGTCCTTAACCCCTTTAAATGAAAGTATTCCAATCCAATACAAGATAACATTGAAGTGGGCTCAACAGAGGACCTGTGATCAATTAAGCATTGAGACCTCCTGATCCCAGATGCCCAAGAGGTAACCTGTAGACTCGGCACATTTGTGACAAGGTTTTACAAATGTAACAGTGTAGCATCCCTGTGTAAATTTTTTTTGACCCATTTTGCTGAGGAAAACAAGTTGCCTAATAATTTCTGCACACCTTGATTAAAGGGTGTTGTACCCTTAGGCCACACCTGCCGTCATTACACAAATACACATTACCTGATCTGCTTCATTCAATAAGCATTCAACATTATACAGTAGAGCTGGAAATTGTGCATAAACATGGCTTGAAGAATATGTGTTTACAGAAAGTAAGGGGTACTTTACACGCTGCGACATCGCTAGCAATTGCAAGCGATGTCGCATGCGATAGTACCCGGCCCCGTCGTTGTAACGATATGTGGTGATCGCTGCCGTAGCGAACATTATTGCTACGGCAGCGTCACACGCACATACCTGTTCAGCGACGTTGCTGTGACTGCCGAACAATCCCTCCCGCAAGGGGGAGGTGTGTTCGGCGTCATAGTGACGTCACTGCAGCGTCAGTAAGCGGCCGGCCAATGGAAGCGGAGGGGCAGAGATGAGCGGGATGTAACATCCCGCCCACCTCCTTCCTTCCACATTGCTGGTGGAGGCAGGTAAGGAGATCTTCATCGTTCCTGCCGTGTCACACACAGCAATGTGTGATGCCGCAGGGACGACGAACAACATCGTACCGGTGGTTGAAGCGATATTAAGGAAATGAGCGAAGTGTCAACGATCACCGTTTTTGAACGCTTTTGTGTTAGTTGATCGTCGCTCATTTGTGTCACACGCTGTGATGTCGGTAACGGCGCTGGATATGCGTCACTAACGACGTGACCCCGACGATATATCGGTACCGATAGCGCAGCGTGTAAAGTACCCTTAAGTACCCAATCTACAGACTGGTATGTGAGCAATCACCCCTTCTAAATAAAGCTGTGGTTCCCAAGATCAATGCTCAAACAATATGTTTTAACACAGTGTATACTAGTAAATGTGCATTAAAATACTTTTATATATCAATCTCAAAAACATATCTTCCAGAAGTATCATGATGTACGCAGGTGATGGAAGCGGTGTGTGGCTCACATAAGTTATACATACTGTACTTTTGTACCCAAATCTCTCAGCTGCTTTTAATATAGATGTTCCGGAAGAGAAGTGGTTTTCAGCTAGAACATGTTAGCAGCGGAGGAGTTATTCTCAGCAACCTTAACCCTTTACTGGTGTTTTTTTTTAGCTTCTAACACTATGTACTACTGACATAGATATCAAAATACTAAAGAATATTTTCCATGTTAAACTCTATTGTATGAAGTCTCAAAAATGTATGCAACAGAAACTAATACTTTTAGCTACTGTGAAAAAATTATGTACACTGGGATATAACCAGCACTACATGAACTAATGTAAAATAATGCAGTGGATAATGAGAGAAAACAATTTCTCTATAGAGACCCCCTCTAGACGTTATTAAGGCACACTCAACTAGAGCAGTCCATGGGCAGAAAGAGCTAGGGCTTCGGTAGATCGGATCTGTAGGGCAGCTACCTGGTCAGGTTTAAGCACCTTTTGTAAGAATTATAAACTGGATGTGTTGTCAAATCAACAAATTACGTTTGGGAGGAAAGTTCTCCAAGAAGATATCCCACCCTAATATATTTTATTGGGTATTCTCCTGTGGTGCTGTCATTAGAGATGACCTGGAAAATAGGAATTACTCTTACCACTAATGATATTTCCAGGAATCCATCATGACAGCACTCATATCTCTCGCTTGTTTCTTTATGCTACTATGAAAATTAAAATTTGTATAAGGAAATTCAATAAAATTGGGTTGCATCCATCCTGGTGTTGTACTTGAAAAGCCACTGATATGGTTGGGGTGGGAGGGTCTTTTAATCTCTTGTGTATTTCCTGTCCCTATAGAGGATATGATGGACAACTCCTGTGGTACTGTCATGATGGACTCCTGGAAACATCATTAACAGCAAGAGTAATTCCTTTTTTTTTGCCCGTGAAAAGTGCAAGGAAAAAGCACTGACAATTCATCATTTGAACAAGCCCTTTTTGCTTCATATGGACATATATTTTACATTTTTTACTGCATTAGTACATGTGCCCTTAAATATTTGCTTGAATTACTCATGACAGCTTTGCATGATCTTATATATTAATATGTACACATTGTAATGTTCTGACTCGCTCGGCTGAGGGTTTGAGGAAAACACAGTATTGTTTTTTGTTTAAGTCCAGCAGGTTTATTCCCTCTTAAGAAAATGCTTGTAAGGCCGACGTCCCTGCAGCAGGGACGCCAACATACTTGCACTGCGGATGGTCTGCACTCTCCCCCGCCTCTTCACAGCCGTCCTCCCTGTGTTCCTGCTTCATGCTCCCTGGGCCTGTGCATGCCACACAGGTCCCCGGGGAGTGCACTTAGGGCACATGTGCGCTCTTTCCCTGCTCTTAAAGGGCTGGCACCCTTTTACCTGGAAAGGCGTCTCTCAGTCTATGGCTGAAAGGCATTAGATATTTAAGGCATCCTCCCACTAGGGGAAGTGCCTGTGCAATGTTGTCATTTAGTTAGTATCTGCCTAGCTAGCTAGTTGTCAGGTCCCATTTGTCCCGTAACTGCTACTTGTACCCATACCCATTATCTGTCGCTGTCGCTTCCTTTCCATACCTGTCAGTGTCTGTCATCCTATCTGCATTAGCCGTCCCACCTGCACTAGAGACTGTATCTGCGTATTCCTGAGCCCATCCCTGCCCTGTGGGTCAGCTGACACAGGCGCAGACTCTGCCTTGGGAGAGGACAACCACCTCTGCGATACATACCTCCAATCGACTAAGGCGGGCTTTACACGCTGCGACATCGCTAGCAATTGCTAGTGATGTTGAGCACGATAGCACCCGCCCCTGTCGCACATGCGATATGTGGTGATTGCTGCCGTAGCGAACATTATCGCTACGGCAGCTTCACATGCACATACCTGGTTGGCGACTTCGCTGTGACCGCCGAACAATCCCTCCTTCAAGGGGGAGGTGCGTTCGGCGTCACAGCGACGTCACCACGACGTCACTAAGCGGCCGGCCAATAGAAGCGGAGGGGCGGAGATGACATAACATTCCGCCCACCTTCTCCCTTCCGCATTGCCGGTGGAGGTAGGTAAGGAGATGTTCGTCGTTCCTGTGGCTTCACACACAGCGATGTGTGGTGCTGCAGGAACGACAAACAACATCGTACCGGCAGCAGCAACGATATTATGAAAAGGAGCGACGTGTCACTGATCAACGATTTTTGCCGTTTTTGCGATCGGTGATCGTCGCTCCTAGGGTTTACACGCTGCGATGTCAGGAACGGTTCCGGATGTGCGTCACTAACGACGTGACCCGACGATATATCGTTACCGATGTCGCAACGTGTAAAGCCCGCCTAAGTTTCCAGCATCCATCTTACAACATACATTTATCCAAATTACATTTTTAAAATCAATAAGTAACTGTTCTTATAATTGGAGCCCTCCCCGTAGTTAGCTCAGGTCTTTCCTGTCGCTTTGAACTTTCGCCAATGCTCCATGCTTCTAGATGATGCACATAAACAAGAAATGTTGTATATATATTGATGTAGTAACAATTTGCTGAGTACATGGAAATCTTCAGAGTGTAAATGCGTGTTCTATATCGTTGAAGACAAAACATACACAGCCTGGATTTGTTCCAAAGCAATTGAGAAGTGAAATTAATCCATTTAGTTATGATACAAAAGTATGCAGAATTGCATCAGATCGCTTGTCACAGATCCAGCTGGCCTGAGCTGTAATATTGGAATAATCCCTCTTGATGCTTTATATAGAAACTGATAAAGACAAACTATTGGAAGATTAATTCTAAAATATAAATGACCTTATAGCCTGCCATGTATTGAAAAAAGTAGATTACAAGGGGCAAGAATCCTTCAGTCAACAAAGGTTTTCGAAAACAGTTTTGTACCATAACATTTGCACATTTTTTTAGTCTGTATACTATACCTGTCAATTATCAGATTTAGGTAATCTGGTAGATCTATGTTTTTGAGAGTTTTTGTTTTCAAGATTGTTGTCTAGCAAACATTTACAGCATTTTCATTTCCTAGATTTGTTATTTAGATATCTGGAGGAGGTAGAAATGAGCCTTAAATATGTACAGTGCCTACAAGTAGTATTCAACCCACTGCAGATTTAGCTGGTTTACACATTCGGAATTAACTTGGCATTGTGACATTTGGACTGTAGATCAGCCTGGAAGTGTGAAATGCACTGCAGCAAAAAAGAATGTTATTCCTTTTTAATTTTTTTTTTAAATTGTGAAAAGTTTATTCAGAGGGTCATTTATTATTCAACCCGTCAAACCACAAGAATTCTGTTTGGTTCCCCTAAAGTATTAAGAAGTATTTCAGGCACAAAGAACAATGAGCTTCACATGTTTGGATTAATTATCTCTTTTTCCAGCCTTTTCTGACTAATTAAGACCCTCCCAAACTTGTGAACAGCACTCATACTTGGTCAACATGGGAAAGACAAAGGAGCATTCCAAGGCCATCAGAGACAAGATCGTGGAGGGTCACAAGGCTGGCAAGGGGTACAAAACCCTTTCCAAGGAGTTGGGCCTACCTGTCTCCACTGTTGGGAGCATCATCCGGAAGTGGAAGGCTTATGGAACTACTGTTAGCCTTCCACGGCCTGGACACCCTTTGAAAGTTTCCACCCGTGCCGAGGCCAGGCTTGTCCGAAGAGTCAAGGCTAACCCAAGGACAACAAGGAAGGAGCTCCGGGAAGATCTCATGGCAGTGGGGACATTGGTTTCAGTCAATACCATAAGTAACGTACTCCACCGCAATGGTCTCCGTTCCAGACGAGCCCGTAAGGTACCTTTACTTTCAAAGCGTCATGTCAAAGCTCGTCTACAGTTTGCTCATGATCACTTGGTGGACTCTGAGACAGACTGGTTCAAGGTTCTCTGGTCTGATGAGACCAAGATCGAGATCTTTGGTGCCAACCACACACGTGACGTTTGGAGACTGGATGGCACTGCATACGACCCCAAGAATACCATCCCTACAGTCAAGCATGGTGGTGGCAGCATCATGCTGTGGGGCTGTTTCTCAGCCAAGGGGCCTGGCCATCTGGTCCGCATCCATGGGAAGATGGATAGCACGGCCTACCTGGAGATTTTGGCCAAGAACCTGCGCTCCTCCATCAAGGATCTTAAGATGGGTCGTCATTTCATCTTCCAACAAGACAACGACCCAAAGCACACAGCCAAGAAAACCAAGTCCTGGTTCAAGAGGGAAAAAATCAAGGTGTTGCAGTGGCCTAGTCAGTCTCCTGACCTTAACCCAATTGAAAACTTGTGGAAGGAGCTCAAGATTAAAGTCCACATGAGACACCCAAAGAACCTAGATAACTTGGAGAAGATCTGCATGGAGGAGTGGGCCAAGATAACTCCAGAGACCTGTGCCAGCCTGATCAGGTCTTATAAAAGACGATTATTAGCTGTAATTGCAAACAAGGGTTATTCCACAAAATATTAAACCTAGGGGTTGAATAATAATTGACCCACACTTTTATGTTGAAAATTTATTAAAATTTAACTGAGAAACATAACTTGTTGGTTTGTAAGATTTATGCATCTGTTAATAAATCCTGCTCTTGTTTGAAGTTTGCAGGCTCTAACTTATTTGCATCTTATCAAACCTGCTAAATCTGCAGGGGGTTGAATACTACTTGTAGGCACTGTATATGAGAATGTAGAGCCGCATGGTGTATGTCTTTGCTACTAATGGTCCATTCCTTTAAGGCTAGTGTCATCTGAGAGAATCAGGTCGATTATCCAAATGACACTCTGATCAAACTTTGTTCTGAGTGTCAGCCTAGTGTGATCTCTCGGATGAGAGAATTGGAGCACACTGTGTGGAAAAGATGGAGAACGCATTTTTCCATCTTCTCCATTATGTCACCCGAGTGCAGCCTGATGATTTCCATGCACTCATTGACTTACCTGACCGAGTTTGATCTAATAATTGGATCAAAGTCGGACATGCTGTGATTTTTTCCTCGGATTGGCTCAGTCCAAAGAAAAAGACGGTCAGGTCATGTGCACCACCCCATAGAACAACATTGGTCAGAGTGTTTTGCCAGAACACACTCAGACAGACAACGGTGGTGTGACTGAGCCCTTAGGGTGCTCATATGTAATGTAACAACATGTGCTTCATCTGTACTTACTGCAAAAATGATGCATTTCACGGGTACCTGTGGACTTTTTTTGCCATGTAGTTCTTGGTTTGGCCACATTCACTTTCTACTAGGTTTGTTTTTTTCTTACAGCTTCATCTTCTCTTAGCACCACCTAAATGGCCTTGTTTACAGCTTTCTGATGTGGTTGTGTCAAGCAATAATGACTAAGGAAAAAGAGTATACATTTTTTATTTGCATTTTTCTTCTAAAAAAGAAAAAAAATTAAACTAAAAAACCCATGAAAAAATAGCAAGACTGTTGTAGCATATAAACAAAGCAAGGGTATAAATAGAAAATATGGTGCACAATTGAAAAAGTCGTAAATGCTCTCCTAAAAATATTTGACAGAATATTCGGGGTCTTGGTGTATAGGCGCCATCAAAGAAGGGCGTACCTCCCAATTTTTACATGGAGACCGTCATGTATTGTAAAATTGTAATTTTGCCCCTATTAAAGTCCCTTAGTGCTCTTATCCATTACCTTAGCTCTTTTAGGGTCTGATAGAGTATAATGTCATCAACAACCCCACAGTATGATTCAACCTCAGTGAATTCCTCCACAGGATAATCCCAAAGTTCTCAATTACACATTATGAGGTCTCATAGTGACCCCACTGTCATTATGCCCCCACACAGATTATGAGGCCCCCAAAGTCCTCACACACAGTATGATGCCTCCACAACCCCCCACATAGTATGATGCCCCCACAGTCCCCCGATATAGCATGATGTTTCCATATCCTCCCTTACACAGTATGATGTCCTTACACAATGTGATGTCTCCATTGTCCCACATACACAGTATGATGCCGCCACAATCCCCCCACATAGTATGATGCCCCCACAGTCCCTCCATACAGCATGATGTTTCCACAGCCTCCCTCACACAGTATGATGCTCTCACAGTTCCTCAAACAATGTGATGTCTCCATTGTCCCCCACACACAGTATGATGCTCACACAGTTTGAGGTCCCCACAGCAAACCACAAAGTATGATGGTACCCACAGTGACCCTCTCCACAGAATGATGGCCCCCACACAAAATTATGGGCGCCCCGTAGTTTTTCCTACAAAACATGATGCCCATTAAGAACAAACACCTCCAGTTTTTCATTATTAACCACTTTTTATGCAGACTCAATCAGCACAATTCACAACCACCAAAAACAAAAAAGCATGATGCCCGCTCCACACACAGGCCTTTTCAAGTACTGACTTGACTAATACAATAAAAAAAAAAAAATCACTCACTAGCCCATGTTCCCGTCATGCTGCTCCACTCCATGCAGGATCTGGACTGAGAGTTTGTGCTGCAGGTGTAGCACCCCACGGGGTCGGGGGAAGATATTAGTCACTGGGCCGGTGAGGATCAGGGGATGTCATGGGTGGCCCTGCCCGGTTTCGTGACCCCGAGGTGTACATGGAAGAGGAAGGGGGGATAAGGATGATGGCGGAGGTTTGATTTCGTGATGTCACCTGCGGTATGAGGCCAGGGAATTAGCCACCGCTGCTGTAGCTGTACTTCGAGGCGGATGGTAGTAGCAGCCGAGGTGTTTCTGCTCCCCACAGGTGGAGGGGGCCCCGGGGAGGATGATGAGGGGAGTAGTGATGTCGTGCGCCAAAGCGCAGGGCGGCAGCGCCAGGAATGATAGGCGGACACAGTCTATGCGGGTTCCAGGTGTTTTACTCACAGTTTATGCCGCTCCCCCGGGAAGTACCAGTCACTCGTTGTGATGAGCCCCGTCCAACTCGGATCCTTTTGAGGTCAATGCCGGTGAATTTGACGGTGAGACCTTCCTCCTGCACTTGGTATGGATCCCTGTGGCAGGAAGCTCTTGGGGACCCCTGGTTCTTGAAAAGTGTCTCTACTTCCTGCCCGTATGTAGGTGCAGCAGGTCCGATGTGGGGCCGGCCTTGGAACACGACCCCAGATCCTATGTGGCACTGTGCTCTGGGAACTGCGGGGGCCCAAGTGACATGCAATCCCTCAAGCCTGCAGATTTTGGTGGACAAATTGAAGTATAATCCACCCTAGGATTTTGCACCCTGTCAGCGCCGGTCCAGAGGGAGCAATTAAGCTCTCCCCTCGGCAACCATATGAACTCCTGTGTCCCACCAGAGCTACTGGTGAAACCCGACTTCCTCTCGGGTTCCTCTCGCTTCCTCTCCTGCGGGAGAACTTTCTAACTGTTGTATTGGTTCCTGACTTCCCCAAGTCGTTGCTCCTCCAGTCCCAGGTTTTCGCCACTAGTGGATTGGAGATCCCAGGTGTGGTGGTGTCCTAAAGACCCAGCTACGCTGGCGACCCCTTTGACCCAAACCTAGCCCGGTCCATAGTAAAAGAAGAGCAACCCTGTTTGTTTGTATGAGTTGTGTAAGTGAAACCGGCACCGACCTCCTCTGGACCCAGGTTGAGCACTGAACCTTAAAGGAGGTGCAGTACCCTGTGACGACTGAAGCATCAGGGGCGCCACACAGACGTACAGGTTGAATGGTGGAGGAAGGAGCCCCTTTTGACCATATTTCATGGTATATGCCTCCTGAGTAAGCAGATAGTCTTGAAATTGCAATGCCAGATGCGTGACCTGTCGCTGTTACTGGTACGCCACTGGGCCTCTGACATACATGGTACATCTTCAGGTTTTTACATATAATGACATCATACAAGGATCACATCACAGGAGACGATGGTCCTTTACAACTTTCTGACTTTAGAAATTCTGTCAGGCTTGTATTTTCAGCACTGCTTTGTATTTTAATGAAAAAATGTATCTAATGCCAGACAATTCCAGTTCACACAATTTCAGGAAGAGATACAGTTTTTTGTTGGTTCAGACAGGGATGTGACAGGATGATGTCAACATTATTCAGCATATAAATCTGAAGTATATGTATATTCACAAGAGATCTAATAGCAATAAAGCAGAAATCAGCCTAACAAGTTTACAGGGTCCTATTTCATAACTGAAAAATATGGGAAACGTGCGGCTAGTCCTCGCACATACATCCTATTACATAAATGATCTAACACACGGAAAGCACGATTACTCAGCGTGATTCATGACTCCGGACTTCACTCTGATGAACGTTTTCAGAGGATGGGATTGTAAAGTGAATTTAACAAGTTTTTTTTGTAAAGATCTTTTTTCACATCAAGTCATTGAGTCATAGCAGCAGGAGTGTAGGTCCAGCAGATAGGATCCTCATTAATTTTAAGAACATGGTGATGGTATGTGTATGGTCACTTTCCACTGATATAAACAAGAGAAGCCTACAACTTACAGGTTACATATTGTCTATGGTCCATTAAAGAGACTTTGCTGATATTTACGACAAGGCACCAGCTGAATCTTGAGTCCGCCAGTTTGGACTACCTCTTTCCCCCATGTCAATGCCTGAGGTATAAGTTAAAGAGCACCCATCACCAGTTTGGGGCTGTCCTTTGCCTAAGCCTAGTGAGTTTCAAAATATCACTCATCAGCAAACTGGCCAAAATTGTTCCTTATGGCCACCTAAAGGACGAGACTTTCTTTCAAAAGTCAGTCAGAACTTGTGGGATTCTAACCGGCAATGCGGGATTCCACAACCCTCCACAGCCCATCTCAATGTGACAGACGAAGATCTCACATGTAAGGCTAAGACCACAACGAGCATATAGCATCTGATGTGAGAGCATCTGATGCAATATGCTAATGCATTCAGCTCCCGCTCTGCTGTTAGTGTGAGCCGAGTGTCATCATACTGTGATCCTGTCTTGCTATATCAGGGATTCATTTTTCCATCTCCTCCATTGTCAGCCTGTGCATATATCGCACTGCACTTGGATGATGTTCGAGTGCAGTCTGATGTTTCTTTCACACCCATAAACTTGTATGGGTGCCGGTAATCTGAGACTCATAGACAATCGCTGCATACTGAGATTGTTTTCTTGGTCCGATTATCGCAGTTTGGAACAGCCCCATAGAGTAACATTGGTCTGAATGGAATGCGATTTTTTTAATCTCATTCCACTCATCCAATTTTGCACGATGTGTGTCCTAGACCTTACTACGAGATCTGGCGCTTTGCACTAATGCAGCGCTGTCGCACGCTTTAGTACCCAATAACTCAAAAGTTGAGTACAGACTTTTGCTAGAAAGTCAAGTTATTTAGGGAGCGTTAGGGACACTTCTGGCCACTTTTGCTAAATAGTTTAAAAAAAAAAATCACAAGTCTGCGGCTGTACACAGATTCCTAGACTCACACCCAACTGTGTATGTATGGAGACTTATCTTGAGAGCAAATGTTGAATTATTTTCAAGTTATTTTGAATACTTCTGCCAAAGAAAGACATATGATACCTGGGAATAATTCACCAAAAAGGACATAAATTCAAAGAAAAAAAAAAAACTCACCAGAAAAAAAGCCACCAGCCAACACAGATCAAAATAACAGATGCACTCGCAGCCTGCAGCTGGCCCCCTATGATAAAGGTGGGGGTAACACATTAGTGTGCATGTTTAATACCAGAAGCCACCCTCTTCATGGCTTGGTAGGTTGAGAGTGGCTGTCTCATCGGTATTCTGCAGCTGTGTTACCCATACCTTTATCATTGGGGGCCGGCTGCATCCTGCTAGTGCATCTGCCATTTTGACCTGTGTTGACTGGTGGCTTTTTTTCTGGTGCGTTTGTATGATACATGGGACTCAGCTAGATTTGTGGCATCCTTTATTTTAATACGGGATTACGTCTACTTAGGCCCAGCATAATTACAAAACAAGAGTTGAGAAAATTAAATTCCAGAAGGGTAAAAAAAAATGTAGAAAGCCCATCAAAACAGGCCCTGTTTTTTGCCCCCGCAACTTTATACCCCTACGTCTAGTGTCGCGGGCGGAGGAGGGGACGCCGCGCTCCCCCTCTGCTGCTCGGGTCCGGCTGCCGCGGCTGCTGCGGCCTGCCGCTGCTCGGTGGCTCGAGCTATGGGCCGGATCCCGGGGACTCGAGCGGCGCTCCTCGCCCGTGAGTGAAAAGGGGAATTGGTGTTTTGGGATAGTTTATTGTCCGTGACGCCACCCACGGTTGTGGTGATTTGTTAACACCACCGCTGCTCTGTATGGGAAGCCCGGGAGTGATGGTATGGAGCAGCCAGTTGTTGTGTTGACCCTCCGTGGGTAGGGGTTGGTGATCCCGGGGCCCAGTAATGGGGTGTTGGATGGTGGACAGGCGGGCTATGGGGCCTGTGGAGGTGCAGGGGCGCAGGGGCAGCGCTGTGCCGCACGGCACGGAGGTACTCACTCAGCCAGTAAACACGACACAGTTCTCGGTAAACAAACGGCTGGTTGGACGGGTCCCTCGGACGGTTCACGGTGCTGATGTTCCCTGCAGTTAGCGGTGACGGTCTCTTCCCTGCACCTATGAAAGTCTCTTTGGTAGCGATGGGTTCCCACCGGTTACCCACTCCTCGGCTTCAAGCTGGGCCGAAGGAGCTCTACTCTTGCCCGCAGGCGCTGGCCCTGGGAAACTGGTGCCTTGGCGGTGGCGGTGTCTCCCCTTATCGGTCAGACTGTTGCCTTCAATCGGGATTTGGTTGTTAGGAGACAGACGTCCCCTTCACTGACGGATTTGGCAAATTATGGCGACTCCTAGCCTTGCCGGGATCCGAAAGGCCCCTGCCCTGGTGCTGACTGTTCTTCGTATACTGCTCCGGTACCGCCGGGTCACCACCCGTCCGCGGTCCTTCCAGCAACCTCCGAACAGTCCCCGTGCAGACTATCACCGCCGTCTGCTGACCTGGCTGTCACAGTCCGGGCACACACCCGGACCAACTTCAGGCTTTACTACTCTCACTTTTCTGTCACTTCAGCTTTCCTCCTTAGCTCCACTACTACTTCACTTCCTTCTACTTTCACTTCCTTAACTGTTCTCTGGTTTTCCCGCCTCCAGGGCTGTGAACTCCTCGGTGGGTGGAGCCAACCGCCTGGCCCACCCCCTGGTGTGGATATCAGCCCCTGGAGAAAGGCAACAAGGATTTTGGGTTAGCTTGGTGTACCTGCAGGGAATGTGGGGTGCGTGTGGTCTTGTGACCTGTGACCCCTGGCTTGCCCAGGGCGTCACACTAGTACAATGAAAAAAATGGCAAGAAGACTTCAGTAGAAGAAAAACTGACTGATACGGAGAATAGCATTGTGCTGCCATAATTACTTTAATGCCCAAACTCTTTGGTTAGTCAACATCTGGAATATTCTGTATCGCCCACCGTGCTGAAAGATGTACGAAATGGAGAAACATTCACATTCAGTAACCTTAGGTCTATTATTGCCAGATCTGTCACAGCTTTATATGTATAAGTGTAATTAGTTGTACTGTAGTAAATAACAGATGAATGATTTGTTCCTATTGTTATGTCACCCATTGACTTGTACCGTGCACATACTGTACTACCAGTGACATACTAGAATGAAATGACTGTAATATTCACATGTCAGTGTCTGAACCTGAGCCAATCCAGCTCCTTGAGCCTTGAACAATCATTAAACCTGTTTTGTTACTCTAAACCTAAGAAATGAGCAAGACTGTAAACTGGTATAAATTGGTATACATGCAAGGTGTAAGAGCACGTTCACAAACAAAACCCAACAACCCCCCAAATGAACTCAAAATGAGCACTAAGTAAATGATAATAGTACATGTACATAACATAGGTTACATAGTTAACAAAATTTTTGATCAAAGAAGCAAAGCCATCCAACCGCGACACGGTATACCCATTGGCACAGTCCTAGCCTGTCTCTAGTATTAACACCTTATAACGTGTCAAACAACATTAATGAGGATAAGGGCAGAGCAGGACAGGGGCGACTGAGACTCCCACCCATGGGAAGCTAAACAGGGGAAATACGTAGCTCAGAAAGGTGGCCACACCCCTAATTATACAAAGTACAGGAGATTGCAGAAAAACACCTAAGAAATGAGTTGGACTATTAGCTGGTATCCTTTACATGATTACCAGCTTATAGTCCGGCTCATTCTTAGGTTTGCTGCAATCTCCTGTACGTTATACAATTAGGGATGTGGCTACCTTTCTGAGCTAAGTATTTCATCTGTATAGCCTCCCATGGATGGGAGTCTCAGACGGGCCCCTGTCCTGCTCTGCCCTTATTTATATTAACATTGTCTGACAATTAAAGGGAACCTGTCAAGTGCAATATGCCCCCAGAACCATGAGCAGTTCTGGGTGCATACTGCTAATCCCTGCCTAATTGTCCCTGTATCTAGTAGTATACATAAAGAGATCTTTAGAAAAAGTATTTCTAGTGATCCTGTATGATATGCTAATGAGACCAGTGACTAGTTGCAAGGGCGTTAGTTCCAGCACTCATTTTGCCCTCTTAGCATGTTAGCACACCCACAGAGGCGTGCTAACATGCTATTTAATGCAGCAGCAGCAGCGGTGACACGTGTAACTGTGTCCGCTGTGAACGCTCATGAGAAGTTTTGGCACTTCCGGTCATACGCACTAGACCTCTTTGAAGCCAAGAGTGTGATTTCTGAGAGACACAACAACAGAAGACCCGGCTTCATAGTGCGCATGACCTGAAGTGTCTGGCATTCAGATCAGCGGTCACAGCAGACACAGGTACGCGCATCACCACTGATGATGCTACACTGAATGGGCGGAATGAGAGAAGGAACTAATGCCCTTGCGGCTTTTCCCCTCGTTCATTAGCATATCATATAGAATCTTTAGAAATACATTTTCTATAGATCTCTTTATCTATGCTAGTGTATACAGGGACAGTTAGGCAGGGATTAGCAATATGCACCCAGAACTGCTCGTGGTTCTTGGTGCATATTGCACCTGCCAGGTTCCCTTTAAGGCTTTAATGCTAGAAAAAAGGGTAGGACTGTCCCTATGATTACACAGTGTCGTGGTGGGATGGCTTTTATGCTGCTTTGATAAAAAATAGCGTTACCTAAGTCCCCTGTGTTAGTTACATGAACTATTACTATTAACTCATTTACTTGCTGTAGAGTATCTGCTCATTTTGTTTTGTTTTTTAGATAAAATATTGTATTTCTTAGGTTATTATTAGGTTTTGTGATTTTTGCTGTTCGTATGATAGGGGTGAAAAACTGAAATCACTATGAATAACATTGAAGAACAAGATTTTCAGGTCGTTCTATCTGTGTTTTGCCTTTAAACTATGATTTCACATAAATGTGTACTTACTTATTACAAGTGTGTACATATATACATAGTGTATGTGTTTGTGGATGTCATATGGATACAGTTTTTATTAGTTGGGTCATACTGCCTTCACTCTGCATGTATTAGGAATGTTCCTCTGCTAGATTTGTATCATAATTTCTCATTTTTGCTCTATAGCACTTCCCTTTATCATCTCACTATTGTAATCCTATTACTATCTACAGAGAATCATTTCTTTCTTTCTTGTATTTGGATTTTCAGTATAATCAGAACTGTTACGTATTTCCAGAATGTGCACAGTTAACCTATATATTGTGCATTTTTTATGACTTTGCGAGCACAATTCCTTATGGTTTTCACCATCACGTCTTGAAGTTATTGAATAGGAATCTTTTGTGTTTACTTCTAGGTGATTACACAAGACCTGGGACAGGTACATTATAACAAGCCATAAACGTGTGTGATCATCGATGACCAAGACAGAGTTACTTAGCCAGGAAGTCATCAGGGAAGGTTTTACATTCAATGACTACAGCAGAGATCTTAAACCTAGAGGGAATTGAAACAAGAATTAGATTAGAAAAATATATACTGTGAACAAATTGTATTTGTTGTAACTTGAATATCCATTAAGTCAATATTGATACAAGTATATCAACTCTCTCCATTTTTTTGTATGGAAATTCCAAAAATTGCAAAGCACACTAACTCAACAATTTTTAGAAATTCCATGCAAGTAAATAGAGAGAGCCCCTTTCCAGGGGATGCAATGTAGGGCCCCATTCTCAAGTTATATTTATGGCCCACCGCCAGTACCCACATCTACATGACATTTATGGCATATCTGCTGGATAAATGTCCAAGATGGGTTAACCCCTTTAAAGGGAATCTGTCACCAGATTTTTGCTATCTCATCTGAGAGCAGCAAAACAGGAGCAGAGATCCATATTCCAGCAGTGATGTCACTTATTGAGCTGTTTGCTGCAGTTTTGATCAAATTGTGTCGCCCAGGGAATGGAGTACTCGATCCCGGGTAGTAAACAACTGGGGAATGTTACTTTTGTGGCCGTTGCCCGGTCCCGTGCCCTGGGTGCTTTTTAATGGGGAGTATTTACAGGGGAGATTAAAGTCATTGGTGTGACGCCACCTGCGGGTTGCGGTTAGGATGGTGGAACCACCGCCGCTGTGTTGATTATTACCCAGGGCTGGTGGTAATGGCAGCTGTGGTGGTAGGCCTTCCGCAGGTAGGGCTGAGCCTGGGAGATGTATGATTGAGTAATAAGGGAGGACACACCGTGGGTTGTAGTTAACAGTCTCTACTCACTCTGGACCCTTGGACAGCTGGTTCAGGTCCCTGTATTTCCAGTACCAGTTGATGACTCGGTTGCTCTGTCCCCAGCACCCTCAGTGTGGTTGGGTCCCCGTAGCGTGGAGCGTTTGGGGCCCGACTGTCCCTTTTTGGTGGCAGTCTCCTTGTCCATACTGCGGGCAGTGTGGACACTGTAGGGCTGGTCTGTGTCCCGAACCCTGATCCTTGCTTTACTGCTGATGCCCCCAGATCTGTGGGTCAGTGATGTCCGTGAAGGTCCCCTCACTGTGCAGGTATTTGCCAGGTCGTCTGAAGCTGTCGCCTGAGCTAGGGCCTTGTGCCCCATCGGTGCTCTGGTCCCAGTGGTACTCGGGTGTACCTGCCTTGGACACCACTCTCCTGTGCCCCCGAGCCACCGTTACACAACGCAGCTCTAGGCACGTCTTTCCACTTTCACTTCTTCTCTAGACTGACTGCTGTCCCCTCCCACCAGGCTGTTTAGTCCCGTGGTCTGGCTCCACCCTCTAGGTGGCCATCCTCTTGTGTCTGACTAGCCAATTACCCCTGGTGTGGAGTGAGAACTAGAATCTTGCTGTGTCTAGGTGTTGCTGGCACTGGTGTTCTAGGTCCCAGGGGGTAGGTCCTGTATCCCCTTGAGGATGCAGTTCCTAGTAGTGCCCTGAGTAGCTCAGGGGCGCTACAAAATCACTGTTTTATCTGCTGCAGAATGACTAGTTCTCTGAAGGATGAGCTCTGTATAACTCCACGCCCTCCATACCCCCATTGATTGGCAACTTTCTGTGTACACTATGCATAGACATAAAGCTGTCAATCAGTGGTGGTTTTACAGAGCTCATGAATATGGAGGACTACATGGCAGCAGGTTTACAGCTATGTTCACGTGTCATTTTTTTTTTGGTGTTTTTAGTGTTGCAAAAGATCAGCATAACATTGGTGCTGTATTTTGCCACTTTTTTGCTGCGTTTTTGGTGAAGGTGAATAAGGGATTTTCCGCATCTAATGCAAGTCTATGGGAAATTCTGTACTGAAAACTCAGTGTACCCGCAAGATACATTTGTGGAGACACGGGGCTCAGTGGGTGCTCTCGTTCACTAAAACCCGCCGCCTTTAGAAAGACAGCGTGGCTCAGGGCTCATCCCAACTGAACGCCGGCCTCCTTAACCGTGGGCGTAACACTACTCAGACAACACAGGGTGAGGGAACCACAATAATTAGACTTTATTGGATCCCCAAACAATTAACGGCACATAACACATAACCAGCAAAACATACAAATGTAACAGGCAACAGAGTCTCACCCTTCCGCTGGCTCACCAGGGATATAGAATGTCCATGCCTCAGAGGTTCCAGGGCTATTTACTCCAATCCGGCAGCACCCTGCTTTTGGCGGGCACCCACTGAGAAAAGAATAATGCCAGATTTAGGAAGCTGGCTGAGGTCTGCAAAGTCTGTAACAGGTGACTGAACTGTCCCAACCTGAGTGTCCTCCTTAGGTAGTCCTGGTATGATGATACAATCCTGGCAGCCGGAGTCGAAATCCCTAGGCTGTGGATATGGTCTCCAACCGGAACCGGAGTCCCTAGATTGAAGCCATAAGATATCCTGATCCTCTAGTCAGCTCCAAAGAGCTTAGACTGGATCCATCAGCATCCAACAACCTGGTGGCTTAAAGAAGTCCCTTTTTATAGCCACTGCCTTACACTTAGATACACTGCGTCCTCATCGATTGGTTGGACAAGAGCGCCTCTCCCATTGGATGAATCTCAAGCTGCATGGACAATGTTCATCCAAATGATGTCTACAGAAAGACTGAAGATTTCTACATGGAGTCTGCAAGTCACAGACTCAACAATGGCTACTAAGGTAATCACATTAGCAATACACAACTACAATACAATGGTTACTGGAAAAGTCTGAAGAACAATACGTCTGGCTTTCAGTGGCCAACACAATTACATTGAGTCAACAAGAGTCTTGTAAAAACAATGAGGGACTTCTCCCCCGTTTATAAACAATCTATCATGCTGTCTGGCTGAATTTTAAGAAACTTTAACCCATGAGAGTCCATGTCGTCACAACATTGACATGCTGTGGTTTGGAAAAATGCACCGCAGGTCAGTTTATGCAGTGTAAAACAGAAGCCCAGTGGGGAGGAGATTTATATTCCCACCCACTTTGCTTGTACTGTAAAACGCTGCGTTTTTGAAGCAGCAAAAACACGCCGCATCAAAAATACATGTAACACTCATTGCGGGTATGTACCCTAATACTAATTTTATTAATTTATACTGTAGACAAATGACACATGCAATCCAAGTGAAAAAACACAGCAAGAAACACACCAAAAATGCTGCCATTTGCTGCATTTTTTCTGTCAAAAGTAAAGATTTTGGCTACTGAAAAAAAGTTTGCAAAAACTCCACTTGTAAACATAGCCTACTAGTCCTATAGTGATAATCTCCTGCTCATAAAACTGAGATTTTATCAAAATGACAGTTATCAGCCCAGTAAGGGACACATTGCAGGAATCAGGGTTTTTGCCCCTATGTTATGCTACTCTTAGATTAATTGGCAGCGGTAAACATTCACTTACCCGGCGCCATTGAAAGTCACGTCATGTGATCACATAGATCCGATGGTTCTCATGGTAGCACAGGGTCATGTGATGACTCCTGTAGCTATCATGAGTCAGCTCCTCTCACAGCCGGCAGACCGCCGGGTGTGAGAGAAGAGGAGCTTTTCTGCAGATCTGAGCAATGCTGCTCTGATCTATAGGAAAGAATGAACAATCAGACTGCTGAGCCTTATAGTCCCCTAGGGGCACTAGTAAAATAAAAAAAAATTAAAACTTTTTTTTAAAAAAAAAAATAAATAAAAAAGCCTAAAAGTTCAAATCACTCCTCATTCGCCCCATTGAAAATTAAAGTGTTAAAAATTTAAAAAATATACACATATTTGGTATTCCCTCGTTCAGAAATGCCCAATCTATCAAAATATAAAATCAATTAACCTGATCGGTAAACGACGTAGCATCAAAAAAATCCAAGTGACAAAATTATGTTTTTTGGTGGCCACATATTTTGCACAAGATGCGATAACAGGCAATCAAATCGCAGCATATGCACAAAAATGGTACGGTTAAAAACGTGAGATCCAGACACAAACAATAAGCCATCACTGAGCCATAGTTCCCGAAAAATGAGAACACTATGGATCGCGGAAAATGGAGCAAAAAGTGCGCCATTTTTTTGGACAAACTTGTGAATTTTCTTTAACCCCTTAGATAAAAGTAAACGTATACATGTTTGGTGTCTACGAACTCATACCGACATGAGGCATCACACTGACACATCAGTTTTACCATATAGTGAACATCGTGAATAAAATATCCCAAAATTAATCAGGCAGTCGCACTTCCTCTTTTTTGTTATTTTTAGTATTTTCCAGTACATTATATGGTAAAACTAATAGTTTTATTCAAAAGTGCAATTCATCCCGCAAAAAATAAGTTCTTATATGGCAAGGTTGGCGGAAAAATAAAAAAGTTATGACTCTCAGAAGAAGGGGAGGAAAAAAAACCAACGGAAAATCGCCCGGGGGTGAAGGCATTGTCATTGTTCGGAATACAATGTCACATGCAAGGCAGTCTGGGACACCCCTTCCTCTCATTGAGACCTTACTGTCGATGTACAATCTCTATAGAGAGCCTGGTGTGAGTGGGAGAGATCTCCCAGCTTTCATATACAGTTAGGTCCAGAAATATTTGGACAGTGACACAATTTTCGCGAGTTGGGCTCTGCATTCCACCACATTGGATTTGAAATTAAATCTCTACAACAGAATTCAAGTGCAGATTGTAACGTTTAATTTGAAGGTTTGAACAAAAATATCTGATAGAAATTGTAGGAATTGTACACATTTCTTTACAAACACTCCACATTTTAGGAGGTCAAAAGTAATTGGACAAATAAACCAAACCCAAACAAAATATTTTTATTTTCAATATTTTGTTGCGAATTCTTTGGAGGCAATCACTGCCTTAAGTCTGGAACCCATGGACATCACCAAACGCTGGGTTTCCTCCTTCTTAATGCTTTGCCAGGTCTTTACAGCCGCAGCCTTCAGGTCTTGCTTGTTTGTGGGTCTTTCCGTCTTAAGTCTGGATTTGAGCAAGTGAAATGCATGCTCAATTGGGTTAAGATCTGGTGATTGACTTGGCCATTACAGAATGTTCCACTTTTTTGCACTCATGAACTCCTGGGTAGCTTTGGCTGTATGCTTGGGGTCATTGTCCATCTGTACTATGAAGCGCTGTCTGATCAACTTTGCGGCATTTGGCTGAATCTGGGCTGAAAGTATATCCCGGTACACTTCAGAATTCATCCGGCTACTCTTGTCTGCTGTTATGTCATCAATAAACACAAGTGACCCAGTGCCATTGAAAGCCATGCATGCCCATGCCATCACGTTGCCTCCACAATGTTTTACAGAGGATGTGGTGTGCCTTGGATCATGTGCCGTTCCCTTTCTTCTCCAAACTTTTTTCTTCCCATCATTCTGGTACAGGTTGATCTTTGTCTCATCTGTCCATAGAATACTTTTCCAGAACTGAGCTGGCTTCATGAGGTGTTTTTCAGCAAATTTAACTATGGCCTGTCTGTTTTTGGAATTGATGAATGGTTTGCATCTAGATGTGAACCCTTTGTATTTACTTTCATGGAGTCTTCTCTTTACTGTTGACTTAGAGACAGATACACTTACTTCACTGAGAGTGTTCTGGACTTCAGTTGATGTTGTGAACGGGTTCTTCTTCACCAAAGAAAGTATGCGGCGATCATCCACCACTGTTGTCATCCGTGGACGCCCAGGCCTTTTTGAGTTCCCAAGCTCACCAGTCAATTCCTTTTTTCTCAGAATGCACCCGACTGTTGATTTTGCTACTCCAAGCATGTCTGCTATCTCTCTGATGGATTTTTTCTTTTTTTTCAGCCTCAGGATGTTCTGCTTCACCTCAATTGAGAGTTCCTTAGACCGCATGTTGTCTGGTCACAGCAACAGCTTCCAAATGCAAAACAACACACCTGTAATCAACCCCAGACCTTTTAACTACTTCATTGATTACAGGTTAATGAGGGAGACGCCTTCAGAGTTAATTGCAGCCCTTAGAGTCCCTTGTCCAATTACTTTTGGTCCCTTGAAAAAGAGGAGGCTATGCATTACAGAGCTATGATTCCTAAACCCTTTCTCCGATTTGGATGTGAAAACTCTCATATTGCAGCTGGGAGTGTGCACTTTCAGCCCATATTATATATATAATTGTATTTCTGAAAATGTTTTTGTAAACAGCTAAAATAACAAAACTTGTGTCACTGTCCAAATATTTCTGGCCCTGACTGTATAGCTACATCTAAAAAATATGATTAGTCATAATATTTATTCACGTCTATAGCGCCATTAATTCCATAGAGATTTACATACATTGGCAACATTGTCCCCATTCCGGCTCATAATCTAAATTCCCAATCAGTATGTCTAAGGAGTGTGGGAAGAAACCAGAGGAAATCCACACAAACACGAAGAGAATATACAAACTCCTTGCAGATGTTCTTGGTGGCAAGACTACTGTGCCACCCATTGACTTATTGAATTAGAATGGCTGCACCCAGTGATCTAAGTGATACATCATTGGATTCAGGATCTTTTTGCCTACATTATGCTGTTCTCAGATTAAATAGCAAAAATCTTCTGACAGATTCGATTAAAGGTACAACTTTTAAATTAAAGACATTTTGGTATGCTGATTTCTCCAATTTATTATTCCCGTTCCTTCATGCTTACATTTTAATTCATAATCATTTTGTGATAATTTAACAATTTTTTTTCTTTTCCAGCATTCTACACTGATTGTTCTCCAGACAGACTGACCTGGCGGTTTTATGCATGAACTGATGTGTTTGAAACAAAGATGTCTGATTGCAGGGCTCAGCAGAATCTGTTGGCACAATGTGAATACAAACATAATAAAAGAACTGTAATAAAATGCCAAACATCAGATTTGATGCGCTTGCAAGGCTAGTCAGTCTAGTGACTAAGGTCAGGAAGACATGCTACAGAAAGGGAAATAATTTGCTCATTTTGTTGCCTCTCCGTTTTGTATACCTTATGCTGACGTATAAGAGGAAAATCTACATCCTGGGGTGGTGTATATTTTATTACACAATAGTAGCTGTAAGAAAGGGTCTGTCTCCAAATCTTAAGGCTATGTGCCCATGGGAGATTAAACCTGCGGATTTATCTGCGGAAAATCCACAGATTTTCTGGATTTTCCAGATAAATCCGCAGGTTTCAGCAAGTACAGATGCTCCCCATGTTATTCTATGGCACATGTGGAGTGTCTGTGTCCATGCTGCAGATACGTGCGGCTGTGGAACATGCTACGGATCTCCCGCAGCCACACGTAATTGCATGTAAATTATTTCTGCGGAATTACCTGCGGAAATCCCGGCTCTCCACTATAGAGATAGGGCCGGGACTTCCACAGGTAAGCTGCACGAATGCCCACAGGTTTACCGCAGCTATTTCGCTATACTACCGCAGCTAAAATTAGCTGTGGATTCCGGCGAGCAGCTGCGGGAAAAGTGCGGATATACCTGCGTATATATCCGCAGGTACAAACTCCCGTGGGCACATAGCCTGAGAGTCCCTTCAGGGTTATGAATTAAAGGGGTTACCCAGGTATATATATATATTTTTTTACTGTGGGCTTAAGAACTTACAGGCAGGTAGTTGCTAACTAACCGCCTATTTTACCTGGCGCCAGTTCAGAGCATCACTGACCACTCCTGCCGGAAATTCTGCTTCTTAATGACTTCTTCCTCACCCAGGCTGCTCTGTAGGCAGAGTGTGACTGCCAAATATCATGCTGATTGACAGCTGGCTCCCCGCAGTTAGGCAGCAGGGAGCTGGCTGTCAATCAGCATGACATTGACAGTCACAACACGTTGACAGACCAGAGAGGAAGAAAAGGTGCTGCTCTGTGGATGCCAGCAGGTCTGCGTTCACTCTGTGCAGGACAGATAAGTAGTTGGTAACTAACTACCTGTCTGTTAGTTCTTAGTCGCTATAGTAAAGATATATAATAACCTCTTTAAATGTATACCGTAATGCATTATCTTTTCTAGGTGGCATTATAAGACCATATGGTCACAGAACTTCTGTATTTTTCAAGATTGTCAAAGAGTTTTCTGACCACTTAGTTCAGAAGGGAAAACAAATTCTCAAAAGTATAAGTATTGTGTGCAGTACAACACACGTAGGGGACGATTTAGCAAAACTTTTACGCTAGGAAACTGTCGTAACAGCTTCAAGAAGTCGCAACATTTTGTACAACACAGAGTTGCGCAAAAATGTTGTTACTTTTGGCGTTTCTTCACCAGTTTGGCTCAACTCCGGGAAAATGGGTAGAGCTATGGCTGACTCGGGCAGGAAAGGTGTGGTTACTCCCTCCCACCCGTCAAATATATGTAAAAATGACGATGCTTTGTACACCAGAAATGCTATTCCCATCCCTGATTGGAGTAGCATTTCTGGCACAGTGCATGGAGGTGCAGAAAACATAGAAGAGGCACTAAATTCATTAAAGGGAACCTGTCAGGTGCAATATGCACCCAGAACCATGAGCAGTCCTGGTGCTTATTTCTAATCCCTGCTTAACTGTCCCTGTATACACTAGCATAGATAAAGAGATTTTTAGAAAAAAGATCCTTTGTGATATTCTAATGAGGCCAGCGACTAGTCGCAAGGGTGTTAGTTCCCTTGACTAGTCGGCCCCCTTAGCATGTAAGCACGCACCTGTGGGTGTGCTAATATGCTAATGAATGCGCAGTGTCAGAAGATGGTCGCGCTCACCTCTCTCATGCCATTGCATCTGACGCTGGACTTCGGCTCAGTGCGCATGATCCCGGACTTTCGATCATGCGCACTACTAGAGTTTGAAGCCAGAACGCGTACACCCGGCTTCATAGTTTGCATGACCATAACTCCAGGGTCATACGCACTGAGCCGAAATCCAGGAATCGGAAGCGATGGCAGCAGAGAGGGGAGCGTGACCATGCCTCTGACGCTGCACATTCATTAGCATGTTAGAACGCCCACAGGGGAGTGCTTACATGCTAAGGGCCCGACTAGCCAAGGGAACTAATGCTCTGGCCTCAATAGCATATCATATGGGATCTTTAGAACTACTTTTTCTAATGATCCCTTTATCTATGCTTATAAATACAGGGACACTTAGGCAGCGATTAACAATATGCACCCAGAACTGCTTGCGGTCCTGGGTGCATATTGGACCTGACAGGTTCCCTTTAAGTGCTGTGCACCTCTTAATAAATTCAATGCCTTCTATTTCAGCAAACTGGTATAATGTGATTGTTATATTTATGAATCAGCCGAAAATAGTAACAGAAACATTTTTAAAAATCTCTATCATAGGTATGGTTTTATAGAAAGTGGTGCACACGGTAACAAGCAAACTATATTTATACAGCTTTTATAATTACAAGAGCTGCATTTATAAAATATTACCACAATATGATGCCGATATAATACTGCCATACAAAGCCTAAATAATGCCACCATGTAATATCCCAATTGTACTACCATATATATGGCACAAACAATGCTGCCATTCTATGCTGAGATAGCTCAGGGTCTACATGGTACCACTATATAATGCCTAAATAATTCTCCACAAAGTCCATGTAATATTGCCCTGCAGATCGGTGGTGATGGAGAGGACTGTGCGGCTGTAAAGTAACGATTCTCCGCGATGTGACTACACAGCTTGGCTACACGTTACATTTTTGCCTTGTTTTGCCAATGACAAAAGCAGCATTTTACAGGCAGAAGCAAGGTGAATTGGATTTCTTATATCTCATACACATGTTGCTTATTTTTTGCATTGTTTTTGCAGCATTTTTCCCCTAGTATAATAAATGGGAAATAGTGCATAAAAAATGCAAAAAAAAAAATGCACATTTTTGTATTCACTGTTTTCACTGCCAAGAGACACGATTTTGATGTAGATATGTGTGCAACAAAAGCTTAACGAACACATATACCCTTGGACTGTTCATGGGGCGCATCTTCAAGAGCTCTTAGGGTATGACCGCACTTTGCGTTGTGCTACTTGCAGTTCTAAACGCACGTTTTTGTCTTAATTGATTTGGCCAAAGTTGCCTTTTCCAGAAATTTAGCTCTAAAAACGCATGCGTATTTACCGCGTTTTAGATGCGTTTTCAGCGCTTTTTACATGCTTTTTCACCTGCGTTTTGACAGATGCATTTTGAACCTCAAGACACTGCTAAATAAAGTTTACACAGTCAAACAGAATGAAAAAAATAGAAAAAATACAATATATATATTTTGTGAATTATTAAAGAAAAAAGTTATATTTCATGAAATTATAGCTTTTTTATAATATTTAATGCTAAAATAGCAATAAAATCATAATTTTCTTAAATTTAATTGTCGGAGTATGTGTGTGTGTAAAGGGACATATGATTCCATTAATTTAATGTTAGAAGCATGCGTTTTGTTTGTCCAAAACGCATGTTTTCTGCACCTAAAAAGCAGGTAAAACGCAGGAAATTTGAAGTTTCTTGGTTTTTGCCATTTCTCATTGACTTCAATATTAGCAAAATGCACCCAAAATGGCAAAAACAATTGACATGCTGCTTCTTTGAACGCATGGTTTTGGCACAAAATATGCAAATTAAACGCAGCATTTTAAAACGCAAAGTGTGGTCAGGAAAACAACATTTTCCATAGACTTTGCTGGAAAATCTAAACGCATGCCTTTTGGCATGAAAACGCTGTAGTTCAAAATGGACCTAAAAAGCACCTGAAACGCAGGTGGAAACGCAAAGTGCGGTCATACCCTTAGGAAAATGGAGACCCCCTCTGCATTTACTCTGTTTTTCTCCTAAAGCCAGCCCCACGCTTTCTGCACAATCTGTTTGTCTTGTAGAACTAGTCACATTTTCACTTTAATTGGATCCCGAAAGGATTAAAAAAACAAGATGAGGTGAGGTCCAAACTCCACAGTCAATAATTAGAGAAATGCAACATAACAAAAACAAGCTAGATCAGATTGTGAGGGGCAATGGTTCCCGGGCAGAGTCTGGCCCACACTGTGGATTGCAACATCCAGATTTCCACTTTTAACTTCCTGGAATATTAATGATACTACGAGAGGCATAAAGTGTTGTATGTGGCCTTTCACTGGGATGAACATACTCTTGCATAATATTGCGCTTGTGATGTGTCTGCTATATGATCTTCCCAATACCTTACACCAGTAACCTGACCATCTGCTGTCATCTGTCATTGCTCAGGTCAAGGCCCATTCAGCAATGTTTGTACAAATGTTGTGGACTAAATAGCCCGGGTCACGTCTTCACTTGCAGAATGGAAAAGATCCAACAACAATCTCAAGGCTCACGAGGAACGCCCAAAGGAACATCTGAAACTCCAGCTGCTCCAAGTGAAAAGCTATACTTAGGCAGTCCCATGTAACAACATAGTGTTACTAGCTGGTATTTGGTTGCTATGGGATATAGCACTAAGACAACATATCCTCAATGGAACTTTTGAACGTAGAGATCATTTTCAATTATAGTGTTAATAAAAGTCTATAAAAATACAACGCATTCATCGTCTCCCCACTATGAATCGAAATTAATCTGATTCTCACAAACTCTTCCAAATCTGTGAGAAATTGCAGGTCTGCCATTGACCGGCAGTGACTTCAGGAGTCTCATTCTGAGAACGTTCACAGAACGAAACTCCATAGAAATCAATGGACGTCATGAGACATTACACTTTGGATAACTTCGGAATTTGCAGGATATATTTTGAATTAATAAATTGGTGAACAAGGGACTGTGGAAGGCTCTTTATTCAAATAAACTTCTTTTTCCAGTGTCTATGTTTTTTAACTTTACATTTGTGGGGTTAGTAATAGGGATGCCTATCCATTACTAACCCATGGGCTTGATGCCAGCTGTCATTTCACACCTGACATCGTTAACTCCAAAAGTATTACCCTGATTGCTAATGCACCAGAGAAATCAGGAAAAGCCAGGCAAAGCGCTAGAATTGGCACATCTAATAGATAGCTGTGGGCAGCTATTTTTAGGCTGGGAAGGACCAAATAACTATGCACCTTCCCAGCCTGGTAATACTAGCCCCCAGATCTCTGCTTTATCTTGTCTGTTTATAAAAAATGGGGGGGCCCCACCCATTTTTTAACATGATTTAAATAAATAATTAAAAAAAAACAGCTTGGGATCTCTTCTATTTTTGATAACCAGCCATGTAAAGCAGACAGCTGAGGGTTGCAGCTCATTGCTGCCTGTTTTACCTGTGCTGGTGATGAAAAATATATGGGAGTCCATAGCGTTTTTATTTATTTACCATCCACTTTTGCAGGGAAATTGTCCCCATTTTGCTTCATTTTCTAGCCCCCTAGCCCTTACTATGACCTTTTAAGGCACCAATGTTCAGGTCACCATTGACAAATATGGGGTTCAGGGGTCCAGGGTCAAGTTCGGATCACGATCCAAACTTTTAACTAAAGTCCAGCTGAATCTGGTGAACCCAAAATTCCACGGGTCCGCTCATCCCTAGTCATCACCGAGCCACTGCCTTGCTTCACTGTAGGCATGACCAGGCCACTGTCATGCTTCACTGTAGGCAGGGTGTCCTTTTCAGCATATCTTTTATTCCTCTTCCTCCACACATACCATACCACATACTGATCCATAAGTTCCAAAAGTTCCAATTTGTTTTTTGGTCCACAAAACTTAGGGGTACTTTGCACACTACGATATCGCAGGTGCGATGTCGGTGGGTTGCAATCGAATGTGACGCACATCCGGCGTCGCTGTCGATATCGTAGTGTGTAAATCCTTTATGATACGATTAACGAGCGCAAAAGCGTCGTAATCGTATCATCGGTGTGGTGTGACTATCGTGCTCGACACCCCTTAATCTTAAAAGCTTTGGTTATTTTCTTTCATTGTTTTGAATATAGTTGGAGTTGACTTTTCTTGTACATTTGGGTCAGTAGAATTTTACAATTTGGAAGTTCAGGCATTGAGACCTTCAGCACTTAGTTTATTCCTTACTGTACAAACTGAAACCACAGTGTCTGCTGCCACCAATTGTTGCAGGTCTTCTACAGTCATTAGGAATCTAATAACAGCAGGTTATGGCTTCTTCTTTCTACCAGTGCAGGGAGTATAGCCAATAGAGATGTCCAAATCCAAGGTTCAGTATTCATACCAAACACAGACCTTACAAAAAAACAGAGTTTGGGTGCTTTACGTACGCAAACCACTTGCACAAGCATTGCTGTGCTTGGGTACGCTTGGTGCTCAGCCCAGTGTGAGCCTCTTGTAGTGTTTAAATAGCTCACGCTAAGGGTAACAACAGTGTGATGTAGGGTGCACCAAACAAAAAAAAAAGGAAAAA
This sequence comes from Anomaloglossus baeobatrachus, assembly GCF_048569485.1. Taxonomy (NCBI): domain Eukaryota; kingdom Metazoa; phylum Chordata; class Amphibia; order Anura; family Aromobatidae; genus Anomaloglossus; species Anomaloglossus baeobatrachus. Next base: position 140,398,362 of record NC_134357.1, on the reverse strand, counting down.
TCCTGCCCACCTGCCCCTGGAAGTGATCTGTTTATGGCTGGCTGCATGTGGGCAAAGACCCAGACTGCCCAATTAGTGACCTCCATTGGGGTCCAGATCAAATCCAGGTCCCAAACCAAACTTTTTTTTAAAGTCCACAGGCCCGCTCATCTATGATATCCAGTGCTCTGTTAATGGTGAACTATGCTTCTAAAGGCTGCTTTATACACAACGATATCACTAGCGATCTCGCTAGCGATGTGACACGCCCAGATCGTTGTTACGATTTGGCGAGATCGCTCATAGATCGTTTTGTAGAAGTCACACATACACATCTCACAAACGATGCTACATCATTCAGCGATATATTATTTGACCAAGGCGGTCGTGTGGATATTGTTCGTCGTTGGCAGGGTGTCAAACGTAGCAATATGTCTGCTGCGTTCCAAACGACGAACAATATTTTGAAACTGAACGACGTGTCAACGATCAACGATTTTCACTCTATTTGCGATCGTTCAGAGTCGCACGTAGGTGTCACACGCAACGATGTCGCTAACAAAGACGGAAGTGCGTCACGAAAACAGTGACCCCGACGTCAGATAATCGTCAGATAATTCGTAGCGTGTAAAGCGGCCTTAACTGTATCTCTTGGAACATTCAATGTCCTTGGTATCTTATTGGATCTTTTTCTTAACTTTTTGGACCACTCTTTTCACAATCGAAGAGTATTAGTGGCTGGAGGTCATTGCTAATTGGGAATGGGCTAAGATTCCTTAGGATCGCTGTCAGACTCTACGCCATGTTTGCCAAAGGTCATAACAGCCAAAGGTGCTCATCATAAAGGAGTTGAATAATTCTGAGACTGTGTTAGTTATTATTCGAAGTGTGCTGAATTTGGAGATACCACTTGTTTTATTTGCTGTATTCAGCTATATTTGTTGTTCTTGTTTCACTGATATATTGCATACAGGAGAATGCCTGTAGAGTTTTGGTAGTAAACATAATTAGCAATGGGTTTTTACTGATTGTATAGCATCTATACATGCTGAGCAGAATGTCCTGGTGTATGGGAGTCGAGACAGATTCATTAAGTCAATTACATTTGAACGTGTATAGTTACATTTAGTGGAGCATGCATGTTAATGGTGTTAGGAATAAATACAGAATTTAGCAGTCCACAGTATAAAAGACTGGAATGGGCTTACCATTTGGGCAATCAGCAGTGCTCAAGGGTTTTTGGTTATAATCAACCAATAGCCCTTGGTGTCCGGTGTGTGACAGGTGACAGACAGTCATGTGGATTCTGGCAGTAGAAGGTCACAGCTTTTAGCTGTGCAAAATGTTACTTTCTGTTGGTCCTGTGGTTAGTATTCATTGTACTAGGTAGCTTTCCTGCTGGATTTTTATCTATTCTCCTTTTGGATCCAGGGGAGCTAAATTTCTGATTATCAGTATTCTCCTTGTGCTTAAATACTCCCAACTTCCCTGGACTGGTGCTGGTGATATTATTCATTTCATTCAAGCTCTGGTTGCAAGCAGGTGGCTTGTATTCATCTGTGGTATTGTTGCTGAAGCTTTGCTGAACTTCTCCCTGAGTCATCTGTGACGCCCTGGGCAAGCCAGGGGTCACAGGTCATAACACCATCACACCCTACACCCCGGGTAGGTACACCAAAGCTACACAAAAATCCTTGTTGCCTTCCTCCAGGGGCTGATGTCCACACCAGGGGGTGGGCCAGGCAGTTGGCTCCGCCCACCGAGGAGTTCACAGCCCTGGAGGCGGGAAAACCAGGCAGATAGAGAGTGGAAGTGAAGGAGTAAACAGTGAAGTGGTAGATGAGCAAGAGAGAAAGGAGAAGGAGGACAGTGAGAGTAGTGACAGTTGAGAAAGCCTGAAGTTGGTCCGGGTGTGTGCCCCGGACTGAGAACAGCAAGGTCAGCAGACGGCGGTGACTCTCTGCAGGAGAGGCTACTTGGAGGTTGCCGAAAGGACCGTGGACGGGTGGTGGCCCGGCGGTACCGGAGCGGTATACGAAGAGAAGCCAGCACCATTGGCAGGGGCCTTTCGGATCCCGGCAAGGCTAGGAGTTGCCGTGAATTTGCCAAATCCGTCAGTGAAGGGGACCTCTGGGTCTCCTAACAACCAAGTCCCGATTGAAGGCAACAGTCCGACCGTTAGAGAGAGACACCGCCACCGCCAAGGCACCAGTTTCTCAGGGCCAGCGCCTGCGGGCAAAGAGGGGCTCCTCCGGCACATATCCAAGCCGGGGAGCGGGTTACCGGTGGGAACCCATCGCTACCAACATAGACTTAGGTGCAGGAAAAGGGACCGTCACCGTCAACTACCGGGGAACAGCAACAGCAGCCGTCCGTGGGAACCGTCTTTCCAGCCGTGTGTTTTACCGAGAACTGTGTCACCGTCTCAGGCTGAGTGAGTACCACAGTGCCGTGAGGCACAGCACTGCCCCCGCGTCCCTGCACCCCACCAAGCCCTGCACCGGCCCCGCCATCCCTCATCCTCCAATTCATCACTGGGCCCCGGGACAACCACCCCCTACCCACGGAGGGGAGAACTAACAACTTTGCTGCTCACTGTCACCGCTCCTGGGATTCCCATACAGAGCAGCGGTGGTGTTCCTACAATCACCACAACCGTGGGTGGCGTCACGGACAATAAACTATCCCAAAACCCAAACCCCTTTTCACTCACAGTTGAGGAGCGCCGCTCGAGTCCCCGGGATCCGGCCCATCGCTCGAGCCACCGAGCAGCAGCAGGCCGCAGCAGCGGCGGCAGCCGGACCCGAGCAGTGGGAGAGCGCAGCGTCCCCTCCTCCGCCCGCGACAACTTGGCGTCACGAACAGGATCTTACCGCTCTGCCGTTGGGTAGAGGTGCGCCTTGTGACCGCCGGAGGTATCCGGCCGGAAAATTTCAGAAGTCGCCATCTTTGGCGCGAAGAGTTCCCGCTCGAGCGTCTTCTCGAGTAGCAGAGGCGCGAAGGCCAAAACCCCGCCCCGATAGAGGAGGGGCCGGAAAGAGACTAAGGGGGACGAAATGGCGACTGAGTGCATGTGAGGTGGCTACAAAAGCAGGGACGCCAGGACCCTGTGGCCATCTTGTTGCTAGTTCCTCGAAAGCACGACTGCCGAGATGTCCGCTCCAGCTAATAACAGCGAGACCCCCGCACCCGGCACGACGACGTGGTTGATGGACCGGACCGTCCCGCTGAGTAATCATCTGCAGGCCCACATGCAACTCCTCCTGGAGGAGTGGGAGACCGACATGGAGGACGTGGTGGCTGCTATGCGGAGACGCGAGGTGGAAGAGGATTTGGAGGAGCGGGTAAGAGACCCACGTCCCTGTATTCCTGAGGGATCGGCCATTGGAGCTGAGGAGCCCGGCCGGCTTCCGCTCCCCCTGCCTCTCTCCCCGCTACCCGTGCTAGCTGCTGCCGCTCCGCCATTAGGCCCGCTGCCTGCCCAACCGGTAGCGATACCCTGCCAAGCCGCCCCGGCGGACCAGCCGGCTGCAGACGTCCAGGACGTCTCTGAAGTACACCAGGGGGAACCGCTAGGACCGCGGCCCCTTAACAGAATGGTGCCAGAAGTCCCGGTAGTGACTGTGCCAGACCCCAAGCCCGGGACCGTAGCCTGGATGAAGGCCCGGGTGATTCAATTCCACCAGCGTCAGCAGGATCAGATCTTCCGGATGATGGAGCAGTGGACCAACGAGGTGGAGATGCTGATGACAACTGCCCTGATGTACGGAGGGGGAATAGATGTAACAGAGTCGACTAGTGACCCACGTCCCTATGTCCTACCAGGGCCGGCCGCTGCGGCTGAGGGGCCCGGCCTGGTCTCGGCCTATGCATCACCCTTGCCATTACTTATTGGGCGCCTCAGTGTAGACTCGCCTGATCTGCTGCTCCGTGCTACCGCAGAAGGGTCTGAAGTGCTGGATGCTGGAGGCCAGGAGGCTGCGGCAGCTGGCGGTAACCCGCCTGACGAAGGAACAAGAGATGATGACTCCGGCCCCAGCCCCGGGTCCGCTGCTGAATTTGAAGAGACAAGTGAGCGTTCCCGCTATGTAGGAGACCCAGTGGTTTTCCATACCCCGCGTACTGGTGGAAATGGGTACCGGGTACCCCTGTCACAGCAGGCATGTCAGTGCATGTTTGATATGCTGGTGGAGGGGGATGGATCCGCCTTAGATGAGGAATCTGAGTAAAGGCAGAGGAGCACCGTTGCACCGACCCCGTTGGGACCAGAAGTCTGTGTGCGTTTGAAAAAGTTTGAAAAGTTTTGACATAAAATGTGTGATCAACCGAAGTTCACCTGATTCACCGTGATTGGAACCGGCCGTTGCCGGCATTGTTGTCCCCGTAGGGACCCTTCAAAAAGTTGCATAGGAACTCCTATGGACAAGCCCGTGAACTTGCAGGGCAACCACAAACGTTAAGTGGCTTGTAAATAAAAATGTTTTGTTGCAGCTAACCGTTACCACCTCCGGAGAGGCAGGTTGGAGGGAGGGCCCGCAGTAGAGCAGGCTGGGGCCCAGCCACCACAGGAACCGGTGGCTACCCTCTGGAGGGGAAGGACAGATCCCGCTCTGGTAACTGGTTCAGGACTGGGGTCAAGGGGTGCTGCCTGTTTCTTAGAGGCAGCATCAGGGCCAGGTTACTTGGGTGGGAGAGAGCGGCAGCAGCAACCGTTTTAATGTTACGTAACGTTTAAGTACCGTACCTCCCGCTGTGGGATGATGTTTTTCTAATTGTTCAAATGTTTACCTTTTACAGAAAAATAAAACCGGTGCTGGACGGGCAGCCCGCGGACGGTCTGCATTTTGCTAAGGGGGAATGTGACGCCCTGGGCAAGCCAGGGGTCACAGATCATAACACCATCACACCCTACACCCCGGATAGGTATACCAAAGCTACACAAAAATCCTTGTTGCCTTCCTCCAGGGGCTGATGTCCACACCAGGGGGTGGGCCAGGCGGTTGGCTCCGCCCACCGAGGAGTTCACAGCCCTGGAGGCGGGAAAACCAGGCAGATAGAGAGTGGAAGTGAAGGAGTAAACAGTGAAGTGGTAGAGGAGCAAGAGAGGAAGGAGAAGGAGGACAGTGAGAGTAGTGACAGTTGAGAAAGCCTGAAGTTGGTCCGGGTGTGTGCCCCGGACTGAGAACAGCAAGGTCAGCAGACGGCGGTGACTCTCTGCAGGAGAGGCTACTTGGAGGTTGCCGAAAGGACCGTGGACGGGTGGTGGCCCGGCGGTACCGGAGCGGTATACGAAGAGAAGCCAGCACCATTGGCAGGGGCCTTTCGGATCCCGGCAAGGCTAGGAGTCGCCGTGAATTTGCCAAATCCGTCAGTGAAGGGGACCTCTGGGTCTCCCAACAACCAAGTCCCGATTGAAGGCAACAGTCCGACCGTTAGAGAGAGACACCGCCACCGCCAAGGCACCAGTTTCTCAGGGCCAGCGCCTGCGGGCAAAGAGGGGCTCCTCCGGCACATATCCAAGCCGGGGAGCGGGTTACCGGTGGGAACCCATCGCTACCAACATAGACTTAGGTGCAGGAAAAGGGACCGTCACCGTCAACTACCGGGGAAAAGCAACAGCAGCCGTCCGTGGGAACCGTCTTTCCAGCCGTGTGTTTTAACGTGAACTGTGTCACCGTCTCAGGCTGAGTGAGTACCACAGTGCCGTGAGGCACAGCGCTGCCCCCGTGTCCCTGCACCCCACCAAGCCCTGCACCGGCCCCGCCATCCCTCATCCTCCAATTCATCACTGGGCCCCGGGACAACCACCCCCTACCCACGGAGGGGAGAACTAACAACTTTGCTGCTCCCTGTCACCGCTCCTGGGATTCCCATACAGAGCAGCGGTGGTGTTCCTACAATCACCACAACCGTGGGTGGCGTCACGGATAATAAACTATCCCAAAACCCAAACCCCTTTTCACTCACGGGCGAGGAGCGCCGCTCGAGTCCCCGGGATCCGGCCCATCGCTTGAGCCACCGAGCAGCAGCAGGCCGCAGCAGCAGCGACAGCCGGACCCGAGCAGTGGGAGAGCGCAGCGTCCCCTCCTCCGCCCGCGACACATCTGTGGATAAGTAGTTCATGCACTTTTCCCCCATATGTCCTCCTTGTGTCTTCCTTTAGCGTTTAGTGATGTTGACAAAAAGCTCATCTCACCCATTCCCTATTTAGAGTCCTGCACTAGGGATACCTAGGGTCAGGTATCCGGCTTGGCGCATAGGTGTGGAACCTATATAGGGTGGTGAGGGACCTCAAGGAACAGCAGTAGGTTCAGTCAGGGGTCACCATCTCCCCCGTCCCTAGATGCAGGGGTCCTATTACCTTACCTTTCGCCACTCGCTTGATACCTCCCCATACCTAGCGTGACACTTTGGAGGAAGAAATGAATAACGTAATAATTGCTACTCATATAAAACAAGTTACCCATTTACAGGTGTATTATGGGCCCCAAAAGCGTCTTAATAATAATAATAAGTTTTATTTCTATAGCGCCAACATATTCCGCAGCGTCTTTAGGGGTATTCACACTATCAGACCGATGCCGTTAAGTGACCACCAGTCAGCTACATTTAATCTGATCGGCGTTCATTTAGTAGATCCAGCATGTAGAAGAACAAGGCGGCAGCTCACTCTGTCAATTACACGAAACCTTTTATTCTGCGGTCGCAGACATATACAGGAGCAGTGAGGGGAGAGAGAGGGGTGCAGGGGCGAGGAGCGGACGACAGCCTGTTTCGCGCTGAATAGCGCTTTGTTGAGTCCTGGAAAGTGCTGACCTGTGAGTACGGCTCCACTGCCCTGCAGATCTGCTCTGCAGTGCCCGATCCTGCTTTGTTTCTGTTCATTTAATAGCCTAAGGCTGCTTTCACACATCCGGCTTGAGCTGTGCGGCTCAATCCGGCTGTGCAAGCTATGCAACGGATGCGGTGAAAACACCGCATCCTTTGCATAAGTTTTTCCCATGCGGCTTGTCCGGTTTTTGCCGCTTGCGGCATGCTACCGAGCATGCGCAGTGGCAAAAACCGCATGCGGCGGCCGTATGCGGTTTTTGCCGTATCGCGCCGCATCCGGCCGCTATAGGCATGCATTGAAAAATGCGCCGCATCGGCCAAATGCGGCGCGATGCGGTTTTTTTTGCCGCACGAAAAAACGTGCCAGGCAACGTTCCATCCGGCCGCCGCATCGGCTAAATCTGCCGCATGCGGCAAAAACCGGACCGAACGCGAGCCCATGCGGCACAATGCAGCACTAATTAAAGTCTATGCAGAAAAAACGCAACCGGCAGCAAAAAAAAACGGTTGCGATTTTCCTGCAAAGTGCCGTATTGTGCCGCATTGCAGAAACCGGAGGTGTGAAAGCAGCCTAAGACAATTGATAATATGATTGCTCTCTGCACATAAAATATCATAATTTTTTGTGCTGCTGAGAATGATGTATTTTAAAGGGAACCTGTCACCACTTTTTTGGCCTATAAGCTGTGGCTCCGGGCCGCACCGGGCTCTTATATACAGCATTCTAACATGCTGTATATAAGAGCGCAGGCCGGGGGTATAACATAAAAAACACTTTATAATACTTACCTAACGGTCGCTGCGGTGGGCCATATGGGCGTCTCCGTTGTCCGGTGCCGGCGCTGCCTCTTTCGGCCATCTTCGTCCCTTTCTGAAGCCTGGGTGCATGACGCGGCTACGTCATACACACTAGCCAGTCCTGCGCAGGTGCACTACAATACAGTGCGCCTGCTGAGGACCTGAATGCCGGCGAGTGTGTATGACGTCGGACTCGTCATGCACCGTGGCTAGAGAAGAAGGAGCACAAAGATGAACAAAAGAGGCGGCGCCGGCACCGGACAACGGAGACGCCAATAAGGTCCACCGCGCGACCATTAGGTAAATATTATAAAGTGTTTTTTATGTTATACCCCCGGCCTGGGCTCTTATATTACATCATGTTAGAATACTGTATATAAGAGCCCGGTGGTGGTGGCCGCAGCTTATAGGCCAAAAAAGTGGGGACAGGTTCCCTTTAAACAAGCCTTTTGCTTATTTTTTTGGTGATTGCTGACCTGATTAGACTGGTAGATAATTGGGAAACAAGATTTGCTGGGAATACTTATTCTTGATTTTTGGCAGGTGTAAATAGGTTCGTAGTCTCTCCCCGGTATCAATTGTTCGTCCTCGCCAGTGCATAATATGGAAACTATAGTTGTCCAGAGTGCAGCTTGGGGGCTTCCATTACAGGACAGGCAGCCGAGCGCACAGAGATTGCTGTACATTGAGAAAGAGAAGCTGTTCTTGACAATCACTGCTATGATAAATCGAATGGCTATGACAGCTCGTCCAGAGGAACATTCTGTGAGGCAACGCAATGCTTTCTAATTACAGTGTTTAATGAGTAGACTATGCATAATCTTTGAATGATTCGGTCACTAATGCTTTGTTCTACTGTGCGGCTCGGATCGAGCTGGGTATTGCTTTAGTACTAATACTAAACATGCTGTAAAGTCCTGATTAACAGAAGTAATCTGATTATATATTAGAAGAACTAATGTAATCGTAAAGTGATCAAGTCTGAGATTCTGCCGACATCAATGTGCTGTATGTCTGATAATTTCACGTCATCTTATATTATTTCACAATACGATATACTCTGTTATTACATTTCTGTTAGGATATCATTAGGGGGGGGTTTAATTAATGGATTTTACCAGAGATCATTTTTAATATGATTTAGGTTTCCTATCTCGTTTTGTCACACTTTACAAAATGTAACCATTCCACTTGCTCTATTTACGGAGTCCGACAATGCAAGTGGTGCTGTAACCATCATCGTTATATGTGGAAAGCTTTACAAACTCCCCCATAGAGCATTTATATAGAGGTTAGGAGGAGTAAAGGAAACCCTTCCGTGATACTAGTTATAAGATTCCTGTAGTATAAGTAAATGCCGCAGTTAAGACTAATGCGGGCGTCACACAAGACGATCTATCGTGCGATGCATCGTCGGGGTCACGGTTTTTGTAACGCACATCCAGCATCGCTTGCGACGTCGTCCCGTGTGACACCTATGAGCATCTGTACACGATCGCAAATCGGTTACGAACCGCGAATCGTGTACAGGTCGCTCATTTTTAAAAAATCATTTATTCTACTTTGCGCCGATTGTTCTTCGTACCCGGGGTAGCACACATCGCTCCGTGTGACACCCCGGGGACGAAGACCTGCAGCTTACCTGCGTCCCGCCGGCTATGCGGAAGCAAGGAGGTGGGCGGGATGTTTACGTCCCGCTCATTTCCGCCCCTCTGCTTCTATTGGCCGGCGGCTGTGTGACGTCGCTGTGATGCTGAACGTCCCTCCCCCTTCAGGAAGTGGATGTTCGCCGCCCATAGCGAAGTCGCTCAGCAGGTAAGTACGTCTGACGGCGGTTTAACGACTTTGTGCGCCTCGGGCAACTTATTGCCCGTGACGCACAAACGACAGGGGCGGGTACGATCGCTCGTGCAATCGCACGATAGATCGTACCGTGTGAAGCCCGCATAACATTGGCCGTGTTCTCACTTAGCATAAATGCTAAAAAAAATTTCTCATGCGTTTTTTTGTAAAGAAAATCTTAAATATTTAACTGTCCAAGCAAAGTGGATGTGATTCCATTAACACTACTACCCATTCTCTAACATCGTTGCTGAACTGACTGTTTTCTTATGCTGTGTTTCTCTATATACTTGTATGGAAAGCCTGAAAAATAAAACTGCAGTTGCGTTTTTAGTGCAAAATGAAAGTTTAAAATGGTCAGGAAAAACTCATCAAATAAAAGGGAAAACACTAAATAAAATTATGCAAAAAGCAACAAGCATAAAAAAAATGGTATTGCATATTTTGGCATGAACACCTACAGGAAATGTGCAGATTAAAGCAGCAGAAAAAAAACAAAAACAAAACAAAAAACAGCATCAAAAATTCTGTGTCAACAGTCTTATATGCTGTAGATTGTGAACCAAATGCCATTTTTGCCCATCACCAGCCGATTGGTTCATAGGATGTATATAGAGGTGAGGGAATCAATTAGAACTGTGGTTCATTGGATATGTTAGTATTCTTTGGCCACCATATGGGAGACCTGGGAACTGTCTCTTACCTGCCAGCATCTCCGGTATTTCTTCTGATTATTAGGCATTACCGTAGTGATGTTGCACCAGGCCTACAAATCAGAAAAGGTGTTGTGGGTTCTGTTAGGTAGGATGCAGCTCGAAGAGCTCCTGTATGGTGGCCATAAAGCACCGACGTGGCCATTGGACCAGGGTCTGGTAAATCTTTAGTTGGACGTAAACTACTTCAGAAAATCAGCGGCATATCGCATGTGAGGATGGGCTCAGGATATGGTACATTGATGCAAAGGATGGGTGACATGTATACCTGCAGGGGGCCCAGGATGGCGAACATTATATATATATAAAAAGCTTCTCATAAGCCAGATCAGTTACCCACACTTTGCACTGACGAGGGGCAATCACCCCAAAACACTGTCTGCAAATTGGGATTCTGATCTGGCATATATCCTAGGTCATATGAAAAGGCTTGTTAAAAGGCCACTTGTGACTTTTAGGATTGCTACTTCCAATAGCACTAGAGTTTGCCTCCTGTTGAGACAATTTGAATATATATATGTGTGTATATATATATATATATATATTATATACATATATATATACATATATATATATACATATATATACATATATATATACACACATATATATATATATATATATATATATATACACACACACATATACACTACAGTGCAAAAGTTTGGACACACCTTCTTATCTCTAGAATAACTATTAAGAGCAGACTTTGTGCAGCAGGCCTTCATGGTAAAATAGCTGCTAGGAAACCACTGCTAAGGACAGGCAACAATCAGAAGAGACTTGTTTGGGCCAAAGAATACAAGGAATGGACATTTGACCAGTGAAAATCTGTGCTTTGGTCTGAGGAGTCCAAATTTGAGATCTTTGGATCCAACCACCGTGTCTTTGTAGAAAAGCTGAACGGATTAACTCTACATGTCTGGTTCCCACCGTGAAGAATGGAGGAGGAGATGTGATGGTGTGGGGGTGCTTTGCTGGTGACACTGTTGGGGATTTATTCAAAATTGAAGGCATACTGAACCAGCATGGCTACCACAGCATCTTGCAGCGGCGTGCTATTCCATCCAGTTTGCATTTAGTTGGACCATAATTTAATTTTCAACAGGACAATGACCCCAAACACACCTCCAGACTGTGTAAGGACTAATTGACTAAGAAGGAGAGTGGTGGGGTGCTACGCCAGATAACCTGGCCTCCACAGTCACCAGACCTGAACCCAATCGAGATGGTTTGGGGTGAGCTGGACCGCAGAGTGAAGGTAAAAGGGCCAACAAGTGCTAAGCATCTCTGGGAACTACTTCAAGACTGTTGGAAGACCATTTCTGGTGACTAGCTCTTGAAGCTCATCAATAGAATGCCAAGAGTGTGCAAATTGTCTCTCCAGTAAAGGAGACAAACTCTAGCACAGCGCCACCTATTGGAAGTAGCGATCCTAAAAGTCACAAGTGGATTTTCGACAATCCTTTGCAATATGACTCAGGATATATAAGCCAGATCAGAATCCCAATTTGCAGACACGGTGTTTCGGGGTGCTTGCCCCTCGTCAGTGCAAAGTATGGGGGTGTCTGATCTGGCTCATGAGAAAGCTATGTGGGGACCACGGGGGAACACTATTCTCCTTAAGGAGACTTTGCAAGCCAGTCTGGCTGCCAGGTAAGGGGACTTATAGCTGCAATGCCCCTCTGGGAAATATTCAAATTGTCTCTCCAGTAAAGGAGACAAACTCTAGCACAGCGCCACCTATTGGAAGTAGCGATCCTAAAAGTCACAAGTGGATTTTCGACAATCCTTTGCAATATGACTCAGGATATATAAGCCAGATCAGAATCCCAATTTGCAGACACGGTGTTTCGGGGTGCTTGCCCCTCGTCAGTGCAAAGTATGGGGGTGTCTGATCTGGCTCATGAGAAAGCTATGTGGGGACCACGGGGGAACACTATTCTCCTTAAGGAGACTTTGCAAGCCAGTCTGGCTGCCAGGTAAGGGGACTTATAGCTGCAATGCCCCTCTGGGAAATATTCAAATTGTCTCTCCAGTAAAGGAGACAAACTCTAGCACAGCGCCACCTATTGGAAGTAGCGATCCTAAAAGTCACAAGTGGATTTTCGACAATCCTTTGCAATATGACTCAGGATATATAAGCCAGATCAGAATCCCAATTTGCAGACACGGTGTTTCGGGGTGCTTGCCCCTCGTCAGTGCAAAGTATGGGGGTGTCTGATCTGGCTCATGAGAAAGCTATGTGGGGACCACGGGGGAACACTATTCTCCTTAAGGAGACTTTGCAAGCCAGTCTGGCTGCCAGGTAAGGGGACTTATAGCTGCAATGCCCCTCTGGGAAATATTCAAATTGTCTCTCCAGTAAAGGAGACAAACTCTAGCACAGCGCCACCTATTGGAAGTAGCGATCCTAAAAGTCACAAGTGGATTTTCGACAATCCTTTGCAATATGACTCAGGATATATAAGCCAGATCAGAATCCCAATTTGCAGACACGGTGTTTCGGGGTGCTTGCCCCTCGTCAGTGCAAAGTATGGGGGTGTCTGATCTGGCTCATGAGAAAGCTATGTGGGGACCACGGGGGAACACTATTCTCCTTAAGGAGACTTTGCAAGCCAGTCTGGCTGCCAGGTAAGGGGACTTATAGCTGCAATGCCCCTCTGGGAAATATTCAAATTGTCTCTCCAGTAAAGGAGACAAACTCTAGCACAGCGCCACCTATTGGAAGTAGCGATCCTAAAAGTCACAAGTGGATTTTCGACAATCCTTTGCAATATGACTCAGGATATATAAGCCAGATCAGAATCCCAATTTGCAGACACGGTGTTTCGGGGTGCTTGCCCCTCGTCAGTGCAAAGTATGGGGGTGTCTGATCTGGCTCATGAGAAAGCTATGTGGGGACCACGGGGGAACACTATTCTCCTTAAGGAGACTTTGCAAGCCAGTCTGGCTGCCAGGTAAGGGGACTTATAGCTGCAATGCCCCTCTGGGAAATATTCAAATTGTCTCTCCAGTAAAGGAGACAAACTCTAGCACAGCGCCACCTATTGGAAGTAGCGATCCTAAAAGTCACAAGTGGATTTTCGACAATCCTTTGCAATATGACTCAGGATATATAAGCCAGATCAGAATCCCAATTTGCAGACACGGTGTTTCGGGGTGCTTGCCCCTCGTCAGTGCAAAGTATGGGGGTGTCTGATCTGGCTCATGAGAAAGCTATGTGGGGACCACGGGGGAACACTATTCTCCTTAAGGAGACTTTGCAAGCCAGTCTGGCTGCCAGGTAAGGGGACTTATAGCTGCAATGCCCCTCTGGGAAATATTCAAATTGTCTCTCCAGTAAAGGAGACAAACTCTAGCACAGCGCCACCTATTGGAAGTAGCGATCCTAAAAGTCACAAGTGGATTTTCGACAATCCTTTGCAATATGACTCAGGATATATAAGCCAGATCAGAATCCCAATTTGCAGACACGGTGTTTCGGGGTGCTTGCCCCTCGTCAGTGCAAAGTATGGGGGTGTCTGATCTGGCTCATGAGAAAGCTATGTGGGGACCACGGGGGAACACTATTCTCCTTAAGGAGACTTTGCAAGCCAGTCTGGCTGCCAGGTAAGGGGACTTATAGCTGCAATGCCCCTCTGGGAAATATTCAAATTGTCTCTCCAGTAAAGGAGACAAACTCTAGCACAGCGCCACCTATTGGAAGTAGCGATCCTAAAAGTCACAAGTGGATTTTCGACAATCCTTTGCAATATGACTCAGGATATATAAGCCAGATCAGAATCCCAATTTGCAGACACGGTGTTTCGGGGTGCTTGCCCCTCGTCAGTGCAAAGTATGGGGGTGTCTGATCTGGCTCATGAGAAAGCTATGTGGGGACCACGGGGGAACACTATTCTCCTTAAGGAGACTTTGCAAGCCAGTCTGGCTGCCAGGTAAGGGGACTTATAGCTGCAATGCCCCTCTGGGAAATATTCAAATTGTCTCTCCAGTAAAGGAGACAAACTCTAGCACAGCGCCACCTATTGGAAGTAGCGATCCTAAAAGTCACAAGTGGATTTTCGACAATCCTTTGCAATATGACTCAGGATATATAAGCCAGATCAGAATCCCAATTTGCAGACACGGTGTTTCGGGGTGCTTGCCCCTCGTCAGTGCAAAGTATGGCGGTGTCTGATCTGGCTCATGAGAAAGCTATGTGGGGACCACGGGGGAACACTATTCTCCTTAAGGAGACTTTGCAAGCCAGTCTGGCTGCCAGGTAAGGGGACTTATAGCTGCAATGCCCCTCTGGGAAATATTCAAATTGTCTCTCCAGTAAAGGAGACAAACTCTAGCACAGCGCCACCTATTGGAAGTAGCGATCCTAAAAGTCACAAGTGGATTTTCGACAATCCTTTGCAATATGACTCAGGATATATAAGCCAGATCAGAATCCCAATTTGCAGACACGGTGTTTCGGGGTGCTTGCCCCTCGTCAGTGCAAAGTATGGGGGTGTCTGATCTGGCTCATGAGAAAGCTATGTGGGGACCACGGGGGAACACTATTCTCCTTAAGGAGACTTTGCAAGCCAGTCTGGCTGCCAGGTAAGGGGACTTATAGCTGCAATGCCCCTCTGGGAAATATTCAAATTGTCTCTCCAGTAAAGGAGACAAACTCTAGCACAGCGCCACCTATTGGAAGTAGCGATCCTAAAAGTCACAAGTGGATTTTCGACAATCCTTTGCAATATGACTCAGGATATATAAGCCAGATCAGAATCCCAATTTGCAGACACGGTGTTTCGGGGTGCTTGCCCTTCGTCAGTGCAAAGTATGGGGGTGTCTGATCTGGCTCATGAGAAAGCTATGTGGGGACCACGGGGGAACACTATTCTCCTTAAGGAGACTTTGCAAGCCAGTCTGGCTGCCAGGTAAGGGGACTTATAGCTGCAATGCCCCTCTGGGAAATATTCAAATTGTCTCTCCAGTAAAGGAGACAAACTCTAGCACAGCGCCACCTATTGGAAGTAGCGATCCTAAAAGTCACAAGTGGATTTTCGACAATCCTTTGCAATATGACTCAGGATATATAAGCCAGATCAGAATCCCAATTTGCAGACACGGTGTTTCGGGGTGCTTGCCCCTCGTCAGTGCAAAGTATGGGGGTGTCTGATCTGGCTCATGAGAAAGCTATGTGGGGACCACGGGGGAACACTATTCTCCTTAAGGAGACTTTGCAAGCCAGTCTGGCTGCCAGGTAAGGGGACTTATAGCTGCAATGCCCCTCTGGGAAATATTCAAATTGTCTCTCCAGTAAAGGAGACAAACTCTAGCACAGCGCCACCTATTGGAAGTAGCGATCCTAAAAGTCACAAGTGGATTTTCGACAATCCTTTGCAATATGACTCAGGATATATAAGCCAGATCAGAATCCCAATTTGCAGACACGGTGTTTCGGGGTGCTTGCCCCTCGTCAGTGCAAAGTATGGGGGTGTCTGATCTGGCTCATGAGAAAGCTATGTGGGGACCACGGGGGAACACTATTCTCCTTAAGGAGACTTTGCAAGCCAGTCTGGCTGCCAGGTAAGGGGACTTATAGCTGCAATGCCCCTCTGGGAAATATTCAAATTGTCTCTCCAGTAAAGGAGACAAACTCTAGCACAGCGCCACCTATTGGAAGTAGCGATCCTAAAAGTCACAAGTGGATTTTAGACAATCCTTTGCAATATGACTCAGGATATATAAGCCAGATCAGAATCCCAATTTGCAGACACGGTGTTTCGGGGTGCTTGCCCCTCGTCAGTGCAAAGTATGGGGGTGTCTGATCTGGCTCATGAGAAAGCTATGTGGGGACCACGGGGGAACACTATTCTCCTTAAGGAGACTTTGCAAGCCAGTCTGGCTGCCAGGTAAGAGGACTTATAGCTGCAATGCCCCTCTGGGAAATATTCAAATTGTCTCTCCAGTAAAGGAGACAAACTCTAGCACAGCGCCACCTATTGGAAGTAGCGATCCTAAAAGTCACAAGTGGATTTTCGACAATCCTTTGCAATATGACTCAGGATATATAAGCCAGATCAGAATCCCAATTTGCAGACACGGTGTTTCGGGGTGCTTGCCCCTCGTCAGTGCAAAGTATGGGGGTGTCTGATCTGGCTCATGAGAAAGCTATGTGGGGACCACGGGGGAACACTATTCTCCTTAAGGAGACTTTGCAAGCCAGTCTGGCTGCCAGGTAAGGGGACTTATAGCTGCAATGCCCCTCTGGGAAATATTCAAATTGTCTCTCCAGTAAAGGAGACAAACTCTAGCACAGCGCCACCTATTGGAAGTAGCGATCCTAAAAGTCACAAGTGGATTTTCGACAATCCTTTGCAATATGACTCAGGATATATAAGCCAGATCAGAATCCCAATTTGCAGACACGGTGTTTCGGGGTGCTTGCCCCTCGTCAGTGCAAAGTATGGGGGTGTCTGATCTGGCTCATGAGAAAGCTATGTGGGGACCACGGGGGAACACTATTCTCCTTAAGGAGACTTTGCAAGCCAGTCTGGCTGCCAGGTAAGGGGACTTATAGCTGCAATGCCCCTCTGGGAAATATTCAAATTGTCTCTCCAGTAAAGGAGACAAACTCTAGCACAGCGCCACCTATTGGAAGTAGCGATCCTAAAAGTCACAAGTGGATTTTCGACAATCCTTTGCAATATGACTCAGGATATATAAGCCAGATCAGAATCCCAATTTGCAGACACGGTGTTTCGGGGTGCTTGCCCCTCGTCAGTGCAAAGTATGGGGGTGTCTGATCTGGCTCATGAGAAAGCTATGTGGGGACCACGGGGGAACACTATTCTCCTTAAGGAGACTTTGCAAGCCAGTCTGGCTGCCAGGTAAGGGGACTTATAGCTGCAATGCCCCTCTGGGAAATATTCAAATTGTCTCTCCAGTAAAGGAGACAAACTCTAGCACAGCGCCACCTATTGGAAGTAGCGATCCTAAAAGTCACAAGTGGATTTTCGACAATCCTTTGCAATATGACTCAGGATATATAAGCCAGATCAGAATCCCAATTTGCAGACACGGTGTTTCGGGGTGCTTGCCCCTCGTCAGTGCAAAGTATGGGGGTGTCTGATCTGGCTCATGAGAAAGCTATGTGGGGACCACGGGGGAACACTATTCTCCTTAAGGAGACTTTGCAAGCCAGTCTGGCTGCCAGGTAAGGGGACTTATAGCTGCAATGCCCCTCTGGGAAATATTCAAATTGTCTCTCCAGTAAAGGAGACAAACTCTAGCACAGCGCCACCTATTGGAAGTAGCGATCCTAAAAGTCACAAGTGGATTTTCGACAATCCTTTGCAATATGACTCAGGATATATAAGCCAGATCAGAATCCCAATTTGCAGACACGGTGTTTCGGGGTGCTTGCCCCTCGTCAGTGCAAAGTATGGGGGTGTCTGATCTGGCTCATGAGAAAGCTATGTGGGGACCACGGGGGAACACTATTCTCCTTAAAGAGACTTTGCAAGCCAGTCTGGCTGCCAGGTAAGAGGACTTATAGCTGCAATGCCCCTCTGGGAAATATTCAAATTGTCTCTCCAGTAAAGGAGACAAACTCTAGCACAGCGCCACCTATTGGAAGTAGCGATCCTAAAAGTCACAAGTGGATTTTCGACAATCCTTTGCAATATGACTCAGGATATATAAGCCAGATCAGAATCCCAATTTGCAGACACGGTGTTTCGGGGTGCTTGCCCCTCGTCAGTGCAAAGTATGGGGGTGTCTGATCTGGCTCATGAGAAAGCTATGTGGGGACCACGGGGGAACACTATTCTCCTTAAGGAGACTTTGCAAGCCAGTCTGGCTGCCAGGTAAGGGGACTTATAGCTGCAATGCCCCTCTGGGAAATATTCAAATTGTCTCTCCAGTAAAGGAGACAAACTCTAGCACAGCGCCACCTATTGGAAGTAGCGATCCTAAAAGTCACAAGTGGATTTTCGACAATCCTTTGCAATATGACTCAGGATATATAAGCCAGATCAGAATCCCAATTTGCAGACACGGTGTTTCGGGGTGCTTGCCCCTCGTCAGTGCAAAGTATGGGGGTGTCTGATCTGGCTCATGAGAAAGCTATGTGGGGACCACGGGGGAACACTATTCTCCTTAAGGAGACTTTGCAAGCCAGTCTGGCTGCCAGGTAAGGGGACTTATAGCTGCAATGCCCCTCTGGGAAATATTCAAATTGTCTCTCCAGTAAAGGAGACAAACTCTAGCACAGCGCCACCTATTGGAAGTAGCGATCCTAAAAGTCACAAGTGGATTTTCGACAATCCTTTGCAATATGACTCAGGATATATAAGCCAGATCAGAATCCCAATTTGCAGACACGGTGTTTCGGGGTGCTTGCCCCTCGTCAGTGCAAAGTATGGGGGTGTCTGATCTGGCTCATGAGAAAGCTATGTGGGGACCACGGGGGAACACTATTCTCCTTAAGGAGACTTTGCAAGCCAGTCTGGCTGCCAGGTAAGGGGACTTATAGCTGCAATGCCCCTCTGGGAAATATTCAAATTGTCTCTCCAGTAAAGGAGACAAACTCTAGCACAGCGCCACCTATTGGAAGTAGCGATCCTAAAAGTCACAAGTGGATTTTCGACAATCCTTTGCAATATGACTCAGGATATATAAGCCAGATCAGAATCCCAATTTGCAGACACGGTGTTTCGGGGTGCTTGCCCCTCGTCAGTGCAAAGTATGGGGGTGTCTGATCTGGCTCATGAGAAATCTATGTGGGGACCACGGGGGAACACTATTCTCCTTAAGGAGACTTTGCAAGCCAGTCTGGCTGCCAGGTAAGGGGACTTATAGCTGCAATGCCCCTCTGGGAAATATTCAAATTGTCTCTCCAGTAAAGGAGACAAACTCTAGCACAGCGCCACCTATTGGAAGTAGCGATCCTAAAAGTCACAAGTGGATTTTCGACAATCCTTTGCAATATGACTCAGGATATATAAGCCAGATCAGAATCCCAATTTGCAGACACGGTGTTTCGGGGTGCTTGCCCCTCGTCAGTGCAAAGTATGGGGGTGTCTGATCTGGCTCATGAGAAAGCTATGTGGGGACCACGGGAGAACACTATTCTCCTTAAGGAGACTTTGCAAGCCAGTCTGGCTGCCAGGTAAGGGGACTTATAGCTGCAATGCCCCTCTGGGAAATATTCAAATTGTCTCTCCAGTAAAGGAGACAAACTCTAGCACAGCGCCACCTATTGGAAGTAGCGATCCTAAAAGTCACAAGTGGATTTTCGACAATCCTTTGCAATATGACTCAGGATATATAAGCCAGATCAGAATCCCAATTTGCAGACACGGTGTTTCGGGGTGCTTGCCCTTCGTCAGTGCAAAGTATGGGGGTGTCTGATCTGGCTCATGAGAAAGCTATGTGGGGACCACGGGGGAACACTATTCTCCTTAAGGAGACTTTGCAAGCCAGTCTGGCTGCCAGGTAAGGGGACTTATAGCTGCAATGCCCCTCTGGGAAATATTCAAATTGTCTCTCCAGTAAAGGAGACAAACTCTAGCACAGCGCCACCTATTGGAAGTAGCGATCCTAAAAGTCACAAGTGGATTTTCGACAATCCTTTGCAATATGACTCAGGATATATAAGCCAGATCAGAATCCCAATTTGCAGACACGGTGTTTCGGGGTGCTTGCCCCTCGTCAGTGCAAAGTATGGGGGTGTCTGATCTGGCTCATGAGAAAGCTATGTGGGGACCACGGGGGAACACTATTCTCCTTAAGGAGACTTTGCAAGCCAGTCTGGCTGCCAGGTAAGGGGACTTATAGCTGCAATGCCCCTCTGGGAAATATTCAAATTGTCTCTCCAGTAAAGGAGACAAACTTTAGCACAGCGCCACCTATTGGAAGTAGCGATCCTAAAAGTCACAAGTGGATTTTCGACAATCCTTTGCAATATGACTCAGGATATATAAGCCAGATCAGAATCCCAATTTGCAGACACGGTGTTTCGGGGTGCTTGCCCCTCGTCAGTGCAAAGTATGGGGGTGTCTGATCTGGCTCATGAGAAAGCTATGTGGGGACCACGGGGGAACACTATTCTCCTTAAGGAGACTTTGCAAGCCAGTCTGGCTGCCAGGTAAGGGGACTTATAGCTGCAATGCCCCTCTGGGAAATATTCAAATTGTCTCTCCAGTAAAGGAGACAAACTCTAGCACAGCGCCACCTATTGGAAGTAGCGATCCTAAAAGTCACAAGTGGATTTTCGACAATCCTTTGCAATATGACTCAGGATATATAAGCCAGATCAGAATCCCAATTTGCAGACACGGTGTTTCGGGGTGCTTGCCCCTCGTCAGTGCAAAGTATGGGGGTGTATGATCTGGCTCATGAGAAAGCTATGTGGGGACCACGGGGGAACACTATTCTCCTTAAGGAGACTTTGCAAGCCAGTCTGGCTGCCAGGTAAGGGGACTTATAGCTGCAATGCCCCTCTGGGAAATATTCAAATTGTCTCTCCAGTAAAGGAGACAAACTCTAGCACAGCGCCACCTATTGGAAGTAGCGAGTGTGCAAAGCAGTAATGAAAGCAAAAGGTGGCTACTTTGAAGAACCTAGAATATAAGACATATTTTCAGTTGCTTCAGACTTTAAGTATTTCATTCCACATGTCTTAATTCATAGTTTTGATGCCTTCAATGTGAATCTACAACTTTTAGAGTCATGAAAATAAAGAAAACTCTTTGAGTGATAAGGTGTATCCAAACTTTTGGTCTGTACTGTAATTATATATATATATATATATATATATATATATATATATATATATATATATATACACACACACACACAAGCCCAGGCTGGGGGTACATACATACCAGAATGGCCAACATACCTGCAAGAGGCCCAGGATTGTGGTACCTGTGTACCTGGAGGGGAGATAACTACTTAATGAAAGGTGAAGGGGAGGGGAAAGGGTAATGAGTATGCTTATTGCCCTAGAACATCACAAGGGCCCATACATCTGATCAACTTGCGGGGGGGGACCCAGTGCCAATTTTGCACCAGGCAGGGGCGGACTGGGACTAAAATTCAGCCCTGGCATTTGGAGGTACACAGGCCCACTTTTCGCGTGGTGAATGTGTAATATCTTTGTGC
This sequence comes from Anomaloglossus baeobatrachus, assembly GCF_048569485.1. Lineage (NCBI taxonomy): Eukaryota > Metazoa > Chordata > Amphibia > Anura > Aromobatidae > Anomaloglossus > Anomaloglossus baeobatrachus. The sequence continues at coordinate 140,377,048 of NC_134357.1, read as the reverse complement.
ACTTGTAGATGTGAGTACTGTATGGCATTATGTGAGCACTGTATGGCACTATGTGACATTGTATGGCACTATGTGAGTACTGCATGGCATTATGTGAGTACTGGGGTCCTGGGTTCAAATCCCACCAAGGACACCATCTGCAAGGAGTTTGCATGTTCTCCCCGTGTTTACGTGGGTTTCCTCCGGGTACTCCGGTTTCCTCCCAAAGACATACAGATAGGGACTCTAGATTGTGGGGACAGTGTTGCAAATGTATGTAAAGCGCTGTATAAATGAATAAAATTATTATTATTATTACTGTATGGCACTATGAGTACTGTATGGCATTATGTGACACTGTATGGCATTATGTGAGTACTTTATGGCACTATGTGACACATTTTTGCAGTGTGTAGCAGACCTTGATGTATTTTTTTCTCTTTGCTTCCCTTATTTGTGGATTGTTCCGCCACATACCTGTGTCCTAATCACTCTACAAGCGCTGCAGTCACTACAGGGGATTGTACCTGTGCAGACAGGTTCAGGACTAATACCACTGATATCACACTAATTAGTCCTTGATTAATGACTCCGCGCCCCTCTCCACACACACACACACACTGCACCCCCATTACACACACACACCATTACCCCTCCCCCCACACAATGCACCTCCATTACCATTACACACAAATACAATGCACCCCCCATTACCTCCTCCTGACACACACTGCACCCTCCATTAACCCCCCTCTCCAGACATAATACAATGCACCTCCCCATTACACACAAATTACACTACCCCATCACTACACACTCCTGCCTCCCCCCCCCCTCCCCCGGAATACAATACTCCCCCTCTGCCTGTCACAAAACTGTGTTCCTTCACAAATGTTCCCGTTGTGTCCTCAGTCCCTCCCCACTCATTCCCATTAATTAAACCTGTCTCTTCGGCTCCTTCATGGAGCGCTTACCGCTGGCTGATGCATCCAGTGTGGCGCCCGCAGCACTGTGATGATGTCAGCAAGGTGCTGATCTCATCATGTTGCTGCACGTCAGGAGCCAAGTTCCAGCGCACTGTTCAAATGTATTTACTTCTGAAAGACGCAAATACATTTGAATAGGAAGCAGGAAGCTGCGGTCACCGCCCCGCTCCTCAGCAGTGTGTGCATGCCAGGCACACTATCACACAGCAGGACCGGCACAGCACAGCGTGCTGCCTCCTGCTCCAGCTAGTGTGCCCACCATGCACACACTGCTGAGGAGCGCGGCGGTGACTGCAGGTAGAGCGGCCTAGCCCATCTGGTATTTGCCAGAATTGCCCTATGGTCAGTCCGGGCCTGGCTCGAGGGCTCTCCTGTCTCAGATTCATAGTGGCCATGTGGTTTAGAGCTATTAGCGGTATGCCACTGTGCATACTGGCTGTAGTATGTGGCTAATCCATTTGTATATGATATTTCATAGCATAGCTTGATATTTTTATTGCAGTCACCCAACTTAGTATTATTTTAATTGGCACCATAGTATGCTAGTTAGACCTTCGATGAGCTGGTTGGAGATTGAATTTGATTACCCAACATACAAAAAGTACCATTCACATGCCTTCAAGTAGAAAAACAAGGACACAATAATATTTTCTTATGGTTTATTAGAAAGGTAAAAAAGGCACATTGTGTGGATTTGGACTTGAACATCAAGTGTATATATTTTTGTAAACATTATTAAAGCAGCATGTCAGAATTCAAACCACAATTGAAATGATACTAGTGCTTTTCACATACCGTTATCTGCAGTAGAGCTACATAACAGAACCTCTTCTAGCTGCCAATGACTCAGTAGTGAGGGGAAGGGTGGGGGGGGTAAAGAACAAAATGCAACCTTGGTCCCAAAAGGAAATTGTACTTTGGGTTCTCAGTTTTGATAATTCATCCTCTATGAGAGGTAAAGCTAAACCGCGTTTAGTGCAGACCAGCTGCCTAAGCATATGGAAAATAAAAGAAAAATAATTGCAGTTCTCCCAATGCACTTAATGCTATCCTTCAATACTTGTGTGCATACCACTGCAAATGTATAGTCACATCTATGTGCTCTAAGCCCCATAGGAAAAACAAGATGTATAATAATCATCACCATGTACTTGATCATTTCATTATTAGTGCACAACTTCATGCAATATAAATCTTCTTCACGAAGACTGTCAGTGGATTTGTGAACCCATATGATGCCAGACCTAAAAATGGCAGTAATCTGGCAACACAGGGGTCAACACAAAACTCCATAAAAAAGAAAAAAAAAAAAAAAAAAGTTTCAGAAACATTAATCCCCTTATATAAAAGTAACCGGTCAGTAATTCTGAAATACTCCTTTTAAACGTTCATGCGATTGCAGTGGCCCATGTTAGACATTTCATTCATTCTTTTTTCACATATAATTTAAACATTCTTCGACTACATATTCTTCAGAACAGTACAGTTTCTTTTTCAGAACCTTAAACTCGGGGCTGAGTTTCAATGACAGCCCAGACCCAGGGACCGGTTTAGTGCTAAAAAGGCCTTGGATTCTAGGCCATAACCTAGAGTCAAGTTTAAGCAGGATGGTTATATGGAAAGTCGGTACTACAGACGGATCGACCTCTAACTGTGCCACGGTGTGGCATTTCTTGCCATGCTCCACACAAAGGTCAACAACTGCACCCCTGAGTCCACATGGCTCAGGGTATGCCAAATGCATCAGTTCTTGGCCCAAACGGCGAAGAAGATCATCATCGGGGAGGAGGAGTTTGGAACATCTGAAAGAATTAATGTTTACTTTGTTCAGGTTTCTTTTTATGACTTTCAGAAGGTTAGGACACATTTGCTCTCCTTCAGGGTCACAAAGCAGTTCAGAATCAGGTATGGAAATCTTATCAGAGTCTTCAAAGTCTTCCAACTCTTCAAAGTCTGTAATGGAAGAAAGAAGGCAACATTAATCTCCAAACCCCTCAAAATCAGCTTTAGACATTAAAAACCTGACTCAACAAAACAAATGTAAGTGACCAAAAAAAGATCAAAATGTTAACAATGATCATAATGAAGAAATGCAACCACTACTTACCACATTCAGAGGATTCAGAGGGTTCAGAGGATTCAGAGAATGAGCCGCTGCTCGAAAGGGATTCACAGTCGGAATTAGGGAGGCTGGAACATCTTTGAGACAAGTCCACACACTTCCCATCCCACAGGTCTTGGGGTTCTTCAATGATTGGTGATGGCAGAGTCCTTGGAAGAGCATAGATGATACCACCCCTGGCAGGCATGACTGATGTGCGGAGAGCTGGTACAAAAACAAGGAATCACTGCAAAGAAAAAGACAGCCTGTCAATTACTGCAGGATGAGATCATTGCATCATATCAATAATAGAGGTTGTCTATAACCCTGAGAACACTGATCATCATCATCATCATCATCACTGCAACTCTTGTTTACATTACTGGACTCCAAATGTATGAGAAGAGGGAGACTTCTATCACCTTATCTATAAGCTCTAACTTCAGATTACAAGAGCTATAGGGTCATCAATGCATTATAAAGTGATGATCTGCAGAATGTTTACAAAACTAAAGCTCAACCTATTCCACATACATGATCCAACTAAAGCAAAAGCAGGTCAGGTTCATTCATTCTGCAGCTAAGTGACGACTAAAGACAACAGTAAACAACAGTAAACAGCCCCATGAATGTGATACTTACAGTGCTGGAGAAGAAAGGTGGAAAATGCCTGATGAACAGAAGGACACAATGTATCCAATAGCAGAATACGGATGAAGAGTTGGTAAGTGCTGGTCCCGTGCGCTCGCAGTTAGTGCAGTACTGCTGCGCTCCCGGTCCGAGTCACCATTCCTGGCACTGGCACTTATCTGCCGTCCACGGCCGCTTATATACAGGAATGAGCCTAGCCACGCCCACAAAGCGGAGGCTCGACCTGACAGAACGTTCTATCCACGCCCCTATTTCTTGTGCTGCCCAATGAGAAATGAACGCACGTTCACAACGTTCTATCCTGCCCGGTTACTCCCCCCCGTACAGCTGTCTGCGTTAAAGGGAGAGTGTTTATTGTAGGGGAGATGGAGGGAGGAGGGGGATCCAGACAAAGGCGCCCAGTTTATCATTTCTGCACTGGGCTCATTTCTCTGCTGCATTGCTTTGTACTTGTTTTTCTCTTTCAAGACCAATCCTCCACACCCCCCCCCCTAATGGCTTCAGCCGATCAACATGTTATTCCTCTCCTGCATCCTCACTGCAGCTCCTGGACGTGGTCACCGCAGAGATGATGGAAGTTTCTATAAAGTGCAGGACCTGATCAGTGTCCAGTGCAGGTTATTGTGAAGCTTAGATCCAATGATACAATGTTGCATCCTGACAATAGTTCATGACAAAGAAAGTCTCCTGCACACAATGCACCATGTAAACAAGAGGATCGGTGCAGCCCAGTGCTCTGGAAGGGACACTCACCTATGGCTGTGTCTGTATGCTCCCTCAGTACTGTATGAGAGCGAGTGATGAGGTAACAGCAGATGAGCTCATGCTGCAGAGATGGCATCCTGCAACCTGTAGTCCCCGAGGTACATGATATTGTGTGCAACACTCTCAGGCAAGGATCACTCACATCAGTCCCATTCTTATCCAGAAAAGTTGGACTAGTGAAATCCTTGAGTATTCCCTATGTGATGTGAGTGTGTGATTGCATCCGTATAATAACGTGTTTTTTTCTCAGCAGTTATTATTCTACAATTATTTGCAGTGTTCTGTACTACAGAATGGTATATCCATATGAAACAGATAGCGAGTCACCCATAGGCTTGCATTGTCCAGTCTCGTTTGATATACTGTATGTGACTATACACAGTGATATGGTCAAAAACAGCTGAGGAGAACAATCACAGATCTGCTCTGCCTCATTAAATAACATTGGCGCGAGTGCAATACCACTGTTTTCTCGCATTGCACTTGTCCGGTTTATACACTAGTGGGAGCGAGACCTTATATTTATTTTTATTTTACTCAGTTATTTAGCATTATTAATTCGACAGCGCTTTACAGATGTGATCATCACTGTCCCCATTGGGGCTCACTATCTAAGTTTCCTATCAGTATGCTTTTGGAGTATGGATGGGAATCGGAGATACCGGAGGAAATCCACAAAAACATGGGGAGAACATAGAAACTCCTTTCAGATGTTGTCCTTGGTGGGACCTTAAAAACGTGGTTCAGCCGTTTTCATTACTGGCCACATCGATATTATGTTGAGAAACAAGGTTTCAGTGCCTGTGAGTGGCGCTATTGCGGTCCGCTCACCCCCTTTGCAGGCCCCCCCTGACTCCGTGACCTCTGATGACCGGTGATGTCACATCAACTGAGGTGGGCTGCAGTCTTCCTGAGTGACTGTGCTGTGGGCGGGGTTTCACCGCTCATCACAGCCCAGCGTCGCTCATGCTTGCAGCTCTCTGCAGCGAAGGACAGAGCGCGTGAGATGCTGGGCTGTGATGAGCGGTGAAACACGCCTGTGGCCCACCTCAGTTGACGTGACATCACCGAACATCAGAGGTCACAGAGCCCGGCGGTCACACGAAGGGTGTGAGCGGACCGCAATAGTCCCGCTCACAGACACTATTGGCAACACAAGGTATTTGAGAGAAACCTTGTTTCTCAACATAATCTCGATGTGGCCAGTAATGAAAACGGGTGAACCACCACTTTAAGTCGCAAATTTACTTACAAAAAAGGAGGTGCCCTGTACCAATGGATGGTTCATTGAAGATATAGTAAATGGTAACATAACAATATTTGGTATCATTAATAAAATAATTCCATCTAATAAAAATAACTCCGGTCTAATTCCCTTTTCCTTTCTAATCCGTCATTACCCATTAACATTGATATTCCTAATTAAACTACAGCTTGGAGCCTATAGCAGAAGAGCCTGTTCACACAGTGCAGATGTTAATTAATATACCATCTATTCTATTTTTTTGTTTTGACTGGTAAAAAAAAACACATACAAAAATGCACCAAACCGAAAAAAGAACATGTACACACTGGATCACTGGTGTATGCAACGGGATCAAGGTTTGTGTCTCAAAAATACAGATTTCAATAGTAATGGATATCACTGGGGCCATGTTGTTGTTTTTTTTATATATGCTGAGAACAGTAAAAAAAATTGTAGCACCATCATGAATAACCGACCTAAATGCATGGTTTTCAGTGCTTCTGTTGCATGAGCTGCAATTGTCTCCACATCACAAGGTGTATATATATATACACATGTCTCATAATCTGTATCCAATACATCACTGCATATAAAGTATAAATATATATATATGTGGGAATAAATTATTGAGAGCATATTGGTGGTCTTACTTATTCTATCACTATAAGTGGAGTACATAAGTATGTATGATGGGGTACAGATAATGAGCATATATGTGCTGTACACATGATGCCCTCGTTGCCCCTGGGGTTAGGAGACGACATTACTGGACTATGGGAATGCAGACAACAGACAGCTCTGCACGTATCACAACAGCTGGAAATCATTCCTGTCCTCTGCTGCTCCTAGTGGTTGTAAAGCAAAACTGCATCTCACTCAGTGTCACCACAAAGTGCAGTTGCATCAGGATCCCTGCAGCATGATCTCACATTCCAGCACAGTCTACTGCAAATCAACAGCATAGATTACATCAGGCACAAGTGCCTTAAGTTTGACTTCCATTCATCTAGATATTAAAAGCCAGTCAGCATGACTGCGGAGGATTTATGGCGTTGGGCTTCACTTGCGCTTTTGCAGCAGGTTCTCAAATAAATTTTTCCTTTATAGTATCGTTATTAGTGATGGGCAAATAGTAACTATTTGTGATCAGATATGCTTACTGAATACCGAGTACTATTCCAGTATTCGTCACAAGAAAAATGCTCACATTCCCCATTGACTTGCATTAGGTTCAGTATTCTTGACGAATACCTGAATAGGACTTTGGAATTCGTTCTGAATAATCCAAACACGAATAGTTACTATTCGCCCATCACTAATTGTTATAGTGCACTTTAGTTAACGTCTTCCAGTGTAATGTTTGCATGGCTGTTATAATTTATCTAATATATAAAGCTGTGTGTATGTATGTATGTATGTGTATGTATGTACAGTATGTGTATGTATATACGTACAGTATGTGTGTATGTATGTGTGTGTGTATGTATGTATAGTATTTGTGCATGTATGTATGTGTGTATGTATAAATCACAAAAAAAAATTAACCGAACAAAGGTCATAAAATCAATTTTTATTCATATATTATAAACTTAACATTACATCTATCTTTAAAAGACACACTGTGACTGAAGAAAGGGGGCGTCACACAGTTACATAATCATAGAATCACATATATAGTCATGTAATACCATGTGATAACCATATAATGGTGGGGGTGAATAAACAGGAGATATTACTATAGCATATATAATAATAGGCATGCACATATTAATCAATTGTGCATACACACATACTAGAACTAGATGCAAAGGTCTAAGCTGCAGTTGAACCAGGCTATAAAGGCTCAAATACCTATCTCCATAATGCACATATTAATCAATTATGCATACGCACATGCTAGAACGAGAGGCAAAGGTCTGAACTACAGCTGAAACCGGGCTATAGAGGCTCAAAGACCAATCTCCGTAATAACTAGTGCAATTCACTCAATCACCACAATGGAATACATTAAACGTAGGAGGCAGTAGTAATTGGAGCAAAATACCTCAAGTCAGTCAAATATATTCAAGGTATACATAATAGCGAGGTATTTACCAACCAATGATGTAATGCTGCCACCTGGTAATGACTAGGACGCCCACACCCCGACGCGCGCACGTTTCGTTGCCGTCTTCCTCAGGGGGTGGAGTCATCTAATTACACAGGAGTTTAAATATATGTGGACAACCAATAGATGAAGGGGTGTGAACTTACGTAGTGGCCGGACATCATAGGATATCACGTCGGAGAAAACCAATACATGTCATAGAGAGCTCGTCCAATCATAACAGTGTAGTGTTACGATGAGGATGATAAATATGACTAAATATCCGACAAATACAGGCGTAGTAAGTCTTATACAAAAGTACAAAACGAACACAGCACGATATAGTCAAAAATGGCTATTAAAGCCGATTTCAACCGCAGTCAAACACTCCCCCTGAATGTCACATGATATGTAATAGTACGTCATTTATGGGGCGGGGACGTAACTCATAGCTCCATAACGATATAATCTTAAGATAAAGTGTTTGGAAAGAACATCTATGAGCATTCAATGATATTAAAACGGTTTTAACCGTATACCATACACATTATAAATACGAGCCACATAGAGCCGTGTTATGGAAGAAGTAGTCACAGCTACAGTCAAGCACGCCCACAGAGTGTCACAAGACATGTAGTAGTACGTCATGTATTGGGCGGGAGCGTATCACATAGCTTTATAGCGATATGGTTTTAGAATATATTTGACTGACTTGAGGTATTTTGCTCCAATTACTACTGCCTCCTACCTTTAATGTATTCCATTGTGGTGATTGAGTGAATTGCACTAGTTATTACGGAGATTGGTCTTTGAGCCTCTATAGCCCGGTTTCAGCTGTAGTTCAGACCTTTGCCTCTTGTTCTAGCATGTGCGTATGCCTAATTGATTAATATGTGCATTATGGAGATAGGTATTTGAGCCTTTATAGCCTGGTTCAACTGCAGCTTAGACCTTTGCATCTAGTTCTAGTATGTGTGTATGCACAATTGATTAATATGTGCATGCCTATTATTATATATGCTATAGTAATATCTCCTGTTTATTCACCCCCACCATTATATGGTTATCACATGGTATTACATGACTATATATGTGATTCTATGATTATGTAACTGTGTGACGCCCCCTTTTTTCAGTCACAGTGTGTCTTTTAAAGATAGATGTAATGTTAAGTTTATAATATATGAATAAAAATTGATTTTATGACCTTTGTTCGGTTAATTTTTTTTGGTGATTTATATGAATCCGAATGGTCTTATTGATCCAATATACCCTCACATATAATTTGATCTATATACAAGACTGTTTGACTGATTGATTATTTTGGGATGTGATATGGGCATTTCTCTCTAACTATTGGTGTTTATGTGTGTATGTATGTACAGTATGTGTGTATGTATCTATATGTGTGTGTGTGTGTATGTATGTCCGCTAAAGGAATCCGCACTGTTGCATTTACAATAACGATATTTTGCACAGCCACTTCATTTGACTCAGGGAATGTCATAGACTATGTTTTGAGGGGAAAATTTAATCCCGCTTTACAGTTATTCACCAAAAAACCTACTTGCATTAAAGTCAATGGAGCTGGGAGCTACAGGTGATTAATAGCAGCTCTGGTTGCTATAGGCAACAAAGGATATTCTTAGTGTCTTATGTGTCAGATAATATGATTTCGGTAGAGACAGAGAAAGAGAGAGACAGAGAAAGACAGAGAGAGAAAGAGAGGAACAGAGAGACAGAGAGAGAAAGAGAGCAACAGAGAGACAGAGAGAAAGAGAGAGACAGACACAGAGAGAGACAAAGATGCATAGAAAGACAGAGAGACTTTCAGAGACTCAGAGAGAAAGACAGGGAGACAGAGAGAGAGGCAGGCAGAGACAGAGAGAAACAGGCAGAGTCAGACAGAAAGAGATACAGCAAGAGACGATTAGAGAGAGACAGACATAGAGAAAGGCAGACAGGGAAAGAAACAGACACAACGAGACAGAGAAGACAGACAAACAAAGAGACAGAGAGAAACAGAGAGACAGACAAAGAGATACAGCTAGAGAGACACAAAGAGACAGAGAGAGAGAGATGGATAGAGAGACAGAAAGAGACAGACAGAGAGACAGTCAGAGACAGAGAGAGAGAGAGAGACAGACAGAAAAACAGACAGGGAGACAGACAGGGAGACAGACATAGACAGACACACAGAGACAAACAGAGAGATAGACAGTGAGAGATGGATAGAGAGAGACAGATAGAGACAGACAGAGTTAGAAAGAGACAGAGAGAGCCAGAAAAACAAAGAGACAGAGAGATAGAGAGAGACAGGCAGACAGGGAGAGAAACAGACAGAGAAAGAGCTAGAGAGACAGTGAGACAGAGAGCTAGAGAGAGACAAAGAGAGAAACAGAGAGACAGACAGATATAGAGGCAGAGAGACAGACAGAGAGATAGAGAGAGACACGCAGAGAGACAAAGAGAGACAGAGAGAAACAGAGAGATAGAGAGACAGCGAGAGACAGGCAAACAGGGAGAGAGACAGACATAGAGCTAGACAGACAGAGAGAGAGGGAGAAAATGAGAGAGGGAGAGTGGGAGAGAAACAGAGAGACACTTAGTTACTATCCCGGGCAACGCCGGGTACTACAGCTAGAACATTCTAAAAAAAATTCTATCATTTTTACAAATGCTTTCAGTGGCCTTTTTGTAACACGTAAAACATTAATTTTTCAGTGTTTTTTAAATCCTATAGAAAAGACCATGGAGAAAAAAGTTAGAAAAACATGCTCTTTTTTTTGAAAAATAACAAAAACACCAAAAATAAAAACATTGGGAGAGATTTCGAAGGTTGAAGGGAACCTGGACGATGCTTGCCCCCCAAATCCTCCACCATGTCCAGTATGTATGCCAACTTTTTCCTGCGCTCTAAGAAGCCCCTTCTCTGCTTTTGTGGCTTTAGGGTATGACCGCACTTTGCGTTTCCACCTGTGTTTCAGCTGCTTTTTAGGTCCGTTTTGAGCTGCTGCGTTTTCATGCCCAAAGGCATGCGTTTTGATTTTCCAGCAAAGTCTATGGAAAATGTGGTTTTTCAGTCCGCACTTAGCGTTTCTAAACGCTGCGTTTAATTTGCATATTTTGTGGCAAAATACATGCGTTCAAAGAAGCAGCATGTCAGTTGTTTTTTCCATTTTAGGTACGTTTTGGTAACATTGATGTCAATGTAAAACGTATCCATTTGTGCAAAATGAAAATATCAACGTTTTATATGCTTTTCACTTGCGTGTCCTTTGGGTTTCAAACAATGACAACGCAACCTAATTGCGGTAGGAAGTGACCTCAGCAAAGATCAGACTAACGTCACATGCTTTAAAATATAAATTGTTCCTTTGTGCGATCTGAAAACATCCTTGTCCATTGTAATTTGGGGTAGTGTTTGTGAACGCATAATCTCAAACTATGGCGTGGTATAAAAGGCTGAAATTAGATGTTACGAAAATGATTAGTCTGGTAAGTGTTGTTTTTTTTTCCAAATACTTCACGAATTGAACAAACAACTTTATTTCTTTAAAATAGGCGCGAACAAACGCAGCCTTTTAATGACGATCAAAACGCACATAGAAATATAACAAAAAGCACATAACACGCATCACAAAAGCAATGGAAAAGCCACGCAAACGGATGCGTTTTAGCTGCTTCTATGGGCAAAAAGCCAAAAATCAACTTGGGCATCAATTAGCGTTTTTACATGTGTTTAGAACATCGCAAAGTGCGGTCATACCCTAACAATTGCTGAATTACTATAAACGCATCTTTGAAGCTGCTCTCATGCTATACAGATTAGTGGCTGTCTATTTGGGTGGTGGGTTTGGGTGTGGGGGGATCGGGAAGGAGCATTGATCACCTTGGGACTAATCTTCCCATCTAATTGTGTAAGAATGCCCCTATCGAATATTGGTATCATTATTTTCAAGAGCATCGTCCCCACTGGCTCTTTGCATATCTTGCACATGCGCGCAATCGGTGCACTGCGCATGCCCAAGGAGGTAGCAGTAACTCCGGACTCGGACACACTCAGAGGTAAAGAGTTATGGCTGGCAGTACAACATATTGCTATTAAATAAGTGCCAACATTTTGGCACAAATTATTAGGGCAAAATAAGCCAACTAATGGTGTAAAACAGGCGGAACTCACACTGCACAGAAAATGATCACAAAGGGTCGATCTGAGCAGATAGTCTGCCGTTGCTGTTTACACAGGATAATGTGTATCACACTAAGCTTTGCACGAACTTCACCAACTGTCATGGCGGCATCAGTCTCTGTTCACATTGCAGATTCTGACACTCTGCCCGATGGCTTCTCTTGTGTCTCTGGTCAACACAGGCAGGCTCGGGCATCAACCTGCTGTGTGCTCATTCATAGTCAGGCTAGCAAGAGTTAACCTCTGCTAGCCTGCTTGTTAGGCTCTTTTGATCACATGTTGTGAGGAAGCCAATCACATCTGTTCCTCCAAAATTTAAGCTGGATGAAATCTTCTACCTTCTGCCAGGTATAGGTTATACTGTGTTGGTCTGTGCAAAGAGAATAAAAGAGGGGATTTTCTGCTCACCCGAGAGATGTGGACTTCAAGATCAGGATAGTTCACAGAAAGAGTTCCTTGTCCAAGAGTAAAGAACAGCAAGATCCAGAAAAAAATAGATAAAGGTGATCCAGCAACTCATCCAAAATATATAAAAAACAAGTCTTTATTCCATACTATTAAAAACCCATAGATTGATCAGATGTGCAGATACATACAGTACGTCTTTTTTATTTGTTTTTTATGTCTATGATTAAGGGCCCTGATGGGCTTGAAATTCCCAAGAGGTACTGTATGTATCTGAATATCTGACCAATCCATGTTTTTTTAATAGTATGGAATAAAGACTTGTGTTGATCTGTGTGTTTAGGTGTCCCAGACTACCTGGAAAGGGTTGCTTTTTGCCTGGAGTGGTTGTGGAGTTTACCCGTCATCTTGTTGTTTCTTCCCTGCTCTTATTTTCCTCCTTATCATTTATTGCCTTTTACCTCTGTTTGTGCGTGCTATGTGACAAAGTTTTGGTTCCCCTGTCTGTCTTTTTTTGTGGGTTTAATCTCACTCCTGTCCCGGTGCCCCCTGGGGGAGGTGGTTTCAGATCAGGGCTTTTAAACAGCAGGGTCAGGAAGGAGACTCAGGCATCCCCACCTTTAGATAACATACGGCCCTTTAGCCTGAGGGTCAGCTTAGGAGCCCCAGTTTCCTGATTCCCATAGCCACCGTGACAATGTTCTGCCGAGAATGATGATTTTTAATCTTTTAACAACCGCTGATATGCATAAAAACGGGGATCATTAAGAGGCATTATCTCATTGTCATTTTAAAACGGTGATTGGGAATAAGTAAATAGGCCACCCTGCCGCTAAAAATCCCACCAGTGACAACCAAACAGGACTGTCATTTCCAAAAATTAAATAGCGCTCTTTGCTTTCTGAGCTTTGTCCGTGCCCAAACATTTCTTTTTGGCCACATATGGGGTATCACTGGGTACAGGAGAAAATGAAAAACAAATGATGGGGTCCATTTTCTTCTATTACCCATTGTGTAAATGATAAATTTGGTGTTCAAACAGTATTTTAGTGGAAAAAAAATATTTTTTTGTTTTCACATATAAATGTTATAAAGTTTTGTGAATCACTTGTAGGATAAAAATACTCATTTCACCCCTACATGAATTCCTTTATGGGTTGAGTTTCCAAAATGAGGTCACTTGTGGGGAATTTTTGCTGCTTTGGTATGTCAGGGGCTCTGGAAATGTGACATGGTGCCCGCAATCTATTCCGGATAAATTTACGCTCCAAATATCACATAGTGCTCTTTCCTTTCTAAGCCCTGCTGTGTGCCCAAACAGCATGTTTTTACTACTTATAAGGTATTATTTGTGATGAATACTGGAATAGTACTTTAAGATTTGTTGCGAATAGTCTGCATACGAATAGTTACTATTTTCTCATCATACTTACCACATATAGGACACTAGTAGGATTTCCAAAATCTGGTCTGGTCAGAATTGGCTCATAACTAAGGGATTAAGTCAATGTATTGCTAGTTTGTCGATCATTAGAAGCCTACTTACAGTGCAAGACTGTCAAGAAACATAATCCTTAAATGCAGCATAAGTTTAACCAGTAAATATTAGATACGATTAGTAAATCTGTCTCATTGTTTTAGGCTTCAGCAATTTTGATCTTAAACGGTTTGTCCATGTGAGTTATCATCACGCGCGTTTCGGGTGAGGTGGGACCCTGCTCTTCCATCTACTTATCTTAGATGACTTACTTTATTGAAGGTTTTTTTTTAAATATATAGTGGTGTTTTGTAGATAATTGTACATGTGTTTCCTACCAATTTTTTGATTTAAGGAGATATGCCTTTACTTAGGATGTCCTCTGCCTTTATACAAGGTTTTGCTATATACAATTACGTTTAAGCAAATTTTGAATATATTTATTGTCAATATATATTTTTCTATACCTAACTTATTGTACATACAATATATTTATAAATGCCCTTATATGAATTATTTTCACCTATTTATTATATGTCAGGTGTCCACCTGTTGGTTTTTTTTTGTACTATGTGTTTGGGGTCTCTTCCTTATTTTTTTACATTTTAAGTGACTCAAATAAAATATAATATTTTTACTATTTGGGCTTGCATTTTTTTTTCCTTTTGGGTTATTTGATATTTATTGAATGCAATATGAGATATAAAAAAAACAAATACAAAAAGAAGATTTTGTGTAAAAATGTTTTTTTTTTTTAATTTTATTTTCCCCTGGGCTGTATATTTATCACACATTATAAAATTGGCACAAAGGAAAAGCAAACATGACTTGGCATTATTCTTAGCTTGCACCACATTACTCAGCACAATGTGGAAAAATGACAGGACAACAGCTGCATGGGGGAAGAAAGCGAGGATCACCAATAACAAAGTCCTCCAACATTAGTCTCTAAAATTGAGTTCGGAGGTTTGTGTCGTCGATATAGGGATATGGGTGTAGAGGAATTTAAAGCTACATTACTATATGATTAATGATAGACAAATATGTTTCTCAGCTCCCCATATTTTCAGCTGACCATACACAAGGAATGATTACTCAACTCAGCAGTTATCTTTCCCAACTCCCCAATACACAAGAGCATTCATCTTGGCCATTGGCTCCTCTTTTCTCTCTGAGAGCCGATGCCAGACTCTAGACAGCAGCGTATCTCCATGCTGTACAAAAAGATCTGACTGGTGAAATTCTACAAGACAAATCCTTCCCTTCCGCAGCATCATCTGTCTGAGGAGAGTAAGCAGGGACCCTCATACACCTTAGATGGTCAGGTGATGCCAGCGAAATCTGCAGGTTTGGATGACTTGGATCTAATGTGTATAGGGTCCTTTACTCTCCCACCAAATCTGATGTTTGGTGTAGAAGGAAGCAACTGCACAGCATGATGCCCATAGGGAATGATGAAGGGGTTCTATCCATTATAATAATTCCCAGGACTAACACTCACTAGATGTGGTACAGTTGTTTTACCTGCCCATTGTGCAGTTGCATCTCTGTATTGAGCAGAAAAGTAACATTGGAGGGATACTTTAAAGGTACATTTACAATGAAAGATTATTTTCAACAAGCATTCGCCAGATGTTTTCTCTGGTGTCTGGGATCAATACACGCAGACTTGGGTGTCAACCTGCTGTGTGTTGATTCATAGGCAGGCTAGCAAGAGTTAATCTCTGCTAGTGTGCTTGCTCCTATAATCACATTTTGTGGGGAGACCTATCATATCTGCTCCCCTCCTATTTATACTGTTGGAATCCTTCTACTCATGCCAGCTATAGCTTACTCTATGTTGGCCTGTGAGGCGTGGTGTCCCAGACTTTGGTGAAAGTTGTGCTCATTACTTGGTGCAGCTGTGGAGTGTACCCCTGTTATTTTGTACTTCCTTCCTGCTCTTGGGGACAGTGTTCGTGATGTATTTGAAGCGCTATGGAATTAATGGCGCTATATAAGTGAATAAATATTATATTATTATCATCCTGTGTGTGTGCATGCTGTGTGACAGAGTTTTGTTTTTTCCTTTGTCTTTATTTGTGGTTTCAACACACTCCTGTCCTGTAGCTCCCTGGGGGAAGGGGGAATTAGAACAGGACTGATCAGGAGCAGGGCCAGGAAGGAGATTCAGGCCTCTCCACCATTAGGAATACCCCTGCTTAAGGGACAGCTTAGGAGCCCTGGTTCCCAGCTATCCCAAAGTCATTGTGACAATGAGTGGCTGCTTGACACCTCGAAATGCTTGTATCTAGGGAATGAGAATTAAAATTCAACCCATTGGATCTTTTGTTTCCTGACAGGAGATGTTATGGAATAGTCAGTGTCCTTTTACATAGTTTGTGGATCCAAATAAAATTTATGTGACACTCCCAGTTAGTGTAACATGTCTGCCTAGTTTTATGGATGAGACTAATGCAAACAAATCCTGCCCCCAAGTCATGATCCCTAAAATCAGGCAGTGAAGTCAGCACAAGCCCCATGACCTTGAGAAGAGGTAGACTACATACAGATTCTTCACTTTCTATGCCATTATGTAATACTTCTCCCTGCCAGAAGTTAGGTAATGCAGCCCTGGTAATCCGAGTGTGTATTATTGTCAGCATACAGTATTATGTAAGTAGTGCTATCTAACAGGCGGCAGGGCTGGTCTGCAATGTGTACTCTGAGCCTGATAATCCCAGCTATTAAATGTACCGCTCCTCGCTGCGGCATGCTGCTGAGCCGACAGGTTTTGTAACAAACAACATGTTTTAATTGCAAATCATAAAAAGTTGTTTCGGGCAATGTTTATACAGAAAGTGAATATCTTGTAATCACGTCTATGATGTCATTCCATTGTCAGGGCAGACAATACCTGGTCAACGACCAAGGGGTAACTTAAATGTATTTCATTAACCCCTTAACGACCGCGGGCCGTAAAATTACGTCCTAAATGACATAATCTTACTGCCCGCGGTCCTCCGGCGGCAGCATGCCGCGATCGGCACACATCTCAGCTGATTTTCACAGCTGAGATGTGTGCCTGCTAGGCACGAGCAGAATCGTTATCTGCTCGTGCCGATTAACCCCTTATAATGGCGCTGTCAATACATGACAGCGCCATTATAAGCGCAATCGCGGTAAAGTTTTACTTACCGCCGAAACCGGAAGTCACGTGACGCGATCACGTGACTCCCGATAGTTGTCATGGTAGCACAGGGTCATGTGATGACTCCTGTACTACACATGAATTGGTTTCACTTTCGCTGTGCCCGGGGCACAGCAAAAGAGAAAGACAGCGTATCTGCTGTTTACAGCCTTCCAGCTGTGATCAGCAGATACTGCAGAGCGATCGGATTGCTGATCGCAATAGCCCCCTAGGGGGACTAGTAAAATAAAAAAAAAAAGTAAAAAAATAAGTTTTAAAAAATTAAAAAAAAAACAAAAAAACCTAAAAGTTCAAATCACCCCCCATTCGCCCCATTGAAAATTAAAGGGTTAAAAAAATAAAAAATATACACACATTTGGTATCGCCGCGTTCAGAAACGCCCGATCTATCAAAATATAAAATCAATTAATCTGATCAGTAAACGGCGTAGCGGGCAAAAAATTCCAAACGCCAAAACGACGTTTTTTTGTCGCCACAACTTTTGCGCAAAATGCAATAAGAGGCGATCAAAACGTAGCATCTGCGCAAAAATGGTACCGTTAAAAACGTCAGCTCGAGACGCAAAAAATAAGCCGTCATTGAGCCTAAGATCCCGAAAAATGAGAACGCTACGGGTCACGGAATATGGCGTAAAACGTGCGCCACTTTTTTCGGACAAACTTCCGATTTTTTTTTAACCCCTTATATAAAAGTAAACCTATACATGTTTGGTGTCTACGAACTCGCACTGACCTGAGGCATCACACCCACACATCAGTTTTACCATATAGTGAACACAGTGAATAAAATATCTCAAAAACTATAGTGCTATCGCACTTTTTTTGCAATTTTTCAGCATTTGGAATTTTTTTGCCATTTTCTAGTACACAATATGGTAAAACTGATGGTTTCATTTAAAAGTACAGCTCGTTCCGCAAAAAATGAGCCCTCACATGACCATATTGACTGAAAAATAAAAAAGTTACGTCTCTCAGAAAAAGAATGGCGAAAAAAAAAAACGGAAAGCGAAAAATCGGCCGGTCGTGAAAGGGTTAAGAGTTAAAGGGGTTGTCCACAACTTTTATACTGATGACCAATCCTTATGATAGATTATGAGTATAACATTTGCGGATTCTTGTAAAGTGGCCTGGGGCGGTAGTCGTAGGTGAGGCATTGACTCTGGACTGCGTGGGGGCTATTATACAGTTTACAGGACTATGTGGGGGCCATTATACTATTTGGAGGGCTACTCCAGAGGCGTTCACATTTTTCTTATATGTAAAAGAGCTGTTAAGATCTATGGGCCGGACACTGATCTCCAGGAGAATCTAATGGGCCCCACGGGGTCTCCGGAATACTTGTCACCGGGCCAGTGAGAGTCAGGGGATGTCATGGGTAGCCCTGCCCCGTTTCGTGACCCCGTCGGTGTCAATAAAAGGGATGGATGGGGATGATGATGAGGAAGGGGTCGAGGATGTTGGGAGTAGTTGTCTCATGATGCCACCTGTGGTGTGCGGCCAGGGATTAGCCACCACTGCGGGTGATGTCCTCTGGGGCGGATGGTGTCGCAGCTCGGATGGTTTGGCTCCCCACAGGTAAAGCCAGGCTCCAGGAAGGATGATGGTGGTGGTAGTGGCCGTTGGCACTGAAGCGTGGGGTGCCGGCGCCAGCAAGAACGGGCTGACACAGTGGTTGCGGTTCAAGGTCTTTACTCACTGTATGATAGCCGCCCATGGAGTGATGGTTTCTGCCGCGATGGGCTACAGCCGATCCCGGATAAGTGGGAGATCACCACCGATATCAGAGTGTGTCCTTTCACAAGGGTTACCCCTTGATGAAGTGAAGAACCCGGGCTGAGCTTCCTGCTCCAAGCCTCAGGCTCTGAGAAGAAGTTGAAGAGAATGGTGTCGTTTTGCTAGAACTTGACTGACTCTTGTGTGAAGTTTGCTCCTATTTCTATCCCAAGTGGCACCCGTCCCCCAGGTGGTTATCCTAGTGACCGGGAAAGTCCCATGCCACGTGATGGCAACAACAGTGATTAACCTCCTCCTCAAGCAAGATGAATACTGCATCTGAAATGAGATGCAGTACCCTGTGGCGACTGAAACCTCAGGGGTGCCACATACCCTCACAGCAATTTGCAGCACTTCTGGGCTGAAACAAAATAACAATGGTGCACCGCAGTTTTTGTTATGCAGAAAACATGTAAACAATCTTCCCTTTATGGGGGGCATTATTAATCAAACGTTTCAAACATTAAACTTTTACCGGTTGGCAGTGTGATTAAATGCAATAAAACATCAACATTTGCATAAGACAACATTTACTCTTTCTTGGCTGCTGGTGGTACCAGAGGGCTGGTGCCAGCCCCCTGGCTCTGGATACTCAAGGGACATCCTCTAGCGAAATGTCCAGCCTGTTTACAACAGTGAAAAACCGGTATTAGGATGTCTGTTACGGGGGGGCTGTCTGATAATAAAACCTAAAGGAATGTCAGACAGTCAGGGTCCACCGTGCAAAGGCTCTGCTGCAGACTATGGCAGAGGATAAGGGGTATATAAGTGTGCCACTGTAAAAAATAATAGCACAAGTGCAGAGTGCAATACCTCTGTTAAACTCACAGAGGAATATAATTAGAAAATAAAGCAATTCCTCCCTTACTTGGAGGGTGTGTGGAATGGTTTCTGTTAAAGATCACAGAGACAAAAGCAGTGAGTGGAAAATGGCACCTACCTAGGTCCGTTCCTCTAGTGGTGCCAGGAGACGGACAGCAGCGTAAAGGGGGCTTTACACGCTGCGACATCGCTAATGCGGAGTCGTTGGGATCACGGAATTTGTGACGCACATCCGGCTGCATTAGCGGTGTTGCTGCGTGTCACACCGATGAGCGATTTTGCATCGTTGCAAAAACGTGCAAAATCGCTCATCGGTGACATGGGGGTCCATTCTCGATTATCGTTACTGCAGCAGTAACGATGTAGTTCCTCGCTCCTGCGGCAGCACACATCGCTATGTGTGACGCCGCAGGAACGAGGAACCTCTCCTTACCTGCCTCCCGGCCGCTATGAGGAAGAAAGGAGGTGGGCGGGATGTTCCAGCCGCTCATCTCCGCCCCTCCGCTTCAATTGGGCGGCCGCTCAGTGACGTCGCTGTGACGCCGCACGGACCGCCCCCTTAGAAAGGAGGCGGTTCGCCGGTCACAGCGACGTCGCCGGGCAGGTAAGTATGTGTGACAGGTCTGCGCGATGTTGTGCGGCACGGGCAGCGATTTGCCCGTGTCGCACAACAGATGGGGGCGGGTACCCACGCTAGCGATATCGGGACCGATATCGCAGCGTGTAAAGTAGCCTTTAGCCGCACAAAGCTCCGACCTGCGTTCGCTCCACTAGTGTGCGAGGACACGAACCACTAGATATGGCACCTGCCTAGGTCCGCTCTTCTAGTGGTGCAAAAGAGACGGACAGCAGTGTAAGCCGCACAAAGCTCCTACCTGCGTTCGCTCCACTAGTGTGCGAGGACACGAACCACTAGAT
Organism: Anomaloglossus baeobatrachus; assembly: GCF_048569485.1. Taxonomy (NCBI): domain Eukaryota; kingdom Metazoa; phylum Chordata; class Amphibia; order Anura; family Aromobatidae; genus Anomaloglossus; species Anomaloglossus baeobatrachus. The sequence goes on along the minus strand of NC_134357.1, from coordinate 140,356,457 downwards.
ATGGCACCTGCCTAGGTCTGCTCTTCTAGTGGTGCAAAAGAGACAGACAGCAGCATAAGCCGCACAAAGCTCCTACCTCTGTTCGCTCCCCTAGTGTGCGAGGATACGAACAACTGCCAGACGCAGTATAAGGGACATTACCCTAGCGGCAACGTCCACCTACGAGTAGAATCCCAAGGCCCAGCCAGACCATGTGCCTCAGGCACCTGCCTATGTCCGCTCCACTAAGGGGTAAGGATACGGACTGCAGCCGAAGCTGTAAGGTATAAGAACGTCACCCTGCCGGTAGCGCTCACCTAACATAGACAGAGAGATGCCTAGAGGGACGTGCACAGGGCGTCTACCCTCATGCATGAACCAAGAGGATTGAGCGCCGGGCGGCGTGCATCAGGGTCTTATATAGACTCTGTGCCTCATCCAAGATGGAGGACACCAGAGCCAATCCGCTGCCAGAATGACAGCAATGACGTCACGCTGGTCTATCACCAAGCAAAGCGTCACAAGCACATGACCAGCGACCAATCGGCATAGAAGGTGTCAGAGACATGTGACCACGTGTCACAAGCACATGACCAGTGGCCAATCAGCTTAGAAGGTGTCAGAGACATGTGACCTCGTGTCAGCGATGATGTCACCCGCACATGTGCAATGGCTCCAAGATAGGACTTAAGGCTACTTTACACACTGCGACATCGCTACCGATCTCGTTAGCGATGTGAAATTCTAGAGCGCAAGTGCGATCTTTCGAGATCGCACATAGGTCATTTTACTCATGTGCGATCTCGAAAGATCGCATTTGCGATCTAGAATTTCACATCGCTAACGAGATCGCTAGCGATGTCGCAGTGTGTAACGTAGCCTTTAGTCTCCAGCGCTTGCACATGTGCAGTAGCAAGAAATCCGGACATAGTCTCCAGAGCCACAGCAACCGTAACAGTACCTCCCCCTCAAGGGCCCCCCTCCCGGCGACGCAGGTAATCGGCAACTAAGTCGGGAGCATGGACAGCCTCCTCAGGCTCCCAAGAGCGATGTTCCGGGCCATAGCCCTCCCAATCTATCAAGAAGAACCTGCGCCCTCTAACCATCTTAGAGCCAACTATGGCTCATACCTCATAGCTAGAGCGAGAGGAATCAGAGGCAGGAGAGTGCACTTCACGAGCGTGAGGTAAAATAGCCGGCTTTAGCAGTGAAACATAGAATTTGTCATGGATCCTAAGATAGACAGGTAACTTCAATTGGTAGACTACAGGATTTACCTGTCGAAGAATCTCATAAGGACCTAGGAAGCGAGGAGCAAATTTGACAGAGCTCACTCTAAGTTTCACGTGTTTTGCAGAGAGCCACACAAAATCCCATGGAGAAAAGACAGGAGCCGGGCGACGAAACCGATCGGACACCGTCTTCATACGGTCCTTAGCTTCTTGGATCGACTCTTGAGTCCGATCCCAAACCTCTCTGGCATTAGTTGCACAGTCGGCCACAAGAGGAAAAGGTGCAGCAGCGGGAAACGGTACCGGTACCCTAGGGTGTTGCCCATTATTGAGTACGAATGGTGCCTGCCCAGTGGCCTCAGCCAGCGAATTGTTAAGGGCAAATTCTGCCCAGGGTAGGAGGGAGGACCAGTTATCGTGGTTCTCAGCAACAAAAGTGTCGAAGGTATATAATCATGGATTGATTGGTACGCTCAACCAAACCATTGGTCTCCGGATGGTATGCCGAAGAGAGATTCAACTCAATTTGCAGAAGGCTACAAAGATCTCGCCAGAAACGGGAAGCAAATTGCAGGCCTCTATCACAAATGATACGATCTGGCATCCCGTGAAGCCTAAAGACATGCTTGAGGAATAGTTTGGCTAGTACCCTGGAAGACGGGATTCTCGATAACGGTACGAGATGAACCATCCGGGAGATATGGTCCGTATTGACCTTAGGTGGTAAGGGAAGACATCGGGACTGACATTTCGAACCCCAACTAATAATGCTGTCGGACTCCAGTCAATGTGAGGAGCATGAGTCCGAAGCCATGGGAGACCCAGAAGGACGTCGTCTATACCCTCAGGCAAAACAAGAAAATAAATCTCCTCTATGTGACCCTGAGGCAGGGAAAGGCGCAAGGGAACTGTCCTCAATGTAATGGAGTCAGACAACATAGTCCCATTAACAACACGGACAGGAATAGGCGCCTCTAACATGATAGAGGGAATATTGTGTCTTTTTACAAATCCTGAGGACACAAAAGTCCCGTCAGCTCCGGAATCCACAAAAGCCATAATAGGCCATGTATTCTCAGAGAAAGAGAGCTGACCTGGGATACTACACTTAGAGGGTGCAGAAGACGTCTCTAGTAACCCCCCTCTAATGGTTACTAGACCTGGGAGTTTCCCTGACGACTAGAACACTTGTTGGAATAGTGCCCAGCATGACGACATACGTAACATATAGGAGGACCAGACTTGCGTAGTCTGAAGGACGTATGACCTAACTCCATAGGAGTGGGAGATGTTTCAGATGCTGAGGAAGATGGTAGTGGACCCTCAACAACTGGAATAGCCCGATGCTTAGGGCGTGAGGAAGAGACCTCGAGTCTACGTTCCCTATGGCGTACGTCGATCCTCGTTGCTACTGTGATCAAGTCCTCCAGAGAAGCAGAGACCTCATGAGTAGCAAGGGCATCATTGACATAGCCGGCCAACCCTCTCCAGAAGATAGGAATCAACACCTTCTCTGGCCAATCTAGTTCTGCCACCAGAGTTCTAAAAGCAATGGCATAAGAAGTAGTGGATAACGAACCCTGAGATAGATCTAAGAGTCTCAGGGCCGCATCATGGGTAACCTGCGGACCCATGAATACCGCTTTAAGAGCATCAAGAAAGTCTTGATGTCTCAGAGTAACAACATCAGAGCGCTCTCATACGGGAGTCGCCCATTCTAAGGCTTTGTCCTGAAGTAAGGAGATGATAAAGCCTACTCTGGACCTCTCCGTAGAGAAGCGAGAAGAGTTGACCTCTAGGTGTATCTGACACTGACTAATGAAACCACGACATGATCTGGCATCGCCAGAATATCTGTTTGGCAGAGCAAGTCGAGGATCATGTGCAGATGTCACCATGGTGTGAGGTTTATCCTCTATACTCTTGATCCGCGACTCAAGTACTTGTATGTAATGGTGTAACTGCTGATATTCTGCCATAACTGCCAGACCCTTGGCTCAGTCCTAATGTTACGGGGGGCTGTCTGATAATAAAACCTAAAGGAATGTCAGACAGTCAGGGTCCACCGTGCAAAGACTCTGCTGCAGACTATGGCAGAGGATAAGGGGTATATAAGTGTGCCACTGTAAAAAATAATAGCACAAGTGCAGAGTGCAATACCTCTGTTAAACTCACAGAGGAATATAATTAGAAAATAAAGCAATTCCTCCCTTACTTGGAGGGTGTGTGGATTGGTCTCTGTTAAAGATCACAGAGACAAACCAGTGAGTGAGAAATGGCACCTACCTAGGTCCGTTCCTCTAGTGGTGCCAGGAGACGGACAGCAGCGTAAGCCGCACAAAGCTCCTACCTGCGTTTGCTCCACTAGTGTGCGAGGACACGAACCACTAGATATGGCACCTGCCTAGGTCCGCTCTTCTAGTGGTGCAAAAGAGATGGACAGCAGCGTAAGCCGCACAAAGCTCCTACCTGTGTTCGCTCCACTAGTGTGCGAGGACACGAACCACAAAATATGGCACCTGCCTAGGTCCGCTCTTCTAGTGGTGCAAAAGAGACGGACAGCAGCATAAGCCGCACAAAGCTCCTACCTCTGTTCGCTCCCCTAGTGTGCGAGGATACGAACAACTGCCAGACGCAGTATAAGGAATGTTACCCTAGCGGCAATGTCCACCTACGAGTAGAATCACAAGGCCCAGCCGGACCATGTGCCTCAGGCACCTGCCTATGTCCGCTCCACTAAGGGGTAAGGATACGGACTGCAGCCGAAGCTGTAAGGTATAAGAACGCTACCCTGCCGGTAGCGCTAACCTAACATAGACAGAGAGATGCCTAGAGGGACGTGCACAGGGCGTCTAGCCTCATGCATGAACCAAGAGGACTGAGCGCTGGGCGGCATGCGTCAGGGTCTTATATAGACTCTGTGCCTCATCCAAGATGGAGGACACCAGAGCCAATCCGCTGCCAGAATGACAGCAATGACGTCACGCTGGCCTATCACCGAGCAAAGCGTCACAAGCACATGACCAGCGACCAATCGGCATAGAAGGTGTCAGAGACATGTGACCTCGTGTCACAAGCACATGACCAGTGCCAATCAGCTTAGAAGGTGTCAGAGACATGTGACCTCGTGTCAGCGATGATGTCACCCGCACATGTGCAATGGCCCCAAGATAGGACTTAAGGGGGCTTTACACGCTGCGACATCGCTAATGCGGAGTCGTTGGGGTCACGGAATTTGTGACGCACATCCGGCCGCATTAGCGATGCCGTTGCGTGTGACACCGATAAGCGATTTTGCATCGTTGCAAAAACGTGCAAAATCGCTAATCGGCGACATGAGGGTCCATTCTTAAAAATCGTTACTGCAGCAGTAAAGAAGTTGTTCCTCGTTCCTGCGGCAGCACACATCGCTGCGTGTGACGCCGCAGGAACGAGGAAGCTCCCCCTACCTGCCTCCCGGCTGCTATGCAGAAGGAAGGAGGTGGGCGGGATGTTACGTCCCGCTCATCTCCGCCCCTCCGCTGCTATTGGGCAGCGGTTCAGTGACGCTTCAGTGACGTCGCTGTGACGCCGCACGGATCGCCCCCTTAGAAAGGAGGCGGTTCGCCGGTCACAGCGACGTCGCCGGACAGGTAAGTATGTGTGACGGCTCTGGGCGATGTTGTGCGGCACGGGCAGCGATATGCCCGTGTCGCGCAACAGATGGGGGCGGGTACCCACACTAGCGATATCGGGACCGATATCGCAGTGTATAAAGTAGCCTTTAGTCTCCAGCGCTTGCACATGTGCAGTAGCAAGAAATCCGGACATAGTCTCCAGAGCCACAGCAACCGTAACAATGTCCATGGTGTAAGGAGCTGTTTTCTCCTCAGGAGCAGCTCCGGAGCACTCTTCCAGTAAAACTCTCTGCAGAGGCTGAATCGCAGTTATGTCAGTCTTTCCTCCATCGCGTGGTTGCAGGTGTTTATATTGCCAATGCTGAACTCCCCAGGGACCCGGGTGGGACATAGGGGACAACGGGAGAGTCTCGATCGGGGGGCATACTGTTGACAAATCAGAGTCCGTCCTCACCGACACTCAACAGGGATGCTTCCTCTGAGCACTGCGGTGCCCACTCCTCTCCAGAAGTGCAAGGCTTTGAGTCCAGCTCCGCTGGTGTCACGGGTGCGGTGTCTGGATCATCCTGGTCCTCAGCCTTAATCAACAGGATCTTTCCTTTCAGTTCTGCCTGGTTCTCCATGTTAGCAACACTCGCTTCCAGCAGCGGGGCTTCTGTTCGGGCGCTTTTTGGGTGCCACCCATGACAGCACACCCGCTTTTCTTCCAGCGCGGAATGGTTAATGGCGGTCGTTGTTACTCAATCAAAAGTTTTACACAGTTCTGTAAGGCGCACAGTACTTGTTGCGGGCACGGAATCCTGTTCGGGACGCCAAGTTGACGGGCCCCACGGATTCTTGGGAATACTCGTCACCGGGCCAGTGAGGGTCAGGGGATATCTCGGGTGGCCCTGCCCGGTTTTGTGACCCCGTTGGTGTCAATAAAAGGGATGGATAGGGTTGATGATGAAGAAGGGGTTGAGGATGTTGGGAGTAGTTGTCTTGTGATGCCACCTGTAGTGTGCGGCCAGGGATTAGCGGATGATGTTCTCTGGGGCGGATGGTGTCACAGCTCAGTTGGTTCGGCTCCCGGGAGGTAGAGCCAGGCCCCAGGGAGGATGATGGTGGTGGTAGTGGCCGTTGGCGCCAAAGTGCGGGGCTCTGGCGCCAGCAAGGATGGGCTGACACAGTGGTTGCGGCTCAAGGTCTTTATTCACTGTATGATAGCCGCCCACGGAGTGCTAGTTTCTGCCGCGATGGGCTCCAGCCAATCCTGGATAAGTCGAAGGTCACCACCGGTGTCAGAGTGTGTCCTTTCACAAGGGTTACCCCTTGATGAAGTGAAGAACCCGGGCTGAGCTTCCTGCTCCAAGCCTCAGGCTCTGAGAAGACGTTGAAGAGAATGGTGTTGTGTTGCTAGAACTGTAGTCCCGACTTGACTGACTCTTGTGTGAAGGTTGTTCCTACTTCTATCCCAAGTGGTACCCGTCCCACAGGTGGTTGTCCTAGTGACCGGAAAAAAACACAGCCCCCTCGTGATTGCTACCCCCAACCTACCCTAGTCCAGTCCCCAGTAAGAAGGCACCTAGGCTGTATGTAAAGTGAAATGTGGAAACACCAGTGATTAACCTCCTCCTCATCCAAGATGAATACTGCACCTTAAATGAGATGCAGTACCCTGTGGCGACTGAAGCCTCAGGGGCGCCACAAATCGGTCTCCATGGCTTATTTTTTTTTAACCAGTAGTTTTTATTATTTTGTGACATACATAAATTACACTCAGCATTTACATCTCTATAACATTTAAGTTGTACATCACTGTAAGGTTCCAGCTTTCTTAACTCTACAATTACATTTCTCAAACTCGCTACCATAACAATTTCCCTCTTCTATTTTTTCCTTTAGGTTGACAATGGAGCTCGTCCACTTGCTCATGTTTCTACTACTTTTAGTTTCCCTATCAAGCCGCTGATATCTTCTAATAGATACCACTCTGTTGTTGTAAATGGTTTCATGGCCCTCAGCTATTTTAGCATTTGATTAACATTGTAGTAAAAATACTTTCCACTTTATAATAACCGACTTTATTCCCTTTTCCTTGTTCTCTGTGCTTCCAGCCATTCTAAATTAAGTAGAGCTTTGGTCTGGTCTCTGATCTCATTCAAGCTTGGTACCATATCATGAAGCCATTGCCTCAGCAGACACATTTTGACTTTTTGACAAATGTAGTGAGACAAGGTCAGAAGACCTAGTTTGCCTGTATGCAAGAGGTTTTAGGGGTGGGATTCGCTCCCATAATCTTTCCATCGACTGCCATAATTTTTCCTATAGCTCTCTACTTTTTGGGCATCCTCATAACCCATCTAAAAGTTTTGCCTCAAGACGTTTTTTCTCAGAATTCAACAAAAAAAGAGAATCTTTTCACTTATTTCTTTTTCTACCCCCCAACTGTTTAGCCCAACTACTAAAAATCAGAGCCTATTTTAAGGGGCAATGTGAGACATTTAATAACTGACACCTTGCTTTCATGATCACACACAGCTTTGCAGTGAAATCAGAACTAACACAGTACAGCAGAGTTGAACCTTGTCTCATTGCAAACACAAGAATCACATTTTCAGTCTCACAGTGCTTCAGCTTTCATGTCACTGGCAGCTAGTGTGTGGAGGGGAGGGAGGCAGTACAGCAGAGCTGACAGCAGTATGAGGAGTGTTGTCAGGTCTGCTGTACTACCAACAGTCATCTCATTGTAGAGCTGTGTGTGATTATGAGAGCAGACTGTCAGTTATTACATGTCTCACACTGGTAATGCCGCCTTTCATTTAAAATAAGCCCTGGAGGCAGATTCTCAGGGAGATCCTGGGAACCATTGTAAAACCAAGCACATTCCCGATTGTTGTGTCTTTGCACCAAAAGACCCATGTGAGCACTACCACAGCTATTGTTTACTGTTGTCGACCACCTTATTGTTCAGAACTGACATATTGCCCTATGGTGTGCTATGCTTTCTTTTTTTCTCCAATTAATTTTGACCCAGCTGGCCATTGACATTAAATAGCAGATGGCCAAACAACTGGTACCAACTTCAAATTAACATTAACAAGCAATAGAGGTTGATGACGATGAGGCAGAGATCCCTCCCGTGCAGCTTATTTCAGAGATATTATATAGGATTGTGTGGGCTACAATCAAACCAGCTGGATCCTTGTATTCACCATTTGCAGCAGCTGGGGATCCAACTATCATAAAGGTATTCTCCTGGTCAATGAGACGCATCCTAGTTCTCAGCCACATTTGTGTAGATCATTTTCTGCTTACAGGACATTGAGTGTTTTTGACCATAAGACGTTTAATACAACCTCATATAAAGTGAGAAGATCGTATCAGGATAAAAGGCTAAAAGATTCATACGTCCTTCGCAAAGATGTTTGTTGAATTTTCTTTACCTAATTTTCAGCTTTGCCCAGCACCTGGTCATCTAATGGTTAGACAGAGACCTGGACAAGCGTACAAGCCACAGTGTCTTACACCCACTGTGAAATTTGGTGGAGGATTGGTGATGATCTGGGGATGCTTCAAAAAGGCTGGAATTGGGCAGGTTAATCTTCGCGAAGGACGTGTGAATCAAGCCGCATACAAGGTTATCCTGGAAAAACAGTTTCTTCCTTCTGCTCAGGCAATGTTCCCCAACTCTGAGGACTGGCTTTTCCAGCAATACAATGCGCTATGCCACACAGCCAGGTCAATCAATGTGTGGATGAAGGACCACCACATCAAAACTCTGTCATGGCCATCCCAATCTCCAGACCTGAACCCCAATGAAAACCTCTGGAATTTAATCAAGAGGAAGATGGATAGTCACAAGCCATCAAACAAAGAAGAACTGCTTGCATTTTTATGCCAGGAGTGGCATAAGGTCACCCAAAAGCAGTGTTTAAGACTGGTGGAGAGCATGCCAAGATGCATGAAAGCTGTGATTAAAAATCATGGTTATTCTACAAAATATTGATTTCTGAACTCTTCCTGTGTTAAAACATTAGTATTGTTGTTTCTAAATGATTATGAACTTGTTTTATTTGCATTATTTGACGTGTCTGATAGCAATGCATTGTTTTGTTATTTTGACCATTTCTCATTTTCAGAAAATAAATACAAAATTTATTGCTTGGAAATTCGGAGACGTTGTCAGTAGTTTATAGAATAAAAGAACAATTTACGTTTTACTCAAAAAAAAACCTATAAAGAGAAAAATCAGAAAAAACATTTGGAAGTGGTCTCTTAATTTGTGCTAGAGCTGTATTTATAACATCATGCGTGGCAAAATTATCAACTTGAAACTTACCCTGCTATATTTAGTCAAACATTTAATGAACTCACCACTAATATGATGGCTGGAGCTACTTCTGTTTGGTGAGGCTGTGATGTTTGGTGATATTGATGATGTAACTTGCAACTGCTTTTCCAGATTTGTGTCAGTCTGGAGCGCAGGTGACTCATTGTGATGATAAGTTTTGTAAAGCGCTCGCAGCAGTAAGTTGTACTGAATACAGATGTATATTACACTGCAGGTCTCCTCTTAGTGAGAAATTGATCACTGCTCACATAATGTTTATGGAACTAAAATAGCGGGAGGTCACAGTGGAGACACTGAGACTGCTGTATATACATCATATATGTGATGTATATACAGCAGTCACAGAGTCTCCTAATAGACACTGGGGCTAATTCATATAGCCCACATAGGACACACTAGGACTGCAGAATATATATATCACATAGGAGACATTGGGACTGCTGTATATACATCACAGGAGACATGGAGACTGTAGCATATACATCACAGGAGACTTGGGGACTACAGAATATATATCACCGGAGACATTGGGGGATATGGAATATACATTACAGGAGACATGTAAACTGCAGTATATACTGTACATCACAGGACACATGGGGGCTGCAGTATGTACATTACATGAGGTACGGGAGCTGTGGTATATACATTACAAGAGATACTGGAGCAGAACAGATGCATCACAGGGGATTTCTGGGCTGCTGCTGCTTTCGTCTTCATCTGTCCGATGAAAGCGGATCGCATGCTAACTTTGCCCACAAAGTACATCATGACGTAATCCTTCATTGTATGCTCTGCAGTGTTCAGTAATGCTTGCAGAGCAAAAAGAAATAAAAAAAAGCCAGCGGCTGGCAATACACAGTTTCTGTCAAAACCACTGTGGTCCCTGGGAATCTGCGGGAGTAAAGGTCATCACGAGCTGCAAATGGCCTGTGGGTCATAGGTTCCCACCCCGATCTAAAAAGACAGACAGCACCGAAACAGAGTCCAAAGTGACTCTCTGCCTATTATACAGAATGGCTCTGTTAGACTGCATCACTTCAGTATGAAATCTTGTTTTTGGAGATTTAGACAGAAAGCTGAACTCAGTGCTTAGAAAAGGGCACTGTATAAAATGTGAATATAGCCTATACATGTAGTCTGAATGTGGACCTATCCTAATATATGTATTATAAATGTCTACCTACCCAAATACATGTAGTATACTTTTTTATTATCTTAAAGAGGTGTCTAGTTAAAATCAGCTATCACCTATCCATGACGGCACACTTTTATCTCCTTTAGGATGGAGCAACAATGCACATACCCGATGGGGAATGAATGGAGGATCGGTTGAGTTTGTGCACAGCTTCTCCTTTCTAATGTAGATAACGTGCCCTGTTCTAATAGTTAAGGGGGCTTTACACGCTACGATATCGTTAATGTTTTATCGTCGGGGTCACGCCGTTAGTGACGCACATCCGGCGCCATTAACGATATTGCAGTGTGTGACACTTTTGTGCGACCTAAAATGATCGCAAAAGTGGCAAAAATCGTTTGCCGTGGAGAGCTCGTCCTAAAACCAAATATCGTTTATTTCTAATTAGCGATGTTGTTCCTCGTTCCTGCGGCAGCACACATCGCTGTGTGTGACACCGCTGGAGCGAGGAACATCTCCTTACCTGCCTCCACCAGCTATGTGGAAGGAAGAGGTGGGCGGGATGTTTACGTCCCGCTCATCTCCGCCCCTCCGCTTCTATTGGACGCCGGCCATGTGACGTTGCTGTGACGCCGAACGACCCGCCCACCTTAGAAAGGAGGCGGATCACCGGCCAGAGCGACGTCGCAGGGCAGGTAAGCCGTGTGACGTGGGAGCGTGATTTTGTGCACGACGGGCAGCGATATGCCCGTGTCGCAGAAACGAGGGGGCGGGTACGCACGATAGCGATATCGTTACCGATATCGCTCCTGTGTAAAGCCCGCTTTAGTGTTGGTCCAGGCTTGTACTCCCACTGACCAACAAACTATCATCTATTTTTTCCTTGATAACACTTTTAATATGATAGCTGATTTGTTGACAATGCCATTGTATGAAATCTATCAAAGACATTCAATAAACATATTTATAAACCTATTTTGTGATGCATATGTTAAACAGATGCCATTATATACAGACGTTTGGCGATGGAGACTGCGGGGGAACTAGAATGGTGAAACTAGTTGGATTACATGGAATTGCCCTTAGTTTATACATGATAATGTGCTGTATGACCTGAGCATTTTAATTTGTATGCGTCTTAGTATGAGCAAGTAATTCCAGGAGGTGCCGTGCAGTGTTTTGCGCGTTCTACTTTTCACAGAGGCAGTATTTTGCTGGTACCAAAGTGTACGTGGGGCTCAGGAGAAACCGGAGGGGGAGCTGCGGTAGTGACTGATAACTCACATGGAGGAGTATGCCACTGAGAAGATGCACAGAATTAATTAAGGGGCATGTGCCCCAAAATGCTTCCTCATTAATATTGGCATATATAAATTCTAAATGAATCAGGCCCAAACATCTTTTGGGATACAGAACACTCTTTCCCAATATATTCCCAATCATTACAATCAGAAGTGTTTGTTCATATGACAAAAACCTTGCTAAGCATGAATTTAGCCAATCTATGACTTTCCTGCTGCCCCCTTAAACCTCATGCAATGCGGAGTAGTGTAGACTCTAAAATGTCTCCTTATTCCTTGTTTACTAATACAGCTCAGGTTTTATATTTCCATCTTATGAACAATGAATTTATAATAATAATATAAAGTGTGAAGAATACATTCTGAACTACAATGATGCAATTACAGGCAATTTTCAAGTGACGTCAAACGAAGCGACTTTGATAGTAATTCATTATCACAAAAGACATTATTTGGTCATTACGTTTTGAAAGAAAAGGCACACATTGCTATATACAAGCAATCACAGCCTGTTCTAGATCGGTCTTATGATAAAGCCTACATTGCTTGCTTTGTAACAGAACCGTGATGAATAGCGTTCTACAACTGCCCTGATTAATGCCAACGATATGTTCCTTTATGCAGGCTTTCAATGTAGGGAAGATCTTATTTTACCGAAAGAAACTCTAGTTGGCAGAACAGCACGTTCCCTGTGCACACAAGCGAGTAAAGGCTCTATTGTACGTAGAATAAATGAAAAAAATATTGTATCAAGACTATCATTCTGATTGGAAGTTACTGCATGCACCAAAACCAAACAACTGCCCTCCAAGGAGTGACTCGAAAAATGTGCTCCATTTATGCTGAAAATTAGAACATGGGATGTATTTATGACATTATTATGGATATGAAAAAATCCGGCTATTTGGTTTTTTATGTTTGTTCTTTTCCTCTTCAACTCTATATCCCTGGATTGGGATCGGCGTTGTTTATGTCTTCATCAGTGTTGTGCCTGCATGTGCACAACCGGCCCAGGTCAGCCTATCCACAGTATTATGGATATGTCCTTCACTCATCACCAGAAAAGGACAGATTTTATCCTATTTGTTGTTATACTTTTAGGTCTGGGTTTCAGTTAACAGATTACGAGTAATTCCGATAAAGTAAAGAAACTTTATTTTCTATATCTAGTTTGTCTTTTGTTTTTCAACCAAAAATAAACTTCAGTCCAGATTGATTTTGAAAGCTGAGCATTGACAAGACATCACTAAGGGGTGCTTCACACACAGCGAGCTCACTGCCGAGATCGCTGCTGAGTCACGCTGTTTGTGACGCAGCAGTGACCTCATTAGCGATCTCGCTGTGTGTGACAATGAGCAGCGATCTGGCCCCTGCTGCGAGATCGCTGCTCGTTACACACAGCCCTGGTTCGTTTTCTTCAAAGGCGCTCTCCCACTGTGACACACAGATCGGTGTGTGTGACAGCGAGAGAGCGACAAATGAAGCGAGCAGGGAGCAGGAGCCGGCGTCTGACAGCTGAGGTAAGCTTGTAACCAAGATAAACATCGGGTAACCAAGGTGGTTACCCGATATTTACCTTAGTTACCAGCCTCTGCAGCTCTCACGCTGCCTGTGCTGCCGGCTCCGGCTCGCTGCACATGTAACTGCTGTACACATCGGGTTAATTAACCCGATGTGTACAGCAGCTAGGAGAGCAAGGAGCCAGCGCTCAGTGTGCGCGGCTCCCTGCTCCCTGCACACACAGCTAAGCGGTGTGCGCTGGTAACTAATGTAAACATCGGGTAACCATACCCGATGTTTACCTTAGTTACCAGCCTCCGCAGCTTCCAGACGGCGGCTCCGTGCAAGCGCAGCGTCGCTTGCACGTCGCTGCTGGCTGGGGGCTGTTCACTGGTCGCTGGTGAGATCTGCCTGTTTGACAGCTCACCAGCGACCATGTAGCGATGCAGCAGCGATCCTGACCAGGTCAGATCGCTGGTCGGATCGCTGCTGCATCGCTAAGTGTGAAGGTACCCTAAGTGCAAAACCACTAGGGTACATTTACACTGAATATATCGGTAATGAGTGTTCCGAGGTATGCGTGTTTCCCATAGTCCCTGTGCAAGAACTTTTTGCAGTCCAATGGCTCATCATAATGCACAATTTCACCTGCTTTGGAGCCATTGGAAGTTGGAGCTGCCAGTTTAAGTTACGTGAAGAGGAGACAACGATACAATCTTGGATTCTGTCTCTACTGTGGCCTCGCTGAACAGTTTCTCTGGGACTGTCCCAACTCACCCTCCAGCGAGCAAACCATCGATAGAATGCCACATCTAAGTGATTGTTGAGTAGGTCACTCAGACTTCCAGGTATTCTTTGTTTCCTCTGATAAAATGGATTTACTTTTCAAGAACCGGGTGTTACCAGTGTTGGCTTTCATTGACTTTGGGTCTGCTGCTAAATGTATTGATTGGGTTCTGAAATTAGGTTAGGGACAGTCAAATCAACAACACCATCTGCTGCTGCTTCTACTGTCAGAGACTGTCAGTGTTCATATCCTTCGGGCCAGCTGTCACAGCATCAGTCTTCCTGAGTGCACCCGGTCTCACACCTGCAGTGCAACACCCTCACCATCAGAAGTTCTGGTGAAAACCAAGCCCCTCTAGGTTTTCTGTGTGTTGTGGCCCAGTAGTTCCACTAACCCCTTGCTCGCCCTGAGAACATTACAAAGACCCACATACATATTAGATTAATTTGCAGAAAAATAACTTTTTCCATCGAAACGATTGTTAAATTGAGTAAAACTTTAAAATGTAAATGTAATTTTTTATTTCATAAATCAATAGTACACATAAAAATAGGCAACTTTGTAATATATCTTATCAGACAAATTGTCTTCTTTCTTGGCCAGAATTCATCAGTGGCAGCCCTCAACATTCAGTTAATTTAACCATCCATCATTTAACTCATTAATTGAACCATCATTTAACTCATCCAGGTGAGAGATTCACACTAAACCTGCTCGCCAGTTACTGTGAATTACAGCGTATTTAATTCCATCCAGTACTGAATGGGTTAAAGGTGCATTTCTATCCTGCAGTGTTCTAACAGGTAGTTGTAACCTCAGCTGCAGTCACTCCTTTCTGCTATACGCTACTCACTCCTCCCTATGCAGGCTATAGCTCATATTCCTGTGATCCACAGGAAATCTGAATTTGGACTGGACTGTGATCCACAATGTGCCGTGACCACCCGATCCCAGGTTGCACCGAGATCCCATCAGGCCATGCCACACTCATGACACATGTTATTTACTATTACTGTTTACTTATTTACTTACTATACGGTATATGCTCAACTAGGCTTTTCTTTTTTGCGTTTAGAAGAAAATAAAAACCTGCATTTCCTTTTTTCCATATAAGAGGAAAAATAAATTTATAAGATTTGCTAAGAAATTTGCTTCTAAGCCTTTAACTAGAGTTTATAATAACCTATAGATGTAACTTAAAAAGGCAATGAACATCTGATGCAAGGGGTGAAGATAACACATGGAGGAGCATAGAAGACCTTGAAGAAAAAACCTTGCAGATAACTGAACTGTTTATTGTTGATCTGGGCTCGGAAGATTTAATGAGCGTTGACTTGATCATATAGTTATTTGCATTGTGAAATAATTTAATCAGCTCCTTTGTCAGCGTGACCCTTCTCAGTCAGCGGGGAGGTAACAGCTGATCTACCAGACGTCACAGAGAAGGCAATGTGTAGGACACAAAGGGGAGAGAACAACTGTTCGTACAATTAGTGGTGAGAAACAAGACCCTGAATCAACAGTGTATTTTGCAGATTTTTGCACTCTTTTTTGAAAGTAACAAAATGATAAGAAGAAATGAAATAAGTGATAAAATAATGATAAATATGGCACAATGAAAATCTCAAAAGGCTGAATTCGGTATTCCAATCCACTTTTCTCCATGCTTCATGTATACTGTTGGCTAGATACCTAATTCATGACAAACATAAAGGAAAAGTGCATATCATTTCTGTTGTACCATTATGAGTATATAGGTAAGGGTTCCTTCTATTTGGAGACACAATTTCATTATTCTCGGGCTTCCTTGTATTCTACATCTTGAGCATGCATAGGTTTCTCACTATTGTTTTCTGCTAGGGCAAGAGGCGACTGAACGGGAAGAGCGTAAAGGAAGCCCGCACACCAGTGCAAATAATTATTCTATTTGTTCAGTAACTGCACTTTTTAGAAGTATGTGAAATTAATTCAGCTTAGGAATTCTAAAATACGCTCTGGACTATGACAGTGATTGTGGGTGCACTTCATTATTTACAATAGCCATCTCTTTCTTCTCTTTTTATACTTTCTGATTTTAGATTATTATATCGGAATTTCAGATTTATTTTTTTTTTTTCAAATTTATCAGAGTTATGTTGCTAAAAAGACAGGATGGGACATTTATTTCTTATTACTTTATTAGAGTTCATTATGACAGCGCTGTAACCATGTGGCATTTGGATATATTAAGTTCTATTGATAATGCAGTGAAGATTGAAGTTATATACAATAGATATACTACAGTTCAAAAGTTTGGGGTCACCGAGTCAATTTGTCTTTTCCGTGAAAAATAATACTTTTATTTATCAAATGAGTTGCATAATGAATAGAAAATATAATCCAGACATTGACGAGGTTAGAAATAATGATTTTTACTTTAAAGAATAATTTTCTCCTTCAAACTTTGCTTTCGTCACTGAATGGTCCATTTGCAGCAATTCCAGCTTTGCAGACCTTTGGCATTCTAGCTGTTAATTTGCGGAGGTAATCTGGAGATATTTCTCCCCATGCTTCCCCTCCCACAAGTTGGATTGGCTTGATGGGCACTTTTTGCGTACCATAAGGTCAAGCTGCTCCCACAACAGCTCAATAGGGTTGAGATCTGGTGACTGGGCTGGCCACTGCATTACAGATAGAATACCAGCTGCCTGCTCTTTCCCTAATTAGTTCATGCATAATTTGGAGGTGTACTTTGAATCATTGTCCTCTTGTAGGGTGAAATTGGCTCCAATCAAGTGCTGTCCACAGGGTATGGCATGGCGTTGCAAAATGGAGTGATAGCCTTCCTTATTCAAAATCCCTTTTACCTTGTAAAAATCTCCCACTTTACCAGCACCAAAGCAACCCCAGACCATCACATTACCTCCACCATGCTTGACAGATGGCCTTACGCATTCTTCCAGCATCTTTTCAGTTGTTCTGCGTCTTACAAATGTTCTTCTGTGTCATCCAAACACTTCAAACTTCGATTCGTCTGTCCATAACACTTTTTTCCAATCTTCCTCTGTCCAATGTCTGTGTTCTTTTGCCCATATTAATCTTTTCCTTTTATTATCCAGTCTCAGATATGGCTTTTTCTTTGCCACTCTGCCCTGAAGGCCAGCATCCCGGAGTAGCCTCTTCACTGTAGACATTGACACTGGCGTTTTGCAAGTACTATTTATTGAAGCTGGCAGTTGTGAGGCGTCGATTTCTTAATCTAGAGACTCTAATTTACTTGTCTTGTTGCTCCGTTGTGCAGCGAGGCCAACCACGTCTCTTTCTACTCTGGTTAGAGCCTGTTTGTGCTCTCCTCTGAAGGGTGTAGTACACACCATTGTAGGAAATCTTCAGTTTCTTGGCATTTCTTGCATGGAATATCCTTCATTTCTAAGAACAAGAATAGACTGTCGAGTTTTACATGTAAGTTCTCTTTTTCTTGCCATTTTGAGAGTTTAATGGAACCAACAAATGTAATGCTCCAGATTCTCAACTAGCTCAAAAGAAGGTCAGTTTTATAGCTTCTCTAATCACCAAAACTGTTTTCAGCTGTGCTAACATACTTGCACAAGAGATTTCTAAACATCCATTAGCCTTCTAACACAGCTAGCAAACACAATGTACCATTAGAACAATGGAGTGGTGGTTGTTGGAAATGGGCCTCTACACCACTATGTAGATATTGCATTAAAAACCAGACGTTTGCAGCTAGAATAGTCATTTACCACATTAACAATGTATACAGTGTATTTCTGTTTAATTTATTGTTAGCTTTATTGAAAAAAAATGTGCTTTTCTTTAAAAAAATAAGGAAATATCTAAGTGACCTTAAACTTTTGAACTGTAGTGTATTCTGGAAGAAATTCTTGATGCAATTCTTAATCTCTGTTATCCCTCTGAAGTTTGCCATAGTATAGACATACAGTGAACTATGTTTTTTAAAAAGAATGAGTTTTTTTTGCATAATGTTTATGTTGGGTATATCACAACAGGCTAAACTATTTAATACAGTTAAAAAGCAGTATTTGGTCAAATACCAGCCCTACTAAGGTCAAAAGGGCACTTTTTGGCCTCCCTCGGTTGAATGCATCCCCATGCACATGAGATGTAAGTTTGCTGAACCTGCCTATTTCAATGGGACCAGCCAACCATCTGATGTATTACAGAGGACACCAACATCATCTATATGAGGTGAGAAATATTGGACAGTTGGAATTTCAAGGGAGAGGTGTAACGATCTGGGTCACAGAGGGTGCAACTGACCTCTAGAGATCTATAGATCCTCGGACACACATTCAGCTGAAATATATTGTGGCGAAGAGACCCACCAGCTTACTGCACTGAAATACACACCGCCGGTAAATCAGAGGCTGGCAGCAGACAGCAGACATTGGCTTGCCAATGACAGGCGGCACATGGTGTTGACGACATGTGCTGCGCGCACCAGCATGCCAAAATCAGATGCTGGCTTCTGCATCAGCTACAAAGAAGGACACCGCAAGTCATGGGAATGGGGACAGGTGAGATTGTTTGTTTCTTTGTTTAGGCTGGGGAAGAACAAAAGGGGCCTAGAAATGGGGATATTATACCAGGATTGGGGGCATTATTCCAGGATTGGGGACATTATACAAGGATTGAGGACATTTAATGGAGTAACTAGAGTTTGATGGGCCTCTGTGCAATATTTGGACCTGACACTCTTCCCTACTGCACATGTTGGTCAGATGTATGGGCCCTTGTAGTGTTCTAAATTTTATAAAGACATACAAGTTGCCCTTTCCCCATTAAGTAGTAATGTCCCCCATCCTGTTATAATGTACCCCATCCTGGGCTCCTTCCTGGTAAATATGTCCCTTATGCTGGTATATATGTCCCCTATCCTGTGCACATTCTAGCAAATATGTTCTCCATCCTGGTATATTTGTTCCCCTTCCTGATATATATGCCATCTTCCTGATAAATATATCCCCATCCTGGTATATATGCCCCCCATCCTGAACAATATGTCCCCATCCTAGTAAATACAATGCGTTCTATGAAGGTGCACCTTGGCCCTGACTCCCCTTCCAGAGCCCAAAAATAACTTTATAAAACTTGGCCGTTAGGTATGCTAATTACCTGTGTTGGCCAGATGGGAGGGCTCATTTTCTGCTCCTGTCCCCCCTCCTGCCGCTGATCGCCGTCCTCCTTTCTTGATTGATGGGATGACACCTCCATCGTCATCCTCGTTGCATTTTCAAATCTCGCACCTGTGCAGTTAGGTCTGCTCGCACAGTTCGCTCTGCCATATAGCGGGCAGAGCAGAAAACATAGCTGTCCTCGCTCGTGCCAGTGAGCTAAATGCACATGCGCGAGATTATGGGTGGGTACGAGCATAGCGCTGGCGAGGTTATGCACAGTGCCGACACGGGGGCACTATTACAGGAAGGAGCACAGGTTGGGGGGAAATTATTACATGGGGGCGAACACTCAGGTATTTATAGAATTTAAAATGCTACACGGGCTTATGCATCTGGCCAACATGCAAGTGGGGGCCCTGGTCCAAATGTTGCACCAGGGCCCATTGGACTCTACTCACGCCACTGGAGACAAACCATCACCAGAGAAATTTGGCTGACACTTTCTACTTTTTCCATGTGAAAATCACTTGAATGCTTGTTTTTATGGGGAAGTCAGGAGAGATACTGTAGCTGTCTTCTAAATGTACATTCAGCTGACAGTTATTTTATGTGTATGACCAGCTTTAGAAAACAAATCAATTCAGAATTTTTTTCAGTAAATACTATTCAAGGTTAACCTGGTAAACATGTAAACATGCTCCAATACTTTAGCCTAGCCAACCTATCTACTTACATAATCACCAATTTTGTCTGTTCTCCTATTCCGTGATGCACCGCGGCATTGTCCGTTGCACAGCCGCAATTCGAATGATGCTCCGGCTGCCGGGTCCTGACTGCACGTACGCACGCAGACGCACGCAGACACATACATAGCAGACATGCTCAATGCAGACACACATATAGCAGACACACACATAGCAGATACCGAGCACATACACACACATTGCGCAGCACACATGCATGTATACACTACGCGTGCGCACGCGCACACTGTTGTATACTCACCTGTCTGGGGCCGCCGCCGATTCTGCTGTCAGCCCTTTACTGCACTTGAATGCTTTGTGGCACCGTAAAGCATTCAACTGCAGTAAAGCCAACCATGACATCAACTTGCAGCGGCCGCTCCGTACACCGGACCCTATCACGGAGGAGTCTGTGTGCTGCAGCTGGATGCTCCGCGGGCACGGAGGACAGGTGAGACACGGCATAATAGGGGACAGAAGGGAACCAGCAGCAGCACATTACCAAACAATGTGCACATTGCCACAGGGGATATCAGTCCCCCGACCAGATCTGTATACCCCCAGCCTCCTCCCACCAAATCTGTATACCCCCAGACCACCCCACCAGTCTGTATACCCCCAGCCCCCCCACCAGATCTGTATACCCCCACCCCCCCACCAAATCTGTATACCCCCAGCCCCCCCACCAAATCTGTATACCCCCAGACCCCCTACCAAATCTGTATACCCCCAGACCCCCCCACCAGATCTGTATACCCTCAGCCCCCCCACCAAATCTGTATACCCCCAGCCCCCCTCCCACCAGATCTGTATACCCCCAGCCCCCCCACCAGATCTGTATACCCCCAGCCCCCCCACCAGATCTGTATACCTCCAGCCCCTTCATCAGATCTGTATACCTCCAGCCCCCTCCACCAGATCTGTATACCCCCAGCCAACCTCATCAGATCTGTATGCCTCCAGCCCCCCCACCAGATCTGTATACCCCCAGCCCCCCCACCAGATCTGTATACCTCCATCCCCCTCATCAGATCTGTATACCCCCAGCCCCCCCACCAGATCTGTATACCCCCAGACCCCCCCACCAAATCTGTATACCCCCAGACCCCTCCCACCAAATCTGTATACCTCCAGACCCCCCCACCACTCTGTATACCCCCAGCCCCCCCACCAGATCTGTATAGCCCCAGCCCCCCCACCAAATCTGTATATCCCCAGCCCCCCCACCTAATCTGTATACCCCCAGCCCCCCCACCAAATCTGTATACCCCCAGCCCCCCTCCCACCAGATCTGTATACCCCCAGCCCCCCCACCAGATCTGTATACCTCCACCCAACCCCCCCACCAGATCTGTATACCCCCAGCCCCCCCACCAGATCTGTATACCTCCAGCCCCCTCATCAGATCTGTATACCCCCAGCCCCCCCACCAGATCTGTATACCCCCAGCCCCCCCAACAGGTCTGTATACCCCCAGCCCCCCTCATCAGATCTGTATGCCTCCAGCCCCCCCACCAGATCTGCATGACCCCCAGCCCCCCACCAGATCTTTATACCGCCAGCCACCCCACCAGATCTATACTGCCATCCCCCCCACCAGATCTGTGTGACCCCCAGCGCCCCACCAGATCTGTATACCGCCAGCCCCCCCACCAGATCTGTAGGCCCCCAGGCTCCCCACCAGCTCTGTAGGCCCCCAGCCCCCCCACCAAATCTGTAGGCCACCAGCCCCCACCAGATCTGTAGGCCCCCACCACACCAGATCTGTATACCTCGAGCCAACCCCCCCACCAGATGTGTATGCCTCCAGGCCCCTCATCAGATCTGTATACCCCAGCCCTCTCCACCAGATCTGTATACCTCCAGCCCCCCTCATCAGATCTGCATGCCTCCATCCCCCCCGCCAGGTCTGTATACCCCCAGCCCCCTCATCAGATCTGTATGCCTCCAGCCCCCCTCACCAGATCTGTATACCCCCAGCCCCCCCACCAGGTCTGTATACCCCCAGCTCCCCCACCAGATCTGTATGACCCCCAGCCCCCCACCAGATTTGTATACCGCCATCCCCCCCACCAGATCTATACCGCCATCCCCCCCACCAGATCTGTATGACCCCCAGCCCCCACCAGATCCGTATACTGCCAGCCCCCCCACCAGATCTGTAGGCCCCCAGGCCCCCCCACCAAATCTGTAGGCTCCCAGCCCCCACCAGATCTGTAGGCCCCCACCCCACCAGATCTGTATACCTCCAGCCAACCCCCCCACCAGATCTGTATACCCCCAGCCCCCCCACCAGATCTGTATACCTCCAGCCCCCTCATCAGATCTGTATACCCCCAGCCCCCTCCACCAGATCTGTATACCCCCAGCCCCCTTCATCAGATCTGTATACCTCCAGCCCCCCCCACCAGATCTGTATACCCCCAGCCACCCCCACCAGATTTGTATACCTCCAGCCCCCTCATCAGATCTGTATACCCCCGGCCCCCTCCACCAGATCTGAATACCCCCAGACCGCTCATCAGATCTGTATGCCTCCAGCCCCCCCACCAGATCTGTATACCACAAGCCCCCTCATCAGATCTGTATGCCTCCAGCCCCCCCATCAGATCTGTATACCCCCAGCCCCCCTACCAGATCTGTATGACCCCCAGCCCCCCACCAGATCTGTATACCGCCAGCCCCCCCACTAGATCTGTATGACCCCCAGCCCCCCACAAGATCTGTAGGCCCCCAGCCCCCACTCCACCAGATATGTATGTCCCCATCCCCCCACCAGATCTGTATGCCCCAGTCTCCCCCCACAAGATCTGTATGCCCCCAGTCTCCCCTACCAAATCTGTATGCCCCCATTTCCCCCATCAGATCTGTATGCCTCCGCCCCCCCCCACCAGATCTGTATGCCTCTGGCCCCACCACCAGATCTGTATGCCTCCAGCCCCCCCACCAGATGTGTATGCCTCCGCCCTCCCACCAGATCTGTAGCCCTCCAGCCCTCCCACCAGATCTGTATGCCCCCCACCAGATCTGTATGCCCACAGCCCCCCACCAGATCTGTATGCCCCCAGCCCCCTCACCAGATCTGTATGCAACCCACCAGAACTGTATGCTCCTAGGCCCCCCACCAGATCTGTATGCCCCCAGCCCCCCCCACCCGATCTGTATGTCCACCAGATCTGTATGCCCCCAGCCCCCTCACCAAAACTGAATGCCTCCAGCCCCCCCTCACCAGATCTGCCCACCTCCCACCAGAACTGTATGCCCCCAGCCCCTCCACCAGATCTGTATGTCCCCAGCCCCTCCACCAGATCTGTATGTCCCCAGCCCCTCCCACCAGATCTGTATGTCCCCAGCCCCTCCCACCAGATCTGTATGTCCCCAGCCCCTCCCACCAGATCTGTATGCCCCCAGCCCCTCCACCAGATCTGTATGTCCCCAGCCCCTCCCACCAGATCTGTATGCCCCCAGCCCCCCTACCAGGTCTGCACTGTATGCCCCCAGCCCCCCCACCAGATATGTATGCCCTCAGCCCCCCACCAGATCTGTATGCCCTCAGCCCCCCCACCAGATCTGTATGCCCCCAGCCCCTCCACCAGATCTGTATGCCCCCAGCCCCCCCACCAGATCTGTATGCCCCCAGGCCTCCCCACCAGATCTGTATGCCCCCAGGCCCCCCCACCAGATCTGTATGCCCCCAGCCCCCCACCAGATCTGTATGCCGCCAGCCCCCCCATCAGATCTGTATGCCTCCAGCCTCTCCCCTCCCCCCCCACCAGATCTGTATGCCCCCAGCCCCCCTACCAGGCCTATTTCTAGTGCTGACATAATTATTAGTTCAGGTGTTGGGGTCAAATCAAGTTCCAAATGCATAAGATATGTGTGAATTGAGAACTGTCAAAAAATATCTACTGCATGTTTCTGTCAAGTCTATAGTTAAAAAAATAAATAAATAAATAACCTATTAAAATAAACTTTGCTTACTTGACTTAAAAAAAATTATTAGAATGTAAAATACAGATATTTACTTTATGATTTTCATATATTGACTAATATTTCCTGTTATATTTTGCACAATAGAGTGAGTTAGTAGCTACATACATTTTTAAAAATACTTACAAAAATATTTATACATTATATTAGTTATATGGTAATTTCCAGGGCAATAGAACTTTCCTAACTTGAGGTAACAGCATCTTACTATATTGTATATACGCACGCTGCGTTTTTTTGACGCTGCGTTTTTGGCCGCTAAAAACGCACAAAAACGCACCTGCGCATGCGTTTTTACCGCGATTTGGTGCGGTTTTGGCTGGGTTTTTGATCTCTGCGTTTTGCTGCGTTTTTCCAATGCATTGCATGGGCGGAAAATGCAGAAAAACGCAGGAAAGAATTGACATGTCCATTTTTTTTTTCAAGCTCAAAAACGCAGCTTAAAAAAACAGTTGTGTGCGGACAGCAAAAATGAAAACTCATAGACTTTGCTGGGGAAGCAAAGTCATGCAGTTTTGAGGCCAAAAACCCACCCGAAAAACGCGCAAAAACGCCGTGAAAAACACACTGCACACATAGCCTACTGTGCATTGTAATTTCTGCCACTATATCATGTTTACTCTGTTTAGATGTAATGTATTTTGTATTGTATTTTGTGTTGTGACTTGCAGTAATAACTAGTGTTTTACTATTTCAAAGTATTATACTTTATAAAACAGCAAGTAAGTAGACTAGAAGTATAAAGTTGTTTTGTCTGATTTTGTATTTCTCTTTTTATTGTATTTTAACATTTTTTAGACTTTAAAGTGTGACGTGTATGTATACACATACACACACGCATACACACACACACACACATACATACATATACACACACACACACATACATACATACACACACACACACACACACACACACACACACACACACACACACACACACACACACACATACATACATACATACACAGAATAGATTTTCTATGTTAGCACAGATGAAGTATTGTGCTCGCTCACAATTAGGTGTGACTGACAGGCTGAGGTTGTTTACTTGGCTAGTGGAGTAGTAGGACCGGCTATTCCCTGCAAGATCTGGTTCTTACCGCCCCTCCAGTCAAATCGACAAAGGATCAGATACAGAACAATGAGCCTAGGATGTGATTCTATATCACTTTTACCCTGATAAAGGACTCTAACAAACATAACTTTAATTAGACTATTTTATGTATAACATTTTTTCAAACTTTTTATATTTTTTTTTTAACTTTTTGTAAATTTAAGAAATATTGCAATATATTGCTTCATGAAGAATTATTTACCAGTGCAATCTCCAATGATCTCTTAAGCAATAAAAGGTGTGTTTCAGGTATTAACTTTTGTCCTTTAAAGCCTTCTGAAAACAGAGAGAAATTTGCTAATTTCAAATCATGCAATCTATCCATCTAGGGCAACAGTAGAGAATCAACATCATTTATTAAATATGCACAAAATAATATTGTAGTCCAAATAGATTAAAAAAAAAGTGAAATCTGAAAAATTGAATAATAAAAAATAAAACATTGAATTTCAATTTACAAATAAAACATTAAATTTCATTTTTTTTTTTTGAAAAATAAATGAATAAATTATCATTTATGTATTAATTTACATAGTCTACACCATAAATTAATTTGTACATGTTGTATATGATTACATTTGGGTATTTTATTTCCCTTAAGTATGGACCATTTGCAATATCTACATTATACTGTATATACTATTACTGATGGTTATTTCACTGTATTGAGAATAAGATTTCTAAGCAGATGTACAGTGGGGGAAGGGTGTAGGATCTAATGCCAGACAGGCTGGGAAGTAATGAACTCCATTCCAAAATATATCATGCCTCTAGGGTTAGAGTGGTCAATTGTTCATGGAATTAACCAAACCCTGTTAAAGGATCCTGTCAAATTGCACTGTATATACTATACACTGCTATGTTTATGAGAAATAACTCCACAATGATTGAATTATAGGGAAAAAAATTCCTAAGGTCTTAAATATTTCATTTAGGCTGAGGTCCAAACATTAATTCTGTTATAAGCTGTAGCACTTTATAGTTAGGGATGAGCAAACTCGAATGGTAAAGTTTGGGGTTCGTACCATACAACGGATGTCCAGGGCTTGAAGTCGAACATGAACTTTTAAAAAAAGTCTGTATCTGGGTTTGGGTGCTTTTTGTATGTTATTTAAGTTTATTTATCTGCAGCACAGACAATCAACAAACTTTATTGTATGGGGAAGATGCCTGTACGCTGCTGTGAACAATAAAGAAAAAATAAAATTGACATCGGTTTCAGCCTATTTTTGTTAACCAGCGCAGGTATTGCAGGCAGCTGGGGGCTGAAGCCCTCAGCTGTCTGCTTTATCTTGGCTGGTTATCAAAAATAAAGGTGATCCAATGGGATTTTAAAATAATATTTGTTTAAATAATTATAAAAAAAACAAAAAAAACAGTATGGGGTCCCTCCTATTTTTGATAACCAACCAGGATAAAGCAAACAGCTGGGGACTGGTATTATCAGGTTGGGAAGGCCCATGGTTATTGGGCCCTTCTGAGCCTAAAATAGCATACCATTACATGCGCTACTTCTGGTGTTTTGACCGACTCTTCTCGATTGCCCTGGTGCTGTGGCAACTGGGGCAATACTTTTGGGGTTGCATCAGCTGTAAATTGACAACTGGCATGGAGCCCAGGGTATAGTAATGGAGAGGCATCTATCAGACACCCCATTACTAACCCAGCCAGCGTAGAGTTAAAAAGCACAGACACAGGGAAAAAAAAATAGTTTTTTTGAATAGACACTCCTCCACATTCTCTCATTCACCAATTTATTAATTTAAAAAAAATTCTCAAAGAAGGACCAAATAACCATGGACCTTCCATGTCTGATAATACTAGCCCCCAGCTATCTGCTTTATCTTGGTTGGGTATCAAAAATAGAGCAGAGCCCACGCTGCTTTTTTAAATGATTGATTTAAATACTAAAAAAAAAAACTGTGTCAGATCCCCTCTATTTTTGATAAACATCCAAAGTAAAGCAGACAGCTGAGGATAGCAGCCTGCAGTTACCTGCTTTACCTGCACCGGTCATCAAAAATCGGGGAGATCCCATGTCATTTTTATTTATTCCTGATCCATATTTGTTTGCAGGGTAATTGCCCCGATTTTGATTCTTTTTGCAGCCCCCAAGTCCTTACAACCATTTTACAGCACAGAGGTTTGGGTCCCATTGTCTTTTATGGAGTTTGGCGTACAGGGTCAAGTTTGGGTCAAGTCCGGGTCCAGGTCCTGATCCAAACTTTTAACTAAAGTCCTGCGAGCCTGAGCTTCCATGGGTCAGCTTATCATCAGGGGCGTAACAATCGCGGTCGCAGAGGTCGCCACCGCGACCGGGCCCGCAGGGTTATAGGGGCCCGGCAGCCGCTCTGCAGAGCCGGCTGCCGGGCCCCTATGTGTAGTGCCGCTGTGTAGTGGCTGACTGCACGACCGTTAGGGGACCGGCCTGTGAGTCAGGAGGGCCCAATGTCTGCAGGGGGGCAGAGGGGCCCCTGACCTGGAGAGGCCACCAGGCGTTCCTGACCTGCTGCAGAGGAGATGTGCTCCTGCACGGCAGACGGAAACCATCCCTACCAGGACCTGCGATGATGTCACGCCCATGTGACTGTGTGGGAGGAGACGCAGGATGCCGGGGAGAAAGCAGGAGAAGATACTTCTAACACATGAGTGGTAATGAGAAAAGAGGGGACATGAGGGGAGGGGCTGCAGGGTGAGTGGGATATGAGGGCTGCAGACTGTGACAGAAGCATGTGAAGGGTGCAGAGTGTTTGAGAGGGGTAAGTTGGGGTACGGGCAGGGTGAGATATGTGGGTCAGGGTGTGTGTGTGTGATATGGGGGTGCAGGCTGTATAGGGAGCAGGGTGTGTGACATATGGGGTCAGGGGCATAACTACCGCAGTCGCAGGGGTCAGAAGGAGCTGAGAGGTACTTGTTTTTTTATTTTGCTGGCTGCATGACACATATAGGCCCGGGGAAGCTGCCTGCATGATACATGGAGGCCCTGGTGGGGCTAGCTGGCAGGCTGCATTACACATAGAAGCCCTGGGGGCTGGCTGCATGACACATGGAGGCCCTGGGGGGGGCTGGCTGCATGACACAGGGAGGCCCTGGGGGGGCTGGCTGCATGACACATGGAGGCCCTGGGGGGGCTGGCTGCATGACACATGGAGGCCCTGGGGGGGCTGGCTGCATGACACATGGAGGCCCTGGGGGGTCTGGCTGCATGACACATGGAGGCCCTGGGGGGGCTGGCTGCATGACACATGGAGGCCCTGGGGGCTGGCTGCATGACACAGGGAGGCCCTGGGGGGGCTGGCTGCATGACACATGGAGGCCCTGGGGGGGCTGGCTGCATGACACATGGAGGCCCTGGGGGGGGGCTGGCTGCATGACACATGGAGGCCCTGGGGGGGGATGGCTGCATGACACATGGAAGCCCTGGGGGGGATGGCTGCATGACACATGGAGGCCCTGGGGGGGATGGCTGCATGACACATGGAGGCCCTGGGGGGGCTGGCTGCATGACACATGGAGGCCCTGGGGGGGCCGGCTGCATGACACATGGAGGTCCTGGGGAAGCTGGCTGCATGACACATGGAGGCCCTGGGGAGGGCTGGCTGCATGACACATGGAGGCCCTGGGGGGATGGCTGCATGACACATGGAGGCCCTGGGGGGGCTGGCTGCATGACACATGGAGACCCTGGAGGGGCTGGCTGCATGACGCATAGAGGCCCTGTGGGGGGCTGGCTGCATGACGCATAGAGGCCCTGGGGGGGCTGTCTGCATGACGCATAGAGGCCCTGGGGGGGCTGTCTGCATGACGCATAGAGGCCCTGGGGGGGCTGGCTGCATGACACCTATAGGCCCGTGGGAAGCTGGCTGCATTACACATGGAGGCCCTGGTGGGGCTGGCTGCATGACACCTGGTGGGGCTGGCTGCATGACACATGGAGGCCCTGGTGGGACTGGCTGCATAATACATGGAGGCCTGGGGGTGCTGGCTGCATGATACATGGAGGTCTATGGGACTGCATAATAAACATGAAGGACACCTTATACATAGACTATAGCAGCGCATTATACATGGAGGTCTATGGGGCTGCATTATAATACATATAGGACTATGGGGGCTACATTATAATATATGGAGGACTATGGAGGCTACCTTACACATGGTCTGTGGGGGTGCATTATAAAGCATGGGGGACTGTGGTGCAGTATAAAATATGGAGAACTATGGGAAATGCATTATAATACATGGAGGACTATGGGGGTGCATTCTAATATATAAAGGGTTATGTGGGACCCTTTATACTATATGGAAGGCTATGTGGGGGCCATTATAGTATTTGGAGAACTATATATGAGGGAGGAAAAAGATACAAGTATGGGATGGGAATGTTTTGTGCTGAGGGAAAAGGGCTCTTTCCCATGCTCTGCTGTACATCTCTCAGCACCCAGCTTTCCCATGCTCTGCTATACATCTCTCAGCACCCAGCTTTCCCATGCTCTGCTATACATCTCTCAGCACCCAGCTTTCCCATGCTCTGCTATACATCTCTCAGCACCCAGCTTTCCCATGCTCTGCTATACATCTCTCAGCACCCAGCTTTCCCATGCTCTGCTATACATCTCTCAGCACCCAGCTTTCCCATGCTCTGCTATACATCTCTCAGCACCCAGCTTTCCCATGCTCTGCTATACATCTCTCAGCACGCAGCTTTCCCATGCTCTGCTATACATCTCTCAGCACCCAGCTTTCCCATGCTCTGCTGTACATCTCTCAGCACCCAGCTTTCCCATGATCTGCTATACATCTCTCAGCACCCAGCTTTCCCATGCTCTGCTATACATCTCTCAGCACCCAGCTTTCCCATGATCTGCTCTGATATGGGAAAGCTGGGTGCTGAGGGAAAGATGTATGACAGAGCATGGGAAAGCAGGGTGCTGATAGAGGGATTTTAGATCATGGGAAACCTGGGTGCTGTGGGTAAAAGCCAAGTGTCAGCATCATTATCCCGTACCCTAAGTGTTGTGTACATGGAGGGGGGCCCCGGTCCAAAGTTTGCACCAGGGCCCATCAAACTCTAGTTACGCCACTGCTTATCATATTTATAGTACATTCAATAGTTATACATTTTGTGGTTCATCAATGAGCAGTGATAGATCAGTGACAGATACAACCTCAAACTCAAATACAACCTTTCCACCAAGGCAGATAACAAGAGGCTGTCTGAAGGCTTGTGTGACTTGCAAAAGAAGCCTGCTCTATTTGGTTGTATCCAGTAATATGAGCACATGGATAAGCCAGCAGTCTATAGAAGAAACTATTGCACTGTGAGACAATCAGTTACTGTGTCTGCATTAATGAAAGGGTCAGGAAGTATGAAACTTCGATAGTTATAAAACCATATCAGATTTTTTTATAATTATTGTATTTTCTCTAAAAGTAATGATAATAGTAATAGACTATCTCAACTTATCAATATTTTAATAGATAATTATATTCAAAGGAGGAAGGATACAATAGATTAACTATTAATTTGCTTAATTTTTTCCATGTACAATGAAAATTATGTATTTCGCAGAGCAGAAGAAACTGTTTCAGAAGAACACACTTATGATAAGTAGCATCCAGATATCCATAAGTCAAAAAACAGGGAAGCATTAAAGATTAATTCCCCAAATAGCACACTCTATAGAACAAACAGAAAACAGGAGAAAAACCAGAGTATAGTGGAAAAATAAGTATTTTTATTAGTGGAACTGGCACAAAGGGAATTTGGCAGGACAATCCATGGACAGTTGTGAAAGAATCATCAAATGTACATCTTTTTAACATAAGAAATGCAAGGAAGTACAACATAGATGGGTACAATAAGAGTCAAGATACATAGGAGAGGCACTATGTATGCCCAGATCCACATATAAAGTGCCACACTAGTATGTGGGGCAATGTATTTACAAATATATTTCAAGTGATGAAAAAATCCCCAGCGAAATTGTATTTAGCACCAAAATATTGCACAGTGCCCAAGCAGCATAACATGGTAATATATGTAAACATCACTGATAAGTCATGTCCATGTGGGTGTAATCATAATCAGGACATTTAAAAAACACCTGAACCCACATGGATACATATATCATATAAAGTACTACAACTTGTCACAAAAAAGTAATGCTGTACAGTACCGCAGACAACCAAATATAAAGTACAGCAGAAAAGAGGAGAGGGAGTTTAAAACCTCATATATATATATATATATATATATATATATATATATATATATATATATTGCACATGAATATTGCACATCACCCTAGCAGCTAACATGTGGTATGGTGTATCTGCATGTAAAATTCGTCATACTCATAAGTACCAGCACAATGTCCAATGGATGGCAGCAGAGAGGTCCCCCGATACATGGACCCCGACGTACGATTCACGATTTTTCAAAATCCCCCCCCTAATGAAAAGATTACACTCTAAAAAATCGTGAAACGTACGCAAGTAGGGCCAGGACCCAGGGAGTGGATGGTGGGATCCAGCGCAAAAAGAAGGGAGACCACACGATGGGGATGCAGTTCAACTTCTTTTTTACTCATGGTGGTGTTGAGCTGTGGCACTGAGGACAGATGGTTCAGACCCCTGTTCCCTTTTGTCCCAGTGCCAGTGTGGTGACCTGGTAGTCTCTCACTGGTTGGTGGGACCCCGTAGCCTGGAGCATTTGAGGGTCCTTTACTGTCTGTCGGCAGTCTCTCGTCCGTATGGTGGGCAGTGCGAACCCTGTAGGGTCGGTGTTTTGTTCCGGGCCCTGGCTCAATCTTTACTGCTGGTGCCCCTGGATTCTTGGGTCAGTGAGGTCCGTGAAGGTCCCCATACTGTGCAGGTATTTGTCAGGTTGCCTGAAGTTGTCGCCTGACCTAGGGCCCTGTGCCCCGTCGGTGCTCTGGTTCCAGAGGTACCTGGCTGTACCCTCCCTGGCAACCACTCTCCTGTGCCACCACTGTTACACGACCCCGTCTGGAGACACGTCCGTCCCCTTCAACTGTCACTATCGGACTCCCACTATCTGACTGTCTGAGTGTTTGTCCCCTCCCTCTGGGTTATCGGCTAGTGGACTTGACTGGCTCCAGCTCTGGGTGACCATCCATTAGGTCCCGGACTAGTCAGTCATCCCTAATTGGGAGTGGGAAACTGGGGATGTTATGTATTTTGGTGGTACCGGCACTGGTCTTCCAGGTCCCTGGGGGTAGGCCCTGCATCTTTGTCAGGATGTAGTACCTAGTAGTGCCCTGAGGGGTTCAGGGGCGCTACACAAGACTCCATAATGATCTGGCCTTTTTAAGGAGAACCAGTACGTTCCCTTTATGTACTATCAAAATCCAGTAACTGTCAAACTCCATAATGAAATGGCTTTTATTTCCTTTGAGATAGCAGACTTCCTGGATAATGGCTCTCCTATGGAATTAGACTTGATGTATTTATATCAGTGCACATTACTGTTCCCAACAACAAATAAAGGGAAAACATATGTGCTTGATGATATCTGCTGTTTGAATTATGAGCCCTACAACCTCGAATGTTGATGTTTCTGGATATAAAAATACACTATTTGCCTGCCCAGCACTGCATGTCCCATAGTAAGTATAGATATCTAAAAAAAAGATACAACTTTTAATAAATAAGATGATAACTATAAAGCAGGTTTGTCAGTTGGCTTAGGGAAGGATCCACATTTGGACTCACCTACCAGTGGATCAGAGGGGATCAGTGGGTTTTGGTCCAGTTAATCCAAAAACAACCAAAATATACTGCAGATTAGTTTTCTATGAAACTTACTCTTGTAGATAGATATTTGCATGTTTCAGAAAAGTAATCTAGAATATGAGCTCCATTGGTGTTAGGGATTGATGTGTTTATGATCTCATTACCGAACTGAAAAAAATGTTAGTGCCATAGATAATAATTGAGCATGCACTGCTACTTCTCTGGTGCAAATAGGGACCCCTGCTCTTAAAGGGAACCTGTCACCAGGTTTTTCCTTTATGAGCTGCGGACATCACCAGTGAGCCGTTATATACAGTATTCCAGAATGCTGTACATAAGAGCCCAGGACGCTCTGTATAACGTAAAAAACACCTTTATACTACTCAACTAGGGGGCGGTCCGGTCCGATGGGCATCACTATTCTTGGTCCGGCGCCTCCTCGATCTTGTGTAATCCCTGCCTTCCTGCCCAGCCCCGTGTGCATGACGCGTTCTGCGTCATTCACGCATAGGCCTCCATTTCGCGCTGTACTGTAATGCGCAGTGGCGCAACTAGAGTCTGATGGGACTTGATGCAAAGTTGGAGCCTGGCCCTCCCCCACATGTTGGTCAGATGTATGGACCGTTGTAGTGTTCTAAATCCTATAGACATACAAATTGCCCCCTCCCCTTCATTGTGTGGTACAGACCCCCATGCTGTAATAATGTCCCCCATTCTGGGCCACTTCCTGGGAAATATGTCCCCCATCCTGGTGTATGACCTCATCATGGCTACATCCTGGAATATATGGCCCCATTCTAGTATACATGTTCCCATAATGGCCACATCCTGGTATATATGTCCCCACAATGGCCACATCCTGGTATACAGTATATGCCCCCACAATGGCCTGATCCTGGTATACATGTTGCCATAATGGCCCTATCCTGGTATATATGCCCCCATAATTGTCCTATCCTGGTATACGTTCCCATCATTGCCCCATCCTGGTATATATGTGCCTATAATAGCCCCATCCTGGTATACATGTCACCATAATGGCCCCATCCTGGTATACATGTCACCATAATGGCCCCATCCTGGTATATATGTCCCCATAATGGCCCAATCTTAGTATACATGTTGTCATAATGGCCCCTTCCTGGTATACATGTCCTTATAATGGCCCCATCCTGGTACATATGATACCCTCGGGTGCCGCACAAAAAAACCCCGATTATACTCACCTTCCCTCTGCTCACCCAGTGTCCTCCTCCATTGATGGCGTGCCGCAAGTGACTACTTACAGCGCTGTCAGCTGCCCCTTGCCGGCATATTTTGTGCTCCCATGCCCTAGATTATGGGCATGGGGAGCAGGGAATATTCATAGCCTTAATTGGCAGCCAGAACATTGCTGTGCAGGGTCCCGACGGGTCTCTATGCTGCGATGTATTTCAGCTGGATGAGCGCCCTTGGACAAGCATCCAAAGGAAACAGGCACTAGGGCCGATGGGCCCCCTGTACTCCTGGGCTTGGTTGCAGTCGCAATCGCTGCAACCACAATCGTTACGCCACTGGTAATGCTCAGGCACAAGGAAAGATCAAAGACCATATGCGCCGCATTATAGTACTTTGCTCTGCCCTATGCAGGGCAGATCAAAGTGCACATGCGCAGGAGCACAATCGAGGCGTCTGTGTGATTGACACAGGACGCATCATGCACACAGGGCTGAGCAGGAGGACGGCGATTGCACAAGATGGAGGAGACGCCAGACCTGAGAGCAGCGACACCCTAGTTGAGTATAATAAAGGTGTTTTTTACGTTATACAGAGCAGCCTGGGCTCTTATATACAGTATTCTGGAATGCTGTATATAAGAACTCAGTGGTGGTGACTGCAGCTCAGAAGGCAAAAACCTGGTGACAGGTTCAATTTAATCATAGAATCATAGAATTGTAGTGTTGCAAGGGACCTCAAGGGCCATCAGGTCCAACCCCCTGCGAGTGCAGGCTTTCCTAAATTATCCCAGCTATATGTTTATCCAGTTTCCACTTGAAGATTTCCATTGATGGAGAGCTCTCCACCTCCCGTGGTAGCCTGTTCCACTCAGTGACTGCCCTCACTGTCAGAAAGTTTTTCCTAATGTCTAATCTGAATCTCCTTCCTTTAAGTTTCATCCCATTGCTTCTTGTACTTCCTTGTGCTAATGAGAATAGGGTCGTTCCCTCTGCACTGTGACTGCCTTTCAGATAATTGTAGACCGCTATTAAGTCTCCTCTCAGCCTTCGCTTTTTTAAACTAAACATCCCTAGTTCTTTTAGCCGTTCTTAATATGACATGGTTTGCAGATCTTCTACCATCTTGGTTGCTCTTCTCTGGACTTGCTCCAATATATTAATGTCTTTCTTGAATTGGGGTGCCCAGAACTGTACACAGTATTCCAGGTGAGGTCTGACCAGGGCAGAGTATAGGGGAATAATTACCTCTCTTGATCTAGATTCAATGCTTGTCTTGATACATTACAGAATTTTGTTGGCCTTTTTAGCTGAGGCACCGTATTGTTGGCTCATGTTGAATCTGGGATCTACTATTATGCCTAAGTCCTTTTCCCCGGTGCTATCACCTAGTTCTCTTCCTCCCATATTATATATGCTTTTTACATTTATTTTACCCAGATGTAGGACTTTGCATTTGTCCCTGTTGAAAACCATTCTGTTCTCCTCAGCCCATTGTTTGAGTGTGTCTAGATCCTTTTGAATGCGTTCTCTTTCCTCTCTAGTGTTGGCTACTCTTCATAGCTTAATATCAACTTCAAATTTTATGAATTTCCCAATAATTCCATTATCCAGATCATTTATAAAGATATTAAACAGCACTGGCCCCAGGACAGAGCCTTGCGGCACCTCGCTTTTGACTTTCCTCCAGGTTGATGTGTATCTATTTAGTATTACTAAACTTCATAAGAATGTCCATAGATGAGATAATGGTTGGTTAAACTTTAGTTTGGCAGGCAGTTATCTCTCCACACTTCTTTTTATTCAGCACATGAGTGCTCAGCTTATGTTCCCTGAAAACAAAAGTGTCTTCCATTGAAATAACATTTTGGAGAAGAGTCAGGAAGCCTCATACACATCAGATGGTTGACTGGTCCTGCTATAATCGATGGCTTCCAAAGACTTTCAACTAATATCTATGGAGATCTTTGGGCTACTAGGGTGAACACATCACAGTTGAGACATTTATGACATGCCAATAAAATGTAAAACGAGGGGTATATATGCTCAGTGAATGAAAAGATTTATTCTGTATCTCAACTGTCAGAGGAGCTGCCATCATAAGCACATATACTGTACATCTCTAAGCCGAGGAGCAGCGCTAATATGAGGCGGAATAAATATTTTCAGTGACTAAGTATTTAGACCTGTTCTGCTGGGCACTTCCCCTCGTACTCAGTCAGTGAAAACATTTAATGTGTTTCATGTCACTGCGGCTTCTCAGCTGAGAGAGGTATTGACAGTTTAGAAAGTCTTGCGTTCCCTTTCTTTAGGTGCAGCCTTCCTGACTAGATTTCATTTTGATTTAAGTCATAAGCACCATGTTACTCACATTCTCGTGAACCCCTTTACGCTATCACTGGCTACCGTGCACCCAAAGGTGAGGTCTAAGGGGAAAACTTTTCTCCTTGCGGAGACTAACACCACCAATCTGGCATGGCAGTAGTGAGGAGACTTTAAGCCACAATGCTCCTCTGTGAAATATGCAAATTGACTCTTCAGAGAGGGAGTAGACAAACTCTAGTGCCACCTACTGGAAGTAGCAATCCTAGAAGTCAATGAGCCTTGTCATATGACTTAGGATTTATGCCAGATCAGAACCTCAATTTGCAGACATGGTGTTTTGGGGTGATTGCCCCTCGTCAGTGCAAAGTAAGAGATCTGATCTGGCTGTATGAGAAGCTAAGACGGGGTCTAAGGGGCAAATTTTTCTCCTTGCATAGACTGACACACCAATGATAGTATTGAGGAGACTTTAAGCCGCATTGCTTAAAGGTGAGGGAACAAAGTTGTGGTGAGATGGCTTTCTTTTTTTAATATTTATGGTATGAGCTATTGATTAAATTGCTTGTTGTTACCCACAAAGTTCTTCACAGTGTGGCACCCCCCTGCATCTCCACCCTCATCTTTATCTATCACCCTACCCGTTCTCTGCACTCCACAAATGACTTTCGACTAACAGCCACACTAATCCGAACCTCCCACTCCCAGCTTCAATACTTCTCCCAAGCTGCACCAATCCTTTGGAATGCTCTACACCAAGAAACTAGGACAAACCACAATTTACTCAGCTTCAAACGCTCCCTAAAATCACATCTGTTTAGGGTGGCCTATAGAACTCCCTAATCGAATTCAAATCACATAGTCCCTCCACTACTTCCCAGAGCATAACTTCCCATCAAACTCAACGGCACTCAAAAGCACCTCAAATATTGGATGATGACTGGTTCAGCCAGTCTTTATCTATTCCCCATTTCTTTGAAATGACTGGATTGTCGTTGTAAGTAAGCACCTGTACCTTGTCCCTCCCCACCTCATTGTAGATTGTAAGCTCTCATGAGCAGGGTTCTTTTTTACTATAATTATTGTATTTTCTATAACTGTTACTTGCTTGTATATGAACCCCTGAATTGTAAAGAACCGTGGAATATGTTGGCGCTATAGAAATAAAGATTATTATTTTTCTTACAAAATCCAGAGCAGGGCCGTGTGTGTATTATATATAAAATGTATTTTCACTGCTAAAGATAGCGAGCGAGTTTAAAAATGAGGAAATCCTCTGATATGAGGCCTAAATTGTGAGCTTCATTGGGAAAAGCTGGTGACGACGATATCTGTAAAGCACTGCAAAATATCTTGGCTCTTTAGAAGTAAGAAAAATATATAAAGAAACATTTTGTACCTATTGAAATGACTATGTACACATCATGCCACAAAATCATTGGTCTTCAGCAGGAAAGCCCACATTAGATAAGAGTGTATAGGGGAACCTGAGGAGGATCCAGCGCCAACGACCTGAACACGCTTGAACATTTCTTCTACCAGCAATGTCTGCAAAGATGTATCTCCTTTTTCTTTATAGGATAAACATTTACGGGCTGCTAAACGAAGAATGCATGTGCAGACAGGGGAAGACGTCTGTAAAATGAGCATTGTGATGACAACCACTCTGTGTGAATGGCCAACTTAACCCCTTCACCACCCGGGAATTTTCCATTTTTCATTTTGTCCTCCTTTTCCTCCAAGAGTCATAATTTTTTTTAATTTTCTGTCAATGTAGCCATATGAGGGCTTGTTTTTTGCGGGACGAGTTGCACATTTGAATGGCACAATTCTTTCTTTGTAACGTAAATGGCAAAAAAAATTCCAAGTGTGGTGAAATTGCAAAACGACGCAATTACACACATCTTTTGTATTTTTTTAAATAACCATATTCACTACGTGGTAAAACTGATCCCGCAGTATGACTCCCCAGGTCAGTATGAGCTTGTAGATACCAAGCATGTATAGTTCTATTTTTAAAGTGGTGAAAAGAAATTCAGAAAATTGTAAAAAAAAAGAATTGCGCGTTTGTTGCCATTTTCCAAGACCCGTAGCGTTTTCATCATTTCAGAGAGCAGGTGATTCAATGATTTATGGGAGCGTTTTGTGTGCTGAATGGTGGTAGTGAATGGTTTGGAGTGATTGAGAAATGTCAGTAGAGTCAGAGCTTTGCACATGGGAGAGGGGAGCAGGGAGGGCTGATGTGGAGGCTGATGTGGAGGCTGATGTGGAGGCTGATGTGGAGGCTGATGTGGAGAGAGTGTGAAGGAGGAAGCTGGCCCTGGGCCTCACGGGTGCAGTCTCCTTCACCAAGGAGAATGTGCGGAACTGACTCTGGGTGGGGTGCACAACACTTACTTCCAGTATCTATCACACCTGCTTCCAGTCCTTGATGTTGTAAGACACCTGACACCAGAGTTCACTTAACCAACTAGTATTGTTTACATTTATTCTTCCGAGCGTTATGACAGACATGGCCTTCCATCTTCTCTTTGTGGGGTAATACTCTTCATGCTGTCCCCTGCGTTCTTAGACCGTGTCCTTAATACTACGGGGTCTGTGCCTCCTTCCACCTAATAACGCACACCTGCGTCCACTTCTGGGCCCCAATGGCTTTTTTTTATCATTGCGACTCTTTAAGCCCACCGGGGTGAGCCATTGGCTCCAGACCTCTAGAGGTTACCTTGGGGTTCCCTGACTGTCCCTTACAACAAGACCACATCTTCTCACTTTGAACCCATTTCCTGAATGACTCCCACTGGAGCTCCCTTTCCCAACCATCTGCCGTGCCATTTGTCATTCCTCCCTTAGTACTTTAACCCTATTTTATCTAACACATCTTCTAAACTCACTCTACTGATGGCTAACCCAACCGCTGAATGCAGCCTATGGTAATCTGTTGAACAATTTGTGCTCTGCTAGATCCTAAAAGTATTATCTTCTAAAACACTTCAATATCCAAAAATGCATTTAAAATATATGACAGTAAACACATAAAACACTGTACATCTACATCATGGGGCATTGCCCACCTCAAGTGCACAGAATGTGTAAGAGGGTGATAAATGTGAAAGACAGCAGTAGATAAAACATAGATGAAGCAAAGAAATATGAAAAATAAAAAATACAGTACTACTAAACAAGAGACATGTTTGTTTGAATATCTGGCACAGCTTACCTGTTTCCAGCCCTGTTGAACTGCCATGCTTAACTGCATGTACTATGAAGATATTGCACTTGGAAAGATATTGTACATGTGTTCCCCAGCACTCGTGCCCTCTCTAAGGCTATGTTCGTACGTACTGCCGAAATTTCTGCAGCGATTTGACAGCACATGTGCGCTTCAAATCGCTGCAGAAACACTGCGTAATGGATGTAGTGTTTCAGCAGAATAAATGCCGATTTCCTGTGCTCGGGATGCTGCCCCCACCATAGACAGAGTGGAAGCTGCATCCAAAGCGCACAAATTAATTGACATGCTGCTTTTTTGTACGCACGGATTTGGGTCAAAATTTTACCATCCAAATCGCTGCATTCATAAAAGCATCATGTGCACATATCATGCAGAATCTACATAGATTGTGCTGGGGACGCAGGATGCCTACATTTACGCTGCAGTGCAATACACAGCGTAAATGCATGCAATTACACAATGTGCGCACGAGCCCTAAGCCAGATCTGAATATATAGGAAGTGTCTAGAAGGATCAATGAACGATTTATTTAATTAAATAATTAAACAACTAACAAGAGACCAGAGCAGGCATTACTATGCAAGATAAAAAAATTGTTTAAAAGAACAGAGAGTCCTCAGTGGTTGATACCTTTTAATGGCTAACTGAAAAGATGGTAATAATTGCAAGCTTTCGAGACTACTCAGGTCTCTTCATCAGGCATGGTATAACACAAAATCTGAAGAGTCACGTATTTATACACAACAGGACTTAGAATAGTGCAGTAAAAAAAAAAAAAAAAAAAAAAAAAGGAACAAGTTATATGAAACAGAACTATCTCTATGGCAGGGGGACAAGCTGTTCTAGCCATAAATACTGCTGCAGTTCAGTGTGAAAGTTTTATTGTCCTTTGATAAGGGTCTGGTCCAGGGCTGTGACACGCTCGGATGGTCAGAGGAGCACATCTTTTAACTGATGTAAAAAGACATGAATCCATGAGACACATTCATTCCTTCTCTGAATGTGTCAAAGGTCATCATAAGTTTGTACTCCCATAGTCTCCTGTCTCTCTGGGACTTGAAGTTTCCTTTCAATACCAGCAATTTCATGTCCATGATGCTGTGGTCTGGGTTACAAAAATGTTTGGCCACAGGTAGATCCATCCTTTTTTCTCTAATTGTGTGGCGGTGAGAATTCATCCTTGTCCTGAGCTGTTGTCCTGTCTCCCCTACATACAGACCCCCAGTTGGACATTTGGTACATATAATTAAGTACACCACATTGGTTGTGGTGCAGCTGAACGTACCTGGGATCTTGTAGTCCTGATGTGATCTGGGAATCTTTATCTTGTCCGTTGTCAATATTAATGGACAGGTCTTGCATTTTTTCTGGTTGCAGGGAAATGTTCCTGTTGGTGTTGGAGAGGACAGGGAGCTTCTGACAATGATGCTTCTTAGATTTGGGGGCTGTCTAAAACACAGAAGTGGGGGGTCTGGAAAAATAGATTTTAACCGGGCATCTTTTTGCAGTAATGGTTGTAGTTTCCGTGCAGCTCCTCTAAACACCTCCAGATGTGGATTGTAGGTGACTACAAGAGGGACCCGGTTGTTCTCTTCTTTGGTTTTATAATGTAGAAGATGGTTTCTTGATATTCTGGTGGCTCTTATAATCTGGTTTTCAATTGTTCTTGGGTGGTAGCCTTGATTCAAAAAGGTTTTTCTGAGGCCCTCAAGGTGATTGTCTCTATCTGTACTGTTGGAACATATCCGATTGTACCTGATAGCCTGGCTGTATACAATAGAGTTTTTTATGTGTTTTGGATGAAAACTGTCCCATTTCAGGTATGTTGGACGGTCAATTGGCTTCTTGTACAGGGATGTCTGTATTTCATTGTTCCGTAGTTTAATGATGGTGTCCAAGAAGTTGATTTCCGTGCAGGAGTAGTTGAGTGTTAGGTTGATGGTGGGATGAAACTGATTAAATTGTTCATGGAAGGTCTTCAGCTGCTCCTCAGACTCTGTCCAGATGATTAAAATATCATCAATGTAACGGTAGTAGGCCAGAGGCCTGATAGGACAAGAGGATAAAAAGTCACTCTCAAGCTTGGCCATGAAAAGATTTGCATATTGTGGTGCCATTTTGCTTCCCATTGCAGTCCCAGTCTCCTGTAGATATATGTCATTGTCAAATTCAAAGTAATTATGGGTGAGGATAAATTTTGTAAGCTTCACCACAGAATTGGCATCAGTTCCTGTATTTTCCAGGAAAATTTTGCAAGCATTTAATCCATCCTGGTGTGGAATATTCGAGTACAAGGATTCCACATCCATGGTGGCAAGGATGGTTCCCTCTGGAAGAGGACCTATTGCTGATAGTTTTTTCAATAGGTCAGTAGTGTCCTGGATGTAGCTGGTTGTATCCCTTACCAAGGGTTTAAGGATACCCTCTACCCATCCAGAGACTTGTTCAGTGAGGGTGCCCACACATGAAATGATGGGTCTTCCTGGGTTTCCAGATTTGTGAATTTTGGGAAGCATGTAGAATGTGCCTATTCTTGGACTCACCGGTATCAGTTCATCAGTTCTTATGGATATGTCAGGCAGACAAGAGGCCAACTTGTTAAGTTCCTTGTAATAGTCCTGTGTAGGGTCAGACTCCAATTTCTTATAGTAGCGTGTGTCCATCAGTTGTCTGTGTGCTTCCTTCATGTAGTCTGATTTGTTCATCATGACTATTGCACCCCCCTTGTCTGCAGGTTTAATGATGATTTCTTTGTTGGTTTTCAAAGATTTTATGGCCCTTCTCTCCTGGGCACTGATGTTGGATGGTTGCCTCCTGTGTGTGTCTAGGAAAGTGGATTTTACCAAATGTCTGAAAGTGTCTATATAGTTATCCAGATGAGGGTTGCGTCCTGGTGGAGGTGTCCAATCTGATCTTTTCCTGGTTGTCAAGATCCGTCTTCCTTCAGTCTGGGAGGATTCTGAAACATCTGCATCGCTAAAATATTCCCTCAGACGTAGTCTCCTGAAGTAATCTTCCATGTCGCTGCAGAGTTCAATTTTGTCTAGAGCTTTAGTCGGACAAAATGAGAGTCCTCTAGAAAGCACAGCAACTTCCATTTTGTTTGGTTTGTAATCCGAGAGATTGATAACACAGTTAGATG
This sequence comes from Anomaloglossus baeobatrachus, assembly GCF_048569485.1. Classification (NCBI taxonomy): domain Eukaryota; kingdom Metazoa; phylum Chordata; class Amphibia; order Anura; family Aromobatidae; genus Anomaloglossus; species Anomaloglossus baeobatrachus. Next base: position 140,313,914 of record NC_134357.1, on the reverse strand, counting down.
CTTTTGTGCCTTGAATGGACTTGGTTTCCAAGTTGTCAGGTTTTGGCTTTGTTCTCCACCTGTTTGTATTAAGTCCTGAATTGAGGCGCAGTCTATGTAGCTTCTTTTCCTTGTTGTGGATCAGAAGGGTTCGTAGTCTGTAGTAGTATTGTTGTACTTCTTGTTCTGTGCTTTCTGGAAGTGTCTTCCTTTGTGTTTCAAATTCCCTCTGGATTTTACTCTTGATGCTGTAGAAGACATGCAAAAGGTGATTCCTTAGTCTCTCAGAAGTCCTGTGACAAAGGTTTTGTGCATAATGGGTATTGTAGGTATGTAGAATTGGGTTTGTAATCCAGAGTCCTTTGGGGATCAGATTCTCCTTTTTGCATTTGGATAAGAAAAATATGTCGCTGTCCAGTTGTGCGCGTTTCTTCAGAAGTGTCTTTAGTTCCATAAAGATGCGGTACATTCTGGTATCCTCCATTTTGATACAAGTAAAATATATCTTTGTACCGTGTTAGCCAGTAGAGATAAAAAAATTGTTTAAAAGAACAGAGAGTCCTCAGTGGTTGATACCTTTTAATGGCTAACTGAAAAGATGGTAATAATTGCAAGCTTTCGAGACTACTCAGGTCTCTTCATCAGGCATGGTATAACACAAAATCTGAAGAGTCACGTATTTATACACAACAGGACTTAGAATAGTGCAGTAAAAAAAAAAAAAAAAAAAAAAAAAAAAAAAAAAAAGGAACAAGTTATATGAAACAGAACTATCTCTATGGCAGGGGGACAAGCTGTTCTAGCCATAAATACTGCTGCAGTTCAGTGTGAAAGTTTTATTGTCCTTTGATAAGGGTCTGGTCCAGGGCTGTGACACGCTCGGATGGTCAGAGGAGCACATCTTTTAACTGATGTAAAAAGACATGAATCCATGAGACACATTCATTCCTTCTCTGAATGTGTCAAAGGTCATCATAAGTTTGTACTCCCATAGTCTCCTGTCTCTCTGGGACTTGAAGTTTCCTTTCAATACCAGCAATTTCATGTCCATGATGCTGTGGTCTGGGTTACAAAAATGTTTGGCCACAGGTAGATCCATCCTTTTTTCTCTAATTGTGTGGCGGTGAGAATTCATCCTTGTCCTGAGCTGTTGTCCTGTCTCCCCTACATACAGACCCCCAGTTGGACATTTGGTACATATAATTAAGTACACCACATTGGTTGTGGTGCAGCTGAACGTACCTGGGATCTTGTAGTCCTGATGTGATCTGGGAATCTTTATCTTGTCCGTTGTCAATATTAATGGACAGGTCTTGCATTTTTTCTGGTTGCAGGGAAATGTTCCTGTTGGTGTTGGAGAGGACAGGGAGCTTCTGACAATGATGCTTCTTAGATTTGGGGGCTGTCTAAAACACAGAAGTGGGGGGTCTGGAAAAATAGATTTTAACCGGGCATCTTTTTGCAGTAATGGTTGTAGTTTCCGTGCAGCTCCTCTAAACACCTCCAGATGTGGATTGTAGGTGACTACAAGAGGGACCCGGTTGTTCTCTTCTTTGGTTTTATAATGTAGAAGATGGTTTCTTGATATTCTGGTGGCTCTTATAATCTGGTTTTCAATTGTTCTTGGGTGGTAGCCTTGATTCAAAAAGGTTTTTCTGAGGCCCTCAAGGTGATTGTCTCTATCTGTACTGTTGGAACATATCCGATTGTACCTGATAGCCTGGCTGTATACAATAGAGTTTTTTATGTGTTTTGGATGAAAACTGTCCCATTTCAGGTATGTTGGACGGTCAATTGGCTTCTTGTACAGGGATGTCTGTATTTCATTGTTCCGTAGTTTAATGATGGTGTCCAAGAAGTTGATTTCCGTGCAGGAGTAGTTGAGTGTTAGGTTGATGGTGGGATGAAACTGATTAAATTGTTCATGGAAGGTCTTCAGCTGCTCCTCAGACTCTGTCCAGATGATTAAAATATCATCAATGTAACGGTAGTAGGCCAGAGGCCTGATAGGACAAGAGGATAAAAAGTCACTCTCAAGCTTGGCCATGAAAAGATTTGCATATTGTGGTGCCATTTTGCTTCCCATTGCAGTCCCAGTCTCCTGTAGATATATGTCATTGTCAATGACATATATCTACAGGAGACTGGGACTGCAATGGGAAGCAAAATGGCACCACAATATGCAAATCTTTTCATGGCCAAGCTTGAGAGTGACTTTTTATCCTCTTGTCCTATCAGGCCTCTGGCCTACTACCGTTACATTGATGATATTTTAATCATCTGGACAGAGTCTGAGGAGCAGCTGAAGACCTTCCATGAACAATTTAATCAGTTTCATCCCACCATCAACCTAACACTCAACTACTCCTGCACGGAAATCAACTTCTTGGACACCATCATTAAACTACGGAACAATGAAATACAGACATCCCTGTACAAGAAGCCAATTGACCGTCCAACATACCTGAAATGGGACAGTTTTCATCCAAAACACATAAAAAACTCTATTGTATACAGCCAGGCTATCAGGTACAATCGGATATGTTCCAACAGTACAGATAGAGACAATCACCTTGAGGGCCTCAGAAAAACCTTTTTGAATCAAGGCTACCACCCAAGAACAATTGAAAACCAGATTATAAGAGCCACCAGAATATCAAGAAACCATCTTCTACATTATAAAACCAAAGAAGAGAACAACCGGGTCCCTCTTGTAGTCACCTACAATCCACATCTGGAGGTGTTTAGAGGAGCTGCACGGAAACTACAACCATTACTGCAAAAAGATGCCCGGTTAAAATCTATTTTTCCAGACCCCCCACTTCTGTGTTTTAGACAGCCCCCAAATCTAAGAAGCATCATTGTCAGAAGCTCCCTGTCCTCTCCAACACCAACAGGAACATTTCCCTGCAACCAGAAAAAATGCAAGACCTGTCCATTAATATTGACAACGGACAAGATAAAGATTCCCAGATCACATCAGGACTACAAGATCCCAGGTACGTTCAGCTGCACCACAACCAATGTGGTGTACTTAATTATATGTACCAAATGTCCAACTGGGGGTCTGTATGTAGGGGAGACAGGACAACAGCTCAGGACAAGGATGAATTCTCACCGCCACACAATTAGAGAAAAAAGGATGGATCTACCTGTGGCCAAACATTTTTGTAACCCAGACCACAGCATCATGGACATGAAATTGCTGGTATTGAAAGGAAACTTCAAGTCCCAGAGAGACAGGAGACTATGGGAGTACAAACTTATGATGACCTTTGACACATTCAGAGAAGGAATGAATGTGTCTCATGGATTCATGTCTTTTTACATCAGTTAAAAGATGTGCTCCTCTGACCATCCGAGCGTGTCACAGCCCTGGACCAGACCCTTATCAAAGGACAATAAAACTTTCACACTGAACTGCAGCAGTATTTATGGCTAGAACAGCTTGTCCCCCTGCCATAGAGATAGTTCTGTTTCATATAACTTGTTCCTTTTTTTTTTTTTTTTTTTTTTTTTACTGCACTATTCTAAGTCCTGTTGTGTATAAATACGTGACTCTTCAGATTTTGTGTTATACCATGCCTGATGAAGAGACCTGAGTAGTCTCGAAAGCTTGCAATTATTACCATCTTTTCAGTTAGCCATTAAAAGGTATCAACCACTGAGGACTCTCTGTTCTTTTAAACAATTTTTTTATCTCTACTGGCTAACACGGTACAAAGATATATTTTACTTGTATCAAAATGGAGGATACCAGAATGTACCGCATCTTTATGGAACTAAAGACACTTCTGAAGAAACGCGCACAACTGGACAGCGACATATTTTTCTTATCCAAATGCAAAAAGGAGAATCTGATCCCCAAAGGACTCTGGATTACAAACCCAATTCTACATACCTACAATACCCATTATGCACAAAACCTTTGTCACAGGACTTCTGAGAGACTAAGGAATCACCTTTTGCATGTCTTCTACAGCATCAAGAGTAAAATCCAGAGGGAATTTGAAACACAAAGGAAGACACTTCCAGAAAGCACAGAACAAGAAGTACAACAATACTACTACAGACTACGAACCCTTCTGATCCACAACAAGGAAAAGAAGCTACATAGACTGCGCCTCAATTCAGGACTTAATACAAACAGGTGGAGAACAAAGCCAAAACCTGACAACTTGGAAACCAAGTCCATTCAAGGCACAAAAGCATCTAACTGTGTTATCAATCTCTCGGATTACAAACCAAACAAAATGGAAGTTGCTGTGCTTTCTAGAGGACTCTCATTTTGTCCGACTAAAGCTCTAGACAAAATTGAACTCTGCAGCGACATGGAAGATTACTTCAGGAGACTACGTCTGAGGGAATATTTTAGCGATGCAGATGTTTCAGAATCCTCCCAGACTGAAGGAAGACGGATCTTGACAACCAGGAAAAGATCAGATTGGACACCTCCACCAGGACGCAACCCTCATCTGGATAACTATATAGACACTTTCAGACATTTGGTAAAATCCACTTTCCTAGACACACACAGGAGGCAACCATCCAACATCAGTGCCCAGGAGAGAAGGGCCATAAAATCTTTGAAAACCAACAAAGAAATCATCATTAAACCTGCAGACAAGGGGGGTGCAATAGTCATGATGAACAAATCAGACTACATGAAGGAAGCACACAGACAACTGATGGACACACGCTACTATAAGAAATTGGAGTCTGACCCTACACAGGACTATTACAAGGAACTTAACAAGTTGGCCTCTTGTCTGCCTGACATATCCATAAGAACTGATGAACTGATACCGGTGAGTCCAAGAATAGGCACATTCTACATGCTTCCCAAAATTCACAAATCTGGAAACCCAGGAAGACCCATCATTTCATGTGTGGGCACCCTCACTGAACAAGTCTCTGGATGGGTAGAGGGTATCCTTAAACCCTTGGTAAGGGATACAACCAGCTACATCCAGGACACTACTGACCTATTGAAAAAACTATCAGCAATAGGTCCTCTTCCAGAGGGAACCATCCTTGCCACCATGGATGTGGAATCCTTGTACTCGAATATTCCACACCAGGATGGATTAAATGCTTGCAAAATTTTCCTGGAAAATACAGGAACTGATGCCAATTCTGTGGTGAAGCTTACAAAATTTATCCTCACCCATAATTACTTTGAATTTGACAATGACATATATCTACAGGAGACTGGGACTGCAATGGGAAGCAAAATGGCACCACAATATGCAAATCTTTTCATGGCCAAGCTTGAGAGTGACTTTTTATCCTCTTGTCCTATCAGGCCTCTGGCCTACTACCGTTACATTGATGATATTTTAATCATCTGGACAGAGTCTGAGGAGCAGCTGAAGACCTTCCATGAACAATTTAATCAGTTTCATCCCACCATCAACCTAACACTCAACTACTCCTGCACGGAAATCAACTTCTTGGACACCATCATTAAACTACGGAACAATGAAATACAGACATCCCTGTACAAGAAGCCAATTGACCGTCCAACATACCTGAAATGGGACAGTTTTCATCCAAAACACATAAAAAACTCTATTGTATACAGCCAGGCTATCAGGTACAATCGGATATGTTCCAACAGTACAGATAGAGACAATCACCTTGAGGGCCTCAGAAAAACCTTTTTGAATCAAGGCTACCACCCAAGAACAATTGAAAACCAGATTATAAGAGCCACCAGAATATCAAGAAACCATCTTCTACATTATAAAACCAAAGAAGAGAACAACCGGGTCCCTCTTGTAGTCACCTACAATCCACATCTGGAGGTGTTTAGAGGAGCTGCACGGAAACTACAACCATTACTGCAAAAAGATGCCCGGTTAAAATCTATTTTTCCAGACCCCCCACTTCTGTGTTTTAGACAGCCCCCAAATCTAAGAAGCATCATTGTCAGAAGCTCCCTGTCCTCTCCAACACCAACAGGAACATTTCCCTGCAACCAGAAAAAATGCAAGACCTGTCCATTAATATTGACAACGGACAAGATAAAGATTCCCAGATCACATCAGGACTACAAGATCCCAGGTACGTTCAGCTGCACCACAACCAATGTGGTGTACTTAATTATATGTACCAAATGTCCAACTGGGGGTCTGTATGTAGGGGAGACAGGACAACAGCTCAGGACAAGGATGAATTCTCACCGCCACACAATTAGAGAAAAAAGGATGGATCTACCTGTGGCCAAACATTTTTGTAACCCAGACCACAGCATCATGGACATGAAATTGCTGGTATTGAAAGGAAACTTCAAGTCCCAGAGAGACAGGAGACTATGGGAGTACAAACTTATGATGACCTTTGACACATTCAGAGAAGGAATGAATGTGTCTCATGGATTCATGTCTTTTTACATCAGTTAAAAGATGTGCTCCTCTGACCATCCGAGCGTGTCACAGCCCTGGACCAGACCCTTATCAAAGGACAATAAAACTTTCACACTGAACTGCAGCAGTATTTATGGCTAGAACAGCTTGTCCCCCTGCCATAGAGATAGTTCTGTTTCATATAACTTGTTCCTTTTTTTTTTTTTTTTTTTTTTTTACTGCACTATTCTAAGTCCTGTTGTGTATAAATACGTGACTCTTCAGATTTTGTGTTATACCATGCCTGATGAAGAGACCTGAGTAGTCTCGAAAGCTTGCAATTATTACCATCTTTTCAGTTAGCCATTAAAAGGTATCAACCACTGAGGACTCTCTGTTCTTTTAAACAATTTTTTTATCTCTACTGGCTAACACGGTACAAAGATATATTTTACTTGTATGCAAGATAAACAAACACCCATGCTGGACAGAAAAGACCATAAAACATCAAGTGATAGGGAAAACTTTGAACATTTATAAGGTACCGTCACACTAAGCGACGCTCCAGTGATTCCACCAGCAACCTGACCTGGCAGGGATCGCTGGAGCGTCGCTATACGGGTTGCTGGTGAGCTGTCAAACAGGCAGATCTCACCAGCAACCAGTGACCAGCCGCCAGCCAGCAGCGACGCGTGGAAGCGATACTGCGCTTGGTAACTAAGGTAAATATCGGGTAACCAACCCGATATTTACCTTGGTTACCAGCGCACACCGCTTAGCGCTGGCTCCCTGCACACCGCTTAGCGCTGGCTCCCTGCACTCCTAGCCAGAGTACACATCGGGTTAATTACCCGATGTGTAGTCTGGCTATGTGTGCAGGGAGCCGGCACTGGCAGCGTGAGAGCGGCGGACGCTGGTAACGAAGGTAAATATCGGGTAACCAAGGAAAGGGCTTCTTGGTTACCCGATTTTTACATTGGTTACCAGCGTCCGCAGAAGCCGGCTCCTTGCTCACTGCACATTCAGTTGTTGCTCTGTCGCTGTCACACACAGCGATGTGTGCTTCACAGCGGGAGAGCAACAACTAAAAAATGGCCCAGGACATTCAGCAACAACCGGCGACCTCACAGCAGGGGCCAGGTTGTTGCTGGATGTCACACACAGCAACATCGCTAGCAAGATCGCTGCTACGTCACAAAAGTCGTGCCTCAGCAGCGATGTTGCTAGCGTTGTTGCTTAGTGAGATGTGGCCTTAACTAACAGACACAGGAACAATCTTGAAAGGGAGATGTTCACACTTGCCATATAACACAAGCAGATCAGTGAGTATATACCTGTGTGAAAAGAGAGATGAGTATTATATTCATGCCATGTTTAACTGCATACACTTTGATGATATTGCACTTAGAAAGATATTGCCCACATGCCCCACAGCACACATGCTCTCCTTGAGCCAGATCTGAATATATAGGCAATCTGCCAACATCATCTGTTGGGGTAGAGTCAGGAGACCCCCATACATATCATATGGTCAGCTGGTCCTGCTGAAATTGGCGTAATCAACTAACTTTCATTCAATATGCATGGGGGCCTTTGGAGTACTAGAATCAAACCGTCGTCATTGAGACATTTATCGCATGTCCTATCGATAAGGCCAGGAGCAGAGCAGCTTGTGTGTATTGCATGTTAACGTGTTTTCAGTACTAAACATAGAGAGTTTAAAAATAAGATTAGTTTATCTTATTGAGAGCCCATTTAAGGACAAAAGAATCATGCCAAATTTTAATGTGTCTTCCATTGTATCACAATGGCCCTTTTGGGAGACTTGGTACACCACCATTAGATTGTAAGTCGATGCCACCAAAATGGGCATATTTAGACATTTTTTATCTGTATAGATGCCATAAGTTAAGAATACTGAATCTAAAGAGTATAGCGGGCTTAAGTTACATAAGGTTATAACTGATCGGATGTGAAAGGTTCCGGATGCCATATCAATGACCCTTGATCTGTATTTTTAAATGAGCCCAACATTAAAGACTCCTGTTGCAACATTATAGACATGTTATCAGCCCACTTGTGTTACAGGTCCAGGGCCATACATTTCCTTCATAATATTTATGACCTTCTTCTGATATGTGTAAAGTAGTTGTTATGACGGTACACTTCAGTGGAGCCTTGATTAGAATCTTTGTTTTATACATTCTTGCAGTTTATGTGTTGAAATCCTCCAGTGACAAGCTATGATATTGTACATAAACACCAAGGGTATATCTGCTATCACACAACAGAATTACAAAAACACTCAGGTTTACGATTCAGGATCACCTTTGAAAATGCCGAGCACTTTTTTCTTTCTTAACTTTTCACTGACCACATACGTTTCTGATTAGATTTTATTTTTTTCAATAAAAAAGTTTATGTTTCATGCTCGTGTTGTAATGTGTTCATTTTGTTATTTATATTTTTGCAATTTTTGATATTTTTGCACTTTTAGGTTTTTGATCTTTACTGAAAAAAAAAAAAGTTACATAATTTTATATAGTTTATTTTCATGCTTTTCTTTTTAAATAATCATACTTTTCGATATTTCCATCAATAGAGCTGTGTAATGCTTCTTTATTTATCTATTTTTTTTACTGCGACAACTGTGGAGTACATATGTGATGCCCTGGACTATTCGGGTCGTCACAGGGTTCTGCACAATCTGCCCTCCCCGTGAAGGACTCAAACCCCTATGGTTCTGGGTCTCCATCCTGCAGTTCTGCCTCCACTAGTATTCACAATCCTAGATACACTTTTCACCACACCTGTCAGGCACACCAGTGGGCTGCTTAAGCAGGAATAGGGCTGCCCACCTAGGGGTCAGGCAGGGAGGTGGGAGGTGTCAAGTCAGTTTAGTGGTAGCCCTTGAGCTGTGAGGAGCTCTGAGGGAGCTGGGAGTTGGAGCTCCCAGGGGGAGAAGCAGACTAGGTCGCAGACGGTGGTCTGGACCTAGAGGAGTCGGACCCCCGGTCGCAGGGGATTGAGGCTAGGTGCTTGGAACCCGTTAAGGAGGACGGTCAGCAGCCTGGTCCTATCACTGGTCCAGGACCGAAGGCACGTCGGGGTACACGGACCCTAGCTCGGGGAGAAGCTTCAGGCGACCCGGCAATTAACCTGCGGAGGACAGGGTCTTTATGGACTTTTCCCACCAAGCTCAGAGACCGGGGGCACTAGTGTAACGGGGGGGATAGGGCTTTCCAAACAAGTGGCCCACTGAAATCCCAAGCGTGAGCTCCTGAGAGCAGGCTCCTTCACTTAGCTATAGTGGGAAGCGGGGCCCGGAAAGCTCCAGGTTATCGGGCCACAACGGACAATCTAAACTTTTGTGCCAGGAGGCAGGTTACAGACCACCAGGCAGTGCTGCAGGGGACGGGACCGGACGAGCTCCCCTCGACAGGCAACGGCAGTCAGAGACTTGGTTTAAATAAGAAAGCCGCGGAGACACCATCACGTGTTTCTCAACGCTGGCAGGAAACTAGCCAGGTCTTTCACCGGGAAGGAACAACCACGGGAAGGGCAGTCTCCAGTCAAGGAGACCACCTATACCAAACATGGTATCCATCCACAGACAGCCGTTTCGGGGTATTTGCCCCTCATCAGTGTGGAGTAGGAATCTGGCTAGTGGGGGCAATGCCTAGTAAAAGACTACTTAAGCAAGCATTGTTGACCTTAGGGAGATCAACATATCCACTGCGGAGACACCATCACGTGTTTCTCAACGCAGTGATTCTAGAGCATTGCCCCCTGGGAAGTATGCAAATAAGAAAGCCGCGGAGACACCATCACGTGTTTCTCAACGCTGGCAGGAAACTAGCCAGGTCTTTCACCGGGAAGGAACAACCACGGGAAGGGCAGTCTCTACATCTCTCCAGGAGACAAACACCCCCGCCGTGAGGCATGCTTCCCGAACAAATCCCAATCCTCAGTCAAGGTCAAACCGCTCTACAAGGCCTTGGTACCGCGGCCCTCTGACTCGGGAGGTGGCACTTCTCACATTCTCCTTCTCTCTTTCGGTATGGGCAGCAATCCCCTGTCGTCGCTGATCTCATGTTGCCATCTCCAGGTGCAGCTTGTGCTGTTGTCATTCCCAGTAGGGGGCATCAGTGTCCGGCCTCGCCTCCCTTGCTATGGGTCGTAGGTATACTTCTGCGGCCCCAGCAGCCGCTGGGACGGTGCGTGGCGGCGGAGCTGGCATCTCCACAGGCTCTGCCCTGGCAGAAAAAAGAACCGACTGCTCAGCAACCGGGGGTGCAGAGTCAGGGTGCTCCATATCAGGGTACGGGCCCGGTGATGCGGCCGAGTCTGGTCGGGCCGGTGTTGGGGTAGCCGCTGTCATGGCCTGGTTGTGTGGTTGGATCTGAGACTCTGCAGCTTAATCTCTGTGAATGGGGACTGGAGATTCCGCTGCCGGTGCTAGGGTAGGCAGCTCGGCGTCCGCTGAGGACGAGGGTGACAGTGGCAGAGCGCTTGCGACGGGCGGGGGGGCAGACCAGACCCCGCAGCCATATAGGCTGGGTCAACCGAGGCTGGGTAGCTGCTTACCCGCTCCTCATGTGGGACTTCGATCTCACGGGCTCGCACAGCCATTGCCAAGCTCCTCATCTCTTCCCTCCAATGGTCCAGGATAAAGAGGAACTGCATCCGCATCTGCCTTCAGAGTTGTTCAGTCTCTTGCTCGTTCCAGGTCGCGGTCACTGGAGCAGCGCACTCTGGTAACCAGTCTCGTGCAGCCGCCATCTCGCCTCTGCGGTGCCCAGGAACATTATGGCAGAGTCTTGGTGTCCCTGCTCCACTTCCGCCACTACATGCCGTCACGCCCCCTCGGTTTTCGCCCGCCACTCATTGTCGCGCTGGGGCACTCTGGGAACTTCCATTCCGGTTCCGTCCAAACTCTCAGGACGAAGGGCGGGGCTTCGGCTTCACGCGCTTTTGGTCTGGAAGATGGCATTTTGGCGCCAAAGATGGCGAAAAATGGCTGGAACAAGTCTTCGACATCGCAGCTTCGGTTTTCTAAGGCGCACATCACCCAGGATAGTGGGCCCAGTTCGTATCCTGTTCGTGAAACCAGAAATTTGAGGTGTTCCGCCCCTGCAGCAGACCGAACCGCTCGGATCCGGGGGAGGTGATTACTTGTGGCTCGAGGGTCTCCGGACGCGGGAGCTAGGGGCCACACTCAAATGGAAAAGGGGGTATTTACAGGGGATTGGTATAGTTTGTGATGCCACCTGTGGTGTAGGTAATTGGGAGTACCACCGCTGCCGTTGGGAGTACCCTGGGTGATGGAGTGGGGCAGTAAGGTGAGTGACATTACCCTCCACGGGTAGGGGTAGGCCCCGGGACTCTGGATGGTGATGCGGGGTTTCAGTGCAGGGGTCAGTCGGCTTCTCACTCAGCAATGAAGCAGATGCTGACAACAGCATAAACCAAGTCTCTTAAGCAAGCATTGTTGACCTTAGGGAGATCAACATATCCACTGCGGAGACACCATCACGTGTTTCTCAACGCAGTGATTCTAGAGCATTGCCCCCTGGGAAGTATGCAAATAAGAAAGCCGCGGAGACACCATCACGTGTTTCTCAACGCTGGCAGGAAACTAGCCAGGTCTTTCACCGGGAAGGAACAACCACGGGAAGGGCAGTCTCCAGTCAAGGAGACCACCTATACCAAACATGGTATCCATCCACAGACAGCCGTTTCGGGGTATTTGCCCCTCATCAGTGTGGAGTAGGAATCTGGCTAGTGGGGGCAATGCCTAGTAAAAGACTACTTAAGCAAGCATTGTTGACCTTAGGGAGATCAACATATCCACTGCGGAGACACCATCACGTGTTTCTCAACGCAGTGATTCTAGAGCATTGCCCCCTGGGAAGTATGCAAATAAGAAAGCCGCGGAGTTGTTCCTTCCCGGTGAAAGACCTGGCTAGTTTCCTGCCAGCGTTGAGAAGCCCCCACTAGCCAGATTCCTACTCCACACTGATGAGGGGCAAATACCCCGAAACGGCTGTCTGTGGATGGATACCATGTTTGGTATAGGTGGTCTCCTTGACTGGAGACTGCCCTTCCCGTAATTGTTCCTTCCCGGTGAAAGACCAATAACCAATACCAATACCAATCCCCTGTAAATACCCCCTTTTCCATTTGAGTGTGGCCCCCTAGCCCCCGGGTCCGGAGACCCTCGAGCCACGAGTAATCACCTTCCCCAGATCAGAGTGGTTCGGCACACATACGGTATGACTTTCTTATCACATTTTATTCTTTTTTTAGTGCAGTGTAGAGACAGAAAAACAGTAATTCTGGCCATTTTAAATTTAAATGTTAAATTTAAAAATGTTGGACTGTTCTTAACATATGTGTGACACCCTGGCCTATCAGGTTGTCACAAGGGTACTGTGCAATCTGCCCTTATGCATGGTACCTGCGTCTCCTTGGTTACGGGTCCTGTCCCTTTGGTGTTGCTAAGAACAGGTATACACAAATCCTGAGGAACACTCTGCACCACACCCACTAGACACCCATTGGACAGCCTGAGGGGAATGGGGCCGCCCAGATGGAGGGATGGTAGAAGGAGGGCCAGAAGTGTCAGGTAGTAGTCAGAGAGAGTCGAGCCAGCGGTGACAATGAAAGGTCACGCTGTGGGGCTGGGCTCTTGTACCCGTCCCAGGTGCCGGACGTTGGCCTGGCCTGGAAGGAGCTGGAACCCTGGTCGCAGGGGGTAGTGGCAGGGAGCACAGTACTGCCACAGAGGGCAGTTCGGCGGTCTTGTGCTACAACCGGGCAGGGGCCATGGCACGACGGGGTACGCGGACCCTAGGCTGGGAAGTAGCTTCACGCAGCCCAATAATTTACCTGACGAGGACGGAGTCTTCACGAGCCGTTCTCCACCCGCTCCAAAATCGGGGTACTAGCGCACCGAGAGGGATAGGACTTCCCAAAACCGTCCAGAAAATCCCAAGTGTGAACCCTGAGAGCAAGCTCACTCTGTTAGCCACACGGGTGAGCAGGACCCGAGTAGTTTCAGGTGAAAGTGATCCACATAGAGTAAACACAGTGCCAAGGGACAAGGCTTCAGACCAACCAGCAACGCCAAAAGGGCACGGACCCAGTGTGCTCCAACAACAACTGCAGGGCATTCAGGACTTTGGTTTACCCATTGTTGGTGTCAGAATCCCTGGACTGTGTGAGTACGTTGTGCCCCTCTCCTCCCGTCGGGTCCCCATCTTAACACTTCTGAGCCCCGGGACACCTTCCCCCTGCCCACAGAGGGGTTAACATCACAGCTGCCACCCCAACGCTCCCGGCCACTCCCCCAAACATGGCAGCGGTGGTATCCCTCATTACCACGACCCGTGGGTGGCATGATGAACTCTGTTTTCACCTACCTTTTGTAAATAATTTTTCCCTTTTTCATTTTGAGCGGCGGAGACCCCTCAAGCCACTGCGGATCCGGATCCGAGCAGCCCGTCGGCTGTCGCACATATGTTTATTCGTCTTTTAGAGTATGCTTAAAATGGGTGATTCATAATTTTATGATTTTATATTGTCTTTACATTTTTTAATCTTTTAACTGTTTTCTACATTTGTTATTGGTTACCTTAGGAGACAAACTTGCAATGGCTTGATTGTAAGTACAATACATTGCAATACAGATGCCTTCGGCAGGGCTTTATAATTGTACAAAGATATTATTTATTTTACTCACTTATATAGCGCTATGAATTACACAGTGCTTTACAGATATGATCATCACTGTCTCCATTGGGGCTCACAATATAAAAGATGGCATAGAGGGTTGTCTGCTATGAAAACCCATTAGCACCTTTCATCATGGGGGAGGTGATGCAGTAACAAAGCAAATCAACACTGTTTAAAGCCCCCTTCACACGTTCGTGAAAATCACGCACGTGTTTCACGGACATGTCAAAGGTGCGTTTTCCCCTCCGTGAGCCGTGTTTATGGCACTACGTGTGTTCTCCATGTGTTATCCGTGATAATACACGGAGAACGAGACCTTTCAACTCACCCGTCCCTGGCGTCGCTGTCCGTGGTGCTGAACTTCGGTCTCCAGCCCTGCCGACTCCCCGCTGCTGCTGCTTCCGGCTGCAGTGAAGTGAATATTAAATGAGCATAATGAGCGGCGGTCGGAAGCAAGTGACAGCAGCGGCAGAGACAAGAGGGCTGGAGAAGGTGAGTTAAGATTTGTTATTTTTTTCTCTGACACGTGAGTTTTCTCTGGCGCGTGTCACACGAGACTACATCCGTGTGGTTCGTATGCGGGCCGTGTGACACCCGTGATGCTAGAGAAAACGTGGACATGTCTATCTGTGGAACACATGGACACGCGTATTCTCCACACGTACACACGTTCCATGGCAAAACACGCACCTGTGCGCAGACCCATTGATTTTAATGGGTCTACGTGTGCCCGTGTCTCTGGTATGTGCAGGAACGGACCCAGGCCCGGACTGACCATATGGCAATTCTGGCAAATGCCAGATGGGCCGGTCCCTGTAGTGGGCCGGTGTATCTGCAGTCACCGTCACACTCCTCAGCAGTGTGTGCATGCCGAGCCCACTAGCTGCAGCGGGACCAGGAGGCAGCGCTGTGCTGTGCCGGCCCTGTTGTGGGCTGCTGTGTCAGCGCGGCATGCACTGCTGAGGAGCACGGCGGTGCCGTGCCGGTGACCGCAGCTTCCTCCTTCCTATGCAAATGTATTTGCGGCTTTCAGACATAAATACATTTGAATAGTGCGCCGGGACTGGGCCCCGCCCCCGACGTGCAGCAACGTGATGAGATCAGCACTTTGCTGACGTAATTACAGTGCTGGGGGCGCCGGCACACAGGAGACATCAGGCAGCGGTAAGCACTCCATGGAGGAGCCAAAGAGACAGGTTTTATTAATGGGGATGAGTGGGAAGGGGCTGAGGACACATAACGGGGAATATTTGTGAAGGAACACAGCTTTGTGACAGGCAGAGGGGGAGTGCTGTATTCCGAGGGAGGGGGGGAGGCAGGAGTTTGTAGTGATGGGGTTGTGTAATTTGTGTGTGTACGGGGTGATGGGGGGTGCATTGTATTGTGTCTGGGAGGGGTAATGGGGGGTGCATTGTATTGTGTGAAGGAGGAGGGGTAATGGGGGGTGCATTGTATTGTGTGTGTTTGTGTGAGGGTGATGGGGGTGCATTGTATGTGTGTGTGTGTGTGTGTGTGTGTGCAATGGGGTGCATTGTATTGTGTGTGTGTGTAATGGGGGTGCAGTGTATTTTGTGTGTGTGTGTGTAATGGGGGGAGGGGTAATGGGGGTGTATTGTGTGTGTGTGTGTGTGTGGAGGGGCGCGGAGTCATTAATCGAGGACTAATTAGTGTGATATCAGTGGTATTAGTCCTGAACCTGTCTGCACAGGTACAATCCCCTGTAGTGACTGCAGCGCTTGTAGAGTGATTAGGACACAGGTATGTGGCGGAACAATCCACAAATCAGGGAAGCAAAGAGCAGAAAATACATCAAGGTCTGAAACACACTGCAAAAATGTGTCACATAGTGCCATACAGTACTCACATAGTGCCATACAGTACTCACATAATGTCATACAGTGTCACATAATGCCATACAGTACTCACATAATACCATACAGTACTCACATAATGCCATACAGTACTCACATAGTGCCATACAGTGTCACATAATGCCATGCAGTACTCACATAATGCCATATAGTACTCACATAATGCCATACAGTACTCACATAATGGCATACAGTGCTTACATAGTGCCAAACAGTGTCACATAATGCCATACAGTACTCACATAGTGCCATACAGTACTCACATAGTGCCATACAGTACTCACATAATGCCATACAGTACTCACAAAATGGCAAACAGTGCTCACATAGTGCCAAACAGTATCACATAATGCCATACAGTGCTCACATAGTGCCATACAGTGTCACATAATGGCATACAGTACTCACATATACAAGTGCAGAAATATATTACACATTCACCAAGCGAAAAGTGGGCCTGTGTAACCCCAAATGCCAGGGCTGAATTGTAGTCCCAGTCTGGCCCTGAATGGACCTAACACATACCGGAGACACGTGCTTGTGAAGGGGGCCTAAAGGGAATTTGTCAGCAGGTTTTTGCTCTCTCAAATGAAAGCAGCATGTTATAGGAAAAGAGACCCTGAATCCAATGATGTATCACTTAGATTACTGGCTGCAGCTGTTCTGACATGATCAGAATTTTTAGATTTAGCCCTGAGCTGAGAGCTGTCCTATTCACACCAGGCTCTCAGTAGAGATTGTACATTAACAGTGAGGTGTCAGAGAAGGGGGTGTGCCGGATTGCCGTGTGAGTGACATTGTAGTCCGAGCAATGATAAATCAAATGATAAATAATATATCAAATAAGCAACAGATCGAACCTTAACAAGACAGGCATCCCTGAATTCTCTGTGTTAACCCTTGCAGCATGCTGTCTTCAGATTACATAGCAAGAACCTGCTTACAGATTCCTTTTACCATTTAGATGCCACAGTCAATGGCATATAAGGAGTTAATATGCTGCAATTGGAGCTAGCTGTGATTAGACGTGGGTGGCAACTATATTACACAGTTAGATCGCACTGTGTATGGAGGGACCTCAGCTCCTTAGCCCGCTTCATACACCAAGATCAAATATATGACATACATATACTTTAGAACGCAGAATAAATTTACAATGGGGGGTTAACAATTTTTTTCCTAGTCAAAGGGGTGTGTTTCTACAGAGCCTAGCACAGGCAAAACTGATTGGACATTCAGCTTGTGCAAAAATAAATCCCAAATGGGAACAGATACTTGTACATTTTTTAATACACTTCTGGGAGAAATAACCGAGGAACGTTAAAAAAAAGTATTTATTAAAATAGCCATGTCCGGAAAGCTGGCCGGCCTCTCTAAAGGGCTTTTCAAGATTATAAAAAAAGGCTTTCGTTCCCCCAAAAAAGAGTGCCACATCTGTCCATGGGCTGTGTGAGTTTGCAGCCCATCTCGATTAATGTGAATGAGGCTGATCTCCAATACTCAACACAATTCCAGCTGTGTTTGTTTTACCCCCAAAAATACTGCATTTCAGAGAAAACATACTTTGAAAGTGTTTTGGATAACTACCGTATTTCCCTGAAAATAAGCCCTACCCCAAAAATAAACCCTAGTAGGAGTTTTTAGAAAGGCTTAAATTTAAGACCTACCTCGAAAATAAGACCTAGTCACAGTTCAATAAAGAAGTGGCCATGCAGCTAAAAAAGTTAAAGAATCCTGCAGGACACTTCATTATAGAAAGCAAACACCCCCAAAAGAGAGAAGAAAGAAGAGAGAAGCCCCCGTGATCATACTAGATGCAGACCGGGAGCAATGGAACACTTCAATGACCTGCGGCGGAACGCACACCCACAGATCACACATGTGGCACCCCTAAGGCTTCAGTCACCACAAAGGTACTGCGCCTCAGCCAGAGGTGTGGAATTCCATCCTGGGTATGGAGGAAGTCACCACCGGTTCACGCAAAGCACAACACCGTCACTCAGCAACACCTCATCAAACATGGCAAGGGCGTGATTATACCCGAAGCCAGGCCAGGGGGTGGAGTCTTTAGAGTGGGAACATTCATACAGAGTGTGGAGTGTGGAGGAAGAAGGAAAGGAGACGAGCAGTGGAGGAGTGAAGACTAGAACACTGGTGTTGGTACCGCTCGGCCCGGGCACAGACAGAAGTGGTCATAGAGACCACGGGAGTGCCATAATATCTCGTGGCCTTGTTTCACATATAATCTAGAGTTGGAAGGACTTGGTCGCAACACGAGGACTTGTCCCTAGGCTAGAGGAGAAGAACCTTCGTACTCCACTAGTAAAACCAGCGGCTGAGGGAACTGTAAGCACCGAAGCCAGATCCACACACAAATTTGCTGGAAGGTGACCCAAATGGATCAAGGGATAGATCTTCACGCCACCCAACAGGATCCACGGGCACTGGCACAGGGTTCAGTAAGCAAGGTCGCAAGGCAGGAGGGCGAAGCAAGCGCAGGACGACGAAAAGGGAAGGTACATTTAAGAAAGGTGCACCGGACTCGACCTCCGAACTACCCGGGATCGGCTGGAGCCCATCACAGTAAAACCCCAGCACTCCAAAGGCGGTCACTGGCAAGTTGTGTTACCTTGGAACCTGCTACAGTGAGTAAAAACCTTGAGACTGCAGCTCTGTGTTGCTCTGTTATTCGCCTGCGTCCGCCAGCATAGACTACTACCTCCCCATCCGCCCTGGTGCCCAGCTCTACCTGTGGAGAGGTGCACCATCTAAGCTGCCTCACAATCTGCCCCTGTGTCGCCCTGGGCAAGCCAGGGGACACAGGTCACAACAACACACACACCCCACATTCCCTAACCCACAAATCCTTGTTGCCTTCCTCCAGAGGCTGATGATGCACACCAGGGGATGGGCCAGGCGGTTGGCTCCGCCCACCGAGGAGGTCACAGCTCTGGAGGCGGGAGAAACCAGGAGAACAGTTGGAGTTTGGAGGGAGAAGTGGAAGGAGTAGGAGGTGAACAGAGTGTAGCTCAGGAGGGAGCTAGAGTGAAGTGAAACAACAGTGGAAGTGACAGAAAAGCCTGAAGGTGGTCTGTGGCTGTGTGCCCAGACGGAGTCAGCAAGGTCAGCAGACGGTGGTGAAGGTCTGCAGTGGGACTGTCTGGAGGTTGCTGGAAGGACCACGGAGGCTGTGTGCCCGGGGGTCTGGAGCAGTATACAAAGGGCAGTCAGCACCAAGGCAGGGGCCTTTCGGATCCCGGCAAGGCTTGGAGTCGCCGTAAATTGCCAAATCCGTTAGTGAAGGGGACGTAGATCCCCCAACAAGCAAGTCCTGATTGACGGCAAAGGTCCAACCACAACGGGGAAACACCGCCACCGCCAAGGCACCAGTTTCCCAGGGCCGGCGCCTGCGGGCAAAGTGTGGAGCTCCTCCGGCTCAGATTGTAGTCGGGGAGCGGGTAACCGGTGGGAATCCATCGCTACCAAACAGACATTTCAAAGGTGCAGGGAAGAGACCGTCACCGCTAACTGCAGGGAACCGCAGCACCGTGAACCGTCCGAGGGACCCGTCCAACCAGCCGTTTGTTTACCGAGAACTGTGTCGTGTTTACTGGCTGAGTGAGTACCTCAGTGCCGCAAGGCACAGCGCTGCCCCTGCGCCCCTGCACCCCACTGGGCCTTGGGATCACCAACCCCTACCCACGGAGGGACAACACAACAACTGGCTGCTCTGCCTCACCATCCCCGGGATCCCCATATAGAGCAGCGGTGGTGTACACTCAATCACCACAACCGTGGGTGGCGTCACGGACAATAAACAATCTCCCCAACCAAAATCCCCTTTTCACTCACGGGCGAGGAGTGCCGCTCGAGAAACCCCCGGGATCCGGCCCACCGCTCGAGCCACCACTGAGCAGCAGCAGCCGGACCCGAGCAGTGGGGGTGAGCGTCGTGTGCTGACACCCTCCTCCCCGCCCGCGACACCCCAGAGGTCCCCATCCCGCAGCGGTGGCACCTAACTTGCCGAATACCACAGGTGGCATCACAAATAAACTGTCATCATTCCCTTCCTATTCCTTAAACAACATTACCGCGGCGGCCCAGGAGCAGAACCGCTGCCAGTAATGAGTCTCCCCAAGCCTTGGTGCAGGCATGTCACACTCATCAGATCACACATTCTCCACATCCAGCGATATTGATTGTTTCTGGGCGGCATAAGAACCTGAGGACCCGCGGGTGTTACGAACAGACGACCCAGTGGTGGAACGCATCATAGAGACAAGAGAGCAGAGAGTCCCCTGCTGGCTGGAAGAAAGTGGTATCAACGGATGTGGCGAGTGTGTGCGTGTGCGATTGTATGTGCGATCTCATGAGTGTGTATGAGTTCTGATGTGTGAGTATCGGCCAGAAGGAGGGGAGAATGGTGGGCAGCATGAGGGTTGCAGGAAGACCTGGGAGCCACGCAGACACCCGCTGGTAAATATGATGATCCTGAGAAGGGGGATCTGCATTTTTTTTGGGGGGGGGAGTAAACTTGTTTCCCTGAGAATAAGCCTTCCCCCGAAAATAAGGCCTAATGCTTTCTTCGGAGAGTAAACATATATAAGACTGTGTCTTATTTTCTGGGAAACACTGTAGTCTGAGGCCAGTCTATGCCCTGCTCCTCTAGACTGAGAGAGCTCTCCCTACATGTGTGGTTTGGGCTGTATGAATCTACTGTCAGGTTCCCTTTAATGAAACAGTGCCTTGAGATACCCTGCTGCCCACACAATATGATCTTCCTTGCAAAGTGGCATCGTATATTTAATTTTTGCTTTATGAATTATAGTAGATGTAACTAGATAAGGAATGTGTGTAATTTTTTTTACACACAAATTAATTTTCTATTTGAATAACCTTCCTTGGGTTCTGCTTTAGTAAACACACATACACCTTTCCTCCATTGACTGCAATAAATGGGAGTTAATGGTCATAAAAGTCTTTAGAAAATGATACCGCCCCTCCCCCAGAGACCAGGGGTGACAGGGGCGATGGACACCAAGCCTTATCTGTATGCATGTGGCCTTGCTATCCTGCCTTATCTATGTCACAAGGAGATCAATAAAGCTGTCATTTGTCATTAAAATCTCAGAAATTACAACTAATATTTCACAAGGTATGGTGCCCATACACTTAGATAAATGTCAGCACTGATTTTGGCAGGATAAGCTTACCAACTAATTTGTTTGTGGGTTCATAAATCTCTACCCCAAAAGAGGTTGCGAGTAAAAGAGGGAGCATTATATTGGATTTCAAAAATTAAATTCAAACCCTTTATCTGAATGAGATAAGGCGCTGCCAGAGGTGCCTAGCAAAGGATAATTCCCTTTTCCCTAGTTGAAACACATGACGCTCAGCTGAGACAATCATTCTATTTCCTACCCAGTCCTATGAGGACTTTAGCCAAAGAAGCCAACAGTCAAACATGAGGAGAAATAGAGCTGGAGTGCCAGAGGCTTCTAATCTGCCATGGCTCTTCAGCCTCATTTACATATCAATTCAAACAGTGATTTCTCAATAATGGAGGAACAGACTGGCCATGTCAAAATATCGCTGGACTTTTCTTTGGAAGAGCTACATGTGTATATAAAGTGCCTTGCGAAAATATTCAGCCCCCTTGAATATTTCAACCTTTTCCCACATTTCAGGCTTCAAACATAAAGATAACAATTTTAATGTTATGGTGAAGAATCAACAACAAGTGGGACACAATTGTGAAGTTGAACGAAATTTATTGCTTATTTTAAACTTTTTTAAAAATAACTGAAAAGTGGGGCGTGCAATATTATTCATCCCCTTTACTTTCAGTGCAGCAAACTCACTCCAGAAGTTCATTGAGGATCTCTGAATCCAATCTTGACCTAAATGACTGATGATGATAAATATAAGCCACCTCTGTGTAATGAAGTCTCCGTATAAATGCACCTGCTCTGTCCATAGGACAACAATCAGTCGTACACTGCACAAATCTGGCTTTTATGGAAGAGTGGCAAGAAGATAGCCATTTCTCAAAGATATCTATAAAAAGTGTTGTTTAAAGTTTGCCACAAGCCACCTGGGAGACACACCAAACATTGAAAACCAAGAACAAGACTCTTGGGAGTTTTTGTGACCCATAGATAGATACAACGGTATAATTATAACGAATGTTCAGACTGTTTAATAATTTAATTGATTTTATTTATCACAAAATTCTAGAAAACAGTTCATTATATAATAGATACTGAGTACATATTCAAACACCATAAAATAGATACATAATCCAACCATTGACAAGAAAAAAGTGTGGACACTGTAAAAAGCCCAGGATGGGAAGGGAAACCGGACAGCAGAGCGAACACTGACCCAATCAATAAATGGGTAAGAAGATATATACGTGTTACAAACGTATCTGGAGCACAGGCTCAAGTAAGAATATATAAATATATTCAGATGAAACCAAAACCGAACTGTTTGGGAACAATGCCAAACGATATGTTTGGCGTAAAAGCAACACAGCTCATAACCCTGAACACTTCATCCTCACTGTCAAACATGGTGGTGGCAGCATCATTGTTTGGGCCTGCTTTTCTTCAGCAGGGAAGGGACAGGGAAGATGATTAAAATTGATGGGAAGATGGATGGAGCCAAATACAGGACCATTCTTGAAGAAAACCTGTTGGAGTCTGCAAAAGACCTGAGACTGGGACGGAGATTTGTCTTCAAACATCACAATGATTCCGAACATAAAACAAAATCTACAATGGAATGGTTCACAAATAATAGTATCCAGGTGTTAGAATGACCAAGTCACAGTCCAGACCTGAATCCAATCGAGAATCTGTGGAAAGAGCTAAAAACTGCTGTTCACAAACGCTCTCCATCCAACCTCACTCAGCTCCAGCTATTTGCAAAGGAAGAATGGGCAAGAATTTCAGTCTCTCGATGTGCAAAACTGATAGACACATACCCCAAGCGACTTGCTGCTGTAATAGCAGCAAAAGGTGACGCTATAAAGTATTAACTTAGAGGGGATGAATAATATTGCATGCCCCACTATTCAGTTATTTATTTTTAAAAAAGTTTAAAATGAGCAATAAATTTCATTCAACTTCACAATTGTGTCTCACTTGTTGTTGATTCTTCACCAGAACATTACATTTTTTAGCTTTATGTTTTCAGCCTGAAATGTGAGAAAAGCTTGAAAAATTCAAGAGGGGCGAATACTTTCGCAAGGCACTGTAAATAGTTTGGAGAGTAAAATTCTGTTGACAGATTCCCTTTAACCCCTTCAGCCTGATTTTCACCAGCCATTTTTTTTAAAATTCTTACCAGTATCACTTTATGAGGTTATAACTCTGGAACGCTTTAATGGATCCCAGTGATTTCTGAGAATGTTTTTTCCGTGACATCTTATACTTTATGTTAAAGGTAAATTTAGGTTCATTTTGTTTTATTGTTTATTTGTGAACATATTGGAAATTTGGCAAAAATTTTGCAATTTTCAAACTTGGAATTTTTATGACCTTAAACCAGAGAGTTATGCTGCACAAAACAGTTAATAAATAACATTTCCCATATGTCTACTTTACAGCACCACAATTTTGGAAGCATTTTTTTGTTAGGATATGAGAAGTGTTAATAGTTTATGAGGAATTTCTAATTGTTTTCAACAAAATTTACAAAATAATTTTTTATGGACCACATCACATTTGATGTGACTTTGAAAGGCCTGTGTGACATAAAATATCCCAAAGTGACACCATTTTAAAAACTGCATCCCTCACACTGCTCAAAACCACACCCAAGAAGTTTATTAACCCTTCAGGTGCTTCACAGGAAGTAAAGCAACATGGAAGGAAAAAATGGAAATGTTAATTTTCCCCACAAAAATGTTATTTTAGCCCCAAATTTTGCATTTTTATAAGGGTAACAGTAGAAAATGCACTAAACTTTTTGTTGGGCAATTTCTCCTGAGTGTGCAGATACCCTACATGTGGTAAAAAACCACTGTTTTGGAGCTCAACAGGGCTCGGAAGGGAAGGAGCGCCATTTGACTTTTGGAAAACAAAATTGTCTGGAATCATTAGAAGACGCCATGTCGCATTTGGAGAGTCCCTGATGTGCTTAAACAGTGGAAACACCCCGCATGTGACCCCATTTTGGAAACTAAACCGTTGAAGGAATTTAACTAGGTGTGTGGTGAGCACCTGGAAGCCCCAGGTGCTTCACAGAATTTTATAATGTTGAGCCGTAAAAATGAAAAAATAATTTTTTCCCACAAACATTTTGCTTTTGCTCCAAATTTTTAATTTTCACAACTCTAACAGGCGAAAATACACCCAACAATTTGATGTTCTAATTTCTCCTGAGTACGTTATTACCCCATATGTGGTGGAAAACCAATATTTTGGCACAGGTCAGGGTTTGTCAGAGTTCGGAAGGGAAGGAGTGCCATATTAGAGTGCAGACTTAATTTGAATGGTTTGGGGGTGCAATGTTACATTGGCAGAGCCCCTGACATGCCAAAAAAGCAGACCCCCTACAAGTGACCCCATTTTACAACTGACACCCCTCATTGAACTCATCTAGGGGTGCATTGAGCATATTGATATCACAGGTGTGTCACTGAATTTTATACCATTGGACGGTGAAGAAAGAATAATTTTGTTTTTTTTCACTAAAATGTTGCTTTAGCCCCAAGTTTTTAATTTTTATAAGAGCTATTAAAAAACCCCAAGTACGATACAGTTTGTTGTGTCATTTTTCCTGAGTGTGCCAATGCTCTCCATGTAATTGGGAACTACTTTTGAGGTACAGTGCAAGGCTGAGAAGGGAAGTGTAGCGCCCCTTAGGCTATGGTCACTACAGGGTACTGCAACTGAATTAAGGAGCAGTATCTATCTGGGGTAAGTGACAGGTGGTTTGCCGGTGCTCACACCAATACACATTTCACATGCCGTTAGGTGCCTTCCATACAGGGGGGAGTGGACTGGGGTGGACAGGGAGAGTTAGCCATCCAGTAGTATGGGACTTCCCGATCACCAGGACAACCACTGGCGGCGGGTGCCACATGGGGTATAAGAGGAGGTAGCCATGACACAAAGTGAGCTTTGCTGGAGGGAAGTCCCCTGAGACCAGACTGGGTGCTTATCTTTCCATTGTGGAGCCTTAGGCTTGTGAGCAGGAGCTCAGCCCAGGCTCGTTCTCCCAGTCGCTGGATAGTGAGGACAAACAGGACATTTACACTGATACCGGTAACCTCCTGGAACTTGCACTGGATAACCAGAGACTTACCAGCAGTGAACCAGTACGCTCCGAGGCAATCTCCTAACCAGTGAGTAAAATAGCTGAACTGGAGCTCTTACCTTGTCCTCATTATTTACCGGCGACGCCGTACCGCGCTCCGGCGCCTACGGCCCACTAACTACATCACTTACCCCTTAAGGCCCGGCCCTACTTGCGGAGGACCCAACATTCAGGCTGCCGTTAACATCAGCCCCAGCGGTGAGAGATTGTGCAGTGGCGGTTCCATCTCCATAACCGCAACCCGCAAGTGGCGTCACGATAAAAACTTTATTACATATTCCCCTGTACACAATCCCTTTCAAGCAACCCCCAGGGTTATGGAACCGGGCAACGGCCACTCAGTGACACATCCCAGTAATAAACCGCCGGGGACCGAGTACTTCATAGACCTGGGGCGAGTCAGAAGGAACCCCTTATTGGATTTCAGATTTTGCTGGAGTTGTTTGCGGATGCCATGTGAGGTGCCAAAATAGCAGACTACTCCCCCCCCCACATATTATCTGATCCTCAGCTGCTGTCACTCAAGAAGCAGCTAATTTTAAAAACTTTACTTTTTTGGATTTCAAAACCTAAACATCTTAGCTGCCCACTACAGGTATATAGAGAATCAGCCGGATTATAGCACTGGCTTTAGGTTATATACGAAAATCCTGGTGAGCCTTTCCCTTTAAACCTAATTTTGATATGGTGGAAAATCCTTATAATGTGCACAAAACTAAAAGAATCCTATCCTGCTTTTTTCCCTTTCAGGAGTTTAGAAACCTTGAAGATTATAAAAGTCTGATCACTAGAGATGAGTGAACCCAAGGTTTGGTGTTCGGTGTTCGCACCTAACATGGACTTTACTTAAAAATCAGTGTTCAAGTTTAGAGTTCTGATGCTTTACGTTTGCAAACTCCTTGAGAGAGAATCGTTATGCTCGGGTACACTTGGTGCTCATCCCAGTGAGAACGGCTAGCACTGTGGGTAACAACAGCGTGATCAGATGTAGTGTGCACCAAAGGAAAAAAAAGGAAAACCCCCGCCCACCTACCCACCTCTGAGGGGTAGGTGGGCGGGGGTTTTCCTTTTTTTTTCCAGGTGATTTGTTTATGGCAGACTGCATGCAGCTGGAGACCCGAACTACCCAAATAGTGACTTCCATTCTGGTTCAGATCAAGTCCGGGTCCCAAGCCAAACTTTATCTAAAGTCCGACTGAACCCACCGAACCGAACTTCCATGGGTCCGCTGATTTCTACTCATCCCATAATTGTCATGATGCAAAATTATATATTCTTTGGGGATTATTCCTTATAAATTATCTTAACAATAAAATATTAATTCCATCTCTTCACTGTTAAATGTTACAAAACTTGCTTCAGTAAAAGACTAAGGCTAAGTTCACACATCCTGTGTTTTGCATCAGTCACAATCCGTAGCCTTGAGGAATTACGGAATCCTGCAAAATATTTTGCAGGAATCCTGTATTTCCCCATAGACTTCTATTAGTGACGGATTGCGACTGATGACCCTGCGTTGCATCCGCTGCGTCGCGGTCCGTCGTTTTTGACTGACCGCCGAGCGGGGAGCAACGCAGAATGTAACGTTTTTCGGGCCGTCAAAATTAACGCGCCGCGCAGGAATCCGTCGCCATCCGTCAAGCTTGTAATGCATGTCTATGGTGCTGGATTCCGTCGTAATCCGTCTTACAATGGAATCCAGCGCAGGATTCCGTCATGCTCTACTGAGCATGCCCAGCATGCCTGGCACGCCCACTGGGCTGTCCCAAACACAGACGGATCATGACTGATCCGTCAAAAAACGGACGCACAGCGGATGTAACGGACGCAACTGATCCGTTTTTTCACAGGATTCCTGTGAAAGGAATCCTGTGAAAAACACATCAGTTGCATCAGTTGACATCTTGAAAATGACTGATCCGTTGCTGACGGACCAAGAAAACACTTCTCACATATAAAACCCTCTGGCAAAAACAATTTCTAGGAAAATGATTAATTGAAGATTTATGAAATTGTGTTTATAGATCACTGAAGGAAATGACACCTGTTCCTCCCTTCGGCCAGCAGTCACCTTTCTAACTCCAATATTTGCCTCATGTTTATATGCCCATAGGCTGGTGTCTCCACAACAAGCTTAACTGGAGAGTTGGGTTTGAACATATATAGTACGTAGGAGATGTTCAACGTTAGTTATCAATGATAAAAAGTCTGTGAGGAAAAAAAACTTAATAGTGAATAGGGGGTGATAAATACCAGAGATATTTTTTTTATCTTGCAAAACTGCGGAGATAGAGCACAGACATCACTTAATATAAGTACACAGACATTTATTGCAACTGACAGAACTCCAGCAATGGAGCATAGGGAAACTTAAGCCTTCTATTGAGGAAAGAAAGGGGAAAATAAAAATCCTTGTTGCACTTTATCAATATGTTTCCAATCTAGTATTTTGGCCATCAGTATCTCACTAATTGATTGTTGATATACTAGGACACCTTAGGCCTGTGGGACAGCTCATAGAATCCCACACCTTTCAGTATCACCTCTACGCTGATGATACGCAGAGCTACCTCTTGGGCCCTGATATCAGCTCCTTACTAACCAGAATCCCACATTGTCTATCTGCTATTTCATCCTTCTTTTCTGCTCAAACATGAAAAAAACAGAATTCATCATCTTTCCTCCATCTCACTCTACCATCCCACCTGACCTATACTGTACATCACAGTCCATGGCTGCTCACTCTCCCCAGTCCTGCGTGCTTGCTGCCTAGAGGTAATCCTTGACTTTGCTCTCTCCTTCAAGCCACATATCCAAGCCCTTTCGAACCACCTGCCGACTCCAACTCAAAATTATTTCCCGGATACGTACATTTCTTGACCAAGAATCTGTGAAAACACTAGTGCATGTCCTCATTATCTCCCGCCTGGACTACTGTAACCTCCTGCTCTGTGGCCTCCCTTTCAACACTCTTAGGCTATGTGCGCACTTAGCATTTTTACCTGTGTTTTCGCAGCGTTTTGAATGAAGCGTTTTAATGCCAAAAGGCATGCGTTTTTATTTTCAAGCAAAGTCTATGGGAAATAGGGATTTCTTGTGCGCACTATGCTGTTAAAAACGCAGCAGTTTAGTTGCAGAAATTTTGGCAAAAACTCAGCGTTTAAAGAAGCAGCATGTCAATTGTTTTTGTCATTTTGGCAGCGTTTTGCTAACATTGGAGTCAATGAGAAGTTACAAAACGCAATCTACTTCAAAATTCTAGCGTTTAACATGCTTTTTTGATGCAGAAAACATGCTTTTTGGACCAATTAAATGCATGCGTTTTTGACAAAATATTAATGACATGATATGTTCCTTTACACACACACATAGTCCGACAATTAAATGAATGAAAATCAATAAATAAATGTAATTTTATGCATAAATATTAGCACACAGCTATCATTTACAAAAAATAAGGCATTTTTTATATGATTTTAATATTGATATTTGTTATTATTTTTTTCCTTTTTTATAGTGTTTGTATGTTAAAACTTTATTTAGCATTGTATTTGTAGTCAAAACACATCTGATTTTAAGCAGTTAAAAAGCATGTAAAATGCAGTAAAAATGCGGTAAAATTGCGGTAAAAACGCAAGCGTATTTATAGCGTTTTTGTGGTCAAACCCAAATTTGACAAAAACCATTTCTGCCTGAGAATGCGTTTAGAACTGCAACTACCTTGATGCAAAGTGCGCACATAGCCTTACTCCTCTCCAATCTATCCTAAATTCTCCTTCCCAAGTAATCCATCTCTCCCCTCGCTATTCCCTGGCCTCTTCCCTCTGCCAATCCCTTCATTGGTTTCCCATTGCCCAAAGACTCTGTTTCAAAACACTAACCATGAAATACAAAGCCACTGCAACCTGTCTCCTCCCTACATCTGTGACCTAGTCTCCCGGTACTTATCCTCACAAGATCTCCTTCTCTTCTCCCCTCTTATCTCCTCTTTGCACAATCGCATACAAGATTTCTCCCGTGCCTGCCTCATACTCTGGAGCTGTCTTTACCGCAACACATTATACTCTCACCTACCATGGAAACCTTCAAAAGTAACCTGGAGACCCACATTTTCCGACAAGAGTACAACCTGCAGTAAACCTTAGTTGACCATAGCGTCGAACGACCCGCTCTACCCTCATCTACTGTATCCTAAACCCCTTCCTTGTAGACTATGAGCCCTCAGGGGCAGGGTCCTCTCTCCTCTTGTACCAGTCTGTGCATTGAAATGTTCACGAATATTGTACTTGTCTATGTATGCCCCTTTTTCACATGTAAAGCACCATGGAATAAATGGCGATATAATAATAATAATAATAATAATAATAATAATAATAATAATAATAATACTGATGGACATCTGTTATTTCAGGTCTCCTTACCCCACTTAGGGATTTCTTTGTGCCTTGGGACTACAGGTTAGCAGTAGGTGGAGCTCTTTGGACTTTTTTTTGGCTAGTTTTTAAAGCATATGTTTTGGAGCAATATTTGCATATGTATATGTGTATTTACTGGCGTAGCTATGTTTGGTTTCTTTATTTCGTAGCTGTACTTACTAATTTTTCTTTGGTTTTGAAAGAAATCAGAACAATTGTGCATTGAAAGTGGATGATCTGAGAACCTAATACATTTAAAGGCATTGTCCCGTCAGGATATATTGTCCAGGAAAGCGTAGCAGAGCATCTCCTAGTGTGCAAGATGCTCTGCACAGAGGAATCGTGACAACAGTTTCACGTAACGTGGTGGGGCGTGGAAGACGACCACATTAGAAATGCTCAAAGTTATCCCTTTTCCTATTGACCAACACTGTCTCACTCAGGGATCCTTTAATAAGCATTTGATAGCCGTTGTGTCCAGTAATACAGCTCAGTATTATTCACCTGGTCGCCATGTGACACGTCCTAGTGGTGTCTGTCTTTTTCTCAGACACTGAACATACTGACCCATAGAGTTTCATTGATCTGGACACACAATAGTTTGGCCAGTGTGTCCTGTCCATGAGGGAGTGCTATTCTCATCAGATTTGCAGATCACACTCTGCCATTACAGTGCATGGAGATCTGTATAAAACGGATGACACAGTGGAGATAGACTTTGTCATTCAGAGCGCCATCTGTTCCTAACTGACACATTGTTTAGAGCCAATGGATAAAAAACAAACATTTTCTCCAGCCAAGAAAAATGGTCCGATTATGTTACCCTGACTCTGATCACAGTTGGATGACAGTTTGACGTGCAATCATTTTTTTTAAGGTGTAGAATAAAAAATGGTTTCTCCATCTTTTCCATTCTGTCCATTCGTGTATATGAAACTCGTTAATCATCTGAGTGTGGTCTAATTTTTTTCAAGGACTTGAATGGACGAGTCTGATTCAATTTTCAGAAGCAAATTGTGCATTCTGTGATTTTTTTTCTCCTCACACCACTCAATCCAAGGAAAACATAGGACATGTGCACTGCCTAACTGAATACATTACTCCGATGTTTTAATAAATAGCACTCAGACCGAAAATACGGTCATGTGCACGAGCCTAGAGTCTGAGCTGCACTGAGCTGCAGTACCAGACACAGCCACAACAAAATGATTGGCGCTGTTGCTCATACATAAAAAAGAGCAGAGTCCCCTCAGCTATAAGGCTATGTGCCCACGTGTGTGCGCTCTGCACAGCAGCGTAACGTCGCTGCATGTGCGCTTCAGAGCGCAGCTGAAAAGCTCCGTTCTGAAGCTTCAGTGACTGCAGAATTCGTGCCCTCTGGCCGCAGCCTCTGCCATAGACAGAGCGGGTGCTGCATGCAAAGCGCACGAAAGAAGTGACATGTCACTTCTTAGAACGCAGCGATTTGGCAGCAGCCGAATCGCTGACTTCTAATACGCCACGTGGGCATGGATAATGCACAATCTTTATAGATTATGCTGGGGACGCAGGACACACTGTGCAGATCGCAGCGTAACTGCATGAAAATACGCCATGTGGGCACAGACCCTAAGGGTGCTGGGAATCCGACCTTTGCTGATCTTCATATTGGTAGTGTTGTAGAGAAATTGAAACATTACTGCTAGATTTTCCCAGTATATCGCTGGGGCTCCAATAAGAGAATACTTTGTGATCTTCTCATTGTGTAGTATTAAAAGCAAATGATGACTATGCAGTGTCTGCGGCTACATGGCGACTTTGGCCACAACAAGCTAGTTGCAAGAAGTCCAACCACAGCAGATTTTTTGTATGTTGCTTATCACAGTCGCAGTGCACTCTGGATCGCAATTTGACCTCATTCACTTGTATTGAGTTGCAATGTAGCAGTGAAACATACAACAATTTTTGTGGCCAAAGTCACAGTGTAGCCACAGGGGAAATAACAACTGATTGCTGTGCTGTGAAGCTTATTGCCCGAGGGGACACAGATGTTACAATTAGAGATGACGTGACCAGTGGAAGTTCGGTTTGGCAGGTTCAGCTGGACTTTAGATAAAGTTCGGTTTGGAACCTGGACTTGACCTGAACCCCAATGGAAGTCACTAATTGGGAACCTCGCGTCTCTGCCCACATGCAACCAGCCAGATCACTTCCGAGGAAGGGTGGGTGGGATTTTTCCATTGTATTTATTTCTAATTTTTTTGTTTGATGCACATAACATCCGAGCACGCTGTTGTAACCCCCAGTGTGAGCCGATCAAGCACTGCAAGTGGCTTGCACTGGGCTGAGCACCGAGCGTACCCGAGCACAGCGATGCTCACATGAGTGGCTTGTATTCGTAAAGCATCCAAACGCTGGGGTTTTTTAAAGTCTGTGTTTGAACACCAAACATTGAATCTTGGGTTCGCTCATCTCTAGTTACCCTGCATTTAAGGGCTCATGTCCACTTGTGATTTTCATGTGCGAGTGCGATCCGATAAAACAACGGATTGCACTTGCACCAGTGTTAATCAATGAGGCAATGTCCTCTTGCTTATTTTTCTATGGCATGAATCATGCTCTCGGTGCAATCGCAGCATGCTGCGTTTGGCAGTGAGTCTTGGCTCACGCACCCCCATACAAGGAGCGTGTGAAATATCGCACTGCACTCGCATATTATGTGACTGCAGTGCCGTGCACGCAGAGACAGACACCGGAGGAGATGGGGAGAAAGTGTTCCCTCCATCTTCTCCACACATGTGACGCAATCTCAAAATCGCATCACAGTCGCATGACCCTTGGATGACGCACGCAGCAGAGAGTCATTAGCAGGGGCGTAACGATCGCGGTCGCAGAGGTCGCCACTGCGACCGGGCCCGCAGGGTTATAGGGGCCCGGCAGCCGCTCTGTAGAGCCGGCTGCCGGGCCCCTATGTATAGTGCCACTATGTAGTGGCCGACTGCGCGACCGTTAGGGGGCCGGCCTGTGAGTCAGGGGGGCCCAGTGTCTGCAGGGGGGCAGAGGGGCCCCTGACCTGGAGAGGCCACCAGGCGTTCCTGACCTGCTGCAGAGGAGATGTGCTCCTGCACGGCAGACGGAAACCATCCCTACCAGGACCTGCGATGATGTCACGCCCATGTGACTGTGTGGGAGGAGACACAGGATGCCGGGGAGAAAGCAGGAGAAGATACTTCGAACACATGAGTGGTAATGAGAAAAGAGGGGACATGAGGGGAGGGGCTGCAGGGTGAGTGGGATATGAGGGCTGCAGACTGTGACAGAAGCATGTGAAGGGTGCAGAGTGTTTGA
Organism: Anomaloglossus baeobatrachus; assembly: GCF_048569485.1. Taxonomy (NCBI): domain Eukaryota; kingdom Metazoa; phylum Chordata; class Amphibia; order Anura; family Aromobatidae; genus Anomaloglossus; species Anomaloglossus baeobatrachus. The sequence continues at coordinate 140,280,911 of NC_134357.1, read as the reverse complement.
GAGGGGTAAGTTGGGGTACGGGCAGGGTGAGATATGTGGGTCAGGGTGTGTGTGTGATATGGGGGTGCAGGCTGTATAGGGAGCAGGGTGTGTGACATATGGGGGCAGGGGCATAACTACCGCAGTCGCAGGGGTCAGAAGGAGCTGAGAGGTACTTGTTTTTTTATTTTGCTGGCTGCATGACACATATAGGCCCGGGGAAGCTGCCTGCATGATACATGGAGGCCCTGGTGGAGCTGGCTGGCAGGCTGCATTACACATAGAAGCCCTGGGGGCTGGCTGCATGACACATGGAGGCCCTAGGGGGGCTGGCTGCATGACACATGGAGGCCCTGGGGGGGGGGCTGGCTGCATGACACCTGGGGGGGGGCTGGCTGCATGACACATGGAGGCCCTGGGGGGGCTGGCTGCATGACACATGGAGGCCCTGGGGGGGCTGGTTGCATGACACATGGAGGTCCTGGGGGCTGGCTGCATGACACATGGAGGTCCTTGGGGCTGGCTGCATGACACATGGAGGCCCTGGGGGGGCTGGCTGCATGACACATGGAGGCCCTGGGGGGGCTGGCTGCATGACACATGGAGGCCCTGGGGGGGGGCTGGCTGCATGACACATGGAGGCCCTGGGGGCTGGCTGCATGACACAGGGAGGCCCTGGGGGGGCTGGCTGCATGACACAAGGAGGCCCTGGGGGGGCTGGCTGCATGACACAAGGAGGCCCTGGGGGGGCTGGCTGCATGACACATGGAGGCCCTGGGGGGGCTGGCTGCATGACACATGGAGGCCCTGGGGGCTGGCTGCATGACACATGGAGGCCCTGGGGGGGGCTGGCTGCATGACACATGGAGGCCCTGGGGGGGGATTGCTGCATGACACATGGAGGCCCTGGGGGGGCTGGCTGCATGACACCTGGGGGGGCTGACTGCATGACACATGGAGGCCCTGGGGGGGCTGGCTGCATGACACATGGAGGCCCTGGGGTGGGCCGGCTGCATGACACATGGAGGTCCTGGGGAAGCTGGCTGCATGACACATGGAGGCCCTGGGGGGGCTGGCTGCATGACACATGGAGACCCTGGGGGGGCTGGCTGCATGACACATAGAAGCCCTGGGGGGGCCTGGCTGCATGACGCATAGAGGCCCTGGGGGAAATGGCTGCATGACGCATAGAGGCCCTGGGGGGGCTGGCTGCATGACACCTGGTGGGGCTGGCTGCATGACACATGGAGGCCCTGGTGGGACTGGCTGCATAATACATGGAGGCCTGGGGATGCTGGCTGCATGATACATGGAGGTCTATGGGACTTCATAATAAACTTGAAGGACACCTTATACATAGACTATAGCAGCGCATTATACATGGAGGTCTATGGGGCTGCATTATAATACATATAGGACTATGGGGGCTACATTATAATATATGGAGGACTATGGAGGCTACCTTACACATGGTCTGTGGGGGTGCATTATAAAGCATGGGGGACTGTGGTGCAGTATAAAATATGGAGAACTATGGGAAATGCATTATAATACATGGAGGACTATGGGGGTGCATTCTAATATATAAAGGGTTATGTGGGATCCTTTATACTATATGGAAGGCTATGTGGGGGCCATTATAGTATTTGGAGAACTATATATGAGGGAGGAAAAAGATACAAGTATGGGATGGGAATGTTTTGTGCTGAGGGAAAAGGGCTCTTTCCCATGCTCTGCTATACATCTCTCAGCACCCAGCTTTCCCATGCTCTGCTATACATCTCTCAGCACCCAGCTTTCCCATGCTCTGCTATACATCTCTCAGCACCCAGCTTTCCCATGCTCTGCTATACATCTCTCAGCACCCAGCTTTCCCATGCTCTGCTATACATCTCTCAGCATCCAGCTTTCCCATGCTCTGCTATACATCTCTCAGCACCCAGCTTTCCCATGATCTGCTATACATCTCTCAGCACCCAGCTTTCCCATGCTCTGATATGGGAAAGTTGGGTGCTGAGGGAAAGATGTATGACAGAGCATGGGAAAGCAGGGTGCTGATAGAGAGATTTTAGATCATGGGAAACCTGGCTGCTGTGGGTAAAAGCCAAGTGTCAGCATCATTATCCCGTACCCTAAGTGTTGTGTACATGGAGGGGGGCCCCGGTCCAAAGTTTGCACCAGGGCCCATCAAACTCTAGTTACGCCACTGGTCATTAGCATATCACTTCCGATGCTCTCACATTGGAAATGGTACACAAGTGGACATGAGCCCTAATACATACAGAATAATACATTTTAGGTTGTGTGCACATGATGCATTTTTTGCTGCAGATTTGCTGCAGATTGAGACCCAAATCTGCACGTCTATCTTCATGCCAGCAAAGTCAATGAGAATTCTGAAGTGTTGTGCGCACGTTTCTTATTGTTTACTTGCAGATTTGGTGCTGAAAATAACCTGCAGCATGTCAATTGTTGGTGCGCTGTTTCTTGCGTTTTAGGCCAGGGTCACATTTGTGAGGGTCTCATGCGTAACTCGCACAAGTCTCGCATCGCATCACCCGGCACGGCCGCACACTCTCTGGACAGGAGCATCTCAGCTGCATAGAGATACATGCAACCGACCCGCTCCAGTCAGGAGAGTGTGCAGCCATGCCGGGTGATGTGATGCAAGACTCACGCGAGGCACTCGCAAGTATGACTCTGGCCTTAAGCCTTTCCACCCATTGACTAATTAAAAAAACACATGGCACAAAAACGCACACTTTTTTTAGTGTGTTTTTGACTCGCCCACCCCAGGGCTATGGGACACCCGGTGTCGGGCCGGACAAGTCCAGTGGTGGTCAGTGGTGGCTGGGCCCGGCTCCGTGGCCCTGGTGGGTGTCAGTAAAATATGTGGCTTGGTGAATAAAGTTTGTGTTCGTGACGCCACCTGTGGTCTGCGGCTATTAAGCCGCCGCTGCTGTGTGAGGCCTCCGGGGTGATGTTATGGCAGCAATGGTGGTACTGCTCCCCACAGGTGGAGCGGAGCCCCGGGGACACTGTTAGTGCTCGTGGAAGTCTATGAGGTTGTGTGGCTAACACGGTGCAGGGCCGACAGGCGATGAAAGAACCAGGCATAAACAACAGTCTCTTTACCTTTTCCTCTTTACTTTGGAAACAGTCCAGTCCTGGGAGACCGTTACAGGTGGTGATGGGGATCCGGTCGGCCTGGAAGTACTTGGGGTGATCTTTCTGGCCAGCTGAGTATGAGGCCTACTCCTGTACTTTGCCTTGTTACGATAGGACCCTGCTTCTCTGAATCCAGCAATAGCCCTCTTTGCTGCTGGGACTGAGGGTATGTCCCTTTCCCTCTGTAGCAGGCTGCGCAGGCTCTCTCTCTGGTGCTTCTCTGCTGGAGTCCACACCGGGCCTTGATGCTGCAGCTGTACTTTTGGGATGTTTTTGGGCCAGGTGCTTGCAGCTCTCCTGCCCTTCGGATTCGGCTACCAGGGAGTATGTTTAAGCCCTGGTGGCCACAGACTCCGATGTCCGAGTCTCTCCGCTGCCTCTCAGCTACTCCTGCTTCTCTGGGCCAAGCTACTCTAGCTCTAGGCCCCAGATCCACAGGACAGCTCACTCGGCGTCTGTTCACTTCTACTGCTCTCTACAGACTGAACACTACTTCCTCTCTCAGATCAGACTTAAGGGATGCTCCCTGGAATCCCAGGTTCAGAGCTCCCCCTGCTGGCCGGAGGGAGAACTGCGTTGGATGTTAAACTTGCTGGCCAATGGACCTCCCAATTACCTCCAGGCTCAGCATTAACCCTTTGGGAGGCCAATGCTGTTGTGGCGACCAGGTCCTGGGGCACCACACTCCCCCTTAGTTAAATTCAGTACTCCCGGACTGTGGAAACAAACATAACATGTTACAACATTTCATCCCATTATGGGAGGCGCATTACTTAAACGTTACAAACTTAAACACTACTATAAGAGTCCAGTGTGGCTCCCTGCCGGGTGTCCATTACACTGCTCCATGGGGGACCCGCCGCGATCAAACCCCCAACGTAGGCTCTGGGCGTGCGTCAGAGCATTGTTGACCCCACTCTATGCACGCCGGACGGGTTTTTCTTCAGGGGTGTTGAGCACACAGGTGCTAACTATGAACAATTTAGGTGTTGGCCACCCATAGTCCAGTGGCCCAGTTGTCCATTTACTTAATCACCTAAGACAAAAAGCATTTTATACACAACATTACAGACATTTCACATAACTATTTACATTCTGTTAGGTATTTTATTATCTATGTTCTATACCTTGGAGGGGGCTGTCCCCGGGTGCTACGTTGGGACCGGCGTAGCTCTGGGGTTTGTCCCTGACTACTTGGAGTGTCTGCCCCCCCCCCGTGTTATTGGTAGGCCTAACCCTGACAGGGATGCACGTTGGTTGCCTACGGGAGCTCAGATTCGCCAAGGGTACGGCAGGTTCGCCACTGGCAGGGGGTTGAACCTCCTGTTCCACTGCTGGCGTGTCACCTCGTGTTGGAGCGGACGGTTCTTTAGGTGGATCTGGAACCTCTTCTGTTTCTGGCTCGACCAACTGCGGGAACGTCAAGACTGGTACCACTATGGCATTGTTTATTCGGGTCCAAGTTTTGGGGAATTTTCCAAGGATGGTTTGGATCATCTCTTCCTCTTTTTCTTGACTTTGGGGACTTTCTTGTACTTCATCTACTTCTTTTCGGGTTCTGCACCGTTCAGGGCACGTTTTCAGGCGATCCCGAGAAACTGCTTGATAGGTCCTGGCTTCATCCTTGCTTATGAGGCATACCTTACTATTGTCAAAGTTGGAGGGGATAATGGTGTAGGGCTCGTTCTCCCACTGATCATCCAATTTATGCGTCCTCCGCTTCTTCTTGAGGACTTGTTCCCCAGGTGCTAAGGGAGTTGCTGGGGCTGTTTGATTGTAATGCTGCTCTTGTCTCGTTCTTGCTTGAGACAGGCTCCTCTCTACGCATTCCTGGACCTTACGGTACCGCTGCTGCCGCTCTGTATCCCAATCCTCCATTTCCTGAACCGCCTCAGGTGACACAGTCCCCATCTCAAAGTCTACAGGTAACTTGCCAGGTCTGGCTCGCATCAGGTAAGCAGGGCTGCAGTTGGTCGAATTTACCGGGATATGGTTGTACAAGTCTACCAGATCTGGTAACTTTTCTGGCCATTGGTTTCTTTCTTCCAAGGGTAGAGTCTTGAGCATATCAATAACCACATGGTTCATCTTCTCGCACAATCCATTGGTTTGGGGGTGGTACGGTGTGGTTCTGATTTTCTTACAACCGTACATGTTACAGAACTCTTGGAACACTTCTGCCTCGAATGCAGGACCTTGATCAGTCAGTACCCTTTCAGGGTAACCGTGAGGTCGACAAAAGTAGGCCTGAAATGCTCTCGCTGCTGTTCTGGCTGTCTGGTCCTTCACGGGCACTACTACCAGGAAACGAGAGTAATGGTCCACAATGGTGAGGGCGTACACATAGCCTGACCGGCTTGGTGTTAACTTCACGTGGTCCAGGGCCACCAACTCCAGGGGCTGCTTCGTGACAATTGGCTGTAGGGGAGACCTCTGGCTGGCATCATCTTTTCGCCTCAGGTTACACGGACCACAGTCTCGGCACCACTTCTCGACTGTATTTCTCATGTGCACCCAGTAGAACCGATCACGGAGTAGGGTCTCCAACTTCTTCCACCCGAAGTGTCCTGCGTTATCATGATAAGCTGCTAGGACCATTGGAGCGTCCCTCTGCGTGACCACTATCTGCCAGACAAGTTCATTCGTTCACCAGTTGACATATCTCTTGCAGAGCTTGCCTTGGTAGGTGAACAGTCATCCCCTCTCCTTCCACAACTGCTGGGCTTCTTCTGGAGCATCTGGGCCAAGATGAGTCTCAGCTTGTGCTAGCTTTTCTTTGACCAATCGCACGGCCGGGTCACCATTCTGTGTCTCTTCCCAATTATGGTGGAGTAATGGGTTGACCGAGACCTCGTGCTGGCTCGAGCGCTTCACTCCTACAGCATGCTCACACTGGGAAACACCTTGGTGATGGAAAGCCGGTAACTCTATCTCTTCGAGTTCATCCAGGTCTTCTCCAGACTCGGGTAAGTGAGGCATTCTGGAGAGCGCATCAGCATTGTTATTCTTCTTGCCAGCCCGATACTTGATGGTAAAGTCAAAGTTAGACAGCCGGGCCATCCATCGCTGTTCCAACGCACCTAACTTGGCTGTTGCCAGGTGTGTGAATGGATTGTTGTCCGTGAAGATGGTGAACTTGGCCGATGCCAGATAGTGCTTGAAGCGTTCAGTCACTGCCCAAACAATAGCGAGGAACTCCAGCTTGAAGGAACTGTAGTTTTCTGGATTCCTTTCTGTGGGCCGAAGCTTCCTACTGGCGTACGCTATCACCCTCTCTCTGCCTCCCTGCACCTGGGACAGAACTGCCCCCAGTCCCACGTTGCTGGCGTCTGTATACAGTACAAATGGCTGGCTGTAGTCAGGGTAGGCCAGAATTTCTTCTCCCGTGAGAGCCCCTTTCAGCCGGGCAAAGGATGTTTCTAGTTGGCTGCTCCATTCAAATGGAGGGCTCTGCTTCTTAGCCTGCTTTGGCTGGCCTACCAGGAGATCTTGAAGGGGCGCTGCTATCTTGGTGAAACCATCAATGAACCTTCGGTAGTAGCCCACCAGCCCAAGGAACTGCCGCACCTCCTTCACCGTGGTGGGTCTTGGCCAGTCCTTGATTACGGTGACTTTCTCCGGATCAGGTGCCACACCTTCTGCGCTGACCACATGACCCAGGTACTGTACTTTTGGCTTCAAGAGGTGACATTTGGACGGCTTTATCTTCAGGCCATATTCCGACAAGGACTCAAACACTTCTGCTAAGTCCCTCAGGTGGTCTTCATAAGTCTTGGAGTAGACTATGATGTCATCCAGGTACAACAGCACGGTTTCAAAGTTGTGGTGGCCCAAGCAGCACTCCATCAACCTTTGGAATGTCCCTGGGGCGTTGCAGAGCCCGAATGGCATACAGTTGAACTCGCAGAGGCCCATTGGTGTCGTGAATGCAGTCTTCTCCCTGTCCGCCTCTGCCACGGGAACCTGCCAATACCCACTGGTGAGATCCAAGGTGGAGAAATAGTTAGCTGACTTTAAGGCTGTTAGTGACTCCTCTATTCTGGGCAGTGGATAAGCATCTTTATGTGTAATGCGGTTAATTTGCCTGTAATCTACACACATTCTCATTGTACCATCTTTTTTCTTTACGAGCACTAGTGGAGCTGCCCAGGGGCTACAACTATCTCTGATAACCCCAGCCTCCTTCATTTCCCGTAACATTTCTTTGGCACGCTGATACTGTGCGGGGGGTACAGGGCGGTATCTCTCTTTAATGGGATGATGATCACCCGTGGGGATTTGATGTTTAACCCCTTTCACCTGCCCAAAATCTAGGGGGTGTTTGCTGAAGACCCGCTCGTACTCCTGTACCACCCGGTAAACCCCATGCTTTTGGTGTGAGGGGGTGGAGTCGGTGCCCACATGTAATTTTTGGCACCAGTCTTCCAGCTGCCCCTTGGAGCCATTGTCTTCCGCCTGGTCGGACGGGATCAAGGGTTCCACTGCTTTCATGGTATTGTTGCTGACAGTGTACAGTTTTGCTACAGTGGCGTACCGGGGCAATTTGGCTTCCTCCTCCCCACAATTCAGGACACGGACGGGCACTCTCCCCTTGCGGACGTCTGCTACCCCTCTGGCTATCAGGACTCCAGGTCTACTGTCTGAATACACCGGTTCTACCAAGGCATGGTAGTCCTGACCCTTGAGGCCTATTGCTGCCCGACACCATATCAACATTTCACTTCTTGGGGGTATTGAAATGGGGAGGGGGTCACTTACCCTCACACTGCCAATTTCTCCTCCAGCCAGCTCTACCTGCTGCCTCCTCATCAGGGCTCTGATCTCCCTCTGTAGGGCACGCTGTTGCCCGGAGCTGACAGTTTCAGATGCCTGTTGCAACAAAATTATCACTTCGGCAATACAATTTTCTATCACATTTGTACCAATGGTTAGCAGTGGGTCAGATTCTTTGCGATCAATATCTCACTTGTAGAGACTGCACGGTCTTGGCAAGGGCAGCTACAGTCTTGGTCAGCTCCCGGACCTGCTGTCTGAGCTCTGCAGTGGGATCCTTTTCCAGGGACTGCGCCTCGGCCCCTGCAGCAGCTGGTGTTGCAGGCACCACCCCAGGGGATGTGATAGCAAGAGGCCGGAGGGATACTGGGTCATTCGGTGTAGATTCTCTCAGTACCAGGATGGCCTGGTCCTTAAACTTTGCAAAGTCCAGAGCAGGGTTCTGCAGGACCATGATACGCAGCTGGGTCCTGTGAGCATCTGACAGGAGCCCCTCTATGAACTGCTCAGTTAGGAGTTTGTGTTCTTCACGTACACTCTCTGGGTCCACCTGTTTAACTGCTTTCAGGGCCTCCTGCAAGTTTAAGGCATAGTCCCTTATGCTGTCTGTGGCCCGTTGTTGCACCCAAAGAATCTCATCTTTATTTCTGCTGCGGTGCGGGTGTCAAAAGTACTCTTTAGCTTGGCCAGTATCTGGGTTGCTGTCCCTTTATCTGTATCAGGCCAGGACTTCACTTCACGCTGGGCCGCGCCGGCTAGCTGCCCCATTAATATGCCCACCTTCTGGCTCTCAGTCAGAGGATACACCCGGAACAAGCTGTGCAGACTTTCTCTGAAGTCGCTCAAGGTATGGGACTCCCCGGAGTACTGCGGCAGCCATTCTGCTCCCGGGATGTACGGCATTGTGATCGGCATTACCGGCGCTACAGCGGGGGCTGGGGCGACGGCGACTGGGATTGCTTCGGCTGGCGCCGCGGCGTCTCGGGCTATGGCAGCCACCTGCCCTTCCTCCGAGTCGGACATCTTCCTCCCCCTTAGTGAACCTTACCAGGCTCCGTTCACTTTTCAAATTCCCTTCTGGGTCGCGCGGGGTTAACAGCGCTCTGCTCTGATGGCGCGCTCCCTTCGCGCTCTTTGTCAGGCACGCCCCCCTTCTTCCTGTGCTCAGCGGGGCTAATGGCGGCGGCAGTTTTCAAACAGTAACACAGTCTTTTAGGCACAATTTCTGCAGGCGCACAGTACCCGGTGGGACCGGGCACGAAATCCTGTTCGTGACGCCAAAATTGACTCGCCCACCCCAGGGCTATGGGACACCCAGTGCCGGGCCGGACAAGTCCAGTGGTGGTCAGTGGTGGCTGGGCCCGGCTCCGTGGCCCTGGTGGGTGTCAGTAAAATATGTGGCTTGGTGAATAAAGTTTGTGTTTGTGACGCCACCTGTGGTCTGCGGCTATTAAGCCGCCGCTGCTGTGTGAGGCCTCCGGGGTGATGTTATGGCAGCAATGGTGGTACTGCTCCCCACAGGTGGAGCGGAGCCCCGGGGACACTGTTAGTGCTCGTGGAAGTCTATGAGGTTGTGTGGCTAACACGGTGCAGGGCCGACAGGCGATGAAAGAACCAGGCATAAACAACAGTCTCTTTACCTTTTCCTCTTTACTCTGGAAACAGTCCAGTCCTGGGAGACCGTTACAGGTGGTGATGGGGATCCGGTCGGCCTGGAAGTACTTGGGGTGATCTTTCTGGCCAGCTTAGTATGAGGCCTACTCCTGTACTTTGCCTTGTTACGATAGGACCCTGCTTCTCTGAATCCAGCAATGGCCCTCTTTGCTGCTGGGACTGAGGGTACGTCCCTTTCCCTCTGTAGCAGGCTGCGCAGGCTCTCTCTCTGGTGCTTCTCTGCTGGAGTCCACACCGGGCCTTGATGCTGCAGCTGTACTTTTGGGATGTTTTTTGGGCCAGGTGCTTGCAGCTCTCCTGCCCTTCGGATTCGGCTACCAGGGAGTATGTTTAAGCCCTGGTGGCCACAGACTCCGATGTCCGAGTCTCTCCGCTGCCTCTCAGCTACTCCTGCTTCTCTGGGCCAAGCTACTCTAGCTCTAGGCCCCAGATCCACAGGACAGCTCACTCGGCGTCTGTTCACTTCTACTGCTCTCTACAGACTGAACACTACTTCCTCTCTCAGATCAGACTTAAGGGATGCTCCCTGGAATCCCAGGTTCAGAGCTCCCCCTGCTGGCCGGAGGGAGAACTGCGTTGGATGTTAAACTTGCTGGCCAATGGACCTCCCAATTACCTCCAGGCTCAGCATTAACCCTTTGGGAGGGCAATGCTGTTGTGGCGACCAGGTCCTGGGGCGCCACATTTTTCTGCCAGAAGGTGCAGATTTCATACAAAAAATGCTTACACCAAATCTGCAACATGTGCACATAGCCTAAGGGGTACTTTGCACACTACGACATCGCAAGCCGATGCTGCGATGCCGAGTGCGATAGTCCCTGCCCCCGTCGCAGCTGCGATATCTTGTGATAGCTGCCGTAGCAAACATTATCGCTACGGCAGTTTCACACAGACTTACCTGCCCTGCGACGTCGCTCTGGCCGGCGACCCGCCTCCTTCCTAAGGGGGCGGGTCGTGCGGCGTCACAGCAACGTCACACGGCAGGCGGCCAATAGAAGCAGGGGGGCGGAGATGAGCGGGACGTAAACATCCCACCCACCTCCTTCCTTCCGCATAGTCTGCGTGAGCCGCAGGACGCAGGTAGGAGATGTTCCTCGCTCCTGCGGCTTCACACACAGCGATGTGTGCTGCCGCAGGAACGAGGAACAACATCATAACATCGGTCCTTCCGAAATTATGGAAATGACCGACGCTACACCATTGATACGATTCCGACGCTTTTGCGCTCGTTAATCGTATCAAAAACGATTTACACACTCCGGTATCCACAGTGACGCCGGATGTGCGTCACTTTCGATTTGACCCCACCGACATCGCAGCTGCGATGTCGTAGTGTGCAAAGTACCCCTTACACTTTTTATAAATCCTTCATTTTATTTGCAGAACTGTAGATTTGCTGAAAAAACTGGTAGCAGGAATCAAGTTTCAGGGATACACATAAAGAAAAAAGACCCTAAATACCTTTAGGCTAAATTCAGGTTTGGCTTTAGTTTAAAAAATGGAAATAAAAACTAAATATTTCCTGCAACTTAATTTACTGTACTTATTTACCTAATGACGGCAAATTTACTTGCAGTTAGTATATTTAATTGTCGTAATTTATGTATTCCTCCTACTAAGCTAAAATCAACAGCTTTGTTAATGGCATGGCACATTTTCCAGTATGGTGTGAAGCTGATGCAGAGGAATCAGCAGATCACATAGGCGTGCTGTTTACAGGAGAATGTATGCAGAGCAGTGGAGGGCAGGCCGTGGGTGGGCCATGGTGGGCGATGATGGACGTGATTACGCATGAGCTGAACTGTGTCATGCTGGAACAGAGAGTTCTCAAGTAGTAGAATAACATAAACAGTATGTTCCTCAGCCTGAGACGTTGTAAGGAGGATAAAAGATGGACAAGTCATGGCAAGGCTTCCTCTCCTATTCACGCCACAGAACATATCGACTAATTAGGAGCAAGAAAGGGAAATAAAACACACTCTGAAGCAGAACAAAAACCCTTTCTTTCGTCGTGTACAGATCAAATTGAACTGATAGAATTGTACATTCAGAATATTCCGTCACCGTCTTCTCCAATTAGATTTGTACTTTCAGTATCAAGTAAATTTACTGTCCGGTCCCCTCTGAAGGTACACGACGCATTTCACACTTATCAACTATCGCTTTTACCGATTGGATATGAAATATCAATCTGCATTGAGTTTGATGATGAGAACTCCAAAACAGACAGGCACCTTTGATATGCCTGGCGACATTTCCAGAGAGAAGGATGAAATGTGCTACATTTATTAAGAGGTGCACTTAATTTCTTGCATTTGACGTATCTTGATCTACACAGAATTATGCAGTAGCTAGGAACTGGCGTAGATTTCTGCTAATACTTGGGCAAATTTCTAGCATACAATCTAATAAATATGTCAGCCCGATGTTTCATCACAGATGGTCACCCCACTCACTTTTAACAAAGGTGGCGAGAGCGATGGGAAAAAAAAGTTGCATATTTTTGGACAAAAACATGCAACTTTTTAATTCCCTTGTTGAGATGAATAACCCTTTATTAATACCCCCAAAGTATGATTTATTCTTTGCATTCTGGCTGTACTTATATGCATCATTCGATAGAGATGATTGAAGTTGAGCAAGTTGATTTGCGCTACCGGGGTCTGATGTTCAGTCCGGTCTTCCTTGGTACCCAGTCTTCACTTCTGCGCTTCCTCAGTCCAGCATTCTGGGTGCCTCTAAGGCCCCCTTCACATGTCAGTGATTCCAGTATGACGTCCGTTTTCATACGTACTAGTATCACGGACATACGCAGACCCATTAAAATCAACGGGTCTGCGCACCCATCAGTGTTTTTACAAGGACCATGTGTCCATATGGCGCACATGTGTGTCTGCGTGTTCCGCACAGAAACAAGCCCATTTTTCTCTGGCAGCACTGATATCACATGGACCACACAGTGGTGTGATCAGTGTGACACGTACCGGAGAAAACACGTGTCTTTGCAATAAAATGATTTTCTATATCACCTGTCTCCAGAGCTGCTGTTTTTGGCACTGCTGTCACTTGCATCAGGGCCCGCTTATTATGCTCATGCATATTCACTGCACTGCGGATCCGGAAGCAGCAGTGCCGGAGACAGCAGCACCACGGACAGCAGCGCCGAGGACAGGTGAGTAAAAAGTTTCTGATCTCCTTGTGCTATCACAGATAGCACACGGAGAACATACTTGTACCAAAATTACGGCACATGGAGTGCCAAACGCACCTTCAACATGTCTGTGAAAAATGTGTGTTTTCCACGGACTTGTAAAATAGGCCTCACACAGTGAGAGCATGATATTGTAGGGTATAGTATGTGTCAGAGGCGCCCAGCATACTGAGCGCAGAGTGAAAACCAGCTGCCATGGAAGACCACACTGGACGTTTGACAAGGGTAGCACAAATCAAATTACTCATATCAAGAAATGAGCTAAACCAATTTTATGTTACCTTTATTGCATTCTATAAAAGTAAAGAAGGCAAGCCGTATTGTAGTACCTAACCTAATATACAGTGTGCCCACCCATATTCTGTCCACCGCCATTAACTTGAGAACGGCGGCAGCTATATGCATAGAAGTGGTGTCTAGGTATAGTAAAGTAGCCAAGCACTATGCAATGAAACCACCTATAGCGCCACCTGGTGGAAAACAACGGGGTTAGCATTTTTATCTCGAAAACAGAACGAGATAGAGAAAAAAGTGAATTACAAAGTTGTAGGGCATCAACAATTCAATATGAATCAACACCTTGCATACAGAAATGCTATGATATGAAACCCATGACCCCCCCCAAAGCATTGAATGCTGGTCATGCATATGGCGCTCATTTAACTTTGATGCTCAAAGTGGCCACCATCAGCTGTAATGCACATCTGGACTCTGAACAGCATACTGTATCTTACTGCACGTTGTGCAATATGGTAGGTGACACGTTTGCACAAGCATCTGTGATACGTCATCATAGGTCCTGCAATGTTGGTGGAGGGGTCGCATACACCTGCTGTTTGATGTGACCTCACAGAAAGAAGTCTAATGGGGTCAGGTCAGGTGAGCGTGGAGGCCACTCCACGCAGCCACCATACCAAGTGACTTGTAGGAAGGTCTCCATGAGGTATTGCTTCATGTCCGCAGCCTTGTGAGTTTTACACATTCTAATCACAGCATTTCTGAATGCAAGGTGTTGATTCGTATTGAATTGATGATGCCCTACAACTTTGTAATTCACTTTTTTTCTCTATCTCGTTCCATTTTCGAGATAAAAATGCTAACTCCGTTGTTTTCCACCAGGTGGCACTGTAGGTGGTTTCATTGGGTAGTGCATGGCTACTTTACTATACCTAGACACCACTTCTATGCCTATAGCTGCCGACATTCTCAAGTTAATGGCGGTGGACAGGATATGGGTGGACACACTGTATACAAATTTTACAGGAGATGATAAGGAGAAAATGCGGTTCTTCTGCGCTGGCTCAATGGACGAAAAGGACTCCAAATGTATTGGGTGAAAATATGGTTTATTAGACTAATACATAATTTTTCCATCTAAGCCATTTGGAGTCCTTCTCATCCATTGAGGCAGTGCAGAAGAACCACATTTTCTCCTTATTGTCTGCTATTTCGTTGTGCATCACCCGCGGATCTGCAGCTGCCTGCTATATACACATCAGTTGTTGTGTCACGCACAATTTAAGCTCTGTTCACATGTCCTGTAATCATCCTGCAGAGATCTGTGGGATCTTTTTTATCCGTTGTTAAATAACTGATGTCGGTTGGATTTTTTTTTTTAACATTGAAGTCTATGGAGTACGGATCCATTAACGGATTGCTATTTAGCCATCCATTTTTCTTACATTTAGTAGGGATCATAGTTACATAGTTACATAGTTACATAGGTTGAAAAAAGACCTAGATCCATCTAGTTCAACTTTCCTCCACCAATTATACATTTTGTCACTAAGTCATTTATAACCGACAATGTTGTGTGTACTGAGGAAATCATCCAGCCCTTTTTTAAAAGCTGTTATAGTATCTGCCATTACTACCTCTGGTAGGAATTCCACAGTCTGATTGCTCTAACTGTAAAGAACCCTTTCCTATTTAGCTGCCGGAATCGCTTTTCTTCCACTCGCAGTGTATGTGTGACACCCTGGACCCAGGGGTCACAGGTAACAACACCCACCACACAACACACACACCCCCATCCCTTGTGAGGACACACCAGTCACCCGAAAGGGAGACCTGATGCCTCCCTCAGGGCAAGTAGGGCACACCAGGTGGGCGGAGTCAGGCAGAAAGACACGCCCACCGAAGAGACTACTGTCATGAGGCAGGAAATACGAACAGATTAAGTTGTACAGTGACAGGAGGTGTAGAGGAGCAGAGCTGTCAGGGACCTGGGTTGGAGCCTGGGATTCCCGTAACGTCAGGCAGGCAGACAG
Organism: Anomaloglossus baeobatrachus; assembly: GCF_048569485.1. NCBI lineage: Eukaryota > Metazoa > Chordata > Amphibia > Anura > Aromobatidae > Anomaloglossus > Anomaloglossus baeobatrachus. The sequence goes on along the minus strand of NC_134357.1, from coordinate 140,265,836 downwards.
TGGTGGCCGCCTGCAGGAGTACCGGTACAGCAACCGGCGGAACCGTAGGGACCGGGCCAGGGTTGGAGCCCGCCGGCCCTGAACCGGGGAGTCAACCGTTTACTGGAGCACCAGAAACCGGGTACTCAGACCTCGTCCTAGCTTAGAAGCCACTGAGTATAGGCAAATTAACTGATTGCAGTCTGGACCTCACGGGTTCATCCTCACCCAAAGTCCCGAAAGAAGGCAACAGCCCACCGATACCGGGTGAGAGCCACCGCCAAGTGCCAAACATCCGATGGGCCAGCACCTGCGGGCAACCGAGGGCTCTTCCGGCAGCTAAACGCCGGGGAGCGGGCTACCACTGCCCAGGCAGGGGAGCCGAAAACCACAACAAGAGGTGCAAGGGAAAGGGGCCACCATCAGCCTCACAAGGGACACAAGCAGCCGGCTGCGGGACCCGACCATACCCGAACTTTGGTTTACCAGTGACTCTGAGTGTGAATTAATAGTGAGTACACCAGTGCCATCCGGGCACAACACCACACCGCAGTACGGCACCTTGCACCCCGACAACATCAACGCCCGTCCCGCCGGGCCCCGGGACACACCGCCCCTACTCACGGAGGGGCTGACATCCAGGCTGCGCCTTCAACACCGATCCCGGGAGCCCCCTTCACTCCAGCCGCAGCGGTGGTGCATCCCTTCACCACGACCCGTGGGTGGCGTCATGACCCGTACTACAACAACGCGGCCCCCGGCTGCAAACCTCGTCCCACACCACCACCCCACTGCCTCCCCTTAACAGAGTGACGTGGCCCCCGGTCCGGAGGCGCTCGTGCCATCGACAACCCAAGCCCGGACCTCGAGCAGCTCGGCCCGAGCAGCGGAGCGGCCGAGCCCCTCTCAGGGCGGTACACATCGACTCTTCTGGCGTCACGAACCGGATTCGGACAGTCCACTTACCTGTGGAAGTGCGCCTTAGAAGTATCCATCAGCGGCGTCCTGCCGAAAAAGTTGAAGTTCCGCCATCTTGGCGCGAAAGTTTCCCGCTCGAGTCGTCTTCCCCGAGCAGTGAAGGTGCGAAGGTGAGGCCCTGCCCCCGAAGGAGGAGTACGGAAAGAAAACCAGGGGGTAGGCGGGCGAGGAGGCTGCCTGATGTGACCGAGAAGATAAAAAGGCAGGGACAACAGGACCCTGCATCCACTCTGTTCCTGGACCCCGACAGTGCAGCATGGCGACTCCCGTCCAGCGTCCCGATACCCTGGAACCTGCGCAAGGAACCGCGGCGTGGGTGAAGGCCTGGACAGAGGATGTGTCGCCGCCTCCAGCACCAGGTAAGCTTCCTGGTGGAGCACTGGGCGGCGGAGATGGGGGAGATAGTGGCTGCCGTGCGGGCCCGTGAAAGGATGATGGTGTTGGCAGGGTGGCAAGGCGACCCACGTCCCTATGCCCTTGAGGGGTCGGCCATCGTGGTTGAGGGGCTCAGTCTGCTGCTGCCCACCATACCGCCTCCTCCATTCCCCGCAGTGGTTGCCACTGCTCCTCTACCCGTATCCCCACCCCCGACACCGATGACGGAGCCCGTCCCGGGCGCTCATGGGAAGCTGCTTGGGGAGGCTGGCCCGGACCTGCTGTGGAACCCGGCCACGCTGTGCCCGTTGCCCGAGGGGGCCTGTGACCAGCCAGCACCTAATCACGAGGCCATGCCGGCTGTCCCGGAAGTGACGGCGCCCAAGGGTGCCCAGGCCCCAGCAGTCTGCCCAGCAAAGAAGGCCCAGAAAGCAAAGCAAGTTGCTCCAGGGTCGCGGGCTTCGGCTGAGGTTCCGCGGGGAGGCAGCTGCAAGGCAGCAGAGCCGGCCGCGACACAGCGGTGCTCCCCTCTGAGAGTGCCGATCGTGGTTGATGTGACGCCCTGGGCAAGCCAGGGGTCACAGGTCATAACACCACCACACCCTACAACCCAGATAGGTACACCAAAGCTAACCAAAAATCCTTGTTGCCTTCCTCCAGGGGCTGATGTCCACACCAGGGGGTGGGCCAGGCGGTTGGCTCCGCCCACCGAGGAGTTCACAGCCCTGGAGGCGGGAAAACCAGGCAGTTAAGCGAGGGAAGTGAAGGAGTGAAGAGTCTTAGTGAAAACAGTGAGTGAAGTGGAAGTGAAGTGGTAAAGGAGCAAAGGAGAGGAGTAAAAGGTGGAAGAAGAAGTGACAGTTGAAGAAGCCTGAAGTTGGTCCGGGTGTGTGCCCCGGACTGAGAACAGCAAGGTCAGCAGACGGCGGTGACTGTCTGCAGGAGAGGCTGCTTGGAGGTTGCCGAAAAGACCGTGGACGGGTGGTGGCCCGGCGGTACCGGAGCGGTATACGAAGAGCAGTCAGCACCATTGGCAGGGGCCTTTTGGATCCCGGCAAGGCTAGGAGTCGCCGTGAATTTGCCAAATCCGTCAGTGAAGGGGACCTCTGGGTCTCCCAACAACCAAGTCCCGATTGAAAGCAACAGTCCAACCGTTAGAGAGAGACACCGCCACCGCCAGGGCACCAGTTTCTCAGGGCCAGCGCCTGCGGGCAAAGTAGGGCTCCTCCGGCCCATATCCAAGTCGGGGAGCGGGTTACCGGTGGGAACCCATCCCTACCAACATCATCTTAGGTGCAGGAAAAGGGACCGTCACCGTCAACTACTGGGGAAAAGCAACTGCAGCCGTCTGTGGGAACCGTCTTTCCAGCCGTGTGTTTTACCGAGAACTGTGTCCCTGTCTCAGGCTGAGTGAGTACCACAGTGCCGCAAGGCACAGCGCTGCCCCCGCGTCCCTGCACCCCGTCAAGCCCTGCACCGGCCCCACCATCCCTCATCACCCACCTCATCACTGGGCCCCGGGACAACTACCCCCTACCCACGGAGGGGAGAACCAACAACTTTGCTGCTCCCTGTCACCGCTCCCGGGATCCCCATACAGAGCAGCGGTGGTGTCCACACAATCACCACAACCGTGGGTGGCGTCACGGACAATAAACAATCCCAAAAACCAATCCCTTTTCACTCACGGGCGAGGAGCGCCGCTCGAGTCCCCGGGATCCGGCCCATCGCTCGAGCCACCGAGCCGCAGCAGGCCGCAACAGCAGCCGGACCCGAACAGTGGGAGAGCGCGGCGTCCCCTCCTCCGCCCGCGACAGTTGACACCGGGGAGTGCCGGCTGGGCCTAACCCCCACCGCAGTAGACCCCGGGCGTGCGAATGCCCCGTACTGGGAGGGGCAGCCTAGACAACTGAGCAAGGAGATAGTGGCCAGAGAGAAAAGGAGAGAGGAGGTACTTGCCCGCACCATCAGGGGGAAGGAGCACCTGAGGAGTGCTGGATATTGGATGGTGGCCCTACCTACCAGGGCCAGGTCAGGAGGTTCAACAAGGACAAAGGCTGGGGATTTCTGTACGACCCCGACTTGAATGGAGAAATTTTCTTTTCCCGGCGGGATGTGAATGCCCATCTCCCGTTCGGGCACCCAGACCGCGACCTCCTGCCCGGAGATTTGGTGCACTACACCCGGCACCGAGGAGAAAGGGGCTGGTTTGCCCTGGATGTCCGGAACGGCAGACAGCCCCCTCCTCCACCGTACAGCCCCGATGTGGAAGTGGTAGAGGAGTATCCCACCCATTAAGGAGCTGGTAGCCGTTGCTACTTAAAGGACCCGTCCCCGTTGGGACTTGTGTGAAACCCCAGTTTATCCCTGTTGCATGAGTGACTGCTCATGGACAAGGCCGTGGACTTGCCGGCCACCTAAAAACTTTTGGGCTTGTAAATATTGCCCTACCTGCCACCTTTACATGCCTTCCCGTTCCGTTAGCCTCCGGAGAGGAAGATTGGAGGAAGGACCCACAGCAGAGCAGGCTGGGGTCCGGTCACCACCGGGACCGGTGACCATCCTCCGGGAGCCCTTTGACAACTGCCGGGTGCGCCGCACTGTACCCGTTCCCGCCTGGGTGATCTGGCCATGTTCCTGTTTCCGGACTGGTGAAAAGGGGTGCTGCCCATTTCTTAGGGGCAGCATCAAGGCTAGGTTGTTTGGGTAGAAAAGGCGGAAGGACATGGACCCGTTCCGTTAATAAAGTTATGCAACGTTAAAGTAAAATGCCTCCCATTATGGGAATATATATAAGAATAAGGCTGCACATCAAACTTAGATAATGGTATAATGCCTCAAGCATATGGAAAAATATTGGAATATACAATGAAAAATGCTACTTGCTAATTTGAACATGTGAATAATGAATTGCATACCTGCCATGAATATTAGGAAAAAGGAGATATTTAGCAATCGCATTGATCAATGTAACTGAGCCCCAAGGCCTCGTCAAGGCATATCTCTATATTGGGGTCCCTAGCTCTGTGACCCTAACTGTGTGTCATCTCATTGCAATTAAAAACTGCTATGGGTGGAGAGGGGTAACTAAGGACTTTCTTATATAGGAGATGGAAAAAACATGGCCGAAAGGGGCGGAGCTGTGTTCACATTCAGAAAAAAACTACATATAACTGAATAGGATAACTGAAGTGAGCACTAATATATATATATATATATATATATATATATATGAGTGCAAGCCAAAAATACATACTATATATAAGAATAAGGCTGCACATCAAACTTAGATAATGGTAAAATGCCTCAAGCATATGGAAAAATATTGGAATATACAATGAAAAATGCTACTTGCTAATTTGAACATGTGAATAATGAATTGCATACCTGCCATGAATATTAGGAAAAAGGAGATATTTAGCAATCGCATTGATCAATGTAACTGAGCCCCAAGGCCTCGTCAAGGCATATCTCTATATTGGGGTCCCTAGCTCTGTGACCTTAACTGTGTGTCATCTCATTGCAATTAAAAACTGCTATGGGTGGAGAGGGGTAACTAAGGACTTTCTTATATAGGAGATGGAAAAAACATGGCCGAAAGGGGCGGAGCTGTGTTCACATTCAGAAAAAAACTACATATAACTGAATAGGATAACTGAAGTGAGCACTAATATATATATATATATCCCATTATGGGAAGACCTTCAGTAACCATAGTTTGTGAAAATGTTATTATAATTGTAAGTGTTTCCCGTTTCTTTCCAGTTAAAAGAAAACAAAAATAAACAGGAGTTGGCGGGCAGCCCGCGGACGGTCTGCATTAAACCAAGGGGGAATGTGATGCCCTGGACCCCAGGGGTCACAGGTAACAACACCCACCACAAAACACACACACCTCCATCCCTTGTGAGGACACACCAGTCACCTGAAAGGGAGACCTGATGCCTCCCTCAGGGCAAGTAGGGCACACCAGGTGGGTGGAGTCAGGTGGAAAGACACGCCCACTGAGGAGACTACTGTCCTGAGGCAGGAAATACAAACAGATTAAGTTGTACAGTGACAGTGACAGGAGGTGTAGAGGAGCAGAGCTGGTTGGGACCAGGGTTGGAGCCTGGGTTCCCCGTAACGTCAGGCAGTCAGACGGTGGTGGCCGCCTGCAGGAGTACCGGTACAGCAACCGGCGGAACCGTAGGGACCGGGCCAGGGTTGGAGCCCACCTGAACCGGGGAGTCAACCGTTTACCGGAGCACCAGAAACTGGGTACTCAGACCCCGTCCTAGCTTAGAAGCCACTGAGTATAGGCAAATTAACTGATTGCAGTATGGACCTCACGAGTTCATCCTCACCCAAAATCCCGAAAGAAGGCAACAGCCCACCGATACCGGGTGAGAGCCACCGCCAAGGGCCAAACATCCGACGGGCCAGCGCCTGCGGGCAACCGAGGGCTCTTCCGGCAGCTAAACGCCGGGGAGCGGGCTACCACTGCCCAGGCAGGGGAGCCGAAAACCACAACAAGAGGTCCAAGGGAAAGGGGCCACCATCAGCCTCACAAGGGACACAAGCAGCTAGCTGCGGGACCCAACCATACCCAAACTTTGGTTTACCAGTGACTCTGAGTGTGAATTAATAGTGAGTACACCAGTGCCATCCGGGCACAACACCACACCGCAGTACGGCACCTTGCACCCCGACAACATCAACGCCCGTCCCGCCGGGCCCGGGGACACACCGCCCCTACCCACGGAGGGGGTGACATCCAGGCTGTGCCTTCAACACCGATCCCGGGAGCCCCCTCCACTCCAGCCGCAGCGGTGATGCATCCCTTCACCACGACCCGTGGGTGGCATCACGACCCGTACGACGACAACGCGGCCCCCGGATGCGAACCTCGTCCCATACTACCACCCCACTGCCTCCCCTTAACAGAGCGACGTGGCCCCCGGTCCGGAGGCGCTCGTGCCACCGACAACCCGAGCCCGCACCTCGAGCGGCTCGGCCCAAGCAGCAGAGCAGCTGAGCCCCTCTCAGGGTGGTACATATGTCCCTGGTCCTTGGTATTGTCTTTGGAAGAAATAAGTCATGTGCCAGTCCTTTATATTGACCACACATGTATTTATCCAATTTGTATGAATCAGCTCACCGCATAAAAGCTCAATCCCGATTCCGTCCTGGAGCTAGTGCTGGAGGTAGTGCTGGTCATGTCATTCTCTGTGTCTGCATGATGAAATAAAGATGTGATTCTTTGCCTGAAGAGCTGGACATCCTCTTTTTTCTACATGTATTTATACAAATAAATGAGATCTCCTCTGAGACGTCTTTTTTTCTAAGCTAAACATATCTAACTTTTCCAACCTGTCATCATATGGGAGGCCTTCCATTCCTTGTAGTAGTCTAGTTAACCGCCTTTGAACTGACTCTAACTTCTAATTTTTTTTTACAGGATCCGTTTCAAATGTAAGATAAATAGCAATCCGTTAACGGACCCGTCCTCCATAGGCTCCAATGTTAAAAAAAACGAATCTGGCAGAAATAATGTTGTAAACTGATCTCTGCCGTAACCGTTCTAATGGATGATTACAGGACATGTGAACTTAGCCTAACCCAGGTGACGATATAATACTCTTGTCATTGCCCCAATTTTAACCAGTTAAGAACCTGAACTAAACCTAAAAAAGAACTACAATGATGCAATTTTTAGAAAATCTTTTTTGAAACAGTAAGAATGTATAAAAATGAATAAAATATGTGCACAGCAAGACAAATGATAATGGAGGAACAACAATACACGTGGAGGAGATGTAATGGTAATAATCCCACAATGGCTAATATAAAAAAATAGTGGGGTCAATCAGGATAAAGACAGTAATACTGTACTAATAAATGTCAATTTTGACCATATGAAGTGAATAATTACACCAAAAAAATTATCCCTTCAGAGAAAACCCCACTATGTACAGATGAAATGCCAGATTCAGAAATATAATTGGAGAAAAAGGTAACAAAAAATAGGAAGTTGATCCATACCAAAAGAACACCCTGCATAGCAAGTAAAAACTAGATGGAAATAGGACAACGTGTCTTTAATTATAACAATAATGGACATAATACTGTACTGGCGAGTATTGTAAAATGAGGAATGTAATGTGTGTCAGGAAGTAAAAAAAACCTATCAAATGTGAATAAACGTAAGTACCGTAATGCCATAAAAAAAGATCCAAGTAGAGTAATAAGGGCAAAAGACAGGGATATGAATCCTGACACATAACATGCATATTCAGCAGCAATATACAGACATTGATATATCTCAAATAATTACAGGCTGTATCTTACCATAGAACACCCTGACGCGTTTCGCCGAGGCTTTATCCAAGGGCTCTTATAATTAATTATATCCACTATTGTTATAATTAAAGACATGTTGTCCTATTTCCATCTAGTTTTTACTTGCTATGTGTAACGTCCTGGAGGTGGATTCACTGGACCGTGCACCGGATTCCCCCAGTGAGGCAACCCGGAGCTAACCCCTATACAGAGACTGTCCAATCACCCCACCAGAGGACCTAGATGCACGGTAACCGGAACACTAGGGTTACGGGATCAGAGTCCTTCAGGGATCTTGTACGGGAATGTCTCTGAGTCCAACGAACACCGGAGGCCGGACGGAAGACTTGAACAGGTGCCGGGTAAGAACCGCAGACGGGTTCCGGGTCCAGCGAGACGTGAAGGCTGATGTTACCAGGTGAAGTCGGGGATCGGTGACGGGTTCAGGCTGACGGTAGATGGCGGGATCCTCAGCAGACGGTCACCGGGAGACTTCCTGGGGAATCAGCAGTCAGGACCAGGTTAAGGTGGCAGGACGGGTTCTACGGAAGAGACAGAGTTAAACGGGGGCAAGACACAAAGGGACCTGAACACCTAGCTATGGGAACACGTTGATCAGGCACCGCCCACATGGAAAGGAAGTCCTAATATACCCTGTACCTGTAATTGAACATATCCTGTTTCCGGGACGCTGTCTCTTTAAGAAGAGGTAAGTGAGCGTGCGCCCTAATGCGCATGCGCGAGGCTCATGTGCATGAGACCAGAGCAGAAAGTGGTGCAGGAGATGCAGGGGGACTAGACAGAGTGTCCTGGGTCGCAGGGGGACGCCGGGACCGGCGGGCAGGAGGCACAGAGGACGCAGAGGAGGGAGAGTGAGGAGGGCAGCCGCAGGCAGAAGGACCGGGAACCGGAGCGGTGAGTGACAGACAGCGCTGAGACCCGGGGAGCGTCACACTATGTAGGGTGTTCTTTTGGTATGGATCAACTTCACATTTTTTGCTACCTTTTTCTCCAATATATTTTTGAATGTGGCATTTCATCTGTACATAGTGGGGTTTTCTCTGAATGGATAATTTTTTGGTGTAATTATTCACTTCATATGGTCAAAATTGACATTTATTAGTACAGCATTACTGTCCTTATCCTGATAGACCCCACTATTTTTTGATATTAGCCATTGTGGGATTATTACCATTACATCTCCACGTGTATTGTTGTTCCTGCATTATCATTTGTCTTGGTGTGCACCTATTTTATTCATTTTTATACATTCTGTGAGGTAGCGTGGTCGGCTGCGCAGCAGAAGACACGGGATCCAGGCATTAAGGTTCACAGCACACGGTTTAATGTCCAAACAAAAGTCCACAACAATATACATGTGCCTCTCCAGCAGAGAACTCAGGGAGTTCTGTTCACTCCCTCACACCCGGCACACCTGCCCTTGTTCCTGTTTCCATTTAACCGTTCCTTCAGCCTGTAGGGAAAAAGCATTAACCCTGGAGTGGATCTACTTTCTATCATGGAGTGAGCACAACCGGGGCGAGACATACCGGCCGTCATAGATAACCCCGGTCACAGTCTCACATACCCCCCCCCCTCAGTTCAAGCGTGCGGGGTTGAACTCCTGCCATCAAACACGGGCCGCGGGACAAGGCATCGGCGTTGTCCTGCAACCTACCGGCCCGGTGTTCAACCGTAAACCGGAAGTTCTGCAGAGAAAGGAACCACCGGGTAACCCGGGCATTCCGTTCCTTGGCGGACCTCATCCAGACCAGTGGAGAGTGATCCGTCACCAAGCGAAACTGACGTCCCAGCAGGTAATAGCGTAGGGACTCCAAGGCCCACTTAATCGCCAGGCACTCCTTCTCCACTACGCTATAATTCCGCTCGGGAGGGGTGAGCTTCCTACTTAAGAAGGTGACGGGGTGTTCCTCCCCCTGATCCACCTGTGACAGCACTGCCCCCAGGCCGACCTCCGAGGCGTCAGTCTGTACTATGAACTCCTTCCGGAAATCAGGGTGTACAAGAACGGGCTGTCCGCACAGGACCCCCTTCAGGGCCCGGAAGGAGTCCTCGGCCTGCGGAGTCCAGCGCACCATGACGGACTTCTTGCCTTTGAGAAGGTCCGTCAAGGGGGCTGATAGTCCCGCAAAATCCTTTACAAACCTCCTGTAGTACCCCACGATACCCAGGAAGGCCCTAACCTGCTTCGTGGTCAGGGGTCTAGGCCACTTCTGGATCGCCTCAACCTTGTTAATTTGGGGCTTAATCACTCCTTGGCCTATTACGTAGCCCAAGTAGCGGGCTTCCGTGAGTCCCAACGCACATTTCTTGGGATTGGCTGTCAATCCGGCTGTTCGAAGCGCGTCCACCACCGCTTGTACCTGTTCCAAGTGGGTCTGCCAATCGGAGCTGTAAATAATGATGTCATCAAGGTACGCTGATGCATACGCCTGGTGGGGTTCCAGCACTAAGTCCATCAACCTCTGGAACGTGGCCGGAGCGCCATGTAACCCAAAAGGCAAGACAACATAGTGGAAGAGACCCTCCGGTGTAACAAAAGCGGTTTTCTCCTTGGCGGACTCCGTCAGTGGCACCTGCCAGTACCCCTTGGTCAGGTCGAGCGTGGTAAAATATATGCGCCGTTCCCAGCCTGTCCCCATGTATGCAAACCACCCCCACGGTACGTCCTGTGGCCTTTACTTTAGCCCTTAGGGTTGATCGCACAAGGGTCACTAAGCTTCCGGAATCCAACAATCCTGTAACCGGACATCCATTCACCTGTATTTGGCACAAGTGGGGCTCCGTCTCTGGGGAGACCAGGTCAGCGGTACACACCACCTGAGCATACATTGAACCCCGCCGGGTAACCCCACAATCCATGGGCTCCGTGGTGAGTGGACACTGGGCTTCCATATGTCCCACCCGCTGGCACCGCCAACATCTAATGGGGACGGAAACCCCCTTGACGGGTTGTCGTTTAGGGTACAGAACCTTCCGGACCTCAGGAATGGCGGGCGCGGCCTCAGACGGGACGGTAGGGGACTCCTGCACCGTTGTCAGCGGTGGGTCCGTGGCCCTAGGCTTGGAGGGGCCGGACCGACGGGCGGTACGCAAAGTCTCAGTGTCCCGTATCAAGTCCTGCGTAGCCACATGCCGCTCTACCAGGGACACTAATTGGTCGAGGGTACTCGGGTCACCCTGTCCTACCCACCGTTGAACGGTGACGGGTAAAGTGCGCACAAAACGATCAACTACTACCCTTTCCACCATTTGCGCCGGGCTCAGAGTGTCAGGCTGCAACCACTTTTTTACAAGATGCAACAAGTCATAGGCCTGGGAGCGTACGGGTTTGGCTTCCTCATAGAACCACTGATTTACCCGCTGAGCCCGTACATAGGTATTCACCCCCAACCGAGCCAGTATTTCGGCTTTCAGGGTCACATAGTCAATGGCGTCCTCGGTACAGAGGTCCAGGTATGCTTTTTGGGGTTTCCCCGTCAGATAGGGCGACAATACCTCAGCCCACTGGGGGGTCGGCAGCTTTTCCCGCTCGGCCACCCGCTCAAACACCGCCAGGAACGCTTCCACATCATCCCCCGGGGTCATCTTTTGCAACGCTTGTCTCACCGCTTTCCGGACGCTGCCGTCGTTACCCGGTCCCGGGGTTGTTGCTGCCGGTCCGGCACGGATCGACTTGGCCAGGAGAACCATCTGTTCTTGGTGCCTTTTTTCCTGCACTTGCAAGGATTGCTGCTGACGTTCCAACGCCCGGAGCAGGTGTGCATTGGTCTGTTGCTGCTGTTCATTAGCCTGCTGTTGCTGTGCATTAGCCTGTTGTTCCTGTGCATTAGCCTGAGCCAGCTGCTTTAGTATGTCCTCCATGGCGTCACCGGGTTTTGGCTGTAGTATAGCCGCTCGAATCCAGGACATGTGCTACCGGGTCACCAGGGATGGATGCTACACCTCACCGGGCTGGCATGCCCGCCGATTCTCCACCATATGTGAGGTAGCGTGGTCGGCTGCGCAGCAGAAGACACGGGATCCAGGCATTAAAGTTCACAGCACACGGTTTAATGTCCAAACAAAAGTCCACAACAATATACATGTGCCTCTCCAGCAGAGAACTCAGGGAGTTCTGTTCACTCCCTCACACCCGGCACACCTGCCCTTGTTCCTGTTTCCATTTAACCCTTCCTTCAGCCTGTAGGGAAAAAGCATTAACCCTGGAGTGGATCTACTTTCTATCATGGAGTGAGCACAACCGGGGCGAGACATACCGGCCGTCATAGATAACCCCGGTCACAGTCTCACAATTCTTAACGTTTCAATAAAGATTTTCTAAAAATTGCATCATTGTAGTTCTTTTTTAGGTTTAGTTCAAGTTCACTGTGAACTACTTTGCTATTGTAATAGTATTGGCTTGGTTTTTTGAGTAGTGATCAATATCATAGGTTTGTCCAGATAAGAACCTATTGCGCTTGTTTTCTGCCTTAGTTTCTCCATACAGTACAACCTTTACAGAATTAGCAAAGAAATTGCATGAAATTGACATTTCCATTTGGCTCATTCCCAACACTCTGCTCCATACACAGAATACAGGTTGCTACAATTGGCAGTGTGCACTCTGTAGTTTGAGGAGACTGTACATTTTCTGCTACCTGCAACCTTATTTGGAGCAATTCTGATAATGTATTGTGGAATTGTTATTTAGGCAGTTTCCTAATACACAACTATTGATTCAGCTAAGGAAAACCTACAGTGCCTACAAGTAGTATTCAACCCCCTGCAGATTTAGCAGGTTTACACATTCGGAATTAACTTGGCATTGTGACATTTGGACTGTAGATCAGCCTGGAAGTGTGAAATGCACTGCAGCAAAAAAGAATGTTATTTCTTTTTTTTTTTTTTTTTTTTTAAATTGTGAAAAGTTTATTCAGAGGGTCATTTATTATTCAACCTCTCAAACCACAAGAATTGTGTTTGGTTCCCCTAAAGTATTAAAAAGTATTTCAGGCACAAAGAACAATGAGCTTCACATGTTTGGATTAATTATCTCTTTTTCCAGCCTTTTCTGACTAATTAAGACCCTCCCCAAACTTGTGAACAGCACTCATACTTGGTCAACATGGGAAAGACAAAGGAGCATTCCAAGGCCATCAGAGACAAGATCGTGGAGAGTCACAAGGCTGGCAAGGGGTACAAAACCCTTTCCAAGGAGTTGGACCTACCTGTCTCCACTGTTGGGAGCGTCATCCGGAAGTGGAAAGCTTATGGAACTACTGTTAGCCTTCCACGGCCTGGACAGCCTTTGAAAGTTTCCACCCGTGCCGAGGCCAGGCTTGTCCGAAGAGTCAAGGCTAACCCAAGGACAACAAGGAAGGAGCTCCGGGAAGATCTCATGGCAGTGGGGACATTGGTTTCAGTCAATACCATAAGTAACGCACTCCACCGCAATGGTCTCCGTTCCAGACGAGCCCGTAAGGTACCTTTACTTTCAAAGCGTCATGTCAAGGCTCGTCTACAGTTTGCTCATGATCACTTGGAGGACTCTGAGACAGACTGGTTCAAGGTTCTCTGGTCTGATGAGACCAAGATCGAGATCTTTGGTGCCAACCACACACGTGACGTTTGGAGACTGGATGGCACTGCATACGACCCCAAGAATACCATCCCTACAGTCAAGCATGGTGGTGGCAGCATCATGCTGTGGGGCTGTTTCTCAGCTAAGGGGCCTGGCCATCTGGTCCGCATCCATGGGAAGATGGATCGCACGGCCTACCTGGAGATTTTGGCCAAGAACCTCCGCTCCTCCATCAAGGATCTTAAGATGGGTCGTCATTTCATCTTCCAATAAGACAACAACCCAAAGCACACAGCCAAGAAAACAAAGGCCTGGTTCAAGAGGGAAAAAATCAAGGTGTTGCAGTGGCCTAGTCAGTCTCCTGACCTTAACCCAATTGAAAACTTGTGGAAGGAGCTCAAGATTAAAGTCCACATGAGACACCCAAAGAACCTAGATAACTTGGAGAAGATCTGCATGGAGGAGTGGGCCAAGATAACTCCAGAGACCTGTGCCGGCCTGATCAGGTCTTATAAAAGATTATTAGCTGTAATTGCAAACAAGGGTTATTCCACAAAATATTAAACCTAGGGGTTGAATAATAATTGACCCACACTTTTATGTTGAAAATTTAACTGAGCAACATAACTTGTTGGTTTGTAAGATTTATGCATCTGTTAATAAATCCTGCTCTTGTTTGAAGTTTGCAGGCTCTAACTTATTTGCATCTTATCAAACCTGCTAAAACTGCAGGGGGTTGAATACTACTTGTAGGCACTGGAAGTGATTAAGAGATTTCACCAGCACAAAACTCCAGGCATCTTGTTCTTTAAAATAAAAACTTCTTTATTTTCTTGTCATTAAAAAGTCCATGCTATAATGGTTAAGCCCATGTCAGAGAGGACGCGTTTCGAACATCCAGTTCTTATTCAGTTTGAGAGACTGAATAAGAACTGGATGTTCGAAACGCGTCCTCTCTGACATGGGCTTAACCATTATAGCATGGACTTTTTAATGACAAGAAAATAAAGAAGTTTTTATTTTAAAGAACAAGATGCCTGGAGTTTTGTGCTGGTGAAATCTCTTAATCACTTCCTATGCATATGGACTGGCTCTCCAAATCTCTTCTCCGTGCACAGCCCAGGATTACTGGCTTCCATTGCACAGGTGAGCTGGGCAAAAAACTTTTTTCACTATTCTACTTGTAGGCACTGTATGTGTTAAACAGATTTTATGAAGTGGCGTCACAAAAAACATTTTATTTTTATTTTCCCTTGTACAAATCCCCTGTTAAGTGACCCCCAGGGTCACGGAACAGGGCAAAGGCCTGGGGTGTGTCACAAAAATGACTGATTTGTAAGGGAAATATATCTTTGTACCGTGTTAGCTAATAGAGATAAAAAAATTGTTTAAAAGAACAGAGTCCTCAGTGGTTGATACCTTTTAATGGCTAAGACCATCTTTTCAGTTAGCCATTAAAAGGTATCAACCACTGAGGACTCTCTGTTCTTTTAAACAATTTTTTTGATTTGTAAGGAATATTCCAAATTATAATAAAAGGTGTCGGTGTATAACACGTGAGCCTCTAAAGACATCTCAGGGGGAGAAGAGGAATAGCAGCTAAGGCAACGCTAAGGCCTAAGCCACACGGTGAGAAAAACGGTGCGAGTGGAGTGCGATTAAAAAAATTGCATTCCACTCGGACCAATATTAGCCTGTGTGTCAGCCCTAATTGGACCGAGAAAACAAATGCAACATGCTGCGATTGTAATGTGATCATTGTTTCTCTTGCATGAATTCAATTCAATGGGGCGAGAAAAAAATCGCACTGCACTCGCAGTACACCGGTGTACCGCGAGTGCAGTGCGAGAATGGCAATAGCCAGCTACGGAGGAGAGAGGGAGATAAATCCCTCCTTCCCCTCCTCATTGCCAGCCCGCCTCATGCAGCTGAGGTCCGCTCACATGGTCGGACCTCAGATGCAGGCACACTCGCATGACACTCGGCTCTGCTGTGCTGCCAGAGTGAGCCCAGTGTCATGCGAGGAGATCGCAGTAATCCCCGTGTGGCCCCAGCCTAACCACAAAAATTAACAACTCACATGCCAGGTGGAGCGCCGCTGCTCAGTCTCTACAACATTTCTAAATTAGTAGACCTTTGTAAAAATCACTAAGTTCTTAAGTTTATAGTAGATTCTGTTTCATCAAAATAGCAAAAGTTGTCCACAAACAGTGAATGAATCTCTCATATACGTATCTCCAAATATGACAGCTAGATGATAAATTATATAAAACATAACCTTTAATCACTACATATTAAACATAAACACACAAACAACAAAGTGAGAAAGAGCAAGCGCTTAAAAATCACCTAGATCACATCCCTCTATATGACTGTTATCAGTAATAGGGAATGTTGTGATGTGCGACTTGGGGAGGTTTCAAGTGATATCCTCTAATTACCTCCCCTTCCCCCACAGTACAAAAAGGGATTACCTGTAACATTAACCAAGCAACAACTCCAGTCAACATACAGTATATCATAAATGCCTATGTATAGGGGATACAAGTAAAATATATCTTTCTTAAAGCGGCGGCAAAACAGGGTACTTATTCTGTTCCGCCGCTTTAAAGCGGCGGCCCGAAAAAACCCTGTAGCGCCCCCCAGCGACCGAAAATCTCGGGGGTTTCAGCTACCGGGGGTAGCTGAGACCCCCCAGATTATGAATCGGGGTGTTTTTTTTGGACCCCGATCATGTGATCGGCGGTATACACCGTATACCGACGAACACATGAAAAAAAAAGAAATGGCCGGTAAAACTGATTTCTTTTTCATCTGACATGATCAAACATGTCAGATGAGAAAGAAATCTAACCCCCTAGTGCCCCCAAAGCCCCCGGTACCGGAGAGTCCCCCCACCCCCACCCCTACCCCCACCGGACATCCAAAATGGCGCCGAAGCGCACAGAAAACTGCCGCCGGCGCCGGCTCTGCAGTCATTTCCCTCCGATCTGAAATGATCAAACATTTCAGATCGGAGGGAAATGTCCTCCCCCTGACCCCTCCTCCGGTCCACCGGAGCCCTCTGGTCACCGGAGCCCCCTCCGGTTCTCCAGAGCCACCACCCCCCCTCCCCCCTCCGGAGCGTGGAAGATGGCGGCGCACAGCGCGCGGCCGCCTTCATTCTGCTCTTTCTGCCGCATGTGACACGTCACATGCGGCAGAAAGGTGTCCCCAGGTCCCACTAGGTCACCCCCCATCACCCCCCCCCCCCCCCCAAGCCCCCGGTTATACGTTACCTGTCTGCCGCTCCGGGCCCGCGATCGCCGCCTCCTTCTTCAATGCTGGCGGCGCATGCGCAGACAGCGGCTGTCAGCTGGATCCCTGCAAGCAGGGATCCTGCTGACGTCGCTGATGCACAGGCTCCACTGTGGACCGGGGGAGGGTGAGTGCAGTGATCTGCAGCCACACTCCTCACATGGAGAGGCTGCTGTTCCAGAAAATGGGGGGTACGTTCTGTGAGCGTGCCCCTCATATTCTGGAATGAGGTTACTGCAGGTCACTCTGCCCTAGGTTGGACCGGGGCAGTGTGAGTGCAGTATTCTCAGATTACTGCACCCACACTGCTCATGGAGAGCTTGCTCTTCCAGAAAATGGGGGATACGTTCCCTGAACGTGCCCCCCATATTCTAGAAGATCCAGAGTCGGCGTGGGACCTCCAAAATGGATTACAGCGACCGGAATTTCTTTATTTTCAATAAATTGGTAAAAGAGGAATGTTTCGGGGAGTGTTTTTTCAAATAAATTTTTTTTTTGTCTTTTTTTTTTCTATTACTGACTGGGTTAGTGATGTCGGGTATCTGTTCAGATGCCGTGACATCACTAACCCCAGGGCTTGATGCCAGGTGACATTACAGCTGGTATCAACCCCATATATTACCCCGTCTGCCACCGCACCAGGGCGCGGGATGAGCTGGGGCGAAGCGCCAGGATTGGCGCATCTAATGGATGCGCCACTTCTGGGGCGGCTGCGGCCTGCTATTTTTAGGCTGGGAAGAGTCCAATAACCATGGCTCTTCCCACCCTGAGAATACCAGACCCCAGCTGTCCGCTTCACCTTGGCTGGTGATCTAATTTGGGGGGGACCCCACGTTTTTTTTTTTTTTTTTTAAAAAACGCCTGGGGAGCCCTCCAAATTGATCACCAGCCAAGGTGAAGCTGTCAGCTGTGGTTTGCAGGCTACAGCTGTCTGCTTTACCCTAGCTGGCTATCAAAAATAGGGGGGACCCCACGTCGTTTATTTTAATTATTAATTTTTTGGGGGGCTAAATACAAGGCTAGGCACCCTTTAGTGCCACATGAAAGGCACTAAAGGGCGCCAGCTTAGAATATGCAGGGGGTGGGACGTTATATTTGTTTGACATCTATCCATTCATCCATTGTAGCATTTTACGCTGTGTGCCCACAATCAGGGTTTGCAGCGTTTTGGGCGCAGAGTGTTTTCCCTGTGTCCATAATGCTGCGTTGTGCAGTAGAAGCACAGTGGAAGGATTTTTAGAAATCCCGTGCCCAATGTGCTTCTTTTCTCCGCAGCATAAACCGACCTGTGGCGCAGCTTCCCGAGCCTCAGCATGTCAATTTATGCTGCGGAGATGAGTGTTCTCTGCAGGTAGCATAGAGCTCCACAGCGGCCTGAACCCAAATCGTGGGCTTGGGCAGCTGCGTTCTCCCGTGGACAACACTCACATCTCTGCAGGAGGCTGACACTGTGTACTAGATGCAGTGTCGCTGGATCATGGCCACAGAGCCTAACAGTGAGACATTTGTTGCTACAGCAACATTTTTGTGAAGTACCTGTGGATTCAAAATGCTTACTATACTCCTGAATAAAATCCAGTTTCCAAAATGGGGTCACTTGTGGGGGTTTTCTGATGTATAGGTACCCAAGGGGCCCTGCTAATGTGACATGGTGCGCGCAATTTATTTCAACTTTTCCAGAATTCAAATGGTGCTCCCTCCATTCCAAGCCCTCCCATTTATCCAAACAGAGGTTTTTGGCCACATGTGGGGTATCCCTGTGCTCATAAGACATTGGATAACAACCTGTGGGGTCCACGGTTTGTTGTTGTCTCTTGAAAAAGTGAGAAATTTGATGCTAAAGCAACAGTTTTGTGAAAAAAATGAAAATTTTCAATATGGCAACCTAAGCTTATCAAATTCTGTGAAGTACTCGTGGATTCAAACTGCTCACTATACACCTTGATAAAAGCCTTGAGGTGTCTTGTTTCCAGAATGAAGTCACTTGTGGGGGACCGCCACTGTTTAGGCACCTCAGGGGCTCTCCAAATGCAACCTGGCGTCCGCTATTGATTCCAGCCAATTTTGCAGTCAAATGGCAATCCTTCCCTTCCGAGCCCTGCCATGCGCCCAAACAGTTGATTTCCACCACATATAAGATATCACCAAACTCAGGAGAAATTGCACAATAAATGTTATGCTGAATTTTTTCCTTTTACTCTTGTAAAAAAAAAAGCTACCTGGTTGAAATAACAATTTTGTGGTAAAATTTTATTTTTTTTTTTTCATGGCTCAACGTTATAAAATTCTGTGAAGCACCTGAGGGTTCAGGGTACTCACCAAACATCTAGATAAATTCCTTGAGGGGCCTAGTTTCCAAAATGGGGCCACTTGTGCGGGGTTTCTGCTGTTTAGGTACCTTAGGGGACCTCCAAATGCGACATGGTGCCCGCAATCTTTTTCAGCCAAATTTCCTTTCTAAAATTCAAATATTGCTCCTTTCGTTCCAAGCCCTCCCATTTGTCCAAACAAAGGTTTCAGACCACATGTGAGGTATCACCGCGCTCATAAAAAAGTGGTTAACAAACCTTGAGGTCAAATTTTTGGAATTACCTCTTGAAAAAGTGAGAAAATTGATGCTAAAGCAACATTTTTGAGAAAATTATTAAAATTTTCAATATGACAACGTAACGTTAACAAAATCTGTGAAGTACCTGTGGATCTAAAATGCTCACTATACCCCTAGATAGAAGCCTTGAGGGGTCTAGTTTCCAAAATGGTGTCACTTGTGAGGGATTTCTTCTGTTTAGGTACCTTAGCGGACCTGTAAATGCAACATGGTGCCCGCAATCTATTTCAGCCAAATTTGCTTTCCAAAATTCAAATATTGCTCCTTCTGTTCCGAGCCCTCCCATTTGTCCAAACAGAGGTTTCTGACCACATGTGGGGTATCGGCGCGCTCATAAGAAAGTGGGGAACAAGTTTTGAGGTCCATTTTGTTGTGTTATTTCTTCTAAAAGTGAATAAATTTGGGTTAGAGCAACATTTTTAGGTAAAATTTAATTTTTGCTTTTTTTCATTCCACATTGCTTTTGTTCATGTGAAGCACCTGAAGGGTTAATAAACTTCTTGAATGTGGTTTTGAGTACTTTGGGGGGTGCAGTTTTTAGAATGGTGTCACTTTTGGGTATTTTCTGTCATCTAGGCCTATTGAAGTCACTTCAAATGTGATGTGGTCCCTAAAAAACTGGTTTTGTAAATTTTGATGTAAAAATGAGAAATTGCTGATAAACTTTGAACCCCTCTAACTTCCTAACAAAAAAAAATTTTGTTTCCAAAATTGTGCTGATGTAAAGTAGACATGTGGGAAATGTTATTTATTAACTATTTTGTGTCACAGAAATCTCTGGTTTAACGGTATAAAAATTCAAAAGTTGAAAATTGCTAAATTTTCAAAATTTTTGCCAATATTCAATTTTTTCATAAATAAACACAAAAAATATTGTCCTAAATTTGGTACTAACATGAAGTCCAATATGTGACGAAAAAACAATCTCAGAATCACCGGGATCCGTTGAAGCGTTCCAGAGTTATAACCTCATGAAGTGACACTGGTCAGAATTGCAAAATTTGGTCTGGTCATTAAGGTGAAAATTAGCTCCGTCACTAAAGGGTTAAAAGAACAGAAAGTCCTCAGTGGTTGATACCTTTTAATTGCAACCAATTGCAACCACTGAGGACTTTCACCTGAGTAGTCTCGAAAGCTTGCAATTATTACCATCTTTTCAGTTAGCCATTAAAAGGTATCAACCACTGAGGACTTCAGTTCTTTTAAACAATTTTTTTATGTATAGTGGAGTATTTTTAAAAATCAGTGGTTGCACTAAGTATAACTCCTAAAACAGGCTGCTGTTTAGTAGAAAATTTTAGTGTTATTCATAAACAAATAACATTAAAGATATCTATTTTTGAAAGAATTAGAACAATCTCACCCATTGAGATTGTTCAGAGGTGGTGGAGTCACAGTAGGGCAATGCTATCATGGTCCAACCATCCTCTACAGTGACAAGCAAAAGGGTAACAATGTTTCCAACTTTTGACTTTCAAGCTCCATATCTCACCATCCACTACATGTTTGAGCGTCCACCACCTTCACTTTTTAGACAATTATCTTTCCTATCTCATACATAAATTTGATTTGCAACTATTTAGCATATGATTAGATATGCAGATTCTTGTAATGTCACTGAATTACTATTTTACTCCTTGTGTTTGAAAAATCTTTTTCTTCCTGTATACTACAAATTACAATGTGTTCTCACAATCCCTAATAGCTCAGTGTGTTATTAGGTTGATTCCCATGTAGAAAATCACTGGTTCGGATCTAGGAGCAGCCATGAAGAAGATTTCCCAAGAAAAGAGGAACAAGATCATCCAGCTCATCAATAGTGGTCTCTCAGCCAAGAAAATTGCCAAATTGCACCATGTGAGTGTGACGCCCTGGGCAAGCCAGGGGTCACAGGTCACAACATCACATGCACCCCACATTCCCGGCAGGTACACCAAGGCTAACCTAAAATCCTTGTTGCCTTCCTCCAGGGGCTGATGTCCACACCAGGGGGTGGGCCAGGCGGTTGGCTCTGCTCACCGAGGAGTTCACAGCCCTGGATGCGGGAGAACCAGGCAGTTAAGCTAGGGAAGTGAAGGAGTAAGCAGTGAAGTTTAGGAAGGGAAAGTAGAAGGAGGTGAAGTGGTAGAGGAGCTTAAGAGTAGTGACAGAAAAGGAACAGTTAAGCAAGCCTGAAGTTAGTCCGGGTGTGTGCCCCGGACTGAGACAGCAAGGTCAGCAGACGGCGGTGATAGTCTGCAGGGGGACTGCTTGGAGGTTGCTGGAAGGACCGCGGACGGGTGGTGACCCGGCGGTACCGGAGCAGTATACGAAGAACAGTCAGCACCAGGGCAGGGGCCTTTCGGATCCCGGCAAGGCTAGGAGTCGCCATAATTTGCCAAATCCGTCAGTGAAGGGGACCTCTGTCTCCTAACAACCAAGTCCCGATTGAAGGCAACAGTCCGACCGTGAAGGGGAGACACCGCCACCGCCAAGGCACCAGTTTCCCAGGGCCAGCGCCTGCGGGCAAAGTAGGGCTCCTTCGGCCCAGATTGAAGCCGAGGAGTGGGTAACCGGTGGGAACCCATCGCTACCAAAAAGACTTTACATAGGTGCAGGGAAGAGACCGTCACCGCTAACTGCAGGGAACAGCAGCACCGTAGCCGTCCGAGGGACCCGTCCAACCAGCCGTTTGTTTACCGAGAACTGTGTCGTGTTTACTGGCTGAGTGAGTACCTCCGTGCCGTGCGGCACAGCGCTGCCCCTGCGCCCCTGCACCTCCACAGGCCCCATACCCGCCTGTCCACCATACCAACCCCATCACTGGGCCCCGTGACCACCAAAACCCCTACCCATGGAGGGGCAAACCAACAACTGGCTGCTCCATACCATCACTCCCGGGCTCCCCAGAAAGAGCAGCGGTGGTGTCCACTTAATCACCACGACCGTGGGTGGCGTCACGGACAATAAACTATCCCAAAACCCAATCCCCTTTCACTCACGGGCGAGGAGCGCCGCTCGAGTCCCCGGTATCCGGCCCATCGCTCGAGCCACCGAGCAGCAGCAGCAGCAGGCCGCAGCAGCCGCAGCGGCAGCCGGACCCGAGCAGTGGGAGAGCGCGGCGTCCCCTCCTCCGCCCACGACAACTTGTCGTCACGAACAGGATCTTACCGCTCTGCCGTTGGGTAGAGGTGTGCCTTGTGACCGCCGGAGGTATCCGGCCGGAAAATTTCAGAAGTTGCCATCTTTGGCGCGAAAAGTTCCCGCTTGAGCGTCTTCTTGAGTAGTAGAGGCGCGAAGGCCAAAACCCCGCCCAGAGAGAGGAGGGGCCGGAAAGAGGCTAGAGGGGACGGAATGGCGGCTAGCTGCATGTAGCCGCGGCTATACAGATAAGGACGCTGGGGCCTCACGATCCGCCGACCCCTGCAACGAATGTCCGCTCCCCCTAGCTATGCGGAGGCTACCGAACCGGTGCCCGGGACAGCGGCATGGCTGAGGGCCCGGACGGCAGGGATCTGCCGACACTATCGGAACCAGATCTGCCGGTTGATGGAACAGTGGACTGCGGAGGTGGAGGATGCAGCTGCAGTTGCACGAGTGTATGGAATGGAGGCCATGATGGAGGAGCTGGTGAGTGACCCACGCCCCTATGTCCCAGAGGGACCGGCTGCTGCGGCTGAGGGACCCGGTCTACCCCTGGCCCCCATGCCACCTCTGTCCTCCTTGACCGTGCACCGCGCTGCGCCCGGCCCGTCGGGCGTACACCCCTTCGTGACAGTGGCCGGGAGAGTGGCAAGTCTGGAAGCTGCGGCAACTGGCGGCAACCCGCCTGGCGCAGAGATGGGCGATAGTGATTCCGGGCCTGACACCGAGCCCGTTTCGGAGGAAGATGAAGGAGTCGTCGCTCTGCAGGGCACGGAGGCCACTTACATCCCCCGGAGTGGAAACGACGGGTATCGGGCGGCCCTTCCTCGCCGCGCTTGCTATGCGCTGGAGGGGCTGGTGCCCGTGTTCTTCCACCCAGAGCCGGGTGAGGAGGACGAAAATGCACAGTAAGGGCAGCGGAGCCCCGTTGCACAGTCCCCGTTGGGACTACCAGTGTGTTTGTTTAAAAGTTGAAAATGATGATAAGTGAAATGGAACCGAAAAGTCATCTGATTCTCCTGTGATTGAAACCGGCCGTTGCCGGCACCGTTGTCCCCGTGGGGACCGTTTGAAAAATTTGCATAGGAACTCCTATGGACAAGCCCGTGAACGTGCAGGGCAACCACAGACGCTAGTGGCTTGTAAATAAGTTGTGTTACCGTTACCGTTTCCGCAATTGCCGCCTCCGGAGAGGCAGGTTGGAAGGAGGGCCCACAGTGGAGCAGCCTGGGGCCCAGCCACCATAGGAACCGGTGGCTACCCTCTGGAGGGGAAGGACAGATCCCGCTCGGGTAACTGGTTCAGGATTGGGGTCAAGGGGTGTTGCCTGGGTTTTAGGGGCAGCATCAGGGCCAGGTTACTTGGGTGGGAGAGAGCGGAGACCGTAACCGTTAACCGTTTAAAACCGTAATGTTTAAGAAATGTGCCTCCCGATGTGGGATGATGTCATAAGTTGTATATATGTTACCGTTTTTTATCTTTGCAGAAAAACAAAAGAAAAATAAAACCGGTGTTGGATGGGCAGCCCGAGGACGGTCTGCGTTTTGCTAAGGGGGGATGTGACGCCCTGGGCAAGCCAGGGGTCACAGGTCACAACATCACATGCACCCCACATTCCCGGCAGGTACACCAAGGCTAACCTAAAATCCTTGTTGCCTTCCTCCAGGGGCTGATGTCCACACCAGGGGGTGGGCCAGGCGGTTGGCTCCGCCCACCGAGGAGTTCACAGCCCTGGAGGCGGGAAAACCAGGCAGTTAAGCTAGGGAAGTGAAGGAGTAAGCAGTGAAGTTTAGGAAGGGAAAGTAGAAGGAGGTGAAGTGGTAGAGGAGCTTAAGAGTAGTGACAGAAAAGGAACAGTTAAGCAAGCCTGAAGTTAGTCCGGGTGTGTGCCCCGGACTGAGACAGCAAGGTCAGCAGACGGCGGTGATAGTCTGCAGGGGGACTGCTTGGAGGTTGCTGGAAGGACCGCGGACGGGTGGTGACCCGGCGGTACCGGAGCAGTATACGAAGAACAGTCAGCACCAGGGCAGGGGCCTTTCGGATCCCGGCAAGGCTAGGAGTCGCCATAATTTGCCAAATCCGTCAGTGAAGGGGACCTCTGTCTCCTAACAACCAAGTCCCGATTGAAGGCAACAGTCCGACCGTGAAGGGGAGACACCGCCACCGCCAAGGCACCAGTTTCCCAGGGCCAGCGCCTGCGGGCAAAGTAGGGCTCCTTCGGCCCAGATTAAAGCCGAGGAGTGGGTAACCGGTGGGAACCCATCGCTACCAAAAAGAC
The DNA here is from genome assembly GCF_048569485.1 of Anomaloglossus baeobatrachus. NCBI lineage: Eukaryota > Metazoa > Chordata > Amphibia > Anura > Aromobatidae > Anomaloglossus > Anomaloglossus baeobatrachus. The sequence continues at coordinate 140,241,293 of NC_134357.1, read as the reverse complement.
TTTACATAGGTGCAGGGAAGAGACCGTCACCGCTAACTGCAGGGAACAGCAGCACCGTAGCCGTCCGAGGGACCCGTCCAACCAGCCGTTTGTTTACCGAGAACTGTGTCGTGTTTACTGGCTGAGTGAGTAGCTCCATGCCGTGCGGCACAGCGCTGCCCCTGCGCCCCTGCACCTCCACAGGCCCCATACCCGCCTGTCCACCATACCAACCCCATCACTGGGCCCCGGGACCACCAAAACCCCTACCCACGGAGGGGCAAACCAACAACTGGCTGCTCCATACCATCACTCCCGGGCTCCCCAGAAAGCGTCCAACCACCAGTGGTGTCCACTTAATCACCACGACCGTGGGTGGCGGCACGGTCAATAAACTATCCCAAAACCCAATTCCCTTTCACTCACGGGCGAGGAGCGCCGCTCGAGTCCCCGGTATCCGGCCCATCGCTCGAGCCACCGAGCAGCAGCAGCAGCAGGCCACAGCAGCCGCAGCGGCAGCCGGACCCGAGCAGTGGGAGAGCGCGGCGTCCCCTCCTCCGCCCGCGACATGAGTGCTAAGATAGTTGGAATAATATGAAATTAAGTTCAATGACAATGAAGCAGAAGCGCTGGATTGGCCCTCACAGTCCCCAGACCTCAACCCAATTAAACACCTTGGGTAGAGTTGAAGAAAACGCTGTATACATACCCAAAAGAGTTGACCAGTATGCACCAACAATGGAAATGTGTAGAAGAGACCTGGGATCAGATTCATTCAAGACATGCTTGAATCTGATCGAGAGCATACCCAGAAGGATTCCGGCAGTGTTGAAAGCCAAAGGTGAATACAAAAAATTACAAAAATTAAAATTTAGATTTTTTTTAGGAGCAAAACAGTAACAATGCAGTGACATGACAAGAATCTGCATAACTACAATAATCATATACTAAATAGTTGCATGTCAAATGTATGAGATAGCCAAGATGATTGTCTATAAAATGAAGAGGTAGTCTCACACTGAAAGCTGTAGTGGATGGTGAGGTATGGAGTTGAAAGTCAAAAGTTCAAAATATTGTTACCCTTTTGCTTGTCATTGTGTGTTGAGTGGATATTGCTGATCCTATTAAAACTAGCAAGTTAGCCCTATAAACCCAAAGACTTCCGGCTTTATAAGGGCCCTCCACGTCTGATCCAGTGGCACTTGTGGCCCTATTCATTTCCTATGTGCCTCTCAACGTATTTCCTCTGCTAGGATTCATCAGGGGAATTGCTCAAAGACTCAAAAAGTCCATAAGGTATTTGAATCTATGGGGCACTTTGCACACTGCGACATCGCAGGTGCGATGTCGGTGGGGTCAAATTGAAAGTGACGCACATCCGGCATCGCATGCGACATCGCAGTGTGTAAAGCCTGGATGATACGATTAACGAGCGCAAAAGCGTCGTAATCGTATCATCGGTACAGCGTCGGCGTAATCCATAATTACGCTGACGCAATGGTCCGATGTTGTTCCTCGCTCCTGCGGCAGCACACATCGCTGTGTGTGAAGTCGCAGGAGCGAGGAACATCTCCTACCGGCCTCACTGCGGCTTCCGTAGGATATGCGGAAGGAAGGAGGTGGGCAGGATGTTTACGTCCTGCTCATCTCCGCCCCTCCGCTCTGATTGGCCGCCTACCGTGTGACGTCGCAGTGACGCCGCACGACCCGCCCCCTTAACAAGGAGGCGAGTCGCCGGCCACAGGGACGTCGCACGGCAGGTGAGTGTGTGTGTGAAGCTGGCGTAGCGATAACTTTCGCTACGCCAGCTATCACCACATATCGCTGCTGCGACGGGGGCGGGCACTATTCCACTCGGCATCGCAGCATCGGCCTGCGATGTCGTAGTGTGCAAAGCCCGCCTATGGCTAGACCAAGATTACTTAATCCCTTCACCTTCAGTGCCGTCCCACATAAGGGATTGTTATTTATAGCCATTTTCAAACATCTTTTTCAAACATCTATTTCAAGCTAAGCGCTATAGGATTGTCATGATCGTCTCCCTGTATGTTGAAATCAGTGATAGCCTTTGTACTGGAGCCTCTCAGCTGGCTCCTTTCATTTAGGCTATGTTCATACTGGCTATTTTTGCAGCGTTTTTGCAGCGTTTTTGCAGTGTTTTTTAGCTACAGATTTGCCTTGGTTTTATGCAAATCATGCTAAGGCTATGTGCACACTAGAAAAAGGATTTTTCTTAAGAAATTTCTTAAGAAAATTTCTTGAGAGTGAAGGATTAGCTCACCTGCGTTAAAAAACGCACCAAAAACGCACCTGCGTTTTTACCGCGATTTGGTGCATTTTCGGTGCGTTTTTACCGCTTGTTGCTCCCTGCGTTATTATCTATGTTAACTAACGCAGTTAGCTGCAGAAAAGAAGTGACATGCTCATTCTTTTTCTTAAGAAAATCTACTGAAAGAATTTTCTTAAGAAAAAAATGCAATGTGCGCACAGCTATTTTTTTTTGCCATAGGTTTGGCTGGGGAATGTCTGCAGAAAGGTTACTAGAATTTCTCAAGAAATTTCTGCAGCAAAAACGCACCAAAAACACAGGTAAAAAACGCAGTGTGTGAACACAGCCTAATAAAATGCTGCTTTTTACAGTCCCTGCAAAGTCTATTAGATTTCTGAAATCTCATGCACATGTGAAGCCCCACCAGTGTTGTGTCGGTGCATTACCTTCAGGGACTCCACGCAGCTGGATCTTGTCACAGGTAGGAGATCTTCTTTTAGGATTGTCGTGACGCCACTCTCAGAATTGCGGTCAGTGGGGACCGCCACTGCAGGTTAAGGGATGCCTGGGGCTGATGGTGGGTGCAGCCAGTTGTAATAGCCTCCTGAGAGTGAGGCAAGCCCCAGGGCCCTGTGTAGGTGTGTAGAACCACAAGGCGCAGAATAACTCCACACAAGCAGAATGTCTTTCAGGGGTTTTACTCACTGTTGATGGCAGGGTGAGTAACCCGGGCGTAGCTGGGATGAACCAGGCTGGAACCAGGTATCCTTCAGGCTGACTGATGAGGGTGGCTACCGACTCGCCTTCCTTAGCCCTTCTGTGGTTTGTGGTAACCCCGACTTTTAGTCCCTATGGGGGTCACCCAGGGAAGTAGCTGCTCCCCTCGTTTGTTTGCCGTTTGCTTGTCGCCTGGACCAGATCACTCCAGCTGCTTGCCTCCTGTGAACTATGGGCCCTAACTGTGGCTACGTGGCTGCGGCTTTTGTGGTGTTGTGGCGTGGGCTTTAAGGGCCCCACACCGGCAGGTTTAGCAAGGAAAGGTGGATCTATCCCCGCACCGGGATCTGCCGCCCGTTTGGGCCTGGTACTCCCTGACAGTCTCCTTACTTTCCACTACACTGCTCTCTCTCCAGCTGTGTGTGGTGTTCGGGCAGCACTCCCAGGTGACCGTTCTCCCCCGTCGGTAGTCACTGCGCGGACGCTGTTAGACTGTAACAGCTCCAGGGTCTGCTTCTGCTCTTCCTGGACTGCACACTAAACTGGCTCACTCGTGGGACCTGCACTGCTGCTCCTGTCTGAGCTCCACTTCCATGCTCCTCACTCCTCCACACTCTGCTTCAGACTGTTTACTCCTCCTTCTCTTTTCCCCTTGTGCCTGCCTACGCCACCTAGCAACCAGGCTCTCTACCACACCCCTTGAGTGGAGATGGAGGCTTCGCCCCCTACACTCCTCAAGTGGAGGTGAAGGCTTTGCCCCCTCCTGGGATCCCCAGGGGTCCTCTCAAAGGTACATGTGTGAGACCTGATCACTATGCGCCTGTGTAGTCACACCTCGGTCAGCCTTCTGGATTACCTGTATTGTACTGTCCCCAGCATGGGTGCAGTACTCAGTGGTGCCTGACCAGGTCAGGGGCGCCACATTCCCCCTTAGTTATCACCAGCACGTCCTCGGGCTGCAAGACAACATTTTAAAATGCGTAAAACATTAAAACATGGTAAAACGTTTTAAAACCACCAGGTACCATACATCACCACCCTCCACCCACAAGTCCGTTAACCCACCCAAAACCCTCTCACGTTGGCCGCGCCTTCAGCCACTTCTGGCAGGCTGTAGAGGCGGCTTTCATGGGCTGGTGGTTTCAGGGTATACCTGGCCTGGTGGAGCCGCGCCTTCAGCCTCTTCTGGCAGGATGTAGAGGCGGCCTCCACAGTTGGTGCTGACCAGGTACCCTCTTTGTGGTGGAGAGCCAGGCCCCATAAACAGGCATGCTCCCTGGTTGCAGGCGAGCCAAGGCCCCATAAACGGACGTGCTCCCTGGTTGCAGGTGAGCCAAGCCCCTAAACAGGCTGGCTCTGGTGGTGGTACCTCTGGGGTAACTATGTACACTGCGAGAGTTTGTGGCTATAGCCAGTTCATAGCCTTAAGGTTCATGGGTTTCTCACATTAGTTCATGTGGGCACATGCTTAAACTTATAAACGTTGCAAACTGGTCAAAACTGTAACTTGCTGTACTTCTTTCTTTACTTTACATAGATTCCTCCTTACCAGGGCTTGGGCCTGTAGGGCTGCGGCACCTGTTGTTTTCTTCATTTCTCTCATCATCGGAGGTAGTCTCATCAGTGGGTCCTTTATCTTTCCTTTCTTCTTCTGTATCTGTTTCTTTTTCTTGTGGTATGGAGACAACTGGGTTGCTATAGGAATCTCTGGTACATGGCGTAACGTCAAGTGCATACCATCCTCTTTCTCCCTGATGCATTGTGAATTCCACTGTATCTCCCATCTGTAAGTTCCTTCCCGGATGTCCTCTGGGCAAATGGGCTCTAACATCCCTTCTATTCACAAATATGCCTTCTTTTATACCAGGAGCTACTATGAAACCATATCCACTCTTCAAACTGAAATCCTCTACTACACCACGACAAAGTGGACCTCTAACCTGGGATTTGGCCCTTCTCAGGAACCGTTTCTCTTCCAAGTCTCTGGCCATGACTTCGTCTTTCTGCTCTGGAGACTGCGGTGCAGGGGAAAGCTTGGTTCTGCTACGGCGCCGTGTCCTACGGGCTGGGTTCTGCTGGGTTGTTACTTCACTGCCTGCAGGCCCCCAGGTGAGGTTTCTAGGCAACTCTTCCTCTTCATCCCAGCGGGAATACGGCAGCATCTCTGGCTCTGGGCATGGATCCACTGCTGATGGCTCCGGGGTCAGCTCCTCAGCTTCCTGGCCTCCTCTCCCCCTTAGTTCTTCTAAGCACTCCTGTTGTGGCAGCGCCGGGGATGGGTGGTCATCAGCAGGCCCGGGCGGGGGACTCTTTGGCGTGGATATTGCCGGAATCCTCCTGGGGGTGTGCGGAGGGAGCAGATACCGATCCACCATCTCTTGTGGGAACTGGGCCTCTAGGTCAGCCTTCAGCTTCCAGTATTCAGGGTCCTCTCCTATCAGGGACTTCCTAGCAGGGACTTCCTTAGACTGGGGAGCGGTGTCTGCTCTGGCCTTGCAGGCCGGGGTAAACAGTGGTACATTCTTGTCTTGGCGGGCCGCGCCTGACATGGCAGCGGCCTGGTCTTGGCGGGCCGCGCCCTGCATGGCGGCGGCCTGGATCAGCGTTGCTGTCGCAGTCGCACTCAGGGTTGCAGCTGGAGTCTTAGCGGGCATCGCTACTGTGGCCGGTTCTTGGCGGGCCGGGCAGGGCATCGCTGCGGCGGCCTGGATTGGCGTCGCAGTTGCGATGGGATCTATGCAGGCTGGGCTGGGCGTCGCTGCAGCGATCGGAGCTTGGCGGGCCGCACCTGGCGTGGCTGCGGCCTGGTCCAGCACCTCACTTGCGGCGCGGACGGGCGTCGCTGCTGCGGTGGGGTCTTGGCGGGCCGGGCCTAGCATGGCGGCGGCCTGGGTCAGCGTCACACCTGCGGCATGGATGAGGGTCGCGGCGGCAGCCGGATCTTTGCGGGCCGGGCAGGGCATCTCTGCGGCGGCCTGGGCTTGGCGGGCCGCACCTGGCATGGCTGCGGCCTGGTTCAGCGTCGCCGCGCCGGGCATCTCATCAGGGACCGCGGGCGTGGCAGCAGGGGTCGGGGCACTCGCGCTGGCAGGGGCAACACTGGACTCACCCATCGGTGGCACCATCGGGGTCTGAGTCGTCGCCGCTCGGTCTGGCACTCGTCGCGCAGCTTTTTCCTCATAGGCCTTCACCGCGGCAGCCATCTCCAGAAGCTCCATGCGTTCCTCTCTGATCTGCTCCACGACCCGGGTCTCCAGTCGGTCGCAGAACTGGGCAAGCTCCCGATACCACCAGGCAGCGGAGCCTGGTTCTGGGTTTCTGCGTTCAGACGCCATTTCCTCTGCGCCTTCTTCTGCACGATTTCCCAGCAGTGGACTCGTCGCTGCCTCCAGTTGCAGGCTCTTCAGTTTCTGCTCTGCCTCTTCCAGCAGCAGGCTTCTGGCTCCCTTTCTGTCCCGACGTCTCTGAACGCCTCCACTCTCTTCACTTGCGAGGTCAGGACTCCGCAGGGGATCTCTGGGTAGCCACACCTCTTCGTGGGCGGTAACTTCTCCCAGCGCGGGCTGCTGTTGTTTTTCAGCGCGCTTTTCATGGTGGCAATATGGCGGCGCTTCCAATTTTTCAAGCGGACCGCCCAGGCACATGGTCACCTGTCTGAACAGGTCTAGTCCTTATCCTGTTCGTGACGCCAGATGTGAAGCCCCACCAGTGTTGTGTCGGTGCATTACCTTCAGGGACTCCACGCAGCTGGATCTTGTCACAGGTAGGAGATCTTCTTTTAGGATTGTCGTGACGCCACTCTCAGAATTGCGGTCAGTGGGGACCGCCACTGCAGGTTAAGGGATGCCTGGGGCTGATGGTGGGTGCAGCCAGTTGTAATAGCCTCCTGAGAGTGAGGCAAGCCCCAGGGCCCTGTGTAGGTGTGTAGAACCACAAGGCGCAGAATAACTCCACACAAGCAGAATGTCTTTCAGGGGTTTTACTCACTGTTGATGGCAGGGTGAGTAACCCGGGCGTAGCTGGGATGAACCAGGCTGGAACCAGGTATCCTTCAGGCTGACTGATGAGGGTGGCTACCGACTCGCCTTCCTTAGCCCTTCTGTGGTTTGTGGTAACCCCGACTTTTAGTCCCTATGGGGGTCACCCAGGGAAGTAGCTGCTCCCCTCGTTTGTTTGCCGTTTGCTTGTCGCCTGGACCAGATCACTCCAGCTGCTTGCCTCCTGTGAACTATGGGCCCTAACTGTGGCTACGTGGCTGCGGCTTTTGTGGTGTTGTGGCGTGGGCTTTAAGGGCCCCACACCGGCAGGTTTAGCAAGGAAAGGTGGATCTATCCCCGCACCGGGATCTGCCGCCCGTTTGGGCCTGGTACTCCCTGACAGTCTCCTTACTTTCCACTACACTGCTCTCTCTCCAGCTGTGTGTGGTGTTCGGGCAGCACTCCCAGGTGACCGTTCTCCCCCATCGGTAGTCACTGCGCGGACGCTGTTAGACTGTAACAGCTCCAGGGTCTGCTTCTGCTCTTCCTGGACTGCACACTAAACTGGCTCACTCGTGGGACCTGCACTGCTGCTCCTGTCTGAGCTCCACTTCCATGCTCCTCACTCCTCCACACTCTGCTTCAGACTGTTTACTCCTCCTTCTCTTTTCCCCTTGTGCCTGCCTACGCCACCTAGCAACCAGGCTCTCTACCACACCCCTTGAGTGGAGATGGAGGCTTCGCCCCCTCCACTCCTCAAGTGGAGGTGAAGGCTTTGCCCCCTCCTGGGATCCCCAGGGGTCCTCTCAAAGGTACATGTGTGAGACCTGATCACTATGCGCCTGTGTAGTCACACCTCGGTCAGCCTTCTGGATTACCTGTATTGTACTGTCCCCAGCATGGGTGCAGTACTCAGTGGTGCCTGACCAGGTCAGGGGCGCCACACACACACACACAAACACGTCAGGATTTGTTCCTGACAGTTTTGTGAACCACCTCCGGTTTTGCTGCGTTCTGAAAAGAATGAACATGTTAATTCTTTTCAGCGCTTTTGCTACGGTTTTCACCCTAGTGACAGGTGGACTCTCAGATCCCCTGCGAGTCCACCTGTCACTAGATACCCGGAATTGATCCGGGGTATCTGGCCGGCACTTAAATGGACAGGGGGATTGGAGCAGGCGCAATATATTTACCAATTCTCTGGCTTTTGTTGTTATCTTTTCCCCTGTTTGTCTTTACTTTCCTGGTGTGTTGTTAGTGCAGCAGTAAGGTCTAATAAATCCCACCTGCCCCTCACTAGTCAGGGTTACTATAGGGCCTTTATATCCGGAGTGTAAATTGTTGAATGAACGGGGAGACTCCTCTGTTGTTGGTTGTGCCAGGAGTTTTTCCTCTACCACCTGGTGCTGTTTGGCGACAGTTGTGGAGACTGCATAGAGACTGTTGAGGAGAGAAGGGACAGTTGCAGGTAAGGTTAGGAGGTGCCCACCTACCCCTTTTACTAGTTCCAGGGCCTTCCGTTGTTTGTGTGTCCACTGTGCCCCCTTTTTATGGTGTTTTTTGTTGTGCTTGAGACGCACATAGGTCTGAACACATCCCACCATGCTTGCTACACCTGGTAAGCGTGACATTATCTTCAGCCATACCATTTTTTCTACACCATTATAGCTCAGGCTGCAGCACTTGCATATCTGATGCAGTCCATGTCCCAGGAGTTCTCGGACATGCGCACTCAAGTTGTGCAGCAGTTAGAGCAAAAATTGCTGGGTTTCTGGTCTTGCAGGGGGCACAGCCAGTGGAGGAGTATTGTTCGGTATTCTGGAGGTGGGCCACTGACACCCAGGTAAGTGACCCAGTGCTAAGGAGTCATTTCATGGAGGGGTTGTCAGGTAGGCTGAAGGACACTCCGGTGCAATTCTCTGCCCCAGAGTCGTTGGAGGCCGCCATGGCTCTTGCTATACAAGTGGATTGCCGTCTTAGGAAGAATCCCTCTAGGACCCTGTCTGCTGTCATTTTCCCCAGGGAACATCTCCCACTGGTGGAAGCCAACGAAACTATGCAGTTTGAGGGAGCCTCCCATAAGACGGATTCGCTTGCGGTTCGTCGTGGGTCTGGGTCCTGTTTCTACTGTGGGGATAAGGGGCATTACATCAGGACCTGTTCTATAAGACCAAAGCCAACTCCTTCTGGCAAAAAATGCGTCCTCCTGGTCAGGTGGAGGGAAATGACCAGGCTGTGTACATCTCCTCCATCTACACGTCCCAGTTCACTATCACAGCAGAGGTGGCTATAGGAGGAAAAACTGAGATGATCTCTGTGCTGGTGGACAGCGGAACCGGTGATAATTTGGTGGATACTTGCTTTGCACAGACTCAAGGTCTGACGCATAGTGCACTGTCAAGATCCATTCCCATCCAGGCGATTGACTCAGCTCCGCTCAGCCAGAGAGTTCTCACATACCGTGTTTAATATTAACCTGCAAGCGGGCTTGGTTTACTGTATAAGGAACGTTTATCCTGCTATGTCTTGGAGGGTTTGTCCACTTCTATTGTGCTGGGACCTCCCTGGTTGAAGAGGCATAACCCTGTAATAGACTGGCAGTCAGGGTAAGTTGTCAGTTGGAGCAGTTTCTGTGAAACTATAGGGTGCTTTACACGCTGCGATTTCGCTAGCGAGATTGCTAGCGAGCGAACTCGCCCTGTCGGTTGTGCGTCACGGGCAAATCGCTGCCCGTGGTGCACAACATCGCTTACACCCGTCACACGGACTTACCTTCCCTGCGTGTAAAGAAGAAAACGGCACTCCCTTCATATACAAAAGATGTTGGGGTGCACTTCAGGTTCCAAGGCCATATAACAAGAAGTAACAAGGCACTCCCAAAATATGATGAATGGTAAATTTATTAATGTGCTTGACAACAATGTGCTTGACAACAAAACGTTTTCGGTCCAAATTGGACCTTCCTCAGTAGCACATAAGTGAGGAGGACCGTGGTGTGAGCTGTAGGCGCGGAGTCCACCGCTGCATGGGGGCTGCCATGACATGGCGGTGGACTCCGCGCCTACAGCTCACACCACGGTCCTCCTCACTTATGTGCTACTGAGGAAGGTCCAATTTGGACCGAAAACGTTTTGTTGTCAAGCACATTGTTGTCAAGCCCATTAATAAATTTACCATTCATCATATTTTGGGAGTGCCTTGTTACTTCTTGTTATATTACCTTCCCTGCGATGTAGCTGTGGCCGGCGAACCGTCTCCTTTCTAAGGGGGCGGATAGTGCGGCGTCACAGCGACATCACACGGCAGCCGTCCAGTAGAAGCGGAGAGGCGGAGATGAGCGGGACGAACATCCCGCCCACCTCCTTCCTTCCTCATTGCGGGCGGCCGCAGGTACGAGGTTGTTCCTCGTTCCTGCGGTGTCACACATAGCGATGTGTGCTGCCGCAGAAACAACAAGCAACCTCGCTACTGACCAGACAACGACTTTTGGTAAGTGAACGACGTGTCACAGACCAACGAGTTTTGCCATCGTTTAAGGTCGCTCATAGGTGTTACACGCTGCGATGTCGCTAACAACGCCGGATGTGCGTCACAAACACTGTGACCCCCGTCGATATATCGTTAGCGATGTCACAGCGTGTAAAGCACCCTTAAGTGTCTATGTGCTACCATTGCTGCAGTACTTATAAAACACCGTCCACCCTGCACGCCAGTAGTGACCTCTAAATTGTCCAATAAAAGGGTACGCTATCCCCACCTTAGGGAAAGAGTAGGCCTCAGTGCGGCTCCAGTAGAGGTGATCGGGGGAGGGTAGTCAGTCGCTCTAAATGTGCGGTTCCAGTGTGTAAATTGTTGACTACTCTGTTGTAAGCTCTGCCAGTAGTTTTCCCAATACCACCTGGTGCATGAGTGTGAATAAACGTCCAGGTCCGGACCTGTTTAAAAATGATCTTGTATGGGTGTCCACCAAGAACACTAGGTGGAAGTATGTGTCTGGGGCTCTAGGCTCAAGGTTGATTGGCCCCTTTAGAGTTCTAAACATTCTAAATCCTATGGCCGTACAGCTGGAGTTACCGCCAGAACTGTACACCCATCACGTAGTCCATAGGTCCCCGCTCCGGAAGTGTGTGTTGTCCCCTAGTGGTAATCAGAGGGACCTGTTCACATTGAAATGACTGTACCTATCTTGAGAGTCCGGAGGTCTCTCGTTATGGGTGAGGTACTGTCACGATTGTCTCCCTGCATGTTAAGTCCAGTGACAGCCTTTGGACTGGAGCCTCTCATCTGGCTCTTTTCATTTAAATGGGTTTCATTTCTTTTGGCACTGCAGAAGGTAAGTGCCAGTTTTGTTACTGCAGCTTTTCCTAAGTAGTTCCTTGCTGAGTGATCAGCTGCATTTACTCAGTAGTCACGCCGTTCAGCTTCGAATAGTGTATCCCAGCATTCTCTGCTGAAGATACAAACTCATGTGTGTACTCGCCGTCTCTAAGAAAGGTTCTAGGAGTTTGATTCCTGTGCTCAGGCAATGTCCTTTTGTTATTATCATTTCCCCTGTTTGTCTTTGTTTCCTTGGTGTGTTGTTACTGCAGCAGTGAGGTCTAGTGAACCTCACCTACTCCTCACTAGTCAGGGTTACTATAGGGCCTTTATAGGGTCCCAGGTTCCTGTTCAGTGACAGTTGCAGAGACTGTATAGGGACTGGTGAAGAGAGAAGGGACAGTTGCAGGTGAGATTAGGTGCCCACCTACCCTCTCACTAGTTCCAAGGCCTCCCGTTGTTTGTGTGTCCACGGTGCCCCCCATTTTCTGGTGTTTTTTGTTGTGCGTCTGACGCACGTAGGTCTGAACGCATCCCGCCATGCTTGCTACACCTGGCAAGTGTGACAAAAATGTAAAGCTTCTAAAGCTGACCATACAACTAAGCTGTTTGTTCAAGACCACTTTCAAACGTCAGTACTTTTGCATCAGTATTTGGATGCTAAAAACATTGACACATGTTCTGTGTTTTGGAGGCACTCGTAATTTTGGCATACAATACTCATCATGAAATAATGATCCAAAATACTGAAGTGTGAAAGAGGCCTAAGGCTTTTTTAAGCTGCATGAACTCACCTGTAGTGCATGTTTCTGAGCTGCAGTATGTCAGTTTCTCTTACAGGAGTGCTGAGTCGTCTTTGCTTAATTTACCCATAGACTTGTATTAATTGTGGTAATTACCGCTCACAAAAACAAATGCACTGTTTATTCAGTGTAAAAGCACCTAAAAAATGTACCTCTACAAATATTTTAGATAACAATAAAGTTGGTTGAAAGACAGGAAGCAGAACAAATAAGAAGTTGACCAAAGCAAAATAATATCCCACCCCTTATATATTGTTGACTTGTACCCTTTAGTCTATTTCATATGGTATTATGAGTATTTAGTCTGATTTAACCTAATAAATAAAGAAATAATTTTAAAAACTGGTGTGCGGTCACTCTAATTTTTGTTACTCAGCCACGGTAAAGCAGACAGCTGCGGGCTAATATTATCAGGCTGGGAGGGTCCATGGTTATTTGGCCCTTCACAGCTTAAAAATAGCAGCCCGCAGCTGCCCCAGAAAGGGCTTATCACATAAGATGTGCCAGTTCTGGTGCTTCACCTCGGCTCTTCACTGCCCTAGTGCAGTGACAATCTGGGTTGATGTCAGCTGTGCCTCCATTACTAACCCATTGTGTGAAAATAAATAAACACACACAAAAATATTTTATTTAAAAAAAAAAAAAAAACACCCCCAACTCTAGTTCTCACCAATTTATTTTTTTTAAAAAGTCATGCAGACCCAAGGTAGTCAACCAAATCTGACGTAGTCCATAAACGGAAACTTGAAAGATATTAAAAGACATAAATAAAGAAATAAAAACAAGAGTCTGTCCCTCATTCACCAATTTATTATGAAAAAAATCAACCCACGCAGCTCCAATGTAGTCCATGGCGTTCCCACAACATCCTCCAAATCTGTGATAACGTCAGTAACGTCACAGCTCATCAGACATTTAGGGTCTCGTGCTGCCCTCTGTGTTATCCGGCGAGAGTGGTGATGAGCGGTAACGTTACCGATGTTCTCACCGCTCATCACAGATTTGATAACCAGCTTTACCTTGACTGGTTATCAAATATAGGAGGGACCCCAAAGCTGTTATTTTTTAATTACCTATTTACTTATTAGGTTAAACACGGCTAAAAACACCCTTTAATGCCACTTGAAATAGACTATAGGGCGCATATGTAGGGTGGGGTGGGAAATTAGTTTGCTTTGGTCAACTTCTCTTTGTTCTGCTTCCTGTCTTTCAACCAACTTTATTGAGACAAAAATGCATGTGGGAAAAACGTGGCAAAAAACACTTACAAAAACGAAAGAAAAAAAACAAGTGAGCTGAGCTGCGGGATTCATGTGAAAATTCAGCTGCTTGAAAACCTGTACAACAATGACCATGGGTACATATCCTAAAGGGCTTTTCCAAGAAAGTAAGTTATCACTTATACATAGGAGATAATTAGCGATCCCGAGAACATACCTCTGAAGCTGTATATTCAATGGACCCCCAGACCCCCAAACTGTATGGTCGTTAATCTAACATTTCTACTCCTTTTTCTTCATATTCAGTACATAGTATGTGGTGAGTTCCATCAAAACTTGTTTATAAGTAAAAATTCAGGGAAGATTTCTCATTTGCTTGAATACAAGCGAGAAATGATGTAAATTCAGTGCTTTCTTTTATTGTGACCGTAAACATTGCAATACGAGCTCCAATGTTCCAGATTGTTAATGTGACGCCCTAGCCTATCAGGTAGTCACAGGGTATTGTGCAATCTGCCCTTCTGCACTGTATCCACATCCTCCTTGGTTACGGGGTCCCTGGCCTTTGGTGTTGCTAAGAACAAGCTAATCAAAATCCTAGAAACACTCTGCACCACACCCACCAGACACACCAATGAATAGCCTGAAGGGAATAGGGCCACCCACTTGGGGGGTTGGTTAGGGAGGGTCAGGAGTGTCGGGGGCAGTCAGTTGAGAGAGGTGTAGTGTTGGAGGAGGTTGGGAGCAGGGCTCCTTGAGAATACTACGTGGCAGATGTTGGTCTGGGCCTGATAGGAGCTTGAACCAATGTCGCAGGGAATGCTGACAAGGGGCACGGAACTGCCGAGGAGGGCAGCCGGCGGCCTTGTGCTATCTCTGGGCAGGGGCCAGGGCACGACAGGGTACGGGGACCTTAGGCCGGGAAGTAGCTTCAAGCGTCCTGGTAATTTACCCAAGGAGGAGCCTTCAAGATTCGTTCTCCACCCACTCCAAAATCGGGGTACTAGCGCAACGAGGGGGATAGGACTTTCTCAATATACAGTCCAGAAAATCCTAAGCATGAACCCTGAGAACAAGCTCACTCCGTTAGCCATACGGGTGAGCGGGACTCGACTAGTTCTACACTACAGGGGCCAATCAGTAGAAAGGTGCCAAGGAAAAGGTCACGGGCTAACAAGCAACATCATCAGGCACGGGATCCAGACCTGCTGCAGCGGTGCTCAGAACTTTGGTTTACAAGTTGTCAGTGTCATCATTATTGGACTGAGTGAGTACGCAATGACCCTTACCTCCCCAACGGTATCCCTTCGCTACCATCACCGAGCCCCGGGGCATTTCCCTGTACCCACGGAGGGGTTAAACACCTGGCTGCCATCCCATCGCCATCGGGTGCTCCCAACGGCAGCGGTGGTACTCCACCTTACCACACACCGTGGGTGGCGTCACAAACTTTAACCATACAGTCCCTTGTAAATGCTACTCCCCTTTTATTTCGAGTGGCCGCACGACCCCCGGGTCCGGAGAACCCTTGAGCCACCGCGGATCTGGATCCGAGCAGTTCCAGCTGCTGACACGGGGGTGGTACATTACATTTTAAGATTCTCCGAAATAGTCAAAAAACGGTTCTAAAAAATGCTCCATAAAATATTGATGGCCAGTCGTGATGATAGGTCATCAATATCAGAGCTCTTTCAGGGCGACACACTAATCCTTAATTGATTACTATTACCATGTTTTTCTAAAAATAAGCCCTCCTCCAAAAATAAGCCCTAGCAGGAATTTCAAGCATTTTCAGCGTAAGGCTTAAATATAAGCCCTACTTCGAAAATAAGCCCTAGTTGCGGTTCAATAATGAAGTGTCCAAACAGCTAAAAAAGTTAAAGAATACTGCAGGACACTTCATTAAAGAAAGCAGACACCCCGAAAAGAGTAAAGAAAGAAGACAGAAGACACGCAATCATACTTACCAAACGCTGAACGAGAGGACCTGTAGTGGAACACACACCCACACACATCTGATCATACACTCACACACATCAGATTGCGCGTGCTCGCGCACGCACACACACATACACACACACACATCAGATCGCATATACACACACTCACCACATCCGGCGATTCCGATTGCTTCTGGCCGGCAAGGGAACCTGTGTTACGGCTATACGTTGGAGGCGTCCTCCCTCTTGGGTCAGAATCAGGGGGCCTCCTGTCTCTCCGCTGCCCGAAACCCATTCTGCTGGTGCTGCTCCACCTCGGCGCCATTCGCAGAGGTTGGCACAATCCTACGCTGTGTTACTGGTGGCTGTTCAGCCACCAGAATCTAAGTGCGGAAAGCGGGCGAGTGCGCATGCGCGGGCCGAGTCTCTTTCTAAGGCTGGACTCACACAAATGTATGAAAAAATGGTCCCAATCTCATCCAGGAGAGTAGGATGATCACTTGTCATCCATGTGTTGTCAGTGTGCTATCCATTTTTATCTCAGCAGCTATTAGTCATTTACAGAGTCATTTACAGTGTTCTGTGCTATTTGATAGTAATGTATCCATAAAAACGGATGTCACTAGGATGGTCCGTGTGCTGTCCGTGTGGTGTCCGTTTTTTTCTCACAGCCATTGACTTGTATTACCAAGTCTTGGACGATTTCGGCAGCAAATCACAGCATGTTGCAACTTTTCTCTCATCCAGAATCTGGGTGAGAAAAAAGCTGACCAACTGCTCTGCTTCATTGACTAAAGGCCCTGTCACACACAGAGATAAATCTTTGGCAGATCTGTGGTTGCATTGAAATCATGGATATATTGTTCCATTTGTACACAGCCACAAACCTGGCACTGATTGTCCACAATTTCACTGCAACCACAGATCTGCCACAGATCTGCCACAGATCTGCCACAGATCTGCCACAGATCTGCCACAGATCTGCCACAGATCTGCCACAGATTTATCTCTGTGTGTGACAGGGCCTTAACTTTGGTCCAAGTGCAATGAGAGATTTTCTCGCATTGCACTCGTCCGATTTATACACTCGTGTGAGCATACCCTAAGTCAGACTCTTTGGCCAATGCGCATGTGCGTGACATGGCATCCTCAGATTGGCCTTCGGACATCAGCAGTCCCGATGACGTGGCTTCCCTGGATTGGCCGTTGGATGTCAGCTACACTGATTGGGCATGAGCTGTCTGGGTGGTGGTTAGGTTTTATAGGGACGCCGCCGACACCGGACGGCGCTCAGTCTTTGCTTCTCTTGCGGCAGTAGAATCTGTTAGGCAGGTCTCTGTACCTAATAATTATAGCGGTCTCTCTGCTTACCCGCTACTGAGTAATATTAGTTGGTAACTGCGCTGGTTAAGCATGTTGGTTACCGCTGTACTCCACATATATACCGGCAGCGATAGTGTTGGGGTTACCACTGCTATCTTTAAGTCTGCCTCTCCTTTAACTGTGTAACAGCGCAGGTTTAGCGTACTGTTACCCAAGTGCCTTCACCTTATTAGGCAGCAGCACTGGTTAACCTGCTAATATATGCAGGTTCACATATATTGGCTCCGCTACATTTGCATTTCTATTCGGTGGTGTTAGTGTGGATGTGTACCGCCCTATGGTCGGCCGCAGCTGAGCCGCTCAGATCCGGGCTCGCTGGTGGGTGGCTCGAGCACCTCCGGACTCGGGGGCCCTGTGGTCAGTTCGATCTGAAAGGGGCTGGTGGTTTAGGGGACGTAGGTGTACGGCCGGAGCCGTGGTTAAGTTCGTGACGCCACCCACGAGATCTGGTGAAGGGGGACACCACCGCTGCGGTTTACGGGGCACCCGGGGGAGATATTGCGCAGCAAGTTGTTAACCCCTCCGTGGGTAGGGATGGTGGCCCCGGGACCTGTTGGTGGGGAGTAGTTGTGCGGTGCAGGGAGATGGGCGGCCGGAGGGCACTGGTGTACTCACGATTAGAAACACACACAAGTCTCTGGTAAACCAAGGTGATAGTGGTCGGTGCCCGCAGACGGCTGCAGTCTGGTCCCCCACCCGGTGGTGGTCTGTGCCTTTCTCCTGCACCTGTTTGTGATGATGGACTACCTGAACTTGCAATACAGGAGTCCGCTCCCCGGCTTGTAGATGTCGGAAGAGCCCTTTGCCCGCAGACGCTGGCCCGTGGGATCTCTCTGCAGTGGCGGTGGCTTTCTATCCCCCTCGTTGGGCTGTTGTCTTCAGTCGGGACTTTGGGTGGGAAAGGACCTATAGTCCTGGCCGCAATCAGTTAATTAGCTAGCCCCCAGTAGCTTCTGGACCTAGCTTTAGGGTCTGAGTACCCCCCTTTGTGTTCCGGTTTCCAGTCGGTTCCCCGGGTCGGTACCGGCGGGCCACTACCCTGTCCCGGTCCACCTCGGTTCCACCGAGCCGTCTTCCTGGCTCCTGCAGGCAGAGGCCTCCGTATGTCTCCTAGCCAAAGGTGCCCGGGCTCCTACGCTGGCACCTGTCAGTTAGTTACAACCCTGACACACAGGCCTGCCTCCACTTAACTTCACCTCCACTAACAGACTGTTTATTTTTTCCTGCCTCAGGCTCTCTGAACTCCTCGGTGGGCGTGCCAACCGCCTGGCTCCACCCCCTGGTGTGTCCATCAAGCCCTGAGGGAGGTGACTAGGGTTTAATGGTTTGGCTGCTGACACCTTGTTAGGGGACTGGTGATGTGCGGGGCTCTATCTGTGACTATCTGGCTGGTCCAGGGTGTCACATAAATAACACTGACAGTTTGCTTCTTATTAATTTGAACCTTAGTATACTAAAGCCTGCAGTTGTACGTCCAGCTCTCTGGTTTCTTAGCAGCTATGTTCCAACCATAGCACGGTGGACCCTTGGTTGCGCTTAGGATTGCATGTACCATCCTCCTTCTAAGCCATCAACTCCATAACAACCTGAGACACAGTGCAGTGGAGCGCGAGAACCTGCAGTGGAACATATAAAGGACCTGAAGTGGAACGCAGCGATGCGTTCCACCGCAGGTCCTCGCACGCCACTGCACTGTATCCCATCTTCCCCTGCCGGCCGCAAGCAGTCGGTATCACCAAATATGGTGAATGTGCGTGTGCGATCTAATGTATGTGAGTGTGTTGACCAAAAGCAGGGGAGGATAGCGTTCAGAATACCTGCTGGGAGCACCCACTAAAGATTGCAGGAGGATGTGCGAGCCACATAGATGTCCAGTGTCTGGTAAGTATGATTCTCCTGTGAAGGGGGGTCTGCTTTTTTGAGGGGTAAACTTACCTCTAACTGGATTTCCTCGAGATAAGCCCTTCACCAAAAATAAGCACTAGCGCATTTTCAGGGGAAAAATATAAGACAGTGCTTTATTTTCGGAGAAACACGGTAGCCATCTGTTTTTCTTTGTTTCGTTTTTTGTATACAGGTTCCATTTCAAATGGAAGATAAATAGAAATCATTTAATTAATCTATAGTCCATAGACTCCAATGTTAAAAAAAATGGATCCTGGAGAAATCAATTATTTAGCAACAGTCAAAAAAGTTGGTATGCAAATTTTTTTGACAACGGATCTCTGCAGGATCTGTTCTAACGGATGATAATTGGACATGTAAACGCAGCCTTATTTTGTTACAAAATCATAAAATTGTAGTATTTTTAATTTGCTCTGTTGCTTTTATGTCACAAAAATTTACCATGCTGTATTCAGAATACTAAACAAGTTGAGGCCTCCAGGCTCCATGCCAGACTTCTCTGGAAAGGTAAAGTTCTTAGAATGATCTTAGCAACATCAGACGCCTGCAGGCATTTCCCGATTTACCTGATTTCATACCTAATATTTTAACTGCTAGTGTTTAGGCATCTGCCCAGAGTATTTGCTATGTCAGATGCAATTGGTATGAATCTTTGTTGTATGTTAGGGAATCCTTTTTTTTTAAGTAGTTTGGGGCGCCCCTGCGGGTTCAGGTGCCACTGTACCCCCATTAGGGTGTAGTACTTATCCCGGGTTCAGGGAAGGTCAATGCCGGTTTACACAGACACCAACATACAGTCAGTGGGTTGCCCTCCCCAATAGGGACTGGACCAGTGTCGGATCACAGTAGGGGGTCACTACAGCGGTGGGTTTACAGGACGCCACCGCACCAGTGAACGCAGAGTGAAAAAAAAGCCTAGTGCGCACTTAGCCTAATTCAAATGTAGTGGACAGTCAGTCAACAGTATAGTGTAAATGCTGCAGCATGTTAGTTAACAATCCAGTGTTAGGTTGACTTCACATGTTCTGTAATCATCCGTTATAAAGAATCCTGCAGAGAGTCGCTGGGAAACTGATTTCTGCTGGATCCGTTTGTTTAACATTGGAGTCTATGGAGAACAGATCTGTTAATGGATTGATATTTATCTTCCATTTGTAACGGATCCTGTAAGAAAATAACAGATAAATAGCAATCTGTTAACGGATCTGTACTCCAAAGACTCCCATGTTTAAAAACGGATAAGGCAGACATGTGTTATTTAATAACGGACAAAAAAGTTGTGTTTGCAGAACTTTCTTGTCAACGTATCTCTGTTGGATCCATGCTAATGGCTGATGACTGGACATGTGAACTCAGCCTTATAGGTGCAGCCCTTAGGCTATGTGCGCACGTTGCGTACAAGCCCTGCAGAAATTTCTGCAGCGATCTGAAGAGCACATGTGCGCTTTAGATCGCTGCAGAAATGTCCGTAGTGAGCGCCGATTCCATGCGCTCTGCCTGCAGCTCCTGCCATAGACAGAGCAGGAGCTGCCGGCAAAGCGCAGGAAAGAAGTGACATGTCACTTCTTTTTGCGCAGCGCTTCGGCAGTAGCCGAAGCGCTGCGCTCTTAGACGCCACGTGCGCACGGCCCCTGCACAATCTCCATAGACTGTGCAGGGGACGCAGGACGCATGCAGTTACGCTGCGCTACAAAGCGCAGCGTAACTGCATGTTTTTACGCAACGTGCGCACATAGCCTGAGATCCACAGTCTAAGGGCTGCTTCTCACTTGCGAGTTTCATGTAGCAGAGCTGGAAGCGATGCGGGACCTCCGTGGATTATGTCGGACAAGGATGAGTTTTTTGCGTACTTAATAAATTGGTGAACAAGGGTATTTGTTACTGTTTATTATTTCAAATAAAGGATTTTTTCACTGTGTGAGTTTATTAACTTTAACTTGCAGGTTAATCATTGGGGGTGTCTCATAGACGCCTGCAATGATTAATCTAGGATTTAGTGGCAGCTATGGGCTGCCATTGACTCCTTATTAACCCGATTGCCAACGCACCAGGGCAAATCGGGAAGAGCCGGTTACAGTCCCAGAACAGTCACATCTAATAGAATCGGCCATTCTGGGCGGCTGCTGGCTGATATTGTTAGGCTGGGGGGCTCCCCATAACGTGGAGCTCCCCATCCTGAGAATACCAGCCTTCAGCCGTATGGCTTTATCTGGCTGGTATTAAAATTGGGGGGGACCGCACGCCGTTTTTTAAAATTATTTATTTATTTATTTTAATGCACAGCATAGACACGCCCACTGGCTGCTGTGATTGGTTGCAGTGAGACAGCTGTCACTCAGCGTGGGGGCGTGTATGACTGCAACCAATCATAGGTGCCGGTGGGCGGGTAAAGCAGGGAATACGAGATTGAATAATGAGCGGCCGGCTTTTTCAAAAGAGGAGAAGCCGCCAGAGCAGTGTGAACGCCGTGCAGCGCCGCGCTGGTGATCGGGGATCGGTGAGTATGAGAGAGGGGGGAGAGGGACCGACCGACAGACCGACCGACAGAGAGAGAATAGAGACCGAGAGGGAGAGACCGACTGACAGAGATTAGTGATTCACAGAGATTGTGAGACATCACTCGTTTCCAGTGTTTTAGGAAACATGCGAGAAATGTATTTAGAAAATCGGATGTCACTAGGATGGTGTGAGTGCCGTCCCGTGACATCCGATTTTTTACACGCTCCCTTAGACTTGCATTGGAGAGACTCGCAGTAGAAACTCGCAAAAAAGCAGCATGCTGTGATTTTTTCCTTAGTCCGATTTGGACTGAGAAAAAAAAAAAATCGCAAATGTGAGCTGAATCATTCACTAACATGTGTCCGGTTCCAATGCGAGATTTTCTTTCATTGCTCTACTGCGAGAAACTCGCAAGTGAAAAGCAGCCCTAACGTACAGGCTCAAGTGCACTGTGCAGTGTAAATGCTGTGATCAGTGCACTGTGTAGTATAAATGCTGTGATCAGTTTACTGTGTAGTATAAATGCTGCGATCAGTGCACTGTATAGTGTAAATGCTGTGATCAGTGCACGGTGTAGTGTAAATGCTGTGATCAGTGCACTGTGTAGTGTAAATGCTGTGATCAGTGCACTGTGTAGTGTAAATGCTGTGATCAGTGCACTGTGTAGTGTAAATGCTGTGATCAGTGCACAGTGTAGTGTAAATGCTGTGATCAGTGCACAGTGTAGTGTAAATGCTGTGATCAGTGCACGGTATAGTGTAAATGCTGTGATCAGTGCACTGTGTAGTGTAAATGCTGTGATCAGTGCACTGTGTAGTGTAAATGCTGTGATCAGTGCACTGTGTAGTGTAAATGCTGTTATCAGTGCACGGTATAGTGTAAATGCTGTGATCAGTGCACTGTGTAGTGTAAATGCTGTTATCAGTGCACGGTATAGTGTAAATGCTGTGATCAATGCACTGTGTAGTGCAAATGCTGTGATCAGTGCACTGTGTAGTGCAAATGCTGTGATCAGTGCACTGTGTAGTGTAAATGCTGTGATCAGTGCACTGTGTAGTGTAAATGCTGTGATCAGTGCACTGTGTAGTGTAAATGCTGTTATCAGTGCACTGTGTAGTGTAAATGCTGTTATCAGTGCACGGTATAGTGTAAATGCTGTGATCAATGCACTGTGTAGTGTAAATGCTGTGATCAGTGCACTGTGTAGTGTAAATGCTGTGATCAGTGCACTGTGTAGTGTAAATGCTGTGATCAGTGCACTGTGTAGCGTAAATGCTGTGATCAGTGCACTGTGTAGTGTAAATGCTGTGATCAGTGCACTGTGTAGTGTAAATGCTGTGATCAGTGCACAGTGTAGTGTAAATGCTGTGATCAGTGCACAGTGTAGTGTAAATGCTGTGATCAGTGCACAGTGTAGTGTAAATGCTGTGATCAGTGCACTGTGTAGTGTAAATGCTGTGATCAGTGCACAGTGTAGTGTAAATGCTGTGATCAGTGCACAGTGTAGTGTAAATGCTGTGATCAGTGCACTGTGTAGTGTAAATGCTGTGATCAGTGCACAGTGTAGTGTAAATGCTGTGATCAGTGCACTGTGTAGTGTAAATGCTGTGATCAGTGCACAGTGTAGTGTAAATGCTGTGATCAGTGCACTGTGTAGTGTAAATGCTGTGATCAGTGCACTGTGTAGTGTAAATGCTGTGATCAGTGCACAGTGTAGTGTAAATGCTGTGATCAGTGCACAGTGTAGTGTAAATGCTGTGATCAGTGCACTGTGTAGTGTAAATGCTGTGATCAGTGCACAGTGTAGTGTAAATGCTGTGATCAGTGCACAGTGTAGTGTAAATGCTGTGATCAGTGCACAGTGTAGTGTAAATGCTGTGATCAGTGCACTGTGTAGTGTAAATGCTGTGATCAGTGCACTGTGTAGTGTAAATGCTGTGATCAGTGCACTGTGTAGTGTAAATGCTGTGATCAGTGCACAGTGTAGTGTAAATGCTGTGATCAGTGCACAGTGTAGTGTAAATGCTGTGATCAGTGCACTGTGTAGTGTAAATGCTGTGATCAGTGCACAGTGTAGTGTAAATGCTGTGATCAGTGCACAGTGTAGTGTAAATGCTGTGATCAGTGCACAGTGTAGTGTAAATGCTGTGATCAGTGCACTGTGTAGTGTAAATGCTGTGATCAGTGCACAGTGTAGTGTAAATGCTGTGATCAGTGCACAGTGTAGTGTAAATGCTGTGATCAGTGCACAGTGTAGTGTAAATGCTGTGATCAGTGCACAGTGTAGTGTAAATGCTGTGATCAGTGCACAGTGTAGTGAAAATGCTGTGATCAGTGCACAGTGTAGTGTAAATGCTGTGATCAGTGCACTGTGTAGTGTAAATGCTGTGATCAGTGCACAGTGTAGTGTAAATGCTGTGATCAGTGCACAGTGTAGTGTAAATGCTGTGATCAGTGCACTGTGTAGTGTAAATGCTGTGATCAGTGCACTGTGTAGTGTAAATGCTGTGATCAGTGCACTGTGTAGTGTAAATGCTGTGATCAGTGCACAGTGTAGTGTAAATGCTGTGATCAGTGCACTGTGTAGTGTAAATGCTGTGATCAGTGCACTGTGTAGTGTAAATGCTGTGATCAGTGCACTGTGTAGTGTAAATGCTGTGATCAGTGCACAGTGTAGTGTAAATGCTGTGATCAGTGCACGGTATAGTGTAAATGCTGTGATCAGTGCACTGTGTAGTGTAAATGCTGTGATCAGTGCACTGTGTAGTGTAAATGCTGTGATCAGTGCACTGTGTAGTGTAAATGCTGTGATCAGTGCACTGTGTAGTGTAAATGCTGTGATCAGTGCACTGTGTAGTGTAAATGCTGTGATCAGTGCACTGTGTAGTGTAAATGCTGTGATCAGTGCACTGTGTAGTGTAAATGCTGTGATCAGTGCACTGTGTAGTGTAAATGCTGTGATCAGTGCACTGTGTAGTGTAAATGCTGTGGCGGGTGCACTGTGTAGTGTAAATGCTGTGATCAGTGCACTGTGTAGTGTAAATGCTGTGGCGGGTGCACTGTGTAGTGTAAATGAATGCAATTTATTGTAGATATGGATTTCTAATTTGGCATGACTTGGGCCATGTTCACATGGTACAGGTTTTCCAAGGTTTTATTATTCTATGTTTTGCACTCGATTATACCTATGATGGATACAAATGGCAACTGAAGGACCCTGATGACCTATAATGGAGACCATGTGGGGTTTTTTAAGTGACTGTTTCATTGATGGAAGACGTGTATTTTGCACTATTCTTGGGCTCAAAACTGTCAGAACTTCCAACAGAGACACTGTATAACCAAGGAGTGTGAACCGAGACTTAGAATATTAATATTTGAAAAAAAATCTATTCACTTACCTAATAATACAGTGGATTAAGATAACTGAACACAGAGAAGGGGGAAAAGCTCCACATACATGAGAATCATCATTATGGGACCAAAACATTTCCTTATTCTCCTTTTGAACATAAGACGTCTCCAACAAGTACATTTCTGGCATTCACATTGGTCATGATGTATAGCTCTGCAGTTGTGTTTACATAGCACCAGTAATGTACACATGCACTTAATATACAGCCATTGAGCAGAGGAAGTACACAATGTACAAGTACTGCACTGTTATATTTAGATATTGGAGGAAGAGGGTCCTGCCTAGGGGGGTTACAAAGCGTACGCTTCTAGCAGAGCGTGTGTGGAAGAATATTTTAGCATGAGTGTTTGTAGCAATTCTATAGTTTGCACAAAGAAGGTGATGATCGCTCAGTTACAGATACATCCATGCATTGCAGCCTAGGGAAATCTAAAATAATTTATATTAAATCCTATAAACTTTACTGGTTTAATGCTATTAACTATCTGCCGGAGTCTCATAGGTTTCTGTTTTCAGCCTTTACTTCTTCATTAAATTAAATTTGGGTGTAAACCGTCTTCACATTGGGGAAATTTGGGGTACATAAAATACTTATTTCATGCAAAAAGTTACAAATTGTTTAAAAACGATACATGGTGATTTTCTGTTTTGTGTTTTTTTCTTTTCTTTTTGTTTTGGATTCTGACTGTCACAGCTGAAGAGTAGCTATTAAAAAATTACATCCCCTTTCCTTACATTAGAGATGGGCTGGTGTTGACCCATGGACTTTTTAACATGATTCACAAATAAAATTTGTATTTTTATACATAAGCATTGTTTGGACTGGTTTGCTGGAATTTCCTTGGACTCTCAGCCTTCAAGCCTTGCCGACTTTTTTCTTCCGTGCATGGTCCAAAACCTAATGGTCTCCGTGGATCAGGTGAGCTGGAGAAATCTTTTTCTTTGTTACCCTTCCTTACATTGTAGGTGGGAAAACGTGCAAAATAGGCAGTGTATCCAATATTTATTTTCCCGTGTGTATGTATGTGCATGTGTGTGTATGTATATATATAGATAGATAGATAGATAGATAGATAGATAGATATGTGTGTGAAATAAATATATATATATATGTGTGTGTGATATGTATGTATATATATATATATAATATTTCATTGATAAAGAATACCATATAATATATGGAGAGTGTTATACAACCTGTTCTACCACTAGGAGGCACTAGGGGTGGCTCAAAAAATTGATCAATTATTTGCTAAAAATCTCATTTTTTTTATTGTAGTACAGTTGGAATAAATCTGTGAATTTTCACTTTTTATATGATGCATGCCAATTTCAGATCGTGCTGGCTTCCCTCTCTCTCTGTTTGGTCGTAGTTATGCTACAAATTCTGGTGGCCGGTCACCACCATGCCATGCACGCCTGATTTTGGTTTGCTTTGTATTCCTCCTGTTGGTAGCTGTTCAGATTCAGTTACCTCACCCCTTTCCACAGGCAATGCTAATTAAGCACCATCTTGGATCTTGTCCGCCTTTATCAATGGTTGCTGTTTGTCACTGGGAGGATCAGTTGTGATATAGTCCTGGTATGGTGCAGAGCTTGCTCCACATGCTGGGACCTGGGCTGGTCTCTATCCACAAGTGCCTTTTTTGCAACATAGAAGCGGTTATATACAGGTTACAGGTATGTGTGCTCTAGTATGGTTCTGCTTTTAACTTTATCTAGGAGGCCGCATGGCACATGAAATACAGAATGTAGAGTAGGACCCCCCTATTGAGATTTGCCGTGACGTTGGCAGGGGTGGCTCAAAAAATTGATCAATTATTTGCTAAAAATCTCATTTTTTTTATTGTAGTACAGTTGGAATAAATCTGTGAATTTTCACTTTTTATATGATGCATGCCAATTTCAGATCGTGCTGGCTTCCCTCTCTCACTAGGAGGCACTATTTGAGTCTGGCAGCATTATCTATTGGCTATCCTTGCTATAATATTGCTTAAAAGAACTGCTAGTTCTCTGTTCTTTTAAACAATTTTTTTTATCTCTACTGGCTAACACGGTACAAAGATACATTTTACCTGTATATTATTGCTGTAATCCCACTAGACATTTAAAGAGGTTGTCCACTACTTTTACATTGATGGTCTAGCCCTCAGGGTCCTTTACACGCTGCGTTATCGGTACCGATATTGCTAGCGAGTGTACCCGCCCCTGACGGTTGTGCGACAGTGCAAATCGCTGCCTGTGGCACACAACATCGCTAGCACCTGTCACACGGACTTACCTTCCTTGCGACGTCGCTCTGGCCGGCGATCCACCTCCTTTCTAAGGGGGTGGTTCATGCGGCGTCACAGCGACATCACACGGCAGCCGTCCAATAGCGTCCTGCCTCATTGCCGGTGGACGCAGATAAGGAGATGTTCGTCATTCCTGCGGTGTCACACATAGCGATGTGTGCTACAGCAGGAATGACGAACAACATCGTACCTGCAGCAGCAACGATATTAAGGAAATGAACGACGTATCAACGAACAACGATTTTTCACGTTTTTGCATTCGTTGATCATTGCTCATTGGTGCCGGAAGTGCGTCATTAACGACGCGTCCCCGACGATATATCGTTAGCGATATCGCAGCGTGTAAAGCACCCTTTAGGATAGGTCATAAATGTATGATTGGCCGGGGTCTGACACCCTGCACTCCCGCCGATCAGCTGTTCCTGGTGGCAGCAGGCAGCTGGAAATGCTCAGTTTCAGTTCTCAGATATTCCACATCTGCCTCCTATTGCTTAGAATGGAAGACGGATGCGGATGTGCAGTACTCGGCCGCGGCCACTATCAGAAGACGGATCAGCTCCGGAACTGAGCATTTCCGGCTTCCTGCTGCTGCCGCCGGTACCGAGAACAGCTGATCGACAGGGGTGCGGGTTGTCGGACCCCAGCCGATAAGACATTGATGACCTATCTTAAGGATAGGCCATCAGTGTAAAAGTAGTCTCCCTGATAATACAACAATGTGCCTCCATGGGGCCCTATTGTACCTCCATGTGACTCCCACTGTTATCCGAGGTGTTTTGTGATATCAAGTACAAATCGGTGGTTAGCTCCATAGGGTGTCCTGTTACACAGGTATTCCCCTACCTAATGCCTTGAGCACACAGTGCTTTTAGACATCGGGCAGCTGCAGAGTTTTCCCAGGCAAAGCTGTTTCACTGGCGGTTTTGCTGTCATTTTTGCAGAGATCAACCACCAGCATCTTTTTATTATGTGCTGTGAACTATAGAGGGGGGTTGGCTTCATAGCAGAAGCCGCCTGAAAAATGAGCATGTCCCTTCTTTTAACCTCTTCATGGTTTCCGAACCCTGTCGTTTGACATTGCTGTGAACAATGTTCATTTTATGGGGTGTTTTGTGCCATAATTATTCAAAAAATGCGCTGTGTGCACAAACAAATAAGGATTAGATGACTGGTGGCCTTAAGGTGAGGTTATACCACCCAACATACGGCATTAAACAACCAGAAAATGTATTGATTGGCAGTAGTTTAATAGCTTATCTACAGAGGAAGACCATGTAGTGATGCACACAACAATATCTCATGATGATTCAGCGCAATAGGCTGCCATTGTTCTCGGCAGCATAGGTGCTGTTTACACAGGACGAGGCACTGGCAAGAATATTTTGGGCAGCACAAAACAAAGAAGTGGTTCACCCATATTCATTATTGGCCACATCCATATTGTGTCGCCCAGGGTTATGGGGTACTCGGTCCCGGGCAGTGTATATCTGGGGAATGTCACTTTGGTGGCCGTTGCCCGGTTCCGTGCCCTGGGCACTTTTTGTAAAGGGGAAATATTTACAGGGGAATAGAATAGTGTTCACATGTGACGCCACTTGCGGTGTTGCGGCTATGTGGATGGAGCCGCCACTGCACAATGTCTACTACTGGGGTTGGTGTTAATGGCAGCCTGGATGGTGGTCCCACCGCAAGCAGGGCTGGGCCCCAGAGGGTAGATGAAATGATGGGTGTTGGAAGAAGGTAGTCCACACAAGGGGTTCAGTGCAACTGATTCTTTACTCACTTTTTCTGGTGGTAACTGGTTACCCGAGGCCGGCTGGTTTCACCTTCAGGTCCCATTCGTCCCAGTCCCAGTTTATTAATCTAGTGCCTTCTTCCCTGCACCTGTCTTTGGTTGATGGGTCCCTGTGGCGTAGAGCAACTGGGAGTCCCCGTCTGGTGGTTTTTCCACTGCATTCCGTATGACGGTTGCATGAACCCTGTAGGGTTGGAGTCTCTTGTCTTGTCCCCGGTTCTCCCTTTGCTACTGAGTCTCGGATTTTTAAAGTCAGCGAGGTCCTTGTTGGTCCCCTCGCTGTGCAGGTGTTAACAGGCCTGCCTGGGGCTTCTGCCTGTTCTAGGGTCCTGTACCCAGTTGGTGCGTAGTTCTGGGAGTACTCCACCATACTCCACCGGCAACCACCCTCCTGGGAACCAGGTTACTATTCACTCCAAGTCAATGCATCTGCTCACTTTCACTGTCAAACTCTTTCTGACTGACCTCCTCACTACTGTCCACAATCTGCCCTTCCCACCTGGTCAACTAGTGTTGGGGAAAACTGGGATTACCTGGAATGTTTTTGTGTTACCGTCACTGGGTTTCTGGGTCCCTAGGGGGTAGACCCTGCATCCCCGTGGGGATGCAGTACCTTGTAGCTACCTGATGGCTTCAGGGGCACTACATTCTCCCTTAGTTAATTCCAGCGCGTCCTCGGGCTGCAAGTGATACAGGTTACACTTTTTTTATTTTACATGAAAACATTAACATAACAGGTCTTCCCACACAGGGGAGGTTCAGGCTTTAACATTGCTTTAAAGCTTTAACTGGAGCACCCCTCCCTGAACCCACCACCCAAAGGTACTTGTCTTAGAACCATCTAAGGAGGCAGGTCACCGGTTCCATTGGTGACCAGGTCTGGACCATCTCTGTCCTGGACCTTTCCTGCACCCGGCCTCTCCTGGTGGCGGTGCTAAAACAGGGTCCACTGGTTGGGTGTACTCTGGTGATGCACAACTGATGCAACTTTTTACAAGGTAAGAATTTTTGGCTGCTGCCAGTCCTGCAGTCTGGGTCCATTTTTATCAAATCAAACTGGAGCAGTCAACATTTTTAACTTTTTCTTTTATTCTCCATTGTTCAAAACATTCAAAAAGCAGGTTAAATTGACATTTACATCACTTTCGACTACAATTAAGCCTTGGCCATTTAACTCTACCCTCCCCACTTTTATGGTTGCTTCTTTGAATCCAACTTGAGTTACTGGTAGTCCATTCACAGCATAAATAGTGAGGCCCAAGTCCGGAGGGGTATGTTCAGCATCTGACCAAAACCTTTTGTACAGTACATAGGGTATGGTGGTTACCTGGGAGCCGGTGTCCAGCAAGGCTGAAGTGGGGATTCCGTCCAGGGTGATGGACAGAATCGGTCATCCTCCTACATACCGGTCTCACCAGTCAGCTAGGCCTTATCCTCTTAATCTTGGGGTTTGGCCCTTGGCCCCAGGGTTTGCAGGTTTAAAGGACACCTGCGTGCAAAATGCCCGGCCTTGTTGCAACTACGGCAGATGGGTTGACCAGATGAGTCGTAGCGGTTGCTGCTCCTCCTTCTGGACGATGGGATTCTCCTACCGCGCATCCATGGGACGTCCTCAGGGCAGTCAGCTAACTGGATCTACAGTTAGGTCCAGAAATATTTGGACAGTGACACAAGTTTTGTTATTTTAGCTGTTTACAAAAACATGTTCAGAAATACAATTATATATATAATATGGGCTGAAAGTGCACACTCCCAGCTGCAATATGAGAGTTTTCACATCCAAATCGGAGAAAGGGTTTAGGAATCATAGCTCTGTAATGCATAGCCTCCTCTTTTTAAAGGGACCAAAAGTAATTAGACAAGGGACTCTAAGGGTTGCAATTAACTCTGAAGGCATCTCCCTCGTTAACCTGTAATCAATGAAGTAGTTAAAAGGTCTGGGGTTGATTACAGGAGTGTGGTTTTGCATTAGGAAGCTGTTGCTGTGACCAGACAACATGCGGTCTAAGGAACTCTCAATTGAGGTGAAGCAGAACATCCTGAGGCTGAAAAAAAAGAAAAAATCCATCAGAGAGATAGCAGACATGCTTGGAGTAGCAAAATCAACAGTCGGGTACATTCTGAGAAAAAAGGAATTGACTGGTGAGCTTGGGAACTCAAAAAGGCCTGGGCGTCCACGGATGACAACAGTGGTGGATGATCGCCGCATACTTTCTTTGGTGACGAAGAACCCGTTCACAACATCAACTGAAGTCCAGAAAACTCTCAGTGAAGTAGGTGTATCTGTCTCTAAGTCAACAGTAAAGAGAAGACTCCATGAAAGTAAATACAAAGGGTTCACATCTAGATGCAAACCATTCATCAATTCCAAAAATAGACAGGCCAGAGTTAAATTTGCTGAAAAACACCTCATGAAGCCAGCTCAGTTCTGGAAAAGTATTCTATGGACAGATGAGACAAAGATCAACCTGTACCAGAATGATGGGAAGAAAAAAGTTTGGAGAAGAAAGGGAACAGCACATGATCCAAGGCACACCACATCCTCTGAAAAACATGGTGGAGGCAACGGGATGGCATGGGCATGCATGGCTTTCAATGGCACTGGGTCACTTGTGTTTATTGATGACATAACAGCAGACAAGAGTAGCCGGATGAATTCTGAAGTGTACCGGGATATACTTTCAGCCCAGATTCAGCCAAATGCCGCAAAGTTGATCGGACGGCGCTTCATAGTACAGATGGACAATGACCCCAAGCATACAGCCAAAGCTACCCAGGAGTTCATGAGTGCAAAAAAGTGGAACATTCTGCAATGGCCAAGTCAATCACCAGATCTTAACCCAATTGAGCATGCATTTCACTTGCTCAAATCCAGACTTAAGACGGAAAGACCCACAAACAAGCAAGACCTGAAGGCTGCGGCTGTAAAGGCCTGGCAAAGCATTAAGAAGGAGGAAACCCAGCGTTTGGTGATGTCCATGGGTTCCAGACTTAAGGCAGTGATTGCCTCCAAAGGATTCACAACAAAATATTGAAAATAAAAATATTTTGTTTGGGTTTGGTTTATTTGTCCAATTACTTTTGACCTCCTAAAATGTGGAGTGTTTGTAAAGAAATGTGTACAATTCCTACAATTTCTATCAGATATTTTTGTTCAAACCTTCAAATTAAAGTTACAATCTGCACTTGAATTCTGTTGTAGAGGTTTCATATCAAATCCAATGTGGTGGCATGCAGAGCCCAACTCGCGAAAATTGTGTCACTGTCCAAATATTTCTGGACCTAACTGTATTCCAACTTGATCTGCATCACTTTCAGGATCATAGCAACATCCTTCCTCAGCTGCTGTACCTGGGAACATAAGTCAGTTGGAGCACCAGGGGGCGCAGCCTGCTCATTAGCTGCTGCCACAGTTGAGGAGGGGGGTTCCATCCTCGCAGGCGAGGTGCTGGGTTGCCAGGACTGGGAAACAGAGTCTGTGGTTGCAAGGGATTGCAGGGCTATTATAGCTCGGTCTTTTAAAACATCAAAGTCCAAGTTTGGGTGTTCTAGGACCCACAGGCGCAGTTGTTTATGGTCCTTCCCGGATTTAACCCCTTAGGAATTGTTCAACCATCATTTTGTTTCCTGCCAGATCACTAACGGGGTCTATGTGTTTCAAGGTTCGTATTGCTGCTTGCAATCTTAATGCATAGTCTCTGATTCTATCCTGGGGTCTCTGCCTGCAGTTATAAAATCCCATCCTCAGCTCTGCATCTTCCGGTCTCCCTTGGTTTTTCTCACCACTCTCGCGGGACTGGAGCACCTCAGGAACTTCCAGGTCAAGTTACCGCCCCCTTCCACCCTTGCCTACAGGAGTCGTGGGCAGGGTTTCCTTTCACACCTTTCTCACTGCTGTAGCGCAGTTATTTTTCACAGCAAAAATGGTGACGATTTTTCAAGCATTAAAGCACAGTCCATAAAACACAGTCTTTCCGGCACACGTCGGTTTGACCGGGTCCAGTTCAATCCTGTTCGTGACGCCAGGAAAAAGGGTTGTGTCGCACAGGATTATGAGGTACTCGGTCCCGGGCAGTGTATATCTGAGGATTGTCACTTTGGTGGCTGTTGCCCGGTTCCGTGCCCTGGGCCCTTTTTGTAAAGGGGAAATATTTACAGGGGAATAGAATAGTGTTCCCACGTGACGCCACTTGTGGTGTTGCGGCTATGCGGATGGAGCCGCTGCTGCACAATGTCCACTACTGGGGCTGGTGTTAATAGCAGCCTGTATGGGGGGCCCTCCGCAAGCAGGGCTGGGCCCCAGAGGGTAGATGAAATGACGGGTGTCAGAAGAAGGCAGTTCACACAAGGAGTTCAGTGCAACTGGTTCTTTACTCACTTTTTCTGGTGGTAACTGGTTACCCAAGGCTGGTTGGTTTCACCTTCATTTCCCCTTCGTCCCAGTTTAGTAATATGGTGCCTTCTTCCCCTGCACCCGTCTCTGGTTGGTGGGTCCCATTGGTGTAGAACAACTGGGAGTCCCCATCCAGTGGTTTTTCCACTGCAGTCTGTATGACGGTAGCGTGAACCCTGTGGGGTTGGAGTCTCTGGTCCTGTCCCCGATTCTCCCTTTGCTACTGAGTCTTGGAATTTTAAAGTCAGCGAGGTCCTTGATGGTCCCCTCGCTGTGCAGGTGTTAACAGGCCTCCCTGGAGCTTCTGCCTGTCCTAGGGTCCAGTACCCCGTTGGTGCGTAGTTCCGGGAGTACTCCACTCCAAGTCAGTGCGTCTGCTCACTTTCACTGTCAAACTCTTTCTGACTGTCCTCCTCACCACTGTCCACAGTCTGCCACTCCCACCTAGTCAACTAGTGGACTGGACTGGCTCCACCTCTAGGCAGCCATCCATTGGTATGACCCTAGCCTTGTACCATTCTATGGGGGATTGTTGGAGAAAACTGGGATTACCTGGAGTGTTTGTGTGTTACCGTCACTGGGTTTCTGGGTCCATAAGGGGTAGGCCCTGCATCCCGGTGGGGATGCAGTACCTTGTAGCTACCTGATGGCTTCAGGGGCGCTACAAAATTATGTTGAGAAACAATGTTTCTCTCAAATACCTTGTGTGGCCAATAGTGCCTGTGAGCGGCGCTATTGCGGACCGCTCTTCCCTATCGCCTGACTCCTGGGCTCCATGACCTCGGGGATCTGGTGATGTCACGTCAACTTCCTGTTCACCTGACATCATGGCTGATGGCCCCAGTCTCCCTGAGTAACTTGGCTGAGGGTGGAGTTTCACCGCTCGTCACAACCCATCGTTTCTCCTGCTTATGTGCTCTGTAGTGAGGGAGGAGGGAGCAGGGAGATGCTGGGCTGTGATGAGCGGTGAAACTCCACCCACAGCACAGTCACTCACGGAGACTGGGGCCGGCAGCCGTGATGTCAGGTGAACAGGAAGTTGGCGTGACATAACCAGATCCCCGAGGTCATGGAGCCCAGGGGTCAGACAATGGGGAAGAGCGGTCTGCAATAGCACTATTGCCAACACAAGGTATTTGACAAAAACATTGTTTTTCAACATAATATCATTGTGGCCAATAAAGAATATGGGTAAACCACCTCTTTAATGTGTTGCTCATTCATCGTGTGATTAACAGCCTGTTTGGAATGCACGATTACAGTGACAAGTGCTTCTAGGAACAATTTCAAATGTTAAATGGTTAATTAGATTATGTTCAAATGTTATGGTTGAAGTGTAATTATCACAATTTCAGAAAATCGCAGGAAAAAATATTCCTGAAATGCAACGTATAAGCACAGCTTTAGGTCGATTTCACACAACAGACCTTTACGGTGTGAGTATGGACTGGCTGCGAGTAAGTGACTGAGCACAACAGCTATAAATCCATAAGTAAGAGGATATAAAATTTGGGCTAGGAGTCCTGCAGCGATCTGGACATAGTGGTCCATACTCGAGCCATGAACGTCAGATATGTGAAACCCACCTTAAAGGGAATCTGACTGCAGTGGTTCATCAACACTTTTACATGACCAGTCCCTTCCTCCTTTACTGAGAAATCAGTGTTTTGATTCATTTGCAAATGAGGCTAAAGAACCATGTGTAGATCTGAAGCCTTTGTCATTCCAGCTCTATTCTTGGCCTATCCCAGCCTCCTCCTACTTGACTGACATCTTTTATGCTGTGTGATGTCAGGCAAAGGAGTAGTCAGCTGAGCAGGAGGCGGCAGTGCTGGGTGGGAAATAGAGCCGGAGTGACAGAGGCTTCAGATCTACAAATAGCACTTTAGCCTCATCTGCATATCAATTCAAATGTTGATTTCTCAGTAACACAGGAATGGACTGGTCATGTAAAGATATTGCTGGACTTGTTTTTGAAAGAGCTACTTGCACATATGATTTTAAGGGTTTTAAATCCTATTGACAGATTCTCCTTAAAGACATTTTTTTTTAAATAATTTTGATTTTTATTGACATATGAAATGCTATACTCATATAGTATTGCTTTTCATTACTTGTGAATTAGTCTAAATGGATGTCTACAAACACCTTTTGATACCTTTCATCTATCTAACAGCTATCTTTGAGCTTGACCATTCACATCAATGCTCAGTTATGTTAAAACTGTAAAAAACTGAAAATAAGTATAAAATGGTAAATGACAAATATTTTTTGTTCAAATTTTTTAGGTGGCCCAACATGTAAAAAGAGCAATCAGAGTGTTAAGAAGTTAATACAGTGAAATATGGCATTATTAATAATTTATTTTAGTGTTTTATTATTAATCATGTAATTCTCACTTTATATGTAATAGATCAGATTCACACTCCTGCATGTTCCTACTCGAAAGCTGCATGTTTACACGTAAGCTGGGAGGGGTTAAACTGTTGGAAGGGGAGTTGGTGCTGAATGAAGTTCTTAACCCTAAGCAATTGGGAACAGAATGTTCAGGAATACTTGAGATCAAAACAGCCATAAATTGAAGCAGCCAGAGCTTTCTAGTAACGGCTTGTGTTCAGAGCCATTTACAACCACTGGAGCAGAAACATGGACAAAGACGTTTTCTCCATGATTACTGTCCCACATAAAATAATGTTCTAGCTGGACAAACAAACCAAACAAAAAACCCCATCCGAAAAGACGAGAACACACAAAAAAATACATATTATATACACGGTTTATAAATATTATGTACTCACACAACCCCATATCTGCAATAAAAATGACTAGCAATGCTAATAAAAAAACAGTACAAAACCTAATGAACTGAGCTTGCGAGGGTTGCAGTAAAGTCCAAGGGTGCAGGTAAGTCCATAGTTTAAACACAATATCATAGTAGTGATAACTGTGTAATTGTTTAATTTCTTTAAGGTATTGTCTGTCTGTCTGTGCTACTGTGAAAGAGAAAAACAAAAGCGTGTCTTGTGATCTGTGTCTTCTGACTTAAAAGAGTGGTTCACCCATATTTATTATTTGCTATATCGATATTATGTTGAGAAACAATGTTCCTCTCAAATACCTTATCTTGGCAATAGGGCCTGTGAGAGGTGATATTGCGGACCACTGTTCCCCTCGCCTGACCCCCGGGCTCTGGACCTTGGGGATCCGGTGATGTCACGTCAAGTTCCTCTTGACCTGACATTACCGCGGCCAGTCGCAGACTCTATGAGTGACTGGGCTGTGGGCGGTGTTTCACCGCTTGTCACAACCCAGTGTGTCTCCTGCTTGCAGTGCTCTGCTGTGAGGGAGCTGATGGGCTGACATGCTGGGCTGTGATGAGCGGTGAAACAACACCCACTGCAGTGTCTGTGAGTGATGGGCTGTGGGAGGTGTTTCACCGCTCATCACAGTCTATCAGCTCCCTGCTCCCTCCTCCCTCACTGCAGAGAAACACTGCCCACAGCCCAGTGAGTCATCAAGACTGCAGCTGGCCGCGGTTATGTCAAAGACCTCCAAGAGAGTGTTTTCAGAAATACTACCGGTGCCACAAGCGTCACTAGAAAGACAGCGGAAGCTTAGAGAGATAAATACGTGGCTTAGAAATTGGTGCAGAAAGGAAGGGTTTGGGTTCATGGAGAACTGGGACGACTTCTCAGTCATCTACATGCTCTACAGTAGGGATGGGCTGCATCTCAATGGGGAGGGTGCAGCTGTGCTGGGGGAGAAAATGGTTAGACGGATGGAGGAGCTTTTAAACAAGGATCTGGGGTGAGGGAGGGTAGTGGAGCAAATAAGGGGATAGAGCAGATAGAGACAGTAGGGAATTGTAACAGTGTGTCCCTCCTCTGCCTTTGCTCATGGTGTAATAGTCTGTCTCTCCTTGACAGTCCTGTACGTACTACTGGTGGGGGATTGTTTGTTCTTCTCAGCATGGGACTTCTCCAATCAACAACTTGGTAAACAAGAAAGAGCCAGGACTTCTAAAGTACATTCATGTATCAAGTGTCCAGGCGGAGTTGGACTCTTCTGCCCACCTAAGGGGCTGATCCCAGGAGAGAAGAACAATGAGACCCATGTTAGTTCAGTTAGTTGGATCTCGGCTGGAGAAGGACTAGGATTTATTCCCGAGGCTGGATCCTAGAACCTATGTGTGGACTGTCACAGATTGGATATCAGTGGCCACGTGGGATTGCGTTTTGTTGTTCAACCTGTTGGACTCAAGGAATTCATATAAGGACCATTGTCATATTTTCCCTGGCATCGGAATACCGGGAGGTGCCCCTAGATCTTTTGTTTTGTTGTGGACTCCTTTGTGGTTCCAATAAAGCCCTTTGGATTGTTCCTTGGCCTGGCGTCCCTTACTGCTCTGCCGCATACCCCGTCACAAACTGGTTGGCAGCGACAGGATCAGAGCAGAAAGAATGGAGGACAACGGTCCATTAACATCTGGAATCAGAACCTCAAAGTACAAGAACTGGACTGTGGTGAGCCTACAAACAAAAGCCCGTGAATTAGGAGTCGGCTACAAAGCACTCCTTGCAGAATTTAAGGATTTATATTTGTTTGGTGCTTTATCTTTGCGGTTCCAATAAAGCCCTTTGGATTGTTCCTTGGCCTGGCGTCCCTTACTGCTCTGCCGCATACCTTGTAACCGGGATCAATGAAGAATTAGGGTGGGCTGGGACATGCAAGGAGTAAGGAATGTGTTAATAGTATTAAATGTCTACTGGCAAAGTTAAGAAGTCTTGCAAACAAAACGAATGAATTGGGCACTCTTCTGTCAACCATGGATTATGATGTGGTGGGCATTACGGAAACCTGGCTGGATGAGAGCCATGACTGGGTGACAAACGTAGAGGGTTATAATAAGTTCAGGATGGACATGAAAGACAAAAATGGTGTAGGAGTGTGTATATTTCTTAAATCTAACTTAAAACCTGTACTCAATGACCATGTAGGGGGGAGCTGTGACAATGTAGAGTCAGTATGGGTAAATGTATACTGGGCGACCACTAGGAATTTCAGGGCCCCATACTGGCAAAATTTTGGGGCCCCCTTAAGACTCTGCCCAGGCTCCATCCCTGCTCCGCCCCCCCCCTCAAACATTCTACAGTCTGCTGCCACTCTGTGAAAAAAATATAAATATATATAGTATGCACACACAGTCTTGGCCAAAAGTATTAGCACCCTTGAAGTTGTTCCCCTCAGAAAATTAACAATACACCCCTACACTGTCCCTCTCCATAACACACCTTCCACACTGCCTCTTTCCATAAAACACCCTCTACACTGCCTCTCTCCATAATACACCCTCTACACCACTTTTCTCCATAATACACCTTCTACACCGCCTCTTTCCATAATACACTCTCTACACCACCCTCTCCATAACACACCTTTTACAACGCCTCTCTCCATAACACACCCTCTACACCCTCTTGTTTAAAAAATTTGCAAAAATTTCTACATATCTGTTTTTTTTTCTGTCAAGATGGGGTGCAGAGTGTACATTAATGAGAAAAAAATGAACTTTTTTTTTAATTTACCAAATGTCTGCAATGAAACAAAGAGTGAAAAATTTAAAGCTGTCTGAATATTTTCCGTACCCACTGTATATCCCCCTTCTGGGCATATTCTGGTATAGATGTACCCATCCTGGTTTCTGTCCCCTTCCTTGTATGTATGTTGTAGCATATATGTTTCCTTTCTGGGCTCCCCCTGGCATATTTGCTGCAATAAGCATTTTACTCACCCTCCCAGGCTCCCACGTTGCGTGGCCGCGATGCATTTCAGCTGGATATGCACCTTCCGCTGTGGATCCAGCTGAAGCAAGACAGGTACTGGGGTCGGCGGGCCTCTCCATCTCCCCCAGCTATCGTCCCGCTCCTGTCTTCGGCTCACAGAGTGGTTACCAATCACCGCCGGCTGCTGAGCCCTCCGCTTTTCTGCAGTAGTCTGATGAGGTTGCAGAGTGATGACCTCATCACACTGCTGCACGCTGAGCCCCGCTCTGCCCCACTAACCCTGCCTCCAGCACTCATAGGTAATTTGCATTCAATGCAAATTAGCGGTGTAGTGGCAGAAGCGACTCTGCCGGGCCCCTCTGCTGCAGCTGTGACTGGAGCCTGGTGAAGAGGGAGGCCCAGTCGGCCCAGGGCTTGATAATGCTAAGTAATTAGCCTGGGCCAGGCTCCTCTCTTTACCGGGCCCCATACACCAGTCACGGTTGTAATGCCCTGATGGCGGCCCTGAATGCACATGGGGAAGGGAATAATAGAAAGCTGCTAATTGGAGTTTGCTATAAGCCTCTTAACATACCGGAACAGGTAGAGGGTGAAATGCTGCAACAAATTGAAAAGGCATCTAATAATAATAATCGGGTCCTTATGGGGGATTTCAATTATTCAGACATTCAGTGTGATATAGAATCTTCGGCTTATGCTAAAAGCTGTAAGTTCTTATCTACAATTCAAGACAATTTCCTCTCCTCCATCTCTGTTCAGCACCCCTAAAGGCCGGTCTTAGTTCTTTAGTTAGGCTTGTGTGTCAAGGTTGTCTGTTGACTGTATGGTTTACTTTTTGGTATGCGTGAGGGGAGGGAACAAATCGAGAGCTGTAGTTATTGTGGTTCTATATAGTTTGGCAGCAGCAGCATCTTCATCATGTAAGGAAGCTATGTCAGCAAGAGGGAGTCAGAGTGAATGGAAATCAAGGTGTTTTAGATTTCTGCGAGGGTGTGTATGTTTGTGGAGTGGGGGTTGAGTGCTTAGTGAGGACAAGGAAGAGAATGTAAGTGGGCTGTGGTCAGGCAAGGGAAGAGGTGAATTGGGAGGCTAAATAGGGAACAAAGGCTGGTGAAAATGAGGTCTGGCATATGGCCATCTTTGTGAGTAGCTGTGGAGGACCATTGAGTGAAACCAAATGAGGAAGTGAGTGTTAAAAGTTTAGAGACAGCTGAGTGGGAGGTGTTAATGGGGATGTTAGTCGCCCATGATGATAGTGGGGATGTCAGTGGAAAGGAAATGAAGTAGTCAGGTACTGTATTCTTGGCATGTAATCTTTTTTCTAATATACTGAAAGCGTAACCGTCATTTTAATTTTTATTTATAAAACAATAGTGTGGTCCCCCTGACCTGGTCAGGCACCTCTGGGTACTGCACCCATGCGGGGGCAGTACAACACAGGTAATCACAGAGGCTGACTAGGGTGTGAACGTACGCAAACACTTGGTAACCAGTACACACACACACAGCTAGAGGGGACCCCTGAGCAGACTCAGGGAGTGGGGGTGTCCCTCGCCTCCCAGCTAGTGGTGGGTGGTGTCACTGGGCACAGGAGTGTGCAGAGGCAGTCAGTAAGAGGAAGTGGAGGTGAGGAGTCGCGTCTGGAGGGCAGAGCAGTGAGCAGGGCCTTACAGACCCTGCACCGTTCATGGCTGCTGGTGGGGAAAAAGGGCTACCTGGTAGTGCCGCATGAAAACCACCTGACGGCGGACTGCAAGGAGGTTGATGAGTACGGGGACTGCCTAGTAGACCCTGCCCGAACGGGGTACAGGTACCCAAAGCAGGGGCCCATTCAGTTGGCCTGCTACACCTGCCGGTGAGGGCACTGCATGCTCTCCACCAACCCCACACAGAGTCCGCAGCTACAGCAGCAACGAGGGGCCCATAGGTGACTGCCGGCAAGCAGCCAGAATCACCTGGTCCACACTGCCCGCAAACGGGCCAGAAAGGGGAGAACGGCGTATGCGACTTCCCTGGGGGATCCCAGCAAGACTTCAAGTCGGGGTCACCTCAAAACAAGAAGGGCTAGGAAGGCGAGTCAGCAGTCACCCCTACAACAGCCGAAGGGATATTTGGTTCCACCTGGTCCACCACAGCATCGCCCGGGTTGACTCACCACTGCCATTTGAAGTGAGTAAAAACCCTGAAAGACATTCCTGCTGTGCGTGTGAGTTCTTCTGCGACCTGTGGTACCACACACCTACACCGGGCCCTGGGGCCAGCCTCACTCTCGGGAGGCCACCACATCTAACTGCACCCACCATCAGCCCCAGGTGTCCCCTAATCTGCAGTGGCGGTCGCCCTGACCGCAATACCGAGAGTGGCATCACGAATTCCATGGAAGTCAACCTACCTGTGACAAGAAGGATCCAGTACGTGCAGTCTCTGAAGACCCTGAGATGACCTGAAGGTAACGGGGTCACGGGGCGGCACAATAGTACACATGAAAATAATCAACTTCGTAATATGTATTCAGTGATGAGTTTCCCATTACTGATAGGAGATGGCAGTTGTTACTGATGAGCTTCTATGATGATGGGAGAAGGGAGAAGCTAGAGGCAGAGGGAGGAGCTAGAGGCCAGTACCAGTGGGGCACTGGTATGGGCTGGTATCATCAAAGATGAACTTGTGGAACCTTTTCACGTTGAGGATGTAGTGAAGCTCAACTCCCAGACCTACTGCCAGTTTCTGGAAAACAACTTCTACAAGCAGTGGTACAGGAAGAAGTCGGTATCGTTCAGGAAAAACATGATTTTCATGCAAGACAATGCTCCATCACATGCATCCAACTACTCCACAGCGTGGCTGGCCAGTAAAGGTATAAAAGATGAAAAAATAATGTTGATCAATAATAAAAAAAATCCATAAAAATACAACTTGCCTAATAATTCTGCACAAAGTGTATAGAACTGAATATGTTGCTTATCTAGCACCTACCCTTGGGAATTTTGAAAATGGAAAAGTTGTGGAATTTTTGGGCTCGGTACAATTACATGTTCATCATAGTCTGATTAATGACTCACATATGTTCAGTTCTGAATACAGTGGGAGGGAAAATAGATTGCAGAGAATTTAGAGCTGTAAAAATAACTCCATGTGTTACATTATCCATTGGATTTACTTGCCATCTTACAATATGGAATGCTAAACAATTCCCTGCAGGGGTAAGGAAGAGAGAAGGAAGACATTGCTTTCTTATGTGTCAGTTATGTGGACGGGATACTCACATGTTCCTTATTGTATGTAAATAGAGCCCAGGGCTACATGATACCAGATGGATCTTAGGATGCTCATGTCCAACAACTATTCTGTCATATTTCCACATACTGTAGCACTGTTTTATCTCCTCTCCTGCCCAAGTATTCAGCATG
Organism: Anomaloglossus baeobatrachus; assembly: GCF_048569485.1. NCBI lineage: Eukaryota > Metazoa > Chordata > Amphibia > Anura > Aromobatidae > Anomaloglossus > Anomaloglossus baeobatrachus. Next base: position 140,199,194 of record NC_134357.1, on the reverse strand, counting down.
GTGATAATTATGTGATGAGTCTATAGTGCAGCAATCTGGACAGGATGAGTTGAAATATGCTATATCAGATTATATCAGTAGTCTCAAACACGCAGCCCTCAGGCTGCTTCTTGCGGCCCACAGGCTCGTGGACCCCGTGCCGATCGGTACCGGGGGCCGCAGTAGTCAGCACTTTAAAGCATTTGATTAAAATGCTGGTGCCGCGTTGATCTCTCTGCAGCTATAAATAAGCCAGCCGCTGGCCAATCACAAACCAGCAGCTGATGTAGTGATATGATGTCAAGCGCTGGACTCTGGCTGGTAGCTGCCATTGGTTTGGGGCTCTGTGCAGCTCCAGCAGTTCATTCAAATTAAATAAAGTTGCTGACTACTGCAGGCACCAGCCGCAATCTTCAAGGGGTCTCCGGGTTTGCGGGCCACAAGAAAAAACATTACTACAAGTAGACCAGGATGAGCCCAATACTACAGGATGGGCACATTACTATAAGGAGACCAGGATGGGCACAATAATACATGATGGGCACATTACTACAAGGAGACCAGGATAGGCACAATTCTACAGGATGGGCACATTACTACAAGTTGACCATGATGAGCCCAATACTACAGGATGGGCACATTACTACAAGGAGATCAGGATGGGCACTATACTACAGGATGGGCACATTACTACAAGGAGACCAGGATGGGCACAATACTACAGGATGGGGACATTACTACAATGAGATCAGGATGGGCATAATATACAGGATGGGCACATTACTACAAGGAGATCAGGATGGACACAATACTACAGGATGGGCACATTACTACAAGTTGACCATGATGAGCCCAATACTACAGGATGGGCACATTACTACAAGGAGACCAGGATGGGCACAATACTATAGGATGGGGAAATTACTACAATGAGATCAGGATGAGCCCAAAACTACAGGATGGGCACATTACTACAAGGAGATCATGATGGGCACAATACTACAGGATGGGCACATTACTACAAGGAGACCAGAATTGGCACAATACTACAGGATGGGGACATTACTACAAGGAGACCAGGATGGGCACAATACTACAGGTTCGGCACATTACTATAAGGAGCCCAGGATGGGCAGCATACTACAGGATGGGCACATTACTACAAGGAGACCAGGATGGGCACAATACTACAGGATGAGGACATTATTACAAGGAGACCAGGATGGACACAGTACTACAGAATGGGGACAAGGATGGGCCACATCACTACAAGAAGGGGACCAGGATGGGCACATTACTATAGGTTGGGGACAAGGATGGGAACATTCTTATAGGGGACAAGGATGGACACATTACTACAGAATGGGGAGCAGGATAGGGCACATTACTACAAGATGGGGACCAGGATAGGGCACATTACTACAAGAAGGGGACCAGGATAGGGCACATTACTACAAGAAGGGGACCAGGATAGGGCACATTACTACAAGAAGGGGACCAGGATAGGGCACATTACTACAATAAGGGGACCAGGATAGGGCACATTACCACAAGAAGGGGACCAGGATACGGCACATTAGTACAGAATGGAGACAAGAATAGGGCACATTACTACAAGATGAGGACCCCATGGGAATATTAGCACAAGATATTGGCCAAAATTACTGTATGATGCCAATTGTAAAACAATATAACTTACAAAAAGGGGATAAAATGTAAAAAAAAAATACATGAAAAAAAATAAAGCATGGAACATTTTTTACCATCAAAAATGCTTTTTATATAGCAACTAAAATAAACAGAAAACTGCATATTATCGCCCCATCCATAATGATTCAAGTTATAAAACCATACCATAACCCATATGATGAATGCCATTTAAAAATGTTCTATCTGCGGCCCATATACCCAGCCGAGTTTGAAATCCCTGGATTATATGAACAAACTGAGCATCCGCAAAAAAAAAAAAATCTGTCTGTTAGGCCTTTTTCACACGTTCGTGAAAATCACGCACGTTTTTCACGGACATGTCAAAGGTGCATATTGCCCTCCATGTGCTGTGTTTATGACACACGGGTGTTCTCCGTGTGCTATCCGTGATAACACACAGACAACAGGAACTTTCTTCTCACCTGTCTCAGACGTTGCTATCCATGGTTCTGATCTACGGTCTCCAGCCCTGCCGACTCCCCGCAGCTGCTGCTTCCGGCCCGCAATGGAGTGAATATGCGATGAGCATAATGAGCGGGGGTCAGAAGCAAGTGCCAGCAGCGGCAGAGACAGCAGGGCTGGAGAAGGTGCGTGTCACATGGATCACATCCGTGCGGTCCGTGTGCGGTCCGTGGGACACCCGTGATGCCGGAGAAAAACGGACATGTCTATGTGTGGAGCCCACAGACACACGGTCCATGGCAAAACACGTACGTGAGCGCAGACCCATTGATTTTAATGGGTCTACGTGTGCCCCTGTCTCCGGGACATGAGGAAACGGCCAAACACGTACCGGAGACACGGACGTGTGAAGGAGGCCTTAGGTTGTGTTCCTGTCTTTAGGACTTGTTCAACCAACTTTTTTTCAAGCATTTGTTCTATCCAGGGATTGGAGTAACAATTTTGACATAAACGGCACCACTTTTGAAGAATTTAAAAGGTGGGCCACGATGCATCCTGACTCCTCCCCAGCTCTACTTCCTTGGCAGAGGTGGGTGAAAGTGATGTGAAAAAGCCAAACGTCGCAACGTTTTTGCACAAAATCATTCAAAGTATTTCACTCTTCAAGATGTTTCACACCAGAATTCTTATGTTAACACTTTGCTGAATCGGGGCCCAAGTGCTCACCTTAAATAAACTGTCTGGAAAGTTAAGGATTACTAAAGTTTTATTTGTTACGAGTATTAAAGGGGTTGTCTAAGTTTTTGATGAAAGTCTGTAGTAACTGTGACTGCAGACTTCTGAATTCTCACAGTGCGGACACTGCAACCTGTCAGGATTCTTTGTTGCTGGCAGTGAGAGTGGGAAGTAACAAAACTACACCCTACCGCATTACATTTACATTTGTTCAGGGCAAATCCAGAGGTACGGGCCAAATTAGGTATCTGCGCAGATATAATAAATAACTCAGAAGCAATGATCACAGAAACTGTGCTCACTCTTTGAGCCAGTATAGGCGACTGACCCGTGTATTGAATAGATCAGATATTAGTATTACATTTCAACCTTCAAACATGTACAGAGTATCAAAATCTGTCTTTTCTCATACATCGAAGCAGTATATGGAGGTTCAGGGAGATGCGTAGAAACATAGAAACACACATTTCATCCCACAGATAACACATTCCTTCTTTGTGTGAAACTACTGATAAGACTTTTACTATGAAGGCCTTCACTGTTCATTATTTGTACATTTGTTCACTCTTCCTAGTTAACCCCATCTTGAACATATAACTTAGAATCATATTATGGTGTCTGTGCGATTGTCATATAGACACACAGATATTTATGCAGTGACATCTATATTTTGATTATTTACATACACAGATAATCTTATTACATTTGAACAAACAATCTATAGCCCAGGCTACCCTCACAATCCCCCCTTAATAAGATATCCGTGAATGTTGTCAACTTTAAATTTTAAAATTTTCTCCATTTAGATATATTTTATTGGGAACCCTGGAGGCAATTGAGGGGATTCATCTAGTCAGGTGGGTTGTAGGCCTTCCTGCTTGTGGTGTAATGTGTGGTTCCCTGCGGCATTAAGCTACGCTGAGACCCTCTTCCTTATGTTGGTTCTGGTTCTCATCCATATGGCAGGCAGCGCGAGTCCTTTACTGGTGCCGTTTCTTCTATCACGGTTCCTGGCTCTACTATGCTGCTGTGCCCCGGGCACTCTGTGGGCCAGAAGACCTGTAGTCTCCTGCCCTTCGGATTCTGCTACAGGGACTTCTGTACCCACACAGCTTTGGACTCCGATGTCCGGTTCTATATGCTCGGCCCTGAGTTATTGCTGAGCTCTCTTCTCAGTGACTGTCTTCTCTCCACTCCTGACTTGTACTAATCTGTTAGTTTCACTTTCGTGTGTGTGTGTTCCTAACTCCTCCTCCAGGCCAGAATGCCTAGGAAAACTCCCCTAAAACTGGGTTCTCGAGCCCCCCCTTCTGGTCTGGAGTAGGAAGTGTTGAGTGCTAGTGTACCTAGCATGGGACACCCCCCTCTTGCCTCTAAGCATAGCATCACCCCCAGGAGGGCAATGTTACTATAGCAGCCAGACCACTGGGGTGTCACAGTAGCATGCCGAATTCTAACAGCATGTAATTTATTCAGTGTAAAGATTCAACTCTGCTCTGCTAGTTCCTGCAGACATCACATGGCCACTTATGTCATTTTCATGCTTATGGTCACGTGACAAACGGCTTTTCTCCTTGCTTCTATCTATGAAGCAGGGGCTGTAGTTTTCCACTGAACATTGAGAGAATTAAGCTGCTTTCACACATCAGTTTTTTGCAATCAGGCACAATCCGGTTTGTACCTGATGCAACGGATCCATCTCAGAGTGTGTAAAAACTGATGAGACGGATCCGGAAAAAAACGGATCCGTTTTTTTTTTTTTTTAAGCTGAGAGAGAGGGAGAGACCCCATCATCACCGCACATGCAGGCACTCCCGCACGCACCATCACCGCACACACCCCGGCACTCCCGCACTCATCATGATCACCGCACACACCCCGGCACTCCCACACTCATCATCATCACCGCACACACCCCGGCACTCCCGCACTCATCATCTTCACCGCACACACCTCAGCATTACCTCAGTGACGTCACCGCTGACAGAGCGACTCCCTTCAGTTGCTGCGTGGAGCTCCGAGGAGCGGCGGTGTTTTACTGCTGCTCCTGTCAGCTTCATGTAGCAGAGCTGAATTCGTCACGGGACCTTGTGGATTACGTCGGACCTGGAGGGGTATTTGGGGATTTTAATAAAATGGTGAAAGAGGGTGTTTTTTTGTCTTTTATTCCAAATAAAGTATTTTTTCGGGTGTATGTGTTTATTTACTTTCACTTACAGGTTAATCATTGGGGGTGTCTCATAGACTCCTGCCATGATTAACCCCTTATTCCCCCGATTGCCACCGCACCAGGGCAATTCGGGATGAGCCGGGTAGAGTCCCGGGACTTTCGCAACTAATGGATGCGGCAATTCTGGGCAGCTGCTGGCTCATATTGTTAGGTTGGGGGGCTCCCCATAACGTGGGGCTCCCCATCCTAAGAATACCAGCCTTCAGCCGTGTGGCTTTATCTTGGCTGGTGTCAAAATTGGGGGGGGACCGCACGCCATTTTTTTTGATTATTTATTTATTTTACTGGAAGATATAGACCCGCCCACCGGCGGCTGTGATTGGTTGCAGTGAGACAGCTGTCACTCATCATGTCTGCCTGCAACCAATCATATGCGCCGGTGGGCAGGGAAAGCAGTGAATACGAGATTGAATAATGGGCGGCCGGCATTTTCAAATCAGGAGAAGCCGCCAGAGGAGTGTGAGAGCCGTGCAGCGCCGAGTGGGTGAGAGTGAGTGAGTGAGTCTGTGAGTGTGAGAGAGAGAGAGAGGCTGGGGCCACACGGGGCACTACTGCCATGCTCGTATCACACTCGGCTCGCGCTGACAGCACAGCAAGAGCTGAGTGTCATGCTAGTGTCCCTGCGTCTGCGGTCCGACCATGCGAGCGGACCACAGCTCCGGGGGGCGGACAGACTCTCAGGAGGGGCAGGCCGGAACGGAGGAGGGGAAGGTGGGATTTATCTCCATCTCTTCTCCGTTGCCGGCTATTGCGACTCTCGCTCTGTACGCATGGTACACCATTGTACCGTGAGTGCAGTGCAATTTTTCTCTCGCCCCATTCACTTGAATGAGTGCGAGAGAAAAGAGTCTCGCATTACAGTCGCAGCATGCTGCGATTGTTTGCTCGGTCCGATTAGGGAGATCTTCTGACAAGCAATGTTTTTCTCACTTCTGGGCATGCTGTCACGCTCCCCGGGTCCCCTGCCTTGCTTCCCGGCTCCCCTGCCACGCTCTCCGGCTCCCCTGCCTCGCTCCCCGGCTCACCTGCCACGCTCCCCGGCTTCCCTGCCTCGCTCCCCGGCTCCTCTGTCAGGCGTCCCCCGCTCCACAGCCTCCAGGCCCCATCACCTGCGGTCCCCAGGCGGCCCGGTCCCCGCTCCCGGCGCCCGTCGGCAGCTCTGCTCCAGGTCGGCTCTCCTGCCTCCTGTTCACCGCTCCCTGCCCTGGCTTCTGGCACCCGGGCCTCGCGCATGCGCATTAGGGCGCGCGCGCGGTCATTGACCCTTTCTTAAAGGGGCAGTGTCCTCCAACAGGATATTGAAGGATCAGGTACTGGGTATATAGGGGGATCCTTTCCAAGTGGGCGGGGCCTGTTCTTCGTGTTTTCTAAGCTAGGAGTCAGGTCTCCTTGTGTCTGTGATATACTCACCTATCTCTCTCGTAGAGACACTCCTGCCTCGCCAACCGTCCTGACGATACCCGAACCCCGAACGGTGACGGCCTGCCATCCCATCAGTTCCTGCCATCTCCGATCCCTGTGGTGACCCGCCTTCTCGCTCCATTGGTTCCGGACTCTGCCTGACGACATCTCGGCCTCCGAACCTGAGCTCCGTCACCCGGACTACCATCAGAGACCCTGTGGTCCCAGGGACTTCTTTACTCCACTCCTCTAAACGGACTGTCCTGCTAGTGCTCCGGCTACCGGGCACCTTGCCCTCGGTGAGGTGTTCAGCCCAGTGGATCCACCTCCTGGGTCTGCCCGTCCACCTGGCCCTAACACATGCTCAGAAGTAAAAACTGAATCTGGTACATGCTTCCGGCGTTTGATGCATGCTACTGGATTCGGCGTGCATAGACTTTCATTATGCACCCGGCGCTATGCGGTTTTTTGCCGCTGGCAAAAAACGTTCCTCTCTGCGTCCTGTGCGGCCGCCAGAGTGACGACAAAAACTGGATCAAACGCAAGTACATGCGGCACAATCCGGTGCTAATAAAAGTCTAATGAGGAAAAACAGCACCCGTCGGCAAAAAAAAAACGGATACGTTTTTTCTGCAAAGCGCCGGATTGTGCCGCACAGCAAAAACCTGATGTGTGAAAGCAGCCTTAGGAGAAGTAGTTCATCGCCATATAACTGTGTGCAAATCTCATATGAGTGAGCGGTCACATGACTACTACTCAAAAGGCATGTGGAGGGGGAGAGCCAAACTGAATTCTTGCCCCAGGTGCTGGAACACATAGATTCGCCTGTGCTAAAGCCCACGGAGCAGCAGAGTGATGTAACACAAACACTAGTTTGCAAAATGAACAAAACAAATAATCATGGGACAAGACTATGATACATATCTTTATTATGCAACTTAAAGAAACTCCCAGCTGAGATATGATCAGTACAAGAAGCATGAGAAAAAGGCATGAAGGGGAGCGCAGAAGAGTAAGGAAATGTGGAGGGAGAGAAAATGGTAAAACAGAACACAAAAGTCTAAGCAGCTTATTTCCAGGGTTTAAATATACATAGGATATAAAAATTGAAGAATCCAAAAAAAATCAAATTAAAGAGATTGTCTGAAACTAATAGACTTTTAGGATTAAATCAATCTAATGTAACTGAGAATTTTCAAACAAAACATCATCAAAACAGAAGTAGACTGCCGATTTTGTATGTTTTCCACCTACAAAGAATGGAGAGGTCTGTAATTTTTTTTTTTAATCATAAGTACTCTTCAACTAGGACAAACAGAATCCCCGCTAAAAAAGTCAGAAAATTGAACTATATGATTTTTAAATAATTTGCATATTATTGCATAGAATAAGTATTTGATACAATAGAAAAACAGAACTTAATATTTTGTACAGAAACCTTTGTATCCAATTACAGAGATCAGATATTTCCTGTAGTTCTTGACTAAGTTGGTACACACTGTCAAAGGGATTTTGGCCCACTCCTCTATACAGATCTTCTCCAGATATTTCAGGTCTCATTGGACAACATTGAGTTTGAGCTGCCTCCAAAGATTTTCTATTGGGTTTAGGTCTGAAGACTTTCTAGGCTACTACAGAACCTTGAAATGCTACAGAGCCACTCCTTAGTTGCCCTGGCTGTACAGTCCCTGACAGAAGTTCTGTCGCTTATCCATGTTATGTAAATAAAAGCTTATAACCTGACTTTAAATTCATCCATTGGTTTCATAAATTACTCTTTTGAAAATTGGTTTAGGTTATGAAAATAAAGTTGCTGCAAAGCTGAAATATTGATCATTTAATGAACACAGAAAGGTCAGATTTTGGCAAGACAAACGTTTTGTCGCCCACAAGTAATTAACTTCTAATACAAATATATGTTGCATAACATTGGTGAATGAAGTTGAGGTGCTATTAGAGCCATGTTTAATATTTTGTGTGACTTCCATGAGCTTGAAGGACTGCATCCATGTGGTTCAACAACGATTTATACAATTTATTGATGAAGTAATCAGGAATAGCAAAGAATGCAGTCTTACATGCCTCCCAGAGTTCATCTAGATTCTTTGGTTTTGTCTTCCAAGCTTCCTCTTTCATCCTATCCCAAACATGCTCAATGATGTTCATGTCTGGTGACTGGGCTGGCCAGTCCTTGAGCACCTTGATCTTTTTTCCAGGTGGAACTTTGTTGTAGAGATGGATGTATGAGATGGAGCAGCATCTTGATGCAGAATTTGACCCCTTTTATGGTTGGGAATGTAAGAAGTAGCTAATAGTTCTTGATATTTTAGGCTATTGATATTGCCTTCCACCTAGCAAATGTTTCGCACACCGCCATACTGAATGTAACCCCAGACCATGATCTTTCCACCACCAAACATAACTGTTTTCTGAATCCACACGGGCTCCAGTATGTCTCCTGCAGTATTTGTGGCGGCTGTGGTGTAATTCAACTGAAGATTCATCAGAGAAATCCACCATCTGCCATTATTCCAGCGTCCATCTGTTTAGCAGGCTGTGGAACTTGGCAAATGCTACACGGTTTTTTAATTGCCTTTTGTTTAGTGCTGGCTTCTGGGCACTGATTCGACCATGGAGGCCATGTCGAGACAAAATCCTACAAACTGTTCTAGTTGACACAGAGACTTGAGGTGACCAGGCCTGTTGGAGCTCTGCTGCAGTGGAAGAGGGGATGGCTTTGGATTTGCTAACCAACAAACGTTCCTACTGAGCAGTTGTCTTGCGGGGTATGCCGGACCTGGACTTGTCAAAAACATCTCCAGTCTCTTCAAATCTTTTTTTAATTCTTTGTACTTGACGCTGAAACACATTAAAGGTGCCAGCCACCTCTGCAGTGGATCTGTTCTTCATTCTCTTGATAATCAAGGCTTTGGCATGTTGTCAGAGGTCAAGTTGCAGTTCAACTGAAGGTCTGGGGTGCTGGATTTCTTTTTATACACACCCACTAATTAACCAATCATTTAGTGAGCACAAATAAGGATGTAAACTAGGATTGGGTGCATTATATGACAAGGCGACAAAACATTTGTCTTGCCAAAATCTGACCTTTCTGTGTTCATTAAATGATCAATATTTCAACTTTGCAGCAACTTTATTTTCATAACCTAAACCAAATTTGGGAGGGTTTCAGCTTTCAAAAGAGTAATTTATGAAACCAATGGATGAATTTAAAGAGAGGTTATAAGCTTTTATTTACATAACATGGATAAGCGACAGAACTTCTGTCAGGGACTGTATGTTTTAGGTCATTCTCATGCTGGAAGACCCAGCCATAACCCATCATCAATGCTGTTACTGAGGGAAGGAAGTTGTTGGCCATAATCTTGAGATACATTACCCCCAAAATACGATGTATTCATCCTGTCCCCTTTGAAAAAAAGCTCCCCTAAAGTATGATGCTTCCACCCCCATGCTTCACATTTTGGACCGTGTTCTTGAGGTTGTACTTGTCCTCCTAATTCTTCCTCCAAACACAGCGATTGAAGTTGATACCAAAAAGCTCTATTTAGGTCTCATCTGACCTCATGCCTCCTCTGAAGTCCACCAACGACCATTTGAATGAGCCAAACAGGGCTGGAAATGCACTGGCTTGAGCAAGGGGACCTTGCGAGCACTGCAGGATTTTAATCCATGATGGCATAGTGTGTTAATAAGGCCATAGTCACACTTGCGAGTGACTCTCATTGCATCACCCTGCACGGTCGCACACTCTCCTGCCAGGAGCAGGTTAGCTGCATGTATTTCTATGCAGCTGAGATGCTCCTGTCCGGAGAGCATCAGGACATGCCGGGTAAAGCTAAAACTCAAGTGAGAAGTGAGATACGCGTGAGAATGACTTTTGCCTAACTGTAATCTTTCAGGCTGTGGTCCCAGCTCTATTCAGGTCATTGACCAGGTCCTCTAATGTAGTTCTGGCCAACTCCTGACCTTTCTCAGAATCAACCTTGCCTCTCAATTCGAAATCTTGCATGACACCCCAGAATGAGTAAGATTGACAGTCATCTTGTGTTTCTTCCACTTTCTAATAATTGTGCTAACAGTTGTTGCCTTCTCACCAAGCTGCTTGCCTATTGTCATGTAGCCCATCCCAGCTTGTGCAGTTCTACAATTTTTATTCCTGGTGTCCTTAAACAGCTGTTTGGGCTTGGCCCTGTTGGAGAGGTTGGAGTGTGATTGCCTGTATTGACAGGTGTCTTTTATACAGATAATGGGTTCAAACAGGTGTAATTAATACTGGTAATGAGTGCCGAGTAGGAGGGCTTCTTTAAGAAAAAATTACAGGTCTATGGGAGCCAGCTTTCTTGCTGGTTGGTAGGTGATCAAATACTCATTTCATGCAATAAAATATAAATTAATTATTCAAAAAACATACATGGTGATTTTCTGGATTTCACAGTTGAAGTTTAGCTGTGAAAAAATTACAGATTATCCTCCATTCTTTGTAGCTGGGAAAGCTTACAAAATTGGCAGTGTATCAAATACTTATTTTCGTGTGTGTGTGTGTGTGTGTGTGTGTGTGTGTGTGTTTAAAGAATTTTCAAGGTAGGCCTCTTAATTTATTTTTTTTATGGCATCATTCACACACTTGAATAAAATTAAGAGCAAGGGTCACATGATGACCCTGTTGATATGGTGTAGGAGGACATAAAAACCATCAACCATGAAGGAGGAACCATGAACCACATACCCTTGTTTGGGTTGGAAGTGGAACATGGGAATAACCCAGAAAAAAACCCATTTTAATTGCATTTATGTTCTAGTGCTGTCACCTGGTGGGGTTGTGACGTTCATTTTGATATGAGTCAGTTTAAAGGTGGATGCGCTTATCAGTTATGTCCTCAACGGTACTAAAAACCTGCTCAGACAAAATGTTAGCGGCAGGGCAGGCTGGCACCTCCAACGCGTAGAGGGACAATAGTTGTATGACACAGAAGAATTATGGAGAACGCTGGTACGGTTGACTAGGTACTTCTTCACTATCTTCCAAAAATGTTCCCTCTTTTTTCAGAGTACCCTGTGTATCAGGGCCTGGGCGCTGGGAGGATCTAATGAAACTCTCCCAGAGCATTAATAGTGTTCCTCTGCATCTGTTGGACCTGGTATGTGTCCCCCTCATCTTTTTCCTTGGTTGCCCAAGGAACTATGATCTCAGCTACCAACACTGTCAGATGGGAATTTTTGGACAAATTGTTCAAATACGGCCTTCTGGTATTGCATCATTTTAGTAGCCCTCTCCACTACAGGAAGGAGAGATGGAAAATTCTCTTTGTAGTGTAGGCGGAGATGATTGAACAACCAGTAATCAGCGTTGGTCAAAATGCAAAGAATGTGAGGGTCACGTGAAAAACAGCGTGACTAAAGGCCCATCTACGCGCAACGACATCGTTAACGAGATGTCGTTGGGGTCAAGGAATTTGTGACGCACATCCGGCCTCGTTAGCGACGTCATTGCATGTGAAACGTACGAACGACCGCTAATGATCAAAATTACTCTTCTAATCGCTGATCGTTGACACGTCGTTCATTTTCATAAGATCGTTGCTCGTGCTGGACGCAGGTTGTTCGTGGTTCCTGAGGCAGCACACATCGCTACGTGTGATACCCCAGGAATGACGAACAACACCGTACCTGCGTCCTCTGGCAACGAGGTGGGTGTATCTTTCCTTCGGCTGCTCTCCCCCCTCCGCTTCTATTGGCCGTCTGCCGTGTGACGTCGCTGTGACGCTGCACAAACCGCCCCCTTAGAAAAGAGGCAGTTCGCCGGCCACAGCGACGTCGCTAGGCAGGTAAGTGTGCGTGATGGGGACTAACGATATTGTGCGCCACAGGCAGCGATTTGCCCGCGACGCACAAACAACGGGGGTGGGTGCAATCGGCAGCGACATCGCTAGACTCCCAACAGGCAAAACTTCCCTGTTCCCACCAGGATAATGACTCTCCCTCTCCTCCTCCTGCTTCTCCTCTTCAGGCCATCCATGCTGAACATACAGTATGAAACTGGCATGGGTAGAAACTTCTGTAGTGCAGTAAACGTCTCCTGTTCCTCCTCTCTCTCCTCTTTCCTCTTTTCTCCTCAATGAGACTGGATAACATCACGCTGTGTACTTTCTTTCTCTATCTCCACCTTGTGCGCATGTATAGCGCTCCACTGGGCAGGTATTTTAACCTACTCGTTACCGGGCCGTGGGTGCTGATCCTCTGCATTGTCACAGGGTGGCCTGGCCCAGTTCCGTTGCCCCAAGGCGTACAGGCAGGAGGATTGGAGGGTGGCAGGGAGGATGGAGGTAGTAGTTGGAGATTTAGGAAAGTCTTTTAAGGTGATCATGACACCACTTGTGGTACGGGCCAGGGATGGGGGTCGCCACTGCAGGGTCTCTCACCCGGGCAGATGTTAATTGCAGCCGGGATGGTGTCGCTCCCCACAGGTGGAGCAGAATTACCTCGGGGAGGGGGAGTGGTGGTGAGGAGGGGTGGTGGTAGTCCCCGTTGGCACCGCAGTGCTGGGCGTCAGTTAAAGGAGAGGCAGAGGCAGGGGCTCCGATTCCAAGTCTTTTTACTCACAAGTTGTTCAAGTGCTGCCCCAGAGTGCTGTCCTCTGCTACGATAGGCTCCAGCCGATCCTGGATCTGTCGGTGGTCACTGCCAGTGCCCATGAAAGTCTGTTAGTGAAGTTTCCCTCGGTTACTATCTAGAACCTGGGCTGAGCCTCCTGCTCTAAGCCACGAGCCCACAAAGAGAGAGAAACACTAACTCCAGTTGTCAGTGCTAGATGTTATCCCAAGCTGTGCCCAGGAAGGTTCTGTCTAAAGTGTCATGGTTACACCTACTTCTACCCCATGTGGTCCCCGCCCCCCAGTGGTTGTCCTAGCGACTGGGGAAGTCCCATGCTTCGTGATGGCTGGCTCCCCAGTCTGCCCTAGTCCAACCCCCTGTAAGTAAGCACCTACTAGTGTGTATGTGTGTGTGTTTTGTGAAGGCACCGGCAGGTTAACCCCCTCTTGACCCGGGATAGCTATCCCCCCTGAAAAGTGATGCTCTCCTGGGCTCTCTGTTTACAGGCATAAAACCACATTTTTATCTCAGATGGTGTACGGGTGTCAAAGGTTACATTCAACTTGGCTAAATGTCCATCACCACCCTCTTGTCAGTCTCCGGGGAAGGTGTTTTAACCTACTCGTTGCTCAGCCAGGGGTGCAGATCCTCTGCATCGCCACGGGTGGCCTGGCCCGCGTCCGTTGTCCCGAGGCGTAAAGGAAGGAGGATTGGAGGGTGGCGGGGGGGTGGAGGTAGTACTTTGAGGTTTAGGAAAGTCTTTTAAGGTGATCGTGATGCCACCTGTGGTACGTGGCCAGGGATGGGGGTCGCCGCTGCAGGGCCTCTCACCGGGGCAGATGTTAAGTGCAGCCGAGATGGTGTCGCTCCCCACAGGTGGAGCGGGATTACCCCGGGGAGGATGGCGGAGGAGGGGGGTGGTGGTAGTCCCCGTTGGCGCCGCAGAGCTGTGCGTCGGCGTCGGTTAAAGGAGAGGCAGAGGCAGGGGCTGCGGTTCCAAGTCTTTTTACTCACAGGTTGTTCAAGCGCTGCCCCAGAGTACTGGCCTCTGGTACGATGGGCTCCAGCCGATCCCGGATCTGTCAGCAGTCCTTCTGGTGCCCGTGAAAGTCTGTTAGTGAAGTGTCCCTCGGTTGCTATCCAGAACCCGGGCCGTGCCTCCTGCTCTAAGCCACGGGCCCACGAAGAGAAACACTAACTCCAGTTGTCAGTGCTAGGTGTTATCCCAAGCTGTGCCCAGGAAGGTTCTGTCTAGAGTGTCATGGTTTGCCCTATTTCTACCCCATGTGGTGCCCGTGGATGTCCTAGCGACTGGGGAAGTCCCATGCTTCGTGATGGCTGGCTACCCTGTCTGCCCTAGTCCTACCCCCTGTGAGTAAGCACCTGCTGTTGTATGTGTGTGTTTTCTGAAGGTACACTTGAAAAGTGGTGTAATACCCTGTGGCGCCTGAAGCCCAGGGGTGCCACATATGCAAAGCTTCATCTTTAATTGTGAGCAGCAAATGTTTGAGTAGACACAGAAACGGCATTACGCTGATTATGGCATCATTGGCGTTCACTATCTTGGTTGATTCCTCAAAGTTTTGAATGTGGAACCCTGCCCCTTTTAACAGCTAACTGAACAACTGAACCAAAAGTCAGAGCAATTAAAAGAAAGACCAAGCCCTGTAAAATATCTAGCAAAAGGTCACCCTCCCTGGATCCAATGCTGCTCCTATCTCACTGTTTTGGCTGCAGCGTAATGTCACCTTGACAGCATGGATCACTGCTGCAGCTAATCACTGATCTTGACGGCTCGTGTTGTTCTGCCATTGGATATGTGGAGGCTGAGTACTAGCTCTGTTTATTTTAAAGCATTTGGGGGTCACATTTAACCCCTTAAGGATTGGGCATTTGTGTGTGGTATTTTTTTTGTGTTTTTATTTTTTCCCTCCCTTATTCCAAAAGCCATACCTTTTTTGTACTTTGTTGTACTTTGAATGACAGCATCCATTTTATAATATGGGGCAAAGAAAGTGAAATTCTGCAATTATTTTTTATTTATTTAGAATTCATTATACCATAATAATATGATTCTCCAGGTCAGTACATCTACATAGATACCAAACATGTAAAAAATCTTGCTCGTGTCACAACTTTCCAAGAGCCGTAACTTTTTCATTTTTTTTTTTGGATATGGAGCTGCATGAGGGCTTCTTTTTTGTGCCCCAACCTGATTTTTTTTATTGATATTATTTTAGGGTATATATGATGTTTTGATCCACTGGTACATTTTTTTTCTGCGGAAGCCAATAAACTGCAATTCTGGAGTTTCAGTGTGTTGTTTTTTCTCATTACGCTGTTTATGATTCGGATTTATTTTATATTTTGATAGATTAGACTTTTATAAAAGAAGCAATACCAAATATGTGTTTGTTTTTTGTTTTATGATTTTTTAAATGTGGTAAAAGGGTGAATTGAACATTTTCTTTATTATTCTTTTCATATGTTTTTTTAAAACTTTTTGTATTTTTCTATTTTGTACTGTATTTAATAGTTTCATTAGGAGACTTGAACCTGCAATAGTCTGATCACTTGTTCTATATATAGCAATGCCACATGTTTTCACAGGACTAGTGAGATGACAGTGTAGGGTCATTGGCTGCCAGAAGAGAGCACTTCCCTCTCATCCCCCTTAGATAGCACCGTAATGAATTGTAAAGGCGTTAAATTAAATGCCTATTCTAAGGGGTGCTTCACACATAGCGAGATCGCTACCGAAATCGCTGCTGAGTCACGGTTTTGGTGAGGCAACAGTGACCTCATTAGCGATCTCGCTGTGTGTGACACTGAGCAGCGATCTGGCCCCTGCTGCGAGATCGCTGCTCATTACACACAGCCCTGGTTCGTTTTCTTCAAAGGCGCTCTCCCGCTGTGACACACAGATCGCTGTGTGTGACAGCGAGAAAGCGACGAAATGAAGCGAGCAGGGAGCAGGAGCCGGCATCTGGCAGCTGCAGTAAGCTGTAACCAGGGTAAACATCGGGTAACCAAGGTGGTTACCCGATATTTACCTTAGTTACCAGCCTCCGCAGCTCTCACGCTGCCTGTGCTGCCGGCTCCGGCTCTCTGCACATGTAGCTGCAGTACACATCTGGTTAATTAACCCAATGTGTACTGTAGCTAGGAGAGCAAGGAGCCAGCGCTAAGCAGTGTGCGCGGCTCCCTGCTCTCTGCACATGTAGCTGCAGGACACATCGGGCTAATTAACCCGATGTGTACTGTAGCTAGGAGAGCAAGGAGCCAGCGCTAAGCAGTGTGCGCGGCTCCCTGCTCTCGCGGTTATGATCGCTGCTTCGGCTGCTGTGTTTGACAGCTAAGCAGCGATCATAACAGCGACTTACAAGGTCGCTGTTACATCACAGAAAATGGTGACGTAACAGCGACCTCGTTGTCGCTGTCGCTTAGTGTGAACCAGCCCTAAGGTAAGCCCATCAATCTCAAAGTCCTGACTAAACTTTTTACAGCTAGTTGCAAAAGGCCAGTATCATAAGATCTGTGCTCTATGATATGTTTATTAACATGCTGTAAAACACTTTCAAAGAGGGAAAACCCACATATACTAATCTCCTGTCCTAACAAGACCTCCATCTCTCCTCCTCATTTGTAGTTCCTCACCCAATCACCAAGACTTTTGATTGTCCACTATCCTCTAATATTCTGTTTACGTGTTTGGGCAATTTTATATGTGACGCCCTGGCGCCGCCAGGTGGTCACACACAAATTAGGCCCCCACACAACACCTTCCCTCACAGGGTTACACCAAGCAGAGAAAACCCTAGTCACCCCCCCCCAGGGTAGGAAAGGCACACCGGGCGGAAGGAAAACGCCCACCTAGGGGTCTAGAGAACCCGGGTTGTGAAAAGTGCAGTTTCTAGCTAGAAGTTGAAGTGCGGAGTTGAGTAGAGTTGAGTGGCAGTGGAGGTTGAGGTGGAAAGTGAAGTTGGAGTGCAAGCCAGAGAAGGAAAGGCATCGGGGTTGGAGCCCCAGCATGCTGGCTAGGTGGCAGACGGTGGTCAGTGTCTGTCAGGAGACGGGAAGATGGCTGCCGGAGATCCAAGGTGAACCGGGACAGGGTAGGAGCCCGCCGGTACCGACACTGGAGAACTGACCTGGAAACCGTGCACAGAGTGGGTACCTGGACCCTGAAGCAAGAACCGGAACAACCGGCTTTGTTAATTAACCAGTTATGGACAGGATTATAGGTCCTGTCCCACCCAAAGTCCCAAAAGCAGACCGCCATCCCACCGCGGGGGATAGGGCATCCGCCAGGGCCCCTTTAGATCCCAAGGGTCAGAGTCTGCGGCAAGGCTCCCACCCATAGTTCTGGGAGCGGGCTCCCGTGTTCCACACCGGGAAGCCCAAGGAGAACTAAAAACAGTGCAGAGGAAAGTGACACAGACCATCACCCTGGGTGAGAGACCAGAATACACCCGGCCGCAGCGGCCGGCCACTGGCAATGTGGTTTACCAAAGGACTCTGTGTTTATTGACTCACCACATCAGTACAACCTAATCCAGCACCACGACAATCGAACTGTGAGTTTACTGTTCCCTGCAATACTACACAATACCCGGGCCCCGGGACTACATCTCCCCCACCCGTGGGGGGGATACCATCTTGCTGCCCCACACCATCGGTCCCGGGCACCGTCCCCAGAGGCAGCAGCGGTGCCACCATCTCATCACCGCAACCCACGGGTGGCGTCACAGACAATTTCCTTTGTAAATAAACCCCTTTTCACTTGTGGGCGACGGACGGCTGCGCGAGCCCCGACCCCGGCTGCCACTCGAGCCACAGCCACCGCCCGGATCCGAGTACCTCGAGCGGCCCCCCTGGTTGTGATCTGTCCCCCGCCCGTGACAACTACATTTGGTATTTTCAGACAAAACTACAAAACCCATCTCTTCAAGATAGCCTACACAGCCTGCAATGATCCTGCTGTCACCTCTTCACTACCAGATCTGCTGCAAACCCCCCCCACCTACTGTCTCCCTCCCCATCACCATGTAGACTGTAAAGGTACCGTCACACTAAGCGACGCTCCAGCGATCCCACCAGCAACCTGACCTGGCAGGTATCGCTAGAGCGTTGCTACACGGGTTGCTGGTGAGCTGTCACACAGGCAGATCTCACCAGCAATCAGTGATCAGCCTCCAGCCAGCAGCAACGCGTGGAAGCGATGCTGCGCTTGGTAACTAAGGTAAATATCGGGTAACCAACCCGATATTTACCTTGGTTACCAGCGCACAACGCTTAGCGCTGTCTCCCTGCACTCCTAGCCAGAGTACACATCGGGTTAATTACGCGATGTGTAGTCTGGCTATGTGTGCAGGGAGCCGGCACTCCACTCGCCTCGTGAGAGCGGCGGACACTGGTAACGAAGGTAAATATCAAGTAACCAAGGAAAGGGCTCCTTGGTTACCCGATATTTACATTGGTTACCAGCGTCCGCAGAAGCCGGCTCCCTGCTCACTGCACATTCAGTTGTTGCTCTCTCGCTGTCACACACAGCGATGTGCGCTTCACAGCGGGAGAACAACAACTAAAAAATGGTCCAGGCCATTCAGCAACAACCAGCGACCTCACAGCAGGGGCCAGGTTGTTGCTGGATATCACACACAGCAACATCGCTAGCAACATCGCTGTTACGTCACAAAAGTCGTGCCTTAGCAGCGATGTTGCTAGTGTGACGGTACCTTAAGTCCACAATGGTAGTGCTCTCCCCCGCTGTACCAGTCTTGACCACTGAGGAAGGATTCTCCGGTCGTGATGGTTAGTATACCCACTTAACCTAATAAATAACACACCGACTGCATGTGACTTGGTTAAACAAATTGGCCACAGCAGCCTTTATTACCTATTATTAACATACTAACACAAGGGGGCGCCGTCCAACGGGCGACCCCAAACAAATAATAGGTAACACATAAATAATAACTGTACATGTAACCCCATGTAGGCCCGGTCCAGAAACCACTTCCTCCACCAATATCCCTGGCCGCAACACTCCGACCCAGAGATGAGGTATTAATCACCCCGTGGATTAATACCCCCCAAACCTTGCAGAACCCCGTGCCTGCAATTTACCGGAACCCGGAGACACCATACCAAGACAGTGCCTCTCAGTCCAGCCACCAATCCCTTACAACCGCCTCTGGACCAGACCTACCCCCGCCACAGGACAGGACACGTGACACCTTACGTGGCCTGGACCCGCCACACACCCAAGGCTTGCTCCACCATCACGCAAACCCAAGGCCCAGAGATCAGAACCAATCTCAGTAAGGTGAACCCCATCACCCCTTCGAAACTGCCACTTTGGCGACTCCAGATCCGCACAGCACACTACACTACCGCCGTTTCTCCGCACGAAACGCGCAACCACCCTGTTCACATGATCCCGGGCGCGATTCAGCTTCTCAACTGACCGTGCCCCCCTCCACACCAATGTGGCCACAATCCGACCATACCACTATCAAACCCGGATACCTGGTCCATAAACGCAATAGATCCATCTTGATGTCCCAGATCAAATCACGTGATGCCCGCACTCCCAAGTCACTTCCCCCCCACGTGCAAAAACCAACACGTTCGGAGGTCTATCCACCCTGCAATAGTATTCAAACTCCGTCACGACCCCGCTCCATTCCATGCCCCGCACACCGAACCACTTGACCAACGCAAGCGATCTGTCCACCCAACTGCCGACCATTCAGGCGAGCATCGGCCCGACGGGCCCCCCAGAACACGAAGGAGAGCCCCAGAATCCACATCAGGCAGATTCCTACAACCACAAAAACTTTACCAAAACAAACCCCACCAACACCAATTTGTTAGCATGAAACCCCGACAAAGTCACAACCAACTACTCCATAAAGCCCTCACTGGGACAACAACTGTGGGCGCACATAACCCCGAAAAACGATAAGACTCCCACCAACCGATTCGTCCCACCATGTCATCACCCAGGCCACAACGCGAAGCCTCCGCAGCCGCCCCGATCCTGAAGGAATGAGGCCCATAATCTCCCGAGCATTCCCCCGCACCGCGCAAACAACTCCTCAGTACGGCCACAAACTGGTAACGAGACAAACCAAGACCCATCCACGTGCCATAACAGCAGGCCCGGAGGACCGCCCCCAAGCCGCAAAACTTCCTCCCCAACTGCCCCGGGCACAACGCATCCATCACAACCAACCTGCCTCGACCCATCAGGTCTGTTTTTGGACCGCCTAAGCTGACACTCTACTCTCCGTCCCACCAATGCCACAACCTCGGACATCAGACCACCCCCCCTGAACCTGGAAGGGCTCACCAACGCCCCAAAAAGGCTAACACAAAAACCGTTTCAAAAGCACCCTCTCATAAACTGAGACACAAATTTCCCGCAAACCGTCCACCAATTGCCGTAACAAAACCAAAGAAATGGGCCACCTAGTGTCCCGCTCCTTCGCCCTTTTTTCGAAAAAAAACCCTTCAAGGCCTGCCGCCCCAAAATTCTGCGACACGCCCCACTCACCCCTGACCTTCAACCAAAAAAGGCCACAGCCGCCACCCTAAGTATCACTGCTGATGCTGACTTCCCAGCCCTGAAATCCTCGCTCACTAGTGCCAGTAGCGCCAACAAGTAATTTGCTCGCCCGTCACCAAACATAACTCCCAGCATCTCCTGCCACTCACCGAATTCCTAATGAAACCCGCAATCAATGCCTCACCAGGCTCCACAAGTCCTCTGGACACTGCTCCGATCTCGTCTGCCCCCCGGCATGAACTCCCACAACCTGTGGACTGAAAATGAGATAAAGCGTCCGCCACCCCGTTATCAACCCCCACCACGTGTTTCGCAACCACATGAACGTTCCACAGTAAACACTTGAGCACCAAATGCCGCAGATAAGCCACTACCGGTCCGGACTCTGCTGACAAGCTGTTTATCGCATGCACCACCGCCTCATTATCGCAGTGATCGCACACTTACATCCCGAAAATTGCGACCCCCCACAATTCCACCGTCACCACGATCGAAAATAACCACAGCAAGGCCAGATTCCTAACCAGACCAACCTGCCGCCATTCCTCAGGCCACCTCCCAACGTACCAATGTCCCTGAAAAAGTGGTGACGAAACCTGCCGACCCGGCCGCGCCCCTGTGCAGTTCTAGCACACCATTGGGCACCACCTTCTTCAACCACAAGGCTCGGCCGTTAAAACATTGCAAGAAAAACATCCCAAACCAGAAAATCCTCCTTGATCTCCCGCGTGACCCGCACAAAATGCGCCGGGGACCGTACGCCTACCCTATCTGCTGCCAAAATCTTGGCGAACACCCGCCCCATTGGCATAATCCTGCACGCAAAGTTCAAACTTCCCGAGCAAAGACTGCACCACCTTCAGCCGCCCTTTCCGTGCTGCCAGCATTGCTGCTACCACTCACCACAAGGCCACCATCTCCCCCTCCGGCAGCCTGCATTCCATAGCCAAAGAGTCAATCTCAGTCCCCAAAGAAAACAAAAATTACCGCATAACCGTCGCCGGCCCCTCCGACTTATCCTGTGCTAAAGGGAACCCAAAGCTATCCTCCACTCTCTGTAAGGCGAACAACGAGCCAGCGCAAACCATGGATCCCGCCGGACCGACACCAAGAAAATCATCTAGATAGAGGATAATGGAGGACACCCAGACACGTCCCGCACCACCCACTCAGCAAAGGAACTAAACGCCTCAAAATACAAACCAGAAATTGAAACAGCCCATAGGCAAACAATGATCAACATAAACTCATCACCCCACCAGCAACCCAGAAGGTGCTGGCTCTCCGGATGCACCGGCAGCAAACGAAACGCCGATTCTACATCCACCTTTGCCATCAATGCACCGCATCCCGCCGCCCGCACCAAGTCCAGCGCTTTGTCAAACGAGCCGTAGTACACTGCCGACAATTCTAGCGCGATGCCATCATTCACTGACGACCCCCCGGAAATGAAAGATGCTGGATGAGCCGAAATTTATCCGGCTCCATCTTTGGCACCACCCCCAACCGGGACACCACCAGATTACTGCACGGCGGGCTCTCAAATGGACCCCCCCATCCTGCCCAACTCAACCTCTGTCCCCAACTTCCCACCCACAACCATAGGGTGGTCCCTTGCCGACCGTAAAGTACGACAAACCGGAGGCCATGCCTCGACCGCCGACGAAATCTGAAAACCGTATAAAAAACCAAACCGCAAAATTGACGCCGCTGCCCCGCCCGGATACCTATTTAAAAGATGGCGCCATTGCCCCTATTTTCACTGGCGTCCTCCCTTTTACCAAAACCCGTCCCCCCTCAGCCGGAGCACTCATGCTCGAACCTGCATGCTGCCCCAAATTTGCACCGGCCGTCGCCAACTTGCCAGCACAATCCCTTTTCCTGGGTACCCGAGGGCCTGGCTCCCGTTCCCCCCGGCGCCGCCATGAAAGGGGGGGGGGAGGTGTTGGCTCGGGGCCGCCATTCAACGCATCCCTAAGGAAATGTCCTCACGGTCCCACCGCATGCCGGGCCGCAACGCCTTCCGCCGCCTAAACTGCACATCATACCGCAGCCATGGCAAGCCCCTGTCCGTGCGATACGCCTCCCCCATTGCATCCCGATAGTCAAACAGAGCCGAGCAGTGCTCCGGCTCCTTTTCCCCTATGACACTTGCCAAATTGCAAACGCCTGCAGCCAATTGGAAAAAAGGGGGGCGAGGAATGAGCATATAACGGCGTTTTTCTTCCTCTTCCCCTTCCTTCTTGGGAGTCGTTCGGCTTCACCTTGTCCAGATTAAATTTTTTTTTTTTTTTTTAACAGGGGTAGCAGGGAAAATATCTTCACATACTCCCCCTTCCCAATCTTGTCCCTCACCTCCCTCTGGAGGTGAGCCCCTAACGGTCCCTCAAAGCACACGTAAACTTAGCCCTATCCGCCAAACGCACCACCTCATCCCCATTTTCCTGTTCTACCGCTGTTTAACCCGCGGGCTCCACTACTCCACCAACCGCACCCGTCCCTACCGGCGCCGCCTCGCTGCTGACCGACGCTGTGCCCTCCACCGTCGACCCGTCCAGGCCGCTGCTGCCGCCGGCGCGCGCGTTAAACCCTGCAACAAGCCCAGCAACTGACTAAGCAATGCTGACCCCCCTTGGCGCTGCCGTGCCCGCAGCCACCTCCCCAAAACTAGCACCCCGCGCCGCAAGCAATGCCGAATCCACGGTTAGCTCACCCGACCGTGGCGCAGAAATGGAAATTGGAACCGCGACGTCCTCCGCCATCTGCTCGTCAGATTCGTCCCCCCGACCTGAGGGCTCCCTCTTCTTCCTCGCTGTAGTCGTCCTCCACCATTCCAGCTCCAGGGGACGCAGCCGATGCCTCCCCTCCACCACGGCCGCCCTCCTGGGCCGCCGCGTGGGCACTGGCGGTGGGCATCCGTCTCTTCCTGTGCGGCGACAGCCCGCGAGACCGTCCAGTCCCCCGGGCCGCCGCTGACCGAATCCTCTTCTTGGAGGAGCCTCTCCCTGAGCTCAGGGGGCTCCCCACCGTCGCCTCCAGCCCTCCAGGGGCCCCAACCGTGGCATCCCACCGTGTCCTCCCCGGGAGGGGGAGACCGCTGCTGCCGGGCGCAGTACTGATGACCTGAGGGACCTGGCGGGAACCGCAGGGCTCCTGCCGTCCCCCCTGCTCCCCGCAGCCTCACGGGTATCCGGGTGCCGCCTGCACACACCGGTCCCCCCGCTGGCTGCCTGCGCCCAGCCCCCCCCGCCACCCACGGGGGGTACTGCTGGCCTCATTCAATTGCAGGGCCCGCTCCCATTTGGAAGCTGCCGCAGGGCCGTGTCACTCCGCAGGGTGCCCGTCACCAGGAGCAGGCCCCCCAGGCTGGGCACGCCCCCTCTCAAACCTCCGATCACCGCTGGGCACGCCCCCCGGTCCCGGGCTGCCGCTGGCCTGGTAATTGAGCCCGAGGCCTGGGACCGGAAGTAGGCCCCAGGCTGGGCCCGCCTCCGTCCAGGCCGCCGCTGGCCTCAGATCGTCGCCGGGCTCGCTCCCGGCCGGGAGACGCCGCTGGGCTCCTCACTCCAGCCCGAGGCCCGACATCAGGAGAAGGCCCCGGGCTGGCCACGCCCCCTTTGCGGCCGCCGCGGCCTCGCCGGAGATTCCTCCCTGCGGCCGGGGCAGACGCTGGAAGCAGCCGCTGCCCGCCCCGCCGCGGAGGGTCCTGAGGGGGGGCTCTCACTGGGCCTCCTTGCCCCCCCTGCGGCCGGAGAATACCTGATGATGGGGGGGAGGTGGGCCTGGAACGCCGCCCGCGGCCGAGGGGGAGACAAGGGGCAGGTGCCGACGGGGAAACCCAGGCAGCCCTGAAGTGGGACTGCACTGTCTGGGCCCCGTGCACCGCCATCGCTGATCGGATCGTCCTGTCCCGTTCCTGGAGGTCCGCCATGCCGTTGGACAGGTCGGAATCCTTTACTGTCCGGAGTCACAAGGAAGGTAAGACCCCTCCCCTATAGTTTATATACTAGCCCCCTCCCCACCCTACAGTGACCCTATTCCACCAATCCCCTATAAGGGCCCATAATGCCCTTTAATTCACTTTATTAACCCCTCACTCCCTCCCTTCCCTCTGGTCATGTCGCCCCTCCCCCCTATGGGGTCCATGGCTTTCTTTCATTGTTAGTTTGTTCATTGTAATTTCCAAATTGTATGTAAACCCCTTCTCATGTACAGCACCATGGAATCAATGGTGTTCTAAAAAAAATGTTGTTGTTTGTTTATTAACCTTTTTGACATATATGGCTTTAATGAGGCTGGAGAAGTTGGCGATCACTAATGCTTTACTTTCTGCTAACAAGTTTAAAGTAAGGATCTCAAAATATTTGACTTCATCAATGGACAGCACATACATCTCACAGGGGCACAGCACATACATCACACAGGGGCACAGCACATACATCTCACAGGGGCACATCTCAAAACACACAGGGGCACAGCACATACATCACACAAGGGCACAGCACATACAGAACACAGGGGCACAGCACATAGATCACACAGGGGCACAGCACATACGTCACACAGGGGTACAGCACATACGTCACACAGGGGCACAGCACATACATCTCACAGGGGCACAGCACATACATCTCACAGGGGCACATCTCAAAACACACAGGGGCACAGCACATACATCCCACAAGGGCACAGCACATACAGAACACAGGGGCACAGCACATAGATCACACAGGGGCACAGCACATACGTCACACAAGGGCACAGCACATACGTCACACAGGGGCACAGCACATACATCTCACAGGGTCACAGCACATACATCTCACAGGGGCACATCTCACAACACACAGGGGCACAGCACATACATCACACAAGGGCACAGCACATACATCACACAGGGGCACAGCACATAGATCACACAGGGGCACAGCACATACGTCACACAGGGGTACAGCACATACATCACACAGGGGCACAGCACATACATCACACAAGGGCACAGCACATACAAAACACAGGGGCACAGCACATAGATCACACAGGGGCACAGCACATACGTCACACAGGGGTACAGCACATACATCACACAGGGGCACAGCACATACATCACACAGGGGCACAGCACATACATCACACAGGGGCACAGCACATACATCACAGAGATTGCACATTGGGAAGAATAAATTAGAATCAACCACCTATGAAGTAGGAATGTTTAAATAGAAAATTGGAAAAAAATAGAAAAGTAAATAGGAAGTAGGAATCCACGCCTTCAGTCCAATTTTGACACAATTGTTTGCTTTTCTTTTGAGTACTTGCGTCTTCTTTTGTACAGTTTGATGGGGGGACTTGGAGAAAAGAGACAACAAGCATTACAATCTGAAAGGAATACACCACATAATGACGGGATGTGGTCTAAGTAATGTAAGCAACAAAGGGTGACAAGTCTGTAACAGGAAACATGGCTCCTAATGCTATTCAGCAGGTGAAAGCTGAGAGGACTGTCTGTAGTCTACCTCTAGGCTGTCTGGTAACATGGCAGGTGCTACTGAAAGAGGGCCTGAAGGTTTTTACATATAATACAATGTTAATATAAACAAGACTTATACGTTACATTTAATTCTCTACAGTCATATCGCAATAAAAAATATCAAATGTAAATGTTTGATTATTTGAAAGTCATAGATTAATGTGAAACTGACAGAAGAAAATTAGATTAAAATGAATACATTAAAAAAATCAGCTGTAGAAGCTAGTGCTGGGCTGATAGTAATTATTCGGGTTCGGATTATTTGTAATGAATCCCAAAGTACAAATTACAGTATTTGTCACGAACAGCAAACCTAATGCAAGTCAATGGGGAACCCAAGCATTTTTCTTGCCGTGACGAATACTGGAATAGTACTCTGTAAGCATTTGATAAGCATTATCCGAACACTGATAATTACTATTCACTCATCACTAGTAGGAACCCCTAACCCTACTGTTACATGATGTAATATAGTCTTGTCATGTAGCAGAAATGCTTTTCTATGTTATAGCTATACACTCTGTATACTATAGTGCAGTGGCGTAACTAGAGATTGATGGGCCCTGATGCAAAGTTTGGACCTGCCCCCCCAACCATACACCGACACTCGGGCTATGGGTGTTATGATTCAGTGACCGAGGAGGATCAGAAAAAGGACAAAAACTAGGAAACCCAGAATATACCAGAGTGGTTAGAATCTCAGCGAACTGCAGACCTACCACTAACACACAACTAGAAGTAGCCGTGGGATGAGCCTACAATGACCTGGTCACCTCGACACAGCTGGAGAACTAATTATTCCTACAGAGAGAAATACAGGAAAGGCTAATCTGCCTCAGAGCAGTCCCCAAAGATATAGATAGCCCCCCACATATAAAGATTATGGTGATGTAGGAAAGCCCAATACACAGGTATAAAACAGATTCAGCAAAGATGAGGCCCAAACTGTCTAAATAGGAAAGAACAGAAAAGAGAACTGTCTGCAGCCGTGCAAAACCGTAGAAAAAGAATCAACACGCCTGATATGGAAAAATACTGAGCCCACACGGACTCTCTCCCACTATATCAGTACTCTGGTGTTACTAGGATCCAAACAAAACACAAATATAATGGAGGGACTGAAATTACTACCAAGCATGACAAAACAAAATACAAAGCAGAATATGGAGCAAGGTACACAGACATTCCCAGCAAGGAAAGATCCAACTCCACACAGAACTCCACACAGGCCAAATATAGGAATAAGTCTTAGTACCTAAACAGAAAAACAATTAGAAGGTGGAAACCACCAGCGGAGGTACAAGGACCAAACTTATCTGAAAGAATTCTGGTATACACAGAAGGAAGGGCTGGCTTCAGAATGTCCTTAGCACACATGAGACAACATTGAGCACTGGCCAGGAACAAGAGAACACTACTCATTTATATAGGCCCAGTCAGAAGAATCTGATTGCCAATCATCCCCAGCTGTCTGTTTTCTATTCAGCAAGCCAACTCCATTACCAGCACTGACCACAAGAGGGAGCCACAAACTGGAACCTAGTCCAAATGTATTCACAACAATGGGATAATTACGGTGATACTTGGGGTATGGGATAGTGTCGCTGACACTTGGCTCTTTCCCTCAGCAGCCATGTTTTCCATGATCTGAAATCCCTCTTTCTATCAGCACCCAGCTTTCCTGGGTTAAGATATCCATCCTGCCCTCAGCACGTACCTTCCCCATTCTCTGCTATACATCTTTCCCTCAGCATGCAGCTCTCCTATGCTCTGATATACATCTTTCTCTCAGCACCCAGCTTTCCCATCATATTAGAGTATGGGAAAGCTGGGTGCTGAGGGGAAATATGTATAGCAGAGCATGGGAAAGCTGAGTGCTGAGGGAAAGAGCCTCTCTCACTCAGCACAAAACATTCCCATCCAATGCTTTTATCGTTGTCAACCCTTGTATATAGCTCTCCAAATACTATAATGACCCCCACATAGCCTTCGATATAGTATAATGGGTCCCACATAGCTCTTCATATATTAGAATGCACCTCTCATAGTTGTTTATATATTATACTGCACCTCATAGTCCTCCTTATATTATAATGCATTCCATAGTGCTCCATGTATTTTAATGTACCTTAATTGTCCATGTATAAGGTAGCCTTCATGTTATATTATGCAGCCCTCACTGTTTAATGCACATCCATAGGCCTCTATATATTATAATGCAGCGCCATAGTCCTCCATACATAATAATGCAGCCTGAAAGTCCTCCATGTATTATAATGCACCCCCATAGTCCTCCATATTTTATAATGCAGCCTTCATAGGCCTCCATTTAGTATCATGCACCCCCATAGTCCTCCATATATTGTAATGCAACCCTATGGTCCTCCATATTATATTATGCAGCCCCATACTATTTAATGCACCCCCATAATCCTCCATGTATTATAATACACTGCACCCTCATAGTCCATGTATAAGATGTCCTTTATATTGTATTATGCAGTCCCCATATCGTTGAATGCACCCCATAGGCTTCTGGCCACCGTGTACTCACTGATTGAAAACATAAACAAGTCCTCACCTCTCCTCGTTCCCCCGCTGCTCCGGTCAGAGCGTCCTCTCATCCTGCACTTGTTGCGTCCGAGTGGTGGATCCTTTGGGCCATGCACCGGACTCCCCCAGTGAGGCATCTCAGAGTGAACGCCTATACAGGGACTGTCCGGTCACCCCACCAGAGGGCCTGGATGCACGATTGCCGGAGCACAAAGCGGTTAAGATCAGAGTCCTTTCCAGAAGCTGCAATGAGGAAGTCCCTGGGGACATAGAGTTCCTGGTGCCAGGTTAGATGACGTGACCCAGGTACCGGTGCCGGGTAGAGCCGTTAGACGTGAGCAGAGTCCAACCGGTAGAGGAGGCAGAGGTCACCGGGTGAAGCCAAGTTTAGGAAGCGGGTTCAGACTGGAGAAGCTGGTGGAGTCTCAGCTGACAGTCCCCATAGAACCACTCGGACAGATTGTGATCAGGACCAGGTTTAGCTTGGCAGGACAGTCCTGTGGAAGACACAAGATTAGAACAAGACAAAGCAAAGGGGGACCTGGACTCCTAGCTACAGAACTCGTAGAACAGGTGCCACCCTCATGGCAGGAAGCTCCTATATACTCTAATCCTGACTTAGGCAATATCCTGTTTCAGGAGCAATGACTCTTTAAGAGAAGGTCAATGCGCGCCCTAATGCGCATGCGCGATGCCCGAGTGCCGGCGGCCAGAGCAGGGAGCAGGGAGCGGTGCCAAGGATGCAGGGGAGCCAGACAGGGTGTCCTGGGTCGCAGAGGAGCGCCTGGAACGGGAGACCGGGAGCCTGGAGGGTGCCGAGGAGGACGTGTGGCTGAGGGCAGGGGACCCGGGGACCGGAGCGGTGAGTGGGGAACGGCGTCGGGGCCCGGAGAGCGTGACAGTACCCCCTCCCCCACGCCCCCCTCCCCGCAACCGGGACAAGAAGGCACGTATCAGAGGAGTACCCACATTCTCCCGGGGTTCCCAGGACCTGTCCTCGGGGCTGTAACCTGCCCAGTCGAACAGGAAGTACTGCCTACCCCTGACGGTCTTCATGGCCACGATATCTCTTACCACATAGATGTCATCATCAGCAATGGGAGGAGGAGGAGTGCTGGTGTCAGCGGAGAAGGGCCCAAGGACAACCGGCTTCAGCAAGGAAACATGGAAGGAGTTGGGTATCCGCATTGTGGGCGGAAGCCGTAGCTTATAGGACACCTCATTAATCTTCCTGATGACTTTGAAGGGACCGATGTACCGTGGACCCAGCTTGTACGACGGTATCTTGAGTCGAACGTACTTAGAGGCAAGCCAGACCAAGTCCCCAGGAGAGAAGCGAGGAGTGTCAAGGCATCTTTTGTCCGCATGTTTCTTCATCCGTGCCGCAGCTCGTCCAAGGGAGGTCTTGGCGGAGGCCCATATAGTGGAGAAGTCTCTGGCTAGGACGTCTGCAGCAGGTATGTCGGAAGCAGGGGATACTGGTAACGGCACGGAAAGCTGGTGGCCATAGACGACATGGAAGGGAGAGCTGGAGGTGGATTTGCTGACCTGGTGGTTATGGGAGAACTCAGCCCAAGGAAGAAGCAAGGACCAATTGTCCTGATGGGCGTTGACATAGTGGCGTAGGAAGGAAGTCATGATCTGGTTGACCCGTTCCACTTGGCCATTTGACTGAGGGTAGTAGGCAGAGGAAAAGTCCAGAGACACCCCCAGATGTTTGCAGAGAGCCCTCAAGAAACGTGAGGTGAACTGGGTTCCTCTGTCAAACACTATATGTGTAGGAAAGCCATGTAGCCGGAAGATATGCTGTATGAAAGCGTCAGCGAGCTCTTGAGCAGAGGGCAAGCAGCCATGGGAACGAAATGGGCCATTTTCGAGAACCGGTCCACCACGACCCAGATGACCGTATGACCGGAGGACAAGGGTAAGTCCGTGACGAAGTCCATGGCGATGTATTGCCACAGAACTGAAGGAATCGGTAGAGGCAGAAGTCTACCAAAGGGCAGGTGCTTAGGCGTCTTGTTCCGGGCACAGGAGGAACAAGCGGGGACGAAGGCGGTGACATCCTTGCGAAGAAACGGCCACCAATAGTGATGGACGATAGCACCCCAGGTTTTCTTCTGACCGGTGTGTCCGGCCACTTTCGAGGAATGTCCCCATTGGAGGACCTTGAGTCTGTCAGTCTCCGTGACGTAAGTCTTCCCAGCTGGTATCTGCGCCAGAGAGATGGGAGCCACCGGGATGACCTTGCTCGGACAGATGATAGACTGGTTTGGCTCTTCCACTCGCTCCATCAGGACGAAGGACCAGGTTAAGTCTTTGAGCGGACCATAGGTATTCCAGGTTTTTGTGGTCCATATAAATGATCACCAGGTAAACCGCCCCCTCCAAGAGATAACACCACTCCTCTAATGCCATCTTGACGGCCAGGAGCTCTGGATCACCAATGGTGTAGTTGCGTTCGGGCACCGAGAAGGTCTTGGAGAAGAAGCCGCAGGTGACCATCTTCCCGGTGGAGGACTTCTACATAAGCACGGCCCCGGCCCCTGCGGAGGAGGCGTCCACCTCCAAGGTGAACTGGCGGTTCAGCTCTGGTCAGTGAAGAATGGGAGAGAAGGCAAAAGCACCACTTCAGGGAGTAGAAGGCAGCGTCGATCTCGGGAGACCAGGCTTTCGGGTCGGCCCCGTTCCTGGTCAAGGCGGAGAGAGGCGCGGTCAGAGCCGAGAAGTGAGGAATGAATTGGCGGTAGTAGATAGCAAAACCAAGGAAGCGTTGGATGGCCTTCAGTCCTGTAGGAGGGCGCCAATCAAGGATGGCAGAGACCTTCTTGGGGTCCATCTGCAGGCCGGTGTCGGATATCACATAGCCCAGAAAGGGAAGAGATGATTGTTCGGACACACACTTCTCGTATTTGGCGTATAGACGATTTTCCCTCAGCCACTGTAGCTCAAGCTGCACGTTTTCTCTGTGCATCTGTAGGTCCGGGGAATAGACTAAGATGTTGTCCAGGTATATGACAACACAGACGTAGAGGAGGTCCCTGAACACGTTATTCACCAGCTCCTGGAAGACAGCCGTGGCGTTGCAAAGACCAAAGGGCATCACACAATACTAGTAGTGCCCGTCCCGGGTGTTGAAGGCGGTCTTCCACTTGTCCCCAGAGCGAATGCGAACCAGGTTGTAGGCTCCACGGAGATCCAATTTGGTGAATATACGGGACCCTCTGAGCCGATCGAAGAGTTCAGGGATTAGAGGTAGGGGATATTTGTTCTTCACGGTGATCTGGTTCAGGCCCCGATAATCAATACAGAGATGTAAGTCGCCTTCTTTTTTCTTGACGAAGAAGAAGCTCGCTCCATCTGGAGATGAGGATCTCCGAATAAATCCTCGTGCCAGGTTCTCGGTGATGTAGTCGGACATGGCCCGGGTCTCAGCAGGGGACAAAGGGTATAGCCGCCCCAAAGGAGGAGTGGTTCCCGGCAGGAGGTCGATGGCACAGTCGTAGGGTCGATGTGGCGGCAATACCTCTGACTCCGTTTTATCGAACACATCCGCGAAGGGCCAGTAGGCAGGAGGTAGTCCTGGTAGGGACTCCGGGGCCGGAGGGCGACGAATGGGCTGGTCGAACTGCAGACAGCTCTCATGGCAAGACGGGCCCCATCGGGTAATCTCTCCAGTACGCCAGCTGACCGAAGGTTCATGTACCCGTAACCAGGGTAGGCCCAGCAGGAGCGGATGAGACATGCGTGAGAGGACATAGAAGGCGATTTCCTCGGTGTGCAGCACACCGATTCGGAGTCTCACGGGTTTGGTGACAAACAGGACGGTGTCAGATAGGGGTTCCCCATCCACAGAGGCAATCACAAGGCGTTTCTTCAGCGGGGTGACCGGTACCAGGTACTTGTCAACCGTAGCCTGTTGGATGAAGTTACCTGCTGCCCCGGAATCGAGATATGCCTCTGCCGTGAAGCGGGTTTCTCCCGTTGTCACCTGGACAGTCCATGTAACGGGGTCTGAGAGCTTCCCGGTACCTAGGGTGGCCTCTCCTACCAACCCTAGGATTTGGAGTTTCCCGGTCTCTCCGGGCAGGACCGCAACAGGTGTGCGCTGTCTCCGCAATAGAAGCAGAGGCCCTTGTCGAGTCGTTCCGCTCGGCGTTGCTCGGAAGTCCGCAGCCAGTCTACTTGCATGGGCTCATGGGTGGAGAGGCCAGAGAGCGCAGACGGGGAGACGGTAGGCTTCCGCGGAGGAGAGGAGTGCCTTACTGGACGTCTCTCATGGGACACTTCTTTGGATCGTTCCTGAAAGCGGAGGTCTATCTGGGTTGCTAGGGCGATCAGAGCATCCAAGGTGGAGGGGACATCGCGGCCAGCCAGCTCGTCCCTGATACGACTGGTAAGCCACTCCCAGAAGGCGGCAGTCATGGCTTCGTTGTTCCACCCTAGCTCAGCGGCTAGGGTACGGAACCGGATGGCATACTGTCGCACAGTCAAAATCCCTTGGCGTAGCCTGAGTAGCGAGGAAGCCGACGCGGAGGCGCATCCAGGTTTGTCCAAGGTGATACGGAAGGCTTGCAGGAAGTCTCGGATGTTGTTGGTTACGGGATCTTCCTTCTCCCACAAGGGATTCATCCACGCCAGTGCCTCGCCCTCCAGGTGGGACATTACAAAGGCTACCTTGGCTTGATCAGAAGCAAAGAGATGCGGCAGCAGCTTGAAGTGTAGCGAACACTGGTTCAAAAACCCCCTGCAGGTCTTGGGATCCCCGGCGTACCGGGGCGGGGAGGTCAGCCGGAGTCTTGAGGTCTCGGAGGCAGCTCCTACGGGGTTCATGGACGTGGCCGGGGTTGACAGGGAGGTGGTGGTTGCTTGCAGCGTGTTCAAGCGGGTATCTACTGATGTCATGAAGGCCAGCATACGGGATTGGGTCTCGCGTTGACGGACCAGCTCCGGCTGCATTCCGGCTAATTGGGACGCTAGTGCTTCGGCGGGATCCATGGCCTGTTCTAACGGTTGCGTCCGGGTGGTGAATCCTCTGGGCTGTGCACCGGACTCCCCCAGTGAGGCAACTCAGAGCGAACCCCTATACAGGGACTGTCCGGTCACCCCACCAGAGGGCCTGGATGCATGGTTGCCGGAGCACAAAGCGGTTAAGATCAGAGTCCTTTCCAGAAGCTGGAATGAGGAAGTCCCTGGGGACATAGCGTTCCTGGTGCCAGGTTAGATGACGTGACCCAGGTACCGGTGCCGGGTAGAGCTGTTAGACATGAGCAGATTCCAACCGGTAGAGGAGGCAGAGGTCACCGGGTGAAGCCGAGTTTAGGAAGCGGGTTCAGACTGGAGAAGATGGTGGAGTCTCAGCTGACAGTCCCCGTAGAACCACTCAGACAGATTGTGATCAGGACCAGGTTTAGCTTGGCAGAACAGTCCTGTGGAAGACACAAGATTAGAACGAGACACAGCAAAGGGGCACCTGTACTCCTAGCTACAGAACTCGTAGAACAGGCGCCGCCCTCATGGCAGGAAGCTCCTATATACTCTAATCCTGACTTAGGCAATATCCTGTTTCAGGAGCACTGGCCCTTTAAAAGAAGGTCAATGACTGCGCGCGCGCCCTAATGCGTATGCGCGATGCCCGAGTGCCGGCGGCCAGAGCAGGGAGCGGTGCCGAGGATGCAGGGGAGCCAGACAGGGTGTCCTGGGTCGCAGAGGAGCGCCTGGAACGGGAGACTGGGAGCCTGGAGGGTGCCGAGGAGGACGTGTGGCTGAGGGCAGGGGACCCGGGGACCGGAGCGGTGAGTGGGGAATGGCGTCGGGGCCCGGAGAGCGTGACAGCACTCTGCATGTCTCAGCACAGCAGTTGTGCAGTAGTGACATCACCGCACTCTACTGCACTGAGACGTCGAGCGCAGGCACAGGGGGAAAATGATGACGGATGGAGCGGCGCATTCCTCTCCATCCTTCATCATCACTTTGTGTGATAACAAGCGAGGGCCTGCGGGCGAGGGGGGGCCAGATACCACCGCTGGTACTAGACTCCTTGACTCACGGGCCCCATAGCGGCTACGTGGTCTGCCACTGAATAATGCAGCTCCTCTCTCACAGAGAGGAGCCAGCTGCTTCTTTGCAGGGTTGGCGCTGGGCCCCTAACCATGTTGGGTCCGGTCGCAGTCGCAATCTCTGCGACCACGATTATTACACCCCTGCTATGGTGTCTGCAGCCTGAATATCATAAGTTTGCTACTAAAATCACTTATACAGGTGTTTGTTAATGCAATAAATACCTGCCTACGTTTAAGAAATGACATTAAAAAATACATTTTTAGATGTTTAACACGTGTCAGTCACAGTTCCCCCATGAAAATGCTAGCCTCAGTGCCCCCTCCCAGCTGGGGATGGTTATACGTTGGGGGGTCAGTGGTGAAATAGACAAACATTTATCTCTATATCTGCACAATAGAAGGTGTATACTGCTTCATGTACAAGCATGCAAATATGGAGCACGTACAAGTATATCCATCAATTTGCAGGCAGCAAAAAGAAGCCAAGGCCATAGCTGCCATCATTGAATTTGTATGTAGCTCACACAAGTATACTCTTGAAGCAGAGAGTGCTTATTTTTCATGAAACCTTTGGACAAAGATGGCACATACAATATGTACACATATAATATGATTGTAGATAGTGGCACAATGATCTTCTGTGCCATGTGGGCCATAGACTGGTTGTGTTGTTAAGGTTTCCTTGTGTAATTCAGGAAAGTCACACAGGAAGGGACTTGCTTGTTATGATATTTGGGAATGGTATTTAAGCCTCATTCAGACGTTTTTCACACGTTCTATCTGTATTTTCATGGATAGAATTCATACCTATTATAAATCGTACCCTGATTCATTCTGTGTGCTGTCCAATTTTGACTGATTGGAAGAAAAAGCTTGCCCATCGTTTTTTGGGGGGGGGGTTTTGCATTTAAAAAAATGATTAAATTGATGGTACAGGTAAAATATATCTTTTTACCATGTTAGCCAGTAGATAAATTAACAATTATTTTTTTTTCTATTTATTTATTTAAAGTCCTCAGTGATTGATACCATCTTTTCAGATAGCCATAAAATTAAAATCTGAAGAGTCACATATTTATACACAACAGGACATAGAATGGAGCAGTAAATAAGACAAGTGACATGAAGCAGAACTATCAGCATGGGAAGGGGAGAAAACAGATGTGGCAGTAAATATTGAAGCAGTTCATAGACAAGGAGTGTGAAAGTTTTATTGTCCTCAGATTGAGGTCTGGTCCAGAGATGCCCCCAGATGGTCTGAAGAGCACATTTTTTAATTGATGTAAAAAGACCTAAATCCAGGTGACACATTCATTCCTGCACTGAATGTGTCAAAGGTCATCATAAGTTTGTACACCCAGACTCTTCTATCTCTCTGGGATTTGAAGTTTACTTTCAGTGCAGGCAATTTCATGTCCATGATACTGTGATCAGCGTTGCAAAAATGTTTGGCCACAGGCAGATCTGTCTTTTTTTCCCTTTAATTGTATGGCGATAAGCATTCATCCTTGTTCTAAGCTTTTGTCCTATCTCTCCTACATAGAGACCCCCCATTGGATAGCCATGGGTGTGTTACAGGTGGCACAGTCATATGGTTTCTGGCAATAGAAGGTCACAGCGTTTGGCTGTGCAAAATGCTTCCTGATTTTCTATTGTTCCTGCTGTCAGTATTCACTGGTATAGGTAGCTTTAATGCTGGATTTTCATTTCTTCCCTTTTAGGACCCAGCAGGATCTCGCCTTCCACCCAGCTGCTGATCATCAGTATTCTCTTGGTGCTTAAATACTCCCTTCTTCCCTGGACTGGTGATATTATTCAGTTCAGTTCATCTCTATTTACAAGGTGGCTTGCTCTCATCTGTTGTATCATTGCTGAAGCTTTGCTGAACTTCTGCCTCAGTCATCTGTGAATAAGTAGTTCATGCATTTTCCCCTGTGAGTTCTCTTTGTGTCTTCCTTTAGCATTTAGTGGGGTTGACAAAGAGCTCATGCTAATGTATGTAAAGCGCTGTGGAATTAATAGCGCTATATAAATGAATAAAATTATTATTATTATTATTATATCTCATTCATTCCCTATTTAGGGTCCAGCACTAGGGATACCTCAGGTCAAGTATCTGGCTTGGCGCATAGATGCAGAACCTATCTAGGGTGGTGAGGGACCCCAGGGAACAGCTGTAGGGTGGATCAGGAGTCATCATCTACCCATTCCCCATAAGCAAGGGGTCCCCTTCCCTTCCCTTTTGCCGCTTTCTTGGTAGTTCCCTGTATCGAGCTTGACATGGACATTTAGTACATATAATTAAGTCCACCAGATTGGTTTTGGTGCAACTGAAGATGGGATCTTGTAATCCTGTTGTGAGTTGGGAATCTTTATCTTGTTGAACAGAGACGCCATCCTTATAACCTTCCCTGCCACCCAGCAGTGGCTGTTCCATCCCTGGTCCATGCTGCTGTTCCCCAGGGCCTGCACACATTGAACAGGCCTCCTGGGAATGCCCGTACAGTGTGTGTGCTGCCATGCCCATTTTCTTAAAGGGCCAATACACCCTGACCCGGAAGTGCCCCTCAGTTTGGCTGAGAGGCGTCAGGTATTTAAGGCACCTTACCCTTACGGGAGGTGCCTGGCCAACTAGTTAGTTATATTGCTATTTCTCAGGCCCTCATTGCTGCTGTCGCTGCTGCCGTTACTGAGCTATATTCTGCTGCTGATTTGTGTTTCTGTTTCATTGCCCTTCTAATCTGCTGCTGTTTGAACCTTCTACATTGGCCAGCTACCATGGTACCCGCTGCCACAAGTATCATCATAGACCGCTGCTACTGCATCCATCTATCCCGGCTGAATCCATGACATGGGCTGCTGCTGTTCCTATCCTCAGAGACTATATTGTATCCGTGGCGCCAGGTGCCAAGGTGCTGCAGATCCCCTAGGACTGCCCTCTGCCGGCCTCTTACCAGCATGTGTACCTTTTGGCACCACTGGCTGCCTGTTCATTTCTCTCCTCCAGGCGAGTGAACGGTACCTTTTGGTCCAGTGAACCCACTAATCTTGTGTGCAACCCCGCGAGCATAACACATGGCCAGTTCATGCACTGCGATCCCACATGAGACCGAATTGCACTGACATGTGAAAAAGCCATAAGAGAAAATCGGTCCGTGTTTCACTATTCTTTGTGATCAGAGTTTGATCAGTTTCATCAGTTTTGTTCACTGAGGAAAAAAAAAAAGTTTCTCCGCATTCTCATATCTATCAGTCAGAGAAAAATGGACAGCACATGGATGGCATCCGAGTCTGATGTGATTTGTTTGTTGTTTTTTTTCCATGTATCCAGAGACTTTCATTGTCAAAATTGATCCAACACTCTAATCAATATATGTCATGTACTCATGTCTCCACAATTTTGCATAGAAAACTCAGTCCACAACAATCACAAATATGTGAAAATCCCCATGGACTGTCATGGGTATGAGCGCTATCCGTAAAGGAAAAAAACGAATCTCAAGTCACCAACTGACATCTGAATAAGTCCCTACCGGCAGATCTATTTACCTGACATGTATTGTTGATGTTCTCTAGAACATGGTACATATGTTAGTTTTACAACTCACTAAAGGTGTAAGTTTTTTTAGTTTTAACACATTTGTTGTTTTGTTTTGTTTTTTGTTTTTTTTGTTTGTTTGTTTTTTTACATATTTTTATGTTTCCACTCCCAATTTACTAGATAATTTTATTATTTTAAAATATAAGCCAGTATCTTTTAACAGCACAGACATATTCTGTTCTCCAAATGCTGTATGGTTTATGAAAAGTGTAAAAAATATAATATTGCAAAACATAGAAAACAACATAATTAACTAACAAAGTAAAATTAATTTCGACTAGTTTCTTAACTCTGAATCAGGGATATATCGATATAAACTTAGATGTGGAATAACGCAATACATCACATGCTTCTAATCTGGCTCTGAACTGCGAACAGCAACATCTGCTATTCTCGCATAATAAGGACGTGGGAGACAACCTGTAGCATACAATTACACGCCGCGGAGGAGGTGGGAAGAAGCCATCCTCCAGTGAAACGCTACAGAATAAATGCCATTACTATTACCGCTATCAACACATCTGTCTCTGCAGAGCACATGTCATGACAAAAGAGTTTATGGCAAGGGCATCAGAAACTGCAAAACCCGACTGACTGTCATGTGTGAGATCCCAAAGATACGGACTGAACAATCTAGTGATATATTGTATAACTTGTTTTTAAATATCTGATGATGAAAAAAGGATTCTGGAGGTCAGAACAATGAACCCAGGAAGAAAATACCATTATATAATTAAATAATTATTATAAACTTTTAGAAAAATATAATTACAAAATTTAATAATTTAATTAAAATTGAAATATGCTAAAAGTAACCCTGAGACTAAGTGATTTGCACACTTAATTCAGGAACCATCTCTTTTCTGAGAGTCATCAATGATTGAAATGAAAGTGTCTGAAAAGCTGCTGCGCATAATGTAAATTCACATGACATTTCGTCCTGTCCTCTCCCACGGGCAGCTAAGTGTTACCATAAGAACACTGGATCCTTGTCACGCTACAAGATGAAGGGGAGAAGGAGACAAAGACCCACTGCTTCCAGAATCAGGTTTACCCTGAGAGGAACGCGACTAAAGGCCGCTTTACACGCTGCGACATCGCTAGCCGATGCTAGCGATGTCGAGCGGGATTGCACCCGCCCCCGTCGCACGGCCGATATGTAGTGATCACTGCCGTAGCGAACATTATCGCTACGGCAGTGTCGCGGGCGGGGAGGACGCCGCCGCTGCTGCGTGCTCGCTAACGCTCGGGTCCGGCGCTGGTGCGGCTGCTGCTGCTCGGTGGCTCGAGCGGTGGGCCGTATCCGGGGACTCGAGCGGCGCTCCTCACCCGTGAGTGAAAAGGGTGGTTGGTTTGGGGGATTTTGTCCGTGACGCCACCCACAGGTCGTGGTGAAGATGGGCACCACCGCTGCTGGTGACGGGGATCCCGGGAGCGATGGTAGGGAGCAGCTGGGATGTTGTTTTCCCCCTCCGTGGGTAGGGATCGGTGGTCCCGGGGCCTGGTGATGATGCGGGGAGGCTGGATGGCTGGGGTGCAGGGTTGCAGGGGCAGCGCGGCGCGGTGCCGGATGGCACTGGTGTACTCACTCAGGCAGTTAATGACAGAGTCTCTGGTAAAGCAAACGGCTGCATGGACAGGTCCCGCAGCCGACTGCAGTGTCTCTCCCCGGAGAGGTGATGGCAGCTGTCTTTCCCTGCACCTTGATGTACTCAGTTGACTACTATGGATCCCCAACGGTAGTCCGCTCCCTGGTGGATGGATGCCGGAGGAGCCCGTTTGCCCGCAGGCACTGGCCCTTGGGTCTCTAGCCTTAGGCGTAGCTGTATACCCTCACGGTGTGGGCGGTTGCCTTCTATCGAGTCTTTGGTTGTTAGGAAACCCCTGGGGTTCCGGTTACATTCGGATTTGACTATTGTCGGCGGCTCCAAGCCTGGTCGGGGTCCGATGGCCGTGCCTGTGTGTGCTGGCTTCACTTCGCTCCCCGGTCGGTACTGGCGGGCCAACCGACCCCGGTCCTACGGTTCCTCATTGCTTCACCACTCCTGCAGACGGCCACCACCGTCTGCCAACCTTGCTGTCAGTGCCTGGGCCACAAACCCAGACACTCCAGAGTTTACTCCTCTCACTTCCACCTCCTGGACTAAACTCCAACTTCTAACTGACACTTTTCCCGCCTCCAGGCCTGTGAACTCCTCGGTGGGTGGGGCCAACTGCTTGGCTCCGCCCCACCTGGTGTGAACATCAGACACTGGAGGGAGGCAACAAGGGTTTTTGTTTGGCTGGTGTCACTGTCTAATGGGGGTGGGGGTGTTTGTGTGTTATCTGTGACGACCTGGCTAGTCCAGGGTGCCACATTCCCCCTTGGTGAAATGCAGACCATCCGCGGGCTGCCCGTCCATCACCGGTTTTATTTTTTTTTTCAAAAACTGTAAAAACATAAATAACATATAAACATTTCAAACATAAGCATTTTTGCTAGGACACTTCAAACGTTACACATATAAAACACATTTTTAATAATAAAGGACGGGCGGATGTCTTCCGCTCTCCCACCCAAGCAACCTAGCCATGATGCTGCCCCTAAGAAGTGGGCAGCACCCCTTGACCCCAGTCCAGGTTCAGGCTGCCCGAGCGGGAACGGGTACGGTTACTCGCACCCGGCTGTCACTTCAGGGGACCCCACGGCCAGGGCGGCCCCTGACCCCCGGAGGATGGCCACTTCCTCCAATCTGCCTCTCCAGAGGCGGCAACGGTTTTCATCCCATAAAACTATTTACATGCCCACCAGTTCGTGGGTGGCCTGCCAGTTCTCGGCCATGTCCATGAGTGGTCTCTCATGCAGGTGGTAAAACTCAGAAAGTCCCTCCGGGGACAACTTGCCAGCAACGGCCGGGATAATCAGGTAGACAATCAGATGAAGGTCACGGTTGATTAATGTCATTCAATTAAACTGCTGAGGGTCCCAACGGGGACAACTGCTTGCAATGGCGGACCGCTGCCTATTCCACCTCTTCCTCTGAGGTGGCCTCACCCTCCGCTGTTAATATTGCAAACATCTGGTGGCAGGCCTGGTGGGAGAGGGCCGCACAGTATCCGTTCCCTCCACCACGCGGGACATAGAAAGCTACTGGCGCATTGCCGTTGGGAAGACCCTCACCCGCTTCCTCGGACTCCGAGACCGGTTCTGTGTCAGCTCCCGAGCTGCTGTCATCTGACTCCAGGGGACTAATGGTGGGACTTGGAAGGTCGGTAACTGTTTCCAGCTGAGCCCAGACTCGTGGCTCCTCAGTGGCAAGTGACCCGTCATTGACCGGTGTATGGAGGTCTGCCATCGGTTCTTCTAAGTCACCCACTCCAGCTATTGATTGGCTGGCTTCCTCTCGGGCCTCCGGGCCCTGGCGGGGCAACACGGACTCTGCCACCTCCATCGGGGACGGCGGTCTGAGCGGGGTTGTACGGGCGGTCAGCACAGGCGATGGGTCAGGCCCTGCTGGGGCCAGGGGTAGACCGAACCCTTCAGCCGCAGCGGCCGGTCCTCTAGGGACACAAGGGCGTGGATCACTCACCAGCTCCTCTAGCATGGCCTCTATTTCATGCGCCCGGACGACCGCAGCCAGCTCCTCCATCTCAGCGGTCCAGCGATTTAGCAGGTCCCGGACTTGGGCCCGGTTACGGCAGCACAGTAGCATCACTTGGGTATTCAGCCAAGCTAGTCCAGGGCGCCACAGCAGCGTCACACGCACATACGATGTCGCTGTGACCGGCGAACCACCTCCTTTCTAAGGGGGTGGTTCGTTCAGCGTCAGAGCAGCTTCACTGAACCGCCGCCCAATAGAAAAGGAGGGGAGGAGATGAGCGGCCGGAACATGCCGCCCACCTCCTTCCTTCCTCCTTTTCCGGTGGACGCAGGTAAGGAGATGTTTGTCGTTCCAGCGGCGTCACACATAGCGATTTGTGCTGCCGCAGGAACGACAAACAACATTGTTACTGCAGCAGCAACGATATTTGGGAAGGGACCCCCATGTCACCGATGAATGATTTTGAACGTTTTTGCGACGATTCAAAATCGCTCATATGTGTGACACGCAACGACATCGCAAAAGCGGCCAGATGTGCGTCACAAATTCCGTGACCCCAACGAGATCACTTTAGCGATCTCGTAGCGTGTAAAGCCAACGTTAAGTGTCTACCCAGTTTTCACAAGAGACTTTGATGGTGAGTCTGGACTTATCTGACGATAGGCAACAAGAGACATGATGATCAATGAGTGGTCTTGTCCATTGGCCTGGCTGTCTTCAGAAAAACCACACGGATCAGAGATCATCCCACTGAATGCCACCACTGCTTCCCTGTGGGCAGAACATGACTCAGATAACAACACAGTGAGGGAAAAACACATAAGACTTTAAAGGGTGCTTTACATGCTACGACATCGCTACCGATATATCGTCGGGGTCACGTCGTTAGTGACGCACATCCGGCGCCTGTAGCGACATCACAGCGTGTGACACCAAGGAGCGACGATCAACGATCGCAAAATTGTTCAAAAACGGTGATCATTGACACGTCGCTCCTTTCCTTAATATCGCTGCTGCCACAGGTACGATGTTGTTCGTCGTTCCTGCGGCATCACACATCGCTATGTGGGACACCGCAGGAACGACGAACATCTCCTTACCTGCGGCCACCGGTGGGCAGGATGTTACGTCCCGCTCATCTCCGCCCCTCCGCTTCTATTGGCCGGCCTCTTGGTGACGCCGCAGTGACGTCGCTATGACACCGAACGCACCTCCCCCTTGAGGGAGGGATTGTTCGGCGGTCACAGCGACGTCGCTGACAAGGTATATGCGTGTGACGCTGCCGTAGCGATAATGTTCGCTACGGCAGCGAGCACCAAATGTTGCACGCATGACGGGGGCGGGTGCTATCGTGCTCGACATCGCTAGCAATCGCTATCGATGTCGCAGCGTGTAAAGCACCCTTTAGACTTGGTAAGACTTTATTGGTTTACTAACAGGCAAAAACATATTGTATATTACTAGCACAAACACAAGATGGTACAAGCGACAGAGTCTCAACCTTCTGCTGGCTTGCCATGAATTAGAATCTTCGTGGCTTCCAGTGACAACTATCCCATCCAGCAGCACACTGCTTTTGGTGGGCACCCACTGAGATGAGATAGTGGCAAGCTTAGGAAGCTGACCGAGCAGAGTAAAATATGTAGACAGGCGACTGAGTTGTCCCAACCTGGGTTCTTCAACTGAATTTGTAGTAGGCTCAGCATTTGAGCAGTCAAGCAGTTGTATGATCCATCAGCTGGAACCGTAGCTCCAAAGGTGAAATCACCAGGTACCACTCCACGGCAGCTCCTGATTGTTGCGCTCCACAAAGGGGGCTGGTCGTCACAATGCGAGACAGGAAAAAGGAAATCTGCCAATAGAAAAGCATATGGATGGACAACCAGACACTTAGGGGTACTTTGCACACTACGACATCGCAGCTGCGATGTCGGTGGGGTCAAATCGAAAGTGACACACATCCGGTGTCGTTGACATCGGAGTATGTGAA
This sequence comes from Anomaloglossus baeobatrachus, assembly GCF_048569485.1. NCBI lineage: Eukaryota > Metazoa > Chordata > Amphibia > Anura > Aromobatidae > Anomaloglossus > Anomaloglossus baeobatrachus. The sequence continues at coordinate 140,155,235 of NC_134357.1, read as the reverse complement.
TCCTTTTTACTACGATTAACGAGCGCAAAATTGTCGAAATTGTATGATCGGTGTAGTGTCGGGCATTTCCATAATGTCGCTGCAGCGACAAGTACGATGTTGTTCCTCATTCCTGTGGCAGCACACATCACTGTGTATGAAGCTGCAGGAGCGAGGAACATCTCCTTACCTGCGTCCCGACTGCAATGAGGAAGGTAGGAGGTGGGCGGGATGTTTATGGCCGTCTGCCGTGTGACGTCGCTGTGACGCCGCATGGCCCGCCCCCTTAGGAAGGAGGCGGTTAGCCGGCCAGAGGGACATCGTAGGGCAGGTAAGTGCATGTGAAGCTGCCGTAATTTTCGCTACGGCAGCTATCACAAGATATCGCATGTGCGACGGGGCGGGGACTATCGCGCTCGGCATCGCTACAATCTGCTTGCAATGTCAAAGTGTGCAAAGTACCCCTTACTCTAAGCTCCCTGACATCCCTAGATGGGTTCTTTCACCACATGCACAGATCTTGTTCCTATCCCTCAGGGCAGTGGGTACATTAGTCCCAATCTAGGTTAAAGACACAGAAGGCATATGGCAGATAGGGGTAAAGAAACAGTATCATACAAAGCACATCAAATTATAGGAAGGAGTAAAGGGAACAGATAAGTGAGGCAAACTGAAAAGGAATTTAAAGGAAGAGAAACCACCACACAAACTTCCACCCAGCAATCTCCAGCTGCAGTTCCAAATACAACTTTTAAGCCTGCTTTACACCCGGCAATCTATCGTGCGATAGATCGTCGGGGTCACGGTTTTTGTGACGCACATCCGGCATCGCTGGCGATGCTGGCCTGTGTGACACCTCCTAGCGACGCAGTATCGCTCACAAATCGTGAGTCGGGTACTGCTCGTTAGGTTCCATAATATCGTTTACTTTAGTTGACCATCGTTTCCGTGGTAGCACACGTCGCTCCGTGTGACACCACGGGAACGATGAGCAGCTCACCTGCCTCCCGCGGCCGCCGCCGTCTCTATGTGGAAGGAAGGAGGTGGGCGGGATGTTTACGTCCCGCTCATCTCCGCCCCTCCGCTTCTATTGGCCGGCGCCCGTGTGACGTCGCTGTGACGCCGAACGTCCCTCCCACTCCAGGAAGTGGACGTTCGCCGCCCACAGCGAGGTCGCACGAGAGGTAAGTATGTGTGACGGTTTACTAACTTTGTGCGACACGGGCAGCGATTTGCCCGTGACGCAAAAAGGACGGGGGCGGGTACGATCGATTGTGAAATCGCACAATCGGTCGTACCGTGTAAAGCAGGCTTTAGTCTAAAGCTCACAAGTCCACTCCAAGAGGTGCTTCACACACAGCGAGATCGCTGCTGAGATCGCTGCTGAGTCACGGTTTTTGTGACGCAGCAGTGACCTCATTAGCGATCTCGCTGTGTGTGACACTGAGCAGCGATCTGGCCCCTGCTGTGAGATCGCTGCTCGTTACACACAGCCCTGGTTCGTTTTTTTATTGTTGCTCTCCCGCTGATAAGCACACATCGCTGTGTGTGACAGCGAGAGAGCAACAATCCTGAATGTGCAGGGAGCAGGAGCCGGCGTCTGACAGCCTGCGGTAAGCTGTAACCAAGGTAAACATCGGGTAACCAAGGTGGTTACCCGATATTTACCTTCGTTACCAGCCTCCGCCGCTCTCACGCTGCCAGCGCCGACTCCCAGCTCTCTGCACATGTGGCTGCAGTACACATCGGGTTAATCAACCCGATGTGTTCTGTAGCTAGGAGTGCAGGGAGCCAGCGCTAAGCAGTGTGCGCGACTCCCTGCTCTCTGCACATGTAGCTGCAGTACACATCGGGTAATTAACCCGATGTGTACTGTAGCTAGGAGTGCAGGGAGCCAGCGCTAAGCAGTGTGCGCGGCTCCCTGCTCTCTGCACATGTAGCTGCAGTACACATCGGGTAATTTACCCGATGTATACTGTAGCTAGGAGAGCAGGGAGCCAGCACTCAGTGTGCGTGGCTCCCTGCTCTCTGCACATGTTGCAGCACAGCGACGCGTGTCGATATGATCGCTGCTTTGGCTGCTGTGTTTGACAGCTAAGCAGCGATCATAACAGCGACTTACAAGGTCGCTGTTACGTCACAGAAAATGGTGACGTAACAGCGACGTCGTTGTCGCTGTCGCTTAGTGTGAACCCAGCTTAAGGTCTAGAGATGGCGAAGATGGCTAAGCTATCACTGGCAACTCCCTGAGCTGAGATGAGAATATTTATAGCAGAGGTGAGTGGGAAAATCAGAACAGCTGAGATAAGGCTTTTCATCTGAGTTAGAAGACCACACAAACTGCTTAACCCTTGTTGCACCAGACCAAGGAGACATTGCATAGCTAGCAGATTTAACCCGTGCAAGTGTACGTGTAGCCATGCACTGTGATCTCCTGAAATAGAGGGGACCACCCTCGATTGTAATTTTTTTCTGTTGTATCACCGATGTAAAAAATTCCAATATTGGCCAATATAGTCTGTGATGTTCTTGGGACAATTGATGAACAATTGTTTGAACAGCTAATTAATTTGATGGCCTATTTTCATTTAATGTATGTGAAGACCTTTAGAACTAGACAATGGCAATATACTCATCTGTTATCTCTATGGAATTTAACAAGCTAAGCATGGAGATTGTAAAGACAATAAAAATTAAGCCTAAAGGTACCGTCACACATAACGAGATCGCTAGCGAGATCGCTGCTGAGTCACGATTTCTGTGATGCAGTAGCGATCCCGTTAGCGATCTCGTTATGTGTGACACCTACCAGAGATCAGGCCCCTGCTGTGAGATCTCTAGTCCTTGCCGAATGGTCCAGGCCACTTTCATCAAAGGCGATGTCCTGCTGGGCAGGACACGTCCCTGTGTTTGACACTGTGTGACAGGGTCACAGTGACTGCTGAAATCGTTATACAGGTCGCTACTGCGACCTGTATCGTTCCTGCATCGTTGGTAAGATCTGACTGTGTGACATCTCACCAGTGACCTCCCAGCAACTTACCAGCGATCCCTATCAGGTCGCATCATTTTTGGGATCGCTGGTAAGTCGTTGTGTGTGACTGGGCCTTTAATAAAAAGGTCCCATATCTCTGGAAACATGTCGTGGATTTAAAATATAAATACATTGAATAATATGGACTAGAGAGAATAAAAATAAATAAAACTGATGGCAGGTGCACTATAAGGGTACGTTCACATGTTCAGCATTTGGTCAGTATTTTACCTCCGTATTTGTAAGCCAAAACCAGGAGTGGGTAAAACATACAGAAGTGGTGCCCGTGTTTCTATTATACTTTTCCTCTGATTGTCCCCCTCCTGGTTTTACTTACAAATACTAAGGTAAAAAAGTCACCAAATTCTCAATGTGTGCACAAGGCCTAAGTGTAATAATACTGCATGGTGTAATGCCTGCTCCCGTTGCGGCACTCCCATACACTCCCGCTGCTAGGCCACGGCAGGGGTGCTGTTGTCCTCACCTGCCTACCGGTGCCATGCAACCTGCTCTTGCCCCAGGGTCTCCAGCGGCCTCCTCCTGCTTCCATGCAGCACGCAGACCTTCTGGTAGTGCTCATAGGGTGAATGTGGCCACACCCTCTTTCTTAAAGGGCTGGCATCCCGTTACCCAGAAGTGATCCTTGAGGTCAGCTATCAGCCTGAAGGAATTCAAGACTAATCTCCCCTTAAAGGGATGGACCTGAGCAATGTTACCTACCCTAAGTGCGTTGCTAGTTCTCAGGTCCCATACCCACTACTGTGTCTAGTTCTGTGTCCTAGTACTAATTACTTGTTCCGCTACCCTGTGTCTCTTCATAGAGCCTGCTTGCTGCCACCACCTTCGTATTGCCACGTCTGAGTTACCACCTCCATGCTGCCATGTCTGAGTCACCACCTCCGTGCTGCCACGTCTGAGTTACCCCCTCCGTGCTGCCACGTCTGAGTCACTATCTCCATGTTGTCACATCTGAGCACATCAGTATCTGATATCAGAAGCTCACCAGTCCGTCTGAGCCGACACCACTGGTCCTGGCTGCCGAGAACTTAGGCCCCCCTGGGGCTGCGCCTGACAATCCCTATACAGGGGTTAGCTCTAGATTAGCTCCTCCAGGGGATACGGTGTATGGCCCAGTAGTTTCACTCCCGAACACTCGGCGCCCCTCAGAGACTGTAACAATGGTATAGTTATTAGATTTCAGGAGATGGGTCTTTGAGCCAGTAGTAACTTATTATAATGGAATATTTTCTATGCCTTTTCCATAGTCAACATTGCAGGAAAATAGGTGGACGAACTTAAGTCGGTATTCAGTCTTACAAAACATGTTGATATGAAACCCAGTGTTTCTACAATATGCCAGCTACCATAGTAAAGGACAGAAATGCCAGACAGTTGCAAAAGTGAGTTTCACAGGAGACAACTGTGGACAATTTGCCACAGGATTTCTTTACTTAGTGAAGTGACTGTGAAACAGTTTTTCTACTAGTTGTTTGAATTAGTCACACGTACTTACCTCCCGGGCGACCTCGCTGTGGGCGGCGAACATCCTCTTCCTGAAGGGGGAGGGACGTTCAGCGTCACAGTGACGTCACACAGCGGCCGGCCAATAGCAGAAGAGGGGCGGAGATGAGTGGGATGTAAACATCCCGCCCACCTCCTTCCTTCCGCATTGCCGGCGGGATGCAGGTAAGCTGCATTCATCGCTCTCGGGGTGTCACACGGAGCGATGTGTGCTGCCTCGGGAACGATGAACAACCGGCGCACAGAAGAAGAAAGGACTTTTTGAAAATGAGCGACGTGTCAACGAGCAATGATAAGGTGAGTATTTTTGCTCGTTCACCGTTGCTCGTAGCTGTCACAAAGAGACAGATGGGGAAAGAGACAGAGAAACAACCCTGGAAAGAGACAACCCTGGAAAGAGACAGCCGGACAAAGAGACAGCCGGGCAAAGAGACAGCTAGGCAAAGAGACAGCCCAGGAAAGAGACAGACGGGGAAAGAGACAGACGGGGAAAGAGACAGACGGGGAAAGAGACAGACGGGGAAAGAAACAGATGGGGAAAGAGACAGACCTGGAAAGAGACAGACCTGGAAAGAGACAGACCTGGAAAGAGACAGACCTGGAAAGAGAAAGACCAAGACAGATGGAAAAGAGACAGACGGGGAAAGAAACAGACAGACACACACATAGAGACAGACACAGAGATAGAGAGAGACAGACACAGAGATGGAGAGAGATAGACTGATACAAATACAGACAGAGATAGAAATAGTCAGAGACATAGACACAGACAGACAAGGAAAGAGACAGACAGAGAGACAGACAGACAACGACACACAGACAGACTGGGAGAGAGACAGAGAGACAGTTACTATCCCGGGCAATGCCCGGGTACTACAGCTAGTAAATATATAAAAAACAAAAACACATTCTGCTCAGAAGCATACTGTCACGTCCCTCACATAGAGGCACTATTACAGGTCACTGATGTTTTCTATTAAGGTATCACATATGCAATATATGCACCCTATGTCCTATAATTTATATCTATCTAAAGTGAAAAACCAAACATTTCTGACCAATGTAAAATGCTAATCACACACTTCAACACTGAAATTGTAACTGCACAAAGGAAAAGTTGTGGAATTATAGAAATCACAGGATGGATATACCGTATATGTTAAAGAGGTGGTCCACTACAAATTATAGTGGCCACAGCGGTGTAAAGCTGAAACAGAAGGCTTTTTCTAAATACGGTACCTTCTGTTGTCAATTGTGCCTGTGAGCGGCGCTATTGCGATCCGCTCTTCCCCATCATGTGACCCAGGCTGCAGTGACCGCTGATGTCTGGTGATGTCATGTCAACTTCCGGATTTGGAAGTTGACCTGACATCACCGAAGCAGGACCAGGTCTCTGTGAGTGACTGGGCTGTGGGCGGAGTTTCACAGCACAGCCAAGCATCGCTCCTGCTTGTAGCGCTCTGTAGTGAAGAAGAGAACATGCGAGATGATGGGCTGTGATGTGCGGTGAAACTCCACCCGCAGCCCAGTCAGTCATGGAGTGAGGGTGGTTACAGCTTCTAGTCACAGTATAGTGCGCAAAGATTGTACCCTCTCTATTTACTCAAAGCAGGCAGCTCTCAGGAGGAATAAAGTTCAGTTTCTCCCGGTAGCCATATTTTCAGCAAGGTGGCATCTAAATGTTATTTACTTGAGATTAACCTTATATCTGGTAACAGCATTTTTGCACATGAAAGGTTTCCTTTAATAACACATATTGCTCAAATTAAGGAGAAATTCCAGCTGCTCTGGGTCTACTAACCACTAAGAGAGCAGGAAACATCATGGACCTGTTCACCTCCTTAGCAAATGACCCCAGAAAACTTTGTTTACTACCGTGTTTCCCCGAAAGTAGGACCCCCCCGAAAGTAAGGCAGGGTGGGGGTTTCGGGGGGGTCCGCCAATGTAGGGCACCCCCCGATTGTAAGGCAGGGTAGCGGGGGGCCCGGGAATGTAAGGCCGCCGATGGGTGGTGGTCGCGGCGTAATGTAATGTAAGGCCGCATATCTCACCGGCCTGCGGCGCGTCCCGGGTCACCGCTCTTCCTGCTCGCAGCTGATTGGCCGATCAGCCTGTAAGTCACAGGCTCCCTGCTGGCCATCAGCTCGAGCTGTGATTGGCCAGTCAGCCGGCTCGCAGCTGATTGGCCGAATCAGCCGCGACGTCACCGCCTGCAGGCGCTCGCTCCGATTGGTCCAGCGTCCCCGGCAGCAGATACGTCAGCCCGGCACCGCAGAGGAGATCGAAGGAAAGTAACGGTAAGTTCCGAAACTCTCTCTCTGTGTGTGTGTGTGTATGTGTACGGTATGTGTATGGGTGCCGTATGGGGCTGTATGTGTCAGTGTGTGTGTGTGTGTGTGTGTGTGTGTGTGTGTGTACGGTACCGGTACGATATGTGTGTGGGTGCCGTGTGGGGCTGTACCGGTACCGTATGTGTCAGTGTGTGTGGTGGCAGAGTGGGGGGCAGAACCACTGTATGGGGAGGCTGCAGGGGGGAGGATGGGGTGGATGCCGGATTATGAAACAATGGGGAGGCTGCAGGGGGGAGGATGGGGTGGTTGTCATTTTTTTCCAATGAAAGGCCTCCCCCGAAAGTAAGGCAGGGTGGGACTTTTGGGGGTAAAATTAATGTAAGACAGGGCCTTACTTTCGGGGAAACACGGTAGCAGTCGGCATATGAAAGCTGTAGCCAGACGGGAGCCTTGGTACCAGTGGTCACATACTGGCCATGTCTACACAAAGGCCAGGAGCTCTGTGTGGGCTTCTGCATTGAATCTTTGGGGAAGAGATAAGGTAGTGGTTTTTTTTTTGGTTTTTTTTTTATAATTTGCTTACATCTGCTGCAAACGTTTTTGTTTCTAAGGGTGTAAAAAACTTTTAAAGGTTACCTCGGACACACCTTTGCAACATTTTGCCATTTAGCGATCAGCATTTGGGGCTTGAAAACATTTTCTTAAAATTTTAGCTCGTTAGACACTGGGCTTTCATTGACAGATTTTCATTTTTTGACGTATGGACTTTAAAGGGGTTAGACACATTTATTTTTATTTTAACTGTTATGGGACTTTTCTATTAAGGTGGATTCTCTAAGCCGTAGGTTAGGGTTAGCTGAACTGTCCAGAAGCAATGGCGTAACCGAGCGGTTCTTTCTCCATGGCATGTGGATCATTAAATACCAGGACAGCGGATATGCAGGATGACAAACAAGTAGAAGTGCAGAGTCACAATGGTGTATGACTCACACGAGTGCAATGTGAGAAATTCTCGCATTGCACTTGGCCCCATGTAAGACAGTGCTGCAGATTAGATCTGCAAATTTTATCTCAGCCCTAATTGGAGTGAGGAAAAAAAATATCGCAGCATGATATGGTTGTCTGCGAGTCTCTCATCAATCGCACCCATACAAGTCTGTGGGTGCGAGTGAAACATCAGACTACAGTTGGATGACATCCAAGTGCAGTGTGATATATACGCAGAGGATGACAATGGAGATGGAGAGATTAATCCCTCCCTCTCCTCCACAGCTGTGATCTGATCGCAAGATCGGATCACAGTTGCATGACACTTGGCTTCCGCTCGCAGCAGAGCGGGAGTTGAGGGTCACTAGCATACTGCATCACATGCTCTCACATCGAATGCCATATGCTAGTGTGACTACAGTCGAACACAAAGTATCAGATGAAGCTAAATCAGACATAAGGAGTCATATAAGAAGAGTTGTTGTATAGACAATCTGTAACAAGCAATAGGGAAATGGTTAATTGAAGTGATGTAATGGCACCTGAATCTTGCTTGTAGATATGTGGTTACATACAGGAATAATAGACAGAGTTACACTTTTGATCACAGATGTACTGTGTGCAGACTGCAACTTGTAGCTAGGAAATGGTTAACCACAAGAAAACAGTGAAGCACTAATGCTTACTTGCAGAGGCGAGAGCCACACACACACATATAGCAGAAATAAATGGGTAAAATGCAAGCTATGGGTACCGTCTGACTAAACGACGTACCAGCGATTCCGACCACGATATGACCTGGTCAGGATCGCTGGTGCGTCGCTACATGGTCGCTGGTGAGCTGTGAATCAGGCAGATCTCACCAGCGACCAGTGACCAGCCACCAGCCAGCAGCGACTCGTGGAAACGATGCTGCGCTTGGTAACCAAGGTAAATATCGGGTAACTAAGCAAAATGCTTTGCTTGGTTACCCGATATTTACCCTCGTTACCAGCGCACACCTCTTAGTGCTGGCTCCCTGCACTCGTAGCCAGGGTACACATCGGGTTACTAAGCAAAGCGCTTCGCTTAGTTACCCGATGTGTACTCTGGCTACGTGTGCAGGGAGCCAGCACTGGCAGCCTGAGAGCGGCGTACGCTGGTAACCAAGGTAAATATCGGGTAGCCAAGCAAAGCGCTTCGCTTAGTTACCCGATGTGTACCTTATTTACCAGCGTCCGCAGTTTCCAGACGCCGGCTCCCTGCACATTCAGATCGTTGCTCTCTCACTGTCAAACACAGCGATGTGTGCTTCACAGTGGGAGAGCAACGTGCAAAAAATGAACCAGCACTGTGTGTAATAATCAGCGATTTCCCAGCAGGGGCCAGGTCGCTGCTTAGTGTAACACACAGCGAGATCGCTGATGAGGTCACTGGTACGTCACAAAACCTGTGACTCAGCAGCGATCTCGCTGTGTGAGAAGTATCCCTAACTTGCTGTGATGCATTACCTTGATTATGGCGACTGAGGTGTGAACAGTGTCGAAAACAATTGATAATCTTGCAACTTGCCAAACTATGTCTGCACTACACCCAGATAAGCAGGACTGAACTTGGGAAAAAAATGGTGTAGTTGAATGTATGTCAGGAGCAGCAGGAGATACAGGTGCATTTCAATAAATTAGAATATCAAGTTAATTTATTTCAGTAATTCAATACAAAAAGGGAAACGCGTATATTATATAGAGTCATTACGAACAGTGATCTATTGCAAGTGTTTATTTCTGTTAATGTTGATGATTATGGCTTACAGCCAATGAAAACCCAAAAGTCATTATCGCAGAAAATTAGAATATTATATAAGACCAACTGAAAAAATGATTTTAAACTCATAAATGTTGGCGCCTACTGAAAAGTCTGTACAGTAAATGCACTCAATATTTGGTCAAGGCTCCTTTTGTATGAATTACTGCATCAATGCGGCGTGGCATGGAGGCGATCAGTCTGTGGCACTACTGAGGTGTTATGGAAGCCCAGGTTGCTTTGATAGCAGCCTTCAGCTCATCTGCATTGTTGGTTCTGGTGTCTCTCATCTTCCTCTTGACAATACCCCATAGACTCTCTATGGGGTTTAGGTTAGGAAAGCTTTCTGGCCTATCAAGCACAGTGATACTGTGGTTAATAAACCAGGTATTGGTACTTTTGGCAGTGTGGACAGGTGCTAAGTCCTGGTAGAAAATGAAATTTCCATCTCCAAAAAGCTTGTCAGCAGAGGGAAGCATGAAGTGCTCTAAAATTTCCCGGTAGATGGCTGTGTTGACTTTTTGTCTTGATTAAACACAGTGGAGCTACACCAGCAGATGACATGGCTCTCCAAACCATCACTGATTGTGGAAACTTCACACTATACATCAAGCAGCTTGGATTGTGGCCTCTCCACTCTTCCACCAGACTCTGGGACCTTGATTTCCAAATGAAATGGAAAATTTACTTTCATCTGAAAACAACATCTTGGACCACTGAGCAACAATCCAGTTTTTTTCCTTGGCCCAGGTAAGACGCTTCTGGCATTGTCTATTGGTCATGAGTGGCTTAACACAAGGAATGCGACAGTTGTAGCATATGTCCTGGATACGTCTGTGTGTAGTGGCTCTTGAAGCACTGACTCCACCAGCAGTCCACTCCTTGTAATCTCCCCCAAATTGTTGAATGGCCTTTTCTTAACAATCCTATCAAGGCTGCAGTTATCCCGGTTGCTTGTGCAACTTTTTCTACCACACTTTTTCCTTCCACTCCACTTTCCATTAATATGCTTGGATACATCACTGCATGAAGAGCCAGCTTCTTTAGCAATGACCTTTTGTGGCTTACCCTCCTTGTAGAGTGTGTCAATGACTGCCTTCTTGACATCTGTCAAGTCAGCAGTCTTCCCCATTATTGTTTAGCCTACTAAACCAGACTAAGGGACCATTCGAAACGCTTAGGAAGCCTTTGCAGGTGTTTTGTGGTAATTATTCTAATTTTCGTAGATAATGACTTTTGGGTTTTCATTGGGTGTAAGCTATAATCATAAACATTAACAGAAATAAACACTTGAAATAGATCACTCTGTTTGTAATGACATTATATAATTTATGCATTTCCCTTTTTGTATTGAATTACTGAAATAAATTAACTTTTTCATGATATTTGTTGAGATGCTCTTGTAATTAGACACCTAGCTGGAGATTGAGCAAAGTAAATACGGAGCAACCCCTGACAAGCACATAATTGCTGAAAGCAAAGTTATCTGAATATTAAGACAGCACATTACTTTCTAAGAATTGCCTTAAAAGGCCTTGGGTGATAATGCGAGAGGTGGCTGACAATTTACTACAATAATAAGGCTTGGACAAGCAAAAAGAGAACTGGAAGGAAACCAGGTGTAACACCTGAGCCAGGACAGTTGAGTACATGAGGACATGATTTTGTGGTACTTACTAATATACAAGTATTAATGGTTCTCCTCCTCCTACACTCATTAGTGAAGTTCTCACAGACTGTACAGCTTTCCTTTCCGCAAAATATCTGGTGGTGTTGGAGCATGTGATCTGACCTGTCCATCAGTCTCCTCCAATTGAAAAACACTTCATATAAAGCAGAGGTCCCTAACCTTTCTGACTTTGAGAGCCACATTTAGATCTGAAAAAGGGTTGGTAGCCACATTCAGCTCTGAGGGAGGGTCGCGAGCCACATTCAGCTCTCGGACCCCTCAGAGTAGTGATTCTTACAGTCCCCATTACTGGTGTGCCAGCTAAAGCTTTTCCACAGATATAACGCTGAGGCACTATACCAAGTTCTAGGGGTACCTACCATACTCCACTTTCTGATCTGTTTTCTATATGGGGCTACTCAAAAAAGTCCCCATCTGTAGACTTACTCTTCATAGCTGTTTGCTAGACCTGGTGCTAGTGTACTAAATCTGAAGACAGCCACGAGCCACATATCATGGGACCGCGAGCCACATGTGGTTCCCGTGCCACAAGTTGGGGACCCCTGATATAAAGGAAAACTATTTTAAAACTGGAAGAAGTAAATGGACTGGTCACATGCTTCTCCATCAGCACCCATTTTGTACAGAACTGTGCAGTCGGTGAGGTAGACTGTACTAAAAAGTGTAGGAGGAGAACCTGTAATAAGTGTATACAGTATATCAGTATGCACCACACAATCATGTCCCCAACACATGTGACAAATTAAAGCGGCCAACTCGTTTAAGGCAATTATACAAACAAAATAGTCAAATTGACTAAAAATATGTATATACTAGAAGGTGGCCCGATTCTACGCATCGGGTATTCTAGAATTTACGTATTGTATAGTTAATGTATGATTTTTGTTATATATATATATATATATATATATATGTTGTTGTGTGTAGTTACCAAGTGTTTGAGTAGGGCGCTGTACATGTTCTGGGTGTGTAAACAAGGAGAAAAAGAAGAAAAATGGCACAATTGTTGGATGCAAAAAGTATCAAATTTTATTATCACCAATATTAAAATTGTATAAACATCAAAAATAGTCATAAGAATTGCATGATCGAATGTAATAGAAAAGGGGAAGTCACAAGGCTGCAATGGGGTGCACATCAAATGTAGAACACAATTGAATATTAAAATAATCCAAACCGCCAATGATGGAAGTAGGGGGAGGCCCAAAGGAGTAAATAAAATGATGGAACAGAATTATATATCAAAAATGGGCTCAAGATGACCCCCTTAAACCATCATGCAATTCTTATGACTATTTTTGATGTTTATACAATTTTAATATTGGTGATAATAAAATTTGATACTTTTTGCATCCAACAATTGTGCCATTTTTCTTCTTTTTCTCCTTGTTTACAATGTTTCTTGAAGTAGGCACCCTTCCTGTGGGAATCCATGAACCGCTTCCCGCAGTGTATATATAATTAGCCATGCATTTTTTGTTTATAATATGTTCTGGGTGTGGCGGGGGGTGAGAGCGGTGCTTGTGTGTTGCGTGTGTTGCGTTGTTTGTGGAGCGCTGTGTGTCTGTAGCGTTGTGTGTGTGTGTTGTGCGGTTTGTGTAGGGTGTGTGTGTGTGTTTTGGGGGGAGGTATGTTTTGTGCAGTGTGTGTGTTGTGCGGTTTGTGCGTATATTTGTGTGTGCCGCGATGTTTGTGTGTTGGGTGTTGTGTGTGTGCGGCGTTGTCTGTGTGTGTGGGTGTTTGTGTAGGGCGGTGTTTGTGGTTCCCAGTGTGTGTGGTGTGTTGTGCAGTGCGTGTGTGGCAGTGTGTGTGTGTGTTTTGGGGGAGGTGTGCACCCCCCATCGTGCTCCATTCCCCATGCTGCACACCCCCCATCGTGCTCCATCCCCCATGCTGCGCACTCCCCATCATGCTCCATCCCCCATGCTGCGCACCCCCCATCGTGCTCCATCCCCCATGCTGCGCACCCCCCATCGTGCCTGCGCACTCCCTATCGTGCTCCATCCCCCATGCTGCGCACTCCCTATCGTGCTCCATCCCCCATGCTGCGCACTCCCCATCGTGCTCCATCCCCCATGCTGCGCACCCCCCATCGTGCTCCATCCCCCATGCTGCGCACTCCCCATCGTGCTCCATCCCCAATGCTGCGCACCCCCCATCGTGCTCCATCCCTAATGCTGCGCACCCCCCATCGTGCTCCATCCCCCATGCTGCGCAATCCCCATCGTGCTCCATCCCCCATGCTGCGCATTCCCCATCGTGCTCCATCCCCCATGCTGCGCACTCCCCATCGTGCTCCATCCCCCATGCTGCGCACTCCCCATCGTGCTCTATCCCCCATGCTGTGCACTCCCAAACGGGCTCCACAATCACACATCAGACAGTATACATGCACACATATGATCGCATACACTCACACACACACCCCACTTCTCCCTGTGCCCACCGGTGGGCGGTCCCAGCAGCTGTGCTGCACGCCGTGCTCCTCTGCTGACACTCACAGATCCGATCGCATACACTCACGCACACACACACTCACACATCAGAACACACTCACACACATCCGATCGCATACACTCACACACACACTGACGATATCGCACATACGCGCTCACACAATCACAACATCCGGAGATACCACATGCTTCCGGCCATGTGATCCTCCAGCAGGTCCTGGAAGGTCACTGCACAGTCTCGCCGCCGAGAAGCAAGCGATATCACGGGATGTTGTGAGTATGTGGATGCGATCTGATGTGTGTGTGAGGTGTGTGTGAGAGTGAGTGTGATCTGATGTGTGTGTGTGTGTGTGTCTGTTCTTAGGTGTGTGCGTGTGTGTGTGTTCCGCCGCTGCAGGACCTTGATGCGCTCACCTCGGGGCGAGAGGCCATTCCGTGTGGGGGGCGGAGCCTGGGCGAGCAGGCCAATCCGTGCGGGGGGGGCAGAGGCGAGGCGAGTGGCCAATCCGTGCGGGGGGGAGTAGCCGAGGCGAGCGGCGAATCCGTTAGGCCGAGCGGCCAATCCGTGTGGGGGGGCGGGGCCATGGCGAGCCCAGCAGCCAATCCGCTGTTTGTCACCGTAAGGACATGGCCAATCCATGCGGGGGGCGGAGCCGAGGCGAGCTGCCAATCCGTGTGGGGGGGGAACCGAGGCGAGCGGCCAATCCGTGCGGGGGGGCGGGGCCATGGCGAGCCCAGCGGCCAATCCGCTGTTTTTCACCGTAAGGACACAATTTTGGAGCAAGACAGACAGACAGACAGACAGAATAAGGCAATTATATATATATAGATAATCTTTCAGCTGTGTAATTAATACCATGTAAATAATGTAAGCCCTGTCAAAATCTGTCCAAGTGGGTGGCAATTACAATTTCTCAGGATCTGAGCCTGCCTGAATTCATTATTGGGCCACATGAAAGTCTGCAGAGGTTACTTTCGAGCTAAACTAAAAAAAATAAATAAACCAGAGGAATAGGGGCACGCTGACACTGTGGCAATTTCACAGACAAAATCACAAACTGAGTATATTCCATATAATTAAGTAAACTAATATTAGTACATTTACATAACATAGGGTATTTGGTTAACTCTGATCAGAGAGCATAAAAGCCATCCAACCGCAACAAGGTGTACCTGCCGGGGCAGCCCTACTAGTACTGAAACCTTACCTTTGGTTAGCGACATCAATGTGAATAACGGCAGAGAAGCACAGTGGTCCGACTACAGCACCTGTCCATAGGATGCTATATACCGTAGATAATGCCCAGCTCAGAGGGAGGGACCACATCATGTTGCGGTGGGATGGCTTTTACGCTCTTTGATCAAACAATGTTGACAAAGCACCCTATCTTATTTAAATGTACAAATATTATTTACTTATTTAGTTCATCAGTGGGTATATACTCATTTTGTGTATTTCTCTTTGGTTTTGTCTGAAATGGCCACAGTGCGAACGTACTCCTATTGCACATATACCAATTTAAGCTCAAGCTTATTTTTTTTTTCTGCATTTTTTTGTACTCAGTACAAATGGGGGTGTGGTCCCTGCCTCTGAGCTAGCCATTGCATCTATGTAGCTTCCCATGGACAGGTAATGTATTCGGAGCATTGTGCTTCTCTGCCCTTATTTACCTTGATGTCACTGACGCAAGATCAGGTCTTAGGGCTCTTTTCCACTTGCTTACCGCTTCTGATGCGAGAGCATGGGAAGCAATATTATTATTATTATTATTATTTATTATTATAGCGCCATTTATTCCATGGCGCTTTACAAGTGAAAGAGGGTATACGTACAACAATCATTAACAGTACAAGACAGACTGGTATAGGAGGAGAGAGGACCCTGCCCGCGAGGGCTCACAGTCTACAGGGAATGGGTGATGGTACAATAGGTGAGGACAGAGCTGGTTGCGCAGTGGTCTACTGGGCTGAGGGCTATTGTAGGTTGTAGGCTGTATGCAAATGATCCCTCTGCTGCGAGTGTCAGCCGAGGGTCATACGACTGTGATGCAATCTTGCAATTGCATCACAGGTGTAGAGAAGATAGAGGGAACACTCTCTCCCCATCTCCTCCGCGGTCTGTCTCTGCGTGCACCACACTGCAGTCGCATAACATGCGAGTGCAATGCAATGTTTCACATGCTCCTATAGGCTTGTATGGGCGTGTGTGATCTGAGAATCGCTGCCAAACGCTGCGACTGCACTGAGAGCACGATTCGTGTCGAAGAAAAATAATCAAGAGGACACTGCCTTATTGATTAACACTGGTGCGAGTGCAATCTGATTTTTTATCGGATTGCACTCGCACATGAAAATCGCAAGTGGTAAAGAGCCTTTATACTAGAATAAGACCATCTTGATGGTTACAAGTTGACACAGTGGGATGGCTTTTACGCTCTTTGATCAAACTATGTTAACCAAGTAGCCTATGTTTTTTAAATCTACTAATATTATTTACTTTATTATAGGGTATATACTCATTTTGTGTTTTTCGCTTAGATTTTTTTCCTTTCAGCTGGATCAAAGGGAAAATCTGCACTGGAGGTAAAGAGATGGCAAGTCCATGCCACTGTTACTACTATCCCATAAAAAATCCAGACATCGGGACAACCCTTTAAAAGAGGCTGTCACCATAATTCACCCATGTAGAATAATATCAGCTATACTCACCTCCGGTGTGGGCACCGTTCTAGTGATTTTGGTGCCTGCTCTCTAAGGGTTCGAGTAACGTTAAGTCACACGAGCCCTACAGCCAATAAGCGACAACTTCACTCTAACTTCCATTATATATAACTGACATCCGGAGGGAGTCAGAGAGCAGCAGCAGCTTTCACATCTTCTGGGTGTCCGTTTCATCAGAACGAAGTGCGTGTGAAGCACCTTGGGCGCCGACATCGTTAGAATGGCGCCTGCACTGGAGGGGAGTATAGCTGGTATTTATTTTACATGGTGAAATATGATGATTGAGAAAGTGTTGTTCAAGTAGTGGACAACCCCTTTAACAATGGCTCCAATAAAGAAATAGGGTTGATAACCCAAAAATAAGTAAAAAAAAACAAATATAGAAATTTTTAAAGAAATTAATAAGCAGGCTTAGGTGCAGCACATAAAGACATGAGCAGTTGATCTCACAACCACTGTGTAGAGTATGCAACAGCAGGCCAATCAGAACATGCATAAATCACAATAACCTCATTGCTATCGCGGATAAAATAATATAATGAAATTAGTAATTCTGTTTAAAGACACAGACCTAGCCAATTTGCTATTCAGCAATCAAAATATTATGCGCTGAGTAACAGTGCTACTTTAGCATAGAAAGGCTGTTTACCCATACTCCATGTGAGGATCAGCTAGTCACTCACCCCGACGCGCGTTTCGTGTGAGCTTCCTCAGGGGGCCAAGATGGAGGTAAGTGTAGCTGGTATTATATTACATGGTGAAATCTGGATACAGATTTGCTAACCAGCACATATTTATTAGCTAAACCAGACATGCTGACCATACTTCCAACGCACACAAGGCAATCGATCACTAATTGATATTTGTGCATAAGGTGTGACGATGTGCTGCTAATAACAATTATTTTTTTAAAGCAAGCTGAAAAATCAATTCAGCTGATGAATTAACTTTTTGTTTTGCTTGTTTGTAAAGTAATTGGCAGCCTAGATACATTGCCATTTAGGCTCAGTTCATATCTCCAGTAATCATCCGTAACTCTGGATGCTGTAGCAATCTGTTGACAAAAATTTTGAAAAAATAGATGTTACAGGATTTTTTTTTTTGAGAGAGTCTATTAACTGATTACTATTTAGCCATCCAGTTTTCTTTCATATGTAAAGGATCCTTTTTTTTATTGCCTCAGGTTCAAATGGAAGACAAATAGCAAATCATCTAATGAATTTGCTTTCCATAGGCTCACTAGTTGAAAAACAGATCCTGCAAAAATACTTTTTTTCAAAACGAACAAAAAGTGGTGTTTGCACAACTTTATCAACAGATTGTTGCTGGATCCGGTCTAACGGATGATTACCGGAGATGTGAACTTAGCCTTATTGGGAATGATCATTCTAGGATATTTTTTCCTATAATTGTGCAGTGTAAATGCACCCGAAGTCTGCTGAGAACATGTTTTCCTGGATATTTACTCAGCCTCCTTAAAGTGGTAATCTACCATTGGGGTACAAGTCTGCAATCACTCTATGACTATGTGAATCCTCACAGGA
This sequence comes from Anomaloglossus baeobatrachus, assembly GCF_048569485.1. NCBI lineage: Eukaryota > Metazoa > Chordata > Amphibia > Anura > Aromobatidae > Anomaloglossus > Anomaloglossus baeobatrachus. Next base: position 140,137,230 of record NC_134357.1, on the reverse strand, counting down.
TTTGCCGATGCCAGCAGTCGGGAGCTGGCGAGTGTGTGACATATGTACGCATCACGTATGTGATTTGCAAACATTCGGTCACAAGCCGACTAGAAATGTGCAGCCTCGCTCAATGCAAGTGAATTGAGAGTGTCCACATACAACTAGTCGGAATTTGGCCAGAAGTTTGCAAATCGCAACTCTGGCACCGGAGAATGACGTGCGCGGTTAGGGTTCACGAGTTTACAGTCACATAGACATTGTCCCCAGAGGCCGGACAACCTCTTTGTCCAACTTGGAACTTTTTTTTTTCAGTCATTTAAGCACTTAAAATAAAAATCTGTGCGATACTCACTTTCCTACTTTGTTCGGTGACAAGAAGAGCATGTCATTGGATTTTTTTTTGATGACTCGCTGCTCAGTCACCTGATGGCTGCATATAGTAGGAGAGAAAAGGCGCAATAGGGTGTTACCCGATTTACAGGGCAGAGGGAAAGGGTTAAAACACACTCACCTGGCTGGGTTATGCCAGTCACAACCCCTTAGAGAACGTGGATGAGTGCTTTAGTGGTTCAGCAGCGGCCCCGTGTCTGAGCAAAGGATATCAAAGTGTAGACTGGAGGAAAAACGGGTTTAAAAACCGCGCTAGGAAACCACGAGCAAGGATGTAAATGAATATTTTTCTTTTATTTAGATAATTCCAACGCGTTTCGGAGACCCATCTGTCTCCTTCCTCAGGGAAAAAGAATCTACTTCTTCTTCTAGATTCTTTTTCCCTGAGGAAGGAGACAGATGGGTCTCCGAAACGCGTTGGAATTATCTAAATAAAAGAAAAATATTCATTTACATCCTTGCTCGTGGTTTCCTAGCGCGGTTTTTAAACCCGTTTTTCCTCCAGTCTACACTTTGATAACCTGATGGCTGCAGACAATCACATGCTGCAGGCATAACCTCCGGAGCTGTCACAGTCCTCTGGAGCGATTCCTCTGGATCCGCTGAAGGTGAGTTTTAGTTTATTTTAAAAACACATCCATGCCTGAATAAAAAAAAAATTGTTTTCCTTATATCAGAAAACACCTTTGAGAATCCAATCGATACATATACTATCTGTCAGAGTTCCGGGATTTCCAGTTTTCTTTTGAAGGATCTTGCCCTTTGTTAACATGGAGTTTTCTGTTCTGTTGCCCTACTTCCTGTTCATCTGTTTAAAAGCCACCCTAAGCTTAGTCTAGTTGCCTGAGTATACTGCTTCCTGTGTACTCCTGCCCTGCTGCTCTCATCTCCTGATTGCTGTTTGGATCCAGTTGAAACACCTGACACCAGCTCTGGACTTCACCTCTCATCCAACTGTGCTCGGACTCTGTCTGCCGTCTCTGGTCGGCACTTCTGCCCGGTCCCTTCCGTTCATATCCACCCTAGGACTCACATCACGTACGGACATTTTTTGGACTATATCTGTTGCCCTTTTTGTGTCCCGGCTGCTGTGCATTTAGGCCTTCTGGGGTGATTGCCGGACAGCCCCTGTATAGGGGTTCGCTCCTGGTGGTCTCCCTGGGGGAGTCCGGTGTGCAGCCCCGGGAATTCCCCTTTGCTCTGAACCCAGCAGGTATTTACTGTGTTTATGTTCCACTGTGTATATAATGTTCTGTTTACATATTGCGGTTACTTATTATTTTGTGTATATTCTGTTCTGTGCACATTTTGCGGTTACATATAGGGGTGTAATACTATAACTGATAGGGGTGTGTTATAAGACGCCGAATATTATGGAAGAGGTAGAGAATCTCCTCATAAAGCAAATTGATAAAGCAGCGAGTCTCGGAGAGGTAATTATTATGGGGGACTTTAACTATCCTTATATAAATTGGGGAACAGAAACTTGCAGTTTCAGCAAAGGAAATAGATTTTTGATAACAATGAAAGATAATTACCTTTCACAAATAGTACAGGACCCCACAAGAGGGGGAGCACTACTAGACCTTGTACTAACCAATAGGCCAGACCGCATATCAAATATACAAGTTGGGGGTTACTTGGGGAATAGTGATCACAAAATAATAAGTTTTCATGTATTCTTTAGTAAGATGTCTAGTAGAGGGGCTACAAGGACACTAAACTTCAGGAAAGCAAATTTTAAACGGTTGAGAGATGATCTTAGTGCAATAAACTGGGATGATGTACTAAGTAATAAAAGTACACAAAGCAAATTGGAGACTTTTATGAGCATCCTGAATAGGGCTTGTGCAGAAAATATACCCTATGGGAACAAACATGCTAGAAATAGGAGGAAACCCCTATGGCTAAATAGAGCTGTAAGGGAAGCAATAAAAGAAAAACAGAAAGCCTTAAAAGAATTAAAGAGGGTAGGTAGTGATGAGGCATTATATAAGTATAGAAAATTTAAATAAAATATGTAAAAAGCAAATTAAGTTAGCTAAGTTTGAGACAGAGAGACTCATTGCGAGAGAAAGTAAAAATAATCCTAAAATATTCTTTAACTACATAAACAGTAAAAAACTGAAAAGCGATAGTGTTGGCCCCCTTAAAAATAGTCTTGGTGAAATGGTGGAAGGGGATGAGGATAAAGCCAACCTGCTGAATGACTTTTTTTCTACAGTTTTTATACAAGAAAATGCCATGGCAGATGACATGACCAGTGATACCATAAATTCACCCTTGAATATTACCTGCTTAACCCAGCAGGAAGTACGCCGCCACCTCGAAATCACTAAGGTTGACAAATCTCCGGGCCCGGATGGCATACACCCCAGAGTACTACAGGAATTGAGTTCTGTGATAGATAGACCATTATTTTTAATCTTCTCAGATTCCTTAATAACAGGGTCGGTACCGCAGGACTGGCGCATAGCAAATGTGGTGCCAATATTCAAAAAGGGGACAAAAACTGAGCCGGGAAATTATAGGCCAGTAAGTTTAACCTCTACGGTTGGTAAAATCCTTGAGGGTTTCTTGAGAGATGCTATACTGGAGTATCTCAAGAAAAATAACCTTATGACAGAGTATCAACATGGGTTTATGAGGGATCGATCCTGTCAAACTAATTTGATCAGCTTCTATGAAGAGGTAAGTTCAAGCCTGGACCAGGGAAATGCAGTGGATGTTGTGTATATGGACTTTTCAAAAGCTTTTGATACGGTGCCACACAAAAGGTTGGTACATAAAATGAGAATAATGGGGATAGGGGAAAATATGTGTAACTGGGTTAAAAACTGGCTAAGTGATAGGAAACAAAGGGTGGTTATTAATGGTACGTACTCGGACTGGGTCTCAGTTCATAGTGGGGTACCACAGGGGTCAGTATTGGGCCCGCTTCTTTTCAACATATTTATAAATGACCTTGTTGGGGGCATGCGGAGTAGAATTTCAATATTTGCAGATGATACTAAACTCTGCAGGGTAATCAATACAGAGGAGGATAATTTTATATTACAGGGAGATTTATGTAAATTGGAGGATTGGGCTGAGAAGTGGCAATTGAAGTTTAATGTAGATAAATGTAAGGTCATGCACTTGGGTAGAGGAAATAACATTTATGATTATGTACTTAATTGTAGAACACTGGGTAAAACAGACACAGAAAAAGACTTGGGTGTATGGGTGGATGGTAAACTTCACTTTAGTGGACAGTGTCAGGCAGCTGCTGCCAGGGCTAATAAAATAATGGGATGTATTAAAAGAGGTATAAGTGTTCATGAAAAAAATATAGTTCTACCTCTGTACAAGTCACTAGTGCGACCGCACTTAGAATACTGTGTACAATTCTGGTCACCGATATATAAGAAGGACATAGCTGAACTGGAGAGGGTGCAGAGAAGAGCCACCAAGATTATTAGAGGAATGGGTGGGCTGCAATACCAAGACAGGTTATTAAACTTGGGGTTATTTAGTTTGGAAAAACGAAGGCTTAGGGGGGATCTAATCACAATGTATAAATATATGAGGGGACAGTACAGAGACCTTTCCAAAGATCTTTTTACACCTAGGCCTGCGACTGGAACACGGGGGCATCCGCTACGTCTTGAGGAAAGAAGATTTAATCATAATCACAGACGTGGATTCTTTACTGTACGAGCAGTGAGACTATGGAACTCTCTGCCGCATGATGTTGTAATGAGTGATTCACTACTAACATTTAAGCAGAGCCTGGACGCCTTTCTTGAAAAATTTAATATTACCAGTTATGTATATTAGATTTTATGACAGGGTATTGATCCAGGGAACTAGTCTGATTGCCAAATGTGGAGTCAGGAAGGAAATTTTTTCCCCATTGGAACTTGTTTGCCACATTGGGGTTTTTTTTTGCCTTCCTCTGGATCAACATGTTAGGCTACGGGTTGAACTAGATGGACTTAGAGTCTCCCTTCAACCTTAAAAACTATGAAACTATGAAACTATATTATAAAACGTCTTTTGCACCAAGAACTCGTCTCTGGTTGTCATTGCCCTAACGCAATCGAAATCCTCAGTACATACAATAGTATTACATTATACTCAGGCCAATAAGAGGATTTCGCTGGGGCAATGACTGAGACACGAGTAGATCAGCTTTTCTCCATGATTAACTCCTTGCAGCAGGAGATGGAGGCGGTGCAAACTAAGCTTAGAGATGTGGAGGTACAGCTGGGCCATGATCACCAGGTACTGGGTCCGGCTATTCAGGATTTGCAAGCCAGAGTGAAGGCTCAGGAAGCCACCCCCGCTACATCCGTATCAGCTCCCGGTATGCCTAGGTTACCCCCATTTCGTTTCAGTGGTGATCGAAGTCAGTTTCGTGGGTTTGTTAACCAGTGTATACTATTTTTTTGATGTACATGCTGATTATTACCGTTCTGACCGGTCAAAAGTGTTATGTATAATCATGTTGTTAACCTCACGAGCACTGGCTTGGGCTAATCCTATGATAGAGAATCGTGATATCCGTTTAAATAACCTGGATGACTTTTTAACAGCAATGGCGCAAATGTTTGATGATCCTAATCGCCATGCTACCTCTGAATCGGCTCTGCTTTCCTTACGTCAGGACCATCGTATAATTTTATTAATATCAAATTCACGTACATAACACACAATTAAAAGCAAGATGAAGATAGAGGAAGGATTATCTATCCCTATCACTATTCCTTCCTCACTACGGGGTCGGCGTCCTAATGTGAAGACGCCCCCGTTCAAACGACGGCTATCCCTGGGTTTTGCCCTCCCTAATGGTAACCATGATCCCTCTCAGATGGAAACAACCCCTACAGTAGTGACACCACAGTGAGGAAGAGGTGCTCAGTCCGCAGTGGCTAATTTGTCTGTATCACCACTCAGACGAGTAGGGATACGGGGCATAGGGAAGTCGTTAGATGTTCCATATGTCTATGTGCTCAACTAAGGGTATAGATGAGTCAAACTTCTACATAGGTCAATATGCTCAGTTAGAAGTAGACAGATGAGTCACACTTAATGAAAAACCAAGAAATGCCCAATAGGAGGTAAGTAACATTTCTTATAGAACTCCATTCAAGAAATGCCCGACGCGTTTCGCCCTTGTCAATATCAGGGGCTTTTCAACAATTTCTTGAGAGAATTTTCCGTCTTTGGACAGATCAATAATCGCTGATTGCCACTTCAAAGAAATATAGGGGGACAACCGTGCTGTCTGTATGGCTAATTTATCATAAAATGTGTCAGGATGACTTTTTCACCTTTCTGATTAATAATTCCTGAGTTACTCATAACCCACTGGAGTTGGGGTCCTAGTAAATACTAGACTGGTTATAGATGCCCACACTGGACCATGCAATATGTTCACATGAATCTATAAAAATAGCCTCCCAGAGTGTCAAATAACTCCCATCGGGGGGACCTCAGGTTCATCCACAGAACTGAGTGTGTTTTGAACAATCAATCACGTATTCTTGGCAATATACCCGGATATACAGCCTCCAACAGTAAAGGAGGGGGTACATACACTCCAAGTCCTGGTTGCTATCCCACAATGGGGCAGGGGGTAACCACAGGGATCCACAGCAACCAGTATCTTAGGGAGGTCTGTGTGGGAGATACCAGGTACGGCGTCCAGCGGTGGAGGCTATTTTTATCAGCCATACAGACAGCACGGTTGTCCCCCCTATATGTGAAGTGGCAATCAGCGATTATTGATCTGTCCAAAGACGGAAAATTCTCTCAAGAAATTGTTGAAAAGCCCCTGATATTGACAAGGGCGAAACGCGTCGGGCATTTCTTGAATTGAGTTCTATAAGAAATGTTACTTGCCTCCTATTGGGCATTTCTTGGTTTTTCATTAAGTGTGACTCATCTGTCTACTTCTAACTGAGCACATTGACCTATATAGAAGTTTGACTCATCTATACCCTTAGTTGAGCACATAGACATATGGAACATCTGACGACTTCCCTATGCCCCGTATCCCTACTCGTCTGAGTGGTGATACAGACAAATTAGCCACTGCAGACTGAGCACCTCTTCCTCACTGTGGTGTCACTACTGTAGGGGTTGTTTCCATCTGAGAGGGATCACGGTTACCATTAGGGAGGGCAAAACCCAGGGATAGCCGTCGTTTGAACGGGGGCGTCTTCACATTAGGACGCCGACCCCCGTAGTGAGGAAGGAATAGTGATAGGGATAGATAATCCTTCCTCTATCTTCATCTTGCTTTTAATTGTGTGTTATGTACGTGAATTTGATATTAATAAAATTATACGATTTTATATAAAAGTAGTAAGTAATTGGTTTTGGCAAAATATCTACTTTAGTATCCAGAATAGGTTTAGTGTTCCTTACGTCAGGGAAAGCGGTCTGTCGTCGAATACGCCACTGAGTTCAAAAGGTTAGTGGTAGACACCGACTGGGGAAACAATGCACTATTGTCCGTTTTCAGAAAGGGTTTGTCCGGTACCATCAAGGACGAGTTAGCTCGTGCGGAATCTCCACGGGATTTTGAACTGTTTCTCCAACACTGTGTGCATATCGATACCCGCTTGACGGAACGCCGACAGGAAAAATGGGCAGCTGTAAACCGGGTAACCAACTTTGCGTTTCCTTCTAGAGAACCCGCTCACCAGACGCCACGGGAGGCCGAGGATGTTCCTATGCAAGTGGACTCTCTACAAAAGCGAGAGACCAACGAACGTCGTGAACACCGGCTCCGTGAGCGTTTGTGTTTCTATTGTGGTCAATCGGACCATTTTCTGATTGACTGCCCAAAACGTCCAAATCGCCCGAATAAGGTACTGGCAGCAATGGCAGAGTGTGACAACACGGACGCAGAGTCCGATATCTGAGGCAAGTTTACACCTGGATGCGGTATTTCCCTTGACTTTGATGTCAACTTCACCTAAGGACTCAGAAGGGAAATACACCCATTGCTCGCTTCCCATTCAGATACGGTGGGAGGGACAGTTAATTCCTACATCTGCTATGATAGACTCTGGGGCAGGGGGAAATTTCATGGACTCCTTCTTTTGCCAGGAAACACGTTATCCAGACTCAACAAAGATCCTCACCGGTTACCATGGAGACGGTAGACGGTTCTCCATTAGTTTCTGGACCAGTTGATTGGGAGACAGTACCCCTTGAATGTGTGATGAAACCAGGTCAGCAGGAGACCCTTGTTTTCATGTTGATTTCTTCTCCCCATTTTCCGATAATTTTAGGAATTCCTTGGCTGCGGTCTACAAATCCAGTCATCGATTGGGAGACTAAAGAAATATCCTTCCCACCCCAGAGTGGTCCGACCATTAGTCCAACTGTACCGGTTCCAGTAACACCGAATGCGGAGGGCACTGTACAGGTACCTGTTCTACCCTCGGTTTATAATGACTTCGCTGATATATGCGACAAAAGAAAAGCAGATCAGCTTCCCCCGCATAGACCGTATGATTGTCCCATAGACTTACTCCCAGGGGCAGAGATCCCGTTTGGTCATGTCTATCCGTTGGCGGCACCTGAGTTACAAGCACTAAAAGATTACATCGATGAAAGCCTAGCCAAGGGATTTATTCGACCTTCTACCTCACCAGCAGGGGCACCCATCTTTTTCGTGAAAAAGAAAGAGGGGACTCTGAGACCTTGTATCGACTACCGCAAACTAAATAAGATAACCATCCGGAACCGGTATCCGTTACCGTTGATTCCCGAACTATTGGAGAGAGTACAACAGGCCAAAATATTTACTAAATTGGATCTCCGTGGGGCATATAATCTACTCCGCATACGTCCCGGGGATGAGTGGAAAACAGCGTTCAGATGTCGGTATGGACATTATGAGTATCTAGTGATGCCTTTTGGACTTTGTAACGCCCCTGCGGCTTTCCAACACCTAGTCAACGATATTTTTAGGGATATAATGGACCAGTTCATGGTGATTTACCTGGATGATATCTTGATCTTTTCTGATTCCCTACAGGAACACCAGGAGCACGTCAAGACAGTACTTACCCGTCTGAGGGATAACCACCTGTATATTAAACTGGAGAAGTGCGAATTCCATTGCTCAAAGATACAATTTTTAGGATATGTCATCTCTCCTCAGGGACTGAACATGGAGTCTGGCAAGATACGGGCAATTCTAGACTGGCCGGAACCATGAAACATCAAGGAGGTACAACGCTTTGTCGGTTTTGCTAACTTTTACAGACGCTTTATCCGCAACTTTTCAGAGATCGTCCGCCCTATCACTCTGTTAACCAAAAAAGGGCAGAAGTTTGTGTGGTCCGCCCAGGCCTGGGAAGCTTTCAATCGTCTCAAGGTTTGTTTTACCTCAGCACCAATACTAATACACCCGAATCCCGCACTCCCTTTTATTGTGGAAGTCGACGCTTCCGATTATGCATTAGGGGCTATCCTTTCACAAAGGACTGGGGATAAGAGTCTCTTGCACCCGTGTGCTTTCTTTTCTCGCCGGTTGTCCCCTGCAAAAAAGAACTATGACATTGCGGACAAGGAATTGTTGGAGATTATTTCAGCTTTTAAAGAATGGAGACACCACTTACAGGGAGCAGCGCAACAAGTGATAGTTCTCACAGACCATCGTTACCTAGAATTCCTTAAATCTGCCAGGTGCCTGTCTCCACGGCAAGCCCGTTGGAGCCTGTTCCTTAACCAGTTCAATTTTATCATTGCATACCGTCCAGGGTCACGTAATGGGAAAGCCGATGCCTTGTCCCGAATCCACGCCATGGACTCCGTGCCTGGAACCCCGTCTCAGACCGTGTTATCAGATGCCAATTTCGTTGGAGTAATCCAGGACCAGGACTTGTGGAAGGACATCAAGCTGGCCTATGATGGTGACGTATTTCTTGCTGCCCCCCCCCGAATGATGTGACTCTTGTCCTTCGGAATGGTGTGTGGTTGAGAGAGCGACGTATTTATGTCCCGGTGGCTGTAAGACTTTGGGTTCTCAAGTTGGTCCATGACTCCGTGTTGGCAGATCATAGGGGGGTACAGAAGACGCAGGAATTTCTGAGTCGTTTTTTCTGGTGGCCTACCTGTTTAAAGGATGTGAAAGACTATGTCCACTCATGTGTGGTTTGTGCCCGGTGCAAGGTCCCTCGTGTGGCTCCTACGGGACTCCTTCAACCGTTACCTGTACCATCTCGCCCTTGGGGATCCATCTCAATGGATTTTATTGTGGAGTTGCCCGTCTCAGGCGGTAACAATACCATTTTAGTGGTGGTGGATCGGTTGACAAAGGCTGCTCACTTTATTCCATGTACTGGTCTTCCCTCAGCCACAGAGACAGTGGATTTGGTTATCCAGAATATATTTCGATTGCATGGGGTACCAGATGAGATCATCTCTGACCGGGAAGTGCAGTTCACTTCTAAGTTCTGGAAGGGGTTTTGTTCGGCACTCCATATTGATGTCTGTTTGTCTTCTGCATACCATCCCCAGACAAATGGGCAAACCGAACGGACTAATCAAACCCTGGAGCAGTACCTACGATGTTATGTCAGCCATCTGCAGCACGATTGGTTGCAGCTGCTTCCTTTGGCGGAGTTCTCGTATAACAACACTCAGAGCAGCTCCACTAAGGTAACGCCCTTTTTCGCTAACTTGGGTTACCATCCGAATATTTTGCCTAGGTCACCGGTGGCGGTTTCGGTGCCAGCGATGGAGGACAGATTGACGGAGCTACGACGGAATCTGGAGGTTTTAAAGGACTCTTTGGCTTCGGCTCAGGAGCGTTACAAGAAGTCGGCAGACACTCACTGGAAACAGGCACCCATGTATAAGGTAGGGGACTCGGTGTGGCTATCCACCAAAAATCTGAAATTGGGTGTTCCTTCGCAGAAGCTGGGGCAGAAATTCATTGGTCCGTTTAAGATCACCGGGATAGTGAGCTCTGTGGCCTGTCGGCTGAGGTTGCCGCACAATTTAAAGGTACACCCGGTCTTTCATGTTTCTCTGCTAAAACCAGTTTCCCCTAATACGTTTCATGGTCGTATCGTGCCTCCTCCTCCGCCAGTGATGGTTGATGGCCAGGAGCAGTTCGTGGTTGAGGACATTATTGACTCCCGGCTCCATCGGCATCGGCTTCAGTATCTGGTACGTTGGCAGGGGTACTCCCCCGAGGACTATTCCTGGGAACCTGTGGGTAACATTCGAGCGCCCCGGAAGGTTGCTCAGTTTCATCGGAGGTACCCAGACAAGCCTGGCCCTGATCCGTCCTGAGGTCGTTTCTGGGGGGGGGGAGTACTGTCAGAGTTCCGGGATTTCCAGTTTTCTTTTGAAGGATCTTGCCCTTTGTTAACATGGAGTTTTCTGTTCTGTTGCCCTACTTCCTGTCCATCTGTTTAAAAGCCGCCCCTAAGCTTAGTCTAGTTGCCTGAGTATACTGCTTCCTGTGTACTCCTGCCCTGCTGCTCTCATCTCCTGATTCCTGTTTGGATCCAGTTGAAACACCTGACACCAGCTCTGGACTTCACCTCTCATCCAACTGTGCTCGGACTCTGTCTGCCGTCTCTGGTCGGCACTTCTGCCCGGTCCCTTCCGTTCATATCCACCCTAGGACTCACATCACGTACGGACATTTTTTGGACTATATCTGTTGCCCTTTTTGTGTCCCGGCTGCTGTGCATTTAGGCCTTCTGGGGTGATTGCCGGACAGCCCCTGAATAGGGGTTCGCTCCTGGTGGTCTCCCTGGGGGAGTCCGGTGTGCAGCCCCGGGAATTCCCCTTTGCTCTGAACCCAGCAGGTATTTACTGTGTTTATGTTCCACTGTGTATATACTGTTCTGTGTGCATATTGCGGTTACATATTACTGTGTATATTTTGTTCTGTTTACATATTGCGGTTACTTATTATTGTGTATATTCTGTTCTGTGCACATTTTGCGGTTACATATTATAAAACGTCTTTTGCACCAAGAACTCGTCTCTGGTTGTCATTGCCCTAACGCAATCGAAATCCTCAGCACATACAATAGTATTACACTATCTCTAGGACTTTTAATGCTGCTAACTTAGTCAAGCCCCAGATATTTAGAGTCTTTATGTTGTATCCCCAAGCCTTGATGCAAAAAAACCCCAAAAAAACAAACTATCTGTAGCATTCAAAAAGAGGATTGTAGAATATGCATAAGCATTCCATTGTCCAAATTTTGAACAAGTGTCATCTCACCTAAGTGAGGCTCTCCTGGGAAGTTTAAGTCTTCTCTTTCTTAGGGCTAAACTCCATAACTGTCTCTAAAAAGCTACAGTTAGTTGTTGCTACGCTCACAGGTGCGAGCGAGAGTCGACCAACTGGATCACAGGGGGACTTGGGCTTACCCTGATGTGGGAAGGGCTTGACTAAGCACTACCGGGTATATGCAAGGTGCCACTCCCAAGGCAAGAATGGGTTCAGGTATGAACAGGCAGAATCTATGATGAAGCCAGGATGGTTGATGAGGACAAGATGGCTGGTACGGCAGATACTGAAAGGAGTGGAAAAGCGGGCACAGGTACACAGGGAAGCGGGACCTGACAAATAGCTAGCTAGACAGAAACTGACAATGTTGCTCAGGCACCTTCCCTAGTGGAAGGATGTCTTAAATATCTAGTGCCTCTCAACCATAGGCTTAGAAGCACTTCCAGGTAAAAGGCCTCTGGCCCTTTACAAGCATGAAGGTGTGCGTGCCCTAAGTGCACTCCTGGGAGACCTGAGGGGCATGTGCAGGCCCTGGGAATAGGAGGCAGCAGGAGCACATGTGGATGACTGTAGAGAGACTGGGTAGGGCGTAGGTCGGCTACGCCAGTATGTCTGTGTCCCTTCTGCAGGGATGCTGGCGTTACAGCTGTCACCACTTTTAATATTAGACTTTATGAGCCTACATGAGAGAAATATATCAGGTGGAAACCTCTGCTTTCCAGAAAGAACTTCTGATTGCCTGTGAACACCTAAGAAAACCTTATTGTCAGAGGCATAACTATGGGTTCAGCTCAGGTGGGTCTAAAAATCAGTGTGGGCCCTTAGGCAGGTAACCTGACAACAACTATGGTGGTGCATCCTAATCATAAGTTTAGGGGAACCTCAGCAGATGACTGAGTTGTTACTGAAAATCACTATACCAAGATTAACACAGATATTATTGCCATCCGATATAGGTGGTAGATATCATTCCTGCAGAACATATACTGTAGGTGCATCTCAAACTAAATATCATCAAAAAGTTAATTTATTTCAGTAATTAAATACAAAAAGGGAAACACATATTATATAGCGTCATTACAAACAGAGTGATCTATTTCAAGTGTTTACTTCTGTTAATGTTGACGATTATGGCTTACAGCCAATGAAAACCCAAAAGTCATTATCTCAGAAAATTAGAATAATTACCACAAAACACCTGCAAAGGCTTCCTAAGAGTTTAAAATGGTCCCTTAGCCTGGTTCAATAGGCTACACAATTATGGTGAAGACTGCTAACTTGACAGTTGTCCAGAACACAGACAGTGACACACTCTACAAGGAGGGTAAGTCACAAAAGGTCATTGCTAAAGAAGCTGACTGTTCAGAGTGCTATATCCAAGCATATTAATGAAACGTGGAGTGGAATAAAAAAGTGTGGTAGAAAAAGGTGCACAAGCAACCGGGATAACCGCAGCCTTGATGGCATTGTTAAGAAAAGGCTATTCAAAAATTTGGGGTAGACTCACAAGGAGTCAGTGCTTCAAGAGCCACCACACACAGACATATCCAGGATATGGGCTACAACTGTTGCATTCCTTGTGACAAGTCACTCATGGCCAATAGACAACGCCAGAAGTGTCTTACCTGGGCCAAGGAGAAAATAACTGGACTGTTGCTCAGTAGTCCAAGGTGTTGTTTTCAGATGAAAGTATATTTTGCATTTCATTTGGAAATCAAGGTCCCAGAGTCTGGAGGGAGAGTGGAGAGGCCACAATCCAAGTTTAGCTTGAAGTTTCCACAATCAGTGATGGTTTTGAGAGCCATGTCATCTGCTGGTGTAAAGATATTGGTGGACAAAAGAAAAACGGGTATATGCCGCGCTTAAAAACCACTGAGTTGGAAGTGATATAATATTTCTTTTTTATTTACAGCATTCCTACGCGTTTCAGAGACAACAGACCGTCTCCTTCTTCAGGGAAAAAAGAAATCATACAGACAATCAAAGGCTGACATCTTATAAAGGATCCATACTGCCACGTTAGCAGCTATGACGTCAATCACCCCTCAGGATTGCAGGGTGATGACTCAACAACACGTGGAGACAATGGACACATTGAATGAAAAGGAAAGGAAAAAAAGGAAAAAAAAGAGGAGGGGATTTCTTTTGTATATATACATATACATATAAAATTTCCATATCATTACTCATTTATGGTTTGGAAATAAAAATGCGAATAAATCTGGATTTTTTTGTGTGGTTATTTCTTGTGTAGGAAAAAATATATTTGTGGACTTGTAAAATAGAAAGAAAAATGGTGCGAACCTATAGATCATATGCTTGATCAAGAGGGAGGGGTGTGAAAGCCCATACCTTTGTTCTAAAGCAACAAACAGTCAAAATTAACCAAGGGCTGATGTGTGATCAGAAGGGAAAATAAAGCCGTGATTAGTGAAATGATACCGATTTATAGTGTAGTCAGTTTTATCCTATTTGCATTTAGTTACTTAGTGATTAACAGGATTAGAAGGTGTGAAATTTTCACAGTAAAAATGCGTGTTCCCGTGACTAAGAGAAAAAAAAGGGAAAAAGGATTATCCCCGAACTGATGGGACCATTATTGAACAAAGGGATTATCTCCACTGATGAGACCAATATTTGAAGACAGCAGACAGACCAATTCGGCTGCCGGCTGAAGTGCAGTTAGAAGGGCAATAAAAACTTCGGTAGAAAAGTGATCCGAAATTTACAGTTGAAAGACACCTATTCGTGTGCTATTTTGGGATTGATCATTTATTTGATTGGGAAATGTGAAGAATTACGGTGAAGCAATGTTAACGGTATGTGACCATAGCTGGAAGATGATGAATACATCCACAGAGATGGAATAGTTTAAATTTGTCCGGGTGAATGGAGTTCAACTGAAAGTGAAAGAGGACGCATGCGTGAGGGGATGGAGCGGGTGCTGAACTGTCGGGGTGAGAAAATCGCATCGCATGCGATTGCGCACTAAGGTTTTTTCCCACGGTCTGAACTTTTCTCACCCCGACAGTTCAGCACCCGCTCCATCCCCTCACGCATGCGTCCTCTTTCACTTTCAGTTGAACTCCATTCACCCGGACAAATTTAAACTATTCCATCTCTGTGGATGTATTCATCATCTTCCAGCTATGGTCACATACCGTTAACATTGCTTCACCGTAATTCTTCACATTTCCCAATCAAATAAATGATCAATCCCAAAATAGCACACGAATAGGTGTCTTTCAACTGTAAATTTCGGATCACTTTTCTACCGAAGTTTTTATTGCCCTTCTAACTGCACTTCAGCCGGCAGCCGAATTGGTCTGTCTGCTGTCTTCAAATATTGGTCTCATCAGTGGAGATAATCCCTTTGTTCAATAATGGTCCCATCAGTTCGGGGATAATCCTTTTTCCCTTTTTTTTCTCTTAGTCACGGGAACACGCATTTTTACTGTGAAAATTTCACACCTTCTAATCCTGTTAATCACTAAGTAACTAAATGCAAATAGGATAAAACTGACTACACTATAAATCGGTATCATTTCACTAATCACGGCTTTATTTTCCCTTCTGATCACACATCAGCCCTTGGTTAATTTTGACTGTTTGTTGCTTTAGAACAAAGGTATGGGCTTTCACACCCCTCCCTCTTGATCAAGCATATGATCTATAGGTTCGCACCATTTTTCTTTCTATTTTACAAGTCCACAAATATATTTTTTCCTACACAAGAAATAACCACACAAAAAAATCCAGATTTATTCGCATTTTTATTTCCAAACCATAAATGAGTAATGATATGGAAATTTTATATGTATATGTATATATACAAAAGAAATCCCCTCCTCTTTTTTTTCCTTTTTTTCCTTTCCTTTTCATTCAATGTGTCCATTGTCTCCACGTGTTGTTGAGTCATCACCCTGCAATCCTGAGGGGTGATTGACGTCATAGCTGCTAACGTGGCAGTATGGATCCTTTATAAGATGTCAGCCTTTGATTGTCTGTATGATTTCTTTTTTCCCTGAAGAAGGAGACGGTCTGTTGTCTCTGAAACGCGTAGGAATGCTGTAAATAAAAAAGAAATATTATATCACTTCCAACTCAGTGGTTTTTAAGCGCGGCATATACCCGTTTTTCTTTTGTCCACCAATATCTTTATATCGTGCCTACGGGGCCGCTGCTTGAACCACGCGGACACTCACATGCCTTTGAAGGAGTTGTGACTGGCACAACCCCACCAGGTGAGTGTTACTGTACCTTCTCTAACATCATATGTTATATCGGGTAAGACCCTATTGCGCCCTTTTGTCTCCCCATTATTAGTTCATCTGCTGGTGTAGGTCCACTATGTATTATCAAGTCCAGTCAGCGCAGCCGTCTACCAGGAAATTTTAGAGCACTTCATGCTTCCCTCTGCTGACAAGCTTTTTGGAGACAGAAATTTCATTTTCCAGCAGAACTTGACATCTGTCCACACTATCAATAGTATCAATACCTGGTTTAATAACCACAGTATCACTGTGTTTGATTGACCAGCAAACCCGCCTGACCTAAACCCCATAGAGAATCTATGGGGTATTGTCAAGAGGAAGATGAGAGACACCAGACCCAACCATGCAGATGAGCTGAAGGCTGCTATCAAAGCAACCTGGGCTTCCATAACACCTCAGCAGTGCCACAGGCTGATCGCTTCCATGTAACGCCACATTGATGCAGTAATTCATGCAAAAGGAGCCCCAACCAAATATTGAGTATATTTTAGGTACCGTCACACTTAGCGATGCTCCAGCGATCCCACCAGCGATCTGACCTGGCAGGGATCGCTGGAGCATCGCTACATGGTCGCTGGTGAGCTGTCAATCAGGCAGATCTCCACAGTGATCAGAGATCAGCCACCAGCAACCCATGTAATGACGCTGTGCTTGGTAACCATAGTATACATCGGGTTGCTAAGCAAAGCGCTTTGCTTATATTTATCCGATGTGTACCTTGGCTACGTGTGCAGGGAGCAGGGAGCCGGCTTCTAGAAGCTGCGGACGCTGGTAACCAAGGTAAATATCGGGTAACCAAGCAAAGCCTTTGCTTGGTTACCTGATGTGTACCTTGGTTACCAGCGTCCGCAGAAGCAGACTCCCTGCACATTCAGGTCGTTGCTCGCTCGCTGTCAAACACAGCGATGTGTGTTTCACAGCGGGAGAGCAACGACCAAAAAATGGTCCAGGACATTCAGCAACGATCAGCGACCTCACAGCAGGGGCCAGGTCGTTTCTGGATGTCCCACACAGCGACATCACTAGCAAGATCGCTGTTGCGTCACAAAAACAGTAACTCAGCAGCGATGTCGCTAGTGATGTCGCTTAGTGAGACGTGGCTTTTTCTCTACAGACTTTTCAGTAGGTGCCAAAACTTCGGAGTTTAAAATTATTTTTTCAGTTGGTCTTATACAATATTCACATTTTCTAAGATAATGACTTTTGAGTTTTCATTGGCTGTAAGACATAATCATCAACATTAACAGAAGTAAACAATTGATATAGATCCCTCTGTATGTAATTACTCTATATAATATACCGTATTTTTCGGACTATAAGACACACCTTTTTCCCCCCAAATGTTGGGGGAAAGTTGGGGGTGCGTCTTATAGTCTGAATGTAGGGCTGCAGGGAATGAAGGTACTGCGGTGGAGCAGGTCATCGGCGGCATGGGCAGGCTGTAGCAGCGCCTGCCGTGACCACGTGGGCCCGCTCATATCATATGCACGCCCATCCTCCCGCCCATCCTCTCTCAGCGCTGAAGCCGACGCTGACAGGTGGGCGGGATGATGGGCGGGGGTGCGCGCATAATAATCAGCCGGCCCGCGTGATCACCACTGGCAACTACAGCCTGAAGTGATCATGTGCGGCTGTATTCACTGCCCCCCACGCATCATCAGCAGCGCGGGGAGCAGTGAATAAGTATACTCACCCGTCACCGTTGAATGCAGCATCGCGATGTCCACCTGTCTGCTTGCCCGCTGATCTGTGTAGAGAACGATGAGCACAGTGATGACGTCATCCCTGTGCGCACCGCTAGTCTCCACACACATCAGCGAGCCGGAAGACAGGACATTGCGATGCTGCAGGGGAACGGCTCCACACAGGTCAGCGGGGCTACTGCTGGCACAGAGAGGAAGATGATCGATGTTGCAGGGAGTGAGGAAAGGTGAGTATAAACGTTTATTTTTTTCTGTGCCACAGGATACAGGCCATATAGCAGGATGGGGCATATAGCAGGATGAGGGCATATAGCAGGATGAGGGCATATAGCAGGATGGGGCTATATAGCAGGATGGGGATATATAGCAGGATGTGGGCTATACCAGGAGGAGGGACATAAATACAGGGATGGGGATCATATACAAGGCAGGAGGATCATTACCAGGATGGGGTACCTTAGTAGAGAATTTGGGCACATTACCCCCATAATAGTGTCAGCAGTAGATTCTCGCCCCATAACAGTGTGTCATGACTACATTTTTTGCTTAAAATTTTATTTTCCTCCTCTAAAACCAACGTGCATCTTATGGTCCGGTGCGTGATAGTCCGAAAAATACGGTGTGCGTTTCCCTTTTTGTATTGAATTACTGAAATAAATTTGTTTTGATAAGATCTAATTTATTCAGAATAGATTCCTGTACAGTTACAGATAGTGACTTACAGCTGACGTTCTGTCTGATGTCGATTTCTTATGGCCCAGACATAACTTCTTCCAGCCTCGTGTTTGCAGAAATTACAACAGACATATTTGACGTCTCACATTTCCAGCACTGACTCCATCTATTACCAATCTGCAAAAATGCTTCATCCTACTGATACCCCAATACTGAGCTATAGTCATAGTAATTCCTTAGTACTCTACATAATGTCTGCCATTGTGCCTCTTACAAAGTATAATGTTTACTTTGTGCCCTCTAATTGGTAAATTGCTCTCTAGAAAAAATTATGCCCTGTGCAAGTGCCTACGTTTTGCCCCTAGAAAGTAATAATACCCCCAAGTGTGGCAATTTCAGTGCCCCTATAACAATAATGCTTCTTTAAGTGCCCACTTAACATTTAATAATGTCTCCTGGGTCTCCCCATGTATAGTTCCTCTTTACACAGCACAATGCCTCCCACAGATCCTATATAGACAGCATACTATACACAGCATGATGGGGCCACAAAAGTAGCTTTTTCCCACTACATGACAGCCCTCACTAGCCCCCTCATTTTATGGATGACCCCCAGTATTTTCTCCCACACTGTATCATGGCCCTCAGTGTTTCCCCCCACAGTGTAATATGGACCTCAGTATTTCCCCCCCACACTAATATATAGCTACCGGCATTCAACCACGGGGAACAAAAAAACAAAACATTTTTATAGCTTATTTTGTTGAATGATATGCCATAAATATAATTTTCTAGTAGGTATATAGAGATTAGTTTATCAGATCTGTGCAGAAAACCCACTTCCCCTTGGAGTGCTGAATTGAGCTCCTCCAACAAGCAGATGCCTCTGTAACCTTTCTCCAGTCTTTCTGTTGTGGTATTATTTCTAAAATAAGCGAGCACGAGGAGATCATCTATTTTAGAACATGAGTGTTCCTTAATGACTAAAAATAAATCTGGTTTTGCGGCCAGGAAAATAAGGTCTATATATATTTATCAGTATATACAGAAATGTATGAAATAGTAAATGAGGCGGTGAGGACGTAGAGCAGGTGCACTACAACTCAAGAAACAAAAAGACAACTAATAGGTGGTGTGTGAAAAAGGAGTCTAGAGCTGCGCCAATTGATCATACTGCATGAGCGACTGACAAATTTGGTGCATTTTATATATTACAGTTAGTAAATTCCCCTCTGTATACTTTATGAGTAAAAAGAAATGTTACTCTATCACAAGAACCTTTCTTACCATTGCCCTTTCTTTTCATGGCTGCTCGGAGCATCGCTGGTCAGCACTTTTGTTTTGCAGTTCTGAGTTTAAATCCAGCCAAGGACAAAGCCTGCATAAACTTTATATGTTCTCCCCATGTGTATGTGGCTTTTCTCCTACACTCAAAAAGGTATAATGATGGGGACTTTAGGTTGTTAGTAGAGATAGGCGAGCACTAAAATGCTCAGATGCTCAGTCCTCGAGTCCAGCAGGTCAGACGCTCTGAAAGGCCTCAACTCAAGTAATGGTCATTATGGAAGTCAAAGATTGGGCAGTTGGCTTTCCATTCACATACAGTCAGCCATAACCAAAGCATTTCTGGGTGGGGGGGGGGGGGTAAGGGGTGTATTCTGTTTTGTTTTTCTTTTGACACACTACATCCTAAAATGTTGTTTCAGCCCCAGTGAGCCATTCAAAGACTGCGACTGGCTCTCCCTAGGGTGGCTGCACCCATCATGCAGTGAAGCGAGTGTGCATTGTGGTCGTTTTACGGACGAAACATCCGAGCACCCACGATACTTGGCTGAGCTCCATGATAATCAGAGCACCCTGATGCTCGATTGAGTATCAAATAGTGGAGAGCACACTAGCTCAACACCAGATGTTAGCCTACATTTGTAAAGCGCTGCAGAATATGTTGGTGTAAGAAATAAGAAACATTCACTGCCCAGTAAACTTACTATGTAGACATTATGCCATAAGGGTCATTAGTCAACTGCAACCAATCCCGCAGTGTAGAAAAGTGTATAGGAGAATCCAGAGTAGGTTCCACCACCCTGGATTTTAACATGCTTAGGCCCCTTTCACACAACTTTTTTGCCATCAGTCACAATCCGTTGGCTCGACGGATCCATCGCAGATTGTGGAAAAACTGATGCGACGGATCAGTCGAAAAACTGGATCCAACACATCAGTTTTCAGTTTTTTTTCAGCCCAACAATGTTTTTACACCCCATCTGAGCATGCTTAGTTAAAAAAAAGGATCAGTAGCCGGATTCCGTCATTTGACGGATTATGATGGATCCTGTGCCCATAGGCTTCCATTCTACCAAACGACAGACGGCGACAGATTCATTGTCCATTTTTTCGACGTACATTTAAAAACGTTACTGTGGACGTCGTCTCTGTCCATCGGACAAACATTTTTTGACGGATCCGTCGAACGACGGATGAAACGTGAGGCCATCCGTCGCTAATAAAAGTCAATGAGAAAAAAAAAGCTGATCCAGAGGCATCAGTCGCTGGATCTGTTTTTTTCAAAAACTGACTGCAAAAAAAGTGATGTGTAAAAGGGGCCTAAAGGCTGCTTTACATGCAGCGACATCGCTAGCGATAGCACCTGCCCCGTCGTTTGTGCGTCACGGGCAAATCGCTGCCCGTGGTGAACAATATTGCCAGTACGCGTCACATATACTTACCTTCCTAACGACGTCGCTATGGCCACCGAACAACTTCTTTAAGGGGGCGGTTCGTTCGGCGTCACTCAGCGGGCCACCAATAGAAGCGGAGGGGCGGAGAGCAGCCGCATGAACTTCACTCCCACCTCGTTGCTGGAGGACGCAGGTACGCTGTTGTTCGTCGTTCCCGGGGTGTACATGTACATGTACAGATATGTGATGCCTCAGGAACGAAGAACAACCTGCGTCCTGAATGAGCAACGATATTTTGAAAATGAACGACGTGTCAACAATCAACGATTTAGTATTTTTGATAGTTAGTGGTCGCTCGTAGGTGTCATATGCAACGACGTCGCTAACGAGGCCGAATGTCTGTCACGAATTCCGTGACCCCAGCGATATCTCGTTAGCGATGTCGCTGCGTGTAACGGGGCCTTTAATCTGACAGGAGATAAATGTTTGCCAATGGTCTATATGCTTTCTCTATTGGATAAACATTTCTGAGATAATGAGCATTTAGCTGGTAACTGCCCTGTGTGATTGGCCAACTTAAGGGGTAACTTTACTTTCAGGTAACAATTCAGAATAAGCCATATCCTTTGTACGTCCTTGAGGAATAACCGTTTCTGGACATCATATGACTTGTACCTGCATTTGCATAAGTTTTCCCCTTTGCAAACTATATCGAATTTACAAATCCATCAGAGCTGGTGGGAGTCGATGAACTGCTGTGATCTCACACATAAGACTGAGGGACTCCTGCTCTTCTGTACCTTGTTTTAGCACACAGAAAAGCAGCAGCATGGCGGAAATTGAACAGCTGTAGTGGTCATTGTAGATGTGAATCCAGGTTTGCGTAGAGGTAAAAGACTTGACAGAAAGCTCACTCCAATCTTCCATTGTTTTCTATTGTCCCTCTCCTCACTCTTCTTCCATAGAGCATAATAGGATGTCACATCACATCGCACCACATTGAGCCTGAAGTCCATTTTATCTAAGGTTGGGTATTTTTCAAAAGTGGATGAAGTGGCTCTTAAGTGGGGAAGGAAGCAGATTTCTGATAAGATATATTACAAAGTTTATTATATTCCCCTGTACTAATGATTTATGCTAAAAGTACTGTTGCTATTTAAGTGTGCAAACCTAGCACGGTGTAATGAATATTCAAACATTTCCCCCATAATTCCTGAAGAAAACGAACAATTTTTGTTAAGGCCCTGTCACACACAGAGATAAATCTTTGGCAGATCTGTGGTTGCAGTGAAATCATGGACATATTGTTCCATTTGTACACAGCCACAAACCTGGCACTGATTATCCACAATTTCACTGCAACCACAGATCTGCCGCAGATTTATCTCTGTGTGTGACAAGGCCTTTAATCTTTATTTTGTTAAATTGGTCACACACTTCAGATAGTAGTCAGATTAACAATGGTCTCTCCACACTCCCCCACACACAAACATTTAGTTTGACAAAAGTATTGGGACTCACGTCTTAATTACGGATTTCTATTTTGTCATTCAGTCCCATTACCAGAGATGTATAATACCCCCTCCTATGCAGCCTGCCTGTACAAATGTGTGGGGAAAAAAATAGGCGATTCTAAAGAGCTCCCCGCATTCGAGTATGTTCTTGTAAGTAATATGAGTCGTCATTTTAAAAGTTATGGAAAAGGGGAAGTGTTTAGGACAGACAAAGTAGAAACCATATAAAGTTACAGAGCGGGGCCAAAAAGTCACCAATATGGCACTGATTAAGCAGAGTCCAAACCTTCTCAGTCAATAACCTCAGCACAAAAACTGTACACCGTGAGCTTCATGGCAAAGGAGTCCATGGCCGAGCAACTGCATGCACGCTTATATCACCATTGTGCCAATAGTACAGTTTGCTGGAGGAGAAGTAAACCACAGTTTGTGGGGTTATAAGGGAATGGCTTAGGCAGTTTATTTCCAGTGAAGACAAATCTTCAAGCTTCAGCATACAAAGACATTTTTGGAAACTGTATGCTTCCACCTTTTTGGAAACCATTTTAGAAAGGCCTTTTCTGTTGAAGAATGACTGACTAAGGCTCAGTGTCCAAAGTGAGGTGCATAGGGGCTTGGTTAGAGGCGTTTGGTGTGGCAGAACCTTACTGGCTGCACAGAGCCCTGACCTCAACCCCATCAAATATTAAAGCAATAAAGTTAAATGGAGATTGCGTGCCAGACCCCCTCATCAAACATCAATGTCTGACCTGAAATGTTCTTCTGGACAAATGGGCAAACACTCCCATAGACACCGAAAGAGTCTCCAAAGGAGTAAAAGGTGTTATGGATGCTAAGGTGGACCGACTCCATAATTCCATAATATGGTTTATGGGAAAGTCCTAAAGGTTAAATCTGTAGATGCCCAAATATATTTGTGTAGCATGTATGTAATTACACACACGAACACACACACACACAATATAATATACTTAATATATATATTGTATATATGATTATACACACATACACACACTGTATACAGTACATATATTGTATGTTAATATAATAGACATTAATGAATAGTTAATTCCATTGCTCATTTTTATTTTAGAAAATAAGGTACGAAAAAAACAAAACAAAAAACATCAAAATTGCAGCAATATATTGCACATAAAATAAAATATTTTTTTCATGTATCGAAATGTGTAAACATTCTTCCCTGTTCCTTCACAGCTTAGGTACAATGGGACATGAGAGTCACAAATCGTGGAAGTGTTCACCAAGTGTGTATTTCTAGACTCTCTCGATGGTTTCCAAAAGTCTGCAATGTAATAATTACTGTATGAAGAACCAGCGGACATATGATATATAACATTAAGCCCTTTTTAATAACGGCACATTAAAAAAAACCCATACAGTTTATCAGATTTTGGTGACAGCAGTCTGTAGGTCACTTTCCCCCTGAAGAAGGTGTGAAGCCCAGGAGCTGCTCGATTGGTGTATATCTCCACTCATCAGCCTCCAGCTCCTCCACTAATCCAGCCAACTTCTCCATTCGGGACACTTGTTGATCTGAAAAGATTAGACCTAAACAAATGTTACTGCAATTAGAACAAAATCCTCCTCTGTGTCTCAAGGGTGCTCCATGACTTCAGGTCATCCCTACAGAGGATCCTCATGAATTATAGTGGATGACTGGAACATAGTCTTATCACACAGTGACAGGAGCAAGAGGTTTGTACGCTGAGGACAAACTGGCTGAGCAATTAAAGACTTTAGAAGGGTCTGGATGAACTCTTTAGAGGACACAGTGAGAGCACAAGTGAGATGTGACTCCAATCAAGAGCAAGTATGGCCATTAAGAAGATATTCTGCAAAGTGGATAGTTTGTCCAAAGACATACAGATTGGGAATTTAGATTGTGAGCCCCAATGGGGACAGTGTTGCTGATGCAAGTGGAATTAATGGCGCTATACAAGTAAATAAATATTATTATCATTTTTGTAGAATCTTCCAACAAAAATACTTAAGCTATAAATATCAGTTTTAAATGTCTAAAAAAAAAATAAAAATTAATACATTCAAGACCATTATAAAGCCACTCTTGACAATGTTGGGGTGAAATAATTTCTATATATTAACAGCAATGACACATTTCTAGTACAGAGTTCAGTTTATCACTATGGTGCCATATATATCTTATGTAGATCCAAACCATCAAGCACTTGGATGTAGACACTACCAATAACAGAGGTTTGGGTGCACAATGTGGAGGAGATTCAGTATGCTAAAAGCCAGAATTCTGGCTTTACACCATACAACGGTCTTCCATATCGTAAACCACATATATCATAGGGTTTCTGGCTTCTGTGGAAAGTGCCATGACCTAAATTGCGAAATTTTGTTAAAATTAAGATAATTTCCTCCATTTAAGGAGTATTTTAAAGGTATTAAATTGTTTTTATTAGTCTGACAGCATGAAAATAAGCAAGCTTGCAATAGACTTGCTTTTTTTCTGCTGTCATGCTACTGCAATGAGAACCTTTATCGTACGTAGTTTACAGCTCTTTTCCATGGAGCCCAGCAGCCAACAGTGACTGCCCAAACTCTGGCAGTGCGCCCAATAGTTGCATTCCAGGAAAGGAGTTAACTCTTAACATACAAGTCAGCTCTCCCCAGCCCATTGATTTCTATGTTACCGAGAAATCAGGTCAAGCAAGACAAGAGCACTATAGTCTTTGGCACAGAGGAATCCCCTCCTGCCCAATATGGTAATCCGTAAATCCAGTTAAAGTCCTCCAGATGTGAATTCAGTTAAAATCAGATTTTTTTATTCCAGCAAAGTTAGTGACATGTACTTTACATGGATGTCACTTTATTAACTTGAATAAAACTTTTTATTTCAACTGGATCCACGGCTGGAGGACTTTCACAAATGGATTCATTGATTTCTATACAGCAGTTAGCTGCTCACCTTCTCCTCCTCTCTCATCTCCTGAGTAGGCTCCTATCAGTCCTGTGTAATCACAATCTGCAGCAGCCAGCACCAGGGCTCTCACTGTCTTAAGCGGGCTTTATACGCTACGAGATCGCTACAGCGATCTCGTTGGGGTCACTGATTTTGTGACGCACATCCGGCCGCTGTAGTGATCTCGTTGTGTATGACTCCTAGGAGCGATTTTGGATCGTTGCAAAAACGTCCAAAATCGCTCCTCATTGACATGGGGTTCCTCTCCTAATTATCGCTGCGGCGAAGTTTATCCTCGTCCCTGCGGCAGCACACATCGCTACGTGTGACGCCGCAGGAACGAGGAACCTCTCCTTACCTGCCACACGCCAGCAATGAGGAAGGAAGAAGGTGGGTGGGATGTTCGTCCCGCTCATCTTCGCCCCTCAGCTTTGATTGGGCAGCCGCTTAGTGACGTCGCTGTGACGCCGGTTCGGCCGGTCACAACGACGTCGCCCGAGCAGGTAAGTATGTGTGACGCTGCCGTAGCGATAATGTTCGCCCCCCCCCTCGGGCCCTACACGCAGCGATCTTCACATGTCGGCAAAATGATAGGGCGGGTGCTATCGCGCTCGCCATCGCTAGCATCGGCTAGCGATCTCGTAGTGTGTAAAGCCACCCAAAGGCAATGTTAACACAGCATTTTTTTTCATGGTATTTTTATTGGTTTTATGCAAATCCATACAAATAAAAATCTGCTTTTTGCAGTACCAGCAAAACCTAGGAGTTTCCAGAGATCTCAAACACAAACGCTTTTTTTTTTTTCTTGACTGAAATGACAAAATGCTGCATTTTTGAAAGAAGCGGCATGTCAATTCTTTCAGCGTTTTTGCTGCTTTTTTTTCCACCATTGAAAGCAATGAGTGGAAAAAAAAAAATGCAGCTGCGTTTTTTGGTGAATAAAACTAACTTTATTTAACCCTTCAGCCCCGGGGCACTTTTCCGTTTTTGCTCCCCTTCTTCCGAGAGCTGTAACTTTTTTATTTTTCCGTCAATCTTGCCATATGAGGGCTTGTTTTTTGCGGGACAAGTTGTACTTTTAAATGAAACCATAAGTTTTACCATATGGTAGTACTGGAAAACAGCAAAAAAATTCCAAATGCGGAAAAAATTGCAAAAAAAGTGTGATGGCACAATAGTTTTTGGGATGTTTTATTCACGGTGTTCACTATATGGTAAACTGATGATGTTGGGTATGATGCCTGAGGTCGGTGCGAGTTTGTAGACACCAAACATGTATAGGTTTACTTGTATCTAAGGGGTTTAAAAAAAATTCACAAGTTTGTCCAATAAAAGTGGTGCACGTTTTGCGCCATTTTCCGAAACACGTAGCTTATTTTTTGGGATCTAAGGCTCAGTGACTGCTTTATTTTTTGCGTCTCAAGCTGATGTTTCTAATGGTACCATTTTTTGCGTAGATGCTACGTTTTGATTGCCTGTTATTGCATTTTGCGTAAAACTTGCGGCGACCAAAAAACGTAATTTTGGCGTTTGGAATTTTTTTGCCACTACGCCGTTTACTAATCAGATTAATTGATTTTATATTTTGATAGATCGGGCATTTCTGAACGCGGCGATACCAAATGTGTATATTTATTTATTTTTTTAACCCTTTAATTTTCAATGGGGGGGAAAGGGGGGTGATTTGAACTTTTACTTTTTTTTTATTTATTTAAAACTTTTTTTTTTACTTTTTTTTTTATTTTACTAGTCCCCCTAGGGGGCTATAGCAATCAGCAATCCGATCGCTATTATCTATCTGCTGATCACAGCTATAAAGCTGTAAACAGGAGATACAGTCACTTTCTTTTTTCCCTCTGTTCCGTGCCGAGGTGAAAACGAAAGTGAAACATCATAGCTGCAGGCGTCATCACATGACCCTGTGCTACGATGGCAACCACCGATAGTCACGTGATCACGCACGTGACTTCCGGTGGGGGCGGTGGTAAGTAAAAAACATGGCCGCGCGCATTTAGATCTTGCTGCCAGACTTTGGCAGCAAGATTTAAGGGGTTAATGGCCGCGGGTGGAAGCGATCCCCACCCGCGGCTAGCAGGCACACATGTCAGCTGTTGAAAACAGCTGATGTGTGCCGACCGCCGCCGCCAGGGCAGGGGGCGCGGCTTAACGGTACACGCTCCATGACGGATATATCCTTACATGGTCGTGAAGGGGTTAAACAAATGACAATATAAATGCAGCAAAAACAGCTTCTTTACTGCCACTCAGGTTTTCCTGATCTCTTGAATTAAATCGTCCCAGACAACCCCTTTTAAACTAGACAGTCCTGCGCCAAATTTATCCCCGTGACACCTATGTTTGATAAATTTAGTACATCCTTTATTATTATTGTTTATTTTTAGACTTTTTTCACCACCTCTTAGTTAGCTTTCAGCCAAAATCTTGTCTTAAAGAGGACCAATCACCAGGATTTTCCTATGTAAACTAAAGCCAGTGCTATACTGGCACTATCATGCTGATTCTATACGTAACTCTAGTTGTGAGATCGGATGTATAGTTTCTGAAACATAGGCAGGTAAAAGTTTGTGAAATGCACTGTTTATATCGAATAGGTGGGTCAGGCTTTGATAGCGATTCCCACCCCCTGCCGGGAGGGGGGGGGGGGGTAGAGGAAGGAAGGACAGGGGGGGGGGGGGAGGAAGACAGGCAGGCAGACAGCGGCGGGAATAACAGTGCATTTCAAAACTTTACTTGCTTGTATTTCAGAAACTATACATCCAATCTCACAACTAGAGGTATGTATAGAATCAGCATTATAGAACCAGTATAGCACTGGCTTTAGTTTATATATGAAAATTCTGGTGGTTGGTCCTCTTTAAGACATTTTGGCTCAAAGCTAACTAAGAGGTCGTGAAAAAATAAAAGTCTAAAAATAAACAATAATAAAGGATGTACCAATATATCAAACGTGGGTGTCACTGTGATAACTTTAGCACAGGACTGTCTGGGATGATTTAAAGGAGTTGTCCGACAAACTCAAAAATTTTTGGTAAGCTAATCTGTGCTGTATTGTCATATAAAACTCCCCTACATTGTTATTTTTTGTTTTCTAACTTTTGTTCCTCTTGAATTCACCCTTTTTCTCTGCAGCACCTTGTTTACTTTCAGCACAAGCAAACATAACTTCCTGTGCTAAACCCCCCGGTCAGAGCTGGCACCGCCCGGTCTCAGTGTCCAGCCCTGCCCTCTGCCCGCCCCCTGCACACACATTCTCTGTCAGTATTCTTCCCCAGCACCTGACCTGTTATGACTACAGCATTTTAAATAACAGCGCACACGCACACCGGACTCTGCACACGCACACCGGACTCTGCACACGCACACCGGACTCTGCACACGGCGCTCTGTACCGACCCCCCCTACCCCCATAGGGAACACATGTAGGGAGTACATACTCACCCGTCCTCGGTCCCCTGCCGCTCCTGCACGTTCGCACGCTTTCTGTGCTCTGGACATATCAGCACAGTACTGACGTTACCGCTGTGCTGAAGAGAGCACAGACAGCGTGACAGTGATGAGAACCAGCGCTGCGCTCCTTCTCATCAGCGCTTTCAAATGTACTGGCATCTGTGATCTGTGATGCCGGTACATTTGAATGTGCGATCCTGAGCAGGGGGCCCGGTGCTGGCGCTGACACCACGGCAGCCGCCGCCAGGCCCCTCCCCCAGGTGACGGACCCCACAGCAGTTTAGGGGGAGGTTGCGGGGAGAGTACGGTGGGAATGTGTGGGAGGGGGCGGGGCTCATCGCACTGTAAACGTCCAGCAGGGATGCAACATGCTGTTCCAGATTTGCATGTCAACATGGCCCTGCCCATGTTGACATGAAATGACCAGAAAGCAGCAAAATTGCGGCAGGAGCGGTCACATGACCACTCTGAGCCGGGGGAGAGGGGCTGACAGCAAGGGCAGGTAAGTGGTCTCTATCTACTTACCTGCCCCAATGTTGCACTATAGGGTAATAAAAAAAAAGTCAAAAGAAGCCGGATAACTCCTTTAAGTTATTTGCTAAGGGCCTAAGAACTAATAGGCAGGTAGTTACTAACCACCTGCCCTGCTCTACCCCGATGCCAGTACAGAGTGGTCACAAAGAAAAAGTTAAGGTATGGACCCGGCCCCCTATTCCAGATGAAATAAAAAAATCTTTTATTTATACATTTTAATAATCCATGCAGAAACCGCAAGCTGGAACAGAAAAAGTTCCTTACTCATAAGCCAAAGGCTTATGATTAAGGACGTTTTCTGTTTTTATTCCCATGTCCAAAACGCATAAAGGTTACCTTGCCACAGGGTTCCAGCTTGCGGTTTCTGCATGGATTTTAAAATGTATAAAAAAAAGGATTTTTTTTATTTCATCTGGAATTGGTGCCGTGGTCCATACCTTAACTTTTTTCTTTGTTGCTTCCAAGCTGGTAAGGACTTGGCACCACCTGGATTTCGTAGTATTTCGTAGTAGGTGAGGCTAGGTTCACATTTCCGTTGTTTTTGCATCAGTCACATGCGTTGCTTGACGCATGACTGATGCGTGGTGTGTGTGTGTGTGTGTGTGAGTGTGTGTGTGTACACACATGCGGAGCACGGGAGGGGGCAGAGGTGAGCGGGAAAGTGTCGGCCTCCCTGCACACGTTAGCCCAGGGTAAATATCGGGTAACTAAAAGCAAAACACTTTTTGCTTGGTTACCCCGATATTTACACTGGTTACCAGCGTACACCGCTTAGCGCTGGCTCCCTGCACACGTAACCAGTGTAAATATTGGTAACTTACCAAAGCACATTGCTTGGTAACCCGATGTGTATCCTGGTTACGTGTGCAGGTAGCCAGAGAAAGCATGTGCAGCGAAATCCTACGGATCACGCTGCTCAAAAAACGTTACAGGCTGCCAGTCGTTCCACGACTGATCAGTCGGGCGGAGGGTGCAACGCAGCATCATCAGTCACAATCCGCCGCTCATACAAGTCTATGGGAACAACGGAATCCGCCAAACGGATTCCGTTGTTTACCAGAGCAGCGGATTGTGACTGATACAATTTAATGGAAGTGTGAACCTAGCCTGAGCTGAACATTCCTTTTTTTCATTACAGAGTGGTCACAGAACCGCTCCTGCCAGCGATTCTGCTACTTCACCTCAACTGAGCAGCTCTCCTCTCCCTCTTGTGGGCTGCCCTGTTGGCGGAGTGTGACTGACATAATGCTGATTGACAGCCAGCTCCTGCAGTTAGGCAGTGGGCAGCCAGCTGTCAATCAAGATGAAATAAACAATAATGCCCCATCAACTGAGCAGAGTGGAAGAAATAGCAGCTGCTCTGTGGACGCGACATCAGCGGAAGCCACAGTAGTGCTGGCTGGAGTGCTCTGTGACTCCTCGGAGCTGGCAGAAATAGATGCCAGGCAGAACAGACAGGTAGTTAGCAACTACTTGCCTTTTAGTTCTTAGGTCCATATAAAAAAAATATATGGAATAGACAGTGCACTAGAATCTCTCAGTAGAGCAGATTTTGGACTCAAAGTCGTATACTGTTTCTGTAAGTAAGATCTGTCTATAAAGCCAAAGGCAGGGTGTCAAGTGAAGCTTTCAATTCTTGTACATCGCATTGACTATGGTCAATGGATTCCCCCTGTCATCAGCCAGTCTCCATCAATACCTGCGATCCAGTAAATCAAGGTATGGCATAAGCAGCAGAAAAGAAAACGTGCATATATCTCTTGAAAATACCTTCTGTATGATAGCTATGATGGGGAAAACATCCATTTTCTGGTGGTAACGATCTTGGGAGTCACTCTAATCGGTGGTTACAGAAAACTGGAGCCTGTAAATGTACATCCTTTAGCCCCAGGAACCAAAGAACAAAGCTTTACAAGTGAATGTTGGGAGGCGAGATCTGCTGAACTCCCATTTAATTGCCCATCAGGGATAGGTGTTAAAATATGCTGCCCTCAAGGGAAAAAAATATCAGGAACAAAAACAACAAGAATTGGTTTCTGGCTCTACTTTTGTAGAGAATCATAATACTAATGTGTCAGTGCATGGGATCTAGAAGATAGCAGTGATTTATGGACCCTGTGCAGACGCGAGATGTGACTGCCCTCTGAAGGAAATCTACAAGACATGCAAGAGCAAAAAAAGAGGCACAAGCCCTTCTAGAGATTAGTAGGGGTCCAAGCCCCCCATTTACTTACAATTCATTACAGATACAGGGATAGAGGATAAATGTCAGAGGTTAGAATACTTTATCTGATTCACATTCCATATAAGTGTAATTGGTGGGGGAGGGGGCGAGAGGGCTGCGGCCCCCAGCAATACAGAAAACAAGGGAAATACGGCTCTCTTGACTCGTGAAGAGGTGTTTACACATGCCCTGTCCCTCACTACTAACCTGATATTAAGAAGTGGAGATACACAGCTACAATTAGAAAGGACCGGAGCTCAAAGAATTGTCTTTTTTATTTTTTGGGGGTAGAAGCGCCCCCAGAAAATAAATTTATCCTTACTAGAGAATAATAAACTATAATATTATATATATATATATATATATTATATATATATATATATATATATATATATATATATAATATATATATATATATTATATATATATATATATATATATATATATAAAAGCAGATTTCTCTGATAAGAAACTTTCTAATATGTCTTCTCCTCACTGTTGATTTATGGGGAAAAAAAATGGGAAAAAGAAGGGAATTTTGTTTACTTACCGTAAATTCCTTTTCTTCTAGCTCCAATTGGGAGACCCAGACAATTGGGTGTATAGCTATGCCTCCGGAGGCCACACAAAGTATTACACTAAAAGTGTAAAGCCCCTCCCCTTCTGCCTATACACCCCCCGTGCTCCCACGGGCTCCTCAGTTTTGGTGCAAAAGCAAGAAGGAGGAAAAAATTATAAACTGGTTTAATGTAAATTCAATCCGAAGGAATATCGGAGAACTGAAACCATTCAACATGAACAACATGTGTACACAAAAAAACAGGGGCGGGTGCTGGGTCTCCCAATTGGAGCTAGAAGAAAAGGAATTTACGGTAAGTAAACAAAATTCCCTTCTTCTTTGTCGCTCCATTGGGAGACCCAGACAATTGGGACGTCCAAAAGCAGTCCCTGGGTGGGTAAATAATACCTCATAATAGAGCCGTAACGGCTCCGTCCTACAGGTGGGCAACCGCCGCCTGAAGGACTCGCCTACCTAGGCTGGCATCTGCCGAAGCATAGGTATGCACCTGATAGTGTTTCGTGAAAGTGTGCAGGCTCGACCAGGTAGCCGCCTGACACACCTGCTGAGCCGTAGCCTGGTGCCGCAAGGCCCAGGACGCTCCCACGGCCCTGGTAGAATGGGCCTTCAGCCCTGAGGGAACCGGAAGCCCCGAGGAACGATAAGCTTCGAGAATTGGTTCCTTGATCCACCGAGCCAGGGTTGATTTGGAAGCTTGTGTCCCTTTACGCTGGCCAGCGACAAGGACAAAGAGTGCATCCGAGCGGCGCAGGGGCGCCGTACGAGAAATGTAGAATCTGAGTGCTCTCACCAGATCTAACAAGTGCAAATCCTTTTCACATTGGTGAACTGGATGAGGACAAAAAGAGGGTAAGGAGATATCCTGATTGAGATGAAAGGGGGATACCACCTTAGGGAGAAATTCCGGAACCGGACGCAGAACCACCTTGTCCTGGTGAAACACCAGGAAAGGGGCTTTGCATGACAACGCTGCTAGCTCAGACACTCTCCGAAGTGAAGTGACTGCTACTAGGAAAACCACTTTCTGCGAAAGGCGTGCGAGAGAAATATCCCTCATTGGCTCGAACGGTGGTTTCTGAAGAACCATCAGCACCCTGTTCAGATCCCAGGGTTCTAACGGACGCTTGTAAGGAGGGACGATGTGACAAACCCCCTGCAGGAACGTGCGTACCTGTGGAAGTCTGGTCAGGCGCTTCTGAAAAAACACAGAGAGCGCAGAGACTTGTCCCTTAAGGGAGCCGAGCGACAAACCCTTTTCCAATCCGGATTGAAGAAAGGACAGAAAAGTGGGCAAGGCAAATGGCCAGGGAGAAAAACCCTGAGCAGAGCACCACGACAGGAATATTTTCCACGTCCTGTGGTAGATCTTGGCGGACGTTGGTTTCCTAGCCTGTCTCATAGTGGCAATGACCTCTTGAGATAATCCCGAAGACGCTAAGATCCAGGACTCAATGGCCACACAGTCAGGTTGAGGGCCGCAGAATTCAGATGGAAAAACGGCCCTTGAGACAGCAAGTCTGGTCGGTCTGGTAGTGCCCACGGTTGGCCGACCGTGAGATGCCACAGATCCGGGTACCACGACCTCCTCGGCCAGTCTGGAGCGACGAGGATGGCGCGTCGGCAGTCGGCCCTGATCTTGCGTAACACTCTGGGCAACAGTGCCAGAGGAGGAAACACATAAGGGAGTTGAAACTGCGACCAATCCTGA
Source organism: Anomaloglossus baeobatrachus (assembly GCF_048569485.1). Taxonomy (NCBI): domain Eukaryota; kingdom Metazoa; phylum Chordata; class Amphibia; order Anura; family Aromobatidae; genus Anomaloglossus; species Anomaloglossus baeobatrachus. The sequence goes on along the minus strand of NC_134357.1, from coordinate 140,103,287 downwards.
ACTAAGGCGTCTGCCGCCAGAGCTCTGTGATCGTGAGATCGTTCCATGAATGCCGTGACCTTGTTGTTGTGCCGGGACGCCATTAGGTCGACGTCCGGCATCCCCCAGCGGCAACAGATCTCCTGAAACACGTCCGGGTGAAGGGACCATTCCCCTGCGTCCATGCCCTGGCGACTGAGAAAGTCTGCTTTCCAGTTTTCCACGCCCGGGATGTGAACTGCGGAGATGGTGGAGGCCGTGGCTTCCACCCACATCAAAATCCGCCGGACTTCCTGGAAGGCTTGCCGACTGCGTGTTCCGCCTTGGTGGTTGATGTAAGCCACCGCTGTGGAGTTGTCCGACTGAATTCGGATCTGCTTGCCTTCCAGCCACTGCTGGAACGCTTTTAGGGCAAGATACACTGCCCTGATCTCCAGAACATTGATCTGAAGTGAGGACTCTTGCTGAGTCCACGTACCCTGAGCCCTGTGGTGGAGAAAGACTGCTCCCCACCCTGACAGACTCGCGTCCGTCGTGACCACCGCCCAGGATGGGGGTAGGAAGGATTTCCCCTTCGATAAAGAAGTGGGAAGAAGCCACCACCGAAGGGAAGCTTTGGTTGCCTGAGAGAGGGAGACGTTCCTGTCGAGAGACGTCGGCTTCCTGTCCCATTTGCGTAGGATGTCCCATTGAAGAGGACGCAGGTGAAACTGCGCGAAAGGGACTGCCTCCATTGCTGCCACCATCTTCCCCAGGAAGTGCATGAGGCGCCTCAAGGGGTGTGACTGACCTTGAAGGAGAGATTGCAACCCTGTCTGCAGTGACCGCTGTTTGTTCAGCGGAAGCATCACCATCGCTGAGAGGGTATGAAACTCCATGCCAAGATATGTCAGCGATTGGACCGGTGTCAGATTTGACTTTGGAAAATTGATGATCCACCCGAAACTCTGGAGAGTCTCCAGAGTAGCGTTGAGGCTGTGTTGGCATGCCTCTTGAGAGGGTGCCTTGACCAGCAGATCGTCTAAGTAAGGGATCACAGAGTGACCCTGAGAGTGGAGGGCCGCAACTACTGTAGCCATGACCTTGGTGAAAACCCGTGGGGCTGTCGCCAGGCCGAACGGCAGTGCCGCGAACTGAAGGTGTTCGTCTCCGATGGCGAAGCGCAGGAAGCGCTGATGCTCTGGAGCAATCGGTACGTGGAGATAAGCATCTTTGATATCGATCGATGCAAGGAAATCTCCTTGGGACATTGAGGCGATGACGGAGCGGAGGGATTCCATCCGGAACCGCCTGGTCTTTACGTGTTTGTTGAGCAGTTTTAGGTCCAGGACAGGAAAGACCCGTCCTTCTTTGGAACCACAAACAGGTTGGAGTAAAAACCGTGACCCTGTTGCTGAAGAGGAACCGGAACCACCACTCCTTCTGCCTTCAGAGTGCCCACCGCCTGCAGAAGAGCATCGGCTCGCTCGGGAGGCGGAGATGTTCTGAAGAATCGAGTCGGAGGACGAGAGCTGAACTCTATCCTGTAACCGTGAGACAGAATGTCTCTCACCCAACGGTCTTTTACCTGTGGCAGCCAGGTGTCGCAAAAGCGGGAGAGCCTGCCACCGACCGAGGATGCGGTGTGAGGAGGCCGTAAGTCATGAGGAAGCCGCCTTGGTAGCGGCACCTCCGGCGGTCTTTTTAGGGCGTGACTTAGACCGCCATGAATCGGAGTTCCTCTGATCCTTCTGAGGCCTTTTGGACGAGGAGAATTGGGACCTGCCCGCACCCCGAAAGGACCGAAACCTCGACTGTCCCCTCCTCTGTTGGGGTATGTTTGGTTTGGCCTGGGTTAAGGATGTTTCCTTTCCCTTGGATTGTTTGATGATTTCATCCAATCTCTCACCAAACAAACAGTCGCCAGAAAATGGCAAACCGGTTAAGCACTTTTTGGAAGCCGAATCTGCCTTCCATTCCTGTAGCCACAAGGCCCTGCGTATTGCCACCGAATTGTCGGCTGCAACCGCCGTACGGCTCACAGAGTCCAGGACAGCATTAATAGCGTAGGACGTAAATGCCGACGTTTGAGAGGTTATGGACGCCACTTGCGGCGTAGACGTACGTGTGAGTGCGTCAATTTGCGCTTGACCCGCTGAGATAGCTTGGAGTGCCCATACGGCTGCGAATGCTGGAGCAAAAGACGCGCCGATAGCTTCATAGATGGATTTCAACCAGAGCTCCATCTGTCTGTCAGTGGCATCCTTGAGTGAAGCCCCATCTTCAACTGCAACTATGGATCTAGCCGCCAGTCTGGAGATTGGAGGATCCACCTTGGGACACTGAGTCCAGCCCTTGACCACGTCAGGGGGGAAGGGATAACGTGTATCCTTAAGGCGCTTGGAAAAACGCTTATCTGGACAAGCTCGGTGTTTCTGGACTGCCTCTCTGAAGTCAGAGTGGTCCAGAAACATACTCGTTGTACGCTTGGGAAACCTGAAACGGAATTTCTCCTGCTGAGAAGCTGACTCCTCTACTGGAGGAGCGGAGGGAGAAATATCCAACATTTGATTGATGGACGCGATAAGATCATTCACTATGGCGTCCCCATCAGGAGTATCAAGATTGAGAGCGGCCTCAGGATCAGAATCCTGATCAGCTACCTCCGCTTCATCATACAGAGAGTCCTCCCGCTGAGACCCTGAACAATGTGATGATGTCGAGGGAATTTCCCAGCGAGCTCGCTTAGGCGGTCTGGGGCTGCGGTCCGTGTCAGAGACCTCACCCTGGGATCTATGAGACACCCCGGGAGGACATTGTTGTTCCAACTGAGGGGAACCAGGGAGCAATGATTCCACAGTGCCCATGGTCTGAGATACCGGTCTGGACTGCAAAGCTTCTAGTATCTTAGCCATAGTCTCAGAAAGTCTTTCAGTAAAAACTGCAAACTCCGTCCCTGTCACCTGGACAGTGTTAGCAGGTGGTTCCTCCTGGGCCACCCTTAGCAGAGGCTCCGGCTGAGTAAGTGCTACAGGGGCCGAGCATTGCACACAATGAGGGTCAGTGGAACCTGCCGGTAGTATAGCCGTACATGCGGCGCAGGCAGCATAGTAAGCCTGTGCTTCGGCACCCTTGCTTCTTGTGGACGCCATGCTGTTGTCTCCCCTGAGCAATCCAGGAGGGTATATAGCCAAAAATCGACCGTGCACCATACAGTGTAAAGTATAGCCTATAATCATATAATCTATAAGTACACTTCTGCACAAGTGGGGCCAGCACCTCAGGTGCTGCTTACCGCCCGCTCAAAGCGGTTGTGTGGTCACCAGAATCCCTGCCTGAGTATCCCCGAGCTTATCTCCCCTCTCCAGCGTCAGAAGAGCTGACAGGAATGGCTGCCGGCGTCCTGAGGAGAGGAGGGGGCCGTGGGCGTGCCCTAGAAAGTGCGGGAATCTGGTGCCCCACTGTGCACAGTGAGGGGGGTGGAGTATGCAAAGCATGTTCCAGCCCTCAGTGCTGACTTCTCGTACAGCGTCCCGCCCTTCCCCTGACTGGCAGGCCTGGGGGCGGGAAAAAAGTGAGACTAGGCCGCAAAAGCCGGGGACTAAAGTTATAAGCGCGGCCGGCGTATAAGCCCGGTCGGCGCGGTAGTCCCCGGCGCACTAACAGTCCCAGCCGCGCCGCAGTGTAAAAATGGCAGCGGCGGTCAGCGCGGTATTCCTCATAAACTAACACACCCAGCCACGCTGCAGTGTGTGATGGCACAAGCGCGGTCAGCGCTGCGGTCCCCGGCGCACTAACACACCCAGCAATGCTGGAGTGTTTCTGTGCGCGGTCCCCACGGGGACACAGAGTACCTTAAAGTAGCAAGGCCTTGTCCCTGACGATACTCGGCTCCTTATCCAGCAGAGTCCCCAGGAGCTGTGGATGGAGCACGGTCTCAGTGCCTGGAGACCGATTAGGATCCCACTTCACCCAGAGCCCTAAAGGGGATGGGGAAGGAAAACAGCATGTGGGCCCCATCCTCCGTACCCGCAATGGATACCTCAACCTTAACAACACCGCCGACAAGAGTGGGGTGAGAAGGGAGCATGCTGGGGGCCCTGTTATGGGCCCTCTTTTCTTCCATCCGACATAGTCAGCAGCTGCTGCTGACTAAGCTGTGGAGCTATGCGTGCATGTCTGCCTCCTTCGCACAAAGCATGAAAACTGAGGAGCCCGTGGGAGCACGGGGGGTGTATAGGCAGAAGGGGAGGGGCTTTACACTTTTAGTGTAATACTTTGTGTGGCCTCCGGAGGCATAGCTATACACCCAATTGTCTGGGTCTCCCAATGGAGCGACAAAGAAATAAGTGTAGTTACTATTTAAATGGTTGCTCACAAATGCCCTTGAAATATATATATTATATATATATATATATATATATATTTCTCCACTTATCACTTTTAGTGTCCTGCATTGATTATTCGGTCTAACCCCCCCCCCCCCCAAAAAAAAACTGATCAAATCGGTCTACAAATCTGTCTGCAGTAAAAATCAAATAGCAGCTTCTATGTGAAACTCTATAGAGAGATGGAAGAAGCAGAAGGAGACACTGCTGAGGCTTCTAATACAGGCGGAAAACTGGTAAAAATGTCATATAATGACTAAAAGTCATGTTATTCATCATAAAAACACACACGACTGTTAGTTCTGAGGGTACCTAACAGGGCAGTTTCACCATCCAGAGAATTTATCACCAATCTGTGGTTTGTATTTTTATTTAAGAAAACAGGCAGTTACAGACTGACGACTTTTCTAAATAACACCTATTGCCAGAAATGCTGTGTGTCTAATGCCCCTGAAAGAATCCAACTTTCAAGCAAAAGTTGGATCCAAACATTCAGTTAGTGGGATCCATGCAGAGCGGTGTCCTGCAACCTTCCACCCTCAGCTTGCAGGGAGTGATCAAGAACTTGGGTTATATTGCAAGATTTTGTGCTTTGAACTAAACCAGCACTGCTACATCTGCAGTTACCGATCAGCAACATCATTACAACGGGCACAGATTCAGAAGTGCTTACTTAGTAAAGGATGTAGCAGTGCTGGTATAGTGCAAAGAGCGAGATCTTGAGGGGAGATGAGAGTCTTAATTAAGTATTAAACAATGCCATTTTAAACCGGTGCTCTCAGCAACACTGGTTAGAGGAGAGCTGGTGACTGATGGGCATCTCTTATGTCACATTATATATGCAGTCCGATCTGTGGACACCACGGTATACAGAAGGAAAAGCTGAGTAGAATGATAGAGGTGTGAGGGAAAATATTCAGGGTAATTTGTATTTCATTCAAGGAAATCCCTGGTGTTGGCATTTATAGAAGCCTAGTGTTTGGGAAGGGGGGGTCCTACTCAGTGACTGACAGTCTTCCCTGTATGATTGCATACAGAGATAACTATGTATAGGAGTCCAGTGGGTGGTCCTACTCATTGATTTACAGTCTTCCCTGTATGACTACATACAGAGATAACTATATATAGGAGTCCAGTGGGCGGTCCTACTCAGTGACTGACAGTCTTTCCTGTATGACTGCATACAGAGATTACTATGTATAGGAGTCCAGTGGGTGGTCCTACTCATTGATTTACAGTCTTCCCTGTATGACTACATACAGAGATAACTATATATAGGAGTCCAGTGGGCGGTCCTACTCATTGATTTACAGTCTTCCCTGTATGATTACATACAGAGATAACTATATATAGGAGTCCAGTGGGCGGTCCTACTCGGTGACTGACAGTCTTTCCTGTATGACTGCATACAGAGATTACTATGTATAGGAGTCCAGTGGGTGGTCCTACTCGGTGACTGACAGTCTTACCTGTATGTCGCTATAACTAATGTCACAGAGCTAGTAAGTGCAGACGTCTGTAGAGATACTGTTTGCCGGGCCGTAGACGGGATTCGGATCCATTACTTACCATGTTTTACCTGCTTTAGTGTTGATGCCACCTGATAACTGAATACAGATTCACAGAGGAACCGCTCTGAGCCGTCTGCAAACAAAAGGAAAAATCACAAAGCTACAAACACAGAGTCAAACAACATGGGATCAAACCTGCTTATAATCACAGATACAAGGAAGTTAGAAAGAAATACACAGCCGTAAGCAATAACCCCCCTAAAAACTATGCAGGAGAGGGCACGGGTGTAATACACTGTCCTCTGGCCACTTACACTGCCATCATCCATGAAAGGCTGGCTAATTAGTATTACAGGGGTCACAGAGCTACATGAAGTGGACCACATAAGCTAATTAGTGGAGGGTCCAGCATCTTCCAAGTACACCCCAAAAATCATTACCACCCACCACACAATCACAAGACCGGACACCATATGGAGAACCATCTCTGACATTGGAAAGGAGCCTTTGCAGCTCATGTACCACTCTGCTCCATCCATTGGCATTTCCTACCTTTGTCCGTAGCATAGACAATGAATGGAGCAGCAGTGTACATACACTATCAATGCTCCAGTTAGACGCAACATTTCAGATCCTCCTTTTCAGGATTGGTGGAGGTTTCAGAGTTCGGTCCCGCTATGTGACTGGAGGCTGACAATTTATCCGTATGCCCTGAGAGAATAGTGGTCACATCACCGCATGGATCCAATTTACATACTAGTGGCCTCGTGCTGATTCTCACCCAGCTTCTCTCCGACCTCCTCTATTCAGACTGGTCGGCAGATGATCACCACTATGCAAATCACATACATGCGGTCACATGACCGTGCTATCTAAAGTGTATAGCCACCAATTTACTGAGGCTCGGCAAACCTGGATGTTAGTTCATATATGACAGTGAATAATAAAAAAAAAGTGTCATTTCTAGGTAACCCTCCAAAAATGGACACAGAGAGGTAAACACCCCCCCCCAAAGATGTACAGCAAAGATTATTCTCACCTTCCAGAACGCTCCTCTGTACTAGTGCTGGGTTTCCAGGCGCTACTGATACACTACGAGACCCCTGCAGCCAATCAGGGGCTGTTAATGAGCCGCTTCTTTCATACTAACTTCAGACGAACGTCCGATGATCAAAGGATGTGTGAAAACTGCAGTCCATTAGAGGTCGCTGATTGGCTGCAAGGCTCATGTAGCACAACAATGTACCGCGAGCGCCGGGAGACCCAGCACAGACATCGCTGGAACAGTGCGGAGCAGGAGGTGAGAATCTGTTATTTTTATTTTCCACTGGGAAAAAGTAGGGGTTGTCTGAGCAGTAAATAACCTACTTTAATTAACGAAGGGTAAAAATTCCCATTGTCTAGATTACAAACCTCACTATATCATTTAGAGGGTGCGCTCATCTGCTCAACTCCTGCAGTTCTCTGCTGCTCTTCCCTATGAAGTCCGTCATGATCCCATGAAAGTCTATAGCGCCCTCTAGTGGTGAACAAGCCACTTACGCCGTTTTCCTTCCTCTACCTTATCCTGTCTGGTTGCCCCTATAACCTGGGTGTATGAAGTTTTCCATAATTGCAGTTTCCATAAAGTACTACCTAACTGAGATGAAAAGTGCTCTGTTCTGGCCTGTGGTTAGATTAAGTGTGAACAGAGCCTAGTGCTTGCTTCCGCTCATACTACTGCTTTCCAAACTTGTTGTGGCAGGGTTGGTCTAATGGCCTCTAATGCTGGTGCCATATGTAACTGGGTGACCTCATAGATGCCGCATACTGTTCTCCCCAGGTCAGTGTCACCTGTGGTGTATGGCAGCCGCTTATCACCATCTTTTCCAATAGAGATGCAAGTTAGGCCAATAATATTTTGTGATGTAGCGGCCATGCTTTCTTTTAATGTATCTCGCCTCCCCCCACTTCCTAAGGCATTAGCTGCAGTCTTAGTCAGGATCAGGCATGGCGTATCACAGCAATATCCCACTAAAGCCGGACATAACTGATTCTCCTGCAAATAATAGGACTCCAGCGCCACCTATGGGCGGCCACGGTTTAAGTCAATATCTAGTACAGTTGGAAGCAGGACAGTTTACCAGGTTGTGGAAAATCTCCCTTAATGACGCCCTCTGAAGAAAACAGGGAATCGGCACCGCACTAAACATGTAAGTGGTCGGTGCCGCTCCATAATGCTAAACCTGGAAATCTAGGAATAATCAAAGCCCTTCTTTGCGGGTGTAGGTTACCTTCCAGCATCTCCCCGGCTGCTTTTGGACACGTGAAGAGAGCTTTTCTTGGTGGAGCCAAATCAGAAACACTAAACCCAGATCCTGTGACGGAGCTCCCACTCACCCCACCGGCCGAGGAAGAGGACGACGAGGCGGCCATGACAGGGTCTGAGAGAAAAGCAGATAAAGAGGTTAATGTGCTCTGCCATAAGTCATGGACTTGACACCATCTATGTACAAGAGCTGATGACATTATACAAAAAAGAGAATAACGGAATTAAGAATTCTCCATGTCCTGCAAGGAACCAAAATCAAACATCCAGAAAAGACACAAGATAACTGGGCACATCCAGTAATAATACACAGGAACAGACATGCAATAAAACCCCAGATGAGGAACTGAGGACACTCATCCCACCATGGCCACCCATGGGACCCATCCCATCTACCCTCTTAACACTCATTTATCTACGTTTAGGCATTATTTTTGTTTTAATAGCTTTCAATTAACTTATTACTATGTTAAGGGGGTCATCCACTACTCGAGAAACCCTTTTTTGATCACTATATTTCCCTCTTATAAAGTGTGGCGTCTTTCCAACGATATCTGTGACTGCTCTCCTGAGAGTCACATGACATTATTATGTCACATGAACCCTGCAACCAATCAGTGGCCGTTTCACTCACTTCCTTCAGACGAAACGGACATCCAGAAGAAATGAGAGCTGCTGCTCCTCTCCAACTTCTCTGGAAGGGAGAGAAGCGGCCACTGATTGGCTGCAGGGCTCATGTGAAATAACGTCATGTGAGCCCCAGGAGAGCACATTCCTGACATAACTAGAATGGCGCCCGCACCAGAGGAGAGTACAAGTTATTATTTTCTAAGAGGGAAATATAGTGATTGAGAAGGACTTGTCTGAGTAGTGGACGACCCTTTTAATGCATGAAGTGTTTATGTGGCATCTCAAACTTGACACTTTGTATTTTGGGGTGAACATTTCGGCTTATTGATTGACTATTCTTGCTGATCATATTTCTAGGGATCCTTATTATGGTTATTGAAAGAACAGCATTTTCACCTTTAAGGGTTATTCCCACAATAGCAATAGTTTTTACAAAGCACAGTATACACAAGACTATTGTGATTATACAATATAAACCAAATATGTTTCTTTCTTGTAACTTTGTGTGGGTCTTCATCTCCTTCACCTTCACAAAGCAGAATCATGGGTGGTACCATTCTTATCTGCATAAACTACATTTTCCAGCAGCACCCTGCTTCTCATCAGTGCTGCAGTGCCCTGCCTCTGCTCACCTGATATATAAAGATCAATCTAAACATTGGCAATTTGTATTTACATTGAGGTGACCATTGATGGGTGTAAATCTAGTGACTGACACGCTATTTGATCAACAATTATTTAAAACCTCATATCGTATTTCACTGATGGTTCATGGGGATCGTCACCACGTGGTGATCATGCCTGCCTGAATGTATATAGCAAAGCCGAGCAAAGAATAGCTGACCTGTGCTACAATATGGGTCTCTCTGCAATGAGTAACTGGGGGATGTTTTATTAGACCAGGTCATAAGTGTATCTGTTTTTGATGAATTAGACAGGTTCAGTAGGTGCAAAGGCAGATAGTATCAGTGGTATCTTTAGCATAAACATAACTAATCTGTGCCACATCCCGGCTGTCAGAAGTTTTATTACACAGGGTCATTAGGTTTATCTGTGCAAATAGCCTCTTTGGAGAGGAATAGGACTAGCATCACCTATTGGATGTAGCAGTGCTAAATGTTAATATGGACTTTTTTTGATGTTCATATTTTATATTGATTCTTGAAATAAAGCTTGAAGATTTTATTATATTCTAGAAGCTGGATGCTCCTCCTTTCTTTAAATATTAATATGGATCTTTTAAAAAGCCTTACATGACTTAGCATAAGAAGCTAAAGCAAAAATTCCATTTGCAAACATGTGTTTCGGGGTGTTTGCCTCTCCTCAGTACAAAGCAGGAGATGTGATTTGGCTAGGTGAGAGGCCTTTGTCTAGGGGTTCCAATGGGAACCTTTCTTCTTGTGGAGAGTGCCAAGCATGCATACCTGAGAATGCTTAACTGACAGCACTAGATCTACTAGAGGATAGAACCAGTGGTAACAGAGGTTACAGAGAGCCATGGTGGTGGGGGAGGAGCGAAATGTGCAGATTAAGGCTAGTTCACACAGGGCATCTTTTTCTGCGTTTTTGAGGTCCCCAAATGCACCAAATTGCATGCATTTCCTTCCCGCAAAGTCTATGAGATTTTGATTTTGCTGCCTACACAGTGCTTTTGTTGGCTACGTTTTTCAAAATGCAGCCAAGATGTTAATTCTTTTTGCATTTTTACCACATTTTTGAGCCTTTTTAGTCAATAGATTTCACTTACAAAACGCATTGGGCAAAACACGGTAAAACGCAACATTTTTGCTGCTGGTGCGTTTTCAAAAAATGAGATGCACTCAAAACACACATAACAAAATGATTCCCTGTGTGAACATAGCCTTAAAAATAGGTTGTATTGGAGCACACGATTCATTCTCTATGTACAGAAAACTAAGGCCACATTATGATTTTGGAAAAACCCTTTAAAAGGCAACCTGTCAGGTCCCCTGTGCCCTCCAACCTAGCAGCATTCATGGCTGTACATATTCCCTCCCTAACCAGCCCGGTATAATACTATTCACTAATATGAATGTGTGTGCATAATATAATATATGCGCATATTTATATTATATATATAAATATAAAACACTAGAACAGTCATGGCGAACCTTTTGCAGGCAGAGTGCCCAAACTGTAGCCCTAAACCCATTTTTTTTCCCGAAGTGCCAACCAATCCTATTATGTAAATAATTGATTGTAACCTTACCTTTGCCGTCTTCTCCTCAGCAGGGGGCATCACGCTCATGCTTACCACACACTGAAGCTGAGCCCCTGCCCTTTCCAGACACAGCAGTTGAATTGATCTTTCTGGAAAAAATTGCAGCATATTAGACACAAGGGATTTTAGCCTGGAATGCAATCAGATGTCACCCTGTAATCCACATCTACATTTCAAAGTATGAACATCCTGAAAACCCATAAAAACGTATGAGTTGCTCCCCTCCCCTTCATTGTGTAGTTATGTCCCCCTTCCTGGCCACTTCCTGGTAAACATGTCCCCCATCCTGATATGTATTTCCTACATTCTGGTATATTTGTCCCCATCCTGGTAAATATTCCTCATCCTGGTAAATGTACCCCATCCAGGTAAATGTACCCCATCCAGGCATGTACCTCATTCCTGGTAAATGTACCTCATCCAGGCATGTTCCCTTATCCTGGTAAATGTCCCCTTTCCTGGTAAACGTACCCCAACCTGGAAAAATATACCCCATCCTGATAAATGTCACCCTTTCTGCTAAATGTTCCACATCCTGGCAATTTTCCTCATCCTGGCATGTTCATGTACCCCCATCCTTTCATGTTTCCCCCCATCCTGGTAAATGTACCTCATCCTGGCATGTTCCCCTTCCTGCTAAATGTACCCCATCCTGGCATGTTTCCCCCCATCCTTGCAGTCATGTTTCCCCCGTGCTCTGTGTGTTTGCCCCCCGTGCCCTGGTTTTGCCCCCGTCCTGGCACAGCCGCACACAGCTTGAAAATAATAAAAAAAAAACAAAAAAAAAAAAAAAAACTCACCTTGCAGCCCCTGCTCCTCCGCTGCGCGCCGCCCTCAGTCAGTTCAGAAAGATCTCGCGCGCCCACAAGACGCCGGCGCCGCCTACTGACGCCCCTCCGTCTCCTAGGCAACAGGCGTGCGGCTCAGGAGAGGAGGCATGTCAGAGGCAGGAGAAATGTCTCCTCCGCTCCAACACCAGTTTGTACTGTCGGTGCGACCACACCGACAGTACAAAGTGGCTCAGTGTGGTGACAGCGCGCGTACCAGCACAAAGGGCTCTGCGTGCCCAGTGTGGCACGCGTGCCATAGGTTCGGCATCACTGTACTAGAAGGTGGCCCGATTCTAACGCATCGGGTATTCTAGAATTTATTGTGTAGTTACTGTATGATTTTTGTTATATATATAGATGTTGTGTGTAGCTGCCAAGTGTTTGTGTAGGGCGCTGTAAATGTTCTGGGTGTGGGGGTGTGTGAGAGCGGTGTTTGTGTGTTGCGTTGTTTGTAGAGCGCTGTGTGTCTGCAGCGTTGTGTGTGTGTGTGTGTGGTGCTGTATGTGTTGTGCGGTTTGTGTGGGTGTGTGTGTTTTGGGGGGAGGTATGTTTTGTGCAGTGTGTGTGTTGGAGGCGTAGTCCTGGAGGGAGAGGAGTATAATAGGAGGAGTAGTCCTGGGGGGAGAGGAGGATAATAGGAGGAGTAGTCCTGGGGTGAGAGGAGTATAATAGGAGGAGTAGTCCTGGGGGGAGAGGAGTATAATAGGAGGAGTAGTCCTGGGGGGTGAGGAGTGTAATAGGAGGAGTAGTCCTGGGGGGAGAGGAGTATAATAGGAGGAGTAGTCCTGGGGGGAGAGAAGAATAATAGGAGGAGTAGTCCTGGGGGTAGAGGAGGATAATAGGAGGAGTAGTCCTGGGGTGAGAGGAGTATAATAGGAGGCGTAGTCCTGGGGTGAGAGGAGTATAATAGGAGGAGTAGTCCTGGGGGGGAGAGGAGTATAATAGGAGGAGTAGTCCTGGGGGGGAGAGGAGTATAATAGGAGGAGTAGTCCTGGGGGGAGAGGAGTATAATAGGAGGAGTAGTCCTGGGGGGAGAGGAGTATAATAGGAGGAGTAGTCCTGGGGGGAGAGGAGTATAATAGGAGGAGTAGTCCTGGGGGGAGAGGAGTATAATAGGAGGAGTAGTCCTGGGGTGAGAGGAGTATAATAGGAGGAGTAGTCCTGGGGGAAGAGGAGGATAATAGGAGGAGTAGTCCTGGAGGTGAGGAGTATAATAGGAGGAGTAGTCCTGGAGGTGAGGAGTATAATAGGAGGAGTAGTCCTGGGGGGAGAGGAGGATAATAGGAGGAGTAGTCCTGGAGGTGAGGAGTATAATAGGAGGAGTAGTCCTGGGGTGAGAGGAGTATAATAGGAGGAGTAGTCCTGGGGGGAGAGGAGTATAATAGGAGGAGTAGTCCTGGGGGGGTGAGGAGTATAATAGGAGGAGTAGTCCTGGGGGGAGAGGAGTATAATAGGAGTAGTCCTGGAGGTGAGGAGTATAATAGGAGGAGTAGTCCTGGGGTGAGAGGAGTATAATAGGAGGAGTAGTCCTGGGGGGAGAGGAGTGTAATAGGAGGAGTAGTCCTGGAGGTGAGGAGTATAATAGGAGGAGTAGTCCTGGGGGGAGAGGAGTATAATAGGAGGAGTAGTCCTGGAGAGAGAGAGGAGTATAATAGGAGGAGTAGTCCTGGGGAAGGGGAGTATAATAGGAGGAGTAGTCCTGGAGGAGAGGTGTCTGATAGGTGGAGTAGTCCTGGGGGGAGGTGTATAGGTGCCCAATGTGTGTGGGGCGCGTGGCCGAGCGGGGCAGATGTGGCCGAGCGGGGAGGCATGGCTGAGGGGCATAGTGTCGGGGGCGTGGCCGAGCGTGGTGGCGTGGCTGAGGGGGCAACTGTGCAAAGCGGTTGCCATAGTTACCTGATGTGTATCATTGTTATCAGCGTACGTGTGTCGGGAGTCGGGGTATGTTAGTAAGCATGGTACACATCAGGTAAGAGACAAGAGAGACTGTCAAAAAGACAGTGCTGGGTCACTTGTTGGTCTCCTGCTGTGCAGCACGCATCAGCGTGTGACAGCGGGAGACCAACGATCTGAATGGGCAGGGAGCTGGCATACGCTGGTAATCATGCTACACAATATTACCCGATGTGTAACATGGTTACCAGCGTACCCCGCCCCCCGCACGCCCGGGAGCCCACACCAGCGTACGCCGGCACATACCCTCGCATTGCTGGGGTTGTCATGTGCCGGCGTATGCTGGTGTGGGCTCCCGGGGGTACAGCACTCACCTGGGAGTTGGGGCTCCGTGTCGGTTCAGGGAATGCGTGCAGGGGGCGGGGCCAGAGCGAGCGTGCAATGCGTGAGGGGGCGGGGCGTGGCCAAGTTGTCAATGCGTGCAGGGGGCCGGGGCGAGAGGCCAATCCGTGTGGGGGGGCAGAGCCTGGGCGAGCGGCCAATGAGACGCTTGTCACGGTAATGACAGAATTTTGGAGACAGACAGACAGACAGACAGACAGACAGACAGACAGACAGACAGACAGACAGACAGACAGACAGACAGACAGACAGACAGACAGACGCAAATATATATATTACTGTAGTTTTTATTGAATTATATAAAGCTCAACAACATATTATATCAGTTAACATAAGCCCAATACAATCGTGTACTATAAAATCAAATAAAAAAGTACCGTATTTTTCGGATTATAAGACGCACTTTTCCTCCCAAAAATGTAAGAGGAAAGTGAGGGGTGCGTCTTATAATCTGAATGTAGCTTACTGGGGGGTGGAGAGGAGTCGCAAGAGGCCGAAGGAATGCTGCGGCGTCTGTGTAGGGTCTGTGGTGGCTGGTGCTGGGACGGCTGTGGTGTCAGCAGCTGCTATGCGGGATCTCCTGTGGCTGCAGCGGCTGTGCGGGGTCTCCGGTGGCTTTACTGGCACTGCAGGTCGAGTGGTGAGGACTTCAATAATGCTGCCCGGAGTCAGTACGTGTGCAGATGGAGCTCACGACTCAAGCTCTCATTTGCGCAGGTGCCGCATCCGGCCCATTGATCTCCCTCCAGCTGACTTCAGGAAAATGGTGCCCGGAGGTGGCGCTTGCACAGATGAGATCCCTGCTTGCCAATGAGCTTAGAGCTCAATCTGTGCTGACTCCGGCTATCAATTCTTTGAAGCCCTCATCGCCTGCAGCTATTGCAGCCCGAGCACAGCAGAACCAGACTACGCCGCAGCCTGAGTTCCAGCCTCCACCGCAACATCAGCCGCCGCAGCCCAAGCCCTAACACAGCTGCCCCAGCACGGCAGAACCAGCCTACGCCACAGCCCGAGCCCCAGTCTCCGCCGCAGTCCCAACACAGCCTCCTCCACCACGCTACTGGCCCCTCTGGTAAAACCACTGGATTACAACACGGACCCCATTTTTTTTTCACCTTTTCTTGCTCTGAATTTGGGGTGCGTCTTATAATTCGGTGCATCTTATAGAACGGAAAATACAGTATATCAATGCAAGAAGAAAACATTGAAGCTTATCCATAAGACTTTAGACCCTCTAGTGGCTCCTGAGCAAACTGCAAATCATTGCACGAATTATAGCCTTGTGAAGTTAAAAAACTACAGGGCCTTAACACATCTCTCTATTAAACAGTTGACCTTACAGATATCAAACCAAAACTTGACAAACAAAGAGAGAACTGTCACGCGGGATAAAGAAAGGAGGGGGGGGGGGGGGGGCAAAGGCTGAGTAAAACCTACCTAATTGTTAAATGGGGCACAAAAATAATTCCAGGGAGCCCAGGTACATTCAACACTAACATGAATGTTTTTAAAAAAACGACTTCTAAACCTCGCTGTCCCTATGCTAATTAGGCCTGTAACTAGTTGCAGGGTCATTAGTTCCCCAGACTAATCAGCCTTCTTTCCCTGTTACCATGCACCTGTGGGTATGATAACACTGAAAGAGGGCCAACTAGTCAGGAGAACTAATAACCCTGCAACTAGTCACAAGCCTAATTAGCATAGGGATCGTGAGGTTTATAAATCGCTTTTTGAAACATTCATATTAGTGAATGGCGTTATACAGGGCTGGTGAGGCAGGGAATTTGGGCATACAGGTATAAAGGCTGCCGGGCTGGAGGAAATAGGGGACCTGCCAGGTTCCCTTTGTTTGTTGGATGAGTGAGCACAGCATATAACCATGTGCCTCACATTCTGTTTAATGGATGTGTTGTATATAGCATAACTTGTTTGTCAATACAACAATTAGTGATTTGCCCAGTTATGTGAGTTTTTTCTTGCAGTTCACCTTTGATATTTTCGCACATGCAGAACACTCTGGGTTACATATGAATGGACATCTGGAGCGCTGCCGTTTAACCTCCACATCTGGAGCGCTGCCGTTTAACCTCCACATCTGGAGCGCTGCCGTTTAGCCTCTACACCTGGAGTGCTGCCGTTTAGCCTCTACACCTGGAGTGCTGCCGTTTAACCTCTACACCTGGAGCGCTGCCGTTTAACCTCTACACCTGGAGCGCTGCCGTTTAACCTCTACACCTGGAGCGCTGCCGTTTAACCTCTACACCTGGAGCGCTGCCGTTTAGCCTCTACACCTGGAGTGCTGCCGTTTAGCCTCTACACCTGGAGTGCTGCCGTTTAGCCTCTACACCTGGAGCGCTGCCGTTTAGCCTCTACACCTGGAGCGCTGCCGTTTAGCCTCTACACCTGGAGTGCTGCCGTTTAGCCTCTACACCTGGAGTGCTGCCGTTTAGCCTCTACACCTGGAGCGCTGCCGTTTAACCTCTACACCTGGAGCGCTGCCGTTTAACCTCTACACCTGGAGCGCTGCCGTTTAACCTCTACACCTGGAGTGCTGCCGTTTAACCTCTACACCTGGAGCGCTGCCGTTTAACCTCTACACCTGGAGCGCTGCCGTTTAACCTCTACACCTGGAGCGCTGCCGTTTAACCTCTACACCTGGAGCGCTGCCGTTTAATTTAGTTTGTGCAGCATGTATACAAATGGCTCCGCCTGAGCCCCAAATTATAGGGAGAAACTTATAAAAATATTCATTTTTCAAATACACTTTCTGCATAAGGAAGGGGTTATAACTTTTATTTATATAGCACCAACATATACTGCAGCACTGTACAATTTGGGTTAACCTCCTTAAGGACAGTCATTTTTTACGCTCTCATTTTTCCCTCTCCTTCGTTCCAAGAGTCAAAACTGTTTATTTCCCGCAGTGATGCAAGGGTTTGCCTTTTGTGGGACTGGTTGTACTTTTGAGTGACAGATTCATTTTATCACAGTTTACTGTGAAATGGGAAAATTATTCCAAGTGAAGTGAAATTGCAAAAAAAAAAAAACGCACGGCCACAATTATGTGTGGGTTCTGCTTTCTCAGCGTTCATTCTGCAGAAAAAAAAAATACCCTGGTAAACAGATTTTTCAGGTCAGTACAATTACGACAATATCAAACTAAACTACCGTACTCAAACCCGAGGGCAGAATGAATCGGCCACTGCCCACACACTCACAGCCAGATCGAGGCATCCTGAAACACGCTTTACTAACCACCGAGACCCTGGGGGGCTCTGCAGAGCCTCATCTCCCTACACTGCACCCTGGGGGGCTCTGCAGAGCCTCATCTCCCTGCACTGCACCCTGGGGGGCTCTGCACTGCACCCTGGGGGGCTCTGCAGAGCCTCATCTCCCTGCACTGCACCCTGGGGGGCTCTGCAGAGCCTCATCTCCCTGCACTGCACCCTGGGGGGCTCTGCACTGCACCCTGGGGGGCTCTGCAGAGCCTCATCTCCCTGCACTGCACCCTGGGGGGGGCTCTGCACAGCCTCATCTCCCTGCACTGCACCCTGGGGGGCTCTGCAGAGCCTCATCTCCCTGCACTGCACCCTGGGGGGCTCTGCACTGCACCCTGGGGGGGCTCTGCACAGCCTCATCTCCCTGCACTGCACCCTGGGGGGCTCTGCAGATCTGTCATGTCAGGGTGAAGCCCACCTGTGACCTCTCTACTCTGGGATGACCCTGGGCAGGGGCTACGGGACCCAATCAGGTTCCAGGTGCAGCCATCAGGGATTCCCATTAATAAGCAGCCACAGGCCAACTGTATAAAGACGCAGAGAAATCACGTGACACAAGCGGTGTACTACAGTCCTCATTAGCGCTTATTTTTCCCCACTGTGCAGCCTGGGATTTGTAGTCCCCCCGCACACCAATGCGTAATACCCAGCTGTTTCAGTGCCCCTCACCTTCCAGCCTCGGTGCCAATCCAGCCCCTGATCCGAGCAGTGTGTGCGCGCCCGATGACGTCATTATTAACCTCTCTCGCCGCCATATTTGAGATGGGCAGGATCCTGTCCTACTCATGTTGTATACATTAACTTGCTAGGTTCACAGAACTAATAAATACAAGATTAAATGAGAACACCACGCAAACAACGTAAGATTCAAGTCCCCAAAATTATTAAGGTCCTTAGTATTAGATTTCCTTCCAGTAATAACTATGGCGACTGTGTATTCCTCTCTCCTTTCCTTCCGCAGCACGGTGATGACGTGGCGGCTACGTCATTAGCTGGTAAGTTTGTGTGGGCATTTTATGGTGCGGTATTTATCAGGGGTATATAGGAGGTCGGTGCCTGCTGGGCTCCATAGATAACACAAGGACGGGTCACTGTGCCCGGGAGTCCGTCATCTAACTCTGAATGGTCACTGTACCCTCCTGCTACTGCTCTCTGTTATCAGCCATTCCAGGCAGGCTTCAGTCATCCAGAAATGTTGCGAATAGTGCTCCGTGTGCTGCAGACGATGACATGGCCGCTCTGGACTTTCTCCAATCACGGTTTATTCTGGGGAAGATTCTTTAATCAATGTCTAAAATGGCTTTAGATTAATAAACCCATCCCCCGCCCCCACTGTCCTCTGTATTTGGGGGATGTGCACACACAGGGGTTTCTCAGGTGGGTTTGGAGCTTTTCTGAAAACTGCTGAGTATAGAATGACCATAAATATTTGTTTAAAGGGAACCTGTCAGGTAATTTGTGTTCTGACCTACTAGCAGGGTGATGTGTGTGCTAGTAACCCCTTCCTACCCATCCCTGTGTTGTAATGTGTAATGTATTAAAATGTTTTATTACTTGTCCCCTATGTAAATGATCAGGGGCTCTAATCCCATGGGCGTTGCATTGCCTTTTGGGCATTCGCATGTTTCCCGTGGTATCACATCCCTGTGGGCGTGATACCATGGATTTACTAGAGCAACGTCCCATCACTCCTTGAGATCCCGCACATGCGCACTTAAAATTCCACAGCCTTGCTTGCTTCTCATCTTCAGACACGCTCTGCACATGCTCAGAAGACTCCTGCGGTTCCGACCATGCGCAGAGTGCGTCTGAAGACGAGAAGAAAGCACTGACTGCGGGAATGGTAAGTGCGCATGCGCGGGATCTCAAGGAGCGATGGGACGTTGATCAAGTAAATCCATGGTATCACGCCCACAGGGATGTGATACCACAGAAAACATGCAAACACTCACAAGGCGATGCGACGCTAATGGGGCTAGAGCCCCTGCACATTTACATAGGTTACATATAAGTAATAAAAATTTTTGTACATTCACATTACACCCTATTAAAGCACAGGGATGGGTAGGAAGGGGTTACTAGCACACACATCACACTGCTACTAGTTAGAACATAAATGACCTGACAGGTTCCCTTTAATATACAAAACCCATCAGTACTTGGTCATAAAGTGCTACAAGGAAAGAGAAAAGTGTTCTACCCATACAGCAACTAATGCCCTCGTCCCTCATCCACCCTGCAAATTCTACAATTTACAATTGTACAAGTACAATTCTACTGAGGAGAGAGGGAGATAAATCCCTACCTCCCCTCCGCAGCGCTGGCCCGCCCCCCCACGGCACCCCCTCTCCTCAGTGCCAGCTCGCCCCCCCGCACCCGAGGCCCGCTTGCACGGTCGGACCTCAGTCGCAGGCACACTCGCTTGACACTTGGCTCTGCTGTGCTGCTAGCGTGAGCCGAGTGTCATGCGAGGGGAATCGCAGTAATCCCCGTGTGGCCCCAGCCTAAGCCGGCGTCTCTGCAACCTTGAACCATACAATGACTGATAGCCATTCTAGTTACAGAAGATGACACAGAATCTACCATTCACAATAGGTGATTTCACAGCTCACCTCCTCCCCCTCCTCTACAATGATGGTTAACACCTCTCTATACAGCAGATAACGCAGAATCTACCTTTGTCAATAGACAATGGTCACAGCTCATCCTTTCCTACTATGTGTCAGATAGTACCTCTATATACCATCTACAGTATTGTGAATAGTACATTTTGTGCTGCCACAGCTTACTTACTGTATAATGACAGATTAAAACAAACACCTTTATATACAACAGATATCACGGAATCTGCCCTTTACAGTAGTTTATGGTCACAGCTCACCTCTTCACCCTCCCGTAAAATGACTGATAGATAACCTCTGTATACTGTAGCTATCACAGAATCTACAATTAACAATATGTGATGTCACAGCTCACCTCCTCCTCCTTCTGTACAATGACGGATAACACCTATCTACAATAGATACCATAGGATCAACTAGTAACAAATATACAACTGGACTCTGATACACTAAGGTATGCAAACATTGAAGGCTGTTCATTGCAGCCAGGGTAGAGGTATTTAGGTAGGGACCCAGCATAAGAGATACGCCTTAACGCTGACTTCTAGGCTCACAAAAAAACTGGCAATTTTTATGCTTTCAATGTTTACATTTATTTCCTTAGCAGTAATGCATGTTCAAATTCCTATATTCTATGTTGCATACCTTAGCATCTCAGAGTTCAGCTTTATATTTGTTAGAGTATATTTCATGTTCAGTTTGCACCTGTTCACATTTGTCTGTTAGCAAGTGCCATCAGTTTTCTTATTTTTCAGGATCTACTATTGATCACAGCTAACCTATGCTGGATCACATTACGCCTAGTTTATAGTTTATTCTTCTATACCACTCAATGCTTGGCAAGGTGAGTGGGCGCCACCTGTCCGCTGCTGGGCAAAGTGATTGGGCAGCGCCTGTCCGCTGCTGGGCAAAGTGATTGGGCAGCGCCTGTCCGCTGCTGGGCAAAGTGATTGGGCACTGCCTGGCCGCTGCTGGGCAAAGTGATCGGGCGCTGCCTGTCTGCTGCTGGGCAAGGTGATCGGGCGCTGCCTGTCTGCTGCTGGGCAAGGTGATCGGGCGCCGCCTGTCTGCTGCTGGGCAAGGTGATCGGGCGCCGCCTGTCTGCTGCTGGGCAAGGTGATCGGGCGCCGCCTGTAGGCTGCTGGGCAAGGTGATCGGGCGCCGCCTGTCTGCTGCTGGGCAAGGTGATCGGGCGCCGCCTGTCTGCTGCTGGGCAAGGTGATCGGGCGCCGCCTGTCCGCTGCTGGGCAAGGTGAGCGGGCGCCACAGTACAAGAGACAGACACAGGAATAACAGGGCAGGAGATCAGAACCTGACAACTAGCTAGGTAGTAGACTGGAGGCTTACTGACTAACTAGAGGTAATGCACAGGCATCTCACCTAATGGGGAGGATGCCTTAAATACACTGTGCCGCTCAACCATAGGCTGAGAGGCATTTCCTGGAAATAGCATGGTAGCCCTTTAAGAAGAGGGCTGGTGTGTGCGTGCGCGTGTTAGGTGCGCTCCTTGGATCCCTGTGTGGGATGTACAGAGTCCGGGTGTGGAAAGAGGCAGCAGTACATGTGGATGGCCGGAGGAGTACGCGACCTGGCCGGAGCGGTAAGCCGGCGTCTCTGCAGAGACGCCGGCGCTACAACCTTGAACCATACAATGACTGACAGCGATTCTAGTTACAGAATATGACACAGAATCTACCATTCACAATAGGTGATTTCACAGCTCACCTCCTCTCCCTCCTCTACAATGATGGTTAACACCTTTCTAAACAGCAGATAACGCAGAATCTACCTTGGTCAATAGACAATGGTCACAGCTCATCCTTTCCTACTGTATAATGTCAGATAGTACCTCTATATACCATCTATTGGGAATAGTACATTTTGTGCTGCCACAGCTTACTTACTGTATAATGACAGATAACACCTTTACGTACAACGGATATCACGGAATCTGCCATTTACAGTAGCTTATGGTCACAGCTCACCTCTTCGCCCTCGTGTAAAATGACTGATAACCTCTGTATACTGTAGATATCACAGAATCTACAATTAATGTGATGTCACAGCTCACCTCCTCCCCCTCCTGTACAATGACGGATAACACCTCTATCTACAACAGATACCACAGGATCAACTATTAACAAATATACAGCTGGACTCTGATACGCTAAGGTATGCAAACATTGAAGGCTGTTCAGCCAGGGTAGAGGCATTAAGGTAGGGATCCAGCATAAGAGGTACGCCTTGACGCTGGCTGCTAGGCTCACATAAAACTGGTCATTTTTATGCTCTCAATGTTTACATTTATTTCCTTAGCAGTAATGCATGTTGAAATTCCTATATTCTACATTTGCATCCCTTAGCATCTCAGAGTTCAGCTTAAGGCCCTGTGCGCACTGGAAAACGGAATTTTCTTAAGAAAATTCCGCAGGGTCTGAAAGATTACCGCACCCGCGGTAAAAAAACGTGGCAAACCGCTCCCGAAAACCGCATGCGGTTTGCTGCAGTTTTACCACGGAATTGTTTGCGGTATTACCGCGGTTTTGCTGCGTGCGGTTTGGTACATGTGTTTTAATGCATTCAATGCAATAAAGCACATTGAAAAAAAAAAAAGTAATTTCCTTCTGAGATAGATAGTAGATAGTAGATAGATAGTAGATAGAGGGATAGATAGAGTCCCTGTGAGCACACGCTGCATTTCTCTCGGTCGGTAGTGTGTTCACATTACCGGCCTTGGGAAATGTCCTGTGGTTACCTCTGCTGTCTCGTTGCGAGGCTGCGTTCAGAGCTGTGTGTCAGTTGCGGCTGGATGCAAGCATCGCAGGACGTGGATTACGCCGAAGCTGTGTGTTTGGGAGGGGTTAATAAAGGGGTGAAAGAGAAGGCTTTTTTGTGTTTTATTTAAAATAAAGGATTTTTCGGTGTGTGTTTATTCACTTTACTTACGGGTTGATCATGTCAGCTATCTCATAGACGCTGCCATGATCAAGCCTGGACTTAGTGGCGGCGATCCGCCGACATTAACTCCTTATATTACCCTGATTGCCACCGCATCACGGCAACAGGAAGAGCAGGGGACACTCCGGTACTGCTGCATAATGGATGCAACAATCCCGGGGCAGCTGCGGGCTGATATTCTCGGCTGCGGGAGGGGGAGGCATTAACCCTGGCCCTCGCCCTCCCCAGCCTGTGAATACCGAGCCGCCGGCCCACGTGGTTTTTTTTTCTATGTGTCCGTTTGATTTGTATGTGTATTCTATATGTCTGTGTGTGAGTGTGATATGTGTGTGTATTCTATGTCTGTGTCTGTGATGTGTGTCTGTGATCTGTGTGTGTTTACTCTGCTCCGCTTCCTCTTCCTGTCATAATGATATCACTTCCCTGCAAACCGCTGGCAGTGATGAACATTATGCCCCGAAACCGCGAAATACCGCAGGGAATAACGCAGGAAAACGCAATAATCCGCACAGAATTTGCTGCCTGCGTTATTCCCTGCGGGATTTCACAATTACATTGCAGTCAATGGAGTGAAATCCCGCAGCGACGTGCGGAAAAGAAGTGACATGCAATTGTTTTTGCTGCGGGAATCCCGCAGCAAAACATGCAGCTGTCAAAATCTGCATAGTGCGCACAGCATTTTGTTTCCCATAGGTTTTGCTGTTGAATCACTGCAGAGATGTTATGAACATAACATGCAGCGAAACATGCAGCAAAACCGCAGGAAATCCGCGTCAAAAACCGGCAAGTGCGCACAGGGCCTTATACTTGTTAGAGTATATTTCATGTTCAGTTTGCACCTGTTCACATTTGTCTGTTAGGAAGTGCCATCAGTTTTTTTATTTTTCAGGATCTACTATTGATCACAGCTGACCTATGCTGGATCACATTACGCCTAGTTTATACTTCTATACCACTCACTGGAGTCAGTCAGTCTATTGCTGCTTATGTCCATGTGGCTGCGAAAAGGAGATGAAGTGTGAGTGTACCATTAGGCCTAGTGTTCAGTGTGAACGTTTCATGGTTTATATATATTTTAAAAATATAGATTGTGATTTTAAAAACTTAAAAATAAAATTAAACAATAGGTCATTTTCTGCTCACGGTCCCTTTTACATCTCAGCAGTGCTGGCGCACCCCTCTAATACCCAGTCCCATGCTAGTCCTTGTGGCACCCTGTCCCCTTTGTACAGAGGGGCGATACCGGTAATGCATGATACAATTATCTCCCTTTAGGGATGTCAGGAGGAGTCATGGAGGTTTTACGTCCCACCCTGGTCAAGATTGGAGGTCGAATATATAGGAAGAACACCATTCGGGAGGAAAGCTATCAGCATGAGGAGGAGGAGGACGATTTTTATAGGGGTACGTATCACCGATTCGGTTTGCTCTGTAGGGAAATCTCCATTGTGTAACTTTAATTTCTCTATCCCCGCAGAGACCATGCAGTGTGTAGATGAGCCGTGTGATGACGACATGATTGAGGAGACTGAGAAGGGCTTCCAGTCCTCTATAAATCTTCCAAGCCAACTTTTTAAGTCAGTATTAATTTCTCTATCTCTATAACTATTTTATTATGTGGATCCATTATTAGAAGCTGGGTCTATAGAGTGCTGCACACAGAAATGCTTGGTGATGTATATGGCTGTGTTCACATTTGTATCGCAGGTTTTATTAGCTTCCATCATTTTACATGTGAATAATAACACTCTGCATCAAGCGAGTATAAACCCGAATAGCCCCTTTATAAGTCATAGGAGGATCATCTGACTTCTGTTGTGTTGTGCACCGGATCTAGCACTGATTGTGCTTTTCATCTCTAAGAAACCACAATGCATGTGTGAACAGCGTCATCTAACTGTCCTATAAGTCATGCACTTGGTCTGAGCAACACATGATCAGAACAGGTTTTTGTTCTGAGAATATTAACCATGTTTTCATTCACTGATCTTGAATTTGGGAGAAACTCCGACTGACTGTATTACAAAAGTTAGAAAATGTTTTTTTAGGATGGAAACTGTAAAACAATGAAAAACAATCCCTTTGACATATAAAAAAAAAAAGATCTATCTGTGTTAGTAGTCACCCAAGTTTCAGCCTGCAATCTTCCTTCCTCATTCATTTCAGCTGGATAGGCAGCCTGTAGCCTGATAAAGGTTCAGATTTTTCTCTTGTGGGAGTTTCCCTCACAGTAATATAGGCTGGATGGGAGGTCTTTGTGTATCCAGTGTGCTGCTGTTTTCATGTTTATCGCTAAACCTGAGAGAACAGAGAGGGGAGTAGAGAGCTCTTAGAACAAGGAGCAGATCAATCAGCTACATAAGACTCAGTTACAGCTGCAGTTCCACATTGACTGTGACAACGCTGATCGGCTACATCCAAGGATATCACTAGTCATTTAATGGCCAGGCTGAGCAAAATTCTATGAGCACACAATGGTTAATGCACCGTTCTGGGCAAAAACAATATCGTTATTCTCAGCAGCACAGAAAGATGAAAGATTTTCAGTCTTCAATGTGTTCTTTTAGCCAGCTATAAAAATTCATTGCACCCAACGAGCAAGTGTTTTCCCTTCGACGGTTGATTATTGGCCTGTCTAAGGCTTTGTGCGCACTAGAAATGTGAATTTTCTCAAGAAAATTTCTTGAGAAACTTCTGGGAGTGGAAGATTTCCGGACCTCCGGAAAAAATCCGCGGTAAATCCGCATGTGGATTTGCCGCGGATTAGCCGCGATTTTCCCGCAGGTTCCCTGTGGATTTTGCAGGCTGTACTGCAGAAATCCACAGGTACCTGCGGAAAAGAATTGACATGCTCATTTTCTCAAGAAATTTTCTCAAGAAAATCTTCTCAAGGAAATTTCTTGAGAAAAATCCGCAGTGTGCGCACAGCTATTTTTTTTTTCTCATAGGATTTGCTGGGAAATATCTGCACAAAGATTGCAGACATTTCTCAAGGAATTTCTGCGGCAAATCAGCAGGTAAATCCGCGGGTAAAACGGTCTAGTGTGCACATAGCCTAAAGAACTTCATAATCAAGAATTTCCCCATTTATTGGCCCTTCTAAAGCCAACATTACAAACACTTTGCAGCAGCAACATGGTAGAATATTTTTAATGAAGACTATTTAGAAAGTTGCATAACTTTTGTAGATTGAAAAAATGCGAACAGTAAAAATAAATTCTGTGTGAAAGTGTACGCAAGCTGAGCAAGTAGGAGAGATCAAGATGCCTGTAAGTGAATGAATATCTGCATAACGTTCATGCTCAACTCTGCATAAAATGAGATGTTCTGAAAATGTTTCCATTTTTTCACCATTTGCATATCAGTAACATGTCTATCCATCCTGTGACTTCCATATGTCATGACGTGTTCTTCTCGGTTTTGCTATTGCAATGTTGAGGAGGGTATTACTCTTACCTAGTCTTCACTATTATAGTTGTCTTTGTTGGTCTTGTCTGTTCATGGCCTGAACATCAGCTACCTGGGAGCCTGTAGAGAATATAACTTTGTGCTGGATTTTCAGCTTTTTTTCTGAAGGATCACTTCAATAAAGTATATAGTTTTCAATTGCACAGCATGTGTATCCACGAGGTCAGTGACTGGGGTCACTGAATCACTGCTAGGAGCTAATCTCTAATATGAAAGGCATCCTGCGGTCACACTACCTACAAAATGCCATGAATCCGGCGTGCAGATATCCGGCGTGGCTGTATGTCACCATCAAACATCATGGGATGGTATATCTCCTATTGGCTCCTATTAACTCTATACTTTCTGCTGGATATAAGGAGATATCAGCACTTCTCGGACTTTTCCATGTGTGTTCTGCGCACCCTTGACTTGCCGAACTCTCTTTCCATCGTAGACCTCAATATATTGATCACAGATGTGAAAGTTTTAGCACCTGAGTAAAAAACAGTCAAGGCGTATTGAGCGCTGAGCCGAGATCCCATGAATGCTGATCCTTCTCTGAACGTGCGGCATAATAATCAGATGTAAAATCATTAATAAGAGCAAACCCGAAGAGATAAAGAATCAGGAAGGTGAAAGGAAGCCGCCTACAGATACTCACTAATTGTTGGCCAAAAGGTCTTCTGACTGGCAACTCTGATTCCTAATTACCCCATTAATATTCACCTCATCTCATTGGAGTGTGCAATGTAGGTGGGAGGAGGGGAGCGCATGGCTAAACTTATCCTGGGGGATATGTAAAAATGCAGGGGAAAAGTTCACCAGTCTTACCTTACTTTACCTCATTTCTGGTCTGTTTTAGGTACATCATAGGAAAAAAAGGGGAGACCAAGAGAAATCTGGAGTCAGAGACTCGCACCTCAATAAGTATCCCTAGGCAAGGGATGGAAGGACAAATTGGTGAGATTTCTATTTTTGCTGACATTGTATTATCTGCATGTCTGATGATGCCTTGTGTTATCTGCTCCGATCCAGTAGGTGTCCTGGTACCTGTAGTGCCTCAGTGTCCGCAGTAGCGTCTCCTTGATGTGAGGTAGCATGTGGTCACTGTTGTCACCATGTTCCTTGCCTACATTTAGGACCTTTAGGTTACATTCCCATGATGAGCTTTTCTTGAGTTTGTGACATTTGCAAATTTCCACAGCATTTGTACACCTTTTATGTGAATTTGATTATTTGTGTTTTTTCATTGCGTCTTTGTGTGCGTTTCTTTACCAAAAACTCATCGTGGGCGCACAGCCATAAACAAATGTTGAGTGAATGAGTCTGATACTTTTGAAACCTTTGTCATCTACTGAAAACCTCTACGTATTTGTGATAACCTTTATTTACAGTATGTCACAAAAGTGAATACACTCCTCATATTTTTGTAATTTTTTTTATACCATGGTTTACCAAAAATAAGGCACTGTCTTATACTTTTTTTGCCCTGAAAAAAAGCACTAGGGCTTATTTTCCGGGTAGATCTTATTCTGGAGAAACACGGTTGTGGGTAAGTCCCCCCCCACCAAAAAAAGCAGACCTGCCCCTTCCCAGCAGATTCCTACTTACCAGATCCCAGACATCTGCGTGGCTCCCAGGTCCTCCTGTGATCTTCGGTGGGTGCCTCCAGCTGGTATGCTCCATGCTGCATCCCCTGCTTCTGGCTGACACTCACACATCAGATGACACACTCATACACACATCAGATGACACACTCAACAGATCACACACTCAATCACACATAAGATCTCAAACACACACTAACCACATCTGTCAATACCGATTTGCTTCTGGCCAGCAGAGAAAGATGGGACGCAGTACAGTGGATGCAGAGGTCCTGCAGTGGGACGCATCGATGTATTCCAACTCACTGCGTCTTAGGATTCTCTGTTGGCCAGAAGATATCGGTATTGCTTGATGTGGTGTGTGATGGTGTATGCGATTCAAAGTGTGTTGATGTGCGGTCACTGCAGGTCCTCGCCGCTCAGCATCTAGTGAGTATGATTGCGGGGTTTCTTTCTTTTGGGGGTATCTGCTTTCTATAATGAAGTGTCCTGCAGTATTCTTTAACTTTTTTAGCAACATGGACACTTCATTATTGAACCGTAACTAGGGCTTATTTTCGAAGTAGGACTTATATTTAAGCCTTACTCCAAAAATGCTGAAAATCCATGCTAGGTCTTATTTTTGGGTGAGGGCTTATTTTTGGAAAAACACAGTATCTTTTTATGGGTCAACACTGAAGATAAGACTAGTGATGAGCGAACACTACCATGCTCAGTACTCATATCCAGGGCTGCCATCAGGGCATTACTGCCCTTATTGGTGTATGAGGCCCAGTGAAGAGGGGGGCCCTGGGGTAAATACTTAGCTTTATTAAGCCCCGATCCCTATTCATAGCCACAGCCTGCAGATACTTAAAAGTATGGCAGCAGCAGGGGGGGCGGTCGTGTCTGACCTAATCATTGATGTCAGACGCTGCTAGCCCTCCTTCTGTTGCTTCAGCCACTTTATGCGAAGTTAGTGTGTGCCACCACATGGCTAATTTGCATGTCCTGCGCATCAGGCCTACACTATTCTGCCCCCAGTGCTGAGCCAGTTACAGTGCCCCACCCCGGTGCTGAGCCAATGGCAGTGTTCCGTTTCTGCTATAGTGCCATCCATAGTGCCCTGCCCCTGGTGTAAAATCATCAGCACTGCCCCTTCCCCAAAGGGGGAGATCTAGCTGAACTGCTGCGCCCATGGTTCAGAGCCTGTGCAGTGCCCTGCATGTTGTGCGGAACTAAGTACAGTGCGCTGCCTCCAGTGCAGAGCCAGTCTCAGTGCACCAGCTCCCCATGCAGAGCCAGTCGCAGTGCCCCTTCTCCGGGGTAAAGCCATTTATAGTAGAGAGCCAGCCTTGGTTCCTTATTCTTAAAGGTGCTTTACACGCTGCGACATCGCTAGCGATATCATTAGTGATGTAACACGCCAGATCGCACATGCGATCTGCCGAGATCGCACATAGGTAATTTTTGTAGCGCGGTCACATGTGCAATCTCGGCAGATCGCATTTGCGATCTGGCATGTTACATCGCTAACGACATCGCTAGCGATGTCACAGCGTGGAAAGCACCCGCAGAGCTAGCCAAAGTGTCTTGTACCTGGTGCAGAGCCAGCTGTATACCCCATCTAACCCCTCCAGTGCTCACTCCTCGGTTCAGACTCATACACAGTACCCCATACCTTGTAAAGGATCGGCCACATTATTTTCATCTTGCAGTAGTGCCCCTGACTGCTGTGGGGTGAATGTCACAACGCCTCAGTGTTCTCCTCACCATTCCTTATGCCACTTGAGGAGATGCCCAAGTTGAGACTCAACAAAAGTTCAAAATCCACAAATCCCACCAGCACTATTGTCTGTCTAAATAAACCTTGTGGATTTTTTTTTTTTAAATTGCACCTCATTTAGAAGAATCCCTGTTGAGAAACTACCGGTACACACCAACATCTCAGCTGTAAAAGTGGATGTGTCGGCAGATTTTACAATACATACTGCATGCACATGAAGTATGTCTCCTAGACCAGATGAGACTGGAGTACTTATTTTGAAGATCCATGTTAGAATGGCTTTGTGAGGGGGAGGAAATCATCTGAGTGGGCACCTAGGCCGGTAACATGATTACAACTGCGGTGGTGCAGCCTAATCATGGGTATAGAGGAACTGCAGCAGATGACTGGGTTGTCACTGAAAATAAAATATCTACACAAAAACCAACATTGATATTACCGCCATGCTGTGACCGTATACTGGTAAATCACAGTCCTGCAGAACATGTAAGCCATCGCAGCACAGTTACAGATGGTGACTTACAGCTGACGTTCTTTCTGGAGTCGCTCACCTTTCCCATCTTTACCATTGGGCTCAGATCAACATAACAAGGGCTCGTCTGCAGAGGTTACCACAAAGACACATCTGACTCCTCACATTTCCGGCTCTGTCCTCGTCTATTCCCAGTGTCCAAACTCCTCATCCTGCTGTCACCATGATGCTGAGCCGCTGCTGCCGTATGTATCCATATTACTGCACCTACGGTGTGGTATAACAGCGCTCCTCCTACTGCCCACATAATAATGGCCACCACTAGGGAAATGCCTCCTTTGTGCCCTCTGGATGGTGATATTGCCCCTAAAAATATTAACGGCCTGTGCAAGTTCCATAGGAAACAGTGCTCTCATTTTGCCCCTTAGTAAGTAATAATGTGTGGCCATTTGATGGTCGCCCCTATAACAATAATGCTTCTTAAGTGCTTACTTAACATTGTCATCTGAGTGCCCCAATGTACAGCTCCCCTATACACAGTACAGTAAACCCACAGCTCCCCTAAAACACTGTATAAAGGCCCCCACAACTTATGATAGCCCCACAGTATCCCTCAAACTGTATAATGCCCCCACATTAGCTCTCACTCTGTAAAATGGCACCCACAGATGTCCTTATAATGTATGAGGGCCCCCACACGGTATAATGAGACCTACATGAGCTCTCAAAGTGGATTAGGCCCCTGCACATTAGTCCCCAAACTGTATAATGGCCACACATTAGTCCCCAAACTGTATAATGGCCACACATTAGTCCCCAAACTGTATAATGGCCACACATTAGTCCCCAAACTGTATAATGGCCACACATTAGTCCCCAAACTGTATAATGGCCACACATTAGTCCCCAAACTGTATAATGGCCACACATTAGTCCCCAAACTGTATAATGGCCACACATTAGTGCCCAAACTGTATAATGGCCACACATTAGTCCCCAAACTGTATAATGGCCACACATTAGTCCCCAAACTGTATAATGGCCACACATTAGTCCCCAAACTGTATAATGGCCACACATTAGTCCCCACACTGTATAATGGCCACACATTAGTCCCCACACTGTATAATGGCCACACATTAGTCCCCACACTGTATAATGGCCACACATTAGTCCCCACACTGTATAATGGCCACACATTAATCCCCAAACTGTATAATCGCCACACATTAGTCCCCACACTGTATAATGGCCACACATTAGTCCCCACACTGTATAATGGCCACACATTAGTCCCCAAACTGTATAATCGCCACACATTAGTCCCCACACTGTATAATCGCCACACATTAGTCCCCACACTGTATAATGGCCACACATTAGTCCCCACACTGTATAATGGCCACACATTAGTCCCCACACTGTATAATGGCCACACATTAGTCCCCACACTGTATAATCGCCACACATTAGTCCCCACACTGTATAATCGCCACACATTAGTCCCCACACTGTATAATGGCCACACATTAGTCCCCACACTGTATAATCGCCACACATTAGTCCCCACACTGTATAATAGCCCCCACTCTTTGTGAAGTAAAACCCTCATATATACCTAATCCAGGATCCTGACGAGTCCAATGGCGAGGCAACCGCCCCCTTCTGCCCCGGGAGCTACACTACTGGCATGCACTCCTGGTTTTGGCATACAACTACTGATCAATAATACTGATGTGTGAATGAGGCCTTAAATCCAGCAGCGTGGGAGTCACATACTCCTACAGTGCACATTTTAATATCCAGAGGGAAAAGGATTACCCAGCTATCCTGACATAGCTTATAACAGTATGTACTCATTATCTCTAAGTGATCTGTGGAACAATGATTGCAGACTAATCTAAAAGCTTCTCACAGATCCACTTTGAAAATATTTAAATAAAATTCATGACCATATCTTTCTTTAGTTGTTTTTTTTTTTTTGGCCTCTGGATATTTTATAAGGATTTCCCCCTCATTAACTGTTAATTTCTTAATTTAAAATACTTTTGTTTGTTTTTATTTGTAGAGAAATCCAATGAAAGTCTCACAATTGATCATTGTAGCTTGATTTGCTCTTTGACCACCAGGTGGCGCACTAATACAATAAATCTGCTTTTTCGGAAACCATGCCTTTGCTTATAATTGGTATTAACCTTGACTGTTTGTGTTTTTTGTGTATTAATGAATGCAACCTAATTTCATATAATATGGTATTGTAAGTAATATTTCTGTGCACTACAATTGCAGCAAGGTGACTAATCCTATTTATTGCGCTAATAATAATAATAATAATTAATAATATTCTTACGTCCAAGGACTAGTCTATTCTTTTAATGCAGGCTTGTGCGGCAAGGCGGCATTTTTCTCTGCACACCATGTTGGCTGATCGGAGATCCACCCATGACTGTTAACTAGTTAAATTCCACTGTCAATCTCTGACAGCTCGACTTAATGCACTGCGGTAGATAGCGCGCCGTTTCCTGATGCCATAGGACGCAATCATGGGGCGCCAATGGGTTGTTATAACAGCTGGCAGGCAGTCAGTCAGTCCCTGTCATGATGAAGTTCCTGTGAATGCCGGCAGGCTGCAGCATTCACAGGAGATCAGCATTTTTGCAGTTCAGAGGAATGCTAAAGCGTCGCTCTGAACAGCAGAAGCGATCGCATAGCGCACACTTGAAGACCCCTAAGGGGACTAGTAAAATCAATAAAAAGTAAATAAAAGTTTTTTAAAATATGAAAAAATAAAAAAAAAACTTTCTAAAAGTTCAAATCACCTCCCTTCTGTCCCATTGAAAATAAAACAATGAAAAAAATAGACATATTTGGTATTTCCGTGTTCAGAAATGCCCTATCTATCAAAATATAAAATAAATTAATCTGATCGGTGACTGGCATAGCAAGAAAAGGAATGAAAACACTGGGATTACGTTTTTTGGTTGCCGCAATATTGCAATGAAATACAATATCATGCGATCAAAACATTTTATCTCCCCAAAATGGTATAATTAAAACGTCAGCTGAGGACACAAAAAAAAAAGCCATTACTGAGCCCCAGATTCTGAAAATGAGAATACTACGGGGTGTTAGAAAATAGCAACAAAAGCGAAAAATATATATAGTTTTTTTCAAACCTCTGAATTTTTTTCACCACTTAGATAAAAGTAAAACTCACCGTAGACATATCTGTGGACTCATACTGACCTGGGGAATCATAATGCCAGGGCTGTGTTACCATATAGTGAACATACCATATAACGTACCATATAGTAAGTAAACCCTCCCCCCCAAAAAAAAATAAAAAACAATAGTTTAATTGCACTTTTTTTTGCAATTTCACCGCACTTGGAATTTTTCCACATTTTCCAATACACTTTGTGGCAGAATGAAAGGTGTCATTTCAAAAGTACAACTCGACCCGCAACAATCAAGCCGTCAGGACTATATTTACAGAAAAAATAAAGATATGGCTCTCGGAAAAAGGGGAGGGAAAAAACGGAAAATCGCCGGGTGGTGAAGGATTAAACCAGAGTTATGTCACACAAAATAATTAATAACACTTCCCACATGTCTACTTTACATCAGCGAAACTTATTTCTTTTTTTTTTGTTAGGAAGTTAGAAGGGTTAAAAGTTTATCAGCAATTTCTCATTTTTCTAACAAAATTTACAAAACCACATTTGAAGTGATGGTGATGGGCCTATATGACAGAAAATACACAAAAGTGCCACCATTCTAAAAACTGCACCCCTCAAAATGCTCAAAACCACACCCAAGAAGTTCAGTAACCCATTAGGTGCTTCATATGAATTAAAGCAATGTGAATAAAAAAAAGATACTTTTTCACAAAAAATATTGCTTTAGTCTCAAATATTGCATTTTCATAAGGGTAACAGGAGAAAATAGACTATACAATTTGTGCAATTTCCCTTGAGTACACCGATTCCCCCATACATGGTAGAAAACTACTGTGGGAGTGCATGGCAGGGCTCGGAAGGGAAGGAGTGCTATTTGACTTTTGGAACACAAAATTGACTGCAATAGATAGCGGATGCCATATCGCATTTGCAGACGCCTGATGTGCTAAACGGTGGAAACCCCCCAACAAAGAACCACATTTTGGAAACTAATTTCCTTCCCAAAGAATTTATTTAGAGGTATGGTAAGCACCTTGAACCCACAGGTGTCTCACAGAAATGTATAACCTTGAGCTGTGAAGATGAGAAAATACATTTTTTCCACTTACAAACTTCAAATGGTCCTTGCGATAGCATGGAGGCCTTGCATGCCCTGCAGGATTTTAATCCATGACGGCGTAGTGTTTTATGAACCGTAACCTTTGCAACTCTGGTCCCAGCTCTTTTCATGTCATTGACCAGGTCCTCCTGTGTAGTTCTGGGCTGATTCCTGACCTTTTTGAGAATCATCCTTACCCCACTAGGCAAAATCTTGCATGGCCAGAATGAGTAAGATTGACAGCTATCTTGTGTTTCTTACATTTTCCAATAATTGTACCAACAGTTGTTGCCTTCTCACCTAGCTGCTTGCCTATTGTCCTGTAGCCTTGTACAGGTCTACAATTTTGTTCCTGGTATCCTTAAACAACTCTTTGGTCTTGGCCATGGTGGAGAGGTAGGAGTGTGATTGAGTGTGTGGACAGGTGTCGTTTATGAGGGGCTACTGATAAGTCTTTGGCTTTGTGATCTTTTTTGTTTCTATGGTAATGAATGTTACATAACATGAAAGCCTTATGTGTCTAATATATGTTTTCAAAGTTTTGTGTCTGCTGCTTATGGCAACAGTGTTCTACGCACACGGGGAAACAAAATGGC
This sequence comes from Anomaloglossus baeobatrachus, assembly GCF_048569485.1. Taxonomy (NCBI): domain Eukaryota; kingdom Metazoa; phylum Chordata; class Amphibia; order Anura; family Aromobatidae; genus Anomaloglossus; species Anomaloglossus baeobatrachus. The sequence continues at coordinate 140,068,100 of NC_134357.1, read as the reverse complement.
GGAGTCTAATGCGATATTCACAGCAACTGAGAGCAGAGGAGTGATAAAATTCTTGTTTCTGCAAGGAAAGACGGCTAAGGATATTCATGGGGATATGTCGCAGACATTGGGGGATCAATGCCCTTCATATTTCACAGTTAAGAACTGGGTTGCCAAATTTAAAATGGGGCACTTCAGCACCAATGATCAGGAACGTCCTGGATGACCGAGAGTGGTTGTTGTTCCGGAGATTGTCGATGCTGAGCACAACCTCATACTGGAGAATCGACAAATTTCAGCCAAAGTAATAGCAGACATCATCATGGGGATTTCCCGTGAACGTGTTTGTCATTATCCATGAACATTTGGACATGAGGAAGCTATCTGCAAAGTGGGTCCCCAAATGTTTGACAACAGATCAGAGAAGCATGCAGGTGAAAACTTCCCGGTTCATTTGTCAACGTTTCCGGACTGATAAGAACTTCCTGGATCAACTGGTCACTATGGATGAGACATGGATTTATTTGTATGACCCTGAAAACAAGGAGCAGTCAAAAGACAGTGGTTCTCCTCATCCAAAGACGTTCAGGGTACAAAAATCAGCCACTAGGGTGATGGCGTTTGTGTTCTGGGATAATGAGGGCGTGCTGCTAGTGGACTACCTTCAAAAGAGTTCCACCATCAATGCAAGATATTACACTGAACTTTTGGACCAATTGAAGGCAGCTCTGAAGACCAAGCTGTCCAAAGGAATCTTGTTTCCTGCAAGACAATGCCTCTGCTCAAACTGTACAAGGGACCACGGCAAAACTGGCAGAGTTGGGCTTCCAGCTGGTTGACCACCCTCCTTATTCACCAGATCTAGCTCTCTCCAACTATCATCTGTTTCGAAACCTGAAGAAACACCTCAGGGGTATCAAATTTCACACCATTTCTGATGCCATGGATGCCTGGTTTGAGGCACAGCCGAAATCCTTCTTTTTGCTAGGCTTACAGAACTTGGAATACCGATGTAAGAAGTGTGTAGACATCAGTGGAGAGTGTGTGGAATAAATGTAAAGTTTCATTATTCTATCTCATTTCTTTCTGGGTAAAGCCAAAGACTTAGCAGCTCCTCGTATACAGGTAACGAATTCAAACAGGTGCAATTAATACAGTTAGAGTGCAGAGTGAGAGATCTTAAAGAAAAAAATAACAATTTTGTGGTAGCCAGCATTGTTGCTGGTTGGTAGGTGATCAAACACTTATTTCATGCAATAAAATGCACATTAATGATTTAAAAAAAAAATCATTCAATGTGATTTTCTGAGGTTTTTTTTTTCTATTCTTCACATTTCAAATGTACGTACAAGAAATATTACAGACCTCTCCATTCTTTGTAGGTGGGAAAACTTGCAAAATCGACAGTGTATCAAATACTTATTTTCCCCACTGTATAAGATAATTGGGTCTGCTCACCTGTAAAAGTTGTGTAAAACACAACAATTAAACCATATGATGTAAGGCTGCTGCAGATGCACGGATGTATGCTCAGGTACAGCAGTCGGCAGTAGATATAGAAACGCATGCTGACTGCGCTGCCGCTGTGGCTTTGTATTCTGGAAAACACACAAACTACGGTGATTTTTCCTGAAGAAGCTAGACCTGGCTTTGAAAAATGTAGAAATAAACTGCTTCCATCAACTCTTTTCCTGGGTCCTCCTTGTAGAAGACCTTCACGGCAGTGCAGAGTCAGCACGCATTTCTCCTTCTACTGTACAGTGCTGGCCAAAAGTATTGGCACCCCTGGAATTCTGTCAGATAATACTCAGTTTCTTCTTGAAAATGATTGCAATCACAAATTCTTTGGTATTATTATCTTCATTTATTTTGCTTGCAATAAAAAAACACAAAAGAGAATGAGACGAAAATCAAATCATTGATCATTTCACACAAAACTGCAAAAATGGGCCAGACAAAAGTATTGGCACCCTTAGCCTAATACTTGGTTGCACAACCTTTAGCCAAAATATCTGCGAACAACCGCTTCCAGTAACCATCAATGAGTTTCTTACAATGCTCTGCTGGAATTTTAGACCATTCTTCTTTGGCAAACTGCTCCAGGTCCCTGAGATTTGAAGGGTGCCTTCTCCAAACTGCCATTTTGAGATCTCTCCACAGGTGTTCTATGGGATTCGGGTCTGGACTCATTGCTGGCCACGTTAGTAGTCTCCAGTGCTTTCTATCAAACCATTTTCTAGTGCTTTTTGAAGTGTGTTTTGGGTCATTGTCCTGCTGGAAGACCCATGACCTCTGAGGGACACCCAGCTTTCTCACACTGGGCCCTACATTATGCTGCAAAATTTGTTGGTGGTTTTCAGAATTCATAATGCTAATGCACACGGTCAAGCAGTCCAGTGCCAGAGGCAGCAAAGCAACCCCAAAACATCAGGGAACCTCCGCCATGTTTGGTTGTAGGGACCGTGTTCTTTTCTTTGAAGGCCTCTTTTTTTTTTCCTGTAAACTCTGTTGATGGCTTGTCTTAAAAAGCTCTACTTTTGTCTCATCTGACAGAGAACATTCTTCCAAAACGTTCTAGGCTTTCTCAGGTAACGTTTGGCAAACAGCCTGGCTTTTTTATGTCTAGGGGTTAGAAGTGGGGTCTTCCTGGGTATCCTACCATACAGTCCCTTTTCATTCAGACGCCGACGGATAGTACGGGTTGACACTGTTGTACCCTCAGACTGCAGGGCAGCTTGAACTTGTTTGGATGTTAGTCGAGGTTCTTTATCCACCATTCGCACAATCTTGCGTTGAAATCTCTCATCAATTGTTCTTTTCCTTCCACATCTAGGGAGGTTAGCCACAGTGCCATGGGCTTTAAACTTCTTGATGACACTGCGCACCGTAGACACAGGAACTTTCAAGTTTTTGGAGATGGACTTGTAGCCTAGAGATTGCTCATGCTTCCTCACAATTTGGATTCTCAAGACAGTTCTTTGGTCTTCTTTCTTTTCTCCATGCTCAATGTGGTACACACAAGGACACAGGACAGAGGTTGAGTCAACTTTAACCCCTTCACGACCGGACAATTTTTCGCTTTCCGGTTTTTTTTTTCGCTATTCTTTTTCTGAGAGACGTAACTTTTTTATTTTTGAGTCAATATGGTCATGTGAGGGCTCATTTTTTGCGGAACGAGCTGTACTTTTAAATGAAACCATCAGTTTTACCATATAGTGTACTAGAAAATGGCAAAAAAATTCCAAATGCAGAAAAATTGCAAAAAAAGTGCGATAGCACTATGGTTTTAGAGATATTTTATTCACTGTGTTCACTATATGGTAAAACTGATGTGTGCGTGTGATGCCTCAGGTCAGTGCGAGTTCGTTGACACCAAACATGTATATGTTTACTTTTATATAAGGGGTTAAAAAAATATCGGAAGTTTGTCCGAAAAAAGTGGCGCATGTTTTATGCCATATTCCGTGACCCGTAGCGTTCTCATTTTTCAGAATTTATGGCTCAATGATGGCTTATTTTTTGCGTCTCGAGCTGACGTTTTTAACGGTACCATTTTTGCGCAGATGCTACGTTTTGATCGCCTCTTATTGCATTTTGCGCAAAAGTTGTGGCGACAAAAAACATCGTTTTGGCGTTTGGAATTTTTTTGCCGCTACGCCGTATTCTGATCAGATTAATTGATTTTATATTTTGATAGATCGGGCGTTTCTGAACGCGGCGATACCAAATGTGTGTATATTTTTTTATTTTTTTTAACCCTTTAATTTTCAATGGGGCGAATGGGGGGTGAATTGAACTTTTAAATTTTTTTTTTTTATTTTTTTAAAACTTTTTATTAACTTTTTTTTTTTATTTTACTAGTCCCCCTAGGGGGCTATTGCGATCAGCATTCCGATCGCTCTGCAGTATCTGCTGATCACAGCTACAAGGCTGTAAACAGCAGATACGCTCTCTTTCTCTTTTGTTGTGCCGCTGGCACAGCGAAGTGAAAGCAAGTCAGGTGTAGTACAGGAGTCATCACATGACCCTGTGCTACCATGACAACTATCGGAAGTCACGTGATCGCGTCACGTGACTTCCGGTATCGGGCGGTAAGTAAATGTTTACCGCGATCGCGCTTATAATGGCGCTGTCACATATTGACAGCCCCATATAAGGGGTTAAACGGCACGAGCAGATAACGATTCTGCTTGTGCCTAGCAGGCACACATCTCAGCTGTGAAAATCAGCTGAGATGTGTGCCGATCGCAGCATGATGCTGCCGGCAGACCGCGGGCAGTAACATTATGACCACAAGGACGTAATTTTACGGCCCGCGGTCGTTAAGGGGTTAATCCATGTCAACTGGCTGCAAGTGTGATTTAGCTATTGCCAACACCAGTTAGGTGCCACAGGTAAGTTACAGGTGCTGTTAATTACACAAATTAGAGAAGCATCACATGATTTTTCAAACAGTGCCAATACTTTTGTCCACCCCCTTTTTATGTTTGGTGTGGAATTATATCCAATTTGGCTTTATGACAATTTTTTTTTTTTCTTTTCATTGAAGACAAATTAAATGAAGATAATACCAAAGAATTTGTGATTTGCAATCATTTTTCAAGAATAAACTGAGTATTATCTGACAGAATTGCAGGGGTGCCAATACTTTTGGCCAGCACTGTATATTTCCATTGGCAGATGACTGACCTGAGTGGAGGCTTGTGTTTTAAGTTTTTTTGTTAGGAATGAATTAAAGCTTTTATTGGGGAACATTTTATATGACATTTTGGTTCATATTTATCCTGTGCTCTACATTGAGGACTTACTTTGGGGTTCACATCTAAATCTCAGATGACAACTCCGAGGTATTCCATTTGACGAAAAAGCCTAACTTTTGTCACCTTATTTTTCTTTATGGTGTTCACTGAAGGGTTTAACTAGTGACATATTTATAGATCGGGCCATTTTGGACTCCATGATACTAAATATGTGTATTTTTTTTATTGTAGTTTTTACATAAATATAAGTGTTTATTTGGGTTTTTTTTTGGGGGGGGGCGGGTTATATTATTTATTTTATATTTTTTCTTACTTTTTTGCTTTGTGCCTCTATAGGGTTTCAACTTTTATTAGTGTGATCACTTGTGTAATGCATTGCCATGAACAAGCATGACAATGCATTACACCTGTCAGTGTGGAACTGACAGAACACCTCTTAGACTGTGCTCTTGACGTGGTATAACAGGTCACCGTAGCCTGTAGGTCGTCATTTGACCTCAGGTTTCCATGGTTGGGACCTTGTAATCACGTTGCAAGGTCCCGATCGAGTGGGAGGAGCCCCCTCCCACTCCAAGCCTCCTAAATGCTGTCATCGTTTTTGATGGCAGGATTTAGGTTGTTAAATAACCAATGGCGGTGCAGGCGCTGTCCCTGGGTCTTCTATCACTTAAGCTGAGCTCCCGGCGGCGATCATGGTACGTCTATATGTGGGAACGCACTGCAGTATAGGATGTACCAGTATGTCCAATGTTGGGAAGGGGTTATAGACTTATGTAACCATTTTCTTATTGCTTCAAAATGTTTAAAAGGAAAAATTTGCAAATAATTAATTTTTTTCTACAGCTAAGGCTGCTTTCACACTACGTTTTTTTAACATGCGTCATGAACTTTTTTTGCTGTAAGGATCCTGTCACTTTAAGTTTATGGGCGGGCATTGGAGTCATGTGATCGTGAGTCAGTGGAATTGAACGTGATAGACTAGGAGCCGGCATCTGACAGCTGCGGAGGCTCGTAACCAAGGTAAACATCGGGTATCTTGCTTGGATACCCGATATTTACCTTGGTTACGAGCATCCGCAGCTGCTAGGAGCCGGGCTGCCTGCTCCCTGCACACGTAACTAATGTAAACATTGGGTAACTAAGAGAAGCACTTTTCTTGGTTACCCGATATTTACCTTGGTTACGAGTGTTCGCAGCTCTCAGGCGGGGGAGAGACAGAAAGGGAGGGGGAGAGAGACAGAGAGGGAGGGGGAGAGAGACTGATCACGCCATGCTGGTTTCTGGGCATGCTCAGTAGAGCAAGCAGTATCCTGTCGCAGCATGCCAGCGTTCACATGCGTTTGCATGCAGTATAGTCAGGATCCAGCAATTTGCAGTATTTGGACGCAGCTCAAAAACGCTACAAGTAGCGTTTCTGAAAAATGTTAAAAAACTGCAAGTCGCTGGATCCTCACTATAACGCACGCAAACGCAGGTGAACGCATGTTGACGCGAGTCCATTGCAAATGCATTGAAATGAAAACGCATTTGCACTGGATGCGTTTTTGCGTTAAAAAAACGATCAAGACGCATGTTAAAAAAAACGTAGTGTGAAAGCAGCCTAATTCCTGCCATATTGTCGTGCCTCAGAATTCATCCTCAATCCTTTATGCTCTGGTTTGTTTCCCTCTCCACTGAGTCAGTCAGGTTCGGTCGCTGTCCTGGTTCTGAACACTTTCTGTGTGTTCATTTCCTGTCTGCTAACAAGTGTTTCCATGCTATAATTCAGCCTGCCTATCACCCGACCGGGGTAACTATGTCAGCCCCCTGAGTTTGCATTTCCCACTGGCGATATTTTTGAAGTGGACCCTGCTTAGAATTACAGCCTGTTTTCTAAGTTTTTTTCCCACTCAGATTATCAGATTATTACTTTGGTTTACCTTATTTTTACTCTGCAGGATTCTTAAGGAGGTACATGATACCCTAGAAGGCCACTTAGGAAGCAAAGTTCTGAGTGCCCGTCATAGATATCCAGGTAGGGTTTTTTCAGTCCTGCGCAAGAGCCTTTAGAGACTGCGCAGCTGGGACCTCTAGTCTGTACGAGAACCGGGCAGGTCAGATACAGTAGTTATGAGTTAGAGCTTATTTTATGTTATTTCCCTCGTGTGCATTACTACACACAACACATATGTCCTGTTAGTTTGCAAGAAGCAGGCAGTAATAAGATTATGGCTGCAAGATCTGACTACACAGGGTTTGATAGTAGTCTGTTGCCATGGAAACACACTGGTTTGTGTAAAAGCTTTATATACAAAATAGTTGGATATTTTTAATGAGACCTATTCAAAAGTTTCATTTTTGTTATTTTCTAGATAAATGGAGAGAATATGTGGTTACTCTGCAGTGCCAGGAGTCCAATTAAAATGAATTGATTTATTTCTACACGTTTCAAGGCAATCCTGCCCCTTCCTCAGGAAAAAATCATAGTATACAATATGCGGTAAAATCCGTTACATATACAGTGGCTTGCGAAAGTATTCGGCCCCGTTGAATTTTTCAACCTTTTCCCACATTTCAGGCTTCAAACATAAAAATAAAAATTTTAATTTATGGTGAAGAATCAACAACAAGTGGGACATAATTGTGGAAATGAATGAAATTTATTGCTTATTTCAAATTTTTGTAAAAAATAAAAAACTGAAAATTGGGGTGTGCAATATTATTCATCCCCTTTAAGATAACACTTTGTAGCGCCACCTTTTGCTGCGATTACAGCTGAAAGTTGCTTGGGGTATGTCTCTATCAGTTTTACACATCGAGAGACTTACATTCTTGCCCATTCTTCCTTTGCAAACAGCTGGAGCTGAGTGAGGTTGGATGGAGAGCGTTTGTGAACAGCAGTTTTCAGCTCTTTCCACAGATTCTCGATTGGATTCAGGGCTGGACTTTGACTTAGCAATAATAACACCTAGATACGTTTATTTGTGAACCATTCCATTGTAGATTTTGTTTTATGTTTTGGATCATTGTCTTGTTGAAAGACAAATCTCCGTCCCAGTCTCAGGTCTTTTGCAGACTCCAACAGGTTTTCTTCAAGAATGGTCCTGTATTTGGCTCCATCCATCTTCCCATCAATTTTAACTATCGGGAATGTCCATGCTGAAGCAAAGCAGGCCCAAACCATGATGCTGCCACCACCATGTTTGACAGTGGGGATGGTGTGTTCAGGGTTATGAGCTGTGTTGCTTTTACACCAAACATATCGTTTGGCATTGTGTCCAAATAGTTCGATTTTGGTTTCATCTGACCAGAGCACCTTCTTGCACAAGTTTGGGGTATTTCCCAGGTGGCTTGTGGCAAACTTTAAACAACACATTTTATGGATATCTTTGATAAATTGCTTTCTTCTTGCCACTCTTCAATGAAGGCTAGATTTGTGCAGTGTACGACTGATTGTTGTCCTATGGACAGACTCTCCCACCTCAGGTATAGATCTCTGCAGTTCATCCAGAGTGATCATGGGCCTCTTTGTTACATCTTTGATCAGTCTTCTCCTTGTTTGACATGAAATTTTTGAGGGACGGCCGGGTCTTCGTAGATTTGCAGTGGTATGATACTCGTTCCATTTCAGTAAGATTGCTTGCACAGTGCTTCTTGGGATGTTTAAAGTTTTGGAAATCTTCTTGCAACCAAATCTGGCTTTAAACTTCTCCACAACAGTATCACGGACCTGCCTGTTGTGTTCTTTGGTCTTCATGATGCTATCTGCGCTTTAAACAGAACACTGAGACTATCACAGAGCAGGTGCATTTATACAGAGACTTGATTACACATAGGTGGCTTATATTTATCATCATCAGTCATTTAGGACAACATTGGATCATTCAGAGATCCTCAATGAACTTCTGGAGTGAGTTTGCTGCACTGAAAGTAAAGGGGCTGAATAATATTGCACGCCACAATTTTTACTTTTTGATTTTTTACAAAAATTTAAAATAAGCAATAAACATTGTTCACCTTCACAATTGTGTCCCACTTGTTGTTGATTCTTCACCATGACATTAAATTTTTATCTTTTATGTTTGGAGCCTGAAATGTGGGAAAAGGTTGAAAACTTCAAGGGGGCCGAATACTTTCGCAAGGCACTGTAGGTACACAGCTCAAAAGAATGCTTCAAAACAGGAAGCGCTAACAGTCACATGAAATATCCAAGTTTAGAAACAAAAATAAAATGTAACTGACTAGATAATAATATATTTATGTGTATAGTATCTTAGAATGAATCTCAATTAAAAAAAATGTATAAATATTGAAGTATCTAAAACATGATATGTATGATCTCAAAAATATAAAATGATAAAAAGTATATATTTAAAATCAGTTACTCAGAAATTAACTTGTGTAGGGCCATTATTTTGTTGAAGAATTAGGCTGGGGCCACACGGGGCACTACTGCGATCCTCGCATGAGACTCGGCTCGCGCATGCAGCACAGCAGGAGCCGCGTGTCATACGAGTGTGCCTGCATCTGAGCTCCGATCATGTGAGCAGACCTCAGCTGCGGGGGGCGGGCAGGCTCTCAGGAGGGGAGGGAGGGATTTCTCTCCCTCTCTCCTCTGTAGTCGGCTATTGCCATTCTCGCACTGCACTGGCAGTACACCGGTGTACCGCGAGTGCAGTGCGATTTTTCTCTCGCCCCATTCACTTGAATGGGTGCGAGAGAAAGAGTCTCAGCTTTTCTTTTTTCTTCGTTTCTTTTCCGCAGATAGCTGCGGGATTTCACTCCATTGACTGTAGCGTAATCGTGAAATCCCGAAGGGAATAACGCAGGGAGCAAATTCTGTGCGTTTCATTGCGTTTTCCTGCGTTATTCCCTGCGGTATTTCGCGTTTTCGGGACATAATGTTCATCACTGCCTGCGTCTTGCAAGGAAGTGAAGTCATTATGACAGGAAGAGGAAGCCGTGCAGAGAGTAAACACACATTTATCAGACAGACATATAGTAAACACCCATATCGCACTCACACACAGACATATAGAATACACATAGAAATCAAACGTACATATAAAAATAAAAAAACTAAAAAAAAAAAAACGCGGTCTCGGCTGTATTTTTACCGTTCAGTCAGGAAAACGCACAGCGACGGCCCGGTATTCTCAGGCTGGGGAGGGCGAGGGTTAGGGTTAATGCCCCACCCCTCCCGCAGCTGAGAATATCAGCCCGCAGCTGCTCCGGGACTGTCGCATCCATTATGTGACAGTCCCAGAATGTCCCCGGTTTTTCCAGATTGCCGTGATGCGGTGGCAATCCAGGTAATAAGGAGTTAAATGGCAGCGGATCGCTGCCATTTAAGTCTAGGCTTTATCATGGCAGCGTCTATGAGACCGCTTCCATGATTAACCCGTAAGTACATTGAATAAAGCACACACCGAAAAATCCTTTATTTTAAATAAAACACAAAAAAGGCCCCTCTTTCACCCCTTTATTAACACCTCCCAACACACAGCTCCGGCGTAATCCACTGATGTCCCATGACGCTTGCATCCAATCACGACTGACACACTGTACAGAATGCAGCCTCCTAACGAGTCTGTAGAGAGGTAACCACAGGTCATTTCTCACGGTCGGTAATGTGAACACACTACCGCCGGGAGAAATGCAGCGTGTGCTCACAGGGACTCTATCTATTGATTATCTATCCATCTATCTATCCTTCTATCTATCCTTCTATCTATCCTTCTATCTATCCTTCTATCTATCCTTCTATCTATCCTTCTATCTATCCTTCTATCTATCTATCTATCTATCTATCTATCTATCTCTATCTATCCATCCATTATCTATCTATCTTATCTATTTATTTCTCTATCTATCTATATCAGAAGGAAATGACCCTTGTTTTTCCCCCTTCAATGTGCTTTATTGCATTGAATGCATTAAAACAAATGTACCAACCCGTGAAAAAACCACACCAAAACGCAATAAAACGCATGCAGATTTTGGTGTGGTTTTTTGCGTTTTTTTTTTCTGCTTGTGCGGTAATCTTTCAGTGCCTGTGGAATTTTCCTAAGAAAATTCCTTTTTCCAGTGCGTGCAGGGCCTTAAAAATATGTGAGATGCTGGGATGTGCGAGTGATAAATTGTTATTGTGACCAGCACTATGATATGTGTGATATCGAAGTCAGTGCTATAGTATGTATACATTAAAATATTTAAGATTAAAATCAATTTTAGTTTTTATTTTGTCATGAAAAAATTAAAAAAATTGTTTAAAAGAACAGAGAGTCCTCAGTGGTTGATACCTTTTAATGGCTAACTGAAAAGATGGTAATAATTGCAAGCTCCTCGAAAGCTTCCAATTATTACCATCTTTTCAGTTAGCCATTAAAAGGTATCAACCACTGAGGACTCTCTGTTCTTTTAAACAATTTTTTTCTCTACTGGCTAACACGGTACAAAGATATATTTTACTTGTATGAAAAAATTAGGAATGTTAAAAGTATTTGTTCCGTGAAGGGGTCAAGAACCGTGCGAGTAGTGAGATTAGAGAAGTTCACGGTCATTCAGCATGATTAGAGTTCAGCGTCAACACATAGCGTGGGAAAAAAAGGGAAAAAATTCCCACCAATACATTGCTATGTGGCCAGGTATTCTATTGATTACTAGGGTGCAGAGGTCATTTATATTTAGTTGTTTAAAAATATTATTAGTAATATTGAATTAATGTCTATTTTAATTTTTATTTGATATTTTTTTTTATGACCTTTATGTTTTATAGTCATTAACATGTCCATCTCAGTTTCCTCACTTGTGTATCTACCCAAATATTTCTTTACCTGAATCTTTTTCAATGACTAAATGCACCAAACACCACATTCTTCAACAAAATTATAACACTACACAAGTTCTTTTCTGAGTAACTGATTTTTAATATATAATTTTTCTAATTTTTTTTTTCTTTTTGAGACCTTATATATCATGTTTTATATACTTCAATATTTAGACATTTTTTATTGATATTCATTCAAAGGGGTACTTTGCACGCTGCAACATCGCAAACCGATGGTAGCGATGCCGAGCGCGATAGTCCCCGCCCCCCGTCGCAGCTGCGATATCTTGTGATCGCTGCCGTAGCGAACATTATCGCTACAGCAGCTTCACATGCACTCACCTGCTCTGCGATGTCGCTCTGGCCGGCGACCCGCCTTCTTCCTAAGGGGGCAGGTCGTGCGGCGTCACAGCAACGTCACACGACAGGCGGTCAATAGAAGCGGAGGGGCGTAGATGAGCGGGACGTAAACATCCCACCCACCTCCGTCCTTCCGCATAGCCGGCGTGAGCCGCGGTGACGCAGGTACGCTGATGTTCCTCGCTCCTGCGGCTTCATACACAGCGATGTGTGCTGCCGCAGGGGAATGAGGAACAACATCGTAACGTCGCTGCAGCGCAATTATGAAAATGTCGGACACTACACCGATATGATTACGACGCTTTTGCGCTCGTTAATCGTATCATAAACGATTTACACACTACGATATTGACAGCGACGCCGGATGTGCGTCACTTTCGATTTGACCCCACCGACATCGCAGCTGCGATGTCGTAGTGTGCAAAGTACCCCTAAGATACTATACACATTATAATCCATTTATCTAGTCACTTTCATTATATTTTTCACTATCGTTTGTTTCTGAACTCGGACATTCCATGTGACTGTATAGCACGTCTTGTTTTGGCGCATTGTTTTGATTTGTATACCTATATAGCGGACTTTACTGCATATTGCATACTATGATGTATCCTGAGGAAGAGGCAGAATTGCCTTGAAACGTGTAAAAATAAACAATTTGACTTTCAAGGGAACCTGTCACTAGGATTTTCCCTTAAAAGCTGCGGTCACCACCAGTAAGCTCTTATACACAGCATTATAGAATACTATACATAAGTACCCAGGCTAATCTGTATAGCACAAAAAGACCTTTATTATACTCACCTGGGGCGGGGTCGGGTCCAATAAGCGTTGCTAGTTTTGGGTCCGGCACCTCTTCTTTTCCGTCTATCGCTGTCCTCCTTCCCAACTGTGTGGATGACGTATCCTACATCATACGCACAGAGGTCTCCATTGCGCTCCTGCGCAAACGCACTTTGATCTACCCTACTGAGGACAGATCAAAGTATTGTAGTGTAGTGTACTTTTTCTAGCACGTTTGTTTACAGTACTGTCCTCTGCCCTCAGCAGGGCAGGTCAGAGTGTGCATGCGCAGTACCGCAATTTCAGACTCTGTGTGGATGATGTAGGATGTGTTATCCACACGGAACTATGAAAGAGACAGTGATCACAAGAAGATGGAAGTTGCTGGACCCGAGACCAGCAACGCCCATCAGACCCCCCCCCAGGTGAGTATAATAAAGCCCTTTTTTACTTTATACAGAGATATTCCAGACTGCTGTATAGAAGGACTTACTGATGTTGGTTGCAGGTTATAGGGAAAAAACCTTGTGACAGGTTCTCTTCAGTTGGAGTCCTGGACTCTGTTTCTTCACGGCAGCGCAGAGGAATCACATATTCTCTCTTTTTATCTTCTACTTGGTGTTGGACGTCCGTGGATCTGCAGCAGCCTGTTTCATTAAAGTCAGTGGTTGTCACCCATAACTCCCTCAGGTTAGGAGGCACCCCGTTTTTTCTCACCCTGTGTTTCCAGTTAAAACCCTCTCTTTTTCTGCCTTTAGTTATTCTCTCATTTTTCGTTTTTCGTTTTTTTTTTAGTCTCAGGCATACTCACAAATTCTCTTTGAGGCAAGTCTATAAGCCGCTGTAAATTCGAGTGGCATTCTGGTACATAAAAAGCAATTAAACTAACTTTTCGCTGTATGACATCTAATATTTTATATGATTGGTTTCATCTGTTTGGCTGAAAGAAATTGTTTAAATTTAGATTAAGCAGTAAAAATGGAAGGCACAAGCAAAAAATGTTACATTTTTAATCACAGGAAAAAAAATGATTCAATTAGGAACCAATCTCCTTCCACCATTGTTTGTAATAAATTAATCGGGGGATTTTATTGTTTCGGCAATTGCAGTTCAGTGTGAAGCATCAGACTTATAGAAACTTTCCTCGGGTTTGTTTTAATCCTGTTTTAGAAAAGTAGCATAATATTGTCCACTTGTAATGAATGTTCCTTTAAAACAAAAAAAAAATAAAAGAAAAAAACAAATCCTTTATGTAACAAAGAAAGTAAAATCCTGTTGTCAGCACTAAAATTGTAATTCTTTTCCCTCTGCTGCTGTCATACCTTCTCTGCTTAATTAGACATTAATTACATTTCATTGTATGATTTGCATACATATTTAAATGAACATGTTAACAATAGATGTTTTTTAAAATATTGTTCTTTGATTAACCCTCTCGTTGCCTTGCTTGTTGTGTTAAGGCCACTTTACACGAAACGACATCGCTAATGAGATGTCGTTGGGGTCATGGAATTCGTGACGCACATCCGGCCTCGTTAGCGACGTCGTTGCGTGTGAAACGCACGAACGACCATTAACGATCAAAAATACTCACCTTATCGTTGATCGTTGATGTGTCAATCCATTCCCGATTATCGTTGCTGTTACAGGAAGCTGGTTGTTCGTCGTTCCTGCGGCAGCACACATCGCTATGTGTGACACCGCAGGAACGAGGAACATCTCCTTACCTCCAGCCGCCCGCAATGAGGAAGGAAGGAAGAGGGTGGGATGTTCGTCCCGCTCATCTCCGCCCCTCCGCTTATATTGGGTGGCCGTTTAGTGACGCCGCTGTGACGCCGCACGAACCGCCCCCTTTGAAAGGAAGCGGTTTACCGGCCACAGCGACGTCGTTAGGCAGGTAAGTATGTGCGACAGGTGTTAGCGATGTTGTGCGCCACGGGCAGCGATTTGCCCGTGACGCATAACTGACTGGTGCAGGAACACTCGCTAGCGATATCGATAGCTATATCGCTGTGTGTAAAGTGCCCTTTCATCTCTTGTAATTTGAACATTGTTCTGTTGCCAGTGGATTGGTAATTAAAGTCATCAAACAGATATACAACCGGTAACTAAAGGGTCAATAGAGAAATTAAGATTGAATTGAAATAGCTTTAGTATTAACCATGTGTTAACCTTCATATTAGATGGCTACCATGCACAGTATATGATGAAACTGGAAGACTGACAAAGTAAAATTGGCCTAGAATAGGGGTGATTTTCTCAGAGGAGCAATTTTGACAGATTTCACTGTGTAATCACATTTTTCTCTTGATTTTATTCTCTTTCCGATTCTTAGAGAACTTTCATTATTTCATTTCTTTTTTTTTTTTATGCTCCAGGTGTAGTGTATATAAATTAAAGTTTGCTAAAAAGAAAGGGCTTATAAACTATGGACAGGCTTATATTGACTTTTTTTATTGTTCTTTACATTTTTAAAAAGCTAAATATTCTTTGTTAAAAATTTCCTATAATTTTGTTGGTGTAGAGAATGTGCAGCTCCTGTACATAGCCAGCTATGCTGCTGTTTCTGATATGGATCAGAAACCACTAGGCTCTTTTTGGCTTGGCATAGATGTCATCTGTCCTAGCTGTTTTACTTCCATCTCTAACAGTAGGATAGTGGTAAAGTTAACTGCAGGGAGGGGGAGAGCGTTGTATATAGTCTGAAGAGAGGGAGGAAAGTAATAAAGCCATCCATACACATTAGATTAATGTTGTTCAACAATATAATATGTACAGGAGACAACAGCCAGGGCTGAACTTTGTTTTCCTGGAGATTTAGATCGGTGGCTGGCCCATAGACAACAAAGGACCACTCAGCCAAGAGATTGCTCCTGTGTATAGAAAAGACAGCTGAGATGATGGTCGGCTGAACAATCGGCCAAAGCATTGTTTGTGCGGCAGCCATATAATTTGTATGTGGGGCTTAAAAGGGTTGTCCAGGCTTGAGGCAAAATTCTGCAGTCACTCTTTGAATGCAGACTTGTGAATCCTCGCAGTGTGCACACTGTCAGCATTCTTTGGTGCCAGCACTGAGCGTGAGAGATCATGTAATTGCAAGTATGCTATATACGTACTGTACTTCTATTCACATATCGAGTAGACGTGTCCTGCTACAATCAAGTCACTTGTATTGAGCAGAGTCGCGTATGTCTTGTTGGCATGTGACTGCATGTATGCAAATTGCTTGTTTGCTCCCAGCATCGTCAACACAGAATCCTGACTGCACGCACACTGTGTACTGTGAGCATACACAAGGGTGCAGTCACACAAAGTAACTGCAGACTTGCGCCCAAAGCCTCCACAACCTCTTTAACAGGAGAGATGACACAAGCTATGCTGTATTAGAGTATAGATAGACAGTAGAGCACATTCATTATTGTCAGCTCTTCTGGGGAAGCGTAAGGCTGTGTATACACAGTGTGTTTTTTATGCATTTTTTTATTGCAGATTTGTAAAAAAAAACTGTCAGCAAAGTGAATGAGAATCTTGAAGTGTAGTGCACACATTTAGTATTTTCTTCTTTCAGATTTAGTGCAGAAAATAATCTGTAGCATGTCAATTCTTTCAGTATTTTTTCACCCATTGACTTCAGTTGGAAAAACATGGCAAAAACTTGCGTTATCACTCTGCATCTTTCCTGCCGAGAGATGCAGAAATTGTTTAGAAATTTCCTCAACCAAAAACTCCACTTGTGCACAGACCCTAAGAGATCACTCAAGTTTTTTTATCAGTGTGAGAGAGGACAAGAGAGCGAGGGGAATATCACACACTCAGTAACCGCTGTGAGGTAGCACGGTCGGCTGCGCAGCAGAAGACACGGGATCCAGGCATTAAGGTTCACAGCACACGGTTTTAATGTCCAAACAAAAGTCCATAACACAATACATGTCCTCTCCAGCAGAAAACTCAGGGAGTTCTGTTCACTCCCTCACACCCGGCACACCTGCCCTCGTTCCTGATTCTATTTAACCCTTCCTTCAGTCTGTAGGGAAACAGCATTAACCCTATAGTGGATTCACTTTCTATCATGGAGTGAGCACAACCTGGGCGAGACATACCGGCCGTCATAGATAACCCCGGTCACAGTCTCACACCGCCTAGAAAAGAGATTGTGCTGAAAGAAAGATGCATAAGAGCTAGTGAAGGTGGCAGCATCCTGGACAGACAGACCTCAAATCCAGCATGTATTACTGACCTGGCAGCAAAACACCAACATGAGGAAATTGTGAACCTAGGAGCGGCTGCAGACTGCTATAAGGGAAACTAAAACTGAATAAAGGAGCAAAGATAGTGGCCTGAAATGTAGGATAATTTCCTTAAATAACTAGCAGGAATGATACATACATCAGTCACATTGTTTCTGACTTGAAATGATCAAATATTTGTATTCTTTTACGACTTTCATATTTTAGAACCTAAGTGCCAAAATCTATCCATAGTTAGTAGGATAGGATAAAATTGTAGGGTTTTTTTTTTAACGACCCAACAAAAATGAGGTCACCTTGCCACTGGCTCTTGGGCTCACATAAAAGTTTTGTGTGCTAAGTATCTCAATTTTTACATGTTTTTTCATAGCATATTCATGGTTCCACATATCTTAGCACTGCAGAGTGCATGTTTCCTCTTTGTTACTATGGTTCATATTCAGTTTACACCTGTTCACATTAGAAAGATAGGCTGTGCCATCAGTCTTTTTCTTAAAACCTATCCATACTCTCCTCTAATATATACAGTACATTACTGTATAGGTTACACTGGAATCTCATCTTTCGTCACTTGCAGGATAGCCTCTGCTCACGTCTTTCTGGCCATCTCCTCTGCATTCTCTTCACCTCCCTCTTCTCAAAAAAAACAATCTCTCCAAAAAAGCCATCTTCAGTTTTCTTATATGACCGTAAACAAATGGCTTTTATTTGGGAGCCAAAGGTGGTCTCAAATCTTGGCATAAGACAGTCAGTAAGCCACACAATGGGTGGACTGTCCTGCATCAGCTCACGTACAATGGATCCAAGGGAATAAGGCTAAGATCTATGCTATAAAATATGATTTAATAAATGTATACCGGTCTGATGTAATGTTGATAACTATTTTCTTTCAGTAATTACTGGACAGAAACGCAATGGAGTTATTTCTGCAAGGACTCGCATAGAACTGTTAGCAGAGACATTCAGGAAGAAGCAGCCATTCACCCATTTCTTGTCCTTTCCTCTCAACCATCCAGAGATTCAGGATAGGTTCTTGCAGTTTAAAGAGGAGGTATTGGCCAAATGCTCCAAGGTAGGAAGTCAAATCATCTTTATTATTGCTTGACATCTTAAAGTTGATCTGTCACGAGTTTTCATAACAAACATATGCTAATAAATTGATGTCTTAGACCTGATAAGGCCAGTGTACTTAGGTTGAATTTCCAAAATGCCATGTCAGAATGGCTATACAGTGGAACCTTGGATTACGAGCATAATTGGTTCCTGGAGTGAGCTCTTAAACCAAGTTACTTTTATATCAAAGTGAATTTTCCCATAGGAAATAATTAAAACACATACAATTCGTTCTACAACCCAACAATATGTACTGTATTTATACAAACTTATTACAGTAATACAAACTAATGTACTGTATTCATATAAAATTATCACAGTACACTAATCCAAAATACTGTACAGTAAAAAACATATAAAGCAAATTATACTGCACGTTAGCTTAAAATAGAATAGTTGGTGTGTGAGAGGTAAAGTATAAGCAATGTGCTGTACTGTTAGCAGAAAGTACAATACTGTATCCACAAATTCAAATTGATAGACATGCTGTGTAGTATATACTGTACTGTACAATGTTATACTGTATACAGTACATATGTACAGAAATTTACCTCGAGAGCGGGTCAGAGCATGGTGAAAGGACAGAATCTGAAGTGTGTACGGTGAGTATTTGCTCTTCTTGCAAATCATTGCTCTCAAACCAAGTTACACATTTGTAAAAAGCTTTGCTTGTCTTGCAAAACGCTGTCAAACCAAGTTACTCTTAAACCAAAGTTCCACTGTATAAAACTTATTTAAGGGGTTGTCTCAGAGTTTTAAATAGGTAAAATTGCAAAGTGCTTGAGAAAAAAAGAAACTCTACAATGTACCTCAGGTAAAAAACCCTCCCCATTCTCAAAGACGTAGGAATTTTTAATGTTATAATTTACTCCTCATTACCTAGGTTAGTGGTTACTGAGCAGTCTGGTATCCCAGCAGTTGCAGTCTTGGATCTGGCCTGTTCAGGGTCCTGCACTACTCTGACACTGCAGAGGCTTAACCATGCCGCCGGTTCACACTGTAAGTTGTCAGTCATCGGGAGAAAATTACCATCCCCACCCCAGAAAGCAGGAAACTGGGAGGCTGCGGAACATTATGCTCCTGTAAAATGAAGATGGATACAAACCCTTTAAGTTTAACCTTAATCGCCGCCCACTAATCCTGATTTTCAGTGTCCCTCCTCCCTGCTGCTGAGATCTCACACTTCTCAGTATAAGATGCGGCTGTCAGGCTGGATGGATGGAGACTATATACACTTGGACTCATGTGCTCTCACTGCGCTGTGAGTGCATTGTGAAAACAACACAATACAAATGTTTGTTGTTTTGTCACTTTATAGCTGGATTCATAAAATGTTCATCTTAAAGGCGGTCAGGTGATTTTGTAGTACAGTATTAATGTTATCTTTAAATAGGGGTTAAGGACACCTTTCAGGATCAGTAAGTTTTATGGCTCTACCTGTTCTGTTCTGTAAACGCTGTAGAATTCATTGTGACCTAGTAGTTAGTCAAGTGTGTATATAAATATATTTACATATGCACTTCCCCACCTCTCAGTGCATTCACTATCACTGCTGAGAGGTGGGGGCAGCAGTGCAAATTCATTTCAGATTTATTATCCCTGATACCAGCACTGAGAGGTGGGAGGGGGAGCAGGGTACATGCAGTGTGTATTTACATATGCTTGACTAGCTACTACTTCACACTGAATACTATGGAGCTTACAACAAGATAACAGGAAGAGCTAGAGCTATAAAACTTATTGATTTTGAAAGGTCTCCTTAAGCCCTATTTAAAGTTAGCACCAGTATTGTACTGCAAAATCACCTGACAAATTTCCTTCAATATCAGGATTATACAACCATTCTGACATGGATTTTCACAGTAAGTATTCCAGTCTTGTGAGTTCTTAGCAATCTGTTTAATAATGTTTCCAGTTTGTAGTCTAAAATCTGGTAACAGATCATCTTTAAACTCCATATGATCCTGTTAGTATGTAGTTTTCTGTGTCTTTTAATTAGTATCTATCACTAGTATGTGTATGCCTCTTTTATTTAAGGAAAGAGTAGGGTCATTCCACATCAAGTGGACCAGTTTTAAAAATCGTCCCCACTCGACCTCCGATTTTGTTGAAAATTTATAAGGATGTACATGTATGTTTGAAAAGAGGATCTGTAAATTTTTAGGGCCAGATCTCAAATACATTGGGCACTGTTGACCTTTCACTGGAGGTTCCACCAAGCCTGCGGCTTCAGCTGAGAGGATTTTTCAAACTTTGGCACATAGCCATTAGAGTTCTATACTGGCTATGATGCTGAAATTTGGCATACTAGCTCAACTTTTGCTGCTAAACACGATAAAATTATTTCCGGCTATGACAAAACAATATTTCGGCCGCAATTTTGTGTCAAAGTAGCTTGTAATACGCCTCGCATAAAATTTATGCCTAACTTTGCCCATATATAACTCAAGACCAAAAACCAATAGTAACTGGTGCTTTGCCCTGTACAACAAACATCTACATGACTTTGCATTGCTGCAATATCACGGTCAAAGCATATGTATTTGTGGAAATATTCACACCCACATATGATGACAAACTTAAAAAAAACGAATTTGACCTATTTTTAGGTTACATTTCTCAAAAAGGGTACCCCTAAAATATATTAATTCTGATATCATTAGAAAGAGCACATTTTTCTCTACAAGGATCATTAGTTTTTTTTTGGAGTCTCTCAGTTTAAGAAAAGAAAAATGCCACTGCACGACTCAAACCCTTGCGTTGGTCCATGGTGGTTATACCACAACCAATTCCCTAAGAATTGGTCTTATAATCCTATTAAGAATTGTAATAATGCTGTCTTTCGAGAATTGGCAGCCCCATCGCCTAGGAGCCATGGCTGATAGCCATGCAAGGCAAGCCGCGGGCGGTCTCTTTATCGCAGGTTCCGAAGCCTGAGGATGGGTGTCTTTGCCTAGGATCCCAAGCCTAATATTGGGTATCTTTTGTTGGTTCCCAAGCCATAATGTTCAGTCTGGAATTGTTGCTGAATTTGCAACATAATCGGTTCAGAGAAGCTGTATTGTCGGCCCATTGCTGTTGCAGCTGGTGCTGGAATTATTGCAATGATTGACTGCTCGGGAATCCAGCATGTATCATTTCTCACAGGCCAGTGAAGGAAGCTAGCTGGTCCATGAGGATGCATAAAATTTATTAATGCATCATGGTCGTTGACTGAAATTTCAGAAATATTTCCAATCCACCAGTTCCTATTGTAAATGCAGGCAATGTATTGCCCTGGCTGGAGGTTTGCAATTGGCACAAAAGGCATTTCTGATCTGACAGATCTATCTACATGGGCAATGAAAGATGATGGGTCATTTGACACCCTTGAAATGCGAAACTTTTTGTCATCAATTGGCACAAACTGGTGATTTTCTCTTGTTCCAGCAATTGTATGTCCATCTTTGAACCTTTTCTTCTTGAACTACCCCTATGTCGTCAATTTTTTCTTTTGGAACAAAAAAAAACATGATTCCATGCAGTTGCTCGTTGCAAAAGTTGATTAAATCCACCGGGGTCAGTATTTGGTTTTCAGTTGGGCGTTGAAGACTGGCACGAGCTGCCAACCTCTTTGCTGTCTTTCCAATTCCATCACAGGGCGACTTTCCATGACTGGTACCAAAAAAATTCCATTCAGCGCTGATATTGAAATCAGCATTGTGGTGGCACAAGTTGAGAAAATTTTTGAAATTTTTGTACTGGGCTGCAGATCCATCACTGAAGTAGTGGATATGACGAATCCCATAGATGAGTCTTGAGATACTCCACAATTACTGTTAAGAAAGTGTGGACTGCAACTGTGTCATGTCGTGAGCAATCACTGATTAGTTATTATTAGTTATTATTATTAGTCAATAACTTTTCATAAATAAAAAGGTGTATAGGTTTTTGATTATAATAGACATTGCTAGCAACAATACAACTCTGTAACATGTGAGAAGAATCTGAAAATCAAACACAAAATCAATGCATTACGCGCATAAATAACACCATGTTCAGTGGCATTTTTCTTTTCTTAAACTGAGAGACTCCAAAAAAAAAATCCAATGATCCTTGTAAAGAAAAATGTGCTCTTTCTAATGATATCAGAATTAATATATTTTAGGGGTACCCTTTTTGAGAAATTTGACCTAAAAATAGGTCAAATTCGGGTTTTTTAAGTTTGTCATCATATGTGGGTGTGAATATTTCCACAAATACATATGCTTTGACTGTGATATTGCAGCAATGCAAAGTCATGTAGATGTTTTGTGTACAGGGCAAAGCACCAGTTCCTATTGGTTTTTGGTCTTGAGCTATATATGGGCAAAGTTAGGCATACATTTTATGCGAGGCATTTTACAAGCTACTTTGACACAAAATTGCGGCCGAAATATTGTTTTGTCATAGCCGGTAATAATTTTATCGTGTTTAGCAGCAAAAGTTGAGCTAGTATGCCAAATTTCAGCATCATAGCCAGTATAGAACTCTAATGGCTATGTGCCAAAGTTTGCAAAATCCTCTTAGCTGAAGCCGCAGGCTTGGTGGAACCTCCAGTGAAAGGTCAACAGTGCCAAAAGAATTTGAGATCTGGCCCTAAAAATTTACAGAACCTCGTTTCAAACATACATGTACATCCTTATAAATTTTCAGCAAAATCGGAGAAGGTCGAGTGGGGACCACTGGTCCACTTGACATGGAATGACCCAATAGCCAGCCATATACTAAAACTTTACTAAATAACCATACTTAAAAATATTAAAAATAATAAATCTTTTCCTAAACTGACTCAAAAAGACCGAGCTTTTAGTAAAAGTAAAATTTTTGGGTTACGCTAACTCAGACTGCACTTGTTTAGTCAGAACAGCAAGATCTCACGATCACCGGTGAGATCTCTGACTGATTACAGATCCGGTTATTGAGCATTGTGAGTATGTTTCTGCTGGCTAGTGATGAGTGCTCTTTTAGGTGGCTATACACGCTAGGCTGAATCCACAATAATCTGCTAATTGTGCCAAGACATCTGTACTAGTTGTTACTGGTCGTTAGTTTGGCAAATGTTGGGGGGAAGGTGAAATAGAGTAGGAAATGGAATTTTAATATGTCTGACCCTTTGATCTCATGAGACGTAAGCCACTCAGAGGGGGATTACTTGAAACTCTTGACTGAGAACAAGTGACTGAAGTAAGCATGCATGCAACAGAGGCAGACATCTGATGCTCAGCGGGTCTTGTTTAATTATTCGATGACCACTTACTCAAAGAGATTGTACCAATTCTTTGTTATCCCCTATGGATAGGATAGTGGATAACTTATTGATCACTATGACCTCCATGATCCTGAGAATGTATGTTTCGTGAGCCCCTTCTAAATGGAGCAGAGGTAGAGCATCTGTGCCACAGCTCCATATATTGGGACTACCTGAGATGGTCATGTGCTAGTAGTCCAATGTTGAGCCAGTCACTTCATTCAGATAAGGCTCTGCAAATCCCCATTCTCAAGATCAGTGGGGGTCTAGGGTTCAACAATAGAGCTGATCGAATTCCCCATAAACCGGGACCGGCGGATCACTGCCAGATTTTAGAAAGAGACCGATCCACTCCGGAATCCGATGCCCATATAAGTCAATGGGGACCATACTCCGGAGATTAAAAACGTTTGTGGAGGGGATAGGGGGGTAGGAGCGAGCCCGGCATACTCACTGAGGCTGTGTCATGGCGCACACTCCTTCCGGGTCACGCTTTTACCTTCCGGAGCAGACAATTCAATGTTCACTACTTTGCCCGCCCACCGGCACGTGTAATTGGTTGCAGTTAGACGCGCCCTCACCCTGAGTGTCAGCGTGTCAGCTGAATGCAACCAATCACAGGCGCAAGGACAGCCGGTGGGTGGGGAAAGCAGTGTATCCCTCGCAAGTGTGACCCTGGCTTTTTTTATTGAAATAAATAATTAAAAAAAAAAACTGTGCGGTTCCCCCCAATTTTCATCCCCAGCCATAACGCCGGCTGGGGTCTGGTATTCTCGGTGATGCGCTGTCAGTCTCGTGCGGGCCTGCCATGCATGACATCACCCGGCACAGTCTGCCGTTCTCTGAACATGAGCGTGTATGTACTGTGAGGTAGCAGTGTTCCTTGGGCAAAAACGTGAGGCAGCAGCGTGTTCACACCAACAGTCTATTTATTGTTGCAGCATAAATAGATCCAATTTCCCACAGTCAGTCTCTTCCGGATCACAGCCGGTGCATATAGACAAATCCTTTGTATCAAAACGTCTTGTTACCTTAGGACCTCGTTAACCGCAGGGATTTGTTTAGGGTTCTCCTAGGCTAACACTCTTGGCCTGTGTTCACTCCACACAGAGCCAGCTCAGCTCACACAGCATGTGTTAGCTTCATCAATCCTGGCTCTCAACTGAGACACACCCTGATGTGCTATGCAACATTTAAACTAAAATCATGGACATGAGGATTGCTACAAAACCTGGACTGAGAGGAAGGATCTGTCTCCCTGTTACCCTTTGTGCTATACTTCCCGTAATAGCTATAGCAAACTCAGAGGGTTTCCAGACACATTCTGGGGGACACATAGCGGTCTTCAAATATTACCCCTGTTACTGCCTCACATATCCCCCCCCTCAGTTCAAACGGGCGGGGTTGAACATACGCCAACATACAGGGGGCCCTGGATAGGGCATCCGCATTGCCCTGCAACCTACCAGCCCGATGTTCCACAGAAAATACGTGATACGATCCTGCATACCCATAACGTATTCCACCGTGCTTTTGTGAGGGGTGGGCTCCTGTTTCCAAGTTTCCTTAACAATATCCATCAGTCCCCGTGGATGTCTGCCATACAGTAACTCAAATGGCGAGAACCCGGTAGAAGATTGTGGGACCTCGCGGATAGCGAACATTAAATAGGGCAATAACATGTCCCAATCTTTCCCCTCTTTGGAGACCACCTTTTTCAACATAGCCTTCAGAGTTTTATTAAAACGTTCCACTAGACCATCGGTCTGGGGATGGTACACTGACGTGCGTAGCTGCTTGATCTGGAGGAGTTTGCACAGTTCCTTAGTAATTTTAGACATAAAGGGAGTGCCCTGATCGGTCAGGATTTCTTTGGGTAACCCCACGCGACAGAACATAGCAAACAACTCCCGAGCAATAAGCTTCGCCGAGGTGTGACGCAGTGGAACGGCCTCCGGATAATGCGTCGCGTAATCCATCACTACCAGGATGTGCTGGTGACCACGGGCTGATTTTACAATGGGTCCGATCAGATCCATAGCAATCCGCTCAAAAGGCACCTCTATAATGGGTAAAGGTATCGGAGGACTACAGAAACGGTGCGTGGGTGCGGTCAACTGACAAACAGGGCAGGACTCACTGAACCTCTTAATTTCTGCGCCGACCCCTGGCCAGTAAAATCACTGAAACATGCGTTCCCGTGTTTTCTCTTCACCTAGGTGCCCACTCATTAGGTGGTTATGAGCTAATTCCAAGGCCTGACGGCGGTACGGCTGAGGGACCACCAACTGTTCTACTATTTCCCCCCAGATTGTATCAACCCGATAGAGCAATTCTTGCTTTAGAGCCATGTAAGGAATTTCCAGCTTGGCACCAGGCTGCTGGGGTACCCCATCAATTACCTGTACATTTCCACGTCCAGGAGCCAATGTGGGATCCCGGAGCTGTGCTGTTCCAAAATTATCTGTAGACACGTTCAACTCCGGGATTGCCTCGGGTGGCTCAACCTCTCCTGCCAGGTTCCCCCTAGAGGTAATGGCAGGGTTACACTCTGTCCCTATACTGGTGACCCCTACGGCAGGCATCCCTGAGTCGGGATCGTCCGGCTCAGGGCCTGGTTCAATCATACACCTTGGAGGGCTAGGCACAAACAGTATGGGCATACATTGATTCCCGGCGAGCATACCGGCAGTCCATAGGTTCTGATGTGAGTGGGCACTGTGCCATCACATGCTCGAGCTGATGGCACCGCCAGCACATAACAGCAGAGGTGTCCCTGTTTTGGGTGTCCGACTTTGGGGAACCGGGACTCCGGCTGACCTTAGTCTGGGGTTTACTCTCTGCCAGGACTGAAGACGGGGCAGCACCCGAGGAGGGACGAGAGTCTTTCACCAACTGTGAAGGGGGCGTATCCCTACGGAGTGCCCGCCGTGAAGCAGAGTCCCGGACCAACTCCTGGGTAGCTGTGTAGCGTTCCACCAAATTCACTAGTTGGTCTAGGGTACCGGGATCCCCCTGGCCCACCCACCGTTGAATGGGGGCTGGCAAAGTTCGCACAAACCGTTCAATCACCACCCTCTCAATCATCTGTCCGGGGTTCAAGGTCTCCGGCTGGAGCCATTTTTTCACAAGGTCCAGTAAGACATGGGCCTGTGAACGTGCAGGTTTTCCCTCCACAAAGGACCACTGATTCACTCGCTGGGCCCGGAGATAAGTGTTAACCCCCATTCGTGCAAGGATCTCACCTTTCAGTGTGCCATAGTCCTTGGCATCCTCCGTGCTGAGATCCAGGTAGGCTTTTTGGGGTTCACCTACCAAGAACGGGGCCACAACATCAGTCCAACGGTCGATAGACAATTTCTCTCGCTCAGCGGTCCTCTCAAACACAGAGAGAAAGTCTTCTGGGTCGTCCTCTGCTCTCATCTTCGTAAGTGCCGCCCTTACTCTGTCCTGGGCCGCAGGAAGGACTGCATGACCTTGAGTTACCGCTGGGAGCGCTTCTCGCAGAGCCGCAAGCTGCTGAGTCAACAAGCTGTTTGTCTCCTGTTGCTGAACTAACGCCCGCTGGAGCTGAGCATTGGTTTGTTGCTGCTGAGCATTAGCCTGTTGCTGGTGAGTATTAGCCTGTTGCTGTTGTGCACTGGTTTGTGCAAAAGCCTGCTGTAGATGAGCTCTAGACTGGGCCAGCTGCTTTACAAGATCCTCCATGGTGGCTGCTGAGTTAAACTGTAACTTTGCAGGCTTGATCATAAACATGTGGAAACTGGGTTGTTGCCCCTAGCAACCAGGCTGCAACGCCTGTAAGCTTCGTGGACCCGCCGATCCAACGCAAACAGTCAGTAAAAAATTTTTTTTTTTTTTCCGGGGAAGTACCTCTTAGGCCATTACCCTTAGCAACCAGGCTGCCTTGCCCGCATTCTCCACCATAGTGTGAGGTAGCAGCGTTGCTTGGGCAAAAACGTGAGGCAGCAGCGTGTTCACACCAACAGTCTATTTATTGTTGCAGCATAAATAGATCCAATTTCCCACAGTCAAAGTCTCTTCCGGATCACAGCCGGTGCATATAGACAAATCCTTTGTATCAAATAGTCTTGTTACCTTAGGACCCCGTTAACTGCAGGGATCTGTTTAGGGTTCTCCTAGGCTCACACTCTTGGCCTGTGTTCATTCCACACAGAGCCAGCTCAGCTCACACAGCATGTGTTAGCTTCATCAAGCCTGGCTCTCAACTGAGACACACCCTGATGTGCTATGCAACATTTAAACTAAAATCATGGACATGAGGATTGCTACAAAACCTGAGAGGAAGGATCTGTCTCCCTGTTACCTTTTGTGCTATACTCCCCGTAATAGCTATAGCAAACTCAGAGGGTTTCCAGACACATTCTGGGGGACACATAGCGGTTTTCAAATATTACCCCTGTCACTGCCTCACAGTACCTAGAAACACATGCACGCTCCTGTCAGAAGTGCGTGGCTGTGTTGAAATGTCAGACTTGCGGGAGTCCCTTGCAAGTGTGACTGCGGCTTAAGAAAAAACGCATGCAGCTTTTTTTTTTTTTTAATTTAAATAAATTTAAAAAAAAAGACGTGCGGTTCCCCCCAATTTTCATCCCCAGCAATGATAATGCCAGCTGGGGTCTGGTATATTAGATGTGACAATCCCGATATATTACCATCCCTTCCTGTTGCCCTGGTGCGGTGGCAATCTGGATAATAAGGGGTTAATAGCAGCACACAGCTTTTACTAAGCCCTAGGTTTGTGATGGCACAGACGTCTCAGATGCCTGCATCACAAACCTGTAAATAACAGTAAATAAGCACACACAGGGAAAATCCTTTATTTGTAATAAAGTATAAAACGCACCCTTCTTCACCACTTTATTAAGTCCAAACACCCTGCAGCTCTGGTGTAATCCACACGAGGTCCCATGACGACACATCCAGCTCTGCTACATCTCAGAGCGAGCAGCCATAGAGAAGACTGCCAGCTCTTATTGTCGCCTATTACTGAGCCACGAAAAGTGATGACTGTCACAGGCTGGGGGCACGTCAGCCTGGAACCAATCACAGACGAGAGAACGGCCGGTGTGCGGGGAAAACACGGAAAGCTGTGTGTGCGATGGACAGTACAGGAAGTGAATGCGCGACCTGGAAGCAGTGTGCCGCCATGACACGGAGTCTCTGTAAGTATGAAACTCTCACTTATTTCTTCTTTTCTTTATTTTTACTTTAATTGCCGAATCTAGATTGTGCACTCGGAATCCCGCGCCCGGGTACAAAACCCAAATATTGTTGAAACCGCGCGTATCTGGACTTTTACAGTCCGGATTTGCTCAGCCCTATTCAACAAGCCTGTCCCTTATCATAGTGATGGGAGATAACTTACAAACTTGGCATAGCCCCTTAAAGACACCAACTGGGGTTAGATGATATAGGAAACTACCAGGCCTGTGTACACAGATCGGTCAGATGAGAGGCGACGGAAAACTCCTTTAATGCTTTTAATGTATCAACATATGCAGTGAACCCTTGAATCCATTCCACTAGAAACTGTATTCAACCAGTGTATCCTTTTATGTCCAGATCATAGACTATAAATGTATATTACTTGTGACTATTCATATTAATGATTGTCCGTGTAGCACATAATCAGACTGGGTATGCCAGAGCGAGACCCGCTGCTTATCTGTCCTCTCTGGCTCATAGATGGAGGGTTCCTCAGTTGGGGCCTCATTCCTGGACATTTATGTGGTTTAACGGTGTGTATGATAAGAGGTTGTGAATAAGAGACAACCCCTTCCATTTTAATGAAACGTTTTTTTCAGTCATATTAGTGCCACCTTACAGTCCAAAATGTAAAATAGGCAAAATCAACATACCTGGTAACAGCCATGATCTTCCTCCAAGGTCAATGCTACCTGGTTTCACAACTGGTTGCAACAATCTGTGAGATTTCTTTGGAGATATATCGTAGAATTTACAGAAAGACCCCATTCGTGACCCTCTGATGGCTCAACCCCATTGACACTGAAGGGTTTTACACAGCGCCAATGTCAACAGCTCTGGGCCAACAGAGAGTGGGGGATGAGGCACATCTGACTTTCTATGAATACTACTCTCCAAAAGCAAGTAACAAACTGCATCCATTTTTGAGAAAATGAAAAGGGAGGACTAGAAGGAGGGCAACAGATAAACTAGACATTTGTTATGTATTGGCAGTGTATAGTCATTTAGCCCTAGAATTTGCTTTAACGGAGTCTTTCCCTACTTTAAAAGTTATTCTCATTGAGAAAGTTATTCTCAATTCTCCCCTACTGGACCAACACCACATCTCAGCACTCTGTGTGTCCCACAGTAGTATTGACTTGGGGCATCAGCATCTGGATGGGTTGTGGTGTTTGGAAATGTGGTTTCCTGTTTGGACAAAATCTGAAATCCGCAGCTGTTACATGATGCCCACTTCAGATGTAGATGCCACGAGATTGGAAGAGACCTCAGTAGTGAGCACGCAGGAGTGGCTGGTACTGGTTTAGTTGTTGAGTATAGCATTTTAAAGTACATAAATTCTCTTTTAACTCCCTAAAAATGTATTTACTTGCCGGTATAGTGATAATCTGCAGGTAAACAGCATTTAACTATATTTTGCTGTATTACTGGAGTAGCGGATAAAGGGAGGAAATAAATCCTCTCTGTAGCCACTCTAATCCAGTTATCGGGGCGGTGCAGGGTGCTGTAGTAGTTAAGCGGGCTATACACGCTGCTACATCGCTAGCAATTGCTAGCGATGTCGAGAGCGATAACACCCGCCCCTGTCATACTGCCGATATGTGGTGATCGCTGCCGTAGTGAACATTATCGCTACGGCAGCGTCACACGCACATACTTGCTCTGCGACGTCGCTCTGGCCAGCGAACCGCCTCCTTTCTAAGAGGGCGGGTCGTGCGGCGTCACAGCGACGTCACACGGCAGCCGTCCAATAGAAGCGGAGATGAGCGGGACGTAAATATCCCGCCTATCTCCTTTCTTCCACATTGCCGGTGGAGGCAGGTAAGGAGATGTTCCTCGCTCCTGCAGTGTCACACTCAGCGATGTGTGCTGCCGCAGGAACGACAAACAACATCGCTAAAAAGCAGAAAAAGATTTTTTATTTCAGGACGACCTCTCCGCGGCAAACGATTTTGCCCTGTTTTGCGATCGTTTCAGATCGCTCTAAAGTTTTACACATTGCGATATCGTTAATGACGCCGGATGTGCGTCACAAACAACGTGACCCCAACGATAATTCATTAACGATATCGTAGCATGTAAAGCCCGCTTAAGTCTACTACACAGTGAGCCCGCTGTAATCACTTATCCTGGACACTGTAGATCAGGCTATTGATCAATGAGCCAGGCTCACTATGTAGTCAGCAGTGACTAACAGCCCCCGTACCTCCCTGATTACTGAAAGCGAGCAGCTGCAGGGATGATGTAAGTTCATTTCTTCCCTGCAGCCACTCCTCAAGTAAAGCTGCTATTTAACTGTAAATTAACACTATATCTGCAGGTTTATAGCATTTTTGTAGGGGAAAGGTTCCCTTTAACCATATAAAATATTTTGAGTGACAGACTCTTTTCCATTTTGGAATTCCTGTGCTCAACCCAGGATTCTTCTGTTTTTACATTGCTGCAGAGGATGGATACCCACAGAGAGCACATAAAATTTCTCCCAAGATATGTCCTGATGATTGATCCTCTTTTTATCTTCCTATGCTATAAATGATTTCTATGTGATTAATCTAATGTGAAATGATATTACTTGTTCTTCAGATTTATTGATTTTTTTTTTAATGCAGAAAATATATCCTGTCCAGCCGGTGACCTTTCAGAGTGAGATTTATAAATGATTTGAAAAGTTAAAATGTTTCAAAGAAGTTCACTTTTCAGCTTAAGGAACGATTCATCATTTGCATTCTGATAGTAGCGCCTTCATTTAGATCAGCATTACATCTCTGACTTTCTAGTACTAGCTTGGCATCAGATACCCAGCTGTCAGCGAGCAGCCGTAATGTCACGCTAATGGAATACATGCATTATTACATCTTCTGTTCTCGGGGCTGGACAGCAATGTGTTGTACTTGATAGGAAAAATAATGCACTAGGAAGAAACCGACTCAAATGATATTTATGCAGGAAGCCATATGTCTCTGATCCCTCTTTGTGGGGGGAAATGGCAGATGGATACATGGGAGGGAGCGCGACAGAATCAATTTTGTAAAAAGCATACAGCAGAAAAAAATCATCTGCATCAATTTACATCCCCAGCATATGTCCAGACCTCATTTATCTTTTCCCAACATGTGGCACAAGATCAGGATAAAGTCTCCTTGGACCTGATTTATTTATTTTAGGCCAAGTAAATAAATAGTAGACAAGTCTTAAGATACAGCCATGGCTGCGTTGCGTGTGCACCTTGCCAGTAAGTTTTGCAATGGTTTATACTGCCAGGCTGATTTATCCTAAGACCACTGGCTATCTCTGCTGGAGACAATAGTTTAGAGGAGCTGGAATGGTTTTACCTCTGCTATAAAAAAATTCAGTGGATTTTAAAGTGTGGTTTTCACTGCTTGATAACTATCATGAACGACACCTCGGTGCTAGTCACTCTCAGCGTATTGAAGTGTCTCTATTGTACAAGCACAATATAAAGGTTTGAATGTACAGTGCCTACAAGTAGTCTTCAACCCCCTGCAGATTTAGCAGGTTTGATAAGATGCAAATAAGTTAGAGCCTGCAAACTTCAAACAAGAGCAGGATTTATTAACAGATGCATAAATCTTACAAACCAACAACTTATGTTGCTCAGTTAAATTTTAATAAATTTTCAACATAAAAGTGTGGGTCAATTATTATTCAACCCCTAGGTTTAATATTTTGTGGAATAACCCTTGTTTGCAATTACAGCTAATAATCGTCTTTTATAAGACCTGATCAGGCCGGCACAGTTCTCTGGAGTTATCTTGGCCCACTCCTCCATGCAGATCTTCTCCAAGTTATCTAGGTTCTTTGGGTGTCTCATGTGGACTTTAATCTTGAGCTCCTTCCACAAGTTTTCAATTGGGTTAAGGTCAGGAGACTGACTAGGCCACTGCAACACCTTGATTTTTTCCCTCTTGAATCAGGCCTTGGTTTTCTTGGCTGTGTGCTTTGGGTCGTTGTCTTGTTGGAAGATGAAATGACGACCCATCTTAAGATCCTTGATGGAGGAGCGGAGGTTCTTGGCCAAAATCTCCAGGTAGGCCGTGCTATCCATCTTCCCATGGATGCGGACCAGATGGCCAGGCCCCTTGGCTGAGAAACAGCCCCACAGCATGATGCTGCCACCACCATGCTTGACTGTAGGGATGGTATTCTTGGGGTCGTATGCAGTGCCATCCAGTCTCCAAACGTCACGTGTGTGGTTGGCACCAAAGATCTCGATGTTGGTCTCATCAGACCAGAGAACCTTGAACCAGTCTGTCTCAGAGTCCTCCAAGTGATCATGAGC
The DNA here is from genome assembly GCF_048569485.1 of Anomaloglossus baeobatrachus. NCBI lineage: Eukaryota > Metazoa > Chordata > Amphibia > Anura > Aromobatidae > Anomaloglossus > Anomaloglossus baeobatrachus. Next base: position 140,035,252 of record NC_134357.1, on the reverse strand, counting down.
AAACTGTAGACGAGCCTTGACATGACGCTTTGAAAGTAAAGGTACCTTACGGGCTCGTCTGGAACGGAGACCATTGCGGTGGAGTACGTTACTTATGGTATTGACTGAAACCAATGTCCCCACTGCCACGAGTTCTTCCCGGAGCTCCTTCCTTGTTGTCCTTGGGTTAGCCTTGACTCTTCGGACAAGCCTGGCCTCGGCACGGGTGGAAACTTTCAAAGGCTGTCCAGGCCGTGGAAGGCTAACAGTAGTTCCATAAGCCTTCCACTTCTGGATGATGCTCCCAACAGTGGAGACAGGTAGGCCCAACTCCTTGGAAAGGGTTTTGTACCCCTTGCCAGCCTTGTGACCCTCCACGATCTTGTCTCTGATGGCCTTGGAATGCTCCTTTGTCTTTCCCATGTTGACCAAGTATGAGTGCTGTTCACAAGTTTGGGGAGGGTCTTAATTTGTCAGAAAAGGCTGGAAAAAGAGATAATTAATCCAAACATGTGAAGCTCATTGTTCTTGGGCCTGAAATACTTCTTAATACTTTAGGGGAACCAAACAGAATTCTGGTGGTTTGAGGGGTTGAATAATAAATGACCCTCTGAATAAACTTTTCACAATTTAAAAAAAAAAAAAAAAAAAAAGAAATAACATTCTTTTTTGCTGCAGTGCATTTCATACTTCCAGGCTGATCTACTGTCCAAATGTCACAATGCCAAGTTAACTCCGAATATGTAAACCTGCTAAATCTGCAGGGGGTTGAATACTACTTGTAGGCACTGTATGTAAGACTTATCAGGGCTTTGCATAAATCACTGGTCTGCAAATTGTTCACCTGCTGCCTGGGATGGTTAAAGGGGTTGTCCAGCACAAAACATCAACCTCCTGTTATAGGGAATCTATCAGCAGGATTTCACATCCCAAACTATTTATATGAGTATGTAGCACTTTCAAAGATAAGTCCACCAATAGCTGTACATCGCCAGTCCGTTCCTCCATAACTGAGAAATCTGTTTTTGAACTGATATATGAATGAGGTTGTGTGGTGCTGGCATCCCTGCACTGCTCTGCCTCTCCCCAGCAAGGACGCCGACTCACTCACCGCCACAGCTGGACTGCACTCTGCCATGCCTCCCTGCGGTCCTTCACATGTGACTGTGCTACCTCCTGCTTCTGGGGCCTGCGCATGTTGCACAGGTCTCCCGGGAGTGTGCTTAGGGCTCACGCGCACCTTCCCTGCCCTTATGACATTCTCCCACCAGGGGAGGTAACTGAGCATCATGGTCAATTACTCAGCTAATGCCCATTTAGCTAGCTAGTTGTCAGGTTCAGTTTGTCTACTGCTTGCTACCCGTACCTGTGTCCCATACGTCTGTATTTGCTGTACCATCCGTTCCTGCCCTCATCTGCTGTTCTCTCTGTACCAGCTGTCCCGCCTGCACATGTTGGCACTAGAGATACTGCCTGTCCATACCTGAGCCCATTTCTGCCTTGGGAGTCAGGAGTCTTTGACCCTGCCCTGGGAGTGGCACCTGGAGTCTACCCTGTAGTTTCTAAGTCACGCCCTTCCCACATCAAGGTAAGCCAGGGTCGCCCTGTGGTCCAGTGGGTCCACTCCTGTTCACCGCCTCATGTCCGGTGAGTGTTACAAGCAGAAGAGGTACTTGTAGATCTGAAGGTTCTGTCACTCCAGCTCTATTTCATGTCTCATCATGCTTGACGGTAAGTCTCTATACATTGTGACTTCAGACAAAAGAGCCATCAGGGAGGGACCTGTGAGATCCCCTTCTTTTATGTTGGATTCTATACTTCTTTTACCGACCCTCTTGGAGTTTAACCCCAGAAAGCACATGAGACAATCTCTTCACTCTCTGACCAAGACCTCCTTCTATAAGCCCCCATTAGAATAGGGATGTGGTGCTAACCATTTTTTGCACTCCTGCAATCCACCAATTGCTAATAGTTTCTATTGATTGCTACATTTTTAAATTGCAAGCTATGTTTCTGTCTCAAAATGCCTGCCAGAAGCCCATCCAGTAACCCTTACTGTAAGGGACATTGAGATGCAGCTGAGAGACTGGAAAAAATATTGCAGAATTATTGCCACTGAAGATGAGGCACTTGTTTCCCAGCAGGGATCTCCAGGTGATACTATATCTGACTCCCAGAGTGACACCCATAAAGTCCTCCTGGCTATCCATCAATGTGATGTGATGCTAAAATCTAAAATTGATATCTTGTGGACGGGTGCCGGACCGCTGCAGGGGATGCTCGGATCCGGGTTCGTTACTGTGGATCGAGTGGTAGCCAGACCCGGGCTCTTGTGGCCGTCCGTCCTCATAACCGTAGGAAGGGAGTATTTACAGGGGAATAGTTTGTCAGTGATGCCACCCGTGGGTTGCGGTGAGAGTTGGTAGCACTGCCACTGCCTGGTGATGGGACGCTCGGGGCTGATGGAGCGGGGCAGCAAGATGAAATCCCCTCCATGGGTAGGGGAGGTATAGTCCCGGGGTCCAGGTGAACGGGGTTGATGGCCGCGGAGAGTGTCGTGTAGGGTTGGACTGGGGATGGATGGTGTACTCACAGTTCCAAAGAATTGCACTCAGAGTCCAGTGGTAAAAACCAAATTGCCAGTGACCGGTTGCCTCCGGCGGGTGTATTCGGGTCCCACACCCTGATGTAGCAAACAGGGGTCCCTTCCTCCTGCACTCAGTGTTTGTATCTTCAATGGGACAACTCAGCTTGAAGTCCACTCCCGGTACTTTGTATGTTGGGAGCTGTGGCTCACGAAATCTGACCCTTGGGATCTCTGTGGGTTCTGGCGGACACCCTATCCCCCCGCGTTGGGCTTCCGTTTCGCTCTCTGGGCTTACTGTGGTACAAGGCCTGAAAATTTGTCCCAGGCTGGTCAATTGACTAGGGGCTTGAAACCTTCCTCGCCCTAGGGTCCAGGCACCCCGACTGTGCACGGCCTCCGGACCGTATTCCCGCTGTCAGCACCAGCGGGCTACAACCCTGCCCCGGTCCACTTAAGTTCTCCTGCGACCGGATCTCCGTCACCTGTGGTCCTGCTTGCGGTCTGACACCTAGTCAGCACTCCAGGGGCCCCAACCTCTGACTCCGCTGTCACTCCACACTCCTCCACTGTCAGACTCCACTTTAGACTCCACTTTTGACTGTTGTGTTCCCTCCCCTGACACCTCAGGACCCCCAGGGGGGGCGCTCCCATCCGCCTGGTCCTGCCCACTGGTGTGTCTTTATTGTCATGGGGGGGTGATTAGGCTTTACTGGCTGGTGTTCTGCACCTGGGTGTGGGTTTTGTGTTGGTATGCCAAGGAGTCCTGCACCTGGACGATCTGTGCAGTCTCTGTGACAACCTGGTTTTGCCAGGACGTCACACACCCCCTTGGTAGAATACAGCCCGTCCTCGGTCTGTCCGGCCACTGACGTTTATTTTTCTGCATCTATAAAAGTAATAAAAGGTATAACATGTAAAACATTAAAACATCTCTGTGACAACTTGGTTTTCCAGGGCGTCACAGATGAGGTGAAAGACAAGATCTCTATCCTACTACACGAAGGAAAACTTCCAGCGATGCCAAGAATTGACCCAATCCAAGTAACTTCCTAAAACTTTATATTTTTTTTTTTAATATGATGGAATTAATTTAAAGGGAACCTGTCTGCAGAAATTTCGCCAAAAACCTAAAAGATTCCCCCTCTGCAGCTCCTGGGCTGCATTCTAGAAAGGTCCCTGTTATTATTGTGCCCCATGTGAGACCAAAATAAAGGCTTTATAAAGTGGTACCTTTTTGTATTCAGATAGTGTAAATGTGACACGGGGGCGGGATCTCTGGCGTCCGTTATTCTGCCCCCTGGTCCTGTATGCCGCCCCCATCGCTCCTTTCCATAGCTGATGCACCGCCCACTGCTCCAGCCATCCCCGCGCATGCCCAGTGCCAGTCTCACGGGACTGAGCCGTGTGACCGCTGGTGACGTGTGCGCAGGCAAGTGATTATGGGCGGGGCTGTGATTGTTATCAGCAAGTACCCGCCCATAATCTCGTGAGCGCGCAAACCTCACCAGCGGTCAGACACACTGTGCTCAGGGTAGTGCTAGACTGTATGGGCTGCTTCCAGGGATGACGTCCCTTTTGTCACGTGATAGGGGCGTGTTCAAAATACTATCATGTGACAAAAGGGACGTCATCCCTGGAAGCAGCCCATACAGTCTAGCACTACCCTGAGCACAGTGTGACCGCTGGTGAGGTTTGCGCGCTCACGAGATTATGGGCGGGTACTTGCTGATAACAATCAAAGCCCCGCCCATAATCACTTGTCTGTGCACACGTCACCAGCGGTCACACTGCTCAGTCCCGTGAGACTGGCACTGGGCATGCGCGGGGATGGCTGGAGCAGTGGGCGGTGCATCAGCTATGGAAAGGAGCGATGGGGGCGGCATACAGGACCAGGGGGCAGAATAACGGACGCCAGAGAGCCTGCCCCCGTGTCACATTTACACTATCTGAATACAAAAAGGTACCACTTTATAAAGCCTTTATTTTGGTCTCACATGGGGCACAATAATAACAGGGACCTTTCTAGAATGCAACCCAGGAGCCGCAGAGGGGGAATCTTTTAGGTTTTGGGTGAAATTTCTGCTGACAGGTTCCCTTTAATTACAAAAAAATGTTGCTCCTGGTATCAGCTTTGTTGGCCGACGCCCAGCCCCTTCTGGTCACGGGTATGACCTCACAGAGGTCCTGCAAGGGAAAAAGTGAATCGTTTGTATAATACTTTTGCCAATTCTAACAGGGGGTGGGGATAACGATCAATACCCACCCAGATATTATCTGATCCTCAGCTGCTGTCACTCAAGAAGCTGTTGATTTTATAAACTTTACTTTCTTTGGGTTTCAAAACCTAAACATCCACGCTGACCACTACAGCTATGTAGATATGTAGCCTCATAGTGCCTATATAGCACTGGTTTTAGGTTATATACAAAAATCCTGATGATTAGTTCCCTTTAAGTTTTAAGAAGTTCATTGGATTGGGTCAATTTTTGGCATCGCTGGAAGATTTCCTTTGTATTGGACTTGTTCACTCTGCGTGGAGTATCCGTGCAGTGCCGAATGAGGGGATCAGGTCTATCAGGTAAGCTCACTAGTATTATCTCTCTTTTGGCTCTATCCTACAACAGTACACACACAGAAAGCAAGCAAATTGGTTTCAAAGGCATACAGTGTTGGCCAAAAGTATTGGCACCCCTGCAATTCTGTCAGATAATACTCAGTTTCTTCTTGAAAATGATTGCAATCACAAATTCTTTGGTATTATTATCTTCATTTATTTTCCTTGCAATGAAAAAACAAAAAAGAGAATGAAACAAAAATCAAATCATTGATCATTTCATATAAAACTCCAAAAATGGGCCAGACAAAAGTATTGGCACCCTTAGCCTAATACTTGGTTGCACAACCTTTAGCCAAAATAACAGCGAACAACCTCTTCCGGTAACCATCAATGAGTTTCCTACAATGCTCTGCTGGAATTTTAGACCATTCTTCTTTGGCAAACTGCTCCAGGTCCCTGAGATTTGAAGGGTGCCTTCTCCAAACTGCCATTTTGAGATCTCTCCACAGGTGTTCTATGGGATTCAGGTCTGGACTCATTGCTGGCCACCTTAGTAGTCTCCAGTGCTTTCTATCAAACCATTTTCTAGTGCTTTTTGAAGTGTGTTTTGGGTCATTGTCCTGCTGGAAGACCCATGACCTCTGAGGAAGACCCAGCTTTCTCACACTGGGCCCTACATTATGCTGCAAAATGTGTTGGTAGTCTTCAGACTTCATAATGCCATGCACACGGTCAAGCAGTCCAGTGCCAGAGGCAGCAAAGCAACCCCAAAACATCAGGGAACCTCCGCCATGTTTGACTGTAGGGAGCGTGTTCTTTTCTTTGAATGCCTCTTTCTTTTTCCTGTAAACTCTATGTTAAGGGCTTTTCCCAAAAAGCTCTACTTTGGTCTCCTCTGACCAGAGAACATTCTTCCAAAACGTTTTAGGCTTTCTCAGGTAAGTTTTGGCAAACTCCAGCCTGGCTTTTTTATGTCTCGGGGTAAGAATTGGGGTCTTTCTGGGTATCCTACCATACAGTCCCTTTTCATTCAGACGCCGACGGATAGTACGGGTTGATATTGTTGTACCCTCGGACTGCAGGGCAGCTTGAACTTGTTTGGATGTTAGTCGAGGTTCTTTATCCACCATCTGCACAATCTTGCGTTGAAATCTCTCGTCAATTTTTCCTTTGCTTCCACATCTAAGGAGGTTAGCCACAGTGCCATGGGCTTTAAACGTCTTGATGACACTGCGCACCGTAGACACAGGAACTTTTTAGGTCTTTGGAGATGGACTTGTAGCCTTGAGATTGCTCATGCTTCCTCACAATTTGGAGTCTCAAGTCCTCAGACAGTTTTTTGGTGTTATTTCTTTTCTCCATGCTCAATGTGGTACACACAAGGATACAGGACAGAGGTAGAGTCACCTTTAATCCATGTCAACTGGCTGCAAGTGTGATTTAGTTATTGCCAACACTTGTTCGGTGCCACAGGTAAGTTACATTTGCTGTTAATTACACAAATTGGAGAAGCATCACATGATTTTTCAAACAGTGCCAATACTTTTGTCCACCCCCTTTTTTATGTTTGGTGTGGAATTATATCAAATTGGCTTTATGACAATTTTTTTTTTTCTTTTCATTGAATACAAACTAAATGAAGATAATAATACCAAAGAATTTGTGATTGCAATCATTTTCAAGAAGAAACTGAGTATTATCTGACAGAATTGCAGGGGTGCCAATACGTTTGGCCAGCACTGTAACTACAGAGAAGGCCCATGGAAGACCACTTATCTCCAGCAACATTTAACAGGTTAACATATAAGGAATTGAGAACTCTGGCACTCAATACTCCCCATCATAGAGAAAACAATAAAAATGATAATTAATTATTTTTGCTTTATTGAAAAAGGAGCAAAATAATATATATTGTCCGTATAACACAAATTTGACGTTTCGGCCAGGTGGCCTGTATTAAAACCGGACCGTCTTATCTAATCTGGACATTAACAGGTTAACAGCTGTGGGTGGAGTGCTGCTCCACCTGGGGCTGTAAGATGCAGATGTCGGCTAATTAAATTAGCCTTCATATACAGTGAGAGATGCGGGCTTGGCCTGTGAGCCTGCATCAAAGACAGGAAGATGACCCATGACGTACATAGCACATCATGGGTTGTTAAGGGATTAATCCACTTGCATGTGGAGGAGATTATCACAGCAAGCTTTTGGCTATGTAAACATACTGCATCTTTTCTTAACCACAAAGATGCAGCGTTCTTGGCCCCAAAAAAACCCCGCACCCGCGTTATGACTTTTTACCACATTTTGCCCAAAGCGTTTTTTAAGTCAAATGTATTGACTGGAAGGGCTCAAAAACACAAAAAGAATTGACAAGCTGCATCATCAAAAATGCAGCCAAGATGCAGCCAACAAAAGTGCCCAGTGTGGACAACAACATAGAAATCTCATAGACTTTGCTTGGAGAAGGAAATGCATGCATTTAGGTGCATCATTGTGACCTCAAAAATGCACCAAAAAGCGCAGTAAAAGATGCAGTGTGTGAACATAGCCTTTCAGCCATGAAGCATATTGGATTTTCAAAATCGACACCAGGGAAGGTTCTGCACACGTGGAAAATAACCAAAAATAAGGTCTTACTTAAAACTACTACACCTGACCGTCCGGTTCTTGTACAGACTAGAGGTCCCAGCTGCACAGAGCACCCTGATACTCAATCAAGTAGGGAGCAGTGATGAGAACACTCGCACATCACTAGCGTAGATCAATAAAACTGCTTTGTTGTTCAGCTTCATCATCTCCATTGGATATCTTCTTGACCAGCAGCACAGCAGATTTATCTGTATAGCCCTCTCCATTTTTGCATTTGCTGCTGGGTTTATTCCAGTATATGGAGCAGCAGCAGCTGGTATTGATCCCTACAAAGGAGTTGGGCCTGACACAACCCAACCAGGTGAGCAATACCATAATATCTACAACGTATATTGCCCGGGTGATGCCCTATGGTGCGCTTATTGTCACTTTTCAGCTATACATGAAGAACACAGGCGCGCTCAGCAGAGATTGGGTTCCTATGTATGGATGATTTGGGAGAGCTAGATGTTTGGCGAACGACTGCTATCTATGTTTGGAGACCTTAAAGGGGGCTTTACACGCTACGATATCGTTAATGTTTTATTGTCGGGGTCACGTTGTTAGTGACGCACATCCGGCGTCATTAACGATATCGCAGCGTGTGACACTGACCAGCGACCTTAAGCGACCTCAAAAATGGTGAAAATCGTTCACCATGGAGAGGTTGTCTCAAAACCAAAAATCAGTAATGGTTGATTATTGATGTGGTTCGTCGCTCCTGCGGCAGCACACATCGCTGTGTGTGACACCGCAGGAGCGAGGAACGTCTCCTTACCTGTCGCCGGCCGCAATGCGGAAGGAGAAAGTGGGCGGGATGTTACGTCCCGCTCATCTCCGCCCCTCCGCTTTGATAGGCTGGCCGCTTAGTGACGTCGCGGTGACGTCGCTGTGATGCCGAACGTCCCTCCCCCTTGAGGGAGGGATTGTTCGGCAGTCACAGCGACGACGCCGACCAGGTAAGTGCGTGTGACGCTGCTGTAGCGATCACATGAAATCGCATGCACGATGGGGGTGGGTGCATTTGCGTACGATATCGCTAGCAATTGCTAGTGATATCGTAGCGTGTAAAGCCCGCTTTAGGCTCGTGCTTTTTAGCTTTGTGGCAATTTGTTGGCCTCACATCTCCTCATGGATTATACCGGGACGTTCACTAATTTTTGTGTATGCCATTTCCCGTGTAAACAGAAAACTGAAAGGCCCTTTGTAAAATCACTGGGGCATATTTATCAAGTCACTTGTGCCAGTAGAAAAGAAAGGGGTTTCAGTCTGAAAGACACATTTATTAGGTTCCAAATTTTTTTTTTCTACCCTTGCAAAGTCCCTGATAAAAGGAAGCGTGACTTTATAATCATGTGCAGTCTGACCTATTTACAAGGAAAAAAATACTTTTCAATAGCTGCACCGTATTCATCAGTGTGGTGTACCTGTATCAGATAATATGGCGCACCTTCTTTTTATTTGGTTCATAAAGTGCTCACAGAACAATTTATATTTATTATATTAATTATATGTTTCATAACTAAATATAGTAAATTAATATTGCATGGTGTACAACTATTACAGGAGATTTCCAAAGGGCAATACTACACTGCTCAAAAAATTAAAGGGAACACACAAATAACACATACTAGATCTGAATGAATTAAATATTCTCATTGAATACTTTGTTCTGTACAAAGTTGAATATGCTGACAACAAAATCACACAAAAATCATCAATGGAAATCAAATGTTTTTAACCAATGGAGGCCTGGATTTGAAGACACACATAAAAAGAAAGTGGAAACAAGTAAAAATGAAAATCAAAACAAGACAAAACAAGGCAAAATGAAAGTGGAAACAAGTCAAAATGAGGCTCAGTATTGTGTGTGGCCTCCACATGCCTGTATGACCTCCCTACAATGCCTGGGCATGCTCCATGAGGTTGCAGATGGTCTCCTGAGGGATCTGCTCCCAAACCTGGACTAAAGCATCCGCCAACTCCTGGACAGTCTGTGGTGCAACGTGACGTTGGTGGATGGAGTTGAGACATGATGTCCCAGATGTGCTCAATCGGATTCGTGTCTGGGGAACGTGCGGGCCAGTCCATAACTTCAATGCCTTCATCTTGCAGGAACTGCTGACACACTACATCCGCATGAGGTCTTGCATTGTCCTGCATTAGGAGGATCCCAGGGCCAACCGCACAAGCATATGCTCTCACAAGAGGTCTGAGGATCTCATCTCGGTACCTAATGGCAGTCAGGCTACCTCTGGCAAGCACATGGAGGGCTGTACAGCCCTCCAAAGAAATGCCACCCACCACCATTACTGACCCACTGCCAAACCGGTCATGCTGAAGGATGTTGCAGGCAGCAGATCGCTCTCCACGGCGTCTCCAAGCTCTGTCACATCTGTCACTTGTGCTCAGTGTGAACTTGCTTTCATTTGTGAAGAGCACAGGGCGCCAGTGGCGAATTTGCCAATCATGGTGTTCTGTGGGAAATGCCAAGCGTCCTGCACAGTGTTTGGCAGTGAGCACAACCTCCATCTGTGGACGTCGGGCCCTCATGCCATCCTCATGGAGTTGGTTTCTAACCGTTTGTGCAGACAATTGCAAATTTGTGGCCTGCTGGAGGTCATTTTGCAGGGCTCTGGCAGTGCTCCTCATGTTCCTCCTTTCACAAAGGCGGAGGTAGCGGTCCTGCTGCTGGGTTTTTGCCCTCTTACGACCCCCTTCACATCTCTTGGTGTACTGGCCTGTCTCCTGGTAGCACCTCCATCCTCTGGACACTACACTGATGGACACAGCAAACCTTCTTGCCACAGCTCACATTGATGTACCATCTTGGATGAGCTATACTACCTGTGCCACTTGTGTGGGTTGTAGAGCACAACCAACATTCAAAAGTGACCAAAACATCAGCCAGAAAGTATTGGTACTGAGATGTGTTCTGTGGTCCCCACCTGCAGAAACACCCCTTTATTGAGTGTGTCTTAATAATTGCCAATAATTTCCATCTAATGTCTATTCTATTTACACAACAGCATGTGAAATTGATTGTCAATCAGTGTTGCTTCCTAAGTGGACAGTTTGATTTCACAGAAGTTTGATTAACTTGGAGTTATATTTGGTTGGTTAAGTGCTCCTTTTAATTTTTTGAGCAGTGTATAATGAGGCATAGAAGGCTTTGTAAATTTACAACGCATTTGACATTTCATATCTTGCAATAAAAAAAACAAAATCATTCAACAAATTCAGCATCTTTAACCTCTTCCCGACCTTTGATGGATATATCCGTCATAGTGCCCTGGTACTTAAAGACCCATGACGGATATATCCGTCATGGCGAAATCGCAGCCCCGGAGCCCCGGTGACCGCGATCGGTTTTCAAAAAATGTAGATTCATGAAAGAGAGGACCTGTACCTGACCTCAGGAGGAGTGGTGCCTCCTCCCCGACCCTACGGAGGCTGTGATTGGCTGAGCAGCGTTCATCAGCCAATCACAGCCAGTGTAATGTTTCAGCCATTGAAAATGGCTAAAACATTGAAATCCAGCTATGATCAGTGCAGCTATAGCACTGATAATTGGCTGGAGCTGGGTGACCTTTGCTGCACCCTCCCCCAGCTCTGATTGGAGAGATTGGCCTTATGACCAATCTCTCCAAGCACCGTGGATCTGGGACCGGTGATCTGTAGGAGATCGCTCTCCTCAGCTTTTCTGTCCGTGGAAGCTGAGGAGAACGATCCCTGCGGGTGCCCATTAGTAAGTCAATGCCCCAAATCATCCGCTGCGCCCCTGCATCTGCCGCCGCACTCCCCCATCAGCCGCTGTGCCCCTGCATCTGCCACCCAACTCCACCATCAGCCGCTGTGCCCCTGCATTTGCCACCGCACTCCCCCATCAGCCACTGCCAGTCTCCCCAATTTGCTGCCCGCTCTCTCCCATTTTCTTAATCCTCTGCTCCCTCCCCCACCTCTCCCCCTCCCGGATCTGCTGCCTCCTCTATCTGCTGCGATCCTGCTGCCTAGATCCATCCTGTAAGGTAGCTATCCCCAATCTCACCTCCCACTCCCCTTCCACTCTCCCCCCATCCTTTGCTGCTCCTTCATCATTGCACCCTCACCCATCCTCCGCCACTCCTCCATCCGCCACACCCTCTCCCATCCATCCTTTTTTTTCATCCCACATAGTCCCCCCCCTTTTTGCAGCACATCCGTGCGTGCGTCCTGATTTTTTTTTCTGTAAACTAAGAAAGAAATACAAATAAACTTAGTTTAGGGCCAGTAAAATTATAATGTAGTAATCGGCAACTACAGTATTTTTTTACTGAATATTGTAAGGGTCAGCCCAGGGCCACACGTGATAGCGATGCACGCGTCTCACATTGCATAATCCGGCACTGTCGCTCTCTTCTAGACAGGAGTGTGCCAAACTAATTTTTTGTATACGGGGGTCTAATTTCCAAAATGGGGTCACATGTGGGAGAGCTCCACTGTTTCGGCACATCAGTGGGATCTCCAAACGCAACATGGTGTGGCTAACTATTCCAGCAAATTTTCCAATTAAAAGGTCAAATGACACTCCTTCCCTTTGGAGCTCTGTTGAGCACCCAAACAGTGGTTTTCTGCCACATCATCATGAGGTATCCGCGTACTCAGCATAAATTGCCCAGCAAATTTTATGGTCCAATTTATTCTGTTGCCCCTGTAAAAATTAAAAAATTGAGCCTAAAATAACATTTTTGTTGAAAAAAAAGCACTTTTTTGTTTTTATGGCTTAATGAAGCACGTGAGGGTTCAAAGTGCTCATTACCTATCTAGAGTTATGCCATGGGGGGGTCTAGTTTACAAAATGAGGTCACTTGTGGGGGAGCTCCATTGTTTAGGCACCTCAGGGGGTCCCCAAACGCAACATGGTGTCCGCTAATACTTCCAACCATTTTTGCTGTGAAATGGCGGCGCTCCTTCTCTTCTGAGCCCCGCGGTGCGCCCAAACAATTACTTTCCACCACATATGAGGTATCTGTGTACTCAGGAGAAATTGCACAATACGTTTTATGGTGCATTTGTTCCTGATACCCTTGTGAAAAAAAAGCTAGGTGGTTGAAATAACAATTTCGTGGTAAAAAAAAAATGTCACGGCTGAACATTATAAACTTTTGTGAAGCCTCCAGGGGTTCAAAGTGCTCACTAAACATCTAGATAAATTCCATGAGGGGTCTAGTTTCCAAAATGGGGTCACTTGTGAGGGAGCTCAATTGTTTAGGCACCTCATGGGGTCTCCAAACTCAGCATCTCATCCGCTAATGATTCCAGACAATTTTGCTTTCAAAAATTCAAATGATGCTCCTTCCCTTCCGAGCCATGCTGTGCGCCCAAACAATTGATTTTCACCACATATGAAATATCGGTGTACTCAGGAGAAATTGCACAATTAATTTTATGGTGCATTTTTTCCTGATACCCTTGTGAAAATGCTAAATTTTATGGCTAAAGTAACATTTTTGTGTAAATAAAAAAAAAAAAAAAGTACAATTTTTTTTTCCTTCCACTTTGCTTTGGTTGCTGTGAAGCTCCTAAAGGGTTAATAAACTTCTTGGATGTGGTTTTGAGCAGAGTGAGGGGTGCAGATTTTAGAATGGGGTCACTTTTGGGTTTTTTCTGTTGACTAGGTTTCTTAAAACACTCCAAATGTGATGTGGTACCTAAAAAATTTTTTTTGTAAATTTTGTTAGAAAAATTAATAATTGCTGATGAACTTTGAACCCTTCTAACTTTCTAACGAAAAAAACAAATTGTTTCAAAATTTGCACTGGTATAAAGTAGACATGTGGGAAATGTTATTTAGTATCTATTTTGTGTGACATATGTCTCAGATTTATGGGCATAAAATTTTAAATTTTGAAAATTGCGAAATTTTCAAAATTGTCGACGAATTTCCGAAATTTTCACAAATAAACTCAATGAAGTACAGTATGTCACGAAAAAACAATGTCAGAATCGCCAGGATCCGTTGAAGCGTTCCAGAATTCTAACCTCATAAAGGGACACTGGTCAAAGTTGCAAAAAATAACCGGGTCTGAAGGTCGCTTTACACGCTGCGATCTCGCTAGCAAGATCGCTAGCGTGCGTAGCCGCCCCCATCGGTTGTGCGTCACCGGCAAATCGTTGCCCGTGGCGCACAACATCGCCCGGGCCCGTTACACTACTTACCTGCTTAGCAACATCGCTGTGACCGGCGAACTGCCTTCTTTCTAAGGGGGCGGTTCATTCGGCGTCACAGCGACGTCACTAAGCGGCCGCCCAATAGAAGCGGAGGGTCGGAGATGAGTGGGACGTAACATTCTGCCCACCTCCTTCCTTTCTCATTGCCAGCGGCCGCAGGTAAGGTGAGGTTCCTCATTCCTGCGGTGTCACACATAGTGATGTGTGCTGCCGCAGGAATGACGAACAACATCGTACCTGTAGCAGCAACGATATTTGAGAACTGGACAGCATGCCAATGAGCAACGATAAGGTGAGTATTTTTGCTCGTTAGCGGTAGCTCATACGTGTCACACGCAACGACGTCACTAACTAGGATGTGCGTCATGAATTCCGTGACCCCAACGACATTGCGTTAGCGATGTTGTTGCGTGTAAAGCGGCCTTTAAGGTGAAAACAAGCTGGGGGCTGAAGGGGTTAAAGGTGTTTTTTGATTTTGGAAAACCCCTGTACCCCAGCTGCTCTGTGTTTTAAAAAGTAATCTGTGCTTTACTCGCCCCCTTGGTGTCCAGCGCTGAATCTTCACCACCACATCTGGTGCCTGTCGTCTGCAGCACTGACGGACATGTGACCAGCACTGCAGCCAATCAGTGAGCTCAGCAGCTCTGTGTGAGTTGATGGCACAAGCCGCTAAGCTCTGTTGTCATCTGCAAGCACTGCTGACCATAACAAACAACTGGAGCAGCGGTGGAGACTTGAGGATGGTGAGTAAAAAGCAATTTAATTATTTACATCTTTTCTTTGTAAAACAAACTACAGCTGGGGACAGTGAAATTCTGAAAGAAGAAAAGGATATGTGCACAAGGCATCTTTAAGGCATCGGTGAAGCTGCTTTAGCAAAAGTTTGGCGGTTTTCCCTTTGTTATTGCAGCACCTCTGCTGTTGACATCTTTATACTTTCAAGTGTATAGCTTAGGTGGTTTGCAAATGAAGCCGCCTTACGGATGAATGTCTTTTTTTTAGGCGCTTCTAGGATTTGGATCCCTAAAGCAGTTAAAAGAAGTGACATGTTCAATTTTTTGCATCACTTTTTCAGACCGATTCCAGGGAGAATCTGCCAGAAAAATACAGTGTGCACATGTCCTAAGGACTGTTTTGTCTACGTTTCCTCATTACCGTATATACTTTTTGTTTGTTTCCTCCGTTTTACTTCTTTACATGTTTAGGTTAGTTATGCACAAATAACAAAGCGTTGAAGGTGACATGTATGCTGTAAAACAATTGACACTTGTTTAGTTAATGAGCCAACCCGCTTTGTCATTGTGTGCAAAATTTACACATTGGAGAAGATTTTGCAATCCCAAGCCTGGATTTACACTATTCGATTTGCTTAGTCAAACTGTTGATCAGCCTGCCGATTGGCCGTCATTTAATAATCTATTTAGACAGGCTGACCACAAATATGATGTGCACAGAACTAATCAGTAGTCATTAGTTCTGTGCACCTAGAAGACTGTCATGTTCTCCGCAGCACATGATTTGTTGAGAACAATGAGGGTTTTTTTAAGCAAATAATTTTACAACTAAATTGTTTTGAAAATCAGCCTATTTTGCTCTTTCCCAATAATTGTGGACCCTTAAGGCCCCGTTACATGCAGCGACATCGCTAACGAGATGTCGTTGGGATCACGGAATTCGTGACGCACATCCGGCCTCGTTAGCGACGTCGTTGCTTGTGACACGTACGAGCGATCGCTAGCGATGCAACATACTTACCAAATCGTTGATCATTGACACGTCGTCCATTTCCAAAATATCGTTGCTGCTTTTGGACGCAGGTTGTTCGTTGTTCCTGAGGCAGCACACATCGCTACGTCTGACACCCCAGGAACGACGAACAACATCGTACCTGCGTCCTCCGGCAACGAGGTGGGCGTGACTTTCATGCGGCTGCTCTCCGCCCCTCCGCTTCTATTGGACGCCTGCCGTGTGATGTCGCTGTGACGCCGCACGAACCGCCCCCTTAGAAAAGAGGCTGTTCGCCGACCACAGCGATGTTGCTAGTAAGGTAAGTACATGTGACGGGTACTAGCGATATTGTGCGCCACGGGCAGTGATTTGCCCGTGACTCACAAACGACGGGGGCGGGTGCTTTCACGCATGTAAAGCGGCGGTCATAAAATTAATTAACACAAAAACGGTCTGTCTATGGAAGGACACTCCCATTACATAGCAATAACAATAATGAAAAAAATAGTCCCAATTAATAAAATATTAATCTTTATTAAATATTAATATAAAATATACACACACAATTAAAAGAGATGTATACAGCAAAAAACAGAGGATCTAGCAGCATAATAATATTGCACATAGAAATATCCATAATGGAAAAAGTGACTATTGCTAAGCAATAGATTAAAGAACCTCCTTATTCAAAATCATTGTAAATAGGGCTATATAATTTAAAGTATTTACATGCATCACAATGAGTTGCATAAAGCCCTTGTAACAATTGATAAATAAAGAATAATTCATCAATTAGTTTTAAGAATATGGCAAGATAGACTTGTATTAGTCACTCAAACATAAACATAT
This sequence comes from Anomaloglossus baeobatrachus, assembly GCF_048569485.1. Classification (NCBI taxonomy): domain Eukaryota; kingdom Metazoa; phylum Chordata; class Amphibia; order Anura; family Aromobatidae; genus Anomaloglossus; species Anomaloglossus baeobatrachus. The sequence goes on along the minus strand of NC_134357.1, from coordinate 140,018,711 downwards.
TGTGAATCTCTGTGCAGTATAACCCAGTAGCATGACGGTGATGGATGTCTTCTAAATTTACGTCCATAGATGAAGCTATACCCCAAACAGACGGGATAATGGAAAAGAAAGTGACTGGCGTGAAATTATATCAGCTGGTAGTTGCTGTCAGCCCCTAGAGGCGGACCGCACAACTCAATGTAAATACTAATCGCCAGAACCAATCCATCAACCACACTGGGTATGTTATAACAGCATGCCACCAGCCTCTTACCCCGACGTACACTTCGCTACCCGGCTTCAACGGGGGGCGTGCCAGGCAGGAGGAATTGCTGGGATTAAATACACGTACTATACCAATCGGAAGCAAATATGGCGCTTATGTCAGTCATATTCCTCCCTCAGTATAACGTGACTTCCTGCCGGGCGACTGTGGAACGCAGACTGCGTGTCAAGCACTCGGAAGTGTCGGACAGCACAATCCACTCCACTACCTGCGCCCAGCATTTAGTTCCGGGAAGATTCAGACCACGTAAGCGCACTGCCCCAATGATTATATTCGCTGCAATATCATAGCGGATATTCCGCATTAAGATGTTACAAACACTTAATGAATATAAAACAGATTTTTCCTTTATAGTATAACATGGGATAATATATTACTATGTATCTTCTAGAGAAAAATAGCACCCTATCAACCATATACCAAACCGTAATTCACTAAAAACCAACACCCGTATCAAGTATTTTACAATAGTATATATCATATATTCCTGTCCGAACAATCTTTATTGAAAATCACAAATTCTAATCTATATAACGGGAAACACAGCCGTGTTTTTTTGTCTCCATGCATAACGTCTTTTTGTATGACCAAACAACTCAATCTTTGTTTCATCAGTCCACAGGACCTTCTTCCAAAATGTAACTGGCTTGTCCAAATGTGCTTTTGCATACCTCAGGCGACTGTTTGTAGCGTGCTTGCAGAAACTGCTTCTTTCGCATCACTCTCCCATACAGCTTCTCCTTGTGCAACGTGCGCTGTATTGTTGACCGATGCACATTGACACCGTCTGCAGCAAGATGATGCTGCAGGTCTTTAGAGGTGGTCTGTGGATTGTCCTTGACTGTTCTCACCATTCTTCTCTGCCTTTCTGACATTTTTCTTGGCTGCCACTTCTGGGCTTAACAAGAACTGTACCTGTGTTCTTCCATTTCCTTACTATGTTCCTCACAGTGGAAACTGACAGTTTAAATCTCTGAGACAACTTTTTGTTTCCTTCCCCTGAACAACTATGTTGAATAATCTTTGTTTTCAGATCATTTGAGAGTTGTTTTGAGGAGCCCATGATGCCACTCTTCATACGAGATTCAAATAGGAGAACAACTTGCAAGTGGCCACCTTAAATACCTTTTCTCATGATTGGATACACCTGCCTATGAAGTTCATAGCTCAATGACGTTACAAAACCAATTTAGTGCTTTAGTAAGTCAGTAAAAAGTAGTTAGGAGTGTTCAAATCAAGAAATTGATAAGGGTACCCATACTTTTGCACCGGTCAAATTTTGTTTAAATGAGGATTGCACATTTTCTGTTAGTACAATAAACCTCATTTCATAGCTGTTGCAAAAACCCAAATTGTTATAAAGAAAAAAGGTTAACATTAATAGGGGTGTCCAAACTTTTTCATATGACTGTATGTTTATTTTTGGGTGACTATTACAAGTCTATCTTGCCATATTCTTATAACTAATTGATGAATTATTCTTTATTTATTTATTTATCAATTGTTACAAGGGCTTTATGCAACTCATTGTGATGCATGTAAATACTTTAATTATATAGCCCTATTTACATTGCTTTTGAATAAGGAGGTTCTGTAATCTATTGCTTAGCAATAGTCACTTTTTCCATTGTGGATATTTCTACGTGCAATACTATTATGATGCTAGATCCTCTGTTTGTTTGCTGTATACATCTCTAATTGTGTGTATATTTTATATTAATATAGAATAATATTTTATTAATTGGGACTATTTACTCCTTTTTGAAAAAAATTCACAAATTTTTTTTCATTGTTATTAGTCATAAAATGCAGAAGATTTATGAATGTTGTTCATGCGCTTTGATGAATTTAAGGCTTTTATAGACTGTCTAGTCTAAAAGGGGAATTCATCAAGCATAGTACACCAGAAAACTAGTGCTAAAAAGTCTAAAATTGTTGCACAATGTAGAAACCTGTATTGACCTCCATATATAAAAATTATGCTCACTTATGAACAGACAATATTCTAAGATTATGAAAAATTTATTTATATAATACAAGGGGATACAAAAAAGTGCAACACAAAGTGCGATGTGCTTAAAAACAAGTGCTGACAGTCAGGGCAGCATGTCAAAATAAGACAGACCACAATAATCAGGAAACCTTGCAAGGCATGAATATAACAAGTAGTATATATAGTCAAATTTCATATAATATAATCATGATAATACATATCCAGTTGTATTGACAAAATAAGCAGCCTAGACATACACATACAGTGGTCACAAAGGACCTGACAAAAGGCAGGAGTATATAGAAAATTTAAGTACATACATAGTGAGACAAAATGATGAACGACATGATTAAACTCCACACCTGACCTGAATAGACATGCTTGTCTAGGAGCTACCAATGAATAAAGGTACATACAATGAAAGATACGGTAGCCCTCTACCAGAAACATTCATTTATATAGCCAGCAAGAACATCCACAGTGTAACAAGGGTTAAACCAGGGAGGTATAATAGCCCACCAGGAAAAAACGTAGTCGCCTGCCTGACACGCCGCCCTGCACCTCAGACGCGTTTCGCCACCAGCTTCATCGGTGAGGTGCAGAAGTGACAGTCAGGGCTGCTTATATCGTGAGGGAACATTACTCACCATCCTATCGCGGCGCGCCCTGAAGATCCGATGCCCATCCTCCAGTGTGTCCGGCGTTCAGGAAGCGGGCCTGCGCATGCGCGCATCCCCGCACCCATGTGATCACCGGACACAGAGGGGAGGAGCAATCAGAGCTCCATGCGCGCACAGAATGGCGCCAAATCCACCATATTTGAATGGGGCAAGCAGAAGGGCAATAGCATATCCGGGATATCAATATCAACCATACATTAAACATCATTTATATGTAGCCGATCCCGATATGCAGACATTATATAGTCCGTTGTTATCCATATGATGTTACGATCATTAGTCCATGAGCCTCCTCTTGTCCCGACATTTCCAATATAGAACGATACACGCAGCCATGACTGAAACAAACAATGAATTAAAAAATATGTTTAAGAAACATTAAAACGACACATGATGAGCAGTCATGAAAAGCCCCCTAAAAAACTGCGGCCTCATCTATGTGGGCCTGACGACCCGGGAGCTCCGGGTCCGCATCCTGGAGCATATCCGGGATGTGAGAAATGCGGCTAAAATAACAAAACCCGAAGAGATCATGTTACTGAAAAATATCCCCAAACATTTCAAAGAGCGGCACAACTGCAATTGGCGCCTACTTAAATTTAGAGGGATTGATAAAATCTATCTTGGTGCGCGAGGGGGTGACTTTAAAAATGCCATCTATAGGAAGGAAGCTAAATGGATCATAACCTTAGACACAATAAAACCCAAAGGCCTTAATGATATGATTAGCTTTAAACCATTTTTGGTGTGATTAGGTATTTAGCTCATGGTCTGCATTGGATTTGTTTTTAGGGGGCTTTTCATGACTGCTCATCATGTGTCGTTTTAATGTTTCTTAAACATATTTTTTAATTCATTGTTTGTTTCAGTCATGGCTGCGTGTATCGTTCTATATTGGAAATGTCGGGACAAGAGGAGGCTCATGGACTAATGATCGTAACATCATATGGATAACAACGGACTATATAATGTCTGCATATCGGGATCGGCTACATATAAATGATGTTTAATGTATGGTTGATATTGATATCCCGGATATGCTATTGCCCTTCTGCTTGCCCCATTCAAATATGGTGGATTTGGCGCCATTCTGTGCGCGCATGGAGCTCTGATTGCTCCTCCCCTCTGTGTCCGGTGATCACATGGGTGCGGGGATGCGCGCATGCGCAGGCCCGCTTCCTGAACGCCGGACACACTGGAGGATGGGCATCGGATCTTCAGGGCGCGCCGCGATAGGATGGTGAGTAATGTTCCCTCACGATATAAGCAGCCCTGACTGTCACTTCTGCACCTCACCGATGAAGCTGGTGGCGAAACGCGTCTGAGGTGCAGGGCGGCGTGTCAGGCAGGCGACTACGTTTTTTCCTGGTGGGCTATTATACCTCCCTGGTTTAACCCTTGTTACACTGTGGATGTTCTTGCTGGCTATATAAATGAATGTTTCTGGTAGAGGGCTACCGTATCTTTCATTGTATGTACCTTTATTCATTGGTAGCTCCTAGACAAGCATGTCTATTCAGGTCAGGTGTGGAGTTTAATCATGTCGTTCATCATTTTGTCTCACTATGTATGTACTTAAATTTTCTATATACTCCTGCCTTTTGTCAGGTCCTTTGTGACCACTGTATGTGTATGTCTAGGCTGCTTATTTTGTCAATACAACTGGATATGTATTATCATGATTATATTATATGAAATTTGACTATATATACTACTTGTTATATTCATGCCTTGCAAGGTTTCCTGATTATTGTGGTCTGTCTTATTTTGACATGCTGCCCTGACTGTCAGCACTTGTTTTTAAGCACATCGCACTTTGTGTTGCACTTTTTTGTATCCCCTTGTATTATATAAATAAATTTTTCATAATCTTAGAATATTGTCTGTTCATAAGTGAGCATAATTTTTATATATGGAGGTCAATACAGGTTTCTTCAGTTTATATTTGGTGACTCTCTATGTCCTTTAGGATTAGGATGGACTGGAATATTCAGTTTTGTTTTCTTTTGTTGCACAATGTGTAGTTGTGCTAAACTTTTCCCACTTTTTGTGATCTTGGCTCCACAAGGCTTTCAGAAAGGAGTTGTCTAAGACTTATACTTCTTTCCCAGACAGGCGTCAATCCAGCAATCAATGTTGTTTTTGCCGTCGATTGCTTGAGTGCTGCAACCTGTTGTTTTTTTTGTGTGTTTATTTCTCACTAATCACTGTTCTATTTAAAGGGAATTTGTCAACCGGTTTCTGCTGCGTCATCCGAGTGCACCATGATCTAGGCAAAGAGACCCTGAATCCAATGATGTATCACTTAGATTACTGTATGTTTTGGTTCTAACAGAGTTTTTAACATGTAGCAGAGCTCAAAAAACTGATCCTGCCCCCACAGCAGGCTCTCTAGGTATAATGTCTATAGACAATGTATAATGTCTATGGACAATGAGTTGTTAATCACAGAAGGGGGTGTGCCGGACACGCTAACCTCTAGCTAACCTCTACCTTCCAGCAATGATAATCTTCTGAAGCTAAAATAAACTTTGCAGATAAACAACTACACACAGTGTGATAAGAGACGCATCAATGAAATCTGTGTGTTAACCCCTACAGCATGCTGTCTTCAGATTACATTATTATTATTATTATTTATTTATAGAGCACCATTAATTCCATGGTGCTGTACATGAGAAGGGGGTTACATACAGAATACATATACAAGTTACAATAGACAGACTAGTACAGAGGGAAGAAGGCCCTGCCCTTGCGGGCTAACATTCTAAAGGATTTTGGGGAGGAGACAGTAGGTGGGGTGTAGGTCCTTCGGCAGCTCCGCACGGTGGTGGGGCGGCAGCTCCGCACGGTGGTGGGGCGGCAGCTCCGCACGGTGGCGGGGCTGCATAGCAATAACCTTTCGACAGATTCCCTTTACCTGGTTGTCCTAGTAAGCCTCTTGGCATGTAGCTGTAAAAATAAATTTATATATATAATATATATATATATATATATATATATATATATATATATATATATATATATATATATATATATATATATATATATATTAGTGTGTGTGTGTGTGTGTGTGTGTATATATATACTTTATTTTTTTTTATTTGTGCACAGTCGTATTAATGAAGAATTGGATGCAAATGGCTCAGAGGCTGCTCACCCAAGCCAAACCTCCCCCCCATACTGTTTGTTTCTGTGGATGTTGCTAAATCCCTTTTCTTTGATATACCATGTGCCTTCCCACTTTTTCTGCTGCTCTATTCTAGTATGTGTGTGAACGTTTCGTGTTGCTTCCTATTTTGGATGACCTTTAGTTCAGACCTGCCAGATCAACCATATGGCACATTTACCTTATATGAATACATGCAAATATGCTGTGGTGTATATTTCTATTTTCAGACATTTACACTGTGCAGTTATCACTTGAACATTTACTGAGACATAATGTGATTTACAGGTACAAAAGAATAGAGTAATAAGTGATATTCACCACTTTCATACAATATGAGCAGCCTTTATATGGAAAGAATCCAGCTCATATTTTATTAAATCTGCAACAATGAACAAGCACCATTCCAATGTCCCCAATAGGCTGATATGTACTGATTACTTACTGGTTGTTTCCTGATATAGAACCGCAAGTCCCAGCCTTCTCCTTTATATACAGCACAATACTTTTACCATCTAATTGTTTCTATCAGGCTGTATTTTAATGGTTGATATATTCATCACCATGTCTCTTGATGGAGTACTAGCACTTGCTCTGTTTCTATTTTACCATTCGGTTTTATCCACTACCAACAGTGCATCATTTCCTAAACTATACCATTGTTTTTATCAATCTTTATTCTAGCTGTCTGTATCTTTTCTTCCATGTTATGTAGCAACACAAGTTCCAGCATTTTAACCTAGTGTATTAATTTCAGTTATTTAACTTTTTTTTACCAATATTGCATTATATTTATTTTTCTCCTACCTCTTCTTACTTTTTTTTTTGTGTTCAGTATTGTCACATGTCCCTGCACCACAAACCTCTGCTTTTAGTATTTAATTTTATTGATTATATAATCAATCATTTTCTTATACAAAATTAAATGTACTGTTTTTTTTTTATTTTTATTTATTTATTTTATTTTTTTTACATTTTTTCTGTTGTCACTGGGGGTTGTAATTTTAATTTGCTAGTGTTTAAGTGTTTGAGAACAACACGTACACACTGCTAATATGGCAGCTTCGGGATGGAAATGTCCAACCACATCTCCTACTATCGGCAGAAAAATAAAGATATGCCTTCAAAATTCAGTGATGCAAAAAACCTTTCTTTTGTAAAAAAGTGTTTTAGTATGATAGTAGCCAAACCTAAATAATGGATATGTAAATCTGGTATTGCTATAATCGTACTAATCTGAGGAACAAAGCCTCCAAATCACTTATACCGCAAGGTGATGGTGTAAAAAAATAGTAATAAAGACAATTCTTCAACTGCTGTTGATTTTGTTTAGTCTGCCTCCCAAAGATCACAGTAAGGGGTGCTTCACACATAGCGAGATCGCTACCGAAATCGCTGCTGAGTCACGGTTTTGGTGACGCAACAGTGACGTCATTAGCGATCTCGCTGTGTGTGACACTGAGCAGCGATCTGGCCCCTGCTGTGAGATCGCTGCTCGTTACACACAGCCCTGGTTCGTTTTCTTCAAAGGCGCTCTCCCACTGTGACACACAGATCGCTGTGTGTGACAGCGAGAAAGCGACAAAATGAAGCGAGCAGGGAGCAGGAGCCGGCATCTGGCAGCTGCGGTAAGCTGTAACAAGGGTAAACATCGGATAACCAAGGTGGTTACCCGATATTTACCTTAGTTACCAGCCTCCGCAGCTCTCACTCTGCCGGCTCCTGCTCTCTGCACATGTAGCTGCAGTACACATCAGGTAATTAACCCGATGTGTACTGTAGCTAGGAGAGCAAGGAGCCAGCGCTAAGCAGTGTGCGCGGCTCCCTGCTCTGTGCACATGTAGCTGCAGTACACATCGGGTTAATTAACCCGATGTGTACTGTAGCTAGGAGAGCAAGGAGCCGCCAGTGCTAAGCACTGTGCGCGTCTCCCTGCTCTCTGCACATGTAGCGACGTTATGATCGCTGCTGCGTCGCTGTGTTTGACAGCTAAGCAGCGATCATAACAGCGACTTACCAGGTCGCTGTTACGTCACAGAAAATGGTGACGTAACAGCGACGTCGTTGTTGCTGTCGCTATGTGTGAACCCAGTCTAAGGCTCAGCTCACATTTATCCAGTTCTCTACTCTGAGCGCTTACATCGCAAACAAAACTCCCAATGGAAAATTCACTGTACTGAGGCAGAGGTAGTCACTTTGAATTACCAGCTCGCCTGTGGTCCCACTGTCTCCATGTTTTTATGCCTCTTTTTATGCGTACACAAAAGTGCGGTGAACAACAGTTTTGTGCACCTTTGAAAAGAAGGACATTGCTGAACAGATGCCAAACGGAGTCTGGAGTAAGTCTGCTGCCTCATTATAGGGAATGGATCCATCGGAGGTTTCACCTAAATCATATATTTCTGAGATGTAGCTGGAAACGCTAATATAAGTTCTCAACATAGAGCACAGAATATGATCTAAAATGTTCTGAACCCCAAATTGCCACCAATAGCATTCAACTCAATCCCTGCCAAAAAAACAAGTCCCTACTCGGTCTGTCATTTGTTAACTGAAATATAGGGGACTTCCACATTACTGGTAGGTCAAAGGCTCTTTAAGGTGCTATGGCTCCTTGACCCCCAAAAAATAAATACTTCAAACGCTGCACTCCCAGTTCTAAATGCTCCCCTCCCATCTGAGTATCACAGTGTAACTAAACCACACTTAATGTCTACATATTTAGCATTGTAGTGAAGAGAGACAGCTTAATGTACGGGCTGTGTGTCTCAAGAAGCACTGGATACAATGTATGGGCATTACAATGTACTGTGCACTACAAGGGCTTATTAGCAAATTCTAATTCTGCAGCATTCACTACGTTTTGACTCCATTTTTTTTTCACAGACAAAATCATCACTACTGCCGTAGATGGATTCCCAGAGGGGTGTAATTTCCAAACTGTGAACACTTAAGAGTGTTTCTACAGTTTTGGCACTTGGGGGCTCTACAAATGGAGTCCGCAAGCTATTCTAGGAAAATCTGTGCTCCAAAAGTCAAATGGCGCTCCTTCCTTCCCATGTCTTTGCCTTGTAAGCAAACAGTACTGTACACTCACATGTGGGATTTTGCCACTTTCTGGATAAATTGTGTAAAACATTATGGGGTCTTTTTTTTAACCAATTCCCTGTCACACAGAGATTTTTGCAAACTATGCCGACTTTCAGGGCGGTGTTGGGATCTGTTCAGACTACTGATTGTGACACTCTGCCCAATAACTTCTCTGGTGTCTGTGACGAACGCAGGCAGACTCGAGCGTCGACCTGCAGAGTGGTAGATCATAGGCAGGCTGGCAAGAGTTAATATCTAGTAGTCTGCTCTTTTGGCTCCCCCACAACATGTGGCATCTCCACTATCAGGAGAAACCCTGAGGTAAGGCCTAGGGTCCTCTAGCGTGAGGGACAGCATAGGAGGCTCTGTCTCTCGCTATCCCACAGTTACATTGTGACATGTCCCTTGTAAATATTGGATTTTTAAGGTTAAAACAATATTTTAATGGTAAAAATGTAATTATTTTTTCTTCACCACCCAATGGTATTACATTTGTTTACACACCTGTGATGTCAATATGCCCACTGCACCCTTATATTAATTGAGGGGTGTACTTTGTAAAATGGAGTCACCTCTGGGGGAGATCTGTTTTCTAGTATGTCCAGGGCTCTGCCAATTTGATATGGCACCCCAAACCATTCCAACTAAATCTGAACTTCAATATGAGGCCCTTTCCCTTTCCGAAATTTGCACTGTGCCTCAAAAGTAGTTTTTGACCACATATGGGGTATTGCCAAACTCAGGAGAAATTGTGTAACAAATTGTATCATCCATTTTCTCCTATTTCCCTTTTTGAAAATTAAAACTTTGGGGCCAAAGCAACATTTTAGTGGAAAAATTTAATTTTTTTATTTTCACAGCCCATTGTTTTAAAACTCGGTGACTGACCTGAGGGTTAAAATTGCTCACCACATACCAAGATGAATACCTTGAGAGATGTAGTTTCCAGAATAGATTCACTTATGCAAGGTTTCCGCTGTTTTGGCATCTTAAGGGTTTTTCAAATATGACATGGCATTTGCAATCTATTCCAGCCAAAATGGCGCTTCTTCCCTTCCAAACGCTGCCATGCACCCAAACAGTTATAACGTTAAAACGTTATAAAATTCTGTGAATCACCTGAAGGGTCACACACATCTAGATAAGTTCTTTAAGGGGTCTAGTTTTCAAGATGAGGTCACTTGTGCTGCGTTTCCACTTTTCAGGCACATCAGGGCCTCTACAAAGGCGACATGGCTCAATGTTATAAAATTCTGTGAAGGAACTGGGGGTTGAAGGTGCTCACCACACATTTAGATAAGTTCTTTGAGGGGTTTAGTTTACAAAATGGGGTCACTTGTGGGGGATTTCCACTGTTGAGGCACATGGTGTTCACTATCAATTGCACAACATTTTTTGTTCCAAAAGTCAAATTGTGCCCCTTCCTTTCCAAGCCATGCTGTGCTCCCAAACATAGGCCTCTCAGAGTCACTTCAAATGTTTTCTTTGTCACATAGTTTTATATGTCAGTGTGTTTAGATCTTTTAGCCAATTTTTTCCTATTATTACTGAAGTATAATTATAAGATTTCATAAGTCTTTAACTTTCATTGATAAATACATCAAGGTTATGAAGAAACATAATATTTACAATGATGATCCTTATTTTTCAAGATTTTTGCAATTCGCCCAGGTAGCTGGATATCAGCTTCTGGGCCAAGTCCTGACTGATGACAAGCCCTTTTTGTCTAATCAGTGCTTCACGTTTATCACAATTTTTGTGTCTTTGTTTGTTTACCCGCTTTTTGAGGACTGACCACAAATTCTCAATGGGATTTAGATCTGAGGAGATTCGTGACCATGGACCCAAAATTTCAATGCTTTTTTTCATTGAGCCACTTGTAACGCTCGCGGGTGCGAACAGGAGTAAACCCATTGGACCACAGGGCGACTCGAGCTTACCCTTAAATGCCACAGGCTTAACTAAACGCCTACTAGGTATTCACCAGAGCCTCTGATGGAGAGGTTAGAATTGGCTGACAGTAGACGCTACTCCCAGGGCAATGTCCGAGACTGTGGCAGCTGAGTGGAACTCAGTGACAGCAGGACAGGAGTGGAGCTACTGAATGGACGAGTACTAGGAGTCCAATAGGGCAGACACAGGGACTAGACAGGACTGTAACAGTTACACAGATACAGGCAGTTTCAGGAATACACAATGGGTGCAGGACGCAGGAAGACAGTTACTTGAGGACATCAGAATATACTGGCAGGACGGCAGGCTCTTGCACTGTCGTCAGGTACTGACATTATCATCAGGTACAGGACATCAGGCACTGGTCTTTAGGCACAATTCATCAGACCTAGATCATCATGCACAGTTTATAAGGCACAGGACATCAGGAAGGACAACAGGCACGGGCCATCAGGCACGACACCAACCATTAGACCCAGGAATTCAGGCACAGGACGTCAAGCATGGGAACACTGGTTAGACTGGTGCAGGTACACAGGAAAGGCTGGTAACACCGGACCCTGGATATGCCGGACTTGGGCAGGGCCCCGGACCTCAGTCAGGGCACCTGACTATAGATTCAGGACAACGGACTACAAATACAGGACAACGGACTACAGGTGCAGGATGTCAAATTCAGGTACAGAACATCGGATTTCAGGTTCAGGACATCGGATTCAGGTACAGAACCACAGACATTAGGTACGGGACATCAGACTTCAGGTATAGCACGTCAGACTTCAGGTGCAGCACATCAGACTCAAGGTACAGCACATCGGATTCAGGTACAGGGCATCAGACTTCAGGTACAGGACATCGGACTTTAGATATAGGATGAAACAATGGGTGCTGGATTCAGGCTGGTACCAGGACAGAGGGTCACAGGAGGATTGGTGCAGGAGCACGGTCAGGAACAAAGGCTGGTACCAGGACACAGGGACGCAAACAGGATGGGTGCAGAAACACAGACAGGAACAAAGGCTGGGTAGATCCAGGGATAAAGACAGGATAGGTTCAGGACTTCAGCAGACACAGAACTGGTTACAAGCAGGACTGGAGCTGGATACAGGCAGACCAGAGCAACAGGCTGGATCAACACACAGATATCAGGTTAGAAACCTAATGAGTTGCTCGGGCCCCTCCCACCTGGGGAGGAAGCCTTGAATACCTGGTGCCTCCCAGCGATTGGCTCTGCACACCGTTGTAAGGTGGGTCCCCTTCCCCTTCAAAGGGACGAGGATCATGTGTCCTCCCTAGGCTGGGGACCAGGAAACCCTGCACAGCATGCGCAGGGCCTGGGGCCTAGGCCTTGTCAAGAGCTGAGGGCCTAAACACATGTGGGCAGTTGCAGAGGGGAACCAGAATTCGCCCTACATGTGGGTGGCAATGCGGGAATGCAGAGGAACACGTAACATGTGGGTGGCCATGTGGCCAAGCAGAGAATGTGGATGGCCATGTATAAGAGCAGGGGACCGAAACACACTTGGATGGCTGTACAGCAATGCAGAGAACCACACAACACATGCAAGCCTGCAAGAACAAGTGGGCAGCCAAGGAGGTAACGACATCAGTGTCCTGGCTGGGGGAGAGGAGAGTGCAGAGACTTCGGCTCTAGGACACATTGGGGCGCCGGTGTATTTAGGGATGCCAGTGTTACACTACTTAGTTATCCCTTTTCCCTCTGATATGGTCTATATAATGCTGAAAAGGTATTGTTCATCACCAATTGCTCCTAGATCGTTGGGTAAAGTTGCTTTTGGAGGATGTTTAGATACCATTCTTTATACAGTTAGGTCCAGAAATATTTGGACAGTGACACAATTTTCGCGAGTTGGGCTCTGCATGCCACCACATTGGATTTGAAATGAAACCTCTACAACAGAATTCAAGTGCAGATTGTAACGTTTAATTTGAAGGTTTGATCAAAAATATCTGATAGAAATTGTAGGAATTGTACACATTTCTTTACAAACACTCCACATTTTAGGAGGTCAAAAGTAATTGGACAAATAAACCAAACCCAAACAAAATATTTTTATTTTCAATATTTTGTTGCGAATCCTTTGGAGGCAATCACTGCCTTAAGTCTGGAACCAATGGACATCACCAAACGCTGGGTTTCCTCCTTCTTAATGCTTTGCCAGGCCTTTACGGCCGCAGCCTTCAGGTCTTGCTTGTTTGTGGGTCTTTCCGTCTTAAGTCTGGATTTGAGCAAGTGAAATGCATGCTCAATTGGGTTAAGATCTGGTGATTGACTTGGCCATTGCAGAATGTTCCACTTTTTTGCACTCATGAACTCCTGGGTAGCTTTGGCTGTATGCTTGGGGTCATTGTCCATCTGTACTATGAAGCGCCGTCCGATCAACTTTGCGGCATTTGGCTGAATCTGGGCTGAAAGTATATCCCGGTACACTTCAGAATTCATCCGGCTACTCTTGTCTGCTGTTATGTCATCAATAAACACAAGTCACCCAGTGCCATTGAAAGCCATGCATGCCCATGCCATCACGTTGCCTCCACCATGTTTTACAGAGGATGTGGTGTGCCTTGGATCATGTGCCGTTCCCTTTCTTCTCCAAACTTTTTCTTCCCATCATTCTGGTACAGGTTGATCTTTGTCTCATCTGTCCATAGAATACTTTTCCAGAACTGAGCTGGCTTCATGAGGTGTTTTTCAGCAAATTTAACTCTGGCCTGTCTATTTTTGGAATTGATGAATGGTTTTCATGTAGATGTGAACCCTTTGTATTTACTTTCATGGAGTCTTCTCTTTACTGTTGACTTAGAGACAGATACACCTACTTCACTGAGAGTGTTCTGGACTTCAGGTGATGTTGTGAACGGGTTCTTCTTCACCAAAGAAAGTATGCGGCGATCATCCACCACTGTTGTCATCCGTGGACGCCCAGGCCTTTTTGAGTTTCCAAGCTCACCAGTCAATTTCTTTTTTCTCAGAATGTACCCGACTGTTGATTTTGCTACTCCAAGCATGTCTGCTATCTCTCTGATGGATTTTTTTCTTTTTTTTTCAGCCTCAGGATGTTCTGCTTCACCTCAATTGAGAGTTCCTTAGACCGCATGTTGTCTGGTCACAGCAACAGCTTCCAAATGCAAAACCACACACCTGTAATCAACCCCAGACCTTTTAACTACTTCATTGATTACAGGTTAACGAGGGAGACACCTTCAGAGTTAATTGCAGCCCTTAGAGTCCCTTGTCCAATTACTTTTGGTCCCTTTAAAAAGAGGAGGCTATGCATTACAGAGCTATGATTCCTAAACTCTTTCTCCGATTTGGATGTGAAAACTCTCATATTGCAGCTGGGAGTGTGCACTTTCAGCCCATATTATATATATAATTGTATTTCTGAACATGTTTTTGTAAACAGCTAAAATAACAAAACTTGTGTCACTGTCCAAATATTTCTGGACCTAACTGTACATGGTAGTGTTCTTAGGCAGAATTGGGAATGAGCCCACTCCCTTGTATAAAGAAGCAACCCCACCTGTAAATGGCATCAGGATGCATTACTGTTGGCATGACACAGGACTCATTGTAGCACTGATGTTTTTTCCTCTTTTTTCCTCTTTTTATTCTCTAGACAATCATTTTTCCAGGTGTCACACACAGTCTGAAGGGGGCTTCATCAGAGAAAATAACTTCCTCTGCACTAGAATTTTTGTATTTTCTTTAGAAATATCAGTCTGTCCTTGTTGTGTTTCTTGAAGAGTAGTGGTTCTTTTCTGCCCTGCCTGACACTAGGCCAGCCTTCAAAAGCCTTTGTCTCACTCTGCGGCTTTATGCATTAACACCTGCCTGCTGCTATTTCTCAGCAAGCTCGGCACTAATGTTGAACTGATCTTATAGTTTAATTTTCTTTAGGAGACAGTCCTGGGCTTTACTGGACTTTTTTGGGTGCCCTGAAGCCTTTTCACAGCAATTAAATTTATCTTTTTTTAAGGTCTTTATGATCTGATGAATGATTGACTTTGGGGAAATCTTACAAGCAGCAGTGTCCTTAAAACCTCTTTGATGCAATGTAATGATGATTACAAGTTTCCTTGTTTTAACAGAAGATGGCAATGATTTCAAGCATCAGCCCAATTTTTAAAGCAACCAGTCTGCGTTTCTAATTCAATCAACATGACCGAGTGAGATCAGCTTCAGTTTTTATAGTGGCATTTTACATTAACTGTAGATTGTTAGTAATTAGATGAATTGCAAAACACCCAAGCAAAGTCATTCCTTACCATATAGAATAAAAATCACCCCCCCAAAAAAAAACATTTCCACTGAGTTTCAGCCCTGCTACCAAATGATCTGCTAATTTAACCCCTTATGACCAAGGACGTACTAGTAAGCCGGCAGTAATCCTTGCACGTTTGATGATTTGAACAGCAGACTTGTGGGGCTAACAGTCACAGGTGGATCCGCGATCCACTCATGCCTGCCACTTAGATGGTGCTGTCAAAATGTGACCGCACGATTTAATTGGCCACGGCCGGAATCACGCAGTTTCCTGCCGCCATCAGCGGCCTTGTGATTCGATCACGAGGAGCCGATGGTTGCCATGGTAGCGACAGGTCATGTGTTGACTAGAGTTGAGCGCGGTTCGTGGTTCGTGGTTCTCCAGTTCGCGGCTCGAGTGATTTTGGGGCATGTTCTAGATCGAACTAGAACTCGAGCTTTTTGCAAAAGCTCGGTAGTTCTAGAAACGTTCGAGAACGGTTCTAGCAGCCAAAAAACAGCTAAATCATAGCTTGGTTTCTGCTGTAATAGTGTAAGTCACTCTGTGAATCAAACTATTATCACATTTCAGTGTATAGTGTGCGTGAACAGCGCCTTCAGATCACTGCTGTTTCTATAATGGCGATCGCCATTTTTTTTTTTTTTTTTTCTTGTCTTCCTTCCCTAAGTGCGCGCGTCTTGTGGGGCGGGCCAGCATGTCAGCCAATCCCAGACACACACACAGCTAAGTGGACTTTGAGCCAGAGAAGCAACGGCATGTGTGATAGGATCTGCATGTCACATGTCCCTGCATTATAAAACCGGACATTTTCTTCACGGACGCCATTATCTGCCTTCTGCGTCTTTGGTGTCAGACATCACTGTCGCAGCTCCGTCTTCCTGAGTCCTATAGCCGATACAGCTGTATGCGCTGCATACACAGCGTTAGACAGCTTAGGGAGAGCACTTTATAGCAGTCCTTTTAAGGGCTCCAACCGGCAGGGTCAGAGAGCCATAGGTGACAGGTCCTGCAAACAGCAACAGCGTCTGTGTAGCCCAGGTCAGGGATTTCCTACCTGCATTTCACCATTAGGAGGGAATAGAAAGGCAGTCTTCCATTCCTCTACCCAGAGCACCACAATCCTGCCACTGTACCCTCTTGTCCTCTGCACACTCCAACTGATAACTAAGCCATTATACTAGCAAACACTCAGTGTACCTAGTGGCATCCTATACGTGGCTATTGGACTTTGCTATAGTCCCACTAGTGCAAAGACATTTGCAGAGCGCGTCTGCCTGCATTGCACACTACAACTCATTCTAACCAAGCCATTATACTAGCAAACACTCAGTGTACCTAGTGGCATCCTATACGTGGCTATTGGACTTTGCTATAGTCCCACTAGTGCAAAGACATTTGCAGAGCGCGTCTGCCTGCGTTGCACACTACAACTCATTCTAACCAAGCCATTATACTAGCAAACACTCAGTGTACCTAGTGGCATCCTATACGTGGCTATTGGACTTTGCTATAGTCCCACTAGTGCAAAGACATTTGCAGAGCGCGTCTGCCTGCGTTGCACACTACAACTCATTCTAACCAAGCCATTATACTAGCAAACACTCAGTGTACCTAGTGGCATCCTATACGTGGCTATTGGACTTTGCTATAGTCCCACTAGTGCAAAGACATTTGCAGAGCGCGTCTGCCTGCGTTGCACACTACAACTCATTCTAACCAAGCCATTATACTAGCAAACACTCAGTGTACCTAGTGGCATCCTATACGTGGCTATTGGACTTTGCTATAGTCCCACTAGTGCAAAGACATTTGCAGAGCGCGTCTGCCTGCGTTGCACACTACAACTCATTCTAACCAAGCCATTATACTAGCAAACACTCAGTGTACCTAGTGGCATCCTATACGTGGCTATTGGACTTTGCTATAGTCCCACTAGTGCAAAGACATTTGCAGAGCGCGTCTGCCTGCGTTGCACACTACAACTCATTCTAACCAAGCCATTATACTAGCAAACACTCAGTGTACCTAGTGGCATCCTATACGTGGCTATTGGACTTTGCTATAGTCCCACTAGTGCAAAGACATTTGCAGAGCGCGTCTGCCTGCGTTGCACACTACAACTCATTCTAACCAAGCCATTATACTAGCAAACACTCAGTGTACCTAGTGGCATCCTATACGTGGCTATTGGACTTTGCTATAGTCCCACTAGTGCAAAGACATTTGCAGAGCGCGTCTGCCTGCGTTGCACACTACAACTCATTCTAACCAAGCCATTATACTAGCAAACACTCAGTGTACCTAGTGGCATCCTATACGTGGCTATTGGACTTTGCTATAGTCCCACTAGTGCAAAGACATTTGCAGAGCGCGTCTGCCTGCGTTGCACACTACAACTCATTCTAACCAAGCCATTATACTAGCAAACACTCAGTGTACCTAGTGGCATCCTATACGTGGCTATTGGACTTTGCTATAGTCCCACTAGTGCAAAGACATTTGCAGAGCGCGTCTGCCTGCGTTGCACACTACAACTCATTCTAACCAAGCCATTATACTAGCAAACACTCAGTGTACCTAGTGGCATCCTATATGTGGCTATTGGACTTTGCTATAGTCCCACTAGTGCAAAGACATTTGCAGAGCGCGTCTGCCTGCGTTGCACACTACAACTCATTCTAACCAAGCCATTATACTAGCAAACACTCAGTGTACCTAGTGGCATCCTATACGTGGCTATTGGACTTTGCTATAGTCCCACTAGTGCAAAGACATTTGCAGAGCGCGTCTGCCTGCGTTGCACACTACAACTCATTCTAACCAAGCCATTATACTAGCAAACACTCAGTGTACCTAGTGGCATCCTATACGTGGCTATTGGACTTTGCTATAGTCCCACTAGTGCAAAGACATTTGCAGAGCGCGTCTGCCTGCGTTGCACACTACAACTCATTCTAACCAAGCCATTATACTAGCAAACACTCAGTGTACCTAGTGGCATCCTATACGTGGCTATTGGACTTTGCTATAGTCCCACTAGTGCAAAGACATTTGCAGAGCGCGTCTGCCTGCGTTGCACACTACAACTCATTCTAACCAAGCCATTATACTAGCAAACACTCAGTGTACCTAGTGGCATCCTATACGTGGCTATTGGACTTTGCTATAGTCCCACTAGTGCAAAGACATTTGCAGAGCGCGTCTGCCTGCGTTGCACACTACAACTCATTCTAACCAAGCCATTATACTAGCAAACACTCAGTGTACCTAGTGGCATCCTATACGTGGCTATTGGACTTTGCTATAGTCCCACTAGTGCAAAGACATTTGCAGAGCGCGTCTGCCTGCGTTGCACACTACAACTCATTCTAACCAAGCCATTATACTAGCAAACACTCAGTGTACCTAGTGGCATCCTATACGTGGCTATTGGACTTTGCTATAGTCCCACTAGTGCAAAGACATTTGCAGAGCGCGTCTGCCTGCGTTGCACACTACAACTCATTCTAACCAAGCCATTATACTAGCAAACACTCAGTGTACCTAGTGGCATCCTATACGTGGCTATTGGACTTTGCTATAGTCCCACTAGTGCAAAGACATTTGCAGAGCGCGTCTGCCTGCGTTGCACACTACAACTCATTCTAACCAAGCCATTATACTAGCAAACACTCAGTGTACCTAGTGGCATCCTATACGTGGCTATTGGACTTTGCTATAGTCCCACTAGTGCAAAGACATTTGCAGAGCGCGTCTGCCTGCGTTGCACACTACAACTCATTCTAACCAAGCCATTATACTAGCAAACACTCAGTGTACCTAGTGGCATCCTATACGTGGCTATTGGACTTTGCTATAGTCCCACTAGTGCAAAGACATTTGCAGAGCGCGTCTGCCTGCGTTGCACACTACAACTCATTCTAACCAAGCCATTATACTAGCAAACACTCAGTGTACCTAGTGGCATCCTATACGTGGCTATTGGACTTTGCTATAGTCCCACTAGTGCAAAGACATTTGCAGAGCGCGTCTGCCTGCGTTGCACACTACAACTCATTCTAACCAAGCCATTATACTAGCAAACACTCAGTGTACCTAGTGGCATCCTATACGTGGCTATTGGACTTTGCTATAGTCCCACTAGTGCAAAGACATTTGCAGAGCGCGTCTGCCTGCGTTGCACACTACAACTCATTCTAACCAAGCCATTATACTAGCAAACACTCAGTGTACCTAGTGGCATCCTATACGTGGCTATTGGACTTTGCTATAGTCCCACTAGTGCAAAGACATTTGCAGAGCGCGTCTGCCTGCGTTGCACACTACAACTCATTCTAACCAAGCCATTATACTAGCAAACACTCAGTGTACCTAGTGGCATCCTATACGTGGCTATTGGACTTTGCTATAGTCCCACTAGTGCAAAGACATTTGCAGAGCGCGTCTGCCTGCGTTGCACACTACAACTCATTCTAACCAAGCCATTATACTAGCAAACACTCAGTGTACCTAGTGGCATCCTATACGTGGCTATTGGACTTTGCTATAGTCCCACTAGTGCAAAGACATTTGCAGAGCGCGTCTGCCTGCGTTGCACACTACAACTCATTCTAACCAAGCCATTATACTAGCAAACACTCAGTGTACCTAGTGGCATCCTATACGTGGCTATTGGACTTTGCTATAGTCCCACTAGTGCAAAGACATTTGCAGAGCGCGTCTGCCTGCGTTGCACACTACAACTCATTCTAACCAAGCCATTATACTAGCAAACACTCAGTGTACCTAGTGGCATCCTATACGTGGCTATTGGACTTTGCTATAGTCCCACTAGTGCAAAGACATTTGCAGAGCGCGTCTGCCTGCGTTGCACACTACAACTCATTCTAACCAAGCCATTATACTAGCAAACACTCAGTGTACCTAGTGGCATCCTATACGTGGCTATTGGACTTTGCTATAGTCCCACTAGTGCAAAGACATTTGCAGAGCGCGTCTGCCTGCGTTGCACACTACAACTCATTCTAACCAAGCCATTATACTAGCAAACACTCAGTGTACCTAGTGGCATCCTATACGTGGCTATTGGACTTTGCTATAGTCCCACTAGTGCAAAGACATTTGCAGAGCGCGTCTGCCTGCGTTGCACACTACAACTCATTCTAACCAAGCCATTATACTAGCAAACACTCAGTGTACCTAGTGGCATCCTATACGTGGCTATTGGACTTTGCTATAGTCCCACTAGTGCAAAGACATTTGCAGAGCGCGTCTGCCTGCGTTGCACACTACAACTCATTCTAACCAAGCCATTATACTAGCAAACACTCAGTGTACCTAGTGGCATCCTATACGTGGCTATTGGACTTTGCTATAGTCCCACTAGTGCAAAGACATTTGCAGAGCGCGTCTGCCTGCGTTGCACACTACAACTCATTCTAACCAAGCCATTATACTAGCAAACACTCAGTGTACCTAGTGGCATCCTATACGTGGCTATTGGACTTTGCTATAGTCCCACTAGTGCAAAGACATTTGCAGAGCGCGTCTGCCTGCGTTGCACACTACAACTCATTCTAACCAAGCCATTATACTAGCAAACACTCAGTGTACCTAGTGGCATCCTATACGTGGCTATTGGACTTTGCTATAGTCCCACTAGTGCAAAGACATTTGCAGAGCGCGTCTGCCTGCGTTGCACACTACAACTCATTCTAACCAAGCCATTATACTAGCAAACACTCAGTGTACCTAGTGGCATCCTATACGTGGCTATTGGACTTTGCTATAGTCCCACTAGTGCAAAGACATTTGCAGAGCGCGTCTGCCTGCGTTGCACACTACAACTCATTCTAACCAAGCCATTATACTAGCAAACACTCAGTGTACCTAGTGGCATCCTATACGTGGCTATTGGACTTTGCTATAGTCCCACTAGTGCAAAGACATTTGCAGCACGTCTGCCTGCGTTGCACACTCCAACTAATTATAACTAAGTTGCATTGTCAGGGATATTTATTCTTTATTATTCTGCTGTTAATAAAGCTAGACCACCACTGCAATCTTCACCACCTCTCAATTTTTACTACCACATTTTCAGTCCACAATCTTGTCGCAATCAACATGAGTGGCAAAATGACAGATGCTGGTGGAAAGGGGAAGAGGCGTGGTGGAAAAGGCAAAAAAGGTTTTGTCCGTGGGGAAGGTGGCAAAGCTCCATTATCATCTGCTGAAGATAGACCATCTACCAGCAAAAGTAAGATGTCTACTACTTACCGTGGACAATCCGATGTGCTCCCTTTGTTACGGACACGAACAACAGGAACAAAGGTAGATGATGGGCAAAAAAGGAAAATGCTTGAATGGATCTCAAGTGGTCCAACAAGTGCCCTCTCTGCCACTTCAAGTACCGCATCCAAAAAACACCAGTCCTCTGAGTTGTCATCCCAATCAAACTTGCTTTCTCCCAGCTCTGAAGTCTCCATCAGCCCTGCACAGTATGGTGGAACTGAGATGGCTGAGTCTGCAGAGCTGTTCAGTCACACTATAGCCTGGGAATCAGAGGTCTGCTCCCAAGCTACAGTGAGTACAGAACAGGAAATGGTCTGCAGTGATGCCCAGAACCTTTGTGACTCAGATTCAGGCCGTGAGGACCAAGTTTCTGAGCATAATGTTGACCCTTTGTCACAAACTGTAACACCTGTGGTTATAGACAATGAGGAACATACTGATGAAGATGAGACGCAGATACCCGATTGGGATGACAACTTAAATATTCCGTCAGGGCAAGAAGAGGCTCGGTCTGAGGGGGAGGGGAGTGCAAACACAACAATTGATGATGACGTTCTAGATCCCACCTACTGTCAACCCCCAGTCAGGCACTCGAGGAGGTCAACAGAGGCGGTGGAGGAGGATGCAACCGACGACGAAGTTACCTTGCGCCTTCCTGGACAGAGTCGGAGCACTGGTAGCACGTCTACAACTGCATCCTCAGCCACCACTCTGCCTATGAGCATTATTCGGGGTGGATCAACAGGTCGCATGGCCTCTAAGCCTTGCCTAGCCTGGTCCTTTTTTCACATCGAAAAAGATCGCCCAACTCATGTGATATGTAACATTTGTCATGATTCTGTTAGTAGAGGTCAAAACCTCAGCAGTTTGACAACTTCTTCCATGAATCGTCACATGACTAAATATCATAAGTCCCGGTGGGAAGCTCACCGTGCTGCAATGCGGCCTAGTGGAGCGAACCATCCACCGCCCGCCCCTTCCACTGCATCCGCGCGCTCTTCATCTTCTAGGACTGTGGGGACAGCTGCCACACCTGTTTTTCCACGCAAAACTTCCACCACTGTAACCGCAACAGGCAGTTTGCTTGTAAGGTCGTCAGTTGGTTTGGAAGGGGAAACAAGTGAGTGTGTACAGCTCTCTCAGACATCGATAGCACCAACGTTGGATGAAGGCAACATCATGTCTCCGCCTGCACTTTCCTCACAAACCTGCATTTTTCAAGGGACACCCTACTCAACACCGTCTACACACAGCAGCCAGATCTCTGTCCCTCAGATGTGGTCAAATAAAAGGCCACTTCCTCCGACCCATGACAAAGCTAAGAGGTTGACTCTATCCCTCTGTAAGCTGTTGGCTACCGAAATGCTGCCTTTCCGCCTAGTGGACACACAGGATTTTAGAGACCTTATGTCTGTCGCTGTGCCCCAGTACCAGATGCCTAGTCGCCACTACTTCTCTAAGAAAGGTGTGCCCGCGCTACACCAGCATGTCGCACACAACATCACCGCTTCCTTGAGAAACTCTGTGTGTGAACGGGTGCATTTCACCACCGATACTTGGACCAGTAAGCATGGACAGGGACGTTACATGTCGCTGACTGGGCACTGGGTAACTATGGTGATAGATGGTGAAGGGTCTGCTGCACAAGTCTTGCCGTCCCCACGACTTGTGTGTCAATCCTCTGTCTGTCCAAGTTCCGCCACTGCTTCTGCATCCTCCACCTCATCTGGGTCCTCCACCTCCGCCCCAAGCCTGCCTGGTCAGGCCACCAGCGTTCTCACTGCGCAGAAGGAATCACGCACCCCTCATTACTATGCTGGCAGCAGAGCGCAACGGCATCAGGCGGTCTTTAGCTTGACATGTCTTGGTAATAAGAGTCACACAGCTGAGGAGTTGTGGTCAGCTTTGCGGTCCGAGTTTAATAAATGGTTGTCTCCACTCAAACTGCAGCCTGGTAAGGCCGTGTGCGACAATGCTGCAAACCTGGGTGCGGCACTTCGCCTGGGCAAGGTGACACACGTACCTTGTATGGCTCACGTGTTGAACCTTGTCGTGCAGCAATTTTTAACACACTATCCCGGCCTAGATGGCCTTCTGAACAGGGCACGAAAACTGTCAGCTCACTTCCGCCGTTCAAGCGCCGCAGCAGAGCGACTTGCATCGCTCCAGAAGTCTTTCGGCCTGCCGGTTCATCGCCTGAAATGCGATGTGGCGACACGCTGGAATTCAACTCTCCACATGTTACAGCGACTGTGGCAGCACCGCAGAGCCCTGGTGCAATACGTCATGACGTATAGCCTGGGCCAACGAGATGCAGAGGTGGGGCAGATCACCCTGATGGAGTGGTCTCAGATCAAGGACCTATGCACCCTTCTGCACAGTTTCGACATGGCGACGAATATGTTTAGCTCTGACAATGCCATTATCAGCATGACGATTCCAGTCATTTACATGCTGGAGCACACGCTAAACACTATTCGGAGTCAGGGGGTGGGACAACATGAAGGGGAGGAACTACAGGAGGATTCATATGCGCAAGGGACAACAACATCACGAAGGTCCAGACGTTCATCATCACCAACGCAGCAGGCATGGGACCATGGGGGACAGGGATCGACAAGGGCGCATAGTAGCAGGCGAAATGTTGAGCAAGGTGCAGGAGAACATGAAGAAATGGAGGACGAACTGTCCATGGACATGGAAGACTCAGCGGATGAGGGAGACCTTGGTCAAATTTCAGTTGAAAGAGGTTGGGGTCAGATGTCAGAGGAAGAAAGAACGGGTAGCACCTCTATGCCACAAACACAGCATGGACTTGGTCCGCATGGCTGCGCAAGACACATGAGTGCCTTTTTGTTGCACTACCTCCAACATGACAGTCGTATTGTCAAAATTAGAAGTGATGATGACTACTGGATTGCCACACTATTAGATCCCCGGTACAAGTCCAAATTTTGTGACATAATTCCAGCCATAGAAAGGGACGCACGTATGCAGGAGTATCAGCAGAAGCTGTTACTAGATCTTAGCTCGGCTTTTCCACCAAACAACCGTGCAGGTGCAGGGAGTGAATCTCCCAGTTGTAACTTGACAAACATGGGACGGTCTCGTCATCTTCAACAGTCTACCCGTACCAGTAGGACCTTTTCTGGTGCCGGTAACAGCAATTTTATGGAATCTTTTCATAATTTTTTTAGACCCTCTTTTGCAAGGCCACCAGAGACAACAAGTCTGACACATAGTCAACGGCTGGAGAGGATGATACAGGAGTATCTCCAAATGAACATCGATGCCATGACTGTGCAACTGGAGCCTTGCTCCTTTTGGGCTTCAAACCTACAAAAATGGCCAGAGCTCGCAACTTACGCCTTGGAGATTTTGTCGTGTCCAGCTGCCAGCGTTGTCTCTGAACGTGTATTCAGTGCTGCTGGGTGTGTGCTGACAGATAAGCGCACGCGTCTGTCCAGTGACAATGTGGACAGACTGACGTTCATCAAAATGAACAAGTCATGGATCCAGAAGGAATTTACTACCCCTGTGTCATCCTGGGGAGAGTAAATGCTTGTGGATTTGGAATGTGCTTGATGCAAATCAAAACATCCTGTTTGCAACTAGGGCCCAAGTGCTGCCACTGATGGGGTGGGTGTCTGTGTGGCCCAATTTTTGGAAAAAAGGGAGACTCCGCTTGGAGTAACCCTTGCTTGCTGTGTTTTTAAAAGAAGCCAAGATGAACAGAGCTGGGATCAGGAAAGACTTTGCTACCTACCCCGGTGTCATCCTGTGGACGGCTAAGAATAGCGTATTTTTGAATGTGCTTGATGCAAATCAAAACATCCTGTTTGCAACTAGGGCCCAAGTGCTGCCACTGATGTGGTGGGTGTCTGTGTGGCCCAATTTTTGGAAAAAAGGGAGACTCCGCTTGGAGTAACCCTTGCTTGCTGTGTTTTTAAAAGAAGCCAAGATGAACAGAGCTGGGATCAGGAAAGACTTTGCTACCTACCCCGGTGTCATCCTGGGGACGGATAAGAATGGCGTATTTTTGAATGTGCTTGATGCAAATCTAGCTGTGAAGTGTACAACTGGGGCACAACTGCTGCCACTGAATGGGTGGGTGTGTGTGGGGCCCAATTTTTGGAAAAAAGGGGAGACTCCGCTTGGAGTAACCCTTGCTTACATTGTTTTTAAAAGAAGCCAAGATGAACAAGTCATGGGTCAGCAAAGACTTTGCTACCTACCCCAGTGTCATCCTGGGGACGGCTAAGAATAGCGTATTTTTGAATGTGCTTGATGCAAATCAAAACATCCTGTTTGCAACTAGGGCCCAAGTGCTGCCACTGATGGGGTGGGTGTCTGTGTGGCCCAATTTTTGGAAAAAAGGGAGACTCCGCTTGGAGTAACCCTTGCTTGCTGTGTTTTTAAAAGAAGCCAAGATGAACAGAGCTGGGATCAGGAAAGACTTTGCTACCTACCCCGGTGTCATCCTGGGGACGGATAAGAATGGCGTATTTTTGAATGTGCTTGATGCAAATCTAGCTGTGAAGTGTACAACTGGGGCACAACTGCTGCCACTGAATGGGTGGGTGTGTGTGGGGCCCAATTTTTGGAAAAAAGGGGAGACTCCGCTTGGAGTAACCCTTGCTTACATTGTTTTTAAAAGAAGCCAAGATGAACAGAGCTGGGATCAGGAAAGACTTTGCTACCTACCCCGGTGTCATCCTGTGGACGGCTAAGAATAGCGTATTTTTGAATGTGCTTGATGCAAATCAAAACATCCTGTTTGCAACTAGGGCCCAAGTGCTGCCACTGATGTGGTGGGTGTCTGTGTGGCCCAATTTTTGGAAAAAAGGGAGACTCCGCTTGGAGTAACCCTTGCTTGCTGTGTTTTTAAAAGAAGCCAAGATGAACAGAGCTGGGATCAGGAAAGACTTTGCTACCTACCCCGGTGTCATCCTGGGGACGGATAAGAATGGCGTATTTTTGAATGTGCTTGATGCAAATCTAGCTGTGAAGTGTACAACTGGGGCACAACTGCTGCCACTGAATGGGTGGGTGTGTGTGGGGCCCAATTTTTGGAAAAAAGGGGAGACTCCGCTTGGAGTAACCCTTGCTTACATTGTTTTTAAAAGAAGCCAAGATGAACAAGTCATGGGTCAGCAAAGACTTTGCTACCTACCCCAGTGTCATCCTGGGGACGGCTAAGAATAGCGTATTTTTGAATGTGCTTGATGCAAATCAAAACATCCTGTTTGCAACTAGGGCCCAAGTGCTGCCACTGATGGGGTGGGTGTCTGTGTGGCCCAATTTTTGGAAAAAAGGGAGACTCCGCTTGGAGTAACCCTTGCTTGCTGTGTTTTTAAAAGAAGCCAAGATGAACAGAGCTGGGATCAGGAAAGACTTTGCTACCTACCCCGGTGTCATCCTGGGGACGGATAAGAATGGCGTATTTTTGAATGTGCTTGATGCAAATCTAGCTGTGAAGTGTACAACTGGGGCACAACTGCTGCCACTGAATGGGTGGGTGTGTGTGGGGCCCAATTTTTGGAAAAAAGGGGAGACTCCGCTTGGAGTAACCCTTGCTTACATTGTTTTTAAAAGAAGCCAAGATGAACAAGTCATGGGTCAGCAAAGACTTTGCTACCTACCCCAGTGTCATCCTGGGGACGGCTAAGAATAGCGTATTTTTGAATGTGCTTGATGCAAATCAAAACATCCTGTTTGCAACTAGGGCCCAAGTGCTGCCACTGATGGGGTGGGTGTCTGTGTGGCCCAATTTTTGGAAAAAAGGGAGACTCCGCTTGGAGTAACCCTTGCTTGCTGTGTTTTTAAAAGAAGCCAAGATGAACAGAGCTGGGATCAGGAAAGACTTTGCTACCTACCCCGGTGTCATCCTGGGGACGGCTAAGAATAGCGTATTTTTGAATGTGCTTGATGCAAATCAAAACATCCTGTTTGCAACTAGGGCCCAAGTGCTGCCACTGATGTGGTGGGTGTCTGTGTGGCCCAATTTTTGGAAAAAAGGGAGACTCCGCTTGGAGTAACCCTTGCTTGCTGTGTTTTTAAAAGAAGCCAAGATGAACAGAGCTGGGATCAGGAAAGACTTTGCTACCTACCCCGGTGTCATCCTGGGGACGGCTAAGAATAGCGTATTTTTGAATGTGCTTGATGCAAATCAAAACATCCTGTTTGCAACTAGGGCCCAAGTGCTGCCACTGATGTGGTGGGTGTCTGTGTGGCCCAATTTTTGGAAAAAAGGGAGACTCCGCTTGGAGTAACCCTTGCTTGCTGTGTTTTTAAAAGAAGCCAAGATGAACAGAGCTGGGATCAGGAAAGACTTTGCTACCTACCCCGGTGTCATCCTGGGGACGGCTAAGAATAGCGTATTTTTGAATGTGCTTGATGCAAATCAAAACATCCTGTTTGCAACTAGGGCCCAAGTGCTGCCACTGATGGGGTGGGTGTCTGTGTGGCCCAATTTTTGGAAAAAAGGGAGACTCCGCTTGGAGTAACCCTTGCTTGCTGTGTTTTTAAAAGAAGCCAAGATGAACAGAGCTGGGATCAGGAAAGACTTTGCTACCTACCCCGGTGTCATCCTGGGGACGGCTAAGAATAGCGTATTTTTGAATGTGCTTGATGCAAATCAAAACATCCTGTTTGCAACTAGGGCCCAAGTGCTGCCACTGATGTGGTGGGTGTCTGTGTGGCCCAATTTTTGGAAAAAAGGGAGACTCCGCTTGGAGTAACCCTTGCTTGCTGTGTTTTTAAAAGAAGCCAAGATGAACAGAGCTGGGATCAGGAAAGACTTTGCTACCTACCCCGGTGTCATCCTGGGGACGGCTAAGAATAGCGTATTTTTGAATGTGCTTGATGCAAATCAAAACATCCTGTTTGCAACTAGGGCCCAAGTGCTGCCACTGATGGGGTGGGTGTCTGTGTGGCCCAATTTTTGGAAAAAAGGGAGACTCCGCTTGGAGTAACCCTTGCTTGCTGTGTTTTTAAAAGAAGCCAAGATGAACAGAGCTGGGATCAGGAAAGACTTTGCTACCTACCCCGGTGTCATCCTGGGGACGGATAAGAATGGCGTATTTTTGAATGTGCTTGATGCAAATCTAGCTGTGAAGTGTACAACTGGGGCACAACTGCTGCCACTGAATGGGTGGGTGTGTGTGGGGCCCAATTTTTGGAAAAAAGGGGAGACTCCGCTTGGAGTAACCCTTGCTTACATTGTTTTTAAAAGAAGCCAAGATGAACAAGTCATGGGTCAGCAAAGACTTTGCTACCTACCCCAGTGTCATCCTGGGGACGGCTAAGAATAGCGTATTTTTGAATGTGCTTGATGCAAATCAAAACATCCTGTTTGCAACTAGGGCCCAAGTGCTGCCACTGATGGGGTGGGTGTCTGTGTGGCCCAATTTTTGGAAAAAAGGGAGACTCCGCTTGGAGTAACCCTTGCTTGCTGTGTTTTTAAAAGAAGCCAAGATGAACAGAGCTGGGATCAGGAAAGACTTTGCTACCTACCCCGGTGTCATCCTGGGGACGGCTAAGAATAGCGTATTTTTGAATGTGCTTGATGCAAATCAAAACATCCTGTTTGCAACTAGGGCCCAAGTGCTGCCACTGATGGGGTGGGTGTCTGTGTGGCCCAATTTTTGGAAAAAAGGGAGACTCCGCTTGGAGTAACCCTTGCTTGCTGTGTTTTTAAAAGAAGCCAAGATGAACAGAGCTGGGATCAGGAAAGACTTTGCTACCTACCCCGGTGTCATCCTGGGGACGGCTAAGAATAGCGTATTTTTGAATGTGCTTGATGCAAATCAAAACATCCTGTTTGCAACTAGGGCCCAAGTGCTGCCACTGATGGGGTGGGTGTCTGTGTGGCCCAATTTTTGGAAAAAAGGGAGACTCCGCTTGGAGTAACCCTTGCTTGCTGTGTTTTTAAAAGAAGCCAAGATGAACAGAGCTGGGATCAGGAAAGACTTTGCTACCTACCCCGGTGTCATCCTGGGGACGGTTAAGAATAGCGTATTTTTGAATGTGCTTGATGCAAATCTAGCTGTGAAGTGTACAACTGGGGCCCAAGTGCTGCCACTGAAGGGGTGGGTGTGTGTGGGGCCCAATTTTTGGAAAAAAGGGAGACTCCGCTTGGAGTAACCCTTGCTTGCTGTGTTTTTAAAAGAAGCCAAGATGAACAGAGCTGGGATCAGGAAAGACTTTGCTACCTACCCCGGTGTCATCCTGGGGACGGATAAGAATGGCGTATTTTTGAATGTGCTTGATGCAAATCTAGCTGTGAAGTGTACAACTGGGGCACAACTGCTGCCACTGAAGGGGTGGGTGTGTGGGGCCCAATTTTTGGAAAAAAGGGAGACTCCGCTTGGAGTCACCTTGCGGTGTTTTACATGACTTTAGAAGGGCGTGCCATGCCTATATCTGTGTGTCCTCCTCTTTTTCCTTGTCCAGCTGTTTTGTTTTCGCATGAGTACATGTCCTTGTCACTTTCCCATGTGTTTGTGTTGTGTTGTGAGTTGTTTGTCACCTTTTGGACACCTTTGAGGGTGTTTTCTAGGTGTTTTACTGTGTTTGTGATTGCCTGCCATTGTTTCCTATGGGCTCGAGTTCGGTTCGTCGAACGTTCGACGAGCCGAACTCGAGCCAGACCCCCCGTTCGGCGAACCGCCTCGAGCCGAACCGGGACCGGTTCGCTCATCTCTAGTGTTGACCCCTGTCGCTATGATGATGTATTTAATGTTAGAGCCGATAGAGTGCCGGATCTCACAGGAACGCTGCATTTCTGCTGATCCAAGCTATGCAGCTTTGATCAGCAGAAATTAACAAGTAATCAGACTGTGCAGTGCCCTAGGGGGACTAGTAAAATAAAGTAAAACATTTTTTTTTAAAAAAAATATGAAAACATAAAAAACCCCTAAAAGTTCAAATCACCCCCCCCATTCAACCCATTGAAAATAGTTAAAAAAAATAAAAAAATATACACATATTTGCTGTCGCTGTGTTCAGAAATGCCTGACCTATTAAAGTATAAAGTCAATTGATCTGATCGGTACACGGTGTGGCGAGAAAAAAAAATCCAAACTGAAAAATTACGTATTTTGGTTGCTGCAAACAGGCAATCAAAATGTAGCATCTGCACAAAAATGGTATAATTAAAAACGTCAGCTCAAGAAGCAAAATATAAGCCGTCACTGAGCCCCAGATCCCAAAAAGGAGAACGCTACGGGTCTCAGAAAATGGCATAAAAAGCACCATTCTTTTTTTGAACAAACTGTTGAATTTTTTTTTAACCCCTTAGGTTTCAAAAACATCTAAACAAACTGAAACAGTGGGGAGTAACTAACAGTGGTTTGTAACAGGGAGAAATGCACCATCCTACATCTGGGCAAGAAAAACGAAAAAAGAATATACAGAAGGATGAGGGCTAGCAACAGCTCATGTTAAAAAGTCTTTGGTATACTAATAGATAACAGACTGCACATTAAGTCAACAGTGGGATGCAGCAGCAAAAAAGGTTAAACACAGTTCTGGAATGTATTAACAGAAGAATACAGTCTAGATTACATGAAGTAATTATACCCCTCTACTTCTTTTTTTTTTTTGGTCAAGTTCAAAGAACTACCAGAATGTTGACTAGTCTACAAACCATGACAGTTATAGGATTTGGCAATGTTTAGCTGCAAAAAAAGAAGACTGAGCAGGGACTTAATAGCTGTCTACAAATATCTCAAAAGCTGTCACACTGTAGAGGGATCAGCCCTATTTTAATTTACACAAGGAAAGGCAAGAAGCAATGAAATGAAACTGAATGGAAGTAGACATAGATTAGATATTAGAAAAATAAATTTGAGGGTGATCGAGTGGAACAGGCTCCCTCAAGAGGTGGTAAGTTTTTCAATGGAAGTCTACAAAAAGAGACTGGAAAGACATCTGTCTGGGATGGTTTAGTGAATCCTGCTTTGAGCAGGGGGTTGGAGACGATTATGCAGGAGGTCCCTTCCTACTCTACCATTCTATGATTCTACCAGCAGGAATAATGTGAATTCCCTCTCAATAGCCAGAATTTCAGTGCGGTGGCCGGCAGCTTTAGAACCCTATAAAGCTGCAGGTTACCCCATACATGCAGGTTAATAGTGTTTTTATGACATCACCCGTTCCCTTTAACTAAGCAGGTCATTTAGAGGCAGGCCTGAAATTAGGAGGATTTTTTTTCTTTGTGATTATTTTATATGGCAAGGATTGACTGCAGTTTTTATGCAATTCATCTAATCACTAATAATCCAATTTATGCAAAATACCACTATAAAAACAGCAGAAAACCTTGTGAAAACCAAACGTCGTGTCAGTCTCAGAATTTTTGGCCATGTTTGTACATAGCATGCTGTTCTCCAGGCGCCAGAAGATTGGAGCTTGGAGAGCTAGTGCAACTTTTTAACTAATTTTTATTCCTTGCCTTGAAAAAATATCACTTTTAGTCTTTGTGTATGGACACAGGATCTTTGTTGATTCTTTAGAGATGTAATTTTCATGACAAAGTTTTATGAAAACCGTAATGTTACTGACACATTCTACAAAGGTAATGCCCTGGCGTATTAAGAGCATACCGGTTCATGTAATCCTTAAAACCTGGAGGCCTGAAACAAGAAGGCAATGTTTATCCCTCCTGTCCTTTAGTAGAAACACAGCAGTTTAAATGAGCCTTTTGTGCTGTACACAACCAATTCCAATTCCACAAAGGTAATGCTGCGCACATACCATGTCCTCTCCAAATCTAATCATTGTTCTCTATCCAATTCCATTACGGCTTTCATGAAAAGATTACGTTCCATCCTCATCGTGACACAATAAAAGGCAATGTATTATTTAGGCCCCTAAACTCTGACCAACCATTACAGCCCTTTAATTCTTGCATTACAATACCTAGCAATAAAACCCGTGTGCTCAGAGGCCCTCACTTTGTTTGTTCTGTACAGTAGTCCCTTGGCTGCTGTTGTAGGTTTAATATTCTGCAGGCTAATCATTCTCGGCAGTAGGAATGGCTGTTTGGGGCCATGCTGGAAGGTAAGTATAAGCTTGCCATTGTCAAAGAGAGGTAATCAGTGATCAGCATCTCCCTATGAGGGGTTAGGGAGCAAGCCGGCTGTAATAATGCATCGTTTGTCATTAACCATACAGCGGCAGAAAAAAAAGCCACTGTCATATCAACATCATTCAAAATCATTTGTACGGCAGCACGAAGCACTTATCGGTGTTACCTGCAACACAATGATACACAAAGGGCATTGCCTCCTCTGAGACCCTCTTGTCAGATTTTAAATCCCGGGGGTCATTCCTATCAAAGAGGTTTGCGGAGGGAGGAATTTGATTTTCTTGAAGAGATAAGCATCTGAGAACATAGAATGACCCCGCTCCCGCATTCGGTGAAATTAGTTTTGACCGAATTGTTCAATTGTTTTGTTTATAGATGGAAAATCATTTTAAACCTTTAAATAGTGAAATTTCTTTAGTCTTTACAAATTGTGTGCTATTTCTAAAATGATGTAATTTAAAAATTGTATCTGTGTAATTTGTCTACATCAGACGTTTTTCACTTACGTGTTAAAAACTTATATGTCCTTCTGTGTGCCGTCCATGTACAATCCGTAATCCATGTCTGTGATACATGATTGTGAATCGCCCACCCCAGGGCTTTGGGTGACCCGGTGTCGGGCCGGACTAGTCCTGGGTAGTCAGCGGTGGCGGGGCCCGACTCCGTGACCCTGGCGGGGCCAATTAATATGGTGGCTGTGGGGGTGATGATTATAATAAAGTTTATGAAAGATTTGTGACGCCACCTGTGGTAACTTGCAGCTCTTTAGGGCCGCAGCTGCTGGAAGGGACCTCCGGGGCTGATGTTGTAGCAGCTGAGATGTTGCTTGCTCTCCACAGGTAGAGCGGGTACCCCGGGGCAACCTTTGGTACTTTGTAGGTTCAATGGTGTTGTAGATGCAGTGCAGGATAAAGCAGACGACACAGGGCTTGCAGTTAAGATCTTTACTCACTGTTTGGTCTCAATTCGGCAGCTGTCCGGTTTCCCACAGTATGCTGCTCCACTGATCCCGGGTAGTTCAGAGGTCAATACCGGTGCACCCCTCCTGTGTCTCTTTCCTGACTGACTTCCTAGCCTTGACCGTTGTAGCTGTGCTGGTCTGGGCCTCCACCATAGGGCCTGAACAAAGGGAGCTAACCGCAGTTGTATCTTGCCTCCTTCACAGGGTATCTGTGAAGGGAAATGGCTCTGGGCGCTTGCAACCACCACAGGCCTTTCGGTGTTACTTTTGAGGAATTGTCTTTCTTCCCTCAGTCTAGGGACCGTCCCTGAATGCAGACAGATTCCTCCACCCGATCTTTCAGTGGAACAGGCCACGAGCCAATATGCCCTTCTGTAGCCCTGGAATCCTTTCTCTCTCTGTGTCACCTGTGCCTAACTAGACCCCAGGATCTCCACCAGGAGCTTCCTTCTGTCACTTTCTCCCCAGACTGTACTCCTTCACTCTCCTGAGGTTACTACCTCCCTCTCCTCCTCCCTCTCACACTCTAGACTTTACTGAACTTGAACTTCCTGGTTCCCTTTTCTATTCACACTTGCTGACTCCTCCCACACACCCACTTACTAGGCCCCACCCACACTATTGGGATCAGAAATAGGACTTACGGCCCCATGAATTCATCTATGGGGGTTGCTGCCACTATCCCTGACCCAGTGTATGCCTACCAATTGGTGTGTGCAAGTTTAGTCTGTGGACCGGTATATGACCTCAGTCTTACCCAGGATGGGACATCACACCTCTGGCTGAGGTGCAATATCTCTGTGATGACGGAAGCCTCAGGGGCGCCACACTTGCACATAGTGATAAACTTACCTGTCCCCTCTCCTGCTGTTCGTGGAACTGAACTCTTCGGCTCTGCTGTGTTTCCGCCCCCATTGCAGCTACTTCCGCGTCAGCTGTGCCTGCATACATGAATATGCATGAGAATAAGCAGCCGGCTCTGAAGCAGCAGCATGCAGAGGCCGGAGACAGCGTCGCTGGAGAAGGTGAGTATAAAATGCTTTATTTTTCTTTCAATGTCCGTGTTTTTCTGGTATGTGTTTCACAGATCACACCATAGTGTGGTCCGTGAAACATCAGTGATGCCAGAAAAAACGGTCAGTGAAAAATCACTGATGTGTACGCAGACCCATTGATTATAATGGGTCTGCGTATGTCCGTGATTCTGGTACGTATAAAAACTGCAACATACTTATCAGAATCACTGATGTCTGAAAGAGGCCTTAGCCATTTAAGTAAAGTTAGTTTCATTAACCAAAAACACAGCAAAAAAAATGCAGCAATAAAAGTAGCTGAATTTTTTCACTCTCATGGCTTTCAATAGTGCAAAAAAGTAGCAAAAACACCAAAAGAATTGACTTGCCGCTTCTTTAAAAAACAGATTTGCATTTCAGTCAGGAAAAAAAAATTAAGTGTCCTGTGTGCATGAGATTCTGGAATCTCATAGGTTTTGGTGATACTAATAAAAAGATGCTTCTTACAGTATGTATTTGCATAAATCCCATGAAAAAACAGCAAAAAAATGCCGCAAAAATGCATTGTGTGAACATAGCCTTACCTTTCTAATAACACTATAAAAAGTGTACGTTTTGATGCAGCATAGGGTCCGAAGTGATTGTGGTGTTTAAAGCCCCACTACAGCGTTTTTTATTTCACCACTGGAGTGGTGCTTTAAACCTAAGGCGGGCTTTACACACTGCGACATCGCTAGCAATTGCTAGCAATGTCGAGCGCATTAGTACCCGCCCCCGTCATTTTTTTTTTTTTGGTGAGATGTCACACAGTCAGATCTTACCAACGAAGCAGTAACGATACAGGTCACAGTAGCGACCTGTATAACGATCTCTGCTGTCATTGAGACCCGGTCACACAGTGTCAAACCTAGCGATGTGTCCTGCCCAGCAGGACATCACCTTTGAAGAAAATGGTCCAGGACATTCAGCAACGACCGGCGACCTCACAGCAGGGGCCAAGTCGTTGCTGGATGTCACACACAGCGACATCGCTAACAAGATCGCTGTTGCGTCACCAAAAACGTGACTCAGCAGCGATGTCGCTCAGTGAGACGTGGCCTTTAGGATAGTCATCACTGCCAGTTTTGGTGGTAGTCTGTCTTCTGGCAAACAATCACGCAAAATGTCACCGTGGTCTGTGGCCTTTTCATTGTTTACCAGTCATAGGACAATATACAGGGTGGTCCAAAAGTAGGTGAACAGTTTTCTTCACAGACTCTTTGGAAAATGAAAGGTGGAATCTGATTGGTTGCTAAGGGCAACTGAGTCAGTTTCACTTTGCACCATGTTTGATAACCCTATTACACATACTGCCCACCTACTTTTGGACCACCCTGTATATTACAGATCTGTAGCTAGTAAACAAACAAGAGGCTGAAGTGTGTGCTGGAGCAAAATTTCCCATTCAGTAAACTGATCGGTGGGAGCTCCTTCTTCATTCTGATCGTGGCAACTTCCTGCCAATAGGTCATGAATATTACGGTGCAGGAAAATTCAATTAACTCCTTTTATGATTTATGATGTACTATGTACCTCATAAGTCTTCTCCCTGCCTTTGATACTGGCTTGCACGCTGAGCTCACATGTTTCCCTGCAGATGAAGACTTTCAGCCGTCATCTGCCCCTTACAGCTGTGGGGGGAGCAGCTTCCGTCTGCAGCTGTTAACTTGTTAAATTTTGCTGTCAATCTCTTACAACAGCATTAAACTCACATCGGCAAGGGGGCACATTATTTTGACATCTCATTGGCATAACGCAATTGCAAAAGAGTATAAAGACATCACAGCTGATTCTTTTTCTGAGATAAAACATTTCCCTGCCTGTTTTTTAAAAAATGTTTTACATCAACCAACTATTTGCGATCCTGTGCTGTGATGTCTTTATACTTTTTACTTCCTCTCCTGCCCAGATGTGATATGATCAGTCGATATCCCTGTACGGTCAGACACGGCCATTACACAATACTGTACATAGCAGGGGCACATACTGTATATAGGATTATCTCAGCCCAGGAACATTTCTTTTAATCACATCCAATTGTGGAACTTATTAACAGTCCAAGATCTATTGATTAAAATAATTTTTGATCATGGGAAAACCGCTTTAAAATAAAATGTCATCAGTGCGTATGTATACTATATAGATGTATAGTTGTATTGTTATATAAGTTTAAATATATAGCTTGAAAACAGACTTAGGTCTATCAAGTTCAAGCTTTTTCCACCAGTTGTGCACCGGTTATACATTTTCTATTAATAGATTATTTATAAGGCTGGACTCAGACGAGCGTATGGCATCCGATGCGACAGCATCGGATGCGACATGCTAATGACCCCAGGCTCAGGCTCTGCTGCGAGCGTGAGCCGAGTGTCATGCGACTGTGACCCCATCCTGCAATCAGGTCATGGCTGTGAAGCTGAGGACGGGCGCTGCGGAGGAGAGGGAGGGCTTAATCCTCCCATCTCCTCCATTGTCAGCCTGTGCGTATATCGCACTGCACTGGGATAACATCTGAGTGCAGTCCGATGTATCTCTTGCACCTATTCACTTGAATGGGTGCGAGGGATACGGCTCTAGCAGAAAATCGCAGCATGCTGCCGCTTTTCTTGCATCCAGAATCTAGATGCGAGAAAAGCTGACCAACAGCTCAACCTCATTGAGTAACATAGGTCCGAGTGCAATACTAGATTTTCTCGCATTGCACTCGTCCGATTTTCACGCTTGTGTGAGCGTACCGTAACCCACATATACTCTTGCAGGACTCTGGACTAGCGGTTACATTCGTAGTCCATGGCTGCCAGACCAGAGCCCTGTGAATCACCAACCTGATAGCCGACAGCCCCTCAATCTTTTACTGATGAGCAGTTTCACTGCAATGTTCTGCATATGTCTCGCCACAACAATGAGATTGCTTCGTAACCAGAAGAGAAACCAGATATTCTAGCAGATATGAGAACTTTCTAAGGGCTCTGATCCAGCGGCCACGGACTACCGGCTGATAATCAATGTGAATCTTTTGGTAACTCTAAAGGAAATTTCTTTTTTCAGCAATACTATGATTGAACTATATAAAGTTAGGACTTTTTAGGTGGAGTGTCATGGGAGATGATGGGACAATATACGGTAAATAAAGTGTATTAGATGGGCTCTATGTATGTGTCAAGTGCCAATATTGACAAGCTATGTTTTTGATGGACCTCTCCTATTGCGGAGGAGTTTTTCATGTGGAAACCACCTTCCACAAATTAGTCTGACAACAGTTTAGGGGAAGTCACACATAATTCACTTTTACAAAACTGTGAAGAGCCCCAAACTATGATTCCAACTTTTTTAAACTTTGCTTTTGGCTTTACTTATTTGGACCCCGCTCACATATTTGTGCTCTGAATAATTATTTTGTATCCCCTATATGTGAGTGAAATTTATTTAGACTTGTGAAATATCATTTACAATTATTAGATCACACATTTTTGCATTAGTGGTTTATAAAGTAAACTAAACCATCTGGCAGTTTGTAAATGTTTTCTACAGTTATTTTTTTGCTTGATATAATAAGGTAAATTATTATATGAAATGTTTGATGCTATTGATGTGTTCTGTCCTGTCACATCTTCCTTTTAGTTTCTAAGCAGCCATAAGGGTTTTTGGAGGCACTTTAGAAGTTTGAAAGGAAAGATGGATAGCATTGTAGCATGGAGAGTTGAATGAAATGGTAATTTCAAAGGAAAATTATTTTTTCTGTAGTGCTAAACTGACTAGGAAAATAATATACAATGAATGTGGTTTCTTTTGTTTTAATGGAATTTAGATTTTTTATTATCTTGATTTTGGGTAGGCTGCCAAGTAATTCCCATCTGTAAGATTTATAGATGGTTATAGGGAATCCGTCTGTAGGAAGATGAATAAAACGATGCCTTGATGTTTGTGGTCCAATGTCTTAGTCCAGAGAAATCCACTTTTTTCTTAATATGTAAATCAGCTGTTAAGATCTATGGGCCGAACATAGATCTATGGGAAAATCTGCTTCTAGAGCTTTTTTTAAATTAAAGGGAGTGTTACCAGTGTGTACCATTTAATAACGGACAGTCTGCATCCTAATCTCACTGCAGAGTTATGCCTGATTACAATTAAATCAGTACAGTAGTGTTGAGTGGTCTCATTACAAATATGTCTGCAGCTGCCTTTCTCTGATAATGCTATGCCTGATTACAACTAATGCTTTTTCAACTTTCTTTTGACAGTCAGTGTGTGAGGGGAGTAAGGCTGAGCGGATTGCGCTGTGAGAGAAGAGCTGCAGCTAGATATGTTTGTAGTGAGACAAACCTCAGCTCTGCTGTTCTCTTCCTTCCCCCACAGTGGCTGCGTATGAGATTGAAGCTGCAGAAGTCTTAGTTGTAATCACACTCACCTCTAAAGTGAGATCAGGAGAGCAGACTGTCAGTCATTGTAGCACCATTGTCCCTGCACTGTTCACTCTCCCCCTGCAGGGATGCCAACTAACTCACCACTGTGGTCGGCCGCACCACACTGCCTGGCTTCCCCGCAGACCTCCACGTGGTTGTCCTCTGCTTCCCCCTCCCCAGGCCTGTGTGCCCCATATAGGTCTTCCAGGAGTGCTCTTAGGGCATGCGCGCAGGCTGAGAGGTACTGGGTACTTAAGGCACTTTCCCACTAGGAGAGGTGACTGAGGAATGTGATTAGTTAGTGGTTTGTTTCATAGCCAGCTAGTTTTCAGGTCCCTTTGTCCACTGTCTGTTCCCTGGCCAGTGTACATTCCTATACCTCTGCCTTGCTAGTACCTTGTACCTATCCGCCATGGCTGTGCTTTCAGCCTCAGCCGTCCCAGTGGTTTCTGTCTATACCAGTGAGTGTGCCTATCCTCCCTGGCTATGCGATCAGCCTCAGCTGTCCTGGTGGTTCCTGTCTATACCAGTGACTGCCTGTCTGCCCTAGCTATGCTATCAGCTTCAGCCATCACGGTGGCACCTGTCTATACTAGTGACTGTACCTGTCCATGCTATCTGCCTCAGCCATCCCAGTGGTCTCTGTCTGCACCTGTGTCTGTCCCTGCCCTGCTTCTCTGGGGGTCAGTTGCCACAGTCTCGGTAACTACCTTGGGAGTGGCACCTGGCATCTGCCTCGTGGTGGGCACATAGTCAAGTACCGCCCACTAAAGAATCTGTCCGGATCACCCTGTGGTCCAGTGGGTCTACTTCGACTAGCTGCCTTACCATCTCCTGCTGCAAGCATTAGTCATTAAATGTCTCACACTAGTAATGCCTCCTTTCATTTAATGTAAGCTCTGGAGGCAAATTGTCAGGGAGATCAGTGTCAGGGCAATTATATATTAAGAAAAACATGGATTTTTCTGACATTGGAATACAGATATGAGGGCATCATTTTATTCATCTTTCTATGACCATGCCCATATAGATGACTTAGGAGGGTTAATCTTTCTGACAGATTCCCTTTAATAAAATGTATTTTATTTTAATGACTGTTTTGGGAACAGGCTGTTCTATAACAGTCAAATTACGTTTCTAATAACTTCAAGACTTCCTGACCACCCAATAGAAAATTCTCTTTACCGCATACCGGTCCATTAAAAGATATGAAAACTTTTGATCATAACTCTCATAAGATCCATAGCAGTAAATAGTAGCCAGTGAGGAGAGAAAATTCAATTTGTTGTTCTTTAAAGGGAACCTGTCACCAGTTTTTTGCCCTATAAGCTGCGGCAACCACCAGTGGGCTCTTATATACAGCATTCTAACATGTTGTATATAAGACCCCAGGCCGCTGTGTACAACATAAAAAAACACTTTATAATACTCACCTAAACCGGTCGCTGCGGTGGATGTGGCTCAGATGGGCGTCATCCTGTGGTGCCGGCGCCGCCTCTTTCAGCCATCTTTGTCGCCGCCCCTGTCATCCTTTTGAAGCCGCGGTGCATAATGCGTTTGTCGTCATACACACTCGCCAGCATTCAGGTCATGAGCAGGCGCACTTTGATCTGCCCTGAGCATGGCAGATCAAAGCATTGTATTGCGCATGTGTTGGACTGGTGAGTGTGTATGACATAGACGCGTCATGCACACAGGCTTCAGAAGAAGGACGAAGATGGCCGAAAGAGGCGGTGCCTACAGGAAGAGAAAGACTCATCTGTAATGGAAGTCAGTGACGAGTGCTGATGTCACGAGTTCAGCGGGGATCATCATCACAGTTAGTGAACTTAGCTATGACGTCAGTGCTTGTCATCCCCGCAGCTGCTCACACACTGTTGTGTGAGCCGCTGCGGGACCGGCCACGGGAGGGGGACAATATATAGACTGCAGGGACACCCATAGATGGAAGCCACACGGAAGTGCTTCCGTGTGGCTTCCATCTATTTTGTGGACCCATTGACTTGTATTAAGTCACAGTCCGTATTTTGCGGAACAGAATAGGACATGTTCCATAATAACGAAATGGACGTACGGACACGGATGGCACACAGAAGCCATCCATTCCTACACAATCACATTGAAAACATGATCTTGTCAGTAGGTCCGCAAAAAAAAGGAACTGACCAGGACAAACGGAACGGTCGTCTGAATGAGCCCTTAAGGGTATCTGTCAGCAGTTTTTGATATTTAAGCTAAGATCTGCAAAATTTAGGGGTAGAGACCCTGGTTCCAGCAAGGTTTCATTTACTGGGCTACTTGTTGTAGCTTCAATAACATCAGTGTTTTATCATCAGGAGATCATCACTAGAAGACTGGTTGTGTCATGCTTTGTAGTTCTACTTTATGTAACTCAGCCTCTTTCAATGATTACCAGCTTTCCACATATAAACAATGTACAAAGAAAGCTGGCAATAAATGGTGTGTGCAGGGTTATACAGAGCTCAGCATTCAGAGAACTGCTAGATTACCAGCAGAGAAAACAGTGATTTTATTAAAATGACAGGAAGCAACCCAGTAAGTGACACATTACTGAAATCAGTAAATTGACCCCTACATCATAAAGTTCTCAGATTACATAGTAAAAAACTGGTGGCGTATTCCCTTTAAAACAAATTAATATCTTAGCCAATTAATTATTATAAACAAATATATAATTCTTACATAATAAAACTGTATATTTGCATCTCATTTACTGGGCAACCAGCTGCCCATTAATCAGTTAGGCAAAACCAGACATTTTATTTAAGTGCACATATTGTACGAATAAGGTAGAATGAGCAGGGAAGAAAGTCGTACATTTATCAGTGGGCAAAAAGCCAAGAAAAAAAACCTCTCTGTTTGTCCACGAGGAAATAATTTATGAGGGCACTTGTTAGAGAAATTCGAAGATGACTTCATCGTAAAACATTATATATGCCAACAATTATAAAAATGAAAATACATAAATAAATGTAAAAGTAATAGCTTCTTGGTTTTGGAGTCCAGGTGCTTAACAAGAGTTTGTTTAATCGTGAATTGTGATCTGGTTTTAACAATGAGGCAGCAATGAAGACCATTTAGAACTTGTAGTATTATGATATGGAGCAATGATGATCTAATAAGATCTAGTTTGAGCAGCATAAACCTGCCTTCCTTGAATTATTTCTTATTTCTTTTCCTAATGATATGCTCCCACAGTCCCTATTTCTGGGGCATGTGATAGTCATTCATGCCCTACATTTGTACCTTTTAGGTTACACTTTCATATACCTAAAGCGTAGCCTTCATTTTAATTTTTATTTCATAAACCAATAGTACACATGAAAATAAGCAACTTTGTAATATATCTGTCACGGTTGTCTCCCTGTATTTGGAGACTAGTGACAGCTTTAGAACTAGAGCCTCTCATTTCCATCTAAGACTCTACATTTAAATGTTTTGTTTCTTTAGGTTCTGAAACAGTTAATTCAGTTTTGCTGCTAGCAAACTCTCCAGCAGTTCAGGTGAGCTGCTGCTGCTCTGTAGACACCCCCCCTTCTGTTTAAATAGCTAGGTTTCCCAGCAAGTTTTGCTGATCATACAAAACCATTTCTATTTTGGCCACCTAGGTGGAAGGAGCTGCAGTGGATTCGTCCTGAAGTTAGATCTAATGCATCTTGGTTGTTTATTCCCTGTTTTTCTCACCTGCCTCATACTAGCCAGGGCATCTATAGGGTTTTTCAGGTTGCCTCTCGGCAACAGTTGCGGAGACTGTGTAGGGATTGGCTAGGAGATTAGGGACAGCTACAGAGGAGGATAGGAGGCATCCCATCTACCCTCTCACTAGCGCTAGGTCCCACCATTGTAATTGTATTCTCGGTGCCCCCCTTCCTTGTCTGTGGGGTCATAGTGGTGTATTTTTTCATTGTGTGTCAGACTTCAGTTGGTCTGAAGGAGCTCGACACGCCTATAGCGTGACAAAATCTTATCAGACAAATTTTCTTCTTTCTCCCTCCTGGACTGATCTTTCTTTTTTAAAAATGTCAAATCATGGTTGAGATCTGCCTTCATAGAATTACTTTAAGAGGTTGTTTCACCAGTTAGAACTTACAGGTACAAGAAGGGGCCATGAGACTTGAGCGGCGCTGAAAAAGAATGAATCCACTGTAAGTTGAGTATATGCTAGGGGGAAGGGAACTTAAATTCAATGCACCACATTCCACCGCTAAAAAACCAAACAAGTGCTGGAGTGGTACTTTAAACCACTTTGCTTCTTTGGGAACCTGAAGAAGTTAAAATAAACTGAAGAGACTGAACATATGCACAGCATGTCGTTTTTTAATATAAATGCATATATTCATACTATTTAGCAT
Source organism: Anomaloglossus baeobatrachus (assembly GCF_048569485.1). Taxonomy (NCBI): domain Eukaryota; kingdom Metazoa; phylum Chordata; class Amphibia; order Anura; family Aromobatidae; genus Anomaloglossus; species Anomaloglossus baeobatrachus. The sequence goes on along the minus strand of NC_134357.1, from coordinate 139,975,100 downwards.
GCATTTAGCGCTTTTACAAAGCGTACCCACCTGATCGTGTGCGTGTGCACATACCCTAGCAGTTCTATAACCTCTGAGTCGTTAACATTAGTCAATATATCTGTGTCAGCGTTAGTTATTGTAAAACCTCTGAACTTGTGCCGCCTTGAGCTCTTGTCTCTTTACTACAGATCTGATTCACTGCATAAAAATGTTTTAACTACGTGAAATGCTGTATTTTACTATTCAGTCTTTTCAAGAGAATCTTCTCACTATGCTCGGGGCTGTGGAGTTTGTAAGTCAAAGTTCCGACATGTCTATTTTGCACACTCTGGTTTCAGCTCCGACTCTTTCAGAAATGGCCAATAAGTAGTAATAAATTTACTACAATAAAATGGTGATATTGGACTTTTTGTCACCATCATGTAAATAATTTGGATCCTTGATTAGTGCACAAAACATATTTATTGGAATGCAGTGGCTGAACAAATAGCCTTTTTTATTTTCTTGATGGAAATGCACAATATCCTATGGTACGTATACAGACCACAATCCCTGGATTGACCACGTGGTCTAATGAGTATTTGAGGCTCTAGGTTCAGGTTGGGAGACCCGTGGTCAGTATAGACATTGCGGCCCATGTGTGGACTGTGAAATACGCTTGTGAGAACTCAGCCTATCTTGAGTTGGTGGCAAAACAGTAATCACAAGGGAGACATATCTGATAATTTCAGGATATAGGGCAAAAGCTGCTTGTACAGTTAGTTTTAATAAACAGTCAAACTGCTTTAAAGGGAATCTAAGAGTAGGATCAACCCTACGAAGCCATCTATATGGGCATGTAGGTCATAGGAAGCTGTATAAAATGATACCTTGATATCTGGGAGCTGATGTCTTGTTCCTGATAAGAGCTATCTGAGCCAGATGTACAGTGGCTTGCGAAAGTATTCGGCCCAATTGAATTTTTCAACCTTTTCCCAAATTTCAGGCTTCAAACATAAAGATGAAAATTTTAATATTATGGTGAAGAATCAACAACAAGTGGGACACAATTGTGAAGTTGAACAAAATTTATATAATCTTTTATAAAAAAATAAACTGAAAATTGGGGAGTGCAATATTATTCGTCCCCTTTAAGTTAATACTTTCTAGCGCCACCTTTTGCTGCGATTACAGCTGCAAGTCGCTTGGGGTATGTCTCTATCAGTTTTGCACATCGAGAGACTGATATTCTTACCCATTCTTCCTTTGCAAATAGCTGGAGCTGAGTCACGCTGGATGGAGAACGTTTGTGAACAGCAGTTTTCAGCTCTTTCCACAGAATCTCGATTGGATTCAGGTCTGGACTTTGACTTGGCCATTCTAACACCTGGATACGTTTATTTGTGAACCATTCAATTGTAGATTTTGTTTTATGTTTGGGATCATTGTCTTGTTGAAAGACAAATCTCAGTCCCAGTCTTAGATCTTTTGCAGACTCCAACAGGTTTTCTTCAAGAATGGTCCTGTATTTCGCTCCATCCATCTTCCCATCAATTTTAACTATCTTCACTGTCCCTGCTGAAGAGAAGCAGGCCCAAACCATGATGCTGCCATCACCATGTTAAACAGTGGGGATATTGTGTTTAGGGTGATGGGTTTTGTTGCTTTTAAGCCAAACATATCGTTTGGCATTGTGCCCAAAAAGTTCGATTTTGGTTTCATCTGACCAGAGCACCTTCTTCCACATGTTTGGTGTGTCTCCCAGGTGGCTTGTGGCAAACTTTAAATAACACTTTTAATGAATATCTTTTAGAAATGGCTTTCTCCTTGCCACTCTTCCATAAAGGCCAGATTTGTGCAGTGTACGACTGATTGATGTCCTATAGACACTCTCCCAACTTAGCTGTAGATCTCTTGATGGGCCTCTTGGCTGCATCTCTGATCAGTTTTCTCCTTGTTTGAGATGAAAGTTTGGAGGGACGGTCGGGTCTTGGTAGATTTGCAGTGGTATGATACTCCTTACATTTCAATATGATTACTTGCACAGTGCTCCTTTGGATGTTTAAAGTTTTAGAAATCTTTTTGTAACCAAATCCGGCTTTGAACGTCTCCACAACAATATCATGGACCTGCCTGTTGTGTTCCTTGGTCTTCATGATGCTCTCTGTACTTTAAACAGAACACTGAGACTATCACAGAGCAGGTGCATTTATACGGAGACTTGATTACACACAGGTAGCTTATATTTATCATCATCAGTCATTTAGGACAATATTGGATCATTCAGAGATCCTCAATGAACTTCTGGAGGGAGTTTGCTGCACTGAAAGTAAAGGGGCAGAATAATATTGCACGCCCCAATTTTTAGTTATTTATTTTTTACAAAAGTTTAAAATAAGCAATAAATTTCGTTCAATTTCACAATTGTGTCCCACTTGTTGTTAATTCTTTACCATAACAATAACATTTTTATCTTTATGTTTGAAGTCTGAAATGTGGGAAAAGGTTGAAAAATTCAAGGGGGACAAATACTTTCGCAAGGCACTATATATCTGTATGAGAATCTGCCTCCAGAACTTATTTTAAATGACAGGGGATGTTACCACTGTGAGACTGAAATGCAAACCAATAAAATATCCCTTATTTTTCAAAATATTGGGACAAGGAAACTAGCAAAGGGAAATAAAAATCCAGGACGAATAATGTAATGTGAAAATACAAAAAGTTTTTTAATATCAATAATACAAAATTATGATGGGAGAAAAAACTACTGAAATCGTAAATAGAGGGTTAAGGAAAAATCCATAGTTTAAAGGCCCCGTCACACACAGAGATAAATCTTTGGCAGATCTGTGGTTGCAGTGAAATCATGGACATATTGTTCCATTTGTGCACAGCCACAAACCTGGCACTGATTGTCCACAATTTCAATTTATTCAGATTTATCTCTGTGTGACAGGGCCTTTAGTCCCAAATATTCTATCAAGAAGCAAAATAGAACCCCAAAACTGTTCCCCTCACAAATTTAATAAGGTATGGAGGTGTATAGGAGAAAGGGATTTTCGCAGCGCTCACACCACACTGCTCAATTGTATTAAGTTTGTCTTTTAGTCTATTGTAGGCACAGGTCAACGCGTTTCGAGGGACACAGCCCTCTTCATCAGGACAACAAACCAAAAGAACATAAATATCTATTATATTTGTTCTTTTATCTTGCTGTCCTGAATAGGGCTGCGTCCCTCGAAACGCGTTGAACTGTGCCTACAATAGAATAAAAGATATAAATTTAATACACTCAAGCAGTGTCGTGTGAGTGTGGCGAAAATCCCTTTCTCCTATACACCTCCATGCATTAACCTCTGGGAGCTGCAGCTGACCACCTCAAATTGAGCTAAAAAAGGGGTTGTGACTGACACAACCGCTATAGGTGAGTGATCCTGACAGCTATACTTAAGTGTTTTGCCGGTTAAGATCCTATTGCGCTTTTTTCTTCTGCGCTGTTTTTTCATTAAAGGAGACATAGCTATATCACTATATGCAATTTAGACCAAATATGAAAAACAATATGATAACCTAAAACACAAAGTAATATGGTGAAGATGAACTATGTGCAATAAGTGATGAGGTAAGTAACCAGCAGAGTAAAGGAGAATATCGTCTCTATATGCAGACTAAGGAGACATTCATTAACCCTCAAAATTCAGCTCAATCATGAATGCAATGCGTAATAGTAAATACCTTGAGACATAGTGCGGCTAAGAGTTAGGTCAGATGGGACGCAGAGAGGGGCGCACTGGACGCCTTGACACTTGTTTCTCCTCTGTGGGCTTCATCAGGCGGTATCCCATCATAATTTTGCATTATTGTTAGTAATAAACATTTGTATTTTCATATTACCTTTTCGTCCTCCTGGGTTTTATGTCTGTTAAGGCCCCGTCACACACAGGGATAAATCTTTGGTGAGGTTACACATAAGTTAGGGACCCCAAAAATAGAGATTACCTTGCCGTTTGGTTTTGGGGGCTCCTTTGCAATGATCAATACAATGGCTAAACATCTCTCATTCCTATTATTCATAGCAGTTATGCACATATCATTTTCATGTTTTTCACTTTTTTCAGATAGTCCATTGTATTTTTCAGTCTAGTATTCCCATAGCAGTTTTGCTTTTCATTATTCCCTTATACATTGTGACTGGTGTGCAACTCTTTATCCTATTGTTTAACATATAATGACTGACAGTCTGCTCTCATACTCATACACAGCTTTGCAGTGAGAGAAGAAAAAAGTACACCAGAGAACACAGTACATCAAAGCTAACATCATAAAAACAAATGAAGTTTTAGGCTATGTGCGCACTAGAAAAGTGATTTTTCTCAAGAAAATTTCTTGAGAAACTTCTGGGAGATGAAGATTACCGCACCTGTGGTAAAAAACCACACCAAAACCGCGGGAAAAACTCATGCGTTTTTGCCACGATTTTGCCGCGGTTTTGCCGTGTTTTTTTCGCAGGTTGGTCCCTCCGGTTTATGCTGTAGCTGCAATAAATAATATAGATAATAGATAGATAGACAGACAGATAATGGATAGAGGGAAAGATGGATAGATGAATAGATAGATAGATAATAGATGAGAAACTCATATATAATGTCCCACCCCCCTGCATATTCTAAGCTGGCACCCTTTAGTGACTTTCATGTGGCACTAAAGGGTGCGTAGCCTTGTATTTAGCCAAAAAATAAATAAATAATTAAAAAAAATGACATGGGATCCCCCCTATCTTTTGTAGCCAGCTAGGGTAAAGCAGACGGCTGCAGCCTGCAGACCAGTTGGCAGCTTCACCTTGGCTGGTAATCCAAAACAGAGGGCACCCCATGCTGTTATTTTACATTAAATATATAATTTAAAACAAAAAACGTGGGGTCCCCCCCAAATTTGATCACCAGCCAAGGTAAAGCGGACAGCTGTGGTCTGGTATTCTCAGACTATGGAGGTCCACTGTTATTGGACACTCCCCAGCCACGAATAGCAGGCCACAGCCGCCCCAGAAGTGGCGCATCCATTAGATGTGCCAATCCTGGTGCTTCGCTCCAACTCATCCCGTTGCCCTGGTGCGGTGGCAAACTGGGTAATATATGGGGTTAATACCAGATGTGTAATGTCACCTGGCATCAGGCCCTGGGGTTAGTGATGTCAAGTCTATCAGATACCCGACATCACCAACCCAGTCAGAAAGAAATAAAAAATAGACAACAAAAACGTTTTTATTTGAATTTTTGAATTGAATTTTATTTATTTTATTTAACCATTGGCTGGGAGAGTAGTGCACTGACCTGAGCTAACATCAATAGGTCAGCCCAGGTCACTGCAGGGGATGACGAGCGCTGACTTCAGGAGGTTAGATGAGATCATTACCTGCACCTGCAGTGACGATCTCCTGCACTGCTGATGTCAGCGCTGTCACTGACTTCTATGCCCGCTGTGTTCTCAGCAGTATCGCGGGAGCCCGTGACATCACCGCTAGTAACAGTCTTGGGCCGCCTGCGAGACGGGCATAGAAGGCAGTAACAACGCTGACGTCAGGAGAGCAGGATCGTCACAGCAGGTAATGACCTTATCTACCCTGACAGTCGTCATCCCCGTGGTTGCCAGCACTGCAGGGTGAGAGGCTGCTGATACTGCGGGCAGACACTGACACTGCAGTGCTGGAAGCCGCGGGGCTGGAGCGGGACACAGACTGCACGGGCACCTAGAGGTCACACGGAAGTGCTTCTGTGCGGCGTCCAGGGAGTGTGATGTGTGTGTGTGTTTCCTCTGCTCCGCTTCCTCTTCCTGTCATAATGACATCACTTCCCTGCAAACCGCAGGCAGTGATGAACATTACCGCAGGTAAATCGCGGCTATACCGAGGGTATACCGCACATCATTTTCTACCTGCGGTATTTCGCGATTACATTACAGTGAATGGAGTGAAATACTGCAGGTACCTGCGGAAAAGAAGTGACATGCACATTTTCTCAAGAAATTCTGCAGAAAGAATTTTCTTGAGAAAAAAACGCAGGGTGCGCACAGCTATTTTGTTCCCCATAGGTTTTACTGGGAAATGTCTGCAGAAAGATTACAAACATTTCTCAAGAAATTTCTGCAGCAAAACCGCGGGTAAAAACGCAGTGTTCGCACAGGGCCTTACTCATTGCAAAAACATTTGCCGCACTACTAGTCTTCTCATATTGCTTTTGCTTCCCACTCACTGGCAGCCAGTGTAGTGCCGGGCAGTACAGCAGAGCTGACAGCACTGTGAGAATACAACTGCAAATGTGCTTCTTGTGTTGAAATTAGACAAGCTTCAACTCTTGTGTACTGAGTTGGTTATCATCAGGTATAGATCTGAATCAGAGCTGAGAGCACTATGAAACGACAAATGATTGTTGTAAATATGTTTGTAATGAGATAAATTTCACTTCTGCTGTACTATGTTAGCTCTGATCTCACTGCAGAACTCTGTGTGATTGTGAGAGCAGTCATTACAAGACTCACACTGGTGCAGCCCCCTTTTAACTCTTTAATGACCGCCAGTATGTTTTGATGGTGGCTCTTAAGGGGCCTTATTCCTTACTGCCGTTTTAAAATGATGGTTAGGAAAAAGTGGAGAGCTCTGCACTCTCCCTTTCCATGGGTGAAAATGTGGCCGGTTACAGCTGTATATTCCTTCATTCACTTTGAGTACCGTGATAAACAGTTTGCAGCCTGTTCCAATTGTTATTTTTTTCTTCTTTTGCCAGTGTCCCTCCCAGTAATATAGGCTGTATATGAGTGCTGTATACAAGTATCCAGGTTTACACTTACTTTCATGTATCGGCACAGCTAAAGAACTGCACTTATTAACTCTCCATGTACTATTCTCCTTGTCTAAAATCTGTTTTCAGTTCTCTCCATCAACATTAGATACGTTCCACTGTAGATCAGTTTACAGCCCATTCTCTCCTGCTATCTCTAAGGCCTCTTTCACACGTCCTTGTCTCCGGTATGTGTTTGTTCCTTTTCCTCACGTACCGGAGACACGGGCACATGTAGACCCATTAAAATCAATGGGTCTGCGCTCACGTGCGTGTTCTGCCATGGACCATGTGTATGTGTGGAGCTTACTTGTGTCCGTGTGCTCCACACGTCAACATGTCCGTTTTTCTCCGGCATCACGGGTGTCACATGGAACGCAAACGGACCACACGGAGGTGTTCCGTGTAACATGCGCCAGAGAAAATACACGTGTCTGAGAAAAAAAAAAACTTTACTCACCTTCTTCAGCCCTGCTGTCTCTGCCGCTGCTGTCACTTGCTTCCGATCGCCGCTCATTATGCTCGTTGCATATTCACTTCACTGTGGGCGGAAGCTGCAGCAGCGGGGAGTCGGCAGGATCGGAGACCGAAGATCAGCACCACGGACAGCGACGCCAGGGACAGGTGAGCAGAAAGTTCCTGATCTCCGTGTGTTATCACGGATAACACACGGAGAACACACGTGTGCCATAAACACGGCTCACGCAGGGCAATACGCACCTTTGACACGTCCGTGAAAAACGTGCGTGATTTTCACGAACGTGTGAAAGAGGCCTTACACTGAGAGAAGGAAGTAAGCAGCAGGAGCTCTGATAGATTTTCTTGCATATAGTCAGATAAAGGATTTGGCCACGTTCACACATTCAGTATTTTACATCAGTTATTTGTAAGCCAAAACCAGGATGGTTGAAAAATGCAGAAATGGTGCACGTTGTGTTAAACTTTTCCTCTGTTTCACTCCTGATTTTGGCTTACAAATACTGAGGTAAAATACTGATCATACACTGAACATGACCTTACAGACAGTCAGTAGAAGCATCTAGTATAAAATAACCTAACCTGTGTGAAGATGTACAAAGAACGTAATAAAGGGTCAGTTATCTGTATCACCCAATGATGGCATTAAAATGTATATCTTATCCTGTGAAGAACAAGCCCTCATATCACTTTGGAAAAATAAAAAAGCCGTCTTCAAATGCGATTTTCCTTGAGCATTTAGGTGTGAAATACTATGCATTCAGCGGGTAAATGACAAGCTGCAAAAAAAATGCAAACAAACAAAGCTTTATGATCTGTGTAAAGCCTGCTTTACACACTTCAATAGATCTTTCAATCCGTCGTCGGGGTCAAGTTGTAAGTGACGCACATCCGGCATCGTTCGTGACGTATTTGCGTGTGAAACCTACGTGCGATCGATATTAAACGAAAATACGGTGATCGCATACACGTCGTTTATTCCTCATACATTGGACGTTTTGTTGTACGAAACTAGTCAATTGTAACGTGTGACATCCCTCATACTATTGTGGTGTGTGAGGCTATGTGCGCAGGTGTGCGCTCTGCACCGCAGCTTAAAAAAGGTCTGCTTCAGAGAGCAGCTGAAAATCTGCGTTCTGAAGCGCCTCACAATGTCTGTCATTCACTAATCTCTGTCAGTCGGTCACTATCTCTGTCTCTCTCTCTGTCCATGTCAGTCTATCCCCCTCTCTCATATACTCACCGATCCCCGATCCCCGGCGCTGCATGGCATTCACACTGCTCCGGCGGCTTTTACTGTTTTGAAAAAGCCGGCCGCCCATTAAACAATCTCGTATTCCCTGCTTACCCCGCCCACCGGCGCCTATGATTGGTTACAGTGAGACACGCCCCCCACGCTGAGTGACAGGTGTCACACTGCACCCAATCACAGCAGCCAGTGGGCGTGTCTATACTGTGTAGTGAAATAAATAATTAAATAATTAAAAAAAACGGCGTGCGGTCCCCTCCAATTTTAAAACCAGCCAGATAAAGCCATACGGCTGAAGGCTGCTATTCTCAGGATGGGGAGCTCCACGTTATGGGGAGCCCCCCAGCCTAACAATATCAGCCAACAGCCGCCCAGAATTGCCGCATACATTAGATGCGACAGTTCTGGGACTGTACCCGGCTCTTCCCGATTTGCCCTGGTGCGTTGGCAAATCGAGGTAATAAGGAGTTATTGGCAGCCCATAGCTGCCAATAAGTCCTAGATTAATCATGTCAGGCGTCTATGAGACACCTTCCATGATTAATCTGTAAATTACAGTAAATAAACACACACACACCCGAAAAAAATCATTTATTAGGAATAAAAAACACAAACATATACCCTGGTTAACCACTTTAATCAGCCCCAAAAAGCCCTCCATGTCCGGCGTAATCCAGGATGCTCCAGCGTCGCTTCCAGCGCTGCTGCATGGAGGTGACCGGAGCTGCAGTAGATACCGCCGCTCCGGTCACCTCCACACAGCTAATGAAGACAGCCGCGCGATCAGCTGATCTGTCACTGAGGTTACCCGCTGTCACTGGATGCAGCGGTGGCCGCGGGTAACCTCAGTGACAGCTCAGCTGATCGCGCTACTCACCTCAGTTGCTGACTGGAGCTGACCGGAGCAGCGGTGAGTAGCGCGATCAGCTGAGCTGTCACTGAGGTTACCCGCGGTCACCGCTGCATCCACCGCTGCATCCAGTGACAGCGGGTAACCTCACTGACAGCTCAGCTGATCGCGCGGCTGTCTTCATTAGCTGCGTGGAGGTGACCGGAGCGGCTGTGTCTGCTGCAGCTCCGGTCACCTCCATGCAGCACAGCTGGAAGCGACGCTGGAGCATCCTGGCTTCCGCCGGACATGGAGGGCTTTTTGGGGCTGATTAAAGTGGTGAACCAGGGTATATGTTTGTGTTTTTTATTTATAATAAAGGATTTTTTCGGGGGTGTGTGTGTTTATTTACTGTAATCTACAGATTAATCATGGAGGGTGTCTCATAGACGCCTGACATGATTAATCTAGGACTTATTGGCGGCTATGGGCTGCCAATAACTCCTTATTACCCCGATTTGCCAACGCACCAGGGCAAATCGGGAAGAGCCGGGTACAGTCCCAGAACTGTCGCATCTAATGCATGCGGCAATTCTGGGCGGCTGTTGGCTGATATTGTTAGGCTGGGGGGCTCCCCATACCGTGGAGCTCCCCATCCTGACAATACCAGCCTTCAGCCGTATGGCTTTATCTGGCTGGTTTTAAAATTGGGGGGGACCGCACGCCGTTTTTTTTTAATTATTTAATTATTTTTTTCACTACACAGTATAGACACGCCCACCGGCTGCTGTGATTGGGTGCAGTGTGACACCTGTCACTCAGCGTGGGGGCGTGTCTCACTGTAACCAATCATAGGCGCCGGTGGGCGGGGTAAGCAGGGAATACGAGATTGTTTAATGGGCGGCCGGCTTTTTCAAAACAGTAAAAGCCGCCGGAGCAGTGTGAATGCCATGCAGCGCCGGGGATCGGTGAGTATATGAGAGAGGGCTGCTCAATTCACTTACTCAGGAGATTAGCGGTCACCGGTGAGTCCTTCACTGGTGACCGCTAATCAGGACGCGACACAGACAGAGCCGCAGCATGACAATGAAGTCGGGTGAGGTTCACCCGAGTTCATTCTGACAGTGCGGCTCTGTCTGTGTCTGCTGCCAACTACCATTCACCGCTGCTACATGGCTGTCTGTGTCTGCTGTCAGCGGCCATGTAGCAGAGCTGAACGGCAGATGACATAGTAAAAACGCATCCCCTACACATTACACACGCTTGGCAAGTCAATAAATAAAAAAAAAAAAAAAGGTGCCCAATGCATACGTCACAGAACACATGATCCAAAGGATCGCACACAAAATTGATCAATTTAACATAGACTACTAACGCACGTGTGACAGCAAATGAACGACCTACGTGCAATCTCATTAGATCCCGTATGCAACCTGGGCGTGTCACATCGCATACGAGATCGCATACCTAATTGTAAGGTGTAAAGCTGGCTTTAATGTGCTTGCTTGTCTGTCAAGGTAAGTGCCCATTCCCATGTCCTTCTACATGCCTTTCACAAAAATTGTATATACTACTGTACCTGAAGTAAATGTAGTAGAAGTCAAAGATGATCATACAAGGTACAAGGAGTGTTATACCACAATAATAATTTTTCACCTATCCACAGGTTTCTTGATAAATGCCAAATCCTTGACTAGCTGCCCATCGCCTAGATAATTTGGTTCAAAGTACAAGTGATGACTTAGAAGGATGTCCATAGTGTGTCCAGTCTGACTTAGAAGGCTGTCCATAGTGTGTCCCTTATACTGCATGTATCATGGACTTAAAGCATAATGACCATTTTCATTATTTGATAAATCAAATCAATCATAGTACACATGAAAATAAGCTTTATAATATATCTTATTAGACAAATTTGCTTGTTTCTCTGCCAGAATTGATCAGTCATTATTACAATTCTCAATATTGAGGTAAAATCTGTATTCAGTGATGGCTTTCCCATTAATGAGCTAGGAGATGAGAGCTGTTACTGATGAGATTCTATGTATATAGAAGAGGGAGTAAGGGTGAAGCTCTGCTTCTAGCTCCTCCCTCTGCCTCTAGCATTTTTCACTGCCTCTAGCTCCTCCCTCTCCTTATAGCTCCTCCCTCTGCATATAGCTCCTCCCTCTAGCTCCTCTCTTCTCCTGTTGTCCTAGAATCTCATCAGTAACAGCTGCCATCTCCTATCTCAGTAATGGGAAAGTCTTCACTGAATACAGATTTTACTTCTGAATTGAGAATTGTGATAATCACTGATAAATTCTGGCAGAGAAACAAGCAAATAAAACGAAGGTTATGCTTTAACCCCTTTCCTAAATTGGATGTATCGGTATGTTCCATATTGCAGTGCGTTCCTGCAAATGTACATACCAATATGTCCTGGCAATCATGTGGGCACATGAGTTGTGCCTTCACGATCGCCTCCGGGAGCTCAGCTTAAGTGCCCGTACCGTCCCTGGCTGTTTAGCTCCCTAAATGCTGTGAACAATAGCAATCGCATCATTTAGAAGGTTAGGAGAGGGAGGGTGCTCCCTCTCCCACCTTATCAGGACGAGATGTGAATATTGAATGGATCCCTCAGGGGTGTCAACTGAATCACGACATTCAGAGATTTAGATGTAAACCCCAAAGTGCTCCACATAGAGCACAGGATAAATGTGATCCAAAAGCTCATGTAAATTGTTCCCAATAAAAGCTTCAACTCATTCCACAATTAAAAAACATGCCTTTACCCAGGTCCATCTGTCAATGGAAAAATAGGGGGTTTACTGGTGACACAAAGGCTCTGGAAAAGCACCATGGCTTCCACCAAAAAGAAATCCATCAAAATCTTCAAACCCCAATCCAAATGCCTTCTTCCTTCTGAGGCCCACAATGTGCCCAAACCACATTTATTTTCTGCATGTTTAGCATTTCTGTAGTGAGGAGAGCCCACTTAATGTACCAGGTGCATGTCTCCAGAAGCACGAGCTGGGCACAATCAATAAGCACTACAATGTACTGGGCACTACAATAGCAGGTTTGCATTTTTCACTCAACTTGCATTGCTGCTTGTTTCTGCAAAACACCCATTCAGTCAAAATAGTCGCCTCACCTGTGGATAAATCCACAGATGGGTGTCATTTCCAAAATGGGGAAATTTGAGCTGGGATTCTGCTTTTCTGACACTTAGGGGCTCTTTTCTAGGAAAGCGTATGCTCCAAGAGTCAACTAGCGCTGTTTCCCTCCTTCACAACTTCGCAAGTCTTGCTGTGTGGCTAAGCAGTACTGTACAGCTATACATTAAGTGTTACCACAGCAGAAATTGTGTCACACATTTTAGTACCATTGTGACTCATTTTCCCATGTGAAAATATAAAATCTGAGTCTAATACAACATTTTTGTTTTAATAATGTAATTCTATTTTTTTCACCACCCAACGTTATAAAATTCTGTGGCACACCTGTGGTGTCAATATGATCACTATATCCCTAGATGAATTCATTGAGGGCTGTAATTGGTAAAATGGGGTTACTTTTGGAGGGTTCTGTTGTTCTGTCACATGACACGCCTAAACCATTCCAAGAAAATCTGCACTCCAATATGGCGCCCCTTTCCTTCTTAGGTTTGTACTGTGCCTAAACAGTTATTTTTGACCAAATTTGGGAAATTTTCATTTACTTTGCCCAATGTTATACAATTCTGTGAATTGCCTGAGGGTGAAAAATGCTCACTACACCCCTACATAAACTCCTTGAAAGGTGTAGTTTCCAAATTGTGGTCACTTGTGGGGGATTTATGGTGCTTTGCCATGTCAGGGGCTCTTAAAATGTGACATTGCCTCCGCATTCTACTCCAGCCAAAATATCTCTAAAATTAAAATAGCTCTTTCCCTTCTGAATCCTGCCGTGCAGCGAAAAAGTAGTTGTCCACCACATATGAGGTATCTGTGCACGCAGGAAAAATTTCACAACAAATTGTACTGTCCATTTTCTCTTGTTACTCTTATGAAAATTAAAAATTTGTGGCAAAAGCAACATGTTTGTGAAAATTTTTTATTTTTTTCGTTTTCACGACTCAACGTTAGAAAATACTGTGAGGCGCCTGTGAGTTAAAGGTGCTTACCACACCTCTAAATAAATTCCTTAATGCGTGCAATGTCCAAAATGAGGTCCCTAGTGGTGTCCGCTATCTATTTCAATCGAATTATGCTCCTAAAGTTGAATGGCGCGCCTTCCCTTCTGAGCCCTGCCATGCGCCCCAACAGTAGTTTTCCACCTCATATGAGGTATCGACATACTCGGGAGAAATTGCACAACAAATGACATGGTCCATTTTCTGGTGTTACTCTTGTGAAAATTAAAAATTTTAGTCAAAAAGTTACATTTGTGGGGAAAAATGTATATTTTAATTTTCCCGGCTCAATGTTATAAAATTCTTTGAAGCACCTGGGGGTTCAAGGTACTTATCACACCTCTAAATAAATTTCTTGATGGGTGTACAGTAGTTTCCAAAACAGGGTGACTTGTGGGGGTTTCTACATCCGCTATCTATTTCAGCCACTTTTGCATTCAAATGTCGAATAATACTCATTATTATGTGAGCCCTGCCATGTGCCCAAATAGTAGTTTTCCACCACATATGCAGTATCAGTGTACTCAGGACACATTGCACAAAAAATAATGTGGTGCATTTTCTTTTGTTACCCTGTCATGAAAATGCAAAATTTGAGGCTAAAGCAATATTTTTGTGTGAAAAAGTTTCATTTTTCCTTCCACTTTTCGTTAATTACTGTGAAACACCTGAAGAGTTAATAAACTTTTTTGAATGTGGTTTTGAGCACTTTGAGTGGTGCAGTTTTTAGAATGGTGTATTTTCTGGGTGTTTTCTGTCATATAGATCCATCAGTCACTTCAAATGTGATGTGGTTCTTAAATTGTTTTTGTAAATTTTGTTGGAAAAATTAGAAACTGCTGATAATCTTTGAACCCTTCTAATATCCTAACAAAATATTTAAAAAAAATGGTGCTGTTGTAAAGTACACATGTGTTCTTATTAATGATTTTGTGTGAGATAACTTTGGTTTAAGGCAGGGATGGGGAACCTTTTTTCTGCCGGGGGGCCATTTGGAAATTTCTACCATCTTTCAAGGGCCGCAAAAAATTATCAGCTTGACAATTACCTTACTATATTTGGTCAAACAATTAACTCACCCCTACACCTCTACTGTGGTGGCTGGAGCTGCTTCTCTTTGGTGCAGCTGTGACGCTTGGTGATATTGATCATGTTACTACCCAACTGTTTCCAGGTTTGTCTCGGTCTGGACAGCAGTCAATAGACTGGTAAATTATATACATCACATGAGACGTTGGGAGCATATACATCACAGGAGCTGCTGGGGCGCATATATACATTACAGGAGGGCCTGGGGCACATATATACATCATAGGAGGGGCTGGGGCACATATAATCATCACAGGAGACAATGGGGCGCATATATAAATTACAGGAGGTACTAGGGCACGCATATGCATCACAGAAGAGGCTGGGACGCATATATACATCACAGGAGACACTGGGGCGCATATATACATCACAGGAGGGGCTTGGGTGCTTATATACATCATAGGAGAGGCTGGGGCACATATGTACATCACAGGAGGGGCTGGGGCGCATATATACATCATAGGAGATACTTAGGAGGGGCTGGGGTGCATATATACATCACAGGAGATGCTGGGGTACATAAATACATCACAGGAGATTCTGGGGCGCATATATACATCACAGGAAGCGCTGGGGCGCATATATACATCACAGGAGTGAATGGGGTGCATATATAAATCACAGGAGGTGCTGGGGTGCATATATACATCACAGGAGTGGCTGGGGCGCATATATACATCACAATGGATGCTGGGGCGCATATATACATCACAGGAGATGCTGGAGCGCATATATACATCACAAGGGACGCCAGGGCGCATATATAGATCACAGGAGAAGCTGGGGCAGATATATACATCAAAAGGAGGAATTGAGGTGCATATCTACATCACAGGAGACACTGGGGCGCATATATACATCACAGTGGATGCTGGGGCGCATATATACATCACAGGGGACACTAGGACACATATATACATCACAGGAGATTCTGGGGCGCATTTATACATCACAGGAGAGGTTGGGGCGCATATATACATCACGGGAGGGGCTGGAGGTCTCACATATACATCCCAGGAGGGGTAGGAGGGCTAACAGAAGGGGCTGGAGGGCTCACATATACATCACAGGAGGGGCCGGAAGGCTCACAGGAGGGGCTGGAGAGCTCATATATACATCACAAAAGGGGCTGGAGGGCTCAGAAGATGGGCTGGTGGGCTCACATACAGTATACAGTACATCACAGGAGGGCTCACAGGATGGGCTGGAGGGCTCACATATACACTACATCACAGGGGGGCTCACAGGATGGGCTGGAGGGCTCACAGGAGGGTCTGGAAGGCTCATAGCACTGGGGAGGGAGGAGTCTCACAGCACCGAGAGGCATATATGGCAGGGAGGCCAGTAAACCTGCTGTTCCTTTTCTTCTGTGGGTCGGGAGCGCACTTCACACTTACCTGGCCATAAAGTACATCCTCAGCACAGGCCAGCGTGCTGAGCACCTAATGGTATGTGCACACAGCGAATACTGCATGCGATTTGATGTTTTTGTTTTTTTTATTTCAATTGAGAACCTCCTCCAATTGGTGCTGCTCAACTCATTCTGGAATAGTGCAAATTTTATATACCATAGCCATGTGAACAGAGAAGTTCTGTGGTATATGCCCAGTTGGTAAAAGGGAAAATTTCCACCCTAATTACTATTGGGGAATAACTTTGGATCTGAGGGGCACAAAATAAAAAGAAAAACTTCCAGAATCAGAGTAAGAAATGCCCAGCATTCAGTGACTCGAGTACACTTCTTTACTAATTTACACCACGTATGTGTTGTAAGTTATGATGAATTTGTCAGGTGCACTTGACTGCTCCCTTTTTCAGCCAAGCTTTGCCAATTTTAGTTAATGTCATCTCGATTATCCATGTTAAAGTTATGACCATAATAGCGCTGTTACATAGATTCAATGCATACCTTCAGTGAAGAAATCCACATCCTCATTTGTTTTTTCAACATTTGAAGTTTGGATTTCTTAAGCTTTTAGTGCATTGGGGTGAGATTGTGGGTAGCTGTCACACTAGGTATGGGTAAGCACCAAGCGAGTGGTGAAAGGGAAGGGAAGGGAAACCCTGTGTCTAGGGAAAGGGAAGATGGTGACTCCTGACCAAACCTGCTGCTAGTCCCTGGGTCTCCCACCACCTTAGGTTCCACACCTATGTGCTTAGCCAGATATCTGACACTAGGTATTCCTATGCTGGGCCGTAAATAGGAACAGATGGAATGAGATGTTCGGCAACCCCACTAAACACTATAGAAGACACAAGGTGGACACACAGGGGAAAGTGCATGAACTACTTATCTACAGATGATGACACCAGTAGTAGGTCAGCAACGTTTTCAACAGTGATACCACAGAGGAGTACAAGCCACCTGCTTGCAACCAAGGCTTGAATGGACTGAATAATATCACCAGCATCAGCCCAAGGAAGGAATATATAAGCAATAAGATAATGATGATGATCAGCAGCTGGGTGGAAGGCGAGTTCCTGTTGGGTCCAAAAGGTGGACAGATGAATCTACCAGGAAAGCTACCTATTCCAATGAATACTGGCAGCAGGAATAATGGAAAACTCAGGGAACCATCTGCGCAGCCAAATGCTGTGACCTTCTATGTCCAGAAACAAAATGACTTTGCCACCTGTGACAATAGGGACTTTGGCTCTTCCCCAGCCCCTCTGCCTGCCTTTGGTGTCTGTATATTCCCTCTATTTTAGAGTTTGCATCAGCACCGTCCTAATCATGGGCAGTACTTGCATAAACTGATTTCCCGACGAGCTTCTTTAAAACGGCATCGTGGAGGCGCTTGCTCAGATTGACCTCTCGGGAGGCTTTATATAAATGGCACCATTGATGATGCATGCACAGATTTGAGATTTTGGCTTGTCATTGAGTGGAGATCTATATTTGGCTAGCTCTGCAATTGCCACCAATTTCCTGAAGAGTGCTGGCAGATCAATCTGTGTAAGCGCCACACTCAAAATTACGCTGGCGCACACTTTAAAACAGGAACAAAAAAACAGACACCAGAGACAGGTGGAGTGGCTCGGAAAGAGTTGAAGACCCTACCCACAGTCCTTCCCCCAATGCCCAAAAAGCTTAGGAAACCCAAACTTCAAATGTTGATTAAACAACTTCCAGGATGTGGATTTCTTGACTGAAGGTATCCATTGAATCTGTATAACTGCACCATTATGGCCATGTCTTTATTTTCACATGCTTAAACCTGATGATAGGTTCTCTTTAAGTGCTCTCACATGCCTAGAGCATTTAACGCCTCATTTGCCTATGAATTTAAATGCTAATTACTCGGGAATGCAGCAACAGGCAGAAAATGGATATAAAGAATATCGATGTAAACATTTCGAAGACCTGTATGCCCATATCTGCGGTTCGGGGTGGTTAATCTTTCTGACTGATTTCCTTTAAAGTGCACCAAAAATGTAAAAATCGCTTTCTAAAATGAGAAGAATCTATTAATAGTGCCTGTTGCTACTGATCATAATCATAGCTGAGCAGAGGATATGGTTGAGATGGAAAAGAGAATTATCATCAAGCGCTGCTGACAAAAATACAATAGAGTAGAATGACTATCTGCATTGTTTTTCTTCTAAATTGACTTCAATATCTGCTCCAGATTAGATATGCGCAGGAAATCAACAGGCAGGCAGCCGCTTTCACTCGCAGAGCTGCTCCTTCTGTTTGCTTCTTTTTGGAAACTCATTTCTCTGTCATTTATTGTCATAGAATCGGTAGACTTCTTCAATTTCCATATTAATAGAAGATAAAAGATATCCCAGACCACAGCACAGCTTTCATCTGCTTTGAATATTGTTGATGGGAAAGCCAATCAAAGTGGAAACAAAAAAGAAAGACAGAAGGCTTCTGTACAGTGTAAAAGTAGATGATTTAATACACTTTGAAGACCGATTTCCTTCCAAACAGTGTGCTGAAATGCAGTGTCTGCGTCAGAGATACAGCATCTCTTGTAATTGGGGTCACACATCAGAGACTCCTTGGAGAACACTGCAGTACACCGCAGTCCCAACGCCGCGGACAGAGTCATTTATGATACATGCAGGGTGTTCACTCTTGGATAATTTCCTTTTGATTACATTGGTATATTTGTACGTAATGATGTAATTAAGTGTCAAACGAGTAAGAATGAAATATGCTTCACATTAGGTGTCGCATACAATCATATTACAAACATAGGGCCTGATTCATTATTGAATTTGCGCTCTTTTGTTGACTAGTATTTGGTATTTTTTGTTTGCACCTTTTTTTTAATCTGTACCTTTTTAAAGGGAATCTTTCACCACTTTGATTTACCTGTCTGCCTCATAGTAGATGCCTTGTTGTTGAAATATGGCTTTATGTTAATGAGCTCTTCCAGGCTATGGTGTGTATGCTGACCAGGAGCTAGCCCTGCCTCCGTACTTCATTAGCATTGTTTTTGCAGCCTATTATCATCTAAAGGCCGCTTTACACGCTGCGATCTCGCTAGCGAGCGTACCCGCCCTCATCGGTTGTGCGTCACGGCTAAATCGCTGCCCGTGGCGCACAACATCGCTTGGACCCGTCACACTACTTACCTGCCTAGCGACGTCGCTGTGACCGGCGAACCGCCTCCTTTCTAAGGGGGCGGTTTGTTCGGCGTCACAGCGACGTCACTAAGCGGGCGCCCAATCGAAGCGGAGGGGCGGAGATGAGCGGGACGAACATCCCACCCACCTTCTTCATTCCTCATTGCGGGCGGCCGCAGGTAAGGTGAGGTTCCTCGTTCCTGCGGTGTCACACATAGCGATGTGTGCTGCCGCAGGAACGACTAACAACATCGTACCTGCAGCAGCAACGATATTTGGGAACTGGACAGCGTGTCAACGAGCAATGATAAGGTGAGTATTTCTTCTAGTTAGCGGTCGCTCGTACGTGTCACACGCAACGACGTCGCTAACGAGAACGGATGTGCTTCACGAATTCCGTGACCCCAACGACATCGCGTTAGCGATGTCGTTGCGTGTAAAGCGCCCTTTAGTCTACCTATGATGTGAAGTTCCTGCTCTGAAATCCCACGCCAGCGCATTACAAGTTGAGGTTAGCCTGTTACAGTCTGATTTTTAAAGCAAGCTGTGTGTCAAGATTTCTGTATTTTATTTAATTATGAAGTCGCTATACAGGGCGTAGGGAAAGCACTAGTGATGGGTGAAACCCGAACTGTAATTTCGGGGTCAGTACCCAACACCTAGTATTTTCGTGCACGGACCCTGAAAACGGACTTCTCAGGGACGTTCGAGATACTGTTCGGGTTCGGCCATCCAGATAAAAATAAAAAAGTTAAAAGGAAGCAAAATAGAGATTAAAACAGAAAAATCGTTATTTCAGAACCACCCTTTAGGGAAGGATTTGCTGGGTATCTTTGTATCAGTTTTTAAAGTGATCCCAATGCATACTGATGAATCCTATTGACTGGGATTTTCCTTAAGAATCTTGTATTTTTACTGCAAGAATAGCAATTCAGGCTACGGCATTCTTGCTATTAAGAATACCTGAACTCATGTCAAGGTGAATAATGCAAATTTAAAACAGAATCATATTATATTGCTCCTTCGCCACCCAGTAATTTTTCGTTTTCTTCTCCCAAGAGCCATAACTTTTTTTTAATTTTTCAGTCAGTATAGCCATATGAGGGCTTGTTTTCTGCGGGACGAGTTGTGCTTTTGAATGACATCATTCATTCTGCCAAATATTGTACTGGAAAATGGAAAAACAAAATTGCAAAAGAAAATGCAATTCCACAATTGTTTTTTTTTCTTTTTATTTATTTACCATATTCACTGAAAATCTGAATGGGGAATATGAATCTCCAGGACAGTATGAGTTTGTAGATAGCAAACATGTATAGTTTTATTTTTATCGAGACGGTGAAAAAAAATTCTAAAATTTGTTAAAAAAAAAAAAAAGAATTTTGCTTTTGTCGCTATTTTCCGATATCCATAGCATTCTCTTTTTTTTTGGATCTGGGGCTGTGTGAGGGCTTATTTTTGCATCCTGAGCTGACTGTTTGAATTGCACTATTTTTGGGTAGATGAGATGTTTTAATCACCTTTTATTGTAGTGTTCCAGCCACCAAAAATATGTAATTCTGGCATTTTTAATATTATTATTCTCGTTTCAGATTTTTTTTTTTTTTTTTTTTTTTTTTTTTTAGATTTTGATAGATCGGGCATTTGTAATCTCGGCTATACCAAATATGTGCTTTTTGTTTTCATTTATTGTTTTCTTTTTATTTTTAATATGGCGATTTGAACTTTTACTTATGTTTTTTCATAATTTTCAAAACTTTTTTTTTTTACACTTTTCATTGATTTTACTAGTTCCCTTAAGGGACTTGATGCTGATACACTCTGATCGCTTCAGGACCTTTCTGAACTGCAGAAATGCTGATCTCCGGTAAATGCCAGCATTCACAGGAATTACGTCATGATAGTGACATTGGTCATCAGCTGACCACCGGCTGTCATGACTGCGACCGCATCATGGGGACACCGATGCTGGTGGGCAAATGGAGCTCTCCCCGCCGGATTGCTTTAAGTCCCGCTGTGAGAATTTGATAGTTAGATTTAACTAGTTAACAGGCACGGGTGGCTATCTGATCCACCCACACCTGTTAGCTGCACATGTCGGCTGATCAAATCACCGAACATGTGCAGGGAAACGTGGCTCACCGTGCGAGCCAGGATTAATGGTAAGGTGTCGCGTTTTTTATTTTAATAGTGATTTTGAAATCAAGTATTTTTAATACAAAATTAAATTCACTGTTTATTTAGTTTTTATTTAATTCTAGTTTTACTGAAGTACTGGGGGCTTCTATCTTGGATTTGCTGTGAGTTATGGCAGCCCCCTGTGCATAGAAGACCGTTGTCGGACTGTGACCCTATACTTAATACACAAACCGCATCTACTGTCATCTGGACAAGCCCCCTGGGCTGTCCAGATCACAGCAGAGGGAGGAGATCAGCAACATCTTTGTGGAGCCCAGTATGCTGTGTGCTCCACTTTCCCCCTGTCACCCGCTGGGATGGATGGGGTGAGTACCGGTGCCAGGCAGTGGTGATTGTACCGTAACTGATCCTGGTGTGCTGCTCCCCACTCTGCCTCTCAACCCCTCTCCCACTCTGCTCATCCACCGCCGCTCAAACCTCCCCTTCCCCGCCGTCACCCTCCCTCCCCGCGTGTGCTCACCTTGGGCCTCCGCTGCTCGCTGCAATGTACTGTGATCGCTGACAGGACAGGCAGCCGGGGGTGCAGGCCTGAGGTGAGTGCATGCGGCTGGGAGCGGTGAGCGCGGCGAGACATCTGCAGCCTAAGCGGCACTGCACTACAGAAGATCACCCCTCCTCGCCGCATGTCACTTTGGACCTCGAGGCCAGCAGCACAGTATATGGGGTACGGGATACAGTAAGGCATTGGAAAACAGTCAGTGGGGCATTGGGAAACAGTCAGTGGGGCATTGGGAAACAGTCAGTGGGGCATTGGGAAACAGTCAGTGGGGCATTGGGAAACAGTCAGTGGGGCTTTGGGAAACAGTCAGTGGGGCTTTGGGAAACAGTCAGTGGGGCATTGGGAAACAGTCAGTGGGGCATTGGGAAACAGTCAGTGGGGCATTGGGATACAGTCAGTGGGGCATTGGGATACAGTCAGTGGGCCATTGGGATACAGTCAGTGGGCCATTGGGATACAGTCAGTGGGCCATTGGGATACAATCAGTAGTCAGTGGGGCATTGGGATACAGTGCGGTATGGGATACAGTGGAGCAGTATTCAGCTTGGCTTAGTGACACTTTAGACACATTAGGATCACTTTGCGGCCACCAACAAAATGGCTTTGCACTGTGATCCTAAACTTCATTCTCTCTTATCCTTTTGGAAACACCCAGATTGGGAGAGGGAGGTGACATCACACACAGGAGAGCAGGTTCCACCTACCTTTACTGCAGTTATAATGTGAGCTAGTTCTACAGTAGCACTACAGTTGGATTTCAGCAGCTGCTCCCCCTAGTCCTTAAGAGTGGAAAATATCAAACTTTTAATTTTTTTTTTATATTTTTCATAATGAAAAACAAATAATATTATTTAAACATAACATTAAAACTTTAATATCGGTAGTTTATATTTTTTCAGTTATTGAAAAAAAATTTTTTTTTACGACCCCCTTCCTTTTAAAGAGACAGATACAATCTTGGACATATACAGTATATATATATGCATTCTCAAGATATTAAAGCATCATGAGCAATGTATTTTGGCAGGAAGCTTTTTGGAAAAAAAAAAGGTGGGAAAGGCTGTTCCAATCTCAGTGGGACTTGGTCAGGAAATCAATTGCTTATAGCAAACAATTTGCTGCACTATATTACCAACATAATTTGAACACTGTGGATATAATAGTTACCTCTCACATTGTTGAAATGTTTAACAATTTATATATGCAGATAGAAAGGTCATTTGCTGTGTAATGATGTGGTTTACATATTTTGACCTTGTTCCATAGCAGCTTTCATTTGTTCTTCTGTACTAGAGAAAAGTAGCATGTGGGCTCTATATACATGTGTTTAAGAAAACCTATGGAAGCTGAAAGTTATAAACCCAGCATTGGATGAACTAGCCTCTCTTTGCAGTAGCCGAGCCTTCAGTAACTGTGGCAGTCATTCTTTTGTATAGACTAGAGTTCTTGTACGCTGTGCATTAATAAATATACAAAGATAGACACACAGCCAAATCAAGGAGAAAGGGGTGCTCAATCGTTACAAAAGGATGTATGATCAATAAAAGGAGCTTAACAAAGCGATGAGTATAACTACCTTACAAAGTGACATTGGTCAAAATTGAAAAAAATTGGCGTGGTTGGGCATTTCAATTCTGTCCAGTGTCTTTATGATGCAATAACTCTGAAATGTTTCAATGGATCCCAGTGATTATGAAATAGTTTTTAGTGTCATATTGTACTTGATGTTAGTGGTAAAGATAGGACGATGTTTTTTGCTTATAGTTATGAAAATATTGTACATTTTGCAAAAATTTCGCAACTTTCAAACTTTTAATTTTTTTGACCTTAATCATATTTATGTCACACAAAATAGTTAATCGGTAACATTTTCCACATGTCTACTTTACATCAGCACCATTTTTTAAATACTTTATTTTGTTAGAAGGGCGGACTCACAGATAACCGAGACCTGAGGATCTAACTGGATTAAAAAAAAATCCGGGCCGTACGTCGGTTCCCATATAATTCTATAGAGACCAGAATCTGGGGATTAAAAATGGTGGCAAACGGGATAGGGGGATAGGAGCAAGCGGGTTGGACTTACCAAGGCTCTGTCACGGTTGTAACTCCTGCTTGGCTGCTCATTCACATCTGGGGCCGCTCATTTACTACCTTCATGCAAATGCACTGCTTTCCCCACCCATCGGCATCTGTGATTGTTTCCAGTCAGATGCACTCCCACCCTGAGTGTCAGCATGTCAGCTGACTGCTTTCAATCACAGATGCTTTGTGCATCTGTTGTACAGTACAAATAAATTAATAAAATATTTAACCTAAGATCCCCCCATAATATGATACCCAGCACAGATAAAGCCTACGGCTACTGGCTGCAGCCCCCAGACATGTGCTTATCTTGGCTGTGTAGCAAAATAGGAGGAACCGCATGCAACTTTTTTTTTTTTTTTTTAAATAATTTAAATAAATAATTAAAAAATCAGTGTGCTGTCCCCTCCAATTTTGATACCCAGCCATGAAAAATGACAGCTTGGGGTTGGTATTCTCAGGCTGGGGAGACCCATGCTTACTGACCTCCCTAGGCTAGAAATAGCAGCCTGCAGCTACCCAGAATTGTTGCATCCATTAGATACGACAATTCCAACACTTTACCCGGCTTTTCCCGATTGCCCTGGTGTTGTGGAAATTGGGGTAATAACGGGTTGATCGCAGCTCACAGCTGCCACTAAACCCTAGATTAGTGATGGGGAGGGTCTATGAGAACCCTCTTACTAATCTGTAAGTGAAAAGATATAAACACAAACACCAAAAAAATCCTTTATCTAATATATAAAGCTGAATGTGTGTGTGTGTGTATGTATGTATGTCCGGGATTGGCATCTGCACCGTCGCAGCTACAGCCACAAAATTTTGCACACTCACACTTCTGGACCCCGAGAGCGTCATAGGCTATGTTTTGAGGGGAAATTGTAACACCGCGCTTTACAGTTATTCACCAAAAAACCTGCCTCCATTAAAGCGAATGGAGCTAGGAGCCACAGTGCAGCCAGAACTTCAGAAGAATGCGCAGCCACGCCCTTATATGGAATGTTGGCGTGTCACAATGCAGCCAGGGAAAGAGGCAGACACAGACAGGGAAAGAGGCAGACACGGACAGGGAAAGAGGCAGACACGGACAGGGAAAGAGGCAGACACGGACAGGGAAAGAGGCAGACACGGACAGGGAAAGAGGCAGACACGGACAGGGAAAGAGGCAGACACGGACAGGGAAAGAGGCAGACACGGACAGGGAAAGAGGCAGACACGGACAGGGAAAGAGGCAGACACGGACAGGGAAAGAGGCAGACACGGACAGGGAAAGAGGCAGACACGGACAGGGAAAGAGGCAGACACGGACAGGGAAAGAGGCAGACACGGACAGGGAAAGAGGCAGACACGGACAGGGAAAGAGGCAGACACGGACAGGGAAAGAGGCAGACACGGACAGGGAAAGAGGCAGACACGGACAGGGAAAGAGGCAGACACGGACAGGGAAAGAGGCAGACACGGACAGGGAAAGAGGCAGACACGGACAGGGAAAGAGGCAGACACGGACAGGGAAAGAGGCAGACACGGACAGGGAAAGAGGCAGACACGGACAGGGAAAGAGGCAGACACGGACAGGGAAAGAGGCAGACACGGACAGGGAAAGAGGCAGACACGGACAGGGAAAGAGGCAGACACGGACAGGGAAAGAGGCAGACACGGACAGGGAAAGAGGCAGACACGGACAGGGAAAGAGGCAGACACGGACAGGGAAAGAGGCAGACACGGACAGGGAAAGAGGCAGACACGGACAGGGAAAGAGGCAGACACGGACAGGGAAAGAGGCAGACACGGACAGGGAAAGAGGCAGACACGGACAGGGAAAGAGGCAGACACGGACAGGGAAAGAGGCAGACACGGACAGGGAAAGAGGCAGACACGGACAGGGAAAGAGGCAGACACGGACAGGGAAAGAGGCAGACACGGACAGGGAAAGAGGCAGACACGGACAGGGAAAGAGGCAGACACGGACAGGGAAAGAGGCAGACACGGACAGGGAAAGAGGCAGACACGGACAGGGAAAGAGGCAGACACGGACAGGGAAAGAGGCAGACAGGGACAGGGAAAGAGGCAGACACGGACAGGGAAAGAGGCAGACACGGACAGGGAAAGAGGCAGACACGGACAGGGAAAGAGGCAGACACGGACAGGGAAAGAGGCAGACACGGACAGGGAAAGAGGCAGACACGGACAGGGAAAGAGGCAGACACGGACAGGGAAAGAGGCAGACACGGACAGGGAAAGAGGCAGACACAGACAGGGAAAGAGGCAGACACAGACAGGGAAAGAGGCAGACACAGACAGGGAAAGAGGCAGACACAGACAGGGAAAGAGGCAGACACAGACAGGGAAAGAGGCAGACACAGACAGGGAAAGAGGCAGACACAGACAGGGAAAGAGGCAGACACAGACAGGGAAAGAGGCAGACACAGACTGGGAAAGAGGCAGACACAGACTGGGAAAGAGGCAGACACAGACTGGGAAAGAGGCAGACACAGACTGGGAAAGAGGCAGACACAGACTGGGAAAGAGGCAGACACAGACTGGGAAAGAGGCAGACACAGACAGGGAAAGAGACAGACAGGTAAAGAGACAGACACAGACAAAGAGACAGACAAACACAGGGAAACAGACAGGGAAAGAGAGAGAAAGAGACAGACAGGGTAAGAGACAGACACAGACAGGTAAAGAGACTGACAGAGACAGACACAGGGAAAGAGAGGGAAAGGGAAAGAGACAGACAGGGAAAGAGAGGGAAAGAGACAGACAGAGAAAGAGATAGACAGGGAAAGAGATTGAGACAGATGGAGAAAGAGACAGAGACAGTCAGAGATAGACAGGGAAAGAGACAGACAGACAAAGAGATAGAGAGAGAGACAGATGGAGAGAAACAGAGAGACAGTTACTATCCCGTGCAGCGCCGGGTGCTATGTTGTGATACAAAATTTTAACCCCGCGCCTTCCAATTTACCATCAATTTTGCCCCTATCTACATAATGGGGAAAAAGTTAAACGAAAAGTGTTGGGGGTAAATTGACAGCTGCCAGATGTGAACAAGGGGGACTTAAAGAATGAGAGCTATAGCGCCAAAGAGTATTTACCGTACAGTTTCTAAGGTGGGGCCCCGACATGGGATACTCACCACACTCGGGGATATGAACACACACACAAAATGCACCACACACTACCACGTACATGAACACATATACCACCCTCAGCACACATTTCACCAAGTGAAACTATTTAATAATTACATTTCTATCTATTTGTTTTGTGGTTTTTGTGTGCAGAATACATTTTTGTTAATACATTCTATTTTGTTAACAGCAGTTATTAGCCCGGGCGAAGCCGGGTAGTACAGCTATTTGAAATAAAATACAAAAACCCACCCTCTTTCACCACTTTATTCAGGCAGAGACTGAGCAGCGATCAGCAGTGACGTCACTCAATTAAGTTGCGGTCACAGCTGGAGGTTCCACCACCCTTCACCTGTGACCGGACGTAATCTAACCTCAGGATACTTCATTAAACTCAGTGACCCTACCTGAGGTCAATGTCCATGGAGTAGTGATAGACTGTAAAACATTCTTTTACACACATGCCTGGTTTGTGGGTCAGGTATTACACTGAATATACTCTTCTGTAACACTCTTTGCATGTTTTTGCAAACTTCCTTTCTTTCCAGATCGGGGAACCTCACCATGGAAAATTTGCGCAGGTACTATATGGGCACCTTCAATTCCAGAGGTACTGGTGCTCGCTCCTTCCTGACTTCCAAATATTAGGGCCTTCATCACTACCTCCTAAAACTGAAGAAATGTGCCTGTCCAGCCTGCACATCGTGATAGCGTGTATGCTTATGCAGTGCCATTTGTACAATGTGCACAGCCAGGATTTTGTGCCACACCTTAGCTTTGCACATGGCACTGTAGGGCTGGAGGACTTGATCAGAGAGATCAACTTCACCCATGTTCTTTTTGTACATCAGGACATATTCTGGTATGTGGACCTGTGTAGCAGTAGCTCATACTGCAGTGAGGGTGCTTCCATTACCATGTATTGTGATCAGGAAAAGGACATGCCTTTTGTCCTTATTCTTGATGTCCAGCATGTTGGCGCTACATTGAGTTCTGCTCTCACTCTTTATGAGCATCTGCCCAATTAGCTTCCTATTGAGTTCTCACTGGTTTTTGCACGCAGTACCACATGCTGTGGAAAATCTATCAGAGAGAGATTTGAAGAGTGGGATGCTGGTATAAACGTTCTCTACGTAGAGGTCATAACTTTTACACTTTTTGATAACCCTTATCCAGCAGTGCATGCACCAAATCCCACACAATTTTCCCACTCACTAACAGGACAGAGGGGCATTTAGGAGGTTCAGTCCGGGTGTGGCTTCCTTCATAAACCCGAATTGTGTGGGTGTACTTTTAGGTACTCTCACACAGTTGTGCAGTTTAATTCTGTACCTGGCCCTCTTACTGGGCAGGTATTGCCAGAATTTAAGCCTTCCCTTGAAATGAAGTAGGGATTCATCCATGCAGATGTCCCTTTGGGAAATGTACATTACAACAAATTTATTGCTGAATTGACAATGACCGGCTTAATTTTGAAGAGTCGGTCTGGGGTGGACAATGTGCATTATCGTTGTAACGCAATTATTTGTGGATGGCTTCAAAACGTGCCGAGGACATAACTATGTGGAAAACTGTAGTGTTATATTAAATATCACCGCTAAATATTGCTGGACATCTGGCTTTTTCACTATCCCAATGTGAAGAGCAAAGCCCCAAAACAACATCAATTCTACCGCGTCAATGGGAGTCCAGTTACAACATGATGAAGTGGAGTTTTGGCCCTAAAATTGTTGGCCGTATAAAATTGTCTCGGCCACCATGCGATTTATGAACGTCTCAGAGAAAAAGTCTTGATTTCTGTGAGGCAGGCAGTCAGAAATTGGATTCCTGGTTTGGCCACCAAGCCAGGAATCTGAGGTTCCTAATTTTCAGGAAGTGAGGTCCGTAGGGGGTCACTAACTGTTGGCGCTGGCTCATTTGCTGTCCTGGTGAGTCTTCGTGGGTGATTTGTTTCACTGGAGGAAGGCGTGGAGGAAAAGGTAAAATAGAGGAAGGTGGCATCCTCTCCTTTACTATCCATGTCTGAGACTAGGATTTGTGTTTGGTGTAAACATTTATATTTTTTAGAATAGAAGAAAAAGAAAAAAATCTAGAAAGAAAAAGATAAGAAATAAAAAGAAATATAAAAATCTGGTAAAATAATGAGGCCAAACATGGGGAATGAGAAGAGATTGTTACAAGCCTTTTGCAATTTTACTCTTTGAACAACATGAGAATAGCTTTTAAATCCAAATGCACCGCCAGTTGATATGCTGGCAGCACGCGGGGTCAGGAGTTTTGACCAGCCACGCTGCAAAGGCTACGGAGAATGGAATCTTGTAATGCATCTAACCAATCGTACACTTGGATGAATGTTTCTTTTTCAGGATGTATATACTGTAAGAACAAATACTTTCCATCCTTATAGGATATTTTCTAGTTTAGTCTAGTGTCTGTAGGATATTGTATTTATGTCACTTGTAGCACTGTGATGTTCTTCCCATACGTCCATGTGCAAACACTATGAAGGTCATGTATTATTGGATTTCCATCACTGGGATTATCATATGTGTCAGGTAGCCATGGTGTGAGGTATGTTTGGAGATCATACTTCTGACATATAGATAATTAGATCTTGTTTGTCTTTTCTGTAATTAAAGTAGATGAACACGTTGAGTTGAGAAGTGGCATTTCCTACAATTGGACGGCCATGAAGGTCCATAGTGAAGCTCCGGAGAGTTGTGGAATTACTGGACTGTTAGTTTGGGCTAGTGATGTGCTTCCTACTGTTGTGTATGTTATAGAAATGTATGGAGTTACAAAACATTGGGAAGACAATTTATTTAAGGGATAAATGGTTTGATTCCTCTATACTATAGAGTGTATATAGCAACATATACAGATCCTGTTTACTGTTCCAAGTACCTGTCGCTGTAGATCCACTGGCATTGTCAACAATACCATCTTCAAAACTGTGTTTTTTCTGTGCCTAATAAAGAATATAAATGTACAGCACTGTAATATAGATATTATACCGAGCAATGATTGTGCAGGAAGAACAGTTATTGAAAGGAATGTCTCTTAGAATAAGTATAAAGACGATCTGTTAATATATTTTTTCTTTTGAATAGGACCACGGAGTGGAAAGCTCCATATTCCAGAATCCTGTAAAGCTCCATCTGACAATTGGGACCTTGGTTTTGCTTAATGAGAATGAAGTGACTCAGGCTTGTCAACTTCTACAGAGCTGCAAAGAAGAATTTCTGGAGTAAGAAAATTGCTACTTAAAGTCTAAGCCACACGGCATGAAAATTAGAGCGAGTGGAATGTGACAAAACCTCACATTCCACACAGACCAATATTACTCTATGTGCCAGCACCCACGAGTGATTATTTTCATAGCCCTAATTGGACCGAGAAAACAATCGCAGCATGCTGCAGGATGCAATGCGATCCTTGTTTCTCTCGCACCCATTCAAGTCTATGGGGCGAGATAAAAATAGCACTGCACTCGCATTACACTGGTGTACCACGAGTGCAGGGCGAGAATGGCAATAGCCGGCAACGGAGGAGAGAGGGAGATATATCCCTCCCTCCCCTCCGCAATGCCGGCCTGACCCTCCTCAGAATCGGCACGCTCCTACTCAGTGCCAGGCCGCCCCTCCTCAGAGCCGGCCTGCCCCCCGCAGCTGTGGTCCGATTGCAAGATTGGACCTCAGTCGCAGTGACATTCGCATCACACTTGGCTCCTGCTGTGCTGGCAGCGTAAGACGAGTGTCATGCGAGGATCGTAGTAGTCCTCCGTGTGTTCCCGGCCTAAAGGGGTTGCTTCCTTATAGACAACCACTTGAATAATGGAGACGATGTTTTAGATCTCAAGCCTTGAGATGTTGCATTTGACTAGAATACAGTATTTTGTGCTAGTTCGCAGTTTTTTGTTCTTTCTTATAAAGGGTATTCCCATCATACAACCTGTTGATTGTTTCAGTGATATAGGATTACATACAATTGGATTTGCAGTAAATATGAAAATGGTGATAAGCTGTGTTTCAGCAGAATATTGTCACTAGGTTACTGCTTGAAATTCAAGTTTTAAATTCAAAGTGACTTGAGTTTTAACTGGAAACTGACATTTCAGGTGCACTTGCAATAGTTTCTGTGCCTTCCTATCCCTTACCCCGTTCTCCATACACCTCCATTAGGAGCAACTGTCATCTCCTGTCTAAGGCCCCTTTCACACGTCAGTGATTCTGGGACGTTTGTGCTTTTTTTTAAACGTACCAGAATCACTGACATATGCAGACCCATTATAATGAATGGGTCTGTTCACACGACAGTGATTTTTCACTGCACGTGTCTCCGTGCGGCGTACCCGCATGTGCGTGATTGCCGCACGGAGACATGTCCATTTTTTTCTGGCATCACTGATGTCCCACGGACCACGCAGTGGTGTGGTCCGTGAAATACGTGCCAGAAAAAAACGTGCATTTAAAATAATAAACATTTTAACTCACCCGGCGTCCAGCGATGTCCTCTGCAGCCCGTTCTGCCAGCTGCTTCTAAGCCGGCTGATTACTGTCGCGCATCTTAATGATGCACGACACAGCCGACCCGGAAGCAGCTGCTGCAGGGGTCAGCGCCGGCCGGATGCTGCACCGCGGGAGGATTCAGCACCACGGAGAGCGGGAGCGGGCACAGGTGAGTTGATTGCTAAGTGCAATCACGGGCCACGGAGAACGGAGCCCGGATTGCACTTAGACAACCCACGTGTGCCGAGATTCACGGCACACAGAGGGACATGTGCGTGTTTTACATGCCAGTGAAAAACATCTGTGTTTTTTACTGACGTGTGAAACGGGCCTTAGTGAGCTGAAAATCTGTGATTTTACTAGTGAATTGTGAGTAGTTCATCAGATTTGAATGAAAAGAAGCATTTTTCTATAATAACATACATTTGAAAGTTTCTTATCTTCAATTAAATCATATTAAAACAACGGTTTGTCATTTTCTAGGTTGCTAGCTGTAGTTTTGATAAAATCACATGTCTAATCACATGACGATTATCACTAGAGTACTAGTGAACCTCCTGCCATATAGTCCTCCATAATCATAAGCTCTGTATAACCCTGCCCCCAACACTCATCGGTAGTTTTCTGCCTATGCATAGTTTGCACAGAAAGCTGCAAATCAATGGTATGAGCGGTGTTTTACAGAGCTCAGCATTCAGATAGCTGCTTGATCTGCAGGTGATAAAACAGGAATTTTATTGAAAACACAACCTACAGCTTAGTAAGTTACACTTTGCTTGAATCAGCATCTCTGCCTCTGGATTGCTCTCAGATGGCTTAGCAAAAACCTGGTGACAGATTCCCTTTAAAGAAGTTTTCAGCACAAAAATTGCAATCCTTCCCCTTTACATGATGGAACAACGACTCCAACTAAAAGATATTTGGCTAGGTTAACTGTTTACTGCCGAACGTAAACTGCATAAAACAATAGTACAGTTGAATAGAAGAAACTTTTGATAAATCCTTTATTAGATAAAAATGCTTATTTCTACACTTATGGGCCACTTTTTCCCATTTCTCCAGCGCTCCCCATCTACTCTGACTAACCATTTTGGTCGAAGCAAGACCGACTGCTAGCATAGTGAGGTGTCACGTTGCACCTTCTAGTATTCTTTATAGTCAGGGGAGGGGGCAAAGGATCAGGATCACTCAGCACAGTGAGAAAACAGGTGAACACAGGCAAACTGAGCTGCAGCTTCTATAGCACATTTATTTTCTTTCAGTGCTGGTTTCACAGCCACACAACTCAGTACTCAGAATCCCTCTTTGTTTCTATACTATGTATGGGAGACATTATAGCAGTTCGTTTCCACCCACCAGCCCAGAGATAACTGAAACTGAGAGAAAGAGTTTGCAAAAGAGAAAACCTTATAACATATACCATATACAAGTCATATAATAGCCAGATATGGTGTTACTCCTCATGTATACACAACTGCTGATTCTGAAAAGCTGCCTGAAATTAAAGGTATGGTTTGGGATCAGGAATCATCTTATATGTCAAGAAATGCTATGCAAATGTCTGGGATCTTCTAGTGCAGACCTGGGCAAGGGGCGGCCCGCGGGCCACATCCGGCCCGTCTACTCTCTGTGACCGGCCCGCCTGGCTCAGGGCGTCCTTGCTGGCCGGTCACTGATGAGAGCAATCTGACCTGTTGTCCGGAGCTCCAGGCTCCGGTAGGCGCGTGGTCAGATTGCCCTCATCAGTGCCCGGGGGGGCTCACTCGGCCTCGTCAGTTCTGGTGCCCCTTGGCCGGGGCCCACTCGTCTTAGTTCTGCTGCCCCCGGGCCGAGTTCCGGGGACCGCAGTCCTCGGCAGGAATCTGCGGCGCCGTCCCTTTAAGGAGCAAAGACTTCCTAGTTGAACTTAATCTGTGGGCGGAGCTACCGGCCGGCGTCCTGCTCATCCCACAGATGAGAGTTGCAGTCCCTGCCAGCGACCCCCAGCACAGTGCTTCTTTCCGGCTCTGTGTGGGCCCCCTCTCCACCGTGACCTGAGCGATATGTGCCCTCCCCACCCCCCGATTTATGGGCCCTGGTGAGCTGTATGGGCTCTTCTCCCCCCTAGGTGTATTCCCTGCAAACCCCCCCCCTCCCCCCGGTGCCGCGTGTGTGTCTGTCTGTATGTATATATGTAGCAGAGCTATGTGTGTATGTATTTATATATGTAGCAGAGCTATGTGTGTATGTATGTAGCAGAGCTATGTGTGTATGTATGTAGCAGAGCTATGTGTGTGTGTATGTATGTAGCAGAGCTATGTGTGTATGTAGCAGAGCAATGTGTATGTATGTATATATGTAGCAGAGCTATGTGTGTCTGTATGTAGCAGAGCTATGTGTGTCTGTATGTAGCAGAGCTATGTGTGTCTGTATGTACCAGAGCTATGTGTGTATGTAGCAGTGCTATGTGTGTATGTATGTAGCAGAGCTATGTGTGTCTGTATGTAGCAGAGCTATGTGTGTCTGTATGTAGCAGAGCTATGTGTGTATGTATGTAGCAGAGCTATGTGTGTCTGTATGTAGCAGAGCTATGTGTGTCTGTATGTAGCAGAGCTATGTATGTAGCAGAGCTATGTGTGTGTGTATGTAGCAGAGCTATGTATGTAGCAGAGCTATGTGTGTATGTATGTAGCAGAGCTATGTATGTAGCAGAGCTATGTGTGTATGTATGTAGCAGAGCTATGTATGTAGCAGAGCTATGTGTGTATGTATGTAGCAGAACTATGTGTGTATGTATGTAGCAGAGCTGTGTGTGTATGTATGTAGCAGAGCTATGTGTGTATGTATGTAGCAGAGCTATGTGTGTCTGTAGCAGAGCTATGTGTGTCTGTAGCAGAGCTATGTGTGTCTGTAGCAGAGCTATGTGTGTCTGTAGCAGAGCTATGTGTGTCTGTATGTATGCAGCAGAGCTGTGTGTCTGTAGGCATGTATAATGTGTATCTATGTATGTCAGTGTATATGGCTGTATAGATGTGTCCGTTCTATATGTATTTTTGTGAGTTTGTCTTTAAATATGTATGTGTACGTATGTGTGTCTGCGTGTTGATGGGGACACACATACGTCTACAGGTGTATATAGGGGTGTAGTATAATACAGGTGTATATAGGGGTGTAGTATATTACAGGTGTATATAAGGGTGTAGTGGTGTAGTATATTACAGGTGTATATGTGGTGTAGTATATTACAGGTGTGGTGTAGTATAATACAGGTGTTTATAGGGGTTTAGTGGTGTAGTATAATACAGGTGTAGTATATAGGGGTATAGTGATGTAGTATAATACAAGTGTAGTATAAAGGGGTGTAGTGATGTAGTATAATACAAGTGTTGTATATAGGGGTGTAGTGATGTAGTATAATACAAGTGTAGTATATAGGGGTGTAGTGATGTAGTATAATACAAGTGTAGTATATAGGGGTGTAGTGATGTAGTATAATACAAGTGTAGTATATAGGGGTGTAGTGATGTAGGTTATCACAGGTGTAGCATATAGTGATGTGCTGCAGTTTATTACAGGTGTAGTATATAGTGATGTAGCATATTACAGGTGTATATAGGGGTGTAGTATATTACAGGTGTATATAGGGGTGTAGTGATGTAATATATAGTGGTATAGTATATAGAGGTGTAGTTTTATTACAGGTGTAGTATATACTGATGTATATTACAGGTGTAGTATGTGGCGGGTGTAGTGATGTAGTATATGGGGATTGTGTGTGTATGTATACATTGTGTGTATGTGTATATATATTATACACGCACAGTATATATGCGTGTTTGTGTGTATATATATATATATATATATATATATATATATATATATATAATGTGTGTAGAACCGAGTTAATTATATTAGTCCGGCCCTCTAAAACCATCCCAATTTCTCATGCGGCCCCATGGGAAAATTAATTGCCCACCCCTGTTCTAGTGGCTGGACCTCTTGTTGGACAAAAAGTCTGGAATGTGATGTTAATCTGACTTTACAAATAGTGGTCTACATTTAAAAAATCAAGGCAAAGAAGTCTGTAGCTTCTAATTGCAAGTAAATATTAATAAGCCACACGGCATGATAACCGGAGCGAGTGGAATGCGATGTTTTATCGCATTCCACTCGGACCAATATTACCCTATGTGCCAGCACCCATGAGCGATTATTTTCTCAGCCCTAATCGGACCGAGACAACAATCGCATCATGCTGCGATTGTAAAGCGATTCTGTTTCTCTCGCACCCATTCAAGTCTATGGGGTGAGAAAAAAATCGCACTGTACCGGTGTACCGCAAGTGCAGGGCGAGAATG
This sequence comes from Anomaloglossus baeobatrachus, assembly GCF_048569485.1. NCBI lineage: Eukaryota > Metazoa > Chordata > Amphibia > Anura > Aromobatidae > Anomaloglossus > Anomaloglossus baeobatrachus. Next base: position 139,939,160 of record NC_134357.1, on the reverse strand, counting down.
GCAATAGCCGACTACGGAGGAGAGAGGGAGATAAATCCCCCCTTCCTCCGCAGCAGCGGCCCGTCCCTCCTCAGCGCTGGTCCGCCCCTCACAGCTGATGTCCGATCGCATGATCGGACCTCAGTCGCAGTGACACTCGGCTCCTGCTGTACTGCCAGTGTGAGCAGAGTGTCATGCGAGGACCGCAGTAGATCTCCGTGTGGTCCCGGCTTAACATGTACTGTATATTTATTCTTAAAAAGTAATTCTAGGGATCTGCTGTAATTTGGAAAAGTTGGTGTGTCTTACCCAAGTTATACCTTATTTATTACATTTTGATACACTTGTCAAAGGTTTTCACTCAATCATCAGGACCAGTCTACTGTTACCCTACCTGTAGCTGAAATGGGACTGCTCTTCTGCTTTGTTGAGTACCATACTTATTAGTCTCCCATCAATTTTCCCTGCTTTGTTTTGAAGAGTGAAGAATGAAGACTGAACACTGACCTTTTCTGGATGTGTTCTCCTTAAAACAATACTTCAGAATTTTTTTTTTTCGGCACTGGAGTGTCGCTTTTAATGCAGGTCCTCTGCTCCCTTTCATGTACTTGCCTTCCGGTAGCTTCATCCTTTTTTAGCACCACTCCAGTCCTGCAGCTCCATCTTGTGCCTGTAATTTCAGACTGCCCCAGAAGTCAGACCTTACATCTCAAGGTATCAATGCAAGTCTATGAGAGCAAGAACAAAGCTCTCATAGAGTTATATTGATTTGTGACCTCTGGTGTTCTCCAGCAAACAATGAAGCTGCCGGTAGGTTACAAATCGCAAGACACCAACCTAAATGCTACTGGAAAAAGATGAAGATGGTGGCAGGTCAGTATAAGACAGAAGGCAGGGGACTTACATTTAAAGCACCCCTATAACAGTGAAATAAAAAAATAAAATGCTGGAGTGGTGCTTTAACAAATGATCAGCTATCGGGAGCTATGAGGGGAGCTATCAGTTGTGGTCAGAATTCTGCTGCTTTGATATACTAGAGTTTAGTTTAATGTGACTACAACCCTGTGCACTTTGTACCCCGTTTAGAGCTGTGCCCAGTTTTACTTGGGAGGCACAAGACAGGTCTATCAGAGTCTTGTAGAAGTTCTCTATCATTTCAGTTTTACTTATTATTTTACAGCTTTCTATTTTAATACATGGACACCTCTTTTGGAATTGTTAAACAGTCACTGACACTTTCTATATTTTATTATTTCACTTTAAGTAAAATTTCTGCTGGAAAACCTATAGAAGTGGAAGTATGTGGAATAGAATATATGAATGATGAGCCCGCAATGGTTGACGTCCTGTATGCCAAAGTCCAGATGAAGGATGGATCAGAAAGGTTGGTCATTATCCAGGGTTTCTTAAACCTTTACTACCTAATCTCTTTCACATTATGCCCTGATTGAAATTGCAACCAGGAGAATCTGTGAATATAGCTCTGGGCTGTAACATGGTGTACTTAATCAGTGCATGATATGTAACATAATGTACATAAGAAACTTGCTCAACTTTATATATTATTACCTTTTCATTTTGTACTGCGCTTTGCAGAATTTCTCCCAAATGTCTATGGAAATAAAGGCATGCTGGATCCTGAATTGTTTATCTCCACAATTTCTATATATTTATTTGGTAATTATTTTGTCGTAGAAAAATGTTAAAAATTAAAATGACAAATAGATTGTGGTTCCTTGGATTTGCAATACATTAGTTTTATTTTAATGAAGACGTAATGTCTAGATATGAGATGGTCCGTTTCAAAATTAGTGTCCCAAACTACTTTGAATCAATATATATATTATTATTATTTATTATTATTATAGCGCCTTTTATTCCATGGCGCTTTACAAGTGAAAGAGGGTATACGTACAACAATCATTAACAGTACAAAACAGGCTGGTATAGGAGGAGAGAGGACCCTGCCCGCGAGGGCTCACAGTCTACAGCGGATGGGTGATGGTACAATAGGTGAGGACAGAGCTGGTTGCACAGTGGTCTACTGGACTGAGGGCTATTGTAGGTTGTAGGCTTGTTGGAAGAGGTGGCTCTTGAGGTTCCTCTTGAAGCTTTCCACGGTAGGGGAGAGTCTGATATGCTGAGGTAGAGCGTTCCAGAGTATGGGGGAGGCATGGGAGAAATCTTGTACGCGATTGTGGGAAGAGGAGATAAGAGAGGAGTAGAGAAGGAGATCTTGTGAGGATCTGAGAATATATATATATATATATATATATATATAGATAGATAGATAGATAGATATATAGATATAGATAGATATATATATATATAAGAAAAGTTGCAACTTTTGTTTAAAGCTGTTAAACATCCTTGCTCCCACTTCTAAGAAAATAAAGCCACTCTTCAGAATCATTATATATAATTTAATACGGTATATAACTTATTGATGAATGGATACAGTGTATCATAGTAGTGGTTTACTGTTCTAGATACAGATTTTAATGCACTTTACTAGATTTGCACTTTTTTTCTAGTTTTTGGGGCTTAAATTGTTTCATAAATGGGTGACAATATTTACTACAGTATAAAATAAGGTTTGTTTGCATGTTTCATTCTTATTGACTGCCTCTTATTTTTAATATCATTGTTCCACATTTACTACTTTAAATTTTAACCTCCAGCTAAGAAGGGAATATACATGATAAAACCTGCTTTGAAGTTGAAGGATTTCTTACTCTTTGGTGTTAGAAATGTTACCATAGTTTTGCTTGTATCGTAAATATTACATATCTATTTGTATTAAAAGAAGTCTGTAGTCAGGTTTTTGCTATATTATCTGGAGACAGCATGCCGTAAGGGTTAAAACGCAGATTTCAGTGATGCTGCTCTTATCAAGGTCCACGCTGTTATTTATTTAACTTCCTCTCAGTACCTTATACGAATGTGTTTTAGTTTTTTCACTCTGGCTTTTTGTATCTTCGTGCACACATTCCTTTCCCCTTGTTGGCAGTGTGTTGTGGCCTTCCCCACTGGTCCTTAAGAAGGTACGAGATACCCCTCGACAGTCTTTTATAGAGTCAGCTCTGAGGTGGTTTTTTGAGTTGTGCGGCTAGCGTCTTTCTAGTCTGTATGGGGACCAGTTGGGTATGGGTGCAGTGTCTCCCTTTATTAGGTCTTCCCTTTTTGTGTTACCAATGTGAGAGTGTTTATGTTCATAACGGGAGGGAGAAGCTCTGCGTCACTGATGTGTGTAGGTGCTCGGAGGTAAAATACAGCAAAAAACAAGGAATAACCCCGGCACACTACTATTCCCAAAGAATAAGAGTCAAATGGCTTTTCATATGCAAATTTTTCTTTATTGATCAAAAATTGAATCAGTAGAGTGTGTAATATGATTCGTCCGAACAAGTCGACGTTTCGGCCTTAAGCCTTCGTCAGACCGGACATTATCTGAACATAATAACAAAAAACATGATCAATATCATATATACAAAGTCTGATCATATGAGGTACAACAACCAACAGTATGGGAATATGACAAAGAAATAACAAAGAGGTAGAGATCCGGCGCATCATGTTGTAAAAGAAATCATCACAGTATAAAGATATTAATACCCTCAATGGTATACACAAAGAAATAGAAGGCATGGGCATCTTTACACAAGTATAAGGACTTGAAAACAGTGTGTAAGGCACTGGCGTGATAGTGATGAAGTAATTGGCGACACCGACCAAGCTGGAAGGAAAGTAAGAAAATTAGGTCTAGTAAGAAAAAGGTAAGAAAGTGAAAAAAAGCCAAAATCATAGTCACAATAATAATCCCAGGGAGTCTAAGATGCCACTCACCATAATAATATGCTAGTATAGAATCATATAAGGTACACTCGGCACAAGTCAGACATCAGAACGGGTAATTCCTTGTTGCCCATACCAGACCATTTCCTTTCAGCAGGGCATCAAATTCCCCAACTCAAATTTCAGGTTATTGATCATGTTGATGTCATGTGCAGGGGAGGTAATAGGGTCAAATGCCTTCTTGATAGAGAGGCTAGGTGGATACATATCCTGGGAACACTAGAACCGTACGGGCTGAACCGTAAATATGAAAATATACACTGATATCTTCTGGTTAACAGTTAGATCCGAATATTTAAGCTGATTATTACTTATGACGCATTAATTCATGTATGTATCTGATGATCCCTAATCACTCTCTATTGTGATATAATCTACATTATGTCAGAGATACATTATCAATGAACTCAGTAACCCCACCTCAGGTGAAGTCAGAGTTTAATTACGTCATTAGAGGTCAAGTGACCTGCGGTTATAACCTCCAGCTGTGCCCGCAAGTTACCTGAGTGACATCACAGGTGATCGTTGTGGCTCAGATTACTTTTAATAAGGGGCAGGAGAATAAACCGCTGCCATACGCCTCCATGTCCAGCATGTTGAAATCTCAAATGCCTGAACCTTCTGTCACCTAACATGTCTATTTTAGACAAAACTAAACAGAAATGCTAAATAAATCAGTGCAAAGAAACTTTGTATCTTATTGTGGTGTTCATAACAACTAGATTTAATATGTTGGGGCTTTTTTTCGTTTGTTTTTTTTTTTTGTTTTTTACTAAATTTAGTCATCAAAAGCATTTCTTGATGACCAAGTCTAATTTTATGTGTATTTTTTTTATATACCGAGGAGTTATCATATTGTAGAAATTTGTCTAGGGATCCAGCTAAATGCAGCTTTGTTCAGACTCTGTGACAGACTCTGTACAGAAGAGCACTGTCAGTAGTTTAATATGTGGCTCTCTATGGGATGGGTGCTCACATTGAATTAGGCTGTTAATAAAACCGGTATTGGATAAAGGAGCATCTATATTGGAGTCTCAGACAGCAGAAATTTCATCCGACCACCTTTGACTTCACTGCTATCCTTCCAAGAAGCTGGCATGTATCTGGGCCAGACGATCAAGGAATTGAGGCGCTGTCTTACTTTTAGATAAGATTATCGTGTTCTTGGCAAATTCACAGTCTTTTCATCTTAAAGTGAAGCTTCTCCACGGTTTAAATGTGAAATTCCAATCCTTCTATGGCTAAAATCATTATCTTTCATTCATTTCAATGTCAGTAGACATTACTTATTCTTATTCTTTACAGCATTACTCATTAGAAAGAGTCAGGTTTGCTGGCCTTGATTTGAGAATGCTTTACTTATGACACAGGTCATAATGTAATATAAAGATTCATTGTAAGAGACACCCAATTTAGAAACAGTGGAGCATGTGTATAACCGTGTATAACAAAAAAATAGTATTCAAAAAATAGCTGCAATGCTATACGTCCACAATTTCAAACATTTATTGAAGTATAGAGGAACAAGACAAGATGGACTACTTCAATACATCACGTCTTCAGTGGTGCTAAGCTTATAAATACTGTATATTTGTAATCATCAACATAAAAAAAACAGGGAAAAAATAGGAAACGCAGCTATTACCAACAATGAAGCTACCAACGCACAAGCATTACTTTATTGCTGCAAGAATGGTCATTAGAAGAGGAACTAAACCATTACATCTCAAAATATGAGAACGTATATAAAGAATTATTGATATACAATGTAGCAGACCATGCCCAGGCCTAATATCATGGACTGCACGACTAACTAAACCCACTGAAGCCGTAATTCTATGTCCAGGAAATGGAATCACTAGAATAATAAAGGCAGAAGCATAAATGATAAAGTGGAATATAGGAAAAATCCTTATACAACAAGAAACACATGCAAACCTTTAGGCTAAGGAGCGTTGGTGAGATGGAGGAAAGACAAATATCAGATCAAACCTCGTAGGGAGATAGCGCAAACAGGTATATACAATCCTAGATAAGGAGGATGTAGAGCAACTATATATGCAAATCAACCATTTAAAATTTTGATGGGAATGATGGATAAAGACAGAGGATGGGAGAGAGAAGTAATGAGAAGTAATATTTGGGGATGCGTAATATAAATTAGATGCTCCTATTTACCATGTCCACAATCCATGAAGTCATAAAAGCCCACAATGTGTACCCATCTTGCACCAGCACACCATATGTTGATTCATTGGTGTACTGATAAATATGCATGCTCCATAATTCACAAGTGGTGAAGCATATTGTCATGATGACTATGGAATAGCAGGAAACAGGGGCTCCTAAGCTATCCCTCAAGCTAGGGGTCCTATGCTATCCCTAATCTCAGGGATACTCATGATAGTGGAGAGGCCTGAGTTTCCTTCCTGGCCCTACTCCTGACTAGTCCTGATTGGATTCTTGATCCCCACCAGAGAGGGATAGGACAGGAGTGGGATGAAACCCACTGATAGATCGACAAGGGACCAAAATTGTCTTACACAGCACACACATACAAAGGTAGAGACAATAAGAGGTTAAGGAGGAAAACCAAGAGCAGGAAGGAAGCTACAAAACAACTGGGGTAAAATCCACAACCACACCAAGCAAGACCACAACTTTCACCTGTAAGTCTGGGATACCTCATAGACCAACATAGAATAAATTATAGCTGGCATGGGTGGAAGGTTTCAACCACCATAAATAGGAGTGGAGCAGATGTGATAGGCCTCCTCAGAACATGTGATCAAAGGAGCAAGCAGACCAGCAGCGATTAACTATAACTAGCCTGCCTATGAATCCCCACACAGCAGGTCGACGCCTGAGTCTGCCTGTGTTGATCGATGACACCAGAGAAATCATCTGCCATAGTGTCAGAATCTGCAATCTGCAACGCCGCCATGATAGTTGGCAAAGTTTGTGCAAAACTTTGTGTGATACATATTAGTATCAGGAAGTATTAATACACTGTTCTGCAAACATGTGTGAATGTGCTGATATCTGAGAATGGTGCACACATAGAGCACATGTGCCAAATGCCATCCCACAACAATATGAGAGGATATAGAGAGAATATAGAGACTGGTAAATATATGCTTAAGCGCCCGTAGCTGCACATAAGCAAAATATGTAATTGGAAGTGCAATCACAATCGAGGATTATGCATAGTCCAATAAACATAAATTAGTGAAGTGAAAAGGTGAATGTAAAGACTTCATTAGTGCGTATGGAAGATGTAACAATGTAATATACAATGTTGTAAAACACCTGATTTAAAAAGATTAATAGGCTGTGAGACTATAGACAAAACATAATGACATCTGTAAAAAATCCCAGTGAGATAATACAAAATTAGATAATTAAGTTGTTAGTGAATAATAGAATAAATAGCAATATATTGTGTCTGATAAAAATAAACTAAATACAGAAAATGAGCAATTAGACAACAACTAAAAAGTATGGTATATTGTCAGAATATGACACCAAAAAGATAAGGATTCTGATGTGACAGTAACCGTAACTAAAGAAAGGGCCTGCATATATTTGTGTATGTAGCTGTGAGACCAGAGCACAACCATACAACGAAGGTTAGAGACAATGACATACAGGATGAACCAAACTAACGCTCACAGCCAGTGTAGAAGCGGTGAGCGGGATTAGTGGACCCACTGAACTAAGGTTAACCTTTAATGGGAGGGGCTTAACTAAGCGCCCATTGCGAGGCTTACACCAGGTACCACTCCCAGGGCAGTGACCGGGACTGTGGCAACTGACCCCCAGAGCAGGTGACAGACTGAGGTATAGATGAGTACAGGCAGGGTGACTGAGGCAGGCTGTACAGACAGGAGCGATGGGCACGGCAGGGATAGACAGGTATGGGAAGGCAGGTATTGGAGATGGATAAAGAGATAACAGGACAGTAGCTCAGGGACCTGATCACTAGCTAAGTAGCAGACTGATTTACTAAGTAACTGAAGGCATTATGTAGGCACCTCCCCTAATGGGAGGGTGCCTTAAATACACAGTATGTCTCAGCCAGAAGCTGAGAGGCATTTCCCGGAAATGGCACGCTGGCCCTTTAAGAAGAGGGCTGGTGTGTGCGTGCGCGCCCTAAACACACTCACAGGAGATCTGGGCTGCATGCGCAGGCCCCGGGATGGGAAGGAGGCAGCAGCACACGTGGATAGCTGGGGTAGAGCGGGGAAGGACGCGACCAGGCCAGGGTTGTGAGTAAGTCAGCGTCTCTGCAGGGATGCTAGAGCTACAGGAACAGAAAGAACTAGAACCAATATTCAGAAGAATAAGTTAGGAGGCTATAACATGATGATTCTGATGGCTGTCCGTAGATAAGGTACAAAAAGATGTATCAATCTATAACTAGAATCTGTGTGACGCTTGGACATCAGTTATCTTGTCAGCCCCCTATTACACACTGTGGGGGTCGCAACAGGTGATGGCGCAGGAGTGAACTCTGGTTGCAGCTTGTACTGGGTTAATATAAAGTAGTGTGAATGAAGCACTCCTTTGGCACAGTATGTTGCTAGAAACAAATTGCTCTTTTAAACATGTGAGGGTTGGTTAAGTCTGAAGTGTTTTAATTATGTGCAATTTGGGCCATGTTTTTGTGCCATTTGTAGCAACACGTCTGGATTAATTTCATCCTTGCAAGGGCGCCATGACCTGACAGCTAACACTTGGACCGTGTAAGCTTCCTCCGAGTTCTTGAGCGTTGGTTCATTAACAATTCTCCTTTGGCATCTACAATATTGACTGGTCTTGTTTACTAGTCACATTCAGTGATTTAATCCTACAATTTGCTGCTTGGCTGCGTAGTCTTTTGTCTTGGGTATGTTACAGTCTAATAGTAGCTCACATGTGATTCTGAACCTCTGAGCATTGTACACTTGTCACTTTGCACCTAACGGAGACTGACAGATACAGTCTTTTCTTCCTAATTATAAAATGTTGGGGAAACGGCTCTAATGAGCTGTTTCATGACAGCAAGTGAAGACAACACAAAAAAATGCCAGTATAGGGATTCTTGCAATGTGTTGTGTACTTTTATGTTTAATACATTTCTGTTTCTCAGTGAATTTTGCACCCTAGGATCCTATGTTTTCAAATATATTGGGTCCCTAGTTTTCCATTTCAATGGCGCCATGGTCGACAAAATGCCTTAATGCTCCATTAAAATATTTAGGACTGACAGATATGGGCAGGGTTACCAAAAGGCTATCTCCACTGTCACATGGACTTTGAATGGAGCAGCAGTGTGCATGCTTTGTGGGTTGTTGCATAGTACCAGCCTGTTCTGCCCGATGATATCCTATGCCGCCTTAGGCGGTGACTCTCCTGCTATCTTTTGACTTCACGTCACCAAAACAGAGCTTCCTCTTTTTCTTTCATCTGTTAATGTGACATCACTATCAACTTCATGTTGATTGACAGCCGGCTCCCCATAGTTAGGCAGCATTGAGCTAGCTGTCAATCAGCATGGCATCGGAAGTGATGCTCCATCAACAGAGTAGAGCGGAATAGAAGACGTTGCACTATCCATGTGACAGCGGAAGAATGTGACTAGTGATGGGTGAACCCGAACTGTAAAGTTCAGAGTCCATACCAAACACATAGTGTTCGTGCACACGATCCCGAACACAAGGTTTCTGGGAAGATCGTGTTCCAGTTCAGGTCCAGGGGCTGTTAAAAGGAAGCACATTAGTAATAAACATTTTGATTATACCTACCGCTCCCACGGCGCGTCCTGCAGACTCTGTCTCCCAGCTGCTTCTGCGTCTGATCATTAACTTCCGGTGGTATTCACTGCACTGCTTGTCACTTGGTAGTTTTCGGCTTTTTTCGGCCGTGTTCACAATGACGTCAGATGTCACCTGAGTCCATAAGCCATGGAACTTTGACTGACACTAAAGGCCCCGTCACACACAGAGATAAATCTTTGGCAGATCTGTGGTTGCAGTGAAATCATGGACATATTGTTCTATTTGTACACAGCCACAAACCTGGCACTGATTGTCCACAATTTCACTGCAACCACAGATCTGCTGCAGATTTATCTCTGTGTGTGACAGGGCCTTAAGTCTCGCATCGGTATCACCTGTCACGGTGCACACTCTGCTGACAGGAGCGGGTCGGTTGCATGTATTTCCATGCAGCTGAGGCGCTCCTGTCAGGAGATTAGCGCTGTGCTGGGTGATACTGATGCGAGGCTCATAGTTACTTAGGTTGAAAAAAGACCTAGGTCCATCTAGTTCAACCTTCCTCCACCAGTTCTACATTTGGTCACTAAGTCATTTATAACCAACAATGTTTTGTGTACTGAGGAAATCATCCAGCCCTTTTTTAAAAGTTGTTAGTGTCAGCCATTACTACCTCTTGTGGTAGGGCATTCCACAGTCTGACTGCTCTAACTGTAAAGAACCCTTTCCTACTTAGCTGTCGGAATCGCTTTTCTTCCACTCGCAGGAGTCATACACAAGCCTCAGCTGTGCACTTGGGTGAAGGCTATGACCGCTTTCAGCTGAGTCTGTGTGAGCAGACCTGTGTTTGTCTTCTCGCAGAGATGTAGCAGAGCTGAAGATGCTCTCCCGCCTTTGGACTACGTCGGAGGGTTTTTTGGGGGTAATAAAGATGGAGTCCTAAAGGTCTTCTGTTTATTTTCTAATAAAATATTTTTTTTTCTCTGTTGTTTTATTTTACTGTTAATATAACAGAGAATCACAGACGCTTTTACAAAGTGGGCGTCTTTGGTTGGATGCTGGAGTAACCTGAAACCAGCCCATACACTCTAGCATCTAGAATATATGGGCAGATTCCAGGTTACTCCAGCAGTTAATCACAAATGCCCATTCTGTGTGACAGCGTCTGTGATTGGTTCTTGGGTCCCTCACACATATAGTAGTCTAACAATAAATTAATTAAAAAAATGATGTAACGCTCCACGGTATTTTTGATTCACAGCGAAGATAAAGCGGACAGCTACGGGCTGCCACCCCCATCTGCTTGGCTTTACCTTGGCTGGAAATCAAAATACAGGGAAGCCCATATATATTTTTTTTAACTATTTAAAAAAATAATTAAAAAAAAAAAGTGTGGGCTCCCGTCGTATTTTGATCGCTAGTCAGATAAAACCAGGCAGCTGGAGGCTGAGAATCTCCGCAGCCGCCCCTGGAAATGGTGCATTGTTTCTTAGCCTGAAATTCATGGTGTCACGCCAAATTAGACAAAGCCACCATGAATTTCTAGTAAACCGTAAAAAGAAAAGCACAACACATAGAATTTTTTTTTTATTAGAAATAAAACAAGAAAAACATTTAGAGACTCCATGTTTATTATAAAAAAAAATCCTTAGTCCGACGTAGTCCACAGGTAGAGCGATTTCAGCTCTGCTTCATCGCTCTGTACAGACAAACGTCTATACAGAGAGAGAAGCAGGCTGACACTGAGGGTATGATTCCACTTGCGTATGACTCCTGCGAGTCTCGCATCGGTATCACCAGGCACGGCGCACACTCTCCTGACAGGAGCGCCTCAGCTGCATGGAAATACATGCAGCCAACCCACTCCTGTAAGGAGAGTGTGCGCCGTGCCTGGTGATACTGATGCGAGATTCGCACAGTGACAGTCAGAGTTCAATCGAGTCCATGGCTCATGGACTCGGGTGAACCCTGACGTCACCGCGAACTCGGCTGAAAACAGCCGAAGACTGCCGAGTGATGAGCAATGCAGTGAATACCCCCGGAAGTTAATGATCGGACCCGGAAGCAGAAGCAGCCGCAAGACAGAGTCTGCAGGGCACGTTGTGGGAGTGGTAAGTAACATTACTTAACATTATTATTTTTGCAAATATAAAGATGCAGAATATTTTGGTATACCTATTTTCTGATATTTAGAGGAAACTTGGCAACAATTCAAATTACTAAAACCTGTCTAAACACTATTGTGAATTATAAACCGTTACAGAAATTGTACTATAAAATTTGGTCCTCATTCAGCGACAACTGTTTTTCACTTGTATCTTGTCCTCCTGCATCAGATCAGCTCTTACAATTGTCCAACAGTAATCTGCCAGCATTCATGGATTCTATTTTCCTTGTTATCTTTTCTCCATAGCCACAATATCTTGATGAAATTTCACTGTTCTCATCTCTTACTGCTGCAGTGTGGTGGGAAAAAGTCTGTATGTAAATGTAAGAAATAAATCTTTAAAGGGAATCTGTCACCAGGTTATTGCCACCCCATCTGAGAGCATCATAATGTAGAGAAAGAGACCCTGATTCCGGCGATTTGTCACTTACTGAGCTGTTTGCTGTCATTTTGATAAAATCAGTGTTTTCTCTGCTGCAGATCTAGCAGTTATACAGAGCTCATGGATATGCTGGACTACCTGGCAGCATACCAAGTAGTCCTCTAATGATAATCTACTGCTGATTAACTAGTGATTTTATCAAAACTACACTAAGCAGCAAAGTAAGTGACACATCGTTGGAATCTACATTATGCTGCTGTCATATTAGGTGGCAAAACCTGGTGACAGATTCCCTTTAACCCCTTCACCCCAGGCAGTGTCATTTTATGACGTTATAACTCTGGAACGCTTCAACGTATCCTGGTAATTCTGAGATTGTTTTTTCTTGACATATTGTACTTCATAATAGTTGTAAATTTAGGCCGTTATTTTTTGGGTTTATTTGTAAAAATATCGGAAATTTGGAGAAAATGTTGAAAATTTTGCAAGTTTCAAACTTTGAAATTTTCTGCCCATAAATCCGAGAGCTATGTCACACAAAATAGTTAATAAATAACATTTCCCACATGTCTACTTTACATCAGCACAATTTTTGAAACATAATTATTTTTTTTGTTAGGAAGTTAGAAGGGTTCAAAGTTCATCAGCAATTTCCCATTTTTCCAACGAAATTTACAAAACCATTTTTTTAGGGACCACATCCCATTTGAAGTGACTTTGTGAGTCCTACGTGACAGAAAATACCCAAAAGCGACACCATTCTAAAAACTGCACCCCTCACACTGCTTAAAACCACATCCAAGAAGTTTATTAACCCTTTAGGTGCTTTACATGAACCAAAGCAATGTGGATGGAAAAAATGAAAATGTGACTTTTTTACACAAAAATGTTACCTTAGCCATAAAATTTAGCATTTTCAAAAGAGTATCAGGATAAAATGGACCATAATATTTATTGTACAATTTCTCCTGAGTATGCAGATATCTCATGTGGTGGAAATCAATTGTTTGGGCAAATGGCAGGGCTCAGAAGGGAGGGAGTGCCATTTGAATTTTTGAAAGCAAAATTAGCTGAAATCATTAGCGGATGCCATGCGTGTTTGGAGACCCCTGAGGTGTCTAAACAATGGAACTCCCCCATAAGTGACCCCATTTTGGAGACTAGACCCCTCAATAAATTTATCTAGATGTTTTGTGAGCACCTTGAACCCCTGGGGGCTTCACAGAAGTTTATAACATTGAGTTCTGAAAATGAAAAAAAATTTTTTACCACAAAATTGTTACTTCAACCAGTTAGCTTTTTTTTCACAAGGGTATGAGGAAAAATTGTACCATAAAGTTTATTGTGCAATTTTTCCTAAGTGCGCAGATACCTCATATGTGGTGGAAATCAACTGTTTGGGAGCACAGCGGTGCTCAAAAGGGAAGGAGGCTATTTACATTTTTGAAAGCAAAATTAGTTGGAATTATTAGCGGATGCCAAGTCACGTTTGGAGACCACTTGAGGTGCCTAAACAGTTGAGCTCCCAACACAAGTAACCCCATTTTGGAAACTAGACTTGTCAAGGAATTTATCTAGATGGTTGGGGAGTACCTGAAACCCCCGGGGGCTTCACAGATGTTTAGAGTGTTGAGCTGTGAAAATGAAAAAATACATTTTTAACCTCAAAAATGTTGCGTTAATGCCAAATTTTTCAAGTTCACTAAGGTAATAGGAGATAATGAACCATACAATTTGTTGTTTCTCCTGAGTATGGCAGTACCCCATATGGGGTCAAAAACTACTTTTGAGGTGCAGTACAAAGGGAAAAAGTGAAGGAGCTCCATATTGGAGTGCAGATTTAGTTGGAATTGTGTGGGGGTGCAGAAACCCCGCAAAAGTGACCCTATTTCACAAGCTGCACCCCTTAATGAATTCATCCAGTGGCGCAGTGAGCATATTGACACTACAGATGTGTCATAAAATTTTATACTATTATTGGCTGTGAACAAAAAATAATTACATTTTTACCAATAAAATGTTGTTTTAACCCCAGATTTCCAATTTTCACAAGGGAAATGGTTAAAAAAGGCCTCATAATACGTTACACAATTTTTCCTGAACTTGGCAATACCCCACATGTGACTGTAGAGTACTTTGGCTGCACTACAGGGCTCAAGAGGGAAGGAGCGCTGTTTGATTTTTGAAGCAAAGAGTTCCTAGAATAGTTTGCAGACTCAATTTGTAGAGCCCCTAAGTGCCAGAACAGAACAAATGCCCCTCAAGTGACCACATTTTGGAATTTACACCCCTCTAGGAATTCATCTACAGTGTGTCCACCCATATCCTGTCCACCGCCATTAATTTTAGAAAGGCGGCAGCTATAGGCATAGAAGTGGTGTCTAGGTATAGTAAAGTAGCCATGCGCTATGCAATGAAACCACCTATAGTGCCACCTGGTGGAAAACAACGGAGTTAGCATTTTTATCTCGAAACGGAACGAGATAGAGAAAAAAAGTCAATTACAAAGTTGTAGGGCATCATCAATTCAATACGAATCGACACCTTGCATACAGAAATGCTATGATTAGAACGTGTAAAACTCACAAGGCTGCTGACGTGAAGCGGTACCTCATGGAGACTTTCCTACAAGACATTGGGTATGGTGGCTGCGTGGAGTGGCCTCCACGCTCACCTGACCCTGACCCCATTGGACTTCTTTCTGTGAGATCACATCAAACAGCAGGTGTATGCGACCCCTCCACCAACATTGCAGGACCTACGACAACATATTGCAGATGCTTGTGCAAACATGTCACCTACCATATTGCACAACGTGCAGCAAGATACAGTATGCTGTCCAGAGTTCAGATGTGCTTTGTGGCTGACGGTGGCCACTTTGAGCATCAAAGTTAAATGAGCACCATATGCGTGACCAGCATTCAATGTTTTGGGGGGTCATGGGTTTCATATCATAGCATTTCTGTATGCAAGGTGTCGATTCGTATTGAATTGATGATGCCCTACAATGTTTAATTTACTTTTTTTCTCTATCTCGTTCCGTTTTTTAGATAAAAATGCTAACTCCGTTGTTTTCCACCAGGTGGTGCTATAGGTGGTTTCATTGCGTAGCGCATGGCTACTTTACTATACCTAGACACAACTTCTATTCCTATAGCTGCCACCGTTCTCAGGTTAATGGCGGTGGACAGGATATGGGTGGACACACTATATAGGTGTAGTGACTATTTAGTCTCTGGAAAACATCCATAGTGTCAAACACATTGAATGTTGCAGAATTAAAAATTGCAAATAAGTCCTTATTGTGCCCAGTACATTTTAGTGTCTGTACATTGTGCCCAGCTCGTGCTTCTGTAAACGTTGCTCTCCATACGTTTAAGTGGGCTCTCCTCACTACTACAATGCCAGACATGTGGATGTTAATTGTGGTTTAGACACATTATGGGCTCAGGAGAGAGACCCATTTGGATTTGGAAGCACAGATTTTGCTGGATTTCTTTTTTTGAAGTAGGGAGCCATAGCGCTTTTCGAACGCCTTGTGCTACCAGTAATGTGGAAACCCCCTATATTTCTGTTAACCGATGATGGACCTTGTGCAGACTTGTGTTTTTGTGAGTTGAGTTGAATGTTATTTGGTGACGATTTTGGTACAGAATATTTTGGATCAGTTCACATTTATGTTGTGCTTTATGCTGAGTGCTTGCTTTGGGGTTTTCATCTACATCTCTGAAATACATAATTTAGCCTAAAAAGAGGCGTAAAAAGATGGACACCGTCGGTCCACAGGCCGTTGAGAACTTTGTGTGTATCACACTCTGCGTTCTGGAAACAGCGTGTCTTAACCTGCAGAGACACAAGTGCTCTCCGCAGTATACCGCAGCTACCCGTACCCACTATCCCTGTTTGGGGCGCTGTGGAATTTCACTCTCTTTTCCCAGCTGAGGACACTTGTGTCTCCACAGCATAAATTGACATGCTGCATGTAGGAAGACGCACCGCATGTCAGTTTACGCTGCGGAGAAAAGAAGCACAATGGGCATGGGATTTCTATAAATCCATCCACTGTGTTTGTACTGCACAACGCAGTGGTTTGGACGCAGCGAAAACACACTGCGTCCAATACGCTGCATCCAAAATGCTGCTATTGCTGTTTGTGGGCATGTACTCTTACACATAATCTCGATGCAAGCGCTCAGCGTAGAGAGCTAGATAAATATGAGGTGCGCCGTACTGTGATCTTTTACAGGCAGAATGAACAAACCAATAGCAGGTGAAGAATTGGCTTTATTTATTTATTTTATGCTGTTTTTTGACTGCTTATTCCTCAGGTCAGTACAATTACATAGATTCCAGAGTTACTGTATATAGTTATTTTAGGTTTGCCGGCTATCACACTAAAAACGGTTTTACAAAATAAAGGTTCTTTGACTCACCGAATTTTGAAGGCTATAGTATTTTTATCTTCTGCCGACAGAGTGATGTAAGGGATTGTTTTTTGCAGGATGAGTTGGAGTTTTATTGCTTCCATTATTAGCTACATAATTTGTGATCGCTATCTATTCCGCACTTTGTTAGGCAGAATCAAAAAGAAACCGCATCTCAAGACAGGGTTTTTTTTTTCCTTTTTTTTTTACACAATTCATCATGCCGTAAAAGTGATCAGACAGTTTTATTCTTCGGGTCAGTATAATTACAGCGATGCCACATTTCTATAGTTTTTTTTTCTGTTTTGCCACCTGTACACTATAAAAACTATGTTACAGAAAAAAACAAACCTGTTTCTGCACTGCTGTATTCTGAGAGCTGTAACTTTTTTATTTTTATGCTGATGTAGCTCTATGGTGGCTTGTTTTTTGCGAGAAAAGATGATTTTTTCAGTAGTACCATTTTTATTTATATATGACTTTTTAATCGAGTTTTATTCCAATTTTTTGTCAGGTATATGATAAGTTTTTGCAACTTTCTTTTTTTTTTTCCTCAGTGTTCACTAATGGGGTTAACTAGCCTAAAGCGGGCTTTACACGCTGCGACATCGCTAATGCGGAGTCGTTGGGGTCACGGAATTTGTGACGCACATCCGGCCGCATTAGCGATGCCGCTGCGTGTGACACCGATAAGCGATTTTGCATCGTTGCAAAACCGTGCAAAATCGCTAATCGGCGACACGGGGGTCCATTCTCAATTATCGTTACTGCAGCAGTAACGAAGTTGTTCCTCGTTCCTGCGGCAGCACACATCACTGCGTGTGACGCCACAGGAGCGAGGAAGCTCTCCCTACCTGCCTCCCGGCCGCTATGAGGAAGGAAGGAGGTGGGCGGGATGTTACGTCCCGCTCATCTCCGCCCCTCCGCTGCTATTGGGCGGCGGTTCAGTGACGTTTCAGTGACTTCGCTGTGACGCCGCACGGACCGCCCCCTTAGAAAGGAGGCGGTTCGCCGGTCACAGCAACGTCGCCGGACAGGTAAGTATGTGTGACGGCTCTGGGCGATGTTGTGCGGCACGGGCAGCGATATGCCCGTGTCGCGCAACAGATGGGGGTGGGTACCCACACTAGCGATATCGGGACCGATATCGCAGTGTGTAAAGTAGCCTTAAGGCCCTGTGCGCACACTGCGTTTTTTGGCACAGATTTGCCCCGGTTTTTGATGCAGAAAAGGTGCAGTTTTTGTTCATAACCTTCCTGCAGTCCTTCCCCAGCAAAATCGGAGAAATTCAAAATGCTGTGCGCACAAGTTTTTTTTTGCCTACAGTTTTTGCTGCAGAATTTATGCAGCAAAAAGAAGTAACATGTCACTTCTTTTCCTCAGGTACCTGCGGTTTTGCCATTAAATAATGGTTAAAAACTGCAGGGACCAACCCGCGGAAAATACGCATCAAAACCGCAACAAACCGCGGTAAAACCGCATGCGGATTTTTGGTGCCTTTTTCGTGCGTTTTTTTTGCCGAAGGTGCGGAATTCTGCCAGAGGGTGCATATTTTACTTAAGAAAAACATTTCTCCAGTGCGCACAGACTCTTAACAGTTTTATAGCTCGGGTTGTTATGGATAATACCAAATATGTCAAGTGTTTTTGTTTGTTTTTTAAATAAAGCTACATATTTGGAATATTTAAATATTTTTGTATTCTCCAATTTTTTTTAATACTTTTAACATTTTTTTACTTCATTTTTACTATTTTACTTAGTCTCTTTATGTGACACTAACTTTCAGTGATCTGATCACTGATATAGTTCACTGCAGTGCTTGGTCACTGCAGTGGATTATAAGTGTCAGCGCTGCAGCAGCAGCTCTCGCAATTCACCTCACACACCATGCATACAGCATCGTCTGTGAGGCGTTCCATAGCTGAGTGACCCTGGGTCATGATGGTGATAACCCAGGTTTGACCTGGTAGCGATCAGGTCCCTGTGATGGCATTACAGGGACCCGATCACCAGGGAGAGGTAAGCGATCCCTCTCCCTGCCTCCTGAATGCTGCAATCTCATTGATCACAGCATTTAGGGGATTAAACTGCTGGCAGCGGCTTGGGGTCTGCTCCTGGTAGTGAGAGGCTTCGATCGTGGGGGTACAGCCCTGGAACCCCCGTGATCGCCATGACGTACTGGTATGTCATTGGTCGTTAAGTGACCTAAAAATATGATGTAGCAGTGCGTCATTGGTCGTGAAGGGATTAAGGACTTATTACAGCCAAAATCCTTATGTTTTGAGGAGATTTTCCACCAATTCTTCATAGTTACTGTATTTGCTTTTGTGTTTCCCAAAAAATTAGTTACCACTAATAAAAATGCTACCCCTGCACCCAGGGGTGGGATTCAAATTTGTAACAACAGGTTCTCTGTAAACCCCGCCCATTTCAAAACCACACCCATTCTGTAACCACACCCACTTTGTTAGCCACACCCATTTTCACGCACTTTCCTCAACCAAAAATACATGTAATTTAAAGTATCATCTCTTTCCCCTTCTTCCCCTCCTCTACCGTCACTCTCCTGTCCAGTACAAGTTGTTCCCGTCACTGTCAGTCATATTGTATTAAATGGTTTTTCTACAGTTTTTAAAAATTATTACTAAAAAATTATTGCTAAATTGGAATGGACGACCTTCCCCCTGCAGATCCCATCCCATGTGGTCTCTCCCCCCCCCTGCAGATCCCATCCCATTATGGCCTCTTTCCCCTGCAGATCCCATCCCATTATGGCCTCTTTCCCCTTGCAGATCCCATCCCATTATGGCCTCTTTCCCCCTGCAGATCCCATCCCATTATGGCCTCTTTCCCCCTGCAGATCCCATCCCATTATGGCCCCTTTCCCCCTGCAGATCCCATCCCATTATGGCCCCTTTCCCCCTGCAGATCCCATCCCATTATGGCCCCTTTCCCTCTGCAGATCCCATCCCATTATGGCCTCTTTCTCCCTGCAGATCCCATCCCATTATGGCCTCTTTCTCCCTGCAGATCCCATCCTATTATGGCCTCTTCTCCCCCTGCAGATCCCATCCTATTATGGCCTCCTCTCCCCCCCTGCGGATCCCATCCTATTATGGCCTCCTCTCCCCCCTGCAGATCCCATCCTATTATGGCCTCCTCTCCCCCCTGCAGATCCCATCCTATTATGGCCTCCTCTCCCCCCCTGCAGATCCCATCCTATTATGGCCTCTTCTCCCCCTGCAGATCCCATCCTATTATGGCCTCTTCTCCCCCTGCAGATCCCATCCTATTATGGCCTCCTCTCCCCCTGCAGATCCCATCCTATTATGGCCTCTTTTCCCCCTGCAGATCCCATCCTATTATGGCCTCCGCTCCCCCTGCAGATCCCATCCTATTATGGCCTCTTTTCCCCCTGCAGATCCCATCCTATTATGGCCTCTTCTCCCCCTGCAGATCCCATCCTATTATGGCCTCCTCTCCCCCCCTGCAGATCCCATCCTATTATGGCCTCTTCTCACCTGCAGATCCCATCCTATTATGGCCTCCTCTCCCCCCCTGCAGATCCCATCCTATTATGGCCTCTTCTCACCTGCAGATCCCATCCTATTATGGCCTCCTCTCCCCCCCTGCAGATCCCATCCTATTATGGCCTCTTCTCCCCCTGCAGATCCCATCCTATTATGGCCTCTTCTCCCCTTGCAGATCCCATCCTATTATGGCCTCTTCTCACCATATAGCCACATATAGTAACAGTTCCCATCTTATGCGACCCCTCTCCCTGCAGCTTCGGCTCACTGAGCGGCTTACCTGATACAAGCAGCACCGGCCTCTCCTGTGTCTCCCGTCCTCCTCCGCGGCTCTCTGCAGTCACAGTGACGCTGACAGACGGCAGGAGGAGGAGCTCCCTCCTCACACTGCCGTGACCGGTGTCTGCAGCGTCAGCGCGTCACTGCACGCCGGGTCAGGGAGCCAAGGCTGCACTGAACCAGAAAGTGCGGCACGGAGGTATGCAGATTCATTTGTGCTAGAGTCTTAAAGAGACACTAACACAAATGAATACAGCAGGGAACCGGATCTCCAGAGGTGTTTCTTGCCGGTTCTGGGAACCGGCTGCTATTTTAACAACCAGTTCTCCAGAACCGGACAAAACCGGCTGAATCCCACCCCTGCCTGCACCCTTTTCCTTTCCCTGCAACAAACGAAGTAACTCCTCATCTTTATGAAGCTTACGAATCTTAGGTCCAATAAAGACTCCTTTCTTTATCTTTTGCTTCCCTCAACCTTGGAAATGTATCAATGAGATTCTTGAAGGCTTTTGCATTTTTATCCATTGCCTTTACAAAGTTCTTCATTAGGCCCAACTTGATATGCAATGGTGGTAACAAAATCTTATGTGGTTCAACAAGTGCTGGATGCAGGACATTTTTACTCCCTGGATGAAGTGAATGTCAGAGAGGTCAGTCTCTTTTATTGTAGTGAATATTCTCTGGCACGACTATCCCACTCACACAGTAAGCAGCAGTAATTTGTGTATATTCACCCTGGAGACCAAGTGAGAGGGCAACCCCCTTTAAGTCACCAGAGGGGCCACAAGTGTTGATCATAGTTCAGGCACCTCAACAGCTGTTTCATGTTGTAGGTTTCTTTCATGTGGATGGCATAACCAACTGGAATTGAAGGTGGTGCATTGCAATTATGCAGCAGGATGGCTTTTAAGCTTGTTTTGCACGAATCGATGAAGCGCCTCCATTCCTCTGGATTATGACTCATCTTCAGAGCTTCCATTAAACTGTTTATTGCATGCCACAAGATTGCTCCCCATGAGGAAGTATTGAACAAGATCATTTAACACGGTTGCAAAACAAAGAAGAGATTCTACTGCTGTAGCCTGGAACCTAAGAGCTCAGCCTGAAGGCCGCTTTACACACAACGACATCGCTAACGAGATATCGTTGGGGTCATGGAATTCGTGACGCACATCCGGCCTCGTTAGCGACGTCGTTGCGTGTGACACCTACGAGCGACCGCTAACTATCACAAATATTCACCAAATCGTTGATCGTTGACACGTCGTTCATTTCCCAAATGTCATTGCTGGTGCTAGACGCAGGTTGTTCGTCGTTTCTGAGGCAGCACACATCGCTATGTGTGACACTCCGGGAACGACAAACAAAAGCGTTCCTGCGTCCTCCGGCAACAAGGTGGGCGTGTCGTTAATGCGCCTGGTCTCCGCCCCTCCGCTTCTATTGGCGGGCCGCTGTGTGACGGCGCTGTGTTGGCGCACGAACCTCCTCCTTAAAAAAAGAGGTTGTTCGCCAGCCACAGCGACATTCCTAGGAAGGTAAGTACGTGTGACGCATCCTAGCGATTTTGTCCGCCACGGGCAGCGATTTGCCCGTGACGCACAAACGACGGGGGCGGGTGCGATCGCTAGCGATGTCGCAGCATATAAAGCACCCTTTACTCTTGGCAAGAACCAAATCTCTACCAACATCATTCACTTCAGTTTGTGTTATAATGTTTTGTTCAGTTGAGGTTGCTGACAAAGTCTGGGTTGTGAGAGGAAGTTGCTTCATGACATCAAGCACCCTCTTGTTCCTCACGTGACTTGACTGAAAATATTTCTGGTGATTTTAGAATCGGCAGTTCTTCTGTATGTAGTGCTGGGCATATTGCAGATGGAATGTTTTAGTACTGTAAAGTCCACTTCTTCTTCCTGGAAACTCCTTTGCTGTAGGGCCACCAAGCAGAAGTAGTAATTGTTGTGTGATTAGTTGGCAGTCTCCAGCTCTTTGAGATTGCAAAACCCATAGATTGCAACCACTGGGTAATATTGCAGCATATGTATTGAGTTCAACTCTTGTCCTGATCTCCTAATCTGTAGCCAAAATAGAGGTTGTAGGCTTTCTTTATTATGGTAGTCAAGTTTTACCTTTGTGATGCAACAGTGACTTCTCCAGATATGTAGTAAAACTATCTGCTTTCTTAATGCAATAATGAGACATATCTGAAAAAAAACCATAGAAACATATCAATATGCTAAGACTCTAAGCTATGAAATCCTAAAACTGTATACCTTACAAGAATAGCATTTTATAAAAGTAGGTGTTACAGCTGTAATCAGGTTTGTCATTGGAGCTGAGTTGGCATTTTGTAATTGGTCACCTTAAAGGGAACCTGTCAGGTGCAAAATGCACCTGCGAGGAGTTCTAGGTGTATATTGCTAATCCCTGCCTAACTTTCCCTGTATCTAGTAGCATAGATAAAGGGATCTTTAGAAAAAGTATTTCTAAATATCGTTTATTATATGCTAATGAGCACGGGGACTAGTCCCAAGAGCGTTTGTTACCTTACCTAGTTGGCCCACATAGTATGTTAGCATGCCCCTGTGGGCATACTAACATGCTAATGAATGCGCAGCAACCAGCACATACTTCATTGTTCATGGTAGCCGCCAGAGGATGGATGCACTCTGTGCATGGTCTGGAGTACCTGGGACTTCTGATCATGCTCACTAAACTGATGCCGGGTGTAAGCTTCCCGGCTTCAGTGAGGTACAGTGCGTATGACTGGAAGTACTGAGGACTCCAGATCATGTGCAAACACATTCATTCTCCGGCGGACGCCATGAACAGTGAGGTATGTGCTGGTCGCTGCACGTTCATTAGCATCTTAGTATTGAGCCATTCAAACACTACAAGCGGGTTGCACTGGGCTGAGCACCAAGCGTACCTGGCACAGCATTTCTTGCACGACTTTTGTTTGCACGTTCAGCTTCCGATCCATGAACCAGAACCTTGATTTTTAAATTTGGTGTTCGGTTTAAAAGCCGAACCTCAGGTTCACTCATCTCTAATTACAATCTCCTCTGGATTTCGAAAATTGGAGCCGATCGGTAAATATAAGCATCATATTCATTTTCAGCACCAGAAAATTTGTTAAAATGGAGAAACCAGCAAGTCAAAATCCAACGGAAACAGCTCAATATTTTGGACTCAAAAAATATTTTTTTTCTTTTTTTTTCTATTTATTACAAATCTTTTAAAAATTCCGTTCCAATATATTTTTGGGCAGAGTAAGGAGTTAATTCTATGCTATAGCACAACTACGCATTTTGGCGTTATCCGAATGCGTTCCTCATGGTTTCAACAGAAAAAAAAAATTGTCAGCTTAGCTCACGCCACAAAAAATATATTTTAGACACACCAGTAAGCAAGACAAATAGTTAAAGGGAACCTGTCAGCAGAAATTTCGCAATAAACCTAAAAGATTCCTCTTTTGCAGCTCCTGGGCTGCATTCTAGAAAGGTTTCTGTTGCTATTGTGCGCCCTTTGAGACCTAAATAAATACTTTATAAAGTCTTACCTTTTTGTATGCAAATCTTTTTTTTTGTACACGGGGGCGGACTGTCTTGCGTCCGTTATTCTCCCTCCTGCCGCTTTACGCCGTCCCCCATTGCTAATTTCCATACCTGAGGACGCCGCCCAGTTCTCCCGAGTTCTCGCGAATGCCCAGTGCCACTTTCGCGGGACTGAGCACTGTGCACAGTGTGACCGCTGGTGACGTGATTGCGCAGGCGCGAGATTATGGGCGACGCTGTGATTATCATCAGCAGCGTCATCTAAGTACCCGCCCATAATCTTGTGCCCGCGCTTTTCACTCTGCCTCCACGTTTTTTCAACGATTCAAAATTGCTAATAGGTGTCACACGCAACGACATCGCTAACGCGGCCGGATGTGCGTCACAAAATTCGTGACCCCAACGAGATCGCTTTAGTAAAGTTGTAGCGTGTAAAGCCACCTTTAGGGACAAAATGTAGAATTGGAGGAAGGCTGAACTAGATGGACATAGATCTTTTTTTAACCTAAGTAACTATATAACTATAAGATCCAAATGCTAATTCTAAAGCGGGCTTTACATGCTACGATATTTCTAGCAATTGCTAGCGATATCGTACGCAAAAGCACTCACCCCCGTCGTGCATGCGATATCGTGTGATCGCTGCCGCAGCGAACGTTTTCGCTATGGCAGCGTCACACGCACTTACCTTGTCGGCGGCGTCGCTGTGACTGCCGAACAATCCCTTCCTCAAGGGGGAGTGGCGTTCGGTGTCATGGCAACGTCAACCGCGACGTCACTAAGCGGCCGGCCAATCAAAGCGGAGGGGCGGACATGAGCGGGATGAACATCCCGCCCACCTCCTTCCTTCCTCATTGCGGGCGGGACGCAGGTAAGGTTCCTCGCACCTACGTTGTCACACACAGCGATGTGTGCTGCCGCAGGAACGAGGAACAACATCTATAAACAACCATTAACAATTTTTGTTTTTAGGACGACCTCTCCATGGTGAACGATTTTCACCACTTTGGAGGACGTTTAAGGTCGCTGGTCAGTGTCACACGCTGCGATACCGTTAATGACGCCGGATGTGCGTCACTAACAACGTGACCCCGACGATAAAACATTAACGATATCGTAGCGTGTAAAGCCCCCTTAACCCCTAGCCTGCTTGGCTTTTTTAGGGAGTCCTAACCTGACAGGTTTCCTTTAATAATACATCTCTTTTTGATTACCACTGCTTTTGACACTACAAGCTTTTTACTGCAATATTAAGTTATTGTCGGGGCTACAGCAGCTGGACCCACAATTAACAGCAATCATTTTGCTATTATTAATGATTAATTAAGTAAAAATTAGATTATTGATAAATGGCAATTATATTGATCCATTAGTTTCAGTGAATTAGAGTCACATGGAAGATGAGAATGTTTTTACGTATTACAATACAGTTTGGATTACAGCTTCATCATTATTAATTGCGAAAGATGCGATCATCTGCATTCACAATCCAGGCCAATAAACATATATAATAACTCCCATAGTAATTACCAGGCATTTATTTTCTCATTCTCGCTCGATGCCTTTATGAATGACATTTTCTAGCTCCATGGCATAGTCAAACAAAACCTCCATGTACTGCAGCTAGTAAATCTTATTGTCTCCAATTAAGGTTTATAAGTTCATTTAGTGTCATTTTCACTTAATGCATTTGTTCTAATGTAGAATGGCAATAATGTAATTACGTTTCCTTCATCTGTCTTCCCTTCGTCCCATTCATGACTGGTAATTTTAAAAACCACTGATGTAAAACCAGAAGGATTATGGAAAACATACAATAATACGGCTAAAACAGCTCTGCTGGTAAAGGGCGCACGTGCTGAGCCAGTTCTTTGCTATCTCGTACGCTGATGGTTGGGAAAATAATTAAGCTCTGCATCATCATTATGGAAGTCTGCCCGAATTCTTCAAGACATAACTCAACCTCCAACCTCTGCAATTCATTTTGGATAGGCAAGCTATTAAAGGGGCTCTGAAGATTTATAGGAATGCAGCTGAAATAAGAGGACGTGTAATTCTCACTTTGTGATGTAGACTTTATTAAAAGTTGGTGTTGGGACCGGTACAGAATGTTGGAAGCCCTAAGTCCCGCTGTAATGGTGTTAGTATGGGGTTTTCCCAAAGGTGTTGGGGACATAATTTTTCAGCACTTACTAATATATACAGTTGAAACCAGAAGTTTTCAATCATATACTATTTAAAAAGACACATATCCATATTTTTCTCATTATCTGACATCAATCAGAATAAACATTTCCCTTTTTTAGTCAGTTAGGATTACCAAAATTATTTATATTTGTCAAATGCCAGAATAATGAGAGAGAGAGAATGTTTTAATGCATTTTTATTACTTTCTGCAAAGTCAAAAGTTTACATACACTAAGAGTACAGTGCCTTTAAACAATATAGGACAGCCCATATGATGTCATATCTTTGGAAGCTTCTGATAGGTTTATTGGCAACATTTGAGTTAATTAGAGACACACCTGTGGATGTATTTTAACCCATTCACGACCGCGGGCAGTAAAATTACGTCCTATTTTAACGTGACTTAACGACCAGGGACGTAATTTTACTGCCTAAACTTCATTTGATTGCCGTGGCCATAGCAACGGCTTTCAAATGATGTCCCCTGCTGTTTCTTACAGCAGGGGACCTTTGCTTGACCCCAGGGGGGGCGGCATTGCCACCCCCCCATAGGCGATCGATGTGATTGGCCGTTCAAATCTGAACCGCCAACCACATCGTTCGCACTAATTTCGGTAAAAATAATGCCCGAATTAGTGCGATACTGTGAGATCCAGCTATGAGATGCCGCAGCTGCTGCAGCATATCATAGGTGGACCTCAAACATGCCGCCCCCAGCCACTTCAGCACTGATTGGAGCGATCGTGCTATGACGCGCAATCGCTCCAATCAGTGTGCAGTGGGGCGGTCTGATCTGCCGGTGGCCGCCCTCCCCAGGCCTGTGCTGGCCTGCGAGCCCCCACCCAACATGTCTGCAGCGTGCAGTGGCTGGTACTTGTGGTACCACGCCACCGCTGCTGCTGCCGCTGCCGCCGTAGCTGAGGTCACTGCTCCTGCTGCACGTGAGTACTGTGCTCACCTTGCAGCCCGTGCGCGCTCCCGTGTTAGCCCCTGCCCGTGCCCCCCTGCGATCTGCCCCCCCGACATCCCGATCTGCTCCCCCCCCCCCGACATTCCGATCTGCCCCCCCCGCGATCTGACTGCCTCCCCCATTATCTCTATTCTGCTTCTGCAGCTCCCTCTCCGGTCTCCCCCTCTGCTCTCCCCCCTCCGCCTCTGCTCTCACCCCCCCTCTGCTCTCACCCCCCCTCTGCTCTCACCCCCCCCTCTGCTCTCCCCCGACGTCCTCTTACCTGTCTTCACCAGCCCGATCACATCTGCCTCCATCGCTGGGTCCTTCCTGGGCATTCTGCTGATCTGCCTGCTGCTCCTGTAAAGCTGTCCATCTCTCTGCCATCTGTTCCTCTGCAGCTCTTCTGGTCAGTGATCCTCTTGGTACTGTGAGTATAACTTTTTTTTTTTTTTCCTGTATCCTGTCCATTTTTACACTTCATCCGTCCATGCGTCCCGCCAAGCGCTGATCAGGGATGCAGATAACGTATCTGCATCCCTGCTCAATTTTTGGCGGGACTTTTTTTTTCTGTATCCCCGACGCTTTTTGTATCGCATCCGTCCGTGCGTCCCGCCAAGCGCTGATCAGGGATGCAGATAATGTATCTGCATCCCTGCTCAATTTTTGGCCTGACTTTTTTCCGTATCCGCAACGCTTTTTGTATCCCATCCGTCCGTGCGTCCCGCTGAGCGCTGATCAGGGATGCACATAACGGATCGGCATCCCTGCTCAATTTTTGGCGTGACTTTTTTCCGTATCTGCGACGCTTTTTGTATCGCATCCGTCCGTGCATCCCGCCGAGCGCTGATCAGGGATGCACATAACGTATCTGCATCCATGGTCAATTTTTGGCGTGACTTTTTTTTTTACGTATCCCCGACGCTTTTTGTATCGCATCCGTCCGTGCGTCCCGCCAAGCGCTAATCAGGGATGCACATAACAGATCTGCATCCATGGTCAATTTTTGGCGTGACTTTTTTCCGTATCCGCAACGCTTTTTGTATCCCATCCGACCTTGCGTCCTGCAGCAGCCGATCAGTGCACCGCGTCTGTGCGTTTGAAAAGTCAAATGGCGCTCCTTCTCTTCTGAGCCCCGCCATTTGCCCAAACAATTACTTTCCACCACATGTGAGGTATCTACGTACTCAGGAAAAATTGCACAATACGTTTTATGGTGCATTTTTTCCTGATAGCCTTGTGAAAAAAAAGCTACCTAGTTGAAGCAACCGTTTTGTGGTAAAAAAACAATTTTTTCTTTTCACAGCTCAACGTTATAAACTTCTGTGAAGACCCCAGGTGTTCAAAGTGCTCACCAATATCTAGAAAAATTATTTGAGGGCTCTAGTTTCCAAAATGGGGTCACTTGTGGGGGAGCTCCATTGTTTAGGCACCTCAGGGGGTCTTCAAACCCGACATGGTGTCCGCTAATGAGTGCAGCTAATTTTGCGTTCAAAAATTCAAATGGTGCTCCTTCCCTTCCGAGCTCTGCCGTGCGCCCAAACAATTAAATTTTTACCACATATGGGGTATCAGCGGACTCAGGAGAACATGCACAATAAATTGTATGGTGCACTTTCTCTTTTCTCCCTTGTAAAAATGAAAATTTTATGGCTAAAGTAACATTTTTGTGTTAAAAAGTTAAATTTTCATTTTTTCCTTCCACATTGCTTTGGTTCCTGTGAAGCACCTAAAGGGTTAATAAACTTCTTGGATGTGGTTTTGAGCAGTGTGAGGGGTGCAGTTTTTAGAATGGGGTCACTTTTGGGTATTTTCTGTCACCTAGGTCTCTCAAAGTCACTTCAAATGTGATGTGGTCCCTAAAAAAAATTATTTTGTAAATTTTGTTGGAAAAATGAGAAATTGCTGATGAACTTTGACCCGTTCTAACTTCCTAATGAAAAAAAAAATTGTTTCGAAAATTGCGCTGATGTAAAGTAGACATGTGGGAAATGTTATTTAGTAACTATTTTGTGTGACATATCTCTCAGATTTATGGGCATACATTTTCAAAGTTTGAAAATTGCGAAATTTTCAAAATTTTCGCAAAATTTCCTAAATTTTCACAAATAAACGCAAAAAATATCGGCCTAAATTTACCACTGACATGAAGTACAATATGTCACGAAAAAACAATCTCAGAATCGCCAGGATCCGTTGAAGCGTTCCAGAGTTATAACCTGTCAAAGTGACACTGGTCAGAATTGCAAAAAATGGCCCGGTCATTAGGGTGTTTGTGGCCGGGGGTGAAGGGGTTAATGCACACCTGAAACACACTGCTTATTTTTGTATCATGATGGGAAAGTCAAAAGAAATCAGTCAAGATCTCAGGAAGAGAAATATGGAAGTCTGGTTCATCCTTAGGTGCAATTTCCAGATACCTGAAGGGGCCTCTTTCATCTGTACTAACAATTATATGCAAGTACAATCGTGATGGGAATGTCCAGACATCATACCGCTCAGGAAGGAGATGGGTTCCATGTACCAGAGATGAACGTGCTATGGCCAGACATGTGCATATCAACCCAAGAACAAAAACTAAAGACCTTGTGAAGATGCTGGCGGAAGCTGGTAAGATTGTGTCGTTCTCCATAGTAAAAAAGTACTGTATCAGCATGGCCTGCAAGGCCACTCTGCCAGGAAGAAGACATTACTCCAAAAGAAACATATAAAATCCAGATTAATATTTGCAAATGCACATGGGAACAAAGACCTTAATTTTTAGAGACATGTCATGTGGTCTGACGTAACTAAAATTTAACTGTTTGCCCATAATGACTATTGTTACGCTTGGAGGAAAAAGGGAGAACCTTTGAAGCCCAAGAACACCATCCCAACTGTGAAACACGGGGGTGGCAGCATCATGTTGTGTGGTTGTTTTGCTGCATGAGGGACTGGTGCACTTCACAAAAAGATAACATCATGAGTAAAGAAGACTATGTGTCGATACTGAAGCAACATCTCAAGACATCAGCCAGGAACTTAAAGCTTGGGTGGAAATGGGTCTTCCAAATGCACAATTACCCTACACATACTTCCAAACTGGTTACAAGTGGCTTTAGGATAACAAAGTCAATATTTTGAAGTGGCCATCATAGATCCCTGATCTCAATCCTATTGAAAATGTATGGGCAAAGCTGAAAAGGCAGGTGAGAGCAAGGCGACCTACAAACATGACTCAGTTACACTAGTTTTGTCAGGAGGAATGGGCCCAAATTCCTACCAACTATTGTGAGAAGCTTGTGGAAGGATATCCAAAATGTTTGACCCAAGTCATACAGTTTAAGGGCAATGGTACCAAATACTAACAAAATGTATGTAAACTATTGACTTTTCAGTAAGTAATAAATGCCTTAAAACAAAAACATTCTCTCTCGCATTATTCTTGCATTTGACAAATATAAATAATTTTGGTTCCTAATTGACCTAAAACGGGAAATGTTTATTGTGATTTCATGTCACATACTGAGAAAATCATGCCTATGTGTCTTTTTAGATAGTGTATGCAAACTTCTGGTTTCAACTGTACAGCAATACCACATTATTACTCCATATAGGAAAGATCACGGTCCACTTTAAAGCCCACCACAGGATGGATTTCAATGGAGCATCTTGATGGCAGACATCAACTGACCCCCAGAGATTGACAGTGGCATTTAGCATGTTAAAGAGTTGTCCAGTTACCAAAACGGATTTTTTTTTTCTCATAAATCTTGCTAATATGTGCCTCTCCACACATCTATTATGTTATTTCAGCAATATTACCTTTTATCGTGCTCTAGCAACACATTCTCATTTCTGGCTCCAGCACTGATGGGTTTAATATCTTTCCTGACTTCCTGGATTCAGTTACTGCAACTCCCATAATTCTTTGCGGCTCTGGAACTGTATCTAACACACCCACTCAGCTCTCCACTCGAAGACTCCTCTGTTGTGAATGTCAGTTATGTTTTGGAAGCTGTGTGGCCAGGAATGGTTTGGACAGAGACCAGGTGTGTTGAGCAATGGGCGTTTCCATTGCTAACTCTCTGCTTATTTAAACCCTGATCTGATAGCAGGCTATGCCGGATGTCAGTTGTTCTTTGTTCACCAGCCTGCTTCATCCTGCTCCAGACCACATCTACCCCAGATAAGTGCTTGGCTCTTTATTTTTGTTTGGTTCTTTTTGTTCTTATCTGAGTTTGTCATTTGCTGTGGTTGTTTTCAGTTTATTTGCATGCAGGGATCTTCCCTCTCAGTTGCTTAGCTGGAAAGCTCTCTGCAGCTATGTTTGGAGTATTGCTCCTATAAGTCCATGTGTTTGTTGCTTGTTGAATTTGTAATGGTTCCTGCTTTCTGTTCATTGGTATGACAAGAGCGCCTGGTATAGGACGAAGTTCAGATCTAGCGATCTGAGGGCTTTTTTGTACTATCAGGTTGTTGGATTTTTGCAGGGTTTTTCTCTGGCCACCATCAGTCCATTTCCTGTCCTGTCCTATTTAGTCAGTAGGGCCTCACCTTTTGCTAATCCTATCATCTATCTGTGAATTGTGTTTTCCTATATCACCGCAGTCTTTGAATGTGGGGGGCTTGCTATTCTTTATCTATTTTCTGAGGCAGAGAGTTATTAAGCTTTTGTTCCTTTAGGATAGCTAGTTCTCCGGCTGGGTTCGCGGTGCACAGGATGTTAGTTCACCCCTCGGCTACTTCTAGTTGTGATGGTTAGTAAGGGGATGGCAGCCAGATTAGTTGCCAATGCTCTTGTCACCTTTTACCAATGATTATGGTTGTCTTCCATGGTTCCGGATCATAACACTCCTCCCTGCCTCTTCCCTGTGGATGCACTGATAGTAATCACAATAGAGACAGCAGAAGCTCCCAGCTCTGCACAACCAGGGGAACAAAGCGGCTATCTTCTGCTTGTTCTCATATAGTTCATAGAGTGTGTGTGTGTGTGCGTGTGTACAGAAATTATGATTAGGCTGCCTTCACACATCAATTTTTTGGTATCAGGCGCAATCTGGTGTAAAAACTGATGCAATGGATAAGACGAAAAATCAGATCAGTTGCATCGTTTTTTTCCATCAGTTGCTTCAGTTTTTTAACGGATCTGTTGTGCTACTGAGCATGCTCAGTAGAAAAAACTGAATCATTCGCTGTAATGCGTTGTATGCTGCTTTACGACAGATCCAACGCCCATAGGCTTTCATTGTACATGACGCCGGATCCGGCGCGGTCCGTTTTTTTGCCGCTGCCAAAAAACATTGCATGCTGCCTCTTTTCACGGCAGCTGGATACATAAATTTCACTGGATCCGTGCACAACGAATGCAACACAAGGGCATCAGGCACAATCCGGCGCTAATACAATTCAATGCGGAAAAAAACGGGTCCGGCTTTATCCGTTTTTCTCCGGATTGTGCCTGATGGCAAAAAACTGATGTATGAAAGCAGCCTTAGGCTACTTTCACACATCAGGTTTTTCCCATCAGGCATAATCCGGAAAAAAAACGATTAAAACGGATCCGGTACCGCATCCGTTTTATCCCTATTGATTTGTATTGTCGCCGGATTGTGCCTGATGACCTTGCGTTGCATCCGGCTTTTTCCGGATGCAGCTTAATTAATGAATGCGGTGGCCGCATGGAACGTTTCATGCAACGTTTTTTGTCTCCTAAAAAAAAACGCACAGCGCCGGGTGCGGCGCTGTGAGGCATGGTGCATAATGAAAGTCTATGCACGCCGAATCCGGTGGCATGCATCAAATGCCGGAAGCATATACCGGATTCGGTTTTTACTTCTGAGCATGCCCAGAAGTGATTCTCTGAGAAAATCGGTGCGAGTGGAGTGCGATAAAACATCGCATTCCACTCGGACCAATTCTAGCCTGTGTGTCTGCACACATGAGCTATTATTTTCTCAGTCCTAATCGGACCGAGAAAACAATCGCAGCATGATGCGACTGTAATGCGAGACTCTTTCTCTCGCACCCATTCAAGTGAATGGGACGAGAGAAAAATCGCACTGCACTCGCGGTACACCGGTGTACCGTGCGTGCAGAGCGAGAATCGCAATAGCAGGCTATGGAGGAAAGAGGGAGATAATTCCCACCTTCCCCTCCGTGCCCGCCCCTCTGTAGCACTGACCCGCCCCTCCTGAGAGCCGGGCCGCCCCCCGCAGCTGAGGTCCGCTCGCACGGTCGGACCTCAGATGCAGGCACACTAGCATGACACTCTGCTCCTGCTGTGCTGCCAGCGCGAGCCGAGTGTGATGCGAGCATCGCAGTAGTGCCCTGTGTGGCCCCAGCCTCTCTCTCTCTCACATTCACACTCACTGACTCACTCACTCACTCACTCACTGACTCATTCACTCACTCTCACCGATCACCTGCGCGGCGCTGCACGGCTGTCACACCGCTGGTGGCTTCTCCTGATTTAAAAAAGCCGGCCGCCCATTATTCAATCTCGTATTCCCTGCTTTCCCCACCCACCGGCGCCTATGATTGGTTGCAGTCAGACACGCCCCACGCTGAGTGACAGCTGTCTCACTGCAACCAATCACAACCGCCGGTGGGCGGGTCTATATCTTGCAGTAAAATAAATAAATAAATAATTAAAAAAAACCGACGTGCGGTCCCCCCAATTTTGATACCAGCCAGGGTAACGCCATACGGCTGAAGGCTGGTATTCTCAGGATGGGTAGCTCCACGTTATGGGGAGCCCCCCAACCTAACAATATCAGCCAGCAGCCGCCCAGAATTGCCGCATGCATTAGATGCGACAGTCCCGGGACTCTACCCGGCTCATCCCAAATTGCCCTGGTGCGGAGGCAATCGGGGTAATAAGGGGTTAATCATGGCAGGCATCTATGAGACACCCCCAATGATTAACCTGTAAGTGAAAGTAAATAAACACATACACCCAAAAAAATACTTTATTTGGAATAAAGGACAAAAAAACACCCTCTTTCACCATTTTATTAAAATCCCCAAATACCCCTCCAGTTCCGACGTAATCCACGAGCTCCCGCAACGATTTCAGCTCTGCTACATGAAGCTGACAGGAGCGGCCGTGGAACACCGCCGCTCTCTATCAGCTCCACGCAGCAACTGAGGGAGTCGCGCTGTCAGCGGGGACATCACTGAGGTAGTGTCGGGGTGTGCGGTGAGGATGATGCATGCGGGAGTGCCGGGATGTGCGCGGAGATGATGCGTGCGGGAGTGCCGGGATGTGTGCGGTGATGGTGCGTGCGGGAGTGCCAGGATGGTGCGTGCGGGAGTGCCAGGATGTGTGCGGGGATGATGGGGTCTCTCCCTCTCTCTCAGCTTTAAAAAAAAAAAAAAAAAAAAACACAAGAAAAAAAAAAATAAATTCGTTTTTCACCGCATCCGTCGCATCAGTTGTTACACACTAAACCGGATTGCAAAAAACTGATGTGTGAAATTAGCCTTAGCCGGCGCAACATGTGAAAAAAATAAATAATTGGGGAAAAAAAAATGATGGGGTCATGAGATTGCTTTTTCCTCTCTTGCCTAGTCTCTGTGTGTCGTCTGTATCATCCACGTGGCATGCATTTTGCAGGCTACTTTCACATCAGAGTTTTTTTGCCTGTAGGCAAAAAAACGCAAACTGCATATGACCAGATCCTGTGGATTAAATGTGCAGCGCATGCAACCGCAATTGTCATTTTACTGGATACTTCTGCAGCGGGACACAGAATTTTTCGGCCGGCACTGGAGTCAGCTGACTCCAGATCTCACAGCCTGCACACGCTGTGATGGATACAGGTTAACAGCAGTCACTGCCTGCTGCCGATCACGTGTGAACGTGTGCGGGCTGTGTGGGCAGGAGTTCAGATGAGTTCAGATCAGCAGACTCCATTGTCAGCCGATTACTTGTCCTGTGTCCCGCTGCATCCATCGCAGCGTGTTCGGACTGGAGTTCAGCTGAGTTCAGATCAGCTGACTCCAGTGTCGGACTGAACTCAGTTGACCTCACAGCCAGCACACGCTGTGATGGATGCAGAGAGACAGGGGCACACAGAACAAGTAATCGGCCGACACTGCAGTCATCTGATTACTTGTTCTGCTGGCTATGTGGTCAGGAGTAGGGATGAGTGAGCAGTAAAATGCTCTGGCGCTCGATGGGCGCAGCCCATGTCGGTTTTTATTTTAAAATTTCATAAAAAAAATAAAAAAACAAAAAAACAAACCCAAACACATAACCGTAACCCTGGTTGTACCTGTGATGTGTACCTAACCCCCCTAGGGTTAGGAGTAAAAAAAAAAAATGCGTGGGCTCCAGCTGCATTTTCTATTGCTAAGGTTAACCCAAGCAGCTACTGGCTGCTAACCTCCACTGCTTGGTGTTACCTTCACTGGCAATGGAAAATCAAGGGAAGACCTTTATTTATTTTTTTTAGTTTTAGTTTTTTGCCTAAAAACTAAAAAAAAAAAAAAAAAAAAAAAAAATGACGTGGGCTTCGCCATATTTTTTGTATGCCTGCCAGGTACAGCTGGCAGGTATGGGCTGCCCCCAACTCCCAGCTGCCTATTTGTACCCAGCTGGGAACAAAAAATATAGGGAAGCCCTTTTTTTAAATTATTTCATGAATTTCATGAACTAATTAAAAAAAAAATGACGTGGGCTTCACCCATATTTTGTGTCCAGCCAGGTACAACTAGGTAGCTGGGGATTGGAATCCGCAGCGCAGGG
This sequence comes from Anomaloglossus baeobatrachus, assembly GCF_048569485.1. NCBI lineage: Eukaryota > Metazoa > Chordata > Amphibia > Anura > Aromobatidae > Anomaloglossus > Anomaloglossus baeobatrachus. Next base: position 139,903,367 of record NC_134357.1, on the reverse strand, counting down.
TAGCTCAAGCTTTCTGCCCTCCCCTGCTGCGAATTGCAGTCCACAGCTGCCCCAAAAAATGGTGCTTTCATCGAAACGCCATCTTCTGGTGCTTTATCCAACTCTTCCAGAGGTCCTGGTGCCAGGTGGCACACTGGGTAATAAGGGGTTAATACCAGCTTTGTTTTACCAGCTGGTATAAAGCCCAAAATTCTTAATGTCAGGCCAAGTTTGACTTGGCCATTAAGAATCTCCAATAAAGGGTTTAAAAAAAGACACCACACAGAGAAAAAATATTTTATTAGAAATAAATACACAGACACATTAGGGACTCCCATCTTTATTACTCCCTCTCACCCCTCCACGATACAGATTTTTGTTCTGACAGAGAGAGATAAAAGAGAGAGAAAAAAGAGAGAGGAGAGAGAGAAAAAAGAGAGGAGAGAGAGAGAAAGGAGAGAGAGAGAGGAGGGAGAGAGAAAGGAGGGAGAGAGGAAGGAGGGAGAGAGAAGAATGAGAGACAAAAAAAGAGACAAAAAAGAGAGAGGAAAGAGGGAAGAGAAAGAGAGGGAAGAGTGATGGAAGAGAGGGAAGAGAGAGAGAGGAAAGAGAGGGAAGGAGAGAGAGAGGGAAGGGGGGAGAGAGAGAGGGGAGAGAGGGAAGAGAGGGAAGAGAGATGCTCTGTTACATGCTGTGCTGCATGTCACCACCTTACTCCACTCTGTGACTTATTGTGCAGGTGACAGAGTGGAGAAAGTTAGTCCCATGCAGCACAAGTCACAGTGTGCAGTAGCTTGGTCCCATGCAGCATGACAGGTGAAAGAGCAGAGCAGTGACATGCTTTGCTCTGACACATGCGGTGCTGCATGTCACCAGCTTGTCAGTTTCTTGCTGCGTTCTGTAGTGCTGGTGGGAGTATATGATGACACCGCCTGCTCTTCTGACATTGGAGCAGAGCGGGCGGGTGGATAGTGAGATCACATACTTACGTGACAGGGGGGGGGGTTCAGCTGAAGAAAACCCCCCTGTACTCTACACTGGCGCCCCGTGCTTCACCAATCTGCCGGACACTAAGCCCTCTTCACCACTCTACACTGGCGTCCCGTACCATCCTCCGGATCATCCCCTCGATGCTGGCCTGTGACGTGCGTTAGTCACCACCCACAGCCCAGTCAATCAATGTGAGTGGCGCCAGCATACCCTGATCTAACGTCCAGTCTGAGAGCCCTGAACTAGCGGCCACAGCACCAGGGGATCATGTGACCGGCACTGAGCGTGCAGGATAGCGCCGCTCAGTGCCAGAACTGCAAATAGAGGCCAATGAAGAAAACACCTAAAATGGTAAGTTACACTCATATAGAAAATAAAAAAATGGGTGAACCACCCCTTTAAACGTTGCCCTATCCACCGTTAGAAGCAGATGGCTGTTTTATCACTGCCATTATCTGCCTGACATGGGTCAGGCTCACTGGGTGATCACCATACATCCTCATTTTTAGCTGTTGTTGTTAAGGTGTAAGAGGTTAATATTTATTTTAATACTGAGATTGTACACCCATGCAGATATGGATTTTCAGAGAAAGTACAGTAGTCTCATCAGATCTATGACACTCTGTTTTGTGAAATCTGGGGATCTTTGTTTTCACACATTGTGATTGTGGTTCATTTTTTGCATTGAAATTCTAAATTGCTACATAAAAATGTTGCATTTTTGGCAACATTTTCTGAAAAAATAAAAAATATATTTTTTCTTTACAATTTCAGCTGCCCCCCACACAAAATCTGAACCTAGTTTTAGGCTTTATTCAGCCTTCCATTTTTCATATAGGTGTTCTATAAGTGTTTTTCCACAGATTCTGTACCCATTATAATCTATGGAGCTGTCGACATGTCTGTGTTTTGTTCATTGAGACATGACCTTTTATAAGCTAGTCACGAATCAGGATAACCCATAAAAGCCTATAGATACATGAAAATCAATGCCAGGATATGGATGGCAACTCTACAGGCCTTGTTCTGTCCGTGAAATACATTACAAGGAGAAACCTTCCAATTTATTATTTTTTTCATATGATAAAGTCATTGATGAAACATTAATGGTAAAAACTGACACCAAACAGGGATGAAAATCAATTTGTTTTTTGCATACAAGATAAATCGCTATAGTTTGAAACAGGCCTTAAACCAAATAAAATAACAAAAAATTAATTAGATTTGTCTTTTAAGTTTGCCGCTGAGGTGAACAAGTAGATACCGTAAGTCATAAAACCATTGTTATTTTTCAACAATCTATTTTTTGCTATGTCAATTGGTTTTGACATCTAACATCTAAGCTTTGACTAATCCTTCTATATGATGTATACAACATTATTATGAAGAGACTGTAGAAATCCACTAATCCACAAGTTACTATCCACAGATTACATGGACAGTATTGTCACAATCTCGAGGTGGGCGCTGGTGTGCATTCTCTTATTGTTCAGACTTTGAACAGAAATATGGCAAATATTGATAAAATAGAGTTTTCAAAATTCAGATTTTATTATAACTGTCAACCAGGGTGTGCCTAAGGGTGCGCTCACACGAGCGTTGAAATCGGATGAGTGCAATTCGAAAAAAAATCTCACATTGCACTCTGACCAATGTTAGTCAATGAGGGAAAGCAGTTGGTCAGCTTTTCTCGCATGCAGATTCTGGATGCGAGAAAAGTAGCAGCATACTGCGATTTTCTGCGAGAGCTATATCTCTCGCACCCATTCAAGTGAAAGTGGACATTGGAGGAGATGGGGGGGGATTAACCCCTCCCTCTCCTCCGCAGGTCTTGCTCTCAGCTTCACAGTCGCATAACACTCGGCACACGCTCACAGCAGAGCCTGATCCGGGGGTCATTAGCATATCGCATCCGATGCTCTCACGCTCATGTGAGTCCAGCCTAAAGCTCCCAGTATGTATCTAGACTTTTTTGTTGGAATTACTACCCCATTGTTGGAGTTCTTTTGCCTATATATTAATCTTTCTAGACATAAAGGGCACAAAATTGTGATACTGGGTGACTTCACTTATAATTTACAGAATTACACAACATCAACAAAAGACAACTAATCCTATAATGCAAAATTGTTTACAATTAGTGATGGGCGAACCCCCTGATTCTCGGGATTGGGAGACTCGCCCGAACTTTTTGTAAAGTCCGAATTCGGGGCCGGAGATAACACGAACTTGCGTCCAAATGCTGAGCTTGGACTTTACAGTTATTGGATGGGCTGGGTGGTGAGGGGGGCTGTAAAATAAAGAATATAGTTAGTAATAAACATTGTCATTATACCTACCGCTCCCGCTATGCGTCCTGGAGACCCACTGTCTCCTGGCCGCTTTTGCTTCTGGGTCCAATCATAAACTTCCGTCAGAATTCACTGCACAGCGTCACTCGGCAGTCTTCGGCTTTTTTCGGCCATGTTCACGGTGATGTCAGGGTTCACCACTCGATTGAACTTTGACTGTCAGTGCCAGCCTGCTTCTTGCTCTGTAGAAACGCTTGTCTGTACAGAGCGATGAAGCAGAGCTGACATTGCTCTCCCTGTGGACTATGTCGGACTAAGGATTTTTTTTACAATAAAGATGGAGTCTCTAAATGTTTTTTTCTTTTATTTCTAATAAAAAAATATTTTTCTATATGTTGTGGCTTTTTTTTACTGTTTACTAGAAATTCATGGTGGCCATGTGTAATTTGGTGTGATACCATGAATTTCGGGCTTAGTACCAGCTTAGAATACAAAGCTGGTATTAACCCCTTTATTACCCAGCATGCCACCACCATCAGGGCCGCTGGACAAGTCCGGTAAAGCACCTGTAAATGGCACTGAGAATCAATGCGCCATATCGAAAGAGCAGCTGAGGGCTGCAGTTTTTGCGTAGGGGGCCCAGAACGCTAGTACATTACCACATTGAGCATCCCATCCCCCAGCTGCCTGGCTTTACCTTGGCTGACAGCCAAAATTCAGAGAAGCCCAATATATTTTTAAATTATTTAAATAAATATTTTTTTAAGAAATTGTGTGGGCTCCCACCATATTTTCATAGCCAGCCAGGTAAAACCAGGCAGCGGGGGGCTGGAATCCTTAGTGCAGGGTGGTCCAAGCTGTCTGACCCAAGCTGTCTGACCCCAGCCGCCCCAGAAAATGGCACATTCATAGACAAATAAGACATGGCCACCCTGAATTTCTAGTAAACAGTAAAAAAAAACACTACACATAAAACATTTTTTTTTATTAAAAATAAAACAAAAAACATTTAGAGACTCCATCTTTATTATAAAAAAAATCCTTATTCTGATGTTGTCCACAGATAGAGCAATGTCGCTCTGTACAGACAAGCGTCTATACAGAGCGAGAAGGAGGCTGACAGTGATGGTTAAAGTTCAATGCAGTCCATGGCTAAGCCTTGGACTCTGGAAACATTGACGTTAAATACAGCCGAAAAAGCCAAATACTGTACTGCCAAGTGACGAGCAGTGCAGTGAATACAGTTGGAAGTTAATGGTCAGACCCGGAAGCAGAAACGGCCGGGAGATAGTGGGTCTGCAGGATGCATCGCTGGATCTGTAAGTATAATCATAATATTTTTTAATGATGTGCTTTTTTTACACTCCCTGGGACCTTGTGCATGAACAATATGTGTTTGTTACGAGTCCAGAACTTTATAGTTCGGGATCGCCCATCCCTACTTACAATGACTGCATCTCAGTCAGCTGTAGAACTCGGCGTTGCCTGGGATAGTGACTATGTCTCTCTCCCACTCTCTCTCACTATCTCTCTCTGTCTCTCTCCCACTCCTTCTACCTCTCCCACTCTCTTTCTCTGTCTCTTTCCTAATCTCCCTCTCACCACCAAAATCATATTAAGGGACACAAAAGCTGTGTTATACAAAGAATGTCCTTCGTTGCCTATATCAACCAATCAGAGCTCTTATTAAAGACTTATAGCAAAATAGAAGCATAGCTATGATTAGTTGCTATAGGCCACCTGATAAATATCTAGGCTAACAGTCAAAACAGCCAATATATTACCTCAAAAATCCAAACAGTTTCTGTGTGTCTCTTTCTGTGTGCGTGTCTTTCTGTGTATTTGTCTTTCGGTGTGTCTCTGTGTGTCTTTCTGTGTATGTGTCTCTTTCTGTGTATGTTTCTTTCTGTGTATTTGTCTGTGTATGTCTTTCTGTGTGTGTCTCTTTCTGTTTTTGTCTTTTTGTCTGTGTCTTTCGGTGGGTGTGTATTTCTGTGTGTGTGTCTTTCTGTGTGGGTGTGTATTTGTCTCTTTCTGTGTGTCTTTTCTGTGTGTCTTTCTGTGTGTGTCCGGTGATGAACTTTGATTTTTCCTTGCTGAACGATCCTTGGAACAGTCAGTTTATTGTTGAATACAGATAAAATGTTTCAGTTTAATATCTCAGCCTTTTCTTTGTCTCTATAATTATCTTGTTATCATCTTCTATGGGGCCAAAGCGATCCATTTTTTTTTCTTTTTGCCATTAATACAATTTTGGGGATTTATTTTAATGTTGCTGGCAACTTGTTTTTCAGTAGCTAACTTTGCTAGCTTGATTTTCTTTTTATCATTTCTGATTGAGATCTTTATATTCCTGAAATGCTATTTTTGATTTCTAGGCTTTCAAGGTTTATTTCATTATTCCCCTATACATTGTGACTGGTGCTCAACTCTTTATCCTATTGTTTAGTTGTATATTTTTGAGTCTTGCACCTTGTTCACACCATAGGTGTTCCAGACGTACATTCTTTAATTCATCTAAAAAAACAGACATCACTAGAGCAGCACAAATGGAGTCTTTCTGAACTACGGTGGAGTCCTTGCACACCACCAGCACTAAGGTTTCTGTTTGAACCTCGTTTTTCAGGGATTCAGTCAAAACACCCCCAGTGATATGGACACGTTGCATAAATGCAGTGTGAACTAGGCCTAAGGTTCTGTTAAAATTGGCAAGTCTATCACGTATTTGTGTTATTTTTTAAACAAGAATAAACTTTTTTCCATTAATCTTGATATCAAAAAATGTGGAAACCTTGTAGACCCCAATTTATGTCAGAGCAGCTCATCAGATATTCTGGTATCTAATGGCTCTAGCATAACTATCAATGCTCTACTCACATCACTTGGTGCTACTGTGAGCAAAGCCTAAAAGATGTCGGTTTCTGTTTCCTTCGTTTTTTTATGGATAGTTTATTGTTGGAGGAAATCTCCACCTGTTTTTTTTACTTCATCTGATAGCATAAGAAGAAGAAAAAAATTATAAAAAATGTATAAATCTTTTATTAACAATTACAATACAAAATACTTGAAATTTTTATAAAGGTGAAGAAAATAAATAAATGGATGGGTACAGAAATATAGGGCACCAGAATTTATGAAATTGCTGGCAAAATAATGAACAAGCGCACAAATTGTGAACCCCCTGCAACTATGCAAACTCAACCATAAGAGGGACCAATATGTAAAAAATTCCCAACTATAAATAAGAAAGTAAATAAATATGTGACAACCACCTACAATGGATATACTGTATGTTATTACTCATATTCTCACAGTGAATATATGTTGCTATTGATGTTAGAATATGGAGGCCAAGTAGGAGGCTGGTAGTATGAGGGGAAGGTCACAGCAGAGGTAAAAAATAGATTACAGCTTTTTAATAATCTGGAGATCCAAAAGAGATACATTCAGTAAAGTGCATAGTGCTGGTAGGCATTACCTCTCTAGTACGGGAGCAGGGGGCAAAAGCTGCTGCTCAGCGAAACGATCGTTGGGGCTCTCCCTGCTCCTTATCCAAATTCCTGTACTTCCACTGCCTTCCTTGACCACTTCTCTGCCTGGCTTCTACACTTTCTCTCTGCTGACATTCCCACCATCATCATGGGTGACTTCAACATCCCCACCGACACCCACCAGGCGACAGCCTCCAAACTCCTGTCCCTCACTTCGTCTTTTGGTCTAACTCAGTGGTCCTCCTCTGCCACCCATAAAGATGGACACACACTAGACCTTATCTTCACCCGCCTCTGTTCCCTTTCTGACCTCACAACTTCCCCCCTCCCCCTATCTGACCACCATCTGCTGACTTTTTCAGCCCTGTCCTCCTCACCTGCCCCCCCTGTACAGCCCCTAGCACATCCCCGCAGAAACCTTGCACACCTCAACATGCACGCCCTCTCTGACTCTATCCTTCCGCTATCCTCCATATCGTCCCTCCATGACACAAACAGCACCACCACTTTCTACAACACCACTCTCACATCAGCTATTGATTCAGTCGCTCCCCTTGTGCACTGCAGAGCAAGACGAATCAATAGACAGCCCTGGCACAACAGCCTCACTAAAAAAGTTCGACAAGTGTCTAGGGCTGCAGAGCGGCGGTGGAAGAAAACGCACTCCCAGGAAGACTTCAAAAATGCAATTTACACATTTCGTTCAGCCCTCACCTCCGCTAAACAGGAATACTTCAGAAACCTCATATCCTCTTTGACACACAGCCCCAAACAGTTATTCAATACTTTCAACTCCCTCCTTCGCCCACCGTTGCCCCCTCCAACTTCCCTCATTTCTGCAGAAGACTTTGCCACTTATTTCAAAGAAAAAATCGACCAAACAAGGCAAGTCTTCTCTGCTCAGTCACCACAACCCCTTCATATAACTGACCACTGCCCCTCCCCCATAAACTTCCTCCCCACCATCACCGAAGGAGAGCTTGCACGTCTTCTCTCAAAAGTGCACCTCACTACCTGCGCACTTGACCCCATCCCATCCCACCTCCTCCCCAACCTCACCACTATCCTTATTCCAGCCTTAACCCATCTCTTCAACTTATCTTTAATGACTGGTACCTTCCACTCTGTCTTTAAACATGCAACAGTCACACCTATCCTAAAGAAACCTTCCCTCGACCCAACCTCTACTAACAGCTACCGCCCCATATCACTACTCCCGTTCACCTCAAAACTCCTGGAACAGCATGTCCATGCTGAACTTTCCTCCCACCTCTCCTCTAACTCTCTCTTTGACAACCTACAGTCCGGCTTTCGTCCCCCTGACTAAAATTACGAATGACTTACTGCCAAAGCTAACAAGCACTTCTCCATACTCCTACTTCTAGACCTGTCCTCAGCATTCGATACTGTCGACCACTCCCTCCGATTACAGATCCTCTCTTCCCTTGGTGTCAGAGATCTTGCCCTCTCTTGGATCTCTTCATACCTTTCCAACCGCACTTTCAGTGTCTCCTACTCCCACACAACCTCTTCAACCCGCCATCTCTCTGTTGGCATCCCTCAAGGTTCTGTCCTGGGACCTTTTTACTTTTTTCTATCTACACATTGGGCCTGGGACAACTCTTAAAGTCCCATGGCTTCCAGTACCACCTATATGCCGATGGCACTCAGATCTACCTCTCTGGCTCAGATGTCACATTTCTGCTGTCCAAAATCCCGATGTGTCTATCTGCTATATCCTCCTTCTTCTCCTCTCGCTTCCTAAAGCTCAATGTGGCCAAAACTGAACTAATCATCTTTCCTCCATCTCACCTACACTCTCCACCTGATCTATCTATTACAATAAATAACACCATGCTCTCGCCAGTACCCAAAGTTCGCTGCCTCGGAGTGACCTTTGACTCTGCCTTGTCCTTCATACCACACATCCAATCCCTCACCACCTCCTGCCGCCTTCAACTCAAAAATATTTCCAGAATCCATCCTTTCCTCAATTCGCAATCTACAAAAATGCTAGTGCACGCCCTCATAATCTCCCGCCTCGACTACTGCAACATCCTCCTCTTTGGTCTCCCTGCTTACACGCTCGCCCCTCTCCAGTGCATCCTTAATTCTGCTGCCCGACTGATCCACCTCTCTCCTCAATACCACCCCGCTTCTCCTCTCTTCAAGTCCCTCCACTGGCTCCCAATCTTCCACCGTATCCACTTCAAACTACTAACACTGACCTACAAAGCTGTGCATAATCTGTCTCCTCCGTATATCTCTGAACTAATCTCCCACTACACTCCAACATGTCACCCCCGGTCCTCCCAAGATCTTTCTCTCCTCCGCTCTCATTCGCTCCTCACGCAACCGACTCCAAGACTTCTCCCGAGCATCCCCAGTCTCCTGGAACTCGCTGCCCCAACACGTCAGACTATCTCCTACCCTTGCAAACTTCAAACGGAACCTGAAAACCCATCTGTTCAGAAATGCCTGCAATCTACAATGAACTCGCTGCCGCCCTACCAGGGTGCGGAGCTGCCGCCCGTCCACCGTGCGGAATTGCCGCCCGTCCACCGTGCGGAGCTGCCGCCCTACCACCGTGCGGAGCTGCCGCCCGTCCACCGTGCGGAGCTGCCGCCCGTCCACCGTGCGGAGCTGCCGCCCGACCACCGTGCGGAGCTGCCGCCCGACCACCGTGCGGAGCTGCCGCCCGACCACCGTGCGGAGCTGCCGCCCGACCATCGTTCGGAGCTGCCGCCCAATCTACACCCCACCTACTGTCTCCTCCCCAAATCCTATAGAATGTAAGCCCACAAGGGCAGGGCCCTCTTCCTTCTGTACTAGTCTGTCTACTGTAACTTGTGTATTCTGTATGTAACCCCTTCTCATGTACAGCACCATGGAATTAATGGTGCTCTATAAATAAATAATACTACCAGCCTCCTACTTGGTCTCCATATTCTAATATCAATAGCAACAGATATTCACAGTGACAATATGAGTAACAACATATATCCATTGTAGATAGTTGTCACATATTTACTTTCTTATTTAGAGTGGGATTTTTTTACATCTTGGTCCCTCTTATGGATGAGTTTGCCTAGTTGCAGGGGGTGCACAATTTGTGTGCTTGTTGTTCATTATTTTTCCTGCAATTTCATAAATTAATTCTGGTGCCCTACTTTTCTGTACCCATCCATTTATTTATTTTCTTCACCTTTTTTAAAATTTAATGTATTTTGTATTGTAATTGTTAATAAAAGATTTATACATTTTTTTGATAATTATTTTCTTGTCTTAATACTTTTTTGGTACTATCCTTCTTGTCCTCCTTTATTCGTAAGATGTTTTTTGAAGTTTGTACCTGTCTGGGGGACATTATTTGGTGTATCCCCAGCTTTGAGTAAATCACTATGTCCATATCTATGTTGTGTTTAATACTCATCTGATAGCAGCATGATGTAAGAGCAGAGACCCTGATTCCTACAACTTATCACTTACAATGCTGGTTACTGCAGTTTTGATAAAATGAGTTTATTTTGCTGTACATCTACCACTTTTCTGAATGCTAAGTTTGGTAGTCTGTGCATAGGCAGGAAGCTGCCAGTTAGTGGTGGGGGGCGAGGTTATACAGCACTCATGAATATGGAGGACTCCATGGCAGCAGGGTTACTAGTCCTCTAATGATAATATCCTGCTACTTTTTATAAAAGCTACAGCAAGCAACCCAGTAAGTGATTCATCACTGGAATCAGGGTCTCTGTGTGTACATTAAGCTGCTCTCAGATGAGGTGGCCAAAATCTGGTGCCAGACTCCCATTAATAATACCAGTCTCTATATTGTGCCAAGATATTCTACAGCAATTTACAATTCAGAGACTACATGAGCGAACGGTATGAGACATTACATAATAGCAAACTATTAATTCAAAGAAGAGAAGTGCGGGCTCTGCCAAAAACACAGTTTATAACAAAACAGAGATGACAAAAGAGGTAGAAAGTGCTTGTTGTGTACAAGGATACACCATATTTTATAAAAAATAGTCTAGTACACTTAATGTTGCATGTGTAGTCACTGAGTTTATAATGAATTAATATTTCTAAAATTTTAGGAATATTAAAAAAAAATGACAGAATTAAATATATTTTCAATACTGACCTGTTACCTGCTGCCATCTGGAAGAAAATAAAGTACAGACTGTAATTTTATGATGGTCCAAGCCTAAAGGGGGCTTTACACGGTAGCAATATCGCTAGCAATTTCTAGCGATATCGAGCGTGTAAGTACCCGCCCCCGTCGCACATGCTATATCGTGTGATCGCTGCCGCAGCGAGCATTATCGCTACCGCTGCGCCACACGCACTTCCCTGGTCGGCGGCGTCGCTGTGACTGCCAAACAATCCCTCCCTCAAGGGGGAGGGATGTTCGGCGTCACTGCGACGTCACTAAGCGGCCGGCCAATCAAAGCGGAGGGGCGGAGATGAGCGGGACGTAACATCCCGCCCACCTCCTTCCTTCCGCATTGTGGCCGGCGGCAGGTAAGGAGACGTTCCTCGCTCCTGCGGTGTCACACATAGTGATGTGTGCTGCCACAAGAGCGATGAACAACATGGATAAACAACCCTTACCGATTTTTGAGTTTGGGACGACCTCTCCATGGTGAACGATTTTCACCATTTTTGAGGTCGCTTAAGGTCACTGGTCAGTGTCACATGCTGCGATATCATTAATGACGCCGGATGTGCGTCACTAACAACGTGACCCCGACGATAAAACATTAACGATATCGTAGCATGTAAAGCCCCCTTTAGTGTTAACGTGTTGAATACTTAATAGCTTAGGTGCTGCTGGCAAGGTTAATAGTTTGATGAGTAACCAGTGGCTGTCTGTGTAACATTCCTGATAAACTACTACATATAGCTGACGTTAACAAAATATGCTCAGTGCTATTATCTATGAGTTATAATAATGTGAAAAAGTCATGTCAGCGAGTGCAGGGTGCGGCGAGAAACAGACCAGGAGCTCTTTCCAGTATTCTTTTTGTGTTGCGTCATGTAAGCTATTATTCCTATCATTTACATTAAAGATAATCTGTCAGGTGATTTTCTAGTACAATACTAATGTTCTCTTTAAATAGGGCTTAGGCTGAACCTTTTAGGATCAGTAACTTATATTACTGTAGCTTCTCCTGTTATCTTGCTGTACACCCTTGAGAATTCAGTGTTTCCTGACAGGTAGTGTATGTAAACACAATTTGGATATACTCTGTTCTCCCATACACCTCCCAATGCATTCACTATCACTGCTAAGAGGTGAGAGGGAGTATGAGTGGGGGCAGCAGTGCAATTTCAGTTCAGATTTACTATCACTGATGCCAGCACTGAGGGATGGGAGAGGGAAACAGGGCATAATCAGTTTGTCTTTACATATGCTCTATGCTGCTACATTGACTAGTTACTACATCACACTGAATTCTCCGATCTTACAACAAGATAACAGGAGAAGGTTCAGCAATAACACTTATTGATCCTGTTAGAGCTGCTCAAGCTCTATTTAAAGATAACATAGGTATTGTACTAGAAAATCACCTGACAGAATCTCTTTAAAAGGCTGTTCCCATCTCAGACATTTATGGCATATCCATGGGATGTTTCATAAATGTCTGATAGATGCCAGCTCCTCATACCTGCACTTACAGAACAAGACCCCGTCTCTCATCACCAGGGTTGTAGAGGCGGTTGTGAATTCACTTTTGTGGGAGCTGCGAAAACTGCTGAGCATCCATCCAACAATTCTGCTATATCCTGTGAACTTGGCATTATTGTCCAAGATGGGAATACCATTTTAAAGCATTAACCCTTACATTGTCTAAGCAAAGTGGTGAAATCATGAAATCACTAGCAATCTTGTACATGCATTAACTATATAAGCAAAATAGAGTTTGCATCATGGAGCCCACCAGGCAATAGGGCCATGGCTTCCTGCTTTGCTCCTGAAGATTGATAATTTAAACAGCTGCATGGTTGTACAGCCAGTCCGGACTGTGCTCTCTCCAGGCTACTAGTCGAGATAGCATTGCCACTGCAGCATGGGAGAAGCACAGAGTCACCAAGACTGGTCGGATCTAGTGACAAACCATAGAGCCTAATCATTCCTCACACTCCTTTCCTACTTAACTTGCCGCACTGGAACTGTAGTGTGGCCAGTAAACTTAGCAACAAAGTGTACACTAACAAATCCCTACATTCTTGAGAACTCAGTGGATAATATCGCAAATTGTATTGTTTTTGTAAGCAGTTTGCAAGTTTACCTATTTAAAAACTTGAGGCAACTTCTTTATTAGTCAATTTATGAGTGCCTCCTTATTATTTTGTTATGCCACCTTGTGTTCATAGCAATATGTATTATTGTATTGTGTAGTCACAATAATAGGCATTGTTGTTCTGTAGTGTACCTTCTAAAAACCTAAAGATGTCCTAACTGGACATTTGATTAAATATCTCCTAGGGCAGAAGTGGAAGGTGAATGTGTATTTTTTTTTAAATGTCTATATGTAAATATGTATTACATGGCTGTGTCATGTCCTCTAGAAGCTTCTCTTAGTAGTTTCTCACTGCTGCCTAGCACTCATGTGATGCCCCTGATGCTCTGGTTTCCACAGGATACTGCGCCTCAATTAAGGTGCGGTATTCATCTCAGGTAAGGGAGGGGTTAATCACCGGCATTCCACATTCACACACTACATACAGTCAGGGCCAGAAATATTTGGACAGTGACACAAGTTTTGTTATTTTAGCTGTTTACAAAAACATGTTCAGAAATACAATTATATATATAATATGGGCTGAAAGTGCACACTCCCAGCTGCAATATGAGAGTTTTCACATCCAAATAGGAGAAAGGGTTTAGGAATCATAGCTCTGTAATGCATAGCCTCCTCTTTTTCAAGGGACCAAAAGTAATTGGACAAGGGACTCTAAGGACTGCAATTAACTCTGAAGGCGTCTCCCTCGTTAACCTGTAATCAATGAAGTAGTTAAAAGGTCTGGGTTGATTACAGGTGTGTGGTTTTGCATTTGGAAGCTGTTGCTGTGACCAGACAACATGCGGTCTAAGGAACTTTCAATTTGAGGTGAAGCAGAACATCCTGAGGCTGAAAAAAAAGAAAAAATCCATCAGAGAGATAGCAGACATGCTTGGAGTAGCAAAATCAACAGTCGGGTACATTCTGAGAAAAAAGGAATTGACTGGTGAGCTTGGGAACTCAAAAAGGCCTGGGCGTCCACGGATGACAACAGTGGTGGATGATCGCCGCATACTTTCTTTGGTGAAGAAGAACCCGTTCACAACATCAACTGTCCAGAACACTCTCAGTGAAGTAGGTGTATCTGTCTCTAAGTCAACTGTAAAGAGAAGACTCCATGAAAGTAAATACAAAGGGTTCACATCTAGATGCAAACCATTCATCAATTCCAAAAATAGACAGGCCAGAGTTAAATTTGCTGAAAAACACCTCATGAAGCCAGCTTAGTTCTGGAAAAGTATTCTATGGACAGATGAGACAAAGATCAACCTGTACCAGAATGATGGGAAGAAAAAAGTTTGGAGAAGAAAGGGAACGGCACATGATCCAAGGCACACCACATCCTCTGTAAAACATGGTGGAGGCAACGTGATGGCATGGGCATGCATGGCTTTCAATGGCACTGGGTCACTTGTGTTTATTGATGACATAACAGCAGACAAGAGTAGCCGGATGAATTCTGAAGTGTACAGGGATATACTTTCAGCCCAGATTCAGCCAAATGCCGCAAAGTTGATCGGACGGCGCTTCATAGTACAGATGGACAATGACCCCAAGCATACAGCCAAAGCTACCCAGGAGTTCATGAGTGCAAAAAAAGTGGAACATTCTGCAATGGCCAAGTCAATCACCAGATCTTAACCCAATTGAGCATACATTTCACTTGCTCAAATCCAGACTTAAGACGGAAAGACCCACAAACAAGCAAGACCTGAATGCTGCGGCTGTAAAGGCCTGGCAAAGCATTAAGAAGGAGGAAACCCAGCGTTTGGTGATGTCCATGGGTTCCAGACTTAAGGCAGTGATTGCCTCCAAAGGATTCGCAACAAAATATTGAAAATAAAAATATTTTGTTTGGGTTTGGTTTATTTGTCCAATTACTTTTGACCTCCTAAAATGTGGAGTGTTTGTAAAGAAATGTGTACAATTCCTACAATTTCTATCAGACATTTTTGTTCAAACCTTCAAATTAAACGTTACAATCTGCACTTGAATTCTGTTGTAGAGGTTTCATTTCAAATCCAATGTGGTGGCATGCAGAGCCCAACTCGCGAAAATTGTGTCACTGTCCAAATATTTCTGGACCTAACTGTACAGCTTAGGAGCCTTCACACAGGGTGGGATGGCTCAGGGTAGGCCGGGGGGGGTGGCCATAATGATCATAGAACTTCCCATTCACTGAAGCCAGCCACCTGGGGGGGGCGGGTTCTACTTGGGGTACAAAAAAGCACAACACACTCACATCGGGGGCATACCCGTCAGAACCATAGTTCTGGCAAGACATCTCAGAAAGAACTTGGACTTTGCTAGGCCCGGGGCTTGGAGCGGAAGCTCAACCAGGGTATCTAACTGCTGAGGGGGACACCCTAGAAATAGGACTCTCTCTCCCCTTCTTTGTCAAAACACCGGTGGTGACCCCTTACCGGATCTGGGATGGACCTGAGCCCATCACGGCAGTGACCAGTGTGACCGGGCTGGCAGCTGAAGTTGTGAGTAAACTACACCCTGAACCCGCAGAAACTGTGTTGGCTCGTCCTTTCCAGCGCCGCCCCCAAGCGCTTAGGCGCCAACCGCCATTACCGTCTCTCTTTATCCACCGTGGGCCCGCTCCGCTTGTGGGGAGCGATACCCGGCTGCCTTAACACCTGTCCCGGAGAGGAATCCTGCAGCGGCGGCTACCACAGGTAGTATCACGACAAAAATGTGCCGCATACCACAGGTAGCATCACGACAAACTCTCCCAAATACCCAGCTTCCCCCACCTTTTACTGTACGCCATGACAACACCTGACTCGACCCGAAATGGCCCGGTGATGAGTAGGTTAACCACTCACACACACCAGTACCTCATTTATTCAACCCTAACCAATTGCAAAGGTAAATCCTAGCTTTTCTGAGGCTTATCTGTTGCACTTTGGCTTTATTTATGCTTCTCCAAGTCCCTTCTGGATGCCAGGTCTCTTGGCACAGACCATTTGTCTCCCGCCTGCAGGTCACAAACAGCACTTGCTTGCTGTGAACTCTCCCTCTAACGTTTGCCAGGGATGGGTCCTGTCAAGTTTCTTTTCAACTCTGTTTTTGGGTCTGTCCAGCATCCGCCAGCCTCCCACCCTTCCAGTGGACAATATTTTCAGAATTTGGTGGCAGGTAATGGTGGGCATTTTCTTTCTATTCAGATTTTGCTCAAACGTGCATAAGGCAATTATTAAATTATCTAAATATATAGTATGATTAAATTTATACTATGATTGAATAATTTATTATGATTGTTGCTTTCAGCCAAACATCCCTCTCTTCCAGTGTGTATTTAGACTGGGATTTGGGTATTTTTATTCCATTGTAGGAATGGTTTTTCCTTTTTATTCCACCCCCTAACAAAGTAACGCCGAAACACGTGTTGGTGCGGATGCCCCTCTCCTGGGGAGTCTCCATACATCATATGCATCTATCCTGCAGTCTATTTATTGTTACTTTGTGGTAATCTATAGCCAATGGTGATGAATGTCCTTATGTGATACCATTTGATGAATGCTTCCTTTTTTAGGGATCATCTTATCTACTTTATTAGTAATAATGCTGCTCCTGTATGTAATATACCTACATATACAGTATGTATAGTTTACATATACTGTCGAGAAAAAGGGTAACAATGTTTTGAACCTTTGACTTTCAGTCTCTATATCTCACCATCCCCTATATCTTTGAACTTAACCCTACTTTAATTTTGAAGAAAATCATCTTGGTTATCTGATACATAAATTTGACTTAGAACTATTTAGAAAATGTTTAATTATGCAGATTCTTGTCATGTTACTGCATTGTTACTGTTTTGCTCCTGGTGCTGGAAAATTATTTTTCTTCCTGTATACTATCAATTACAACCTGTTCTCACATTCCCTAATAGCTTAGTGTGTTATTAGGTTGATTCCCAAGGGAAGGTCACTGGTTCAAATTGAAAAGCAGCTATGAAGAAGTTTTCCCTAAAATGGAGAAACAGCATTATCCAGTTCATCGATAGCGGTGTTGCATGTCAAGAAAATTGCCAAACTGCATCATGTGAGTGCCATGACAGTTGGAAGAACTAAATTAAATTGGTCCATCTATTCAAAAGCCAAGAGGTGAATGTCGGCAAAATATCAGAGTCAACAAATCGGCTCATCACAAGGTCTATCAGTTCTGGCACGACTGTTCTGGCAATGGAGGTGGCTTGTATGTTTCGTAATAGTGGGATCACAGACATTCATTCAAGCACCATGTGACACACATTACACAAGTCTAGAATGGTGGCCTGTAAAAAGGTGAAGAAACCTCGACTTCAATATCATCATAAGAAGGGTCGGCTCGAGTTGGCAAAAAAGTACAAAAGTGGACAGTAGAAGATTGGAAACAGGTGAGCAAGGAGACAAAAGTCAATAGAAAAGATTCTGATGGATGCAATTGAGGCACAAAAAAAGTAACAAAAAAAGGGACTAATGAATTGAGACATTAAAGGAACTCTCAAGTTTGGTGGAAGAAGCCTGATTATGCAGGGTTGTTTCACAGCCAAAGACTGGATACTTTACTAGGATCATTGGTGGTCTCAATGCTGAGCTATATGGGAGTATCCTTCAAAACAAGATACTTCGTGCACTCAAGTACTATGGGCACGAAGAGGGCAACATAGTTTTCCAGCAGGACAATTACCTGAAGCATACGCCAAGATTAGTGAAAAAATGGTTCAATAACCATCAAGTAGAGTTTCTGGATTGGCGTCCACGGTCCCCAGGCCTCAACCCAATCGAACACTTGTGGGTAGAGTTGAAGAAAAACTATATACATGCCCAAGTGACCAGAACAGTATGCATCAAGATTGGGAATGTGTAAAAGAGACCTGGGATCAGATTTCAGTCCAGACATGCTTGAATCTGATTGAGAGAATGCCCAGAAGGATTCAGGCAGTGTTGAAAGACAAAGGTTGATTTACAAAATACTAACAAAATAATAAAAATTTAGATTTTTAGGAGAAAAACAGTAACAATGCAGTGACATGACAAGAATCTCCATAACTAATCATATGCTAAATTGTTGCAAAGCAAATATCTGTATGAGATAGCAAAGATTGTTGTCTACCTAATGAAGGTAGTCTCACTCTCAGTGTTGTAAATAATAATAGATATGTGCTATTTTCCTCTGTGGTGTATATGTGCTTTTTCCTTTGTGAAATTTTGACAGTGGGACTACTTTGATTACGATTTCCAGATAGGTGCCCAAGATTTAAGGACTAAGTAAAGAAGACTTGTCACAGACTTAAAAGTAGCCAGGATTTGCTTTTATTTTATTTCCTCTGCTCCTTGTTTATTTTTTACAGTTCCAAAGATATCGACCTTTTTATTTAGTGCTAATTTCTATGGCCTTTAGTGTGAGGGAGCTGCGCACAGGTTGGCAGAATGCTCAGGGGAGCAGAGGGAGTAAAACCTGGGCACTTTTGACCTGGTGACTCTTCTTCTTTAAGCTAAGACAGCTAATCACATCATCACATGGTGGATAATGACTGCAACTCACAGTTCTCAATTACATATATACAATTTCTTAGTTACTGTCTTTTATTACTCTGAGGAACTCAAAATTGTTCTCACCATTACTGTAGCGCTGTGTGACTCACGCACACAGATTGCTTTTCAGCCACCTCTTGACTTCATCAAATATGCTTTCAAGAAATCTCGTTAATGATGTCCTACTTCTTATTAGCACACTTGCAGAAATTGCTCCAAGAATTCTTTATTTTCGGAATAATAGGTAAATAATATGGTAAAACCAGTTGATTTTCTACTTGATAAGCCTTACTCTTCTTCAGCTACCCCTCATTTATACTTTCCAAGGAAATAATTTGATCTGTGGCTTAACAAATATTCATAGGAGGATTGTTCTTTTTGTGGTGGCCTAAGTTGGCCATATACTTTTAATTTGACTAGTGTTTGAGGTCAACCATAAATAGAAGGATTAGAGTAGTTGGATTTCAACATACTTGACATGGCATTATTTCTATTATATGCCCTTAAAGAGGTTTTCCCAGCTTATGAAGTGATGGCATATTAATAGAATATTATTGGTTTATGATTGGGCATCTGGTACGCCCCAGTAATCCGGACAATGAAGTGGACTCAGCTCTGCACTTTGTATTTATTTCTGTGCTCCCTGCACCCTGGTAATTCCAGCCACATAGCTTGGCAGGGAAACGCAGTCAGCCCCATGCAATTGAATAGGACTTTGCCACAATTCTCAACACAATAGGTGTCCAGGAACAGCTGTTAAAAGGAAAATATTGTGTAGAGTAAACTGATTGCACTCCGCACCATGAATATTGGTTTAGTGCATTCATGTAGAAATGGCGTAGCATGGTAATATTTCTAGAAAGCTAAAAAAGGCCCATAGTATTCACGTTGCATAACTGCGCCATGATGCCACGCTATAGTGATAATGTTGGCAATTGCTACATATGTTCATCAGTTCTGTGCCCCCTTTCTAATCCTTCCATCAATCATAAATTGATATACTTTCCTAGAGATGGGAAACCCCTTGGTGATTATGGCTATTGTTTATCCTAATGGGCTAATTACTCGGTACTTATGGCCATTGCTTAACCTTATGGCCCCTTCATTCAGTGCTTATGGCCGTTGGTTATCCAAATGGACTCTTTACTCTGTGGTCATGATCCCTAATGGACACTGTACTTGGTGATTATGGCCCTTGGTTATCCTAATGGACCCTTTACTCTGTGCTTATGACCACTGGTTATCCTACAGAATCCTTTACTTGGTGCTTATTGCCACTGGTTATCCTAATGGATATTGTACTTGGAGATTATGGCCACTGGTTATCCTAATGGACACTTTACTTTGTGCTTATGGTAACTGGTTATCCTAATGAACCCTTTACCAGGTGCTTATCGCCATTGATTTTCCTTATGAGCCATTTACTCATTGCCTATTGCCATTGATTATACTAATGGGCCCTTTACTTGGTGCTTATGGTCACTAGTGATTTAAATGGACCCTTTACTTAGTGCTTATGGCCACTGGTTATCCTAATGGGCCTTCTACTCAGTACTTTTAGCCACTGGTTATCCTAATGAACACTGTACTTGGGGATTGTGGCCACTGGTTATCCTAATGGACTCTTTACTTTGTGCTTATGGTCACTGGTTACCTTAGTGGACCCTTTGCTAGGTGCTTATAGCCATTGATTTTCCTTATGAGCCATTTACTTAGTGCCTATGGCCATTGGTTATAGTAATGGGCCTTTTACTTGGTGCCTTTGGTCATTAGTGATTTAAATGGGCCCTTTACTTAGTGATTATGATGTGATTGTGATTAATGATTATCCTAATGGGCCTTCTACTCAGTACTTTTGGCCACTGGTTATACTAATGGGCCCATTACTCTGGGCTTTTGGCCACTGGTTATAGTGAAGAATCAACAACAAGTGGGACACAATTGTGAAGTTGAATGAAATGTATTGCTTATTTTAAACTTTTGTAAAAAATAAAAAAACTGAAAAGTGGGCCGTGCAATATTATTCGGCCCCTTTACTTTCAGGGCAGCAAACTCACTCCAGAAGTTCATTGAGGATCTCTGATCCAATGTTGTCGTAAATGACTGATGATGATAAATATAATCCACCTGTGTGTAATCAAGTCTCTGTATAAATGCACCTGCTCTGTGATAGTCTCAGTCTTCTGTTTAAAGTACAGCGAACATCATGAAGACCAAGGAACACAGCAGGCAGGTCCGTGATACTGGTATGGAGAAGTTTAAAGCTGGATTTGGTTTCAAAAAGATTCCAAAACTTTAAACATCCCAAGAAGCACTGTTCAAGCGATCATATTGAAATGGAAGGAGTATCGTACCATGGCAAACCTACCAAGACCCGGTCGTACCTCAAAAATTTCATGTCAAATAAGGAGAAGACCGATCAGAGATGCAGCCAAGAGGCCCATGATCACTCTGGATGAACTGCAGAGATCTACAGCTGAGGTGGGAGGGTCTGTCCATAGGACAATAATCAGTCGTACACTGCACATATCTGACCTTTATGGAAGAGTGGCAAGAAGAAAGCCATTTCTCAAAGATATCCATAAAAAATGTTGTTTAAAGTTTGTCACAAGCCACCTGGGAGACACACCAAACATGTGGAAGAAGGTGCTCTGGTCAGATGAAACCAAAATTGAAATTTTTGGGCACAATGCCAAACGATATGTTTAGCATAAAAACAACACCCTGAACACACCATCCCCACTGTCACACATGGTGGTGGCAGAATCATGGTTTGGGCCTGCTTATCTGCAGCAGGGACAGGGAAGATGGTTAAAATTTATGGGAAGATGGATGGAGCCAAATACAGGACCATTCTTGAAGAAAACCTGTTGGAGTCTGCAAAAGACCTGAGACTGGGACAGAGATTTGTCTTCCAACAAGACAATGATCCCAAACATAAAGCAAAATCTACAATTGAATGGTTCACAAATAAACGTATCCAGGTGTTAGAATGGCCAAGTCAAAGTCCAGACCTGAATCCAATCGAGAATCTGTGGAAAGAGCTGAAAACTGCTCTTCACAAACGCTCTTTATCCAACCTCACTCAGCTTGAGCTGTTTGCAAAGGAAGAATGGGCAAGAATTTCAGTCTCTCGATGTGCAAAACTGACAGACATACCCCAAGCGACTTGCAGCTGTAATCGCAGCAAAAGGTGACGCTACAAAGTATTACCGTAAAGGGGCCGAATAATATTGCACGCCCTAATTTTCAGTTATTATTTTTTATAAAAGTTTAAAATAAGCAATAAATGTCGTTCAACTTCACAATTGTGTGCCACTTGTTGATTCTTCACCATAACATTAACATTTTTATCTTTATGTTTGAAGCCTGAAATGTGGGAAAAGGTTAAAAAATTCAAGGGGGCCGAATACTTTCGCAAGGCATTGTGTGTGTGTGTGTGTGTGTGTGTGTGTATATATATATATATATATGTATGTATGTATGTATGTATGTATATATGTATGCATGTATGTATGTATGTGTGTGATATATATATACTGTATGTATGTATATATACTGTATGTATGTATATATACTGTATGTATGTATATATAATATATACGGTATACATATATATATATATATATACACTATATGGTAGATGTCGCGCTCTTTGCTAGGCTTTCATCAAGACGAAAATTTTATTTTAAACTGTGAATAAATGGTGGCATAATTTCTAGTAAATTATCACTATACCAGCTTTGAAAAACAATTTCTCAGTCATATTTAATGCACTTCATCTAGTTTTTGGAGTGTGTGGCCCCATATTCACATTATCTAGCAGGTAATCTGTTTCTCTTAGTCTGGCTCCTTCAGGGACTATGGTGCATTGCAGATAGTGGCCGTATTTTACTCTCCATTCAGCTAATTGTTAATAAAGTGGATTACAGAAGCTATAAAATATGTCCCTCTCTCCCGCAGGTTGCAGCTCGTAGCAGATCGCCTCATGCAGAGATTTGTGGGCTCAGGGCTGATGTTAAAAGACTGGGACAGAGTAAAACTTCACGCTACGGTTATGAACACGCTGTTCCGACGAGATCCCTTAGGCAAGTGTTTATGTCTTACTGATCATGATGTGAAGACGGGAATATGTGTACTGCTCATTTCATTACTCTTCTCTAGGCTTGCTTTTCATATTTGCTTGTCTTCACTTTTGTTATATACAGAGCAGAAAGGAAAAGTAACAGACAAGTGCATCCAATATGCAGTGATATTCCCTGACAATGAAAGCAATGTTCAGTGCCACAACAGCAGAGGCAGAGGACAGCGGCTTGATGTGTGATAGATAATAGGCTTTTATCCTGGTTCAGATGTGCAGGATTCTGACAGTGTATGAAAACTTTTCTACATGTTTTTCTCATTTAGTGGCCGCAGAAAAAGCCTCACGGAAGCTTTGATGCCTCTGTTCTGTACTGTCACATAATGTAGTTTATTAGGCAGATGCTGGAATAAAGCTGGGATCCTTGTAGTTATTTCAGCTATAATGGAGATCAGACATTCAGAGATAACAGCTTTCTATTTCCCATTATTTATAAATTCCGTATCGTTGTGCGTAGATTATAATCACATCATGCAGCTATCAGGAACGAGGTCAAGTCCTAAAACGCATTTAGCTTGGCAGTAACATTCATCCACAGGCATCTAAAGGCCCATTTACATGGGCCGATAATCAGCAAATGAGCTTTCATAAGGATGCTCTTTCCCAACCATCAGCCCGTGTAAACGTGCGGCCAATCAGCCAACAAATATGGAAAACACTTGTTTGTCAGTTGATTGAATCATTTATGTAGGCCCATATATTATCCTTGTTGACACCCTGTAAAATCAGAGGATAATTATATGCACACTGTATCGGGACAGGGCAATCTTTGTCATAATCTTTTTGTCCCCATATAGTTTTGTTAGCCCAGTTGAATGGTGCCATAAACAAGCATCAATTAAGTCACAAAAGACTACTTTGTGCACTGCCTTTACATTGATGACCTATCATTATATAGGTAAATACATATGTTCATTGATAGCTCCCAACACCCCCACAGCAGCCCCATGTAAACAGTATATAGAGGAAACATCAGAGCTCCATGCACTGATTAGTGGCCGCTCTAGGATACTGCATATCAACTCCTATTCTATTCAATAGAAGCTGATGATGCAGTGCCTGAAAGGGGCCACTAATCAATGCATGGCGCTGTGCTAACCTACTCTGTATACTGTTAACATCCAGCAAATGGTGAAGGTGATAAAGGTGGAGGTGCCAAGTGATGCATAGGTCCGCTATGTAAATATATTGTAAAACCCTTTTAATGGCCCACTTACATCACATTTGGTATGTCTATTGGATATAATTGCTGGTGATGGCCATACAGTGCCATACAGTGTAATATGCATTAACTAAAGGGAATCTGCCACCAGATTTGGTAACTATAAGCCACCACCACTGAGTTCTCCGGTCTGGCGCCTCCTCTCTGCGGTGATCTCCGTCCTCCTTCTACCCAGCCCACTGTGGATGACTTGTCCTGTGTTATTAACATATGCCAGCATTGTGGTCTTGCACAGGCGCACTTTGATATACCCTGCTATGGGCAGATGAAAGTACTATAATGCGCAGGTGCGAGGAAAGGTTAAAGACCGTCCGCGCATGCGTACAACAATACTTCGATCTGCCCTGAGCAGGGCAGAACAAAGTGCGCCTGCACAGGACCTCAATGCTGGACAGTGTTTATGACATAGGACGCGTCATGCACACAGGTCTGAGAATAAGGATGGCGATCGCCGCAGAGAGGAAGCGCTGGATCAGAGAGCAGCGACGTCCATCGGACCAGACCGCCCTCTAGGTGAATTGTTTTTTACGTTATGCAGCATGGCCTGGGCTCTTATATACAGCATTTTGGAATGCTGTATATAAGGGCTCTGTAGTGGTGGCCGTGGCTTATAGGAGCTAAATCTGATGACAGGATCCCTTTAACAGGTAGCTTTATGGCTTATGGGAAATTGAAGCCACTAATAGGGTTCTGTCATTACCAGCATATAACATATTCATCAGGAACTGTTCCCAGCATCACTAATTCCAAAGAACTTTAAAAGGACTGAATAAATATGCCCTGATAGAAGAGATGAACTATAGGTCACCTCTGCCAGATGGTATTGTCTAGTGCTCGTCTCCTTGTGATGAAGTTCCTTTAAGGCCCCTTTACACACTGAGACTTTCAGCGATCCCACCAGCGATCCCAACCTGGCCGGGATCGCTACAAAGTCTCTGGTGAGTCGCTGGTGAGCTGTCAAACAGGCAGACCTGGAAAACGACGCAACAGCGATACGGACCTGCAGAACAACCTAGCTGGTCATTGGGGACGTTGTAAAGCAGCTTTTTGAAAGGGAAGTCGCTAACGAAGTCACTGTAAAGTCCCCTTTACACACTGAGACTTTCTAGCGACCATGCTGCACAGCGGGAAACAAAGGACCAAAGAATGGTTCTGAGAGATGTGTAGTGATCAAAACTTCACAGCAGGGGCCAGGTTGCTGATGTGTTTCACACACTGCAATGTCGCTGGGGAGGTCACTATTACGTCACAAAACCGGTGACGTTACAGCGATGTCGTTTGCGATGTTGCAGTGTGTAAAGGGGCCTTTAGGAGGCATTGAGAGCAGTGGAGAATGTGTGGACACTGCATTACGGCTGCTACCATTGTACTGGTACTTTTCTAAGGTAAGAACATTGTTATGATCAGGGCCAGAATTATCACTAGTCCAACCTGTGCAGGGGCTCACTTCCACCTTCAAATATGCAAGTAGCTACTGTCACAGGCACAAAGAGGGGCCCATTTACTATTCTTGCTCATGGGCCCTCCTCTGTCTGTATCCACCAATGGTTATGATAGCATGGGGATGTCATTATTACTCTGGCAATTACTGTTTGCCATGGCGCAATTTGTAGAGACGTAGAAGCTTATATATGCATATAGGGTCCGGAGTGAGAATGCAATTTGGTGCAATTAGGGATGTCACAAGGCCTGAGATTAATGTAAGGGATGGTTTTACAGGTGTGGTAGCTAATACATTTTAGGAAGCATCACACTTCCACCTTCTAGGCGCATGGCTACTATTACACAACCATAAAAAAAAATAAATAAATAAAATCATGTGCCATGGGTTTTTTAACGGAATTAGGGTATTTTGAGGGTGCTGAATTAAAAAAATCCCATTATATTTGCTGAATTATTTCTAGTTTATGAGATAATGGACATCCATGAAAATAATGCTTTCCCCCAATGAGACTTGTGTATGATAACAAATGCAATAGCTTTTGGTCTGTCTTTTGACTCTTTAACAGATAATGAAATATCCCATATAATTTTTTTATTCCAATTTGTAGGCCTAGAGTGCCAAAAAAGCAAATTTTTGAAGGCAGAATTCTAGTGTGAATTTGCTGAGGAAAGAGGTCTGCTACAGTTGAAGTTTGTCAACCCAGTCTGAGTTTTTTCCCAAAATATTCAGTCTTAATAAGTATAAAAATACATGTAACAATTATGACTGCAGCAACAATCCTGATGTATTCTGAAACAGAGTACATGGTTGAAAAACAAAGTATATATAACACAGACCTTGCATTGAGAAACCTGGCTTAATTTGGAGTACAGCTTGGACACCAGGATAAGTCTTTGGATCCACTTATGGTTGGCAAAGCATGTGTAGGCTTCCATTGTAAAACACGCCGCATCGGACGGACAAAAAAAACGTTACAAGATACGTTCCCTCCGGCCGCCGCTTTAGGCAATTATGACAGATCCGGCAAAAGCCGGATGCAACGCAAGGCCATCAGGCACAATCCGGCGCTAATACAAATCAATGGGGATAAAACGGATCCAGCGCTAGATCCGTCTTACCTGTTTTTTTCCGGATCGTGCCTGATGGAAAAAAACTGATGTGTGAAATTGGCCTTAGGCAGGTAAAAGCAAAAGAAGTAAATTTGAGGGAAGCTCTTTGAGGCCTCAACCATTAAGCCAAAAATAACCTAATGACCTAATTTGAGTCTTAAATTTGTCCAAGCAAGTATCTGAACTGTTAGCATCCAGACTTAATGAACAAAATCTTATAAAGGCATAAGTTAAAATTTTAGCCTATCGAACCTATTTCAACCAAGAGGAAGAACCTGCATACTGCAATGATATCCCAAGAATTGTACTTCAGATGGGACTAACGGAATATCAACAAGAAGACTGACGGCTTTTTATAAACGGCTCCATTAGAAGCTTGTAATGTGTTCTCTTGCGAACATTATCGCTACGGCAGCGTCACACGCACATACCTGGTCGGCGACGTCGCTGTGACCGCCGAACAATCCCTCCTTCAAGGGGAAGATGCGTTCGGCGTCACAGCGACGTCACCGCGGCGTCACTAATCGGCCGGCCAATAGAAGTGGAGATGAGCGGGACATGACATCCTGCCCACCTTCTCCCTTCCGCATTGTCGGCGGGACGCAGGTAAGGAGATGTTTGTCGCTCGTGCGGGTTTGCACACAGCGATGTGTGGAGCTGCAGGAACGACAAACAACATCGTACCTGCGGTCGAACCGACATTATGCAAATGAATGACATTACACAGATCAGCGATATTGTATGCTTCTGTGCTCGTTCATCGTCGCACCTAGTATTTACACGTTGCGATCTCGCTCCCGGCGCAGGATGTGCGTCACTAACGACGTGACCCCAACGATATATCAGTAGCGATGTTGCAACGTGTAAAGCCCCCCTTAAGGAACAATATGAAAATGTAAAAATCGTATTACAGAAGATTTGTTATCATGAGTATCGGTGGTCGATTTGTGTTGATCTGAAGATTTCTCAACTTCTTGCTTGGAAGGCAATCTGGATGCACAAAATCCCCATGCTTCATGTCCTCTGGTATAGCAGGGAAAAGCAATATCGTTGGACAAAAGTATCATGGCCTACAAGAGTAGATATGATTGTTGGCACACAAATATCATCAACAAGCTGCTGGTGGACAAGAACAAAACCATTCTCCCCCTCTTCATATTAAGCTAGGATTAATTAAACCATTTGTTAGGGCTTTGGACAAATTGGATAATTGCTTCAAGTACATTTGTAGATCATTCCCTGGACTGAGCATGGAAAAACTAAAATCTAGAAACCTTGATGGTCCTCATATTCATAAACTCATGAACGATTCCAATTTTACCACATGCATGAATGACACTGAGGCTTCGGCCTGGAAGAGGTTAGTCTCTGTGTAGGATAACTATTTGGGTAATCACAGAGCAAACAATTATGATCAATTATTGCAAGATATGCTCGCTAATTTCACAAATTTGAGAGTTAATATGCGCATAAAGATGCATAGTCATTTAAATAGATTTCCAGATAACCTTGGAGACTTCAGCCAGGAACAAGGGGAGAGGTTCTACCAGGATATGAAGGTAATGGAGGAGAGATACTAGGCAGATGGGACACACACATGGTGGCCGATGGGACACACACATGGTGGCAGACGGGACACACACATGGTGGCAGATGGGACACACACATGGTGGCAGACGGGACATACACATGGTGGCAGACGGGACATACACATGGTGGCAGACGGGACATACACATGGTGGCAAACTGGACACACACATGGTGGCAGACGGGACACCCACATGGTGGTAGACTGGCCATACCCATGGTGGTAGACGGGCCAAACCTGTGGTGGTAGACAGGCCATACCCATGGTGGCAGACAGGCCAGACATATGGTGGCAGACGAGCCATATACATGGTGGCAGACGGATTACATAAATAGTAGCAGATGGGACACACACATGGTGGCAGACGGGATACACACATGGTGGCAGACGGGACATACACATGGTGGCAGACGGGACATACACATGGTGGCAGACGGGACATACACATGGTGGCAGACGGGACATACACATGGTGGCAGACGGGCCATACACATGGTGGTAGACGGGCCATACACATGGTGGCAGACGGGCCATACACATGGTGGCAGACGGGCCATACATATGGTGGCAGACGGCACACACACATGGTGGCAGACGGGACACACACATGGTGGCAGACGGGACACACACATGGTGGCAGACGGGACACACACATGGTGGCAGACGGGACACACACATGGTGGCAGACGGGACACACACATGGTGGCAGACGGGACACACACATGGTGGCAGACGGGACACACACATGGTGGCAGACGGGACACACACATGGTGGCAGACGGGACACACCCATGGTGGCAGACGGGACACACCCATGGTGGCAGACGGGACACACCCATGGTGGCAGACTGGCCACACCCATGGTGGTAGACTGGCCGTACCCATGGTGGCAGACGGGCCAGACATATGGTGGCAGACGAGCCATACACATGGTGGCAGACGGATTACATAAATAGTAGCAGATGGGACACACACTTGGTGGCAGACGGGATACACACATAGTGGCAGATGGGACACGGTGGCAGACTTGCTATACACATGGTGGCAGATGGGCCATACCCATGGTGGTAGACGGGCCATACCCATGGTGGTAGACGGGCCATACCCATGGTGGTAGACAGGCCATACCCATGTTGGCAGAGGAGACACCTATGGTGGCAGACTGGCCATACACATGGTGGCAGACTGGCCATACACATGGTGGCAGACGGGACACACACATGGTGGCAGACGGGACACACCCATGGTGGCAGACGGGACACACCCATGGTGGCAGACGGGACACACCCATGGTGGCAGACTGGCCACACCCATGGTGGTAGACTGGCCGTACCCATGGTGGCAGACGGGCCAGACATATGGTGGCAGACGAGCCATACACATGGTGGCAGACGGATTACATAAATAGTAGCAGATGGGACACACACTTGGTGGCAGACGGGATACACACATAGTGGCAGATGGGACACGGTGGCAGACTTGCTATACACATGGTGGCAGATGGGCCATACCCATGGTGGTAGACGGGCCATACCCATGGTGGTAGACGGGCCATACCCATGGTGGTAGACAGGCCATACCCATGTTGGCAGAGGAGACACCTATGGTGGCAGACTGGCCATACACATGGTGGCAGACTGGCCATACACATGGTGGCAGACGGGACACACACATGGTGGCAGACGGGACACACCCATGGTGGCAGACGGGACACACCCATGGTGGCAGACGGGACACACCCATGGTGGCAGACTGGCCACACCCATGGTGGTAGACTGGCCGTACCCATGGTGGCAGACGGGCCAGACATATGGTGGCAGACGAGCCATACACATGGTGGCAGACGGATTACATAAATAGTAGCAGATGGGACACACACTTGGTGGCAGACGGGATACACACATAGTGGCAGATGGGACACGGTGGCAGACTTGCTATACACATGGTGGCAGATGGGCCATACCCATGGTGGTAGACGGGCCATACCCATGGTGGTAGACGGGCCATACCCATGGTGGTAGACAGGCCATACCCATGTTGGCAGAGGAGACACCTATGGTGGCAGACTGGCCATACACATGGTGGCAGACTGGCCATACACATGGTGGCAGACGGGCCATACACATGGTGACAGACGGGCCATACACATGGTGGCAGACGGGCCATACACATGGTGGCAGACGGGACACACACGCACATGGTGGCAGACGGGACACACACATGGTGGCAGACGGGACACACACATGATGGCAGACTACTGCGTCAGTCTCCAATAAGATTGTCCTGATGACACACACAAAAGGAAATATAATAAACAGCATGTTTACAAGCATTGACATTATAAACATTTAATAACTAATATATTAATCAAATCATACATAACTTTTTCCTGTCACTGTTAGATATTTTCTATTTTTGTATGATTTTAGACTCTTTACTTAGTTGTGACAAAAATAATATTCTTGCATTTCTGAATGCTATCAATCATGTTGCTTTAACTAGCTATTAAATATCTCAGCAACTGGAGCCAATCTGGAAAAACCAAAGTCATATTCTTTATCAGCACCATAAACTTTAATATAAAACCGTTGGCACCAAAGTCACTCTATACCATTATTATAAATTTGGTTATCTGACTACCAATCTTCTATAGTAACTACTTTAAACACCGTTAAGTATTCCAGATGTATATTTTTTACTCTGAAGTGCTACAGCATCATCCTGGGATCATGCAACTAGGATTACTGATCCAATAGGTCGGTTCCCAGCGGCATCTGCTTCCTCCGTTCCTCTAGACTGACAGGTCTTTCCCTACACACACACACACACACACACACACACACACACACACACACACACACCTGTAAGCATAAGGGAGTGGAGCAGGGAGAAGCCGCTTGGGGGCTTCTTGTACTAGTCATCGATACACATGGTCCCCAGACAGATATTCATAGTATATTTTCCCTGCAATGTTGCAGCGTTTATACACAGCTGCCTACAGCCCGTGTCCGATTCATGCGGCCTGTGCTTCGGGCAGCATCAATCTCCTGTGAGGTTCCTTTTTAATGTATGCTGCCATATGCAAACCTTACCTATCAGGGACCATCATACAGGCGGTTAAGATATTTCAGCTGTCCAGAGAGCCTTGTAGGAGTCAATACATAGAAGGAGCCATATGCCAAAAATCACTTACTGCCTCATATCTGCTGGTGAGGGAGTTGTGCTAAAACATAATACTTCCTTCAATTTTTACCTTTCCGCTGAGTGATAAGGTTTTCATCCCACACCTTAACGGTGCTTTACACGCTGCGACATCGCTAACGATATATCGTCGGGGTCACGTCGTTAGTGACAGACATCCGGCGTCGTTAGCGACATTGCAGCGTGTGACACCTAGGAGTGACAATCAACGATGGCAAAAATGTAAAAAATCGTTGATCGTTCACACATCGCTCCTTTTCATAATATCATTGGTGGTGCATGCCGCTGGTTGTTCGTCGTTCCTGCGGCATCACACATCGCTATGTGTGACACCACAGGAACGACGAACATCTCCTTACCTGCCGGCAATGAGGAAGGAAGGTGGTGGGCAGGATATTCCGCCCGCTCATCTCCGCCCCTCTGCTTCTATTGGACAGCTGCCACGTGACACCGCACGAACCGCCCCCTAAGAAAGGAGGCAGTTCGCCGGCCACAGTGACGTTGCAGGGAAGGTAAGTCCGTGTGATGGGTGTAAGCGATGTTGTGCGCCATGAGCAGCGATTTGCCCGTGACGCACAACCAACGGGGGCGGGTACGCTCGCTAGCGATATCGATAGCGATATCGCAGCGTGTAAAGTGCCCTTTACTGTTTATGTACAGAGGAACTTTGTTTTCCTTTCCTCTTTGTGCCACCATATTCAAAGTACAGGATACAATATACTATATTTCTGGAATATCTTTTACGTTGAAGCTTAATATTCAAAACATATACAGTACAGATCAAACAATTGGACACACCTTCTCATTCAAAGAGTTTTCTTTATTTTCAGGACTCTGAAAATTGTAGATTCACATTGAAGGCATCAAAACTATGAATTAAAACAGGTTGAATGAAATACTTAAAGTGTGAAACAACCGAAAATGTCTTCTATTCTAGGTTCTTTAAAGTAGCCACCTTTTGCTTTCATTACTACTTTGCACACTCTTGGCATTCTCTTGATGAGCTTCAAGAGGTAGTCACCGGAAATAGTTTTCCAACAGTCTTGAAGGAGTTCCCAGAGATGCTTAGCACTTGTTGGCTCTTTTGCCTTCACTCTGCGGTCCAGCTCACCCCAAACCTTCTCGATTGGGTTCAGGTCTGGTGACTGTGGAGACCAGGTCATCTGGCGTAGCACCTTATCACTCTCCTTCTTAGTCAAATAGCCCTTACACAGCCTGGAGGTGTGTTTGGGGTCATTGTCCTGTTGAAAAGTAAATGATGGTCCAACTAAACGCAAACCGGATGGAATAGCACACCACTGCAAGATGCTGTGGTAGGCATGCTGGTTCTGTATGCCTTCAATTTTGGATAAATCCCCAACAGTGTCACCACCAAAGCACCCCCACACCATCACACCTCCTCCTCCATGCTTCATGGTGGGAACCAGCCATGTAGAGTCCATCCGTTCACCTTTTCTACAAAAACATGGTGGTTGGTTCCAAAGATCTCAAATTTGGACTCATCAGACCAAAGCACAGATTTCCACTGGTCTAATGTCCATGCCTTATGTTATTTAGCCCAAACAAGTCTCTTCTCCTTGTTGCCTGTCCTTAGCAGTGGTTTCCTAGCAGCTATTTTACCATGAAGGCCTGCTGCACAAAGTCTCCTCTTAATGGGGACTTTGCACACTATGACATCGCAAGCCGATGCTGCGATGCCGAGCGCGATAGTCCCCGCCCCCGTCGCAGCTGCGATATCATGGTGATAGCTGCCGTAGCGAATATTATCGTTACACTCACCTGCCCTGCGACGTCGCTCTGGCCGGCGAACCGCCTCCTTATTAAGGGGGCGGGTCGTGCGGCGTCATAGCGACGTCACACGGCAGGTGGCCAATAGAAGCAGAGGGGCGGAGATGAGTGGGACGTAAACATCCCGCCCACCTTCTTCCTTCCTCATTGCAGCCGGGACGCAGGTAGGAGATGTTCCTCGCTCCTGCGGCTTCACACACAGCGATGTGTGCTGCCGCAGGAACAAGAAATAATATCGTAACATCGGTCCTTCCCAATTCATGGAAATGACCGACGCTACACCGATGATACAATTACGACGCTTTTGCGCTCGTTAATCGTATCAAAAAGGCTTTGCACACTACGATGTCGACAGCGACGGCGGATGTGCGTCACTTTCGATTTGACCCCACCCACCAACATCGCACCTGCGATGTCGTAGTGTGCAAAGTGCCCCTAACAGTTGTTCTAGAGATGAGAAGGTGTGTCCAAATGTTTGGTCTGTACTGTATGACTTATGGCACAAAATTGGTAGAAAAATATTGCGGCTCTCATCTCTCACAATATTAAAGAGCTGCCAGCTTACATACCAGCTTAATATGTCCAGAAACAATCTTGAATCTTGTGCACTATAAATTGCAACCCATTTTTTTGGACTGGGTGTTTCCTCTTATGCAGAATTCTGACAGTTCTATAAATCTGCAACTTCATTTCCCAAAGTGAATATAACATGCAGTTTCCCTATGGCTTGCCGACCTGAGGTGTAAGCCCATGTCTCTGTTATACTTGTATGCAGAATGACAGAGAGGCAGAGACTCGTCTTCACTTTCTGATATCAGTCTTGACATCCTTGCTTCTACAAGGCTGATTACACTGTTGTAATATCAATTTGGTTCAGAGACTAAAACAGTTGAAGTGAACTACGGTAATTTTGTGGTTCTGAAAATAAATATGATGCTTAAATTTGTTGCTTGGCTCTAATCAAGATCCAGAGGAGGTTGTAATTACTTATGACTGTCACGAGGTAACTGTGATATTAGGGGGCATGGGCTCCTATGCTGTCCCTCATGCTAGGGAACCCTAGGCTATACCTAACCTCAGGGTTACTCCAGATTGTGGAGA
This sequence comes from Anomaloglossus baeobatrachus, assembly GCF_048569485.1. Classification (NCBI taxonomy): domain Eukaryota; kingdom Metazoa; phylum Chordata; class Amphibia; order Anura; family Aromobatidae; genus Anomaloglossus; species Anomaloglossus baeobatrachus. Next base: position 139,869,198 of record NC_134357.1, on the reverse strand, counting down.
TGCCTGAGTCCTGTTCCTGACTATGCTCCTGATCAGTACCACTCTGATGCCCCCCTCCCAACAGGGAAGGGCAGAAGTGTGATGGAAAACCGATAGACTGAAAAGGGAAAACCAAAACTCTGACAAACTGCATACACACATGAATAGACAATGAGAGACACAGGAGTAAAGCAAGAGCAGCAAGGTAACAAAAAAGGAAGCAAGGGTTAGATTATGCCTTGTTCTTGCACTAACAATGTGCGAGGACACGAACCACTAGATATGGCACCTGCCTACGTCCGCTCTACTAGTGGTGCAAAAGAGACGGACAGCAGCACAAGCCGCACAAAGCTCCTACCTATGTTCGCTCCCCTAGTGTGCGAGGATACGAACAACTGCCAGACACAGTATAAGGAACGTTAACCTAGTGGTAACATCCACCTACGAGTAGAATCACAAGGCCCAGCTGGACCATGTGCCTCAGGCACCTGCCTATGTCCGCTCCACTAAGATGTAAGGATATGGACCGCAGCCGAAGCTGTAAGGTACAAGAACGCTACCCTGCCGGTAGCGCTCACCTAGCATAGACAGAGAGATGCCTAGAGGGACGTGCACAGAGCATCTACTCTCATGCATGAACCAAGAGGACTGAGCACCGGGCGGCATGCGTCAGGGTCTTATATAGACTCTGTGCCTCATCCAAGATGGAGGATACCAGAGCCAATCCGCTGCCAGAACGACAGCAGTGACGTCATGCTGGCCTATCACCGAGCAAAGCGTCACAAACACATGACCAGCGACCAATCGACATAGAAGGTGTCAGACATGTGACCTCGTGTCAGCGATGATGTCACCTGCACATGTGCAATGGCTCCAAGATAGGACTAAGGCGGGCTTTGCACACTACGACATCGCAGGCCGATGCTGCGATGCCGAGTGCGATAGTGCCCGCCCCCGTCGCAGCAGCGATATGTGGTGATAGCTGGCGTAGCGAAAGTTATCGCTACGCCAGCTTCACACACACACTCACCTGCCGTGCGACGTCCCTGTGGCCGGCGACCCGCCTCCTTGTTAAGGGGGCGGGCCGTGCGGCGTCACTGCGACGTCACACGGCAGGCGGCCAATCAGAGCGGAGGGGCGGAGATGAGCAGGATGTAAACATCCTGCCCACCTCCTTCCTTCCGCATATCCTACGGAAGCCGCAGTGAGGCCGGTAGGAGACGTTCCTCGCTCCTGCGACTTCACACACAGCGATGTGTGCTGCCGCAGGAGCGAGGAACAACATCGGACCGTCGCGTCAGCGTAATCATGGATTACGCCGACGCTGCACCGATGATACGATTACGACGCTTTTGCGCTCGTTAATCGTATCATCCAGCCTTTACACACTGCGATGTCGCATGCGATGCCGGAAGTGCGTCATTTTCAATTTGACCCCACCGACATCGCACCTGCGATGTCGCAGTGTGCAAAGTGCCCCTTAGTCTCCAGCGCTTGCACATGTGCAGTAGCAAGAAATCCGAACATAGTCTCCAGTGCTCACACATGTGCAGTAGCAAGAAATCCGAACATTGTCTCCAGTGCCACAGCAACAGTAACAGGTACGATGTTGTTCCTCGTTCCTGCGGCAGCACACATCACTGTGTGAGAAGCCGCAGGAGCGAGGAACATCTCCTACCTGAGTCACCGCGTCTAACGCCAGCTCTGCGGAAGGAAGGAGGGGGGCGGGATGTTTACGTCCCGCTCATCTCCGCCCCTCCGCTTCTATTGGCTACCTGCCGTGTGACGTCGCTATGACGCCGCACGACCCGCCCCCTTAATAAGGAGGCGGGTCGCCGGCCAGAGCGACGTCGCAGGGCAGGTAAGTGCGTGTGAAGCTGTCGTAGCGATAATGTTCGCTACAGCAGCAATCACAAGATATCGCTGCTGCGATGGGGGCGGGGACTATCGCTCTCGACATCGCAGCATCGGCTTGCAATGTCACAGCGTGCAAAGTACCCCTTAAAGCTATCTTGTTGCATAATAGCAATCAATTCCTGTTGGTTATGCAGTCCACATGAAATAAACCTATGATATCATGAAATAGTTGTTGAGGTGCCTGAAGTATGACCAACATTTGTGGCCCCTCTGTGGTAACTTAAGGGTAGTTGCCTCTTAGTTGGTCTTTAGGGTGTATGCAAAAAGTCGTGCTGCTTTCTGTGTGAGTGGGATAGTTGTGCAAGAGAATAATCACTACAGTAAAAGACTGACCTCTCCGACATTCACTTCAGCCAGGGTGCAAAAATGTCCTGCATCCAGCACTTATGGACCAACATAAGATTTTGTTACCACCATTGCATATGAAGTTGGGCCTAATGAAGAACTTTGTAAAGACAACAGATGAAAATGCAAAAGCATTTTAGTATCTCATTGTTAAATTTCTAAGGTTGAGTGAAGCAAAGATAAAGGGAGTCTTCATTGGACCTCAAATATGTAAGCTTGTTCAAGATGAGGAGTTTCTCCATTTGTTGCAGGGCAAGGAAAAGGCTGCATAAGTAGCCTTTTTTTGTAAACGCAAGAGCAGATAACTATGAAAAGTTGGTGGAAAATCTCCTCAAAACATAAGAATCTTGGCTTTAATATGTCCTTAAAGATTCATGTTTTACTCACCCATGACAGCACCACAGAGAGAGAGGATCAGCCCTTGAAGGACATGAAACCTACTGGATAAAAAAAGCTGTACCTCTCCTACACATCAGTTAGTCTCCTGTCCTTGACGGAGGAACCTCTATGAAGATAACGGGGCAACTTCCTGGGTGGAGAGGTCAGATGTGTCCATTGGACACATTTGTAAGGCAACAACATGGTCTTCTCTCTTTAACATTTATACAGTAGATACTATGGACTGGGTTTGTCTTGCTTTTCTGATCTCACCTTTGGAGGAAAGGTTCTGCAGGCTGTGATCCCTCCCTAAGTTCTTATTTCTCTGTAATTCTCTCAGTGAAGGATACCTAATTACTTACTGGTAATGTGTTTTTTCGGAATCCATAACAGCACCCTTATATTCCCTCCTCCTCACTTTTACAGGTGACAATTATAATTTTCAATAAATTGATTTGTAGGTTGCCAATGTATTACATTATCTATCAAATGAGATCAAATTTTCGGAAAATACTGTTACAACTTATAAAGGTTTTTTAGAGAGAAAAATAAAATGGTGCTTTTATGTATATTTTATATGTATATTTATATCATTTTATATATGAATTGAGCTCTGTATGTGTGAGAACACATTCCTGTTTGCTGCTCAGTATCAGATTGTCATTTGCTGGTAATAAGCTCTATAGTGTTTATTTGCCTCTTTAGGTCATTACGAAACAATGGCTAATAAGAGTGCGGTCTACAAGAATCTCTTTCCTGCGTGATTTGCATGAAAATCAGAGCTGCCGCCAGTAAAATAACGGCTTTGTTGCAGCTGAAACAAGGAAGGCTTTCTGCGAGCATGGCTGCAATGTATTCCTTGTAAACGGCAGCCATTACTATAATAAGGCTGTATTGTATTGTGTCTGTAATGTGGGTATGATGGGTTCCTGGTCGGAGGTTGTGAGAGGTGCACTACGCTAATTAACATGTTCTTTATTAATGTATGTGCAGCTAATGCCCTCTCTTTATTAAAAAAAACAAACTTGAACCTCTCTACCCTTATTATATGGATCTGTCTCTCCAGCCGCCACACTCACCTGTACGAGAGGATTGTTTTCTGTTTATTGCTATTACTTAGAGCTACATAAACACTTTTCTATTTTACAGCTGAAGGCAGAACCACCATCTTCTCAGGAAGGCCTGGCCAACGCGAGAGGGAGTCATTTGATGCCAGAAACGTTCTGAAGGTCAGTGGGAAATGGGCATTGTTAAAAAAATAAAAAATTAAGCTTGACTTTTTTTTTACAAAAAAAAGCTTTTCAGTTTTCTGGAAATAAAGCTTATGTGTTGTATAAAACGTTTGGCTATTTTCTAATATACTATGTATTTAAGCTCCTCATTTCAAGATCTGTCCTGGATGTCAGTAAATAGAAAGTAAAAATGCAAAGTCTGAATCAAGTGCAGGGAATGAGCTATGATCATGAGTAGAGATAAGCGGACAGATGGAATTTTGGTTCAGTGGGTTCAGCCGGATTTTAGATAAAGTTCAGTTTAGGACTCTGAACCCCAATGGAAGTCACTAATTGGGCAATTCGGGTCTCTCTCCACATGCAGCCAGCCATAAACAGATCACTTCCTGGGGTGAGGTGTTTCCATTTTTTTTGTTTGGTGCACACTACATCAGATCACGCTGTTGTTACCCCCCAATGTGAGCCGTTCAAACACTAAAAGCTGCTCGCACTGGGCTGAGCACCGAGCGTACCCGAGCACAGCGATGCTCACATGAGTGGTTTGTATACGTAAAGCACCCGCACTCTGAACCCGATCTCTAATTTTTTGCTAAAGTCTGTGTTCGATACAAACGCTAAACTTCAGATTTGCTCATCTCTAATTATGAGTACCGTATTTTTCATTTTTGAGATTAAAAAGGGAAAAAAATGGGGGTTAGTCTTATAGTCTGGTGCTGTTTTACTTGAGGGGGGTGGCAGCGGTGGAGGAGCCGGGTCACAGGAGGCAGGGGTAGTGCTAGAGTAGGGCAATGCTGCAGGCGCTGCAGTGGGGGCTGTGCTGGCTACAGTAGGGGCTGTGCTGGCTGCGGAGGCTGTGCTGGCTGTGTGGAGCCAGGTGGTGCACCAGGTGTCACAGATGCTCTGTCGGTGGTGTGGGCTTCAAAGAAATGGTGCCCGGAGTTGGCGTGTGCTCAGATTGAGCTCTCGGCGCAATGACAAGCCAAGATATTATCTGCTCACGAGCTACCTCCGGGCGCCATTTTCCTTAAGTCCGCTGCTTGGAGATCATTGGGCTGGAACCGGCACGTGCGCAGATGAGATCTTGAGCCAAGAGCTCCATCTGCGCACGCATCAACTCCAGGTGCCATTATTTGAAGCCCACACCACCAACAGAGAATCTCACCCGCCGCACTGCCCTGCTCCACACAGCCCCTACCACAGCCAGCATAGCCCCCACCGCAGCCAGCATAGCCCCCACCGCAGCCAGCACAGCTCCCATTCTCCACCTCCCAGTAAGCTACATTTGCATTTTTAAGCACACCCATCATTTTCCTCCCAAATTTTTGGGAGCAAAAGTGCGTCTTATAATCTGAAAAATATGGTACTTGCAGCCTTTATTATTGGGAATGTTTCCACTTACTGGCCAAGATGCAGAGGTAGAAATCTATACCATATTGTGAAATTTTATTTAAGCTACATGATTCCTTCATTTCCAAAACCGCAAAATTGTTTCATTATTTTATGTTCCTGTCAATTGATAACTGCGTAGAGAAAGCCTTTTTTGAGTAGTCGTCAGCCTCACAGTGGTGGAAATATACACTTTGATGGAGAAACCATAAATGATTCTATAATATATGACTCGTGTTATGACAAGCAATAAACATAACCCATTAACATAAATGTATATGATGGGAAGAATTCATTCCTGAGACTTGCACTTCTAGAAAAATATTTTGACATTTTTCAACCACCATTTTTTTCTTAATAATTCTGAGTGAGGCAAAGCCAGAGGGGTTTTTGCAAACTTTATTAAAATTTTTCCCAAATTTCCTTGTGGTTGTAGATACACATTTATGCAAACTGACAGATATCACTCCTTCTATCAGTAAACTGTGAAGGATGCCATAAGGGGATTAAAACAAATAACTTGCCCTCTTCCAGCGGAGCTTGTTTTACTGCACAGTATTATATCAGTTGTCACACTGAATGGTTTTTAACCTTTAATAAAATGTAGCGATAGAAAAGTACAAGTTGGAAACATGTAAAAACGTTCTTAAAATACTAAAATCCAACACTCGCAACCAGTGTGCTTTTAGATCGCGCTCAAACATAGTTTTTGCTCTTTGGTTTTGCCACCACTTAGCTCAAAAATTAACATTTTGCACCAGGTGGAATAAGCACTGTATATTAACAAATCCTTCAATTCTAGACATGATCTAATAAAAGTAAATGTGCATTTAGCAGGCAACACTCTTTCACATTCCTTTTAGTAATGAATCGCTCGCTCACATCACCATATAACATGGCTGAGTGCTAGCCAATATTTTATCAGATTGAACTTGGACCAATTCTTGCCGAATCCACATGAGAAAACAATCACGGCATGCTGTGAGCACCTCCTCAAATCGGATCACGCGCATCCATACAAGTCTATGGATATGTGGGATGTCATCCGAATGCTGTCCGATATATGCCGAGACAGACAGTGGAGAAGATGGAGAAATTAGTCTCTCCCTCTTCCTCTCACCTGTGCTCTGATTCCCACATACCAGAGAATCAGATCACAGTAGGAAGACCCTCGGTCACGCTCGCAGCAGATCTTGAGCCATGCGTCGTTAGCTCTCGCGTTGGATGCTATACCCTAGTGTGACTCCCAGCCTAAAGCTTCATTTACATTACAAGGTTATCATGAATGAATATTCTTAGGAACGCTAAAGCTGGTGTCACACACAGCGACAACGACAACGACGTCGCTGCTACGTCACCATTTTCTGTGACGTTGCAGCGACGTCCCGTCGCTGTCGCTGTGTGTGACATCCAGCAACGACCTGGCCCCTGCTGTGAGGTCGCCGGTCGTTGCTGAATGTCCAGCTTCATTTTTTGGTCGTCACTCTCCCGCTGTGACACACACATCGCTGTGTGTGACAGCGAGAGAGCGACGAAATGAAGCGAGCAGGAGCCGGCACTGGCAGCTGCGGTAAGCTGTAACCAGCGTAAACATCGGGTAACCAAGGGAAGACCTTTCCCTGGTTACCCGATGTTTACGCTGGTTACCAGCCTCCGCCGCCCTTGCTGCCAGTGCCGGCTCCTGCACTGTGACATGTGGCTGCAGTATGCATCGGGTAATTAACCCGATGTATACTGTAGCAAGGAGAGCAAGGAGCCAGCGCTAAGCAGTGCGCGCGGCTCCCTGCTCTCTGAACTGTGACATGTAGCTGCAGCACACATCGGGTTAATTAACCCGATGTGTGCTGCAGGAGAGCAAGGAGCCAGCGCTAAGCGCGGCTCCCTGCTCTCTGAACTGTGACATGTAGCTGCAGCACACATCGGGTTAATTAACCCGATGTGTGCTGCAGGAGAGCAAGGAGCCAGCGCTAAGCGCGGCTCCCTGCTCTCTGAACATGTAGCACAGCGACGTTATGATCGCTGCTTCTGCTGTGTTTGACAGCTAAGCAGCGATCATAACAGCGACTTACAAGGTCGCTGTTACGTCACCGAAAATGGTGACGTAACAGCGACGTCGTTGTCGCTGTCGTTTAGTGTGAACCCAGCTTAATTCATGAGAATCACACAGTCTAAACAGACTACTGATCACCTGAGGAGCGAACGAAATGCTCATTTGTTGGGTGAATGGATCTTTGGGTTTGCATAACACTTCATCCTTTGTAAACAGGACCTGTCCTGTGAAAGCCAATGGATGCCTTTCCGCACTGAACAATTTATCACTGGTCATCAATGCGCATTTGAAGTGCAATTGACCTGTGCAGATAGGCTATTAAATGACCGCCAATCAGAAAACATGTCAGTTCATGGTCATTTAATGCTGCACACAGCACAGTGTGAATGGACCCAAAGTGAGCAAAAAGTCAGTTGGCTTGTAAACTAGGGAAAGTCTGTCCATGACTATGGACCAGCGTGTGTAGTTATTTAGTAACCGTGGCTATCTTTTGTCACTTAAAGGTTTTTATAATGTAGGGGCAGAGATCCTGATTCCAGTGATGTGTCACTTACTGGTCTACTTAAGGGGGCTTTACACGCTACGACATCGCTAATGCAAAGTCGTTGTGGTCACGGAATTGGTGACGCACATCCGGCCGCATTAGTGATGCCATTGCGTGTGACACCTATGAGCGATTTTGCATCGTTGCAAAAACATGCAAAATCGCTCATCGGTGACATGGGGGTCCATTCTCAAATATCGTTACTGCAGCAGTAACGAAGTTGTTCCTCGTTCCTGCGGCAGCAGACATCGCTCCGTGTGACACCGCAGGAAAGAGGAACCTCTCCTTACCTGCCTCCCGGCCGCTATGTGGAAGGAAGGAGGGGGGCGGGATGTTACGTCCCGCTCATCTCCGCCCCTCCGCTTCTATTGGGCGACGGTTCAGTGACGCAGCTGTGACGTCGCTGTGACGCTGAATGAACCGCCCCCGCTTTAGTTTAGTTTTAGTGTAGTTTTGATAAAACCACGGTTTATTCAGCAGTAGATTATCATTAGTAGACTACTTGGTATGCTGCCAGGTAGTCCAGCATATTCATGAGCTATGTATAACTGCGAGATTTGCAGCAGTGAAAACATTTGATTTTATCAAAATGACAGCAAACGGCTCCGTAAGTGACACATCTCTGGAATTAGGGTATCTGTCTCTACATTATGCTGCTCTTAGATGGAGTAGCAAAAACCTGGTGACAGATTCCCATTAAGCCAGCCGACCACTGTACCCACCTGAGTGTGAATGTGTTAAAAAAGAAGAGAGTGGAGTAAGGCCCTAGCAGAACATCTATCAGCTTTCTCCATAATCTGGGAAGTAAGACTACCATAGCCTGTATCATCTCCAGACTTGTCTCGTATTGTTCACATCTCGGCAATTGCAAAGCAGCGGATCTTGATGACTTGTGTATTCAGCATGGCAGAGGATTCTTCAAACAACCAGTAATGACCTCACTGTTTGCAACCATGGCATGTAATTGGTAGGATATCTACTGACGTGATGCTCATTCTTGATACTGAATAGATCAAGATGTTTGAGAATTTTGTTTCCATCTCTTCATAATTTGTGTATGATTAGCATGTCTATCCATCCTGTGATTTCCATAATTCCATGACTTTGCATTTTGTTCTCCTCAACATTTTAATTGCCTTACCCACAATGGAAATCAGTGCTGGTCACAGCGGTGGAATCTCTACCAATCATACACTTAACACTAAGGGAACTTTAAACACTGCGACATCGCTACCGGTATATCGTCGGGGGTCACATCGTTAGTGACGCACATCTGGCGCCGGTAGCGACATCGCAGCTTGTAGCACTAATGAGCGACGATCAACGATCGCAAAATCATTCAAAAACGGTGATCGTTGACACGTCGTTCATTTCCTTAATATCGCTGCTGCGACCGGTACGATGTTGTTCGTCGCTCCTGCGGCAGCACACATCGCTGTGTGTGACACCGCGGGAGCGAAGAACATCTCCTTACCTGCGTCCACCGTAAATGCGGAAGGAAGGAGGTGGGCGGGATGTTACATCCCGCTCATCTCCGCCCCTCCTCTTCTATTGGCCGGCCGCTTAGTGACGCTGCAGTGACGTCGCTGTGACGCCGAACACACCTCCCCCTTGAGGGAGGGATTGTTCGGTGGTCACAGCGACGTCGCTGCACAGGTATGTGCGTGTGACGCTGCCGTAGCGATAATGTTCGCTACGGCAGTGATCACAAAATGTTGCACGAGCGATGGGGTGGGTGCTATCGCGCTCTTCATAGCAATCGCTAGTGATGTCGCAGCGTGTAAAGTACCCCTAAATCTCTAGGCCCTGAGCACGATCAGCTCTTCGTCTTCAGAATCCTTGCCATTGCTGTCTCCTCTCTGTAAATGAACACCGTATGTTTTTTCCTCCTCCGAGTATTTACTTCTTTTCTAACACAAGAGCCTCACAAAGGCTCCCGCCATTATTCACAGTCTAGCGGTATTATTCTCAAGAGAATTGATTCAAATATCACCATTTTACTACCTTTGATACATTTGTGTTCTGCTAGTACCTACTATTTTCTGACACTTCCAGTTAGATCATTTTCTTTGGAAATGTGTCTTCAGGGATTGTGTGCTGTAACTTATCGCCATCCTTTGGATCTCCTAGTGCTTAGCGGTGAGCTTGGCATGTATGGTTACATTAAAGTGTTCTTAGTAGTAAACTAACGCAGTGAATTTCGTGATCTTTAAGAACCCAGTCCTTTTAATTTGTTTTTTATGATTTATAGAAAGGAGACTTTATTTTTTATTTGCAGAAAGATTTCATGTATTTTTCTTATGTGAAATCTGTAGCTGGGACTCAGCTTATTAGTCATGTTCACAAAATAAATTCAGCTCGTTATTGCTGTTTTTCATGTCACCAGATTTGTTTCATGTGCATACACCACAAGATGAAATTTAGCATAGCGGGAGATGATTTGTTGATTTTGAAACTTTTTACTTTTGTTAATTTGGTTGCACATTTATATACACAGTATACTGAACAGACATGATGACCAATATTACCACTGCCATTGTTGACTCGCGAGAATATTCCTTCTTGATCGTAGATTTTACATAGGTGTTCAAAAGGATCGAAAGCTACAACGAAGAGCAACAAAAATAATAGTGTGCATGGATGATCTTAGCTATACAAAAAGGTTAATATATTTAGTCTCAAATATTTCTGGGATGGTATATGAATTTAGTGCATACCGCATTTTTCATTTAATAATCCGCATCGGGTTATAAGACGCACCCCAAATTTAGAGAAAAAAGAAAGCTAAAAAAAATTGTGGGGTCTGTTTTATAATCCAGTGGTGTCTTAGCGATACTACAAGCGGTGTGGCGGGTGTCCCGGATGTTTGCTTTGGGAGCTGTGAGGAAAGAGAAGTCAGAAACTGTTGGGGGCGCGGGCTTCAAAAATGGCACCCGGAGTCAGCACGTGCGCAGATTGAGGTATTTTCTCAATGAGAAGCCGAGAGCTCATGTGCGCACGCACCACCTCTGGGCGCCATTTTCCTTAAGTCCACTGCTGGGAGATCGATGGATTGTAGGTGGCGCCTGGGCAGATGAAATCTTGAGCCGAGAGCTCAATCTGCGCATGCACTAACTCAATGTATCATTATTTGAAGCCCGCACCACCGATATTTTCAGGATGGCCCCTGTATCACACTCAGCGGCAAGCAGAGCTCAATTTCAGCATCAGCACAGCCCGCAGCATGAGCACCGCTCACAGAACAGCACACAGCCCGCAGCATTGCCCCTGCCTCCTGTGACGCCTCTCCATCATCCTCCGATAAGATACATTGGGAGAAAAAGTGCGACTTATAATGTGAAAAATATGGTATATGCCTGTATCGAAAATATGTAAAACAACTTTCATATGTAAAGTGTCCTCGAAATACAAGAGCTGTGAAATAATTTACAGCATGTTGTGTTAGCCGAAATGGTTGTTGCAAAAAGGCTTTATATGGTAAAGTAACACTTCTTATGTAACTCGTAGAGATGACTGATTAAATTCAAATAAAATTGAATTCTACTCGAATTTTACAAAAATCCGCCTTCACCAAAAATGCAAATGTTTTAATAATTTGCTTCCACACCGGGTCAGCGAGCTGCCAGCCATGGGCAGCCATTTTTTCTCAACTGTAATTGGCCAGCAAAAAATACAAAAAAATCCTTACACTCATCTCTACAGCGCCCCTGTGTCACACATCCGATCCTCGCCGCATCTTTAGATCCTTCTCTTGCTCTTAAATCCCCAGGCCTCTCGGTCTAGGTCGTGACTTATGGCTTTGAGGGCCTGGGAGGGTTCTGTGGAAGCGCACGTAAGGCCACGTCATCATAACTTTGAGGCATAACATCATAATGGACATTAAAAGGAACCAATCACCAGGATTTTTGTATATAACCTAAAGCCAGTGCTATACTGGCACTATCAGGCTGATTCTCTACATACCTTTAGTGGTCAGCTAGGATGTGTAGGTTTTGAAATCCAAGAAAGTAAAGTTTATAAAATCGTCAGCTGCTTGAGTGACAGCAGCCGAGGATCAGATAATATCTGGGTGTATGCATGGTAATCGCAGCCCCCTGTTAGAAATAGCATAGGTATGATACAATCGACCTAGCAGGACCTGTGTGTGGTCATACCCATGTGACCAAAAGGGGCACAGCCTCAGCAAACAAAAAATGTTGCTTTGTGGTATCAGCTTTGTTGGCTGAGGCTCCGCCCCTTCTGGTCACATGGTATGATATCACACAGGTCCTGCTAGTGAAAAGGTAAATCGATTGTATAATACTTATGCTAATTCTAACAGGGGGAGGGGATAACTATGAATACCCCCCAGATATTATCTGATCCTCAGCTGCTGTCACTCAAGAAGCTGATGATTTTATAAACTTTACTTTCTTGGATTTCAAAACCTATACGTCGGAGCTGACCACTAAAGGTATGTAAAGAATCAGCCTGATAGTGCCAGTATAGCACTGGCTTTAGGTTATATACGAAAATCCTGGTAATCTCTGTGTAAATTGCCTTTCATGGGAAAAATACATTTAAACAGGCTAATTTGAATTTAGTCTGATCCGCTCATCTCTAGTAAATACTGTATATGCTGAGCCCGAGTGCTGATTGAGCAGGATTAACATTGTGACAATAATTCGTAAAACTAGGCTACAAAAAAACAAACCAGAACACTATTTCCTTTGGGTGATTTGTACTGGATAATGGAATATTGATATTCTTACTCATTCCAATTGTCCATCAAAACAGTCCTGTGTTTCTGTGAATGCGCCTGTGTGTTCAGAGGCCGCCTTTTTCACAATTCTTTGTCTGACATGATGTATTCAATCCAAAAAAACATAATGTTTGCTGTCTGCAAAGCATTATCCTGTACAAGCCACACAAAGTCTACAGATTTCTGTCTTTCATGACCAACCCTATGATGTCTGAATGTTGGTCTAGCCTGATCTCCTTTTGGGGGTCAGAAAATAATGCTTTGTATTTTTAAGCTGATCTATTTCTAGAACAACCATGTAACGTCACCATATTGTCAAGTTCATTAAACACTTCTCACTGTGCTTGTTGGACTCTTTCTGGGCTTTCTCTCTCACTTAAAGGGAATCTGTCACCAGGTTTTTGCCACCTAATCTGAGTGCAGCATAATGTAGAGACAGAGACCCTGGTTCCAGCGGTGTCACTTACTGGGCTGCTTAGTGTAGCTTTGATGCAATTACTGTTTTATAAGCAAAAGATTATCACTAGAGGACTAGTAACTGCTTTCAGGTAGTCCTCCATATTAATGAGCTCTGTATAACCCCTCAACCACCATTGATTGGCATCTTGTACACAAAACGTTGACAATCATTGGTGGGGGCAGGTAATAGAAAACTCAGCATTGAGAACTACTAGATCTGTGTAATAACGATCAAATAGTGTTGGATCTGATGCACATTAGGCACTTTCATTGATGCACTTTATATGTTAAATTGCTGCTATACTGCATGATTTTGCACTTTATTATATCCAGGCAATTCAAGTAAAAGGCTGTTGCAATATTAATTATTTTTCAATGACTATTGAATTTATGCACTTTATACAGTGTGTCCACCCATATCCTGTCCACTGCTGTTAACTTGAGAACGGTGGCAGCTATAGGCATAGAAGTGGTGTCTAGGTATAGTAAAGTAGCCATGCGCTACGTAATGAAACCACCTATAGCGCTACTTGGTGGAAAACAACGGAGTTAGTATTTTTGTCTCGAAAACGTAATGAGATAGAGGAAAAAAAGTGAATTACAAAGTTGTAGGGCATCATCAATTCAATTCGAATCGACAGCTTGCATACAGAAATGCTATGATTAGAACGTGTAAAACTCACAAGGCTGCGGACGTGAAGCGATACCTCATGGAGACCTTCCTACAAGTCATTGGGTATGGTGGCTGCATGTAGTGGCCACCACACTCACCTGACCTGACTCCATTGGACTTCTTTCTGTGAGGTCACATCAAACAGCAGGTGTATGCGACCCCTCCACCAACATTGCAGGACCTACGACGACTTATCACAGATGCTTGTGCAAACGTGTCACCTACCATATTGCACAACGTGTAGCAGATGTGCATTGCAGCTGACGGTGGCCACTTTGAGCATCAAAGTTAAATGAGCGCCTTATGCGTGACCAGCAGTCAATGTTTTGGGGGGGGGTCATGGGTTTCATATCATAGCATTTCTGTATGCAAGGTGTTGATTCGTATTGAATTGATGATGCCCTACAATTTTTTAATTCACTTTTTTTCTCGTTCCGTTTTCAAGATAAAAATGCTAACTCCGTTGTTTTCCACCAGGTGGCGCTATAGGTGGTTTCATTGCGTAGCGCATGGCTACTTTACTATACCTAGACACCACTTCTATGCCTATAGCTGCCGCTGTTCTCAAGGTAATGGCGGTGGATAGGATATTGGTGGACACACTGTATACTGATTGCTGCTATACTGCGTGAATTTGCACTCTATTTACATATATGCAATCTTAGTGAAGAGCTGCTGCAGTATAAAGGATATTTTTATGCGCAATTACTCTTTGGTCTTTTGGCTGAATGTATTATATGGAGTTAGCATACAAATAAGATTGCAATATGCAACAGTTCGTGGTTGAGGACATTATTGACTCCCGGCTCCATCGTCGTCGGCTTCAGTATCTGGTACGTTGGCAGGGGTACGCCCCCGAGGACGATTCCTGGGAACCGGTGGGTAACATTCGGGCACCCCGGAAGATTGCTCAGTTTCATCGGCGGTACCCGGACAAGCCAGGCCCTGATCCGTCCTGAGGCCGTCTCTGGGGGGGGAGTAATGTCAGGTTTCCAGGTTTTCCAGTTCTCTTTTGAATGAGCTTGCCCTCGGTTAACATGGAGTTTACTGTTCTGTTGCCCTACTTCCTGTCCAGCTGCTTAAAAGGCCGCCTCTAAGCCTAGTCCAGTGCCTGAGTATACTGCTTGCTGTGTGCTCCTGCTTTGCTGCTGCTAATCCTGATTACCTTTGGATCCTCCTAAAGACTACCGACCGACCGACTCTGGACCTTACCCGGTTTCTCAAAGCTGTGCCCGGATTCCTTCTGCCATCTTCGGTCAGCACTCTGCCCGGTTCTCTCTGGTTCGTAACCACTCTGGACAATCATCCCGTACGGACACTCCTGGACTTTTACCGCTTGCCCCTTGTGTCCCGGCTGCTGCGCATTTAGGCCTTCCGGGGTGATTGCCGGACAGTCCCTGTATAGGGGTTCGCTCTGGTGGTCTCCCTGGGGGAGTCCGGTGCGTGGCCCCGGGAATTCCCTTCGCTCCGTTTCGGGAAGGTATTGTGTGTATTTGTACCGCTGTGTTTTCCGTTGTGTATCTATCGTGGTTACATATTATAAAATATCTTGTACCAAGAACTCGTCTCTGGTTGTCATTGCCCTAACGCTATCGAAATCCTCAGAACATATATAAGTATTACATTATACTCAGGCATAAGAGGATTTCGCTGGGGCAATGACTGAGACACGAGTAGATCAGCTCTTCTCCATGATTAACTCCCTGCAGCAGGAGATGGAGGCGGTGCAAACTAAGCTTAGAGATGTGGAGGTACAGCTGGGCCATGATCACCAGGTACTGGGTCCGGCTATTCAGGATTTGCAAGTCAGAGTGGAGGCTCAGGAAGCCGTCCCCACTACGTCCGTATCAGCTGCCGGTATGCCTAGGTTACCCCCATTCCGTTTCAATGGTGATCGTAGTCAGTTCCGTGGATTTGTTAACCAATGTATACTGTTTTTCGATGTACATTCTGATTATTACCGTTCTGATCGGTCAAAGGTGTTATGTATCATCATGTTATTAACCTCACGAGCACTGGCTTGGGCTAATCCCATGATAGAAAATCGGGACATCCGTTTGAATCACCTGGATGACTTTCTGAACGCAATGGCGCAAATGTTTGATGATCCGAATCGCCGTGCTACCGCTGAAGCGGCTCTCCTTTCCTTACGTCAGGGAAAGCGTTCTGTCGTTGAATACGCCACTGAGTTCAAGAGGTTAGTGGTAGACACCGATTGGGGAAACAATGCCTTATTGTCTGTTTTCAGAAAAGGTTTGTCCGGTACCATCAAGGACGAGTTAGCCCGTTCCGAATCTCCAGGGGATTTTGAACTGTTTCTCCAGCACTGTGTGCGCATTGATACCCGTTTGACGGAACGTAGACAGGAAAAATGGGCAGCTGTAAACCGTGTAAACAACTTTGCGTTTCCTTCCAGAGAACCCGCTCTCAGGACGCCACGGGAGGCCGAGGATGTTCCTATGCAAGTGGACTCTCTGCAAAAACGAGAGACCAACGAACGTCGTGAACACCGGCTCCGTGAGCGTTTGTGCTTCTATTGCGGTCAATCGGACCATTTCTTGATCGACTGCCCGAAACGTCCAAATCGCCCAAATAAGGTATTGGCAGCCATGGCCGAGTGTGACAACACGGACGCAGAGTCCGATATCTCTGAGGCAAGTGGACACTTGGATGCGGTATTTCCCTTGACGGTAATGTCCACCTCACCAAAGGACTCAGAGGGGAAATACACCCATTGCTCACTCCCCATTCAGATCCGTTGGGAGGGACAGCTAATTCCTACCTCAGCAATGATAGACTCTGGGGCAGGGGGAAATTTCATGGACTCTTCCTTTGCCAGGAAACACGGTATCCGGACTCAGCAAAGATCCTCACCGGTTACCATGGAGACGGTAGACGGATCCCCGTTAATCTCTGGACCAGTGGATCGGGAAACAGTACCGCTCGAATGCGTGATGAAGCCAGGTCAGCAGTGGACCCTTGTTTTCATGATAATTTCTTCTCCTCATTTTCCGGTTATTCTAGGTATTCCGTGGCTACGGTCTACAAATCCCGTCATCGATTCTGAGACTAAAGAAATATCCTTCCCACCGCAGAGTGGTCCGACCATTTGTCCAACTGTTCCGGTTCCAGTAACATCAAATACGGAGGGCACTGTACAGGTACCTGTTTTACCCCCGGTTTACCGTGACTTCGCTGATATATGCGACAAAAGAAAAGCTGATCGGCTTCCCCCGCATAGACCGTATGATTGCCCCATAGACTTACTCCCAGGGGCGGAGATTCCGTTTGGTCATGTCTACCCGTTGGCGGCACCTGAGCTAGAAGCACTAAAAAAGTATATTGATGAAAGCCTAGCCAAGGGATTTATTCGTCCGTCTACCTCACCCGCAGGGGCACCCATCTTTTTCGTGAAAAAGAAGGAGGGGACTCTGAGACCCTGTATTGACTACCGGGAACTGAATAAGATAACCATCCGGAACCGGTATCCGTTACCGTTGATTCCTGAGCTATTGGAGAGGGTCCAACAGGCAAAAATATTCACCAAATTAGACCTCCGTGGGGCATATAATCTGCTTCGTATACGTCCCGGAGACGAGTGGAAGACCGCGTTCCGATGTCGGTACGGACATTTTGAGTACCTAGTGATGCCTTTTGGACTTTGTAACGCTCCCGCGGCATTTCAACATCTGGTTAACGATATTTTTAGGGATATCATGGACCAATTCATGGTGATCTATCTGGACGATATCCTAATTTTTTCTGATTCCCTACAGGAACACCAGGCGCACGTTAAGACCGTACTTACCCGTCTCAGGGAGAACCACCTGTACATTAAACTGGAGAAATGCGAGTTCCACTGCTCACAAATACAATTCTTAGGTTATGTCATCTCTCCTCAGGGACTGAACATGGAATCTAGCAAGATACAAGCCATTCTAGACTGGCCGGAACCGGGAAACATCAAAGAGGTACAACGCTTTGTCGGTTTTGCCAACTTTTACCGACGCTTTATCCGTAACTTTTCAGAGATTGTTCGTCCCATCACTCTGTTAACCAAGAAAGGACAGAAGTTTGTGTGGTCCGCCCAGGCCCAGGAAGCATTCCATCGTCTCAAGGTATGTTTTACCTCAGCGCCAATATTAGTACATCCGAATCCCGCACTTCCCTTTATCGTGGAGGTCGACGCTTCCGACTATGCATTAGGGGCCATTCTTTCTCAAAGGACCGGGGACAAGAGTCTCTTGCATCCGTGTGCCTTCTTTTCCCGCCGGTTGTCCCCGGCAGAAAGGAACTATGACATTGCGGACAAGGAATTATTGGCGATTATTTCCGCTTTCAAGGAATGGAGACACCACTTACAGGGAGCCGCGCAGCAAGCGATAGTACTCACAGATCATCGTAATCTGGAATTTCTTAAGTCTGCCAGGTGCCTGTCTCCACGGCAAGCCCGTTGGAGCCTATTTCTTAACCAATTCAATTTTATCGTTACATACCGTCCAGGTTCACGTAATGGGAAAGCCGATGCCTTGTCCCGAATCCACGCCGTGGACTCCGTGCCTGGAACCCCGTCTCAGACCGTGTTATCGGATGCCAATTTCGTTGGAGTAATCCAGGACCAGGACTTGTGGAAGGACATCAAGCTGGCCTATGATGGTGACGTATTTCTTGCTGCCCCCCCGAAGGATGTAACGCTTGTTCTTCGGAATGGTGTGTGGTTGAGAGAACGACGCATTTATGTCCCGGAGGCCGTAAGACTTCGGGTTCTCAAATTGGTCCATGACTCCGTGTTGGCTGGTCATAGGGGGGTACTGAAGACGCAGGAATTTCTGAGCCGTTTTTTCTGGTGGCCTACCTGTTTAAAGGATGTGAAGGACTATGTCCACTCATGTGTGGTTTGTGCCCGGTGCAAGGTCCCTCGTGTGGCTCCTACGGGACTCCTCCAACCGTTACCCGTGCCATCTCGCCCTTGGGGGTCTATCTCCATGGATTTTATTGTGGAGTTGCCAGTCTCAGGCGGGCACAATACCATTTTAGTGGTGGTGGATCGATTGACTAAAGCTGCTCACTTCATTCCGTGTACCGGTCTTCCCTCAGCCGCAGAGACAGTGGATTTGGTTATCCAGAACGTATTCCGATTGCATGGGGTACCAGACGAGATCATCTCTGACCGGGGCGTGCAGTTCACGTCTAGATTCTGGAAGGGGTTTTGTACGGCACTCCAGATTGATGTCTGTTTGTCTTCTGCATACCATCCTCAGACAAATGGGCAGACCGAACGGACGAATCAAACCCTGGAACAATACCTTCGATGTTATGTCAGCCATCTCCAAGACGATTGGTTGAAGATGCTTCCGTTGGCGGAGTTCTCATATAACAACACTCAGAGCAGCTCCACTAAGGTAACGCCCTTTTTCGCTAACCTGGGTTACCATCCGACTGTTTTGCCTAGGTCACCGGTTGCGGTTTCGGTGCCAGCGGTGGAGGACAGATTGACGGAACTACGACAAAATCTGGAGGTTTTAAAGGACACTGTGGCTACGGCCCAGGAGCGTTACAAGAGGTCGGCAGACACTCACCGGAAACCGGCCCCCATGTACAAGGTAGGGGACTCTGTATGGTTATCCACCAAAAACCTAAGATTGGGTGTTCCTTCGCAGAAGCTGGGACAAAAATTCATCGGTCCGTTTAAGATCACCGGGATCGTGAGCCCTGTGGCCTGTCGGCTACGGTTACCGCACCATCTAAAGGTACACCCGGTCTTTCATGTGTCTCTCCTCAAACCCGTTTCCCCTAATACGTTTCATGGTCGTGTTGTGCCTCCTCCGCCTGTGATGGTCGACGGCGAGGAACAGTTCGTGGTTGAGGACATTATTGACTCCCGGCTCCATCGTCGTCGGCTTCAGTATCTGGTACGTTGGCAGGGGTACGCCCCCGAGGACGATTCCTGGGAACCGGTGGGTAACATTCGGGCACCCCGGAAGATTGCTCAGTTTCATCGGCGGTACCCGGACAAGCCAGGCCCTGATCCGTCCTGAGGCCGTCTCTGGGGGGGGAGTAATGTCAGGTTTCCAGGTTTTCCAGTTCTCTTTTGAATGAGCTTGCCCTCGGTTAACATGGAGTTTACTGTTCTGTTGCCCTACTTCCTGTCCAGCTGCTTAAAAGGCCGCCTCTAAGCCTAGTCCAGTGCCTGAGTATACTGCTTGCTGTGTGCTCCTGCTTTGCTGCTGCTAATCCTGATTACCTTTGGATCCTCCTAAAGACTACCGACCGACCGACTCTGGACCTTACCCGGTTTCTCAAAGCTGTGCCCGGATTCCTTCTGCCATCTTCGGTCAGCACTCTGCCCGGTTCTCTCTGGTTCGTAACCACTCTGGACAATCATCCCGTACGGACACTCCTGGACTTTTACCGCTTGCCCCTTGTGTCCCGGCTGCTGCGCATTTAGGCCTTCCGGGGTGATTGCCGGACAGTCCCTGTATAGGGGTTCGCTCTGGTGGTCTCCCTGGGGGAGTCCGGTGCGTGGCCCCGGGAATTCCCTTCGCTCCGTTTCGGGAAGGTATTGTGTGTATTTGTACCGCTGTGTTTTCCGTTGTGTATCTATCGTGGTTACATATTATAAAATATCTTGTACCAAGAACTCGTCTCTGGTTGTCATTGCCCTAACGCTAAGTATTACAAGCAGACAGCTGGGGCCTGATATTCTCAGACTAGGGAGGTCCATGGTTATTGGACTCTCCCCAGCCTAAAAATAGCAGACCGCAGCCGCCCCAGAAGTGGCGCATCCATTAGATGCGCCAATCCTGGTGCTTCGCCCCAGCTCATCCCGCGCCCTGGTGCGGTGGCAAACGGGGTAATATATGGGGTTAATACCAGATGTGTAATGTCACCTGGCATCAAGCCCTGGGGTTGGTGAGGTCAGGCGTCTATCAGATACCCGACATCACCAACCCAGTCAGTAATAAAAAAAAATAGACGACAAACACATTTTTATTTGAAAAAACACTCCCCAATACATTCCCTCTTTAACCAATTTATTAGAATGAAAAACAAATCCAGGTCTGGTGTAATCCAAGGGGTTGCCATGACGATCCACACTGTCCCAGTCAATGAAGAGCAGGATGTTCCCCATTGGCTGGAAGAGCAGTGCAGTGACCTGAGCTAACATTAATGGGTCAGCCCAGGTCACTGCAGGGGATGACAAGTGCTGCTGTCAGCGAGGTACATTACCTGCGCTGATCTCCAGCACACTGACAGCCCCTGTCACTGAATTCAATGACCGGCGCCTTCACACCAAGTATCGCGAGAGGCCCGTGACGTCACCGCTAGTCAGTCTCGGGTCGGAAGCGAGAGAAGGTGATGTGACAAGCGGCGGCCATGGAGGACAGTGACAGCGCTGAGGTCGGGATGGCGGGACTTCATCACCGCAGGTAAGCCGAGCGGGGGGGGGGGTTGGGGGTGTGTGTGTGTACGTGTACGTGTGTGTGTGTGTGTGTGTGTGTGTACATGCCGCGGGCAGGAGGGGGCGGAGCGAGCTGAGCGGGGAAGTGTGGGCTTCCTGCACGTAACTAAGATAAACATCGGGTTACTAACCAAAGCGCTTTGCTTGGATACCCGATGTTTATCTTGGTTACCAGCTTCTGGCAGGCTGCCAGCGATGGCTCCTGCACACTGTAGCTGTAAAAAGCCCTGCTTTTTGCTGCTAGAACCGTTCTCGAACGTATCTAGAACTATCGAGCTTTTGCAAAAAGCTCGAGTTCTAGTTCGATCTCGAACAGCCCCCAAAATCACTCGAGTCTAGAACTGGAGAACCTCGAACCGCGAACCGCGCTCAACTCTAGTTATGTTATATACAGTCCCTACAAGTAGTATTCAACCCCCTGCAGATTTAGCAGGTTTACACGTTCGGAATTAACTTGGCATTGTGACATTTGGACTGTAGATCAGCCTGGAAGTGTGAAATGCACTGCAGTAAAAAAAAATGTTATTTCTTTTTTTTAAATTGTGAAAAGTTTATTCAGAGGGTCTTTTATTATTCAACCCCTCAAACCACAAGAATTCTGTTTGGGTCCCCTAAAGTATTAAGAAGTATTTCAGGCACAAAGAACAATGAGCTTCACATGTTTGGATTAATTATCTCTTTTTCCAGCCTTTTCTGACTAATTAAGACCCTCCCCAAACTTGTGAACAGCACTAATACTTGGTCAACATGGGAAAGACAAAGGAGCATTCCAAGGCCATCAGAGACAAGATCGTGGAGGGTCACAAGGCTGGCAAGGGGTACAAAACCCTTTCCAAGGAGTTGCGCCTACCTGTCTCCACTGTTGGGAGCATCATCCGGAAGTGGAAGGCTTATGGAACTACTTTTAGCCTTCCATAGCCTGGACAGCCTTTGAAAGTTTCCACCCGTGCCGAGGCCAGGCTTGTCCGAAGAGTCAAGGCTAACCCAAGGACAACAAGGAAGGAGCTCCGGGAAGATCTCATGGCAGTGGGGACATTGGTTTCAGTCAATACCATAAGTAACGTACTCCACCGCTATGGTCTCCGTTCCAGACGAGCCCGTAAGGTACCTTTACTTTCAAAGCGTCATGTCAAGGCTCGTCTACAGTTTGCTCATGATCACTTGGAGGACTCTGAGACAGACTGGTTCAAGGTTCTCTGGTCTGATGAGACCAAGATCGAGATCTTTGGTGCCAACCACACACGTGACGTTTGGAGACTGGATGGCACTGCATATGACCCCAAGAATACCATCCCTACAGTCAAGCATGGTGGTGGCAGCATCATGCTGTGGGGCTGTTTCTCAGCCAAGGGGACTGGCCATCTGGTCCGCATCCATGGGAAGATGGATAGCACGGCCTACCTGGAGATTTTGGCCAAGAACCTCCGCTCCTCCATCAAGGATCTTAAGATGGGTCGTCATTTCATCTTCCAACAAGACAATGACCCAAAGCACACAGCCAAGAAAACCAGAAAACCAAGGCCTGGTTCAAGAGGGAAAAAATCAAGGTGTTGCAGTGGCCTAGTCAGTCTCCTGATCTTAACCCAATTGAAAACTTGTGGAAGGAGCTCAAGATTAAAGTCCACATGAGACACCCAAAGAACCTAGATAACTTGGAGAAGATCTGCATGGAGGAGTGGGCCAAGATAACTCCAGAGACCTGTGCCGGCCTGATCAGGTCTTATAAAAGACGATTATTAGCTGTAATTGCAAACAAGGGTTATTCCACAAAATATTAAACCTAGGGGTTGAATAATAATTGACCCACACTTTTATGTTGAAAATTTATTAAAATTTAACTGAGCAACATAACTTGTTGGTTTGTAAGATTTATGCATCTGTTAATAAATCCTGCTCTTGTTTGAAGTTTGCAGGCTCTAACTTATTTGTATCTTATCAAACCTGCTAAATCTGCAGGTGGTTGAATACTACTTGTAGGCACTGTGTGTGTGTGTATATATATATATATATATATATATATATATATATATATATAATATATGGCAGCTGTCCAGACCATATGGGGAAATTACTGCTGGACGCATGTTACATGGTGTAATCTGCTTACAGTAACTGGAAAGATCCGGATAATATATATATGTGTATATATATATATTGTGAGGTAGCGTGGTCGGCTGCGCAGCAGAAGACACGGGATCCAGGCATTAAGGTTCACAGCACACGGTTTAATGTCCAAAACAAAAGTCCATAACACAATACATGTGCCTCTCCAGCAGAAAAACTCAGGGAGTTGTGTTCACTCCCTCACACCCGGCACACCTGCCCTTGTTCCTGATTCTATTTAACCCTTCCCTCAGCCTGTAGGGAAACAGCATTAACCCTATAGTGGATTCACTTCCTATCATGGAGTGAGCACAACCGGGGCGAGACATACCGGCCGTCATAGATAACCCCGGTCACAGTCTCACATACCCCCCCCCTCAGTTCAAGCGTGCGGGGTTGAACTCCAGCCATGAAACACGGGCCGCGGGACAAGGCATCGGCGTTGCCCTGCAACCTACCGGCCCGGTGTTCAACCGTAAACCGGAAGTTCTGCAGAGAAAGGAACCACCGGGTAACCCGGGCATTCCGTTCCTTGGCGGACCTCATCCAGACCAGTGGAGAGTGATCCGTCACCAAGCGAAACTGCCGTCCCAGCAGGTAATAGCGTAGGGACTCCAAGGCCCACTTGATCGCCAGGCACTCCTTCTCCACTACGCTATAATTCCGCTCGGGAGGGGTGAGCTTCCTACTCAAGAAGGTGACTGGGTGTTCCTCCCCCTGAACCACCTGAGACAGCACTGCCCCCAGGCCGACCTCCGAGGCGTCAGTCTGTACAATGAACTCCTTCCGGAAATCAGGGTTGACCAGAACGGGCTGTCCGCACAGGACCTCCTTCAGGGCCCGGAAGGAGTCCTCGGCCTGCGGAGTACAGCGCACCATGACGGACTTCTTGCCTTTGAGAAGGTCCGTCAAGGGGGCTGATAGTCCCGCAAAATCCTTTACAAACCTCCTGTAGTACCCCACGATACCCAGGAAGGCCCTAACCTGCTTCGTGGTCAGGGGTCTAGGCCACTTCTGGATCGCCTCAACCTTGTTAATTTGGGGCTTAACCACTCCTTGGCCTATCACGTAGCCCAAGTAGCGGGCTTCCGTGAGTCCCAACGCACATTTCTTGGGATTGGCTGTCAATCCGGCTGTTCGAAGCGCGTCCACCACCGCTTGTACCTGTTCCAAGTGGGTCTGCCAATCGGAGCTGTAAATAATGATGTCATCAAGGTACGCCGATGCATACGCCTGGTGGGATTCCAGCACTAAGTCCATCAACCTCTGGAACGTGGCCGGAGCGCCATGTAACCCAAAAGGCAAGACAACATAGTGGAAGAGACCCTCCGGCGTAACAAAAGCGGTTTTCTCCTTGGCGGACTCTGTTAGTGGCACCTGCCAGTACCCCTTGGTCAGGTCGAGCATGGTAAAATATCGCGCCTGTCCCAGCCTATCAATCAGCTCATCCACCCGGGGCATGGGGTAGAGATCGAACTTGGATATTTCGTTCAATCTCCTAAAGTCATTGCAGAACCTTAAGGAGCCATCGGGTTTTGGTATTAGGACAATCGGACTAACCCATTCACTCCGGGATTTTTCGATGACCCCCAGGCGTAACATTGTCTTTACTTCCTCCGATATGGCTTGTCGTCGAGCCTCCGGTACCCGGTATGACTTCAGGCGTACCTTCAGGTGGGGCTCGGTGACAATATCATGTCGTATCAGACTGGTCCTACCGGGCAGCTCGGAGAAGACATCGGGGTTCTGCTGAACCAACCGTCTGGCCTCTCGCCTCTGAGTCTTGGTGAGGGCTTCTCCAATCCTTACTTCCGGTTCGTCCTCTCCGGAGGTCGCTGGAGCCGGATGTGAACGACCCGAAGAGGAGGGAGGTGGGGAAAAAACAGCCATCAGGCTTTCCCGTTCCTGCCAAGGTTTTAAAAGGTTGACATGGTATATTTGTTCAGGTTTCCGCCTACCGGGCTGCAATACTTTATAGTTAACCACCCCGACTCTTTCCTTTATCTCGTAGGGGCCTTGCCACTGAGCCAGGAATTTACTCTCCGCCGTGGGGATTAATACCAACACCCGATCCCCGGGTTTAAAGGTCCGCACGGTGGCTTGTCTATTGTAGCGACCGCTTTGCGCGGCCTGAGCCTCCTGTAAATGCTCCTTCACAATTGGCATGACCGCGCTTATGCGGTTCTGCATACCTAAAATGTGTTCGATCACACTTTTATGGGGGGTGGGCTCTTGTTCCCATGTTTCTTTTGCCAGGTCCAACAATCCCCGGGGATGTCGCCCGTATAACAATTCAAAAGGCGAAAACCCCGTGGATGCCTGTGGCACCTCTCGTATGGCAAACATCAAATAGGGAAGCATCATATCCCAGTCTTTCCCGTCTTTTGAGATCACCCTTCTAAGCATGGTTTTCAGGGTTTTATTGAAACGCTCGACTAAACCGTCCGTTTGAGGATGATACACAGACGTACGCAACTGCTTGATCTGGAGTAGCCGACATAGCTCTTTAATCACTTTAGACATGAATGGGGTCCCCTGATCCGTAAGGATCTCCTTGGGCAACCCCACCCGGCAGAACACAGCAAACAACTCCCGAGCTATAAGTTTTGCTGCAGTATGTCTGAGAGGTATCGCCTCGGGATACCGGGTGGCATAGTCAACGATCACTAGGATGTGTTGGTGACCTCGAGCGGACTTTACGAGGGGCCCCACCAGATCCATCCCTATCCGTTCAAACGGGACTTCTATAATGGGTAACGGTACCAACGGACTGCGAAAATGGGTCAGGGGTGCGGTAAGCTGACACTCCGGGCAGGTTTCGCAGAACCGTTTTACCTCCCCAAAGACCCCGGGCCAATAGAACCTTTGCAATATTCGCTCCTGCGTTTTCTTGACCCCTAGCTGGCCACTCATCAGGTGTTTATGAGCCAAGTCGAGGACCCGCCGGCGATGCGGCTGGGGCACCACCAACTGTTCTACCCCCACGCCCCGTATTTCATCTACCCGGTAGAGTAAATCCTGCTTAAGAGCGAAATGGGGGTACCTTACCTGGGCACCGGGCAGCTGTGCCACCCCGTCAACTACTGTCACCCGACTCCGGGCATGTATCAACGTAGGGTCCTGGAGTTGGGCTGTCCCAAACGTATCCGGGGACGCCTCCAACTCCGGGATGGGCTCGACCGTCTTAGCCTCTCCTGCCAATACCTCTAGGGGTGACCTACCGGGTTCACACTCTGTCCCTAACATGGTGACCCCTACGGCAGGTGTCCCGGATTCAGGATTGTAGGGCTCAGGTCCCGGATCAACCGATATCTGAGGGGACTTAGGGGGTCCCCTCCACAAAGTCCAAAAATAGGGCAGATCCCTTCCTAGGATCACGTCATAAGGAAGAGTGGTAAGAAGTCCCACCTCATGTTGCACCTGCCCGCAAGGTGCTGTGATGGTGACAATCCCCGTGGGATAGTCGCGGCGGTCCCCATGTATGCAAACCACCCCCACGGTGCGTCCTGTGGTCTTTACTTTAGCCCTCAAGGTGGATCGCACAAGGGTCACTAAGCTTCCGGAATCCAACAATCCTGTAACCGGACATCCATTCACCTGTATTTGGCACAAGTGGGGCTCCGTCTCTGGGGAGACCCGGTCAGCGGTACACACCACCTGAGCATACATTGAACCCCGCCGGGTAACCCCACAATCCATGGGCTCCGTGGTGAGTGGACACTGGGCTTCCATATGTCCCACCCGCTGGCACCGCCAACATCTAATGGGGACGGAAACCCCCTTGACGGGTTGTCGTTTAGGGTACAGAACCTTCCGGACCTCAGGAATGGTGGCCACGGCCTCAGACGGGACGGTAGGGGACTCCTGCACCGTTGTCAGCGGTGGGTCCTTGGCCCTAGGCCTGGAGGGGCCGGACCGACGGGCGGTACGCAAAGTCTCAGTGTCCCGTATCAAGTCCTGTGTAGCCACATGCCGCTCTACCAGGGACACTAATTGGTCCAGGGTACTCGGGTCACCCTGTCCGACCCACCGTTGAACGGTGACGGGTAAAGTGCGCACAAAACGATCCACTACTACCCTTTCCACCATTTGCGCCGGGCTCAGAGTGTCAGGCTGCAACCACTTTTTTACAAGATGCAACAAGTCATAGGCCTGGGAGCGTACGGGTTTGGCTTCCTCAAAGAACCACTGATTTACCCGCTGAGCCCGTACATAGGTATTCACCCCCAACCGAGCCAGTATTTCGGCTTTCAGGGTCACATAGTCAATGGCGTCCTCGGTACAGAGGTCCAGGTACGCTTTTTGGGGTTCCCCCGTCAGATAGGGCGACAATACCTCAGCCCACTGCGGGGTCGGCAGCTTTTCCCGCTCGGCTACCCGCTCAAACACCGCCAGGAACGCTTCCACATCATCACCCGGGGTCATCTTTTGCAACGCTTGTCTCACCGCTTTCCGGATGCTGCCGTCGTCATCCGGTCCCGGGGTTGTTGCTGCCGGTCTGGCACGGATCGACTTGGCCAGGAGAACCATCTGTTCTTGGTGCCTTTTTTCCTGCAATTGCAAGGCTTGCTGCTGACGTGCATTGGCCTGCTCCATCTGTTCTTGGTGCACTTGCAAGGATTGCTGCTGACGTGCATTGGCCTGATCCATCTGTTCTTGGAATTTTTTTTCCTGCATTTGCAAGGATTGGAGCAGGTGTGCATTGGTCTGTTGCTGCTGTGCATTAGCCTGAGCCAAATGCTTTAGTATGTCCTCCATGGTGTCGCCGGGTTTGGGCTGTAGTATAGCCGCTCGAATCCAGGACATGTGCTACTGGGTCACCAGGAATGGATGCTACACCTCACCGGCTGTCATGCCCGCCGATTCTCCACCATATGTGAGGTAGCGTGGTCGGCTGCACAGCAGAAGACACGGGATCCAGGCATTAAGGTTCACAGCACACGGTTTAATGTCCAAAACAAAAGTCCATAACACAATACATGTGCCTCTCCAGCAGAAAAACTCAGGGAGTTGTGTTCACTCCCTCACACCCGGCACACCTGCCCTTGTTCCTGATTCTATTTAACCCTTCCCTCAGCCTGTAGGGAAACAGCATTAACCCTATAGTGGATTCACTTCCTATAATGGAGTGAGCACAACCGGGGCGAGACATACCGGCCGTCATAGATAATCCCGGTCACAGTCTCACAATATATATATATATATATATATATATATACCATACTATGTCAGCACTTATCTATATAGATATATCAATACAGACACCTTAATATTTATTCCTTATAAGAACTGTTATCAATAAGCTATGCCCTTCCAATGTAGACAGAACTGTGAACATATATAATATGTCCTATTATAAAATGTTTGATAACTAGATGTATTAATTTTAATGTTTTTACAATTCCCCCTTGAGGCAGGTAAATTATTATTATTAATGAAACCCCCAAATTAAATTAATACATCATTAAAATAACAGATTTTCTTTCCTTTTTTTTCCCGATGGTGGATTTATGTCTATAATAATGATGAACAATAATAATAATCATTTTGCATTATTCATGTTGTATGTTCAACAATATAATAATGTGGATTCATGTTATGGTAGGCCGTGACTGATAATCATATAAAATACATAATTATACTGTCCTAAACCTAAAAAGATGCAAAACAGATCCGGTCACCATCTGATGTCCTCTGGGATGATGTCTTCTTATATCTGATATAATCTGGCATAAACACAGTCTTTTAAAAATAAATCCTTTGATAAAAGATAACCAATTTAATACAGTCCCGTATTTCGTTTATCATTGTTAGATCAGGTCCATAAACGTTATTCTTTATTGCAAAGTCCATACCCAATGTTGATAAACACAGTTCATAAGTGTAGAAGAATAGCATAGGTCTTTGATGTCTGTGCAGTGCAATTTACATTAGTCACCTTTATCCTCAGTGCTGCCTGCTGTCATTCCTTGGACAGGTGTTGAGACGTTCTTGGTCAGCACAACAGGGGTTAACTTTAACACTTTATTGCTCTGTGTTGAGATCTTAATGCACAGACCATGTGTCAGGGTTGTAATATTGTTCATCCTGGCACCATACGATCACTATCCTTGCTGAGGTCCAGAAGTGGTAAGTGTTTTATATTTAACACAGTTTTATTTGAGACGTTACCTTTTGGACTTTTGGATATCAGCTTTTGCAACTTTTTGTGGAATCCCTTTTAACTTTAAAAATTGAATAAAAGTCTTTTATCTTTCTGTAATCTTGATTGAAGACTTCATTCCCTAAACTAGATACCAAATATGACAATGATACTACCACTAATAAATGTCACAGCGTATCATAACTCTAATACTATAATACCTTGTCATTATTATTATTATCATAGAAGTATTAATATAATTGATACTTAGAATGATAAAATGCCTGTCTCCCTGCTTCCTTTTTGCCTGTCTCCCTGCTTTCTTTTTGCCTGTCTCCCTGATTCCTTTTTGCCTGTCTCCCTGATTCCTTTTTGCCTGTCTCCATGCTTCCTTTTTGCCTGTCTCCATGCTTCCTTTTTGCCTGTCTCCATGCTTCCTTTTTGCCTGTCTCCCTGCTTCTTTTTTGCCTGTCTCCATGCTTCCTTTTTGCCTGTCTCCATGCTTCCTTTTTGCCTGTCTCCCTGCTTCCTTTTTGCCTGTCTCCCTGCTTCCTTTTTGTCTGTCTCCATGCTTCCTTTTTGCCTGTCTCCCCGCTTCTTTTTTGCCTGTCTCCCTGTTTCCTTTTTGTCTGTCTCCATGCTTCCTTTTTGCCTGTCTCCCCGCTTCTTTTTTGCCTGTCTCCCTGTTTCCTTTTTGTCTGTCTCCATGCTTCCTTTTTTGTCTGTCTCCTTGCTTCCTTTTTGCCTGTCTCCCTGCTTCCTTTTTCCCTGTCTCCCTGCTTCCTTTTTACCTGTCTCCCAGCTTCCGTTACACTGGTCTCCCCAGTTTCCTATACCTTTCTCTCAGCTTTCCTTATATATATATAATAGAAATTTGCAGTTTTTACTGAATGCCGTGTTTTGAGGGCATGCTGCATTTTTTTTTGTTCATTCACAGCACGCCCTATCCATGATGTTTTAGTGGGTTTTTGTTCCTTGATTGACTTCAAACCATTCAGATTTAATACAATGAAAGTATACATAGAGTGTACAAGTCCAGTAATTACTGCATGCCATTTAACTGCAGTCTTTCTATTCATTTAGGCTCTGTTTACTTGCAGCTTACATTTTTTGTATTTCTTTTGACAATCTTTTATATACAATTCATGTTTTACTTTTGTTTTAGTTTGTTATTTTTAACAACTAACAAAGCTCCAATTCACAATTCTCATTCATTTACGGTTATAGCATGCGTGCGCTTACTAATGTTCGTAACCTTCCCCCTCTGTTATTTTTTACTTTCAAATGGATTTTATACCATTAATAGCAGTTAAGAGGCTTGGTACAATATTGATTTTTCTTTATTTTTGCATGGTGAATGGTAATATTGAGAAGTTATTTTCTTTTTACTGTTCAATAACTTTGACGTTATCTTCTTGTTCAGTATGATTTTAGATCAGTAAAATAATTAGTTAATATCAGATCTAATGTAGAAAAGATAGAAATTTAAATTCAGTGCTTGGAGGAAATTCTAATAAGAGCAAAAGGAGGGAATGCCATGTTCTTTTCTCTACACCTTGACGATCCAGAGAGCATTACACAGTGACTTTATAATGATCAATGAATATTACAAAATGTCCTGTAGAGATCAATGTACATTTCAATGAGAATTATATAGAAAATGGCGACCAATATAGAATATTAAGTGCAGAACTATAATGACTTTTCTGCTACTGGCCTTCCATATCTGTGCTCAGACCTTTTTATCATTAGAGATTTATCAATGCATATATTCTAATTGTTTGTTGCAAATGTATTGCTGAATATTGCTATTATCTGAACAAGATATTTATTGTGTAAATTATGTTGGAATAAGTCTTGCTTTTCAGAGTCTTTCCTTGCAACAGATTCACATAGTTTTTACAATATTAGAATCAACCTTGACAATTAAGAGGCATACATCTTATATTGATGTGCGCCATTTTAAGCATTGTGGCAATGCTTGGCCACTCCTAGATACTGACTCCTATTGAAAAGGCGCAAATGTCTATAGGGTACGGTTAAAGAGGTGCTCTACTACAAAGCAAAGTGGCCACATAGATGTAAAGGTGTGCCAGAAGGCTTTTTTTCTAAACACCTTCTGTTATATATTCTGTGTGTGAGTGGCGCTATCGCTGTTTACTCATCCCCCATCATATGACCGGGCTGCAGTGACTCCTGATGGCCGGTGATGTCATATCAACTTCTGGAAGTGGAAGTTGACCCGGCATCACCGAGGCGGGACCCAGTCTCTGTGAGTGACTGGGCTGTGGGTGGAGTTTCATCACAGGTCACAGCCCAGCATCTCACGCGCTCTCTCCTTCACCGCAAAACACCGCAAGCAGGAGCGATGCTGGGCTGTGATGTGTGGGGGAACTCCGCCCACAGCCCAGTCACTCATGGAGACTGGGGCCCGCCTAAATGATGCTGGGTCAACTTCCACTTCTGGAAGTTGACGTGACATCACCAGATAGCAGAGATCACTGCAGCTCGGTTCACGTGATGGGGGATGAGTGGACAGCAATAGCACCGATCAAGGGCAGAGTGAACAACAGAAAGTATTTAGAAAAAAACCTTCTGTCACAGCTTTACATTGATGTAGCTACTATGCTTTGTAGTGGTCCACCCTTTTAAGTTTACACACAGAGTTTTTTATGTGGCTTTCAAAAACTATAAGCTTTAAAATCCGCATTAAAAAAAATCTGTGGTTGTATTCTAATTGCACATGGTGCAGATTTGTCTGCACAAAATCCATAGTGTAATAGAGTATAATTTCAGTTCATGAGATTTTAAAAATCATGTTGCATACATTTTTCACTTACAAACTGATTTTCATGTCAATTTTTGTGCAGAAATTATTGTGAACTTCACTCTGTGCAATGAAAAGGGTAAAATCCTTGACAAATCTCACATGGGACACTTGCAGATTTTATGGCAGAAATGCTACATCATATCAACATGTGCATAGAGCCTTATAACAAGCCTTCAGAAGAGTTTCTGAGGTCTTTTCACACTCACTATGGAGGACACTGCTTCCCTTCACTTTTGAGTCAAGACTTCAAACTGATCAAATGACCAAACTAGTATAACTGATGAGCCAGGAGCAAGGGGAAGCCTGAAAGCTTTGGTCACATTGTCAACCAGTGGAAGTGGACTCTTGTTATCCTATTACTAATTTTTTTGCTATGATGTTGGTTCAGGTATAAGACAACAAGAGATTAGGAGAAAAAACAAGAGTAGGAAGGGAGGAACAAGACAACAGGGGTAAACTCATAACCGCTCCAAACAAAAAGCAACACTTTCACTAGAAAGTCTGGGACACCAAAGCTCACAGACCAACACAGAATAAATTATAGCTGGCATGGGTAGAAGATTTCATCCAGCATAAATAGGAGGGGAGCAGATGTGATTGCCTTACACACCACATGTGATCAGAGGAGCCTCACAAGCAGACTAGCAGGGATTAACTCTTGTAAGCCTGCTTATGACTCATCACACAGCAGGTTAACACCCAAGTCTGCCTGTGTTGATCCCAGATACCAAAGAAACCATTGGGTGGAGTATTAGAATCTGCAATCTGAACAGAGACCAACGTCACCATGACAGTCGGCAAAATTTATGCAAAACCTCATGTGACACCTGACTAGAGATGATCAAACCCGTGGAAGTTCAGTTTGGCAGGTGCAGCCGAACTGAACCTCCACAGGTTCGGACTTGACCCGAAGCCCAATAGAAGTTACTGATTGGCAGTTCGGGTCTCTGCCCAAATACAACCAGCCATAACCATAACACTTCCAGGGGCAGATGGGCGGGGCTTTTCATTTATTTTCTTTTAGTTGCACAATACATCTGATCATATTGTTGTTACCCCCCAGTGTGAGCCATTCAAACACTGCAATCGGCTCATACTGGGCTGAGCACCGAGTGTACCTGAGCACAGCGATACTCAAGCAAGTGATTTGCATACGAAAAGCACCCCAACTCTTGTTTTTTTTTGTAAAGTCTGTGTTGGGCCTGAAAACCCAACATCGGGTCTGCTTATCACTACACCTGACCACAGCAGCTCCTGCCTCACTAGCTCTTTATATATGACAACCCCTTTGGTCACTTGATCTTGAAGATGTCTTAATAAAGAAGAGAGTCCTCTGTCAGGTTTCCTCTGTCAAGTTGTCAAAGGACTAAATAGCTACTACCAAATGGGAAAAGCTTTAAAAGTGGTGGAAGCAGCTTAAATTTGTAATAAACGTATAGTAGATAAATGTATATTTTAATGTGAACTGTCATTTTGTATTTCAACCTTGTCAGTCAGTCCCTTTGCTGAATTTGCAATTTCCCACTGTACAATGCAATTGTATGAGTCTAGACAATTTGCCATACAATCCCATCACTTGGGACAAAATAGAATATAAAATATGCTTGCATTTTTATTAGGGTTTTTTTACAGAATTTCCTTCAATGTCTGTCCCAATTTTATTGTCGCTATAGAGTTCATTGGTAAAAAGAAAAAATACCCATCACCAGAATATCTTGCCTTCCAGCTTATAAGCGATACTGTCATGTTACCTGGTAGTTTGTATGCCTTAGTTTCTTAGCATTGATTTAGGTTGCAGATTGTGTTGTTTGTGTGCCTTAGATATGTTTTTTTTTATTTCTTGTTAGTCTTTTAAGATTAGATTTGCAAAGCGTCCACATTAGCTGTATCTCCGCTGAGGTTACAGCTTGTTGCTACGAGTGTTCAGCATTGTTCTGTGTCAAGAAGATATCAGGATGATGACATTTACAGAACATTGCGGCGGTGTCATAACTTACTTCCCGACGCTTATGGAGGCAAGTCAAAGGCTCAATTAACATATCTACATAGTGCTGAATATTGTTTTTAAACTCTATAAAAAAGAAATACAGTCTTGCCATAAATCATCTGTCTCCTGCTAAATACCATTGCAATAAAAGTATGCAATATTTCTATATTAAGAGATGGATCAACATGTCAAGATCAACACATTTTAATTTTGGGGTAGTCCAGGAGACTTACTGCCTCAGGGCTGCGTAATAAGTCACTGTCACTGGCTGCTTATCACTGAAAACACAAAGACACAATCTCTTGTGATCCGTAGCTTCGGGCAGGAAAGTACACTTTTGCCAATAGACAAAAGCGGTGATGTTCCCTGAAGACACGTTTCCTTGGGAAAGGAACTAATTGGGAGCAGTCTTCACTTCTGCATGTATTCTCCTCCAGAAAATATATTTGTGAATTCAATATTCGAGCCATCTATTTTTAATGTATATCATTTTTTTTCATACTCAATTAGTCTGTTTAATTAAAGAGAACAGACACAATAAGCTGCAATTTATAAGCCAGAAGCAAAGCAAAAAATCAAATTATTCTACAAGTCCTCGTTCAAGATGAAATAAACTAATGAAAATAAACAGATAAAGAGGGTCCCCAAGCGGTTTCCGCAGTCTTAAACAATGAAGACCAGGTTACGTTTGCCCAATTAAAGCTGATTATAGACTTATTAACTATGGAAGAAAGAAATATAAAGGATGGCATGCACTGGAATCCATATCTCCAATTTCATACTATTTCTAGTTTGGTTTCTCTGCTGTGGCTTGTGCTAATGAACCCTGCACAGTATTAAAAAATGAGGGTTTTAAAATAAGAAAAGTCTCCTGTAGATAATTAGCTTTAATTTTAATATTTACATTATAATTTAGGGTAGAGCTTTGGCTATAGATCCATTTAGAATAGAGCATTGAATCTGATAATATTGTGCTGTTCATTGGTAAAAGACCAGAATTTACAGGGTTTTTTTAAAATATTTTTCTCGTTACATAGGTTAACACCACATAGGTTCTCTGCTACCTGGATAACCCCTTTTTTGAAATGAAGAACTTCCCTTTGTAAAATAAAATTAACAGATACGGTATCTCCAGCAGCGACACAGGCTCTGCCACGACACTGTTACAATGCAGAGAAATCCAGAACACCAGGCATTTTCCTTTTATTAGTGCAGAAAATCACAATGTTTCGGCTGTGCAGGGCCATTATCAAGCCATAGAAAAAGAGAGATATGCATGGACAACCAGAGTTGATACATAGTTATTTGAGAATCCTAGCCAACCCTTGACAGCTTTGCCACCTATACATGGAGTACTTTTTTACGGTGCTGCTCCTAGCCATTTGCTTTCTTCATGGACAAATTTACAGTGACAAGCAAAAGCGTAACAATGTTCTGAACCTTTGACTTTTGGGCTCCATTTTTCACCATGCACTTGGGCTTCAAATTTGAGATAATCATCTTGGCTATCACATAGATGAAGGTGACTTGCAATTATTTAGCATGTGATTAGTTAATGTAGATTATTGTCGTGCTACTACATCGTTACTGTTTTTCTCCTTAAACTCTAGATTTTAATTTTTATTCTTTTGTTAATATTTTGAAAATCCACCTTTTGGCTTTTTAACATTGCCTGAATCCTTCTGGGCATGGTCTTGACTAGATTCAAGCACATCTTGACCAAAATCTGATCACAGGTCTCTTCAACACATTCATAGTGTTGGTGCATACTGGTTGACTCACTTGGGTATGTATACAGCTTTTTCTTCAACTCTACCCACACGTGTTTGATTAGGTTGAGGTCTAGGGACAGTGAGAAGCAATCTAGCACCTTTACTTCATCGTCATGGAACAATTTCTTCACCAATCTCGGCGTATGTTTTGGGTCATTCTCCAGCTGGAGCACTGTCGTCCTTTTCATACCCATAGTAATTGAGTGAATAAAGTAACTCGTCTTGTAGAATACTCCCATATAGCTAAACATTGAGACTACCATCGTTCCTGGTCAAGTATCCAATGTCTGGCTGTGAAACAACCCAATATCATCAGGCTTCTTGTACCACGCTTGACAGTTTCTCCAATTTCTTTATCTTTTAGCCCCTCTTTGCCTTGTTTCTGCCAGACCCATTTGCACCCGTCAGAGCCTAGTCTATAGATTTTTGTCTCATTGCTTCAAATCACTCGTTTCCAATCTTCTACTGTCCAATTTTTATTCTTCTTTGCAAACTTGAGCCGACGCTTCTTATGATGATATTGAACTCGAGGCTTCTTTATCTTTTTTCAGGCCACCATTCTAGATTTGTGTAACATGTATCGCACAGTGGTTGCATGGACGTCTGTGATCTCACTACAACAGAGCATATGAGCCACCTCCACTGCCGCGTTTGTAATGCCAGAACTGATAGACCTTGTGATGAGCCGTCTTGTTGACGCCAATATTTTGCCTGAGCAATTTTCTTGGCTGAGAGACCTCTATTGGTGAGCTGGGTGACGCTGTTTCTCTTTTCTTGAGAAATCTTCTTCATAGCTGCTCCCCGATTTGAACCAAGGACCTATTGCTTGGGAATCAACCTAATAACACACTGAGCTGTTAGGGAATGTGACAACTGGTTGTAATTTGTAGTATACAGGAAAAAAATATATTTCCACCACCTGGAGTAAAGCATTGACATGAATCTGCAGCTAACTAATCATATGCTAAATAGTTGCAAGTCAAATTTATGTATGAGATAGTCAAGATGATTGTCTATAAAATGAAGGTAGTCTTCTAGGTAGTGGATGGTGAGATATAGAGCCTGAAAGTCAAAAGTTCAAAACATTGTTACCCTTTTGCTCGTCACTGTATCTTGACTATTAATACTGAATGAAAAATAAGCCACAAAGCACATGTTGACATTCATGTTTATGATTTCTCCATGAAGCAATATGTGCCTAGTAAATCAAATATAAAGTAATAAAAGCTAAAAAAAATCAATGCTGGTTTAAGTATGTCTAATGCCAATAACTTAGATTTTCTACTCATTTTTCTTAATCACTCGAGTGCCTTACAAATGGCAAGCGCTTGTACTTGCTGAAAATTTCTGTCAAACTTCTTAAATTAATGTGGTCTTGCATTATGCATGTGTTGTATTTTTTTAAGAATATGCCATTTATTTTCATAAAGTTAATCTTCTCTAGTGCCACTCATTCATTATTAATACAGGATAGTATTATAAAAGTTTTGCCAGCCAAAGTTTAGTTATGTCACAGAGAAAAGCCGACTACATTTTGTCTTCTAAATAATTGTTCTACAATTGGTTAATGGACTGATTAATGCAGTGATGCACTCTGTAGTTTGCTGTATGATACGAACAGGACATGCTATAAGGTTGCTGAGAGCAGCCATTATGTAGAGTGATTTTAATGTATCATTACTCTTTTTTTTGCTTTTCAATGTAATTATTTTAAGCCATAACGGACCCGTTGGTTTTAAACTGCAAATTCCTTATGTAAAGGAGATTGTGTACCATATTTTTAAATTCTCCCCTTTCCATATGATAACGTTGATTGACTTGAGCAAAGGCCGAGCATGTGTATTTCTGCGCCATTCATTTTCCTTGGGACCGCCGGTAGTAGTTATTTATATTATTCAATTATAAAGCGCTATTAATTCTATAGTACTTTACAGATGTGATCATCACTGTCCGCAGTGGGGCTCACAATCTAAATTACCTATCAGTATGTCTTTGGAGTGTGGGAGGAAACCCACACAAACACGGGGAGAACATACAAACTCCTTGCAGATGTCGTCATTAGTGTGATTTCATACCTGAACCCCAGCCCTGCAAGACTGTAGTGCTAACCACTGAGCTGCTGTGCCACCCATGTTTATACAGTAGGTGTGCTGTGCTCAGCTATCTCTAGCAGTCCCAGAGACAATGAATGGAGCATAGGTGTGCATGCTTGACCTCTGCAACATTTAGGCCATGTGCCCACGGGAGAAAATTTTGCCGCGAAAAACCTGCAGATTTTCTAGATTTTCCAGATAAATTCACAGGTTTACGCAAGTACAGACACTTCCCATGTTATCCTATGGGATTTGAGGAGTGCTGTATCAATGCTGCAGTATTTGCGGTTGCGGAAAATACTGTGGATTTCCCGAAGTTGCACGTAACTGCATGTCAATTATTCATGCAGAATTATCTGCGGATTTCCTGCCTTTCCACTATGGAGATACAGGGTGGGAAATTCGCAGGAATTCCGCACAAAATCCGCACTATTTCCGCAGGTTTACTGCAACAATTCCGCAGATATACCGCATCAAGGGATAGCTGCGGATTCCGGTGAGTTGATGCGTGAACCTGCGGAAATACCTGCAGAAAGATCTGCAGGTACGTTCTCCCGTGGGCACATGGCCTTAAACTAGGAGGAAAACCAGGATAAAGTAACAACGCCAAAGTACACTTGATCTGAGGTGTTTGATAGTAGTTTAAATGAAGCTGTCAGGTACAAAATGCACCCAGAACCATGAGCAGATCTGGGTACATATTGCTATTCCCTGCCTAACTGTCCCTGTATACACTAGCATAGATAAAGAGATCTTTAGAAAAAGTATTTCTAAAGATCCTTTATGATATGCCAATGAGCGCAGGGACTAGTCGCAAGGGCGTTATATCCCCTGACTAATCCACCCCCTTAGCATGTTAGCACGCCCACAGGTGCATGCTAACATGCTATTTAATGCCCATTGCCCTGTGTCATCAGCGGTAACGCACATACCTGTGTCACTGCTTCAAATGTTGGGCTTAGGGTCAGAAATACTGGCTTTTCTGGTCATGTGCACTATGCAGCCGGGTGATCAAGTGCTCTGCAAAAGAAAGAAATGAAGACTTGTCCATTTTTTGATACTATGTTAGGATAAAACTCACCATTGAAAGTCTATGTGCCTGTGAAAAAAGTGAACGACCCTCTGATGCAATCCTACTTGCCTTTTAGTAATGTCCAGTTTTTATTTTGGTTTGATCTGATAAAACTGATGGTAAAAAGTGAAGCTGAACAGACACTGCTTTTCATCAGTATTTTGGATCAGATTTTTATCAATCTGTGTTTTGCATAAGACAAAAATCATTCACATCTGAAAGATCCCTTACAAAATGCAGGCAGCAAATGGAGCTAAGATTAATAAACATCATAATTTATTTACAGTTTATTAGTAACATGTGAAATTGAGCATACTGAAGACGAGCGTAATCGGTATGTCCAGAATTCATTTTTAATTTATTCTAGTGGTTGGTGCTGGATCATTGTCGATGTGAGAGGTTTAATGGTTTAATCTTCAGGAGCATCTTTTCCTAGAAGGAAGAAACACGATGCCAACGTCCCAAATGGAACAAAATCAATGACTTTTATTTAAATCTTTTTTTAAGTATCAGTAAGCCATATCAAACATGGAGAATAAGTAGAGAACCCGCCCATCTCTTTAGGTCCTCTATGTTTCATATGGTTACCAGTATTTTAAGAAGATTTAAATAAATGTTGATTTTACTCCATTTTGGACGCTGGAATAATTTCTCTTAATGTATTGTGTACACTGCTGGCCATGCGGTCCTTGTTTCCAGGGTGAGCTCACTGAAGTTTTTTATACTTTTATCTATTCCTAGAACTCTGCGCTCTACTGAATAAATGTATAATTTGTGTGACGCAGTATAGGGTATGGTGGTAGATGGGAGATATATTCCACCTAGCAAATGCCTTTTGCACTGTTAAGCAGCAGGGAATGAGGTCAAACCTGGCATGGACCTTCTGTGCTATTCCAGGCTTTTGGTGAACATCCAAGGATTAGCACAGCATAAATAGGCAGCCGTAACATCTCAATGTGTGGGTGGTTGGTCTGGAAAGCTGAAACAGGTTCTGTGGGAATTATATACCGGAATGGACTAGCACCTCTAAAACCTTTGCAATGCTGTTTGACAAGCTGGACTTTTGCTTTGCATACTTGTCTGAAGTAAGGCTGTGTATTTTTTGTTTGTTATCAATGTGAAGAAAACACTGAGTTTTTGGACTGAAAACCCATGTATGCCTCTTTACTGTGTTCCTGCCATTGCCTACCAGAGCTGATACCCTACACTTGGTATTGTTGATGTGTCTCTACAAAGTCTATCATTGTCCAATCTGAACTGACAGTGTAGAGACACACCCCTATTAGCCCTTCATGACGTTGGACGTACTGATATGGCCAAAGTTGAGTCTATCCCTTTAATTCTTGCTTGCGCAGCGAGTCCACCTGTTTCTCCGCACATGTCAGCGGATCTTATCAGCGGACATGTGCAGCTAACAGGCACAGGTGGATCAGAGAGCCACCTGCGCCTGTTAACTAGTTAAATTGCACTGTCCCTCTCTGACAGCGGGAATTAACGTGTGCCGGTGGGGAGCTGGCACACGTTATTATTCTTAACTTTCTAGGCGTAATATCAAGAAAATTATAATGAGAAAAGGCACATTTCTAAGACGTTTCCATGGTATACAAGTACGTTAGGAGAGCAAACCCATCATTACAGCCTAATGTACCCAAGGAGCTAGTAATGAAAACTTTATTTTACAATTTCCATTTATTTCCATGGAGGGATTCATTTGGAAGAAACTTGCTATGACAGTGTTGGTAAATATTAGAGTTGAGTGCGGTTCGCGGTTCGAGGTTCTCCAGTTCTAGGCTCAAGTGATTTTGGGGCCTGTTCTAGATCGAACTAGAACGCGAGCTTTTTGCAAAAGCTCGATAGTTCTAGAAACGTTCGAGAACGGTTCTAGCAGCAAAAAAACAGCTAATTCCTAGCTTGGTTTCCGCTGTAATAGTGTAAGTCACTCTGTGAATCACACTATTATGACATTTCAGTGTATAGTGTGCGTGAACAGCGCCTTCAGATCACTGCTGTTTCTATAATGGCGATCGCCATTTTTTTTTTTCCTTGTCTTCCTTCCCTAAGCGCGCGCGTGTAGTGGGGCGGGCCAGCATGTCAGCCAATCCCAGACACACACACAGCTAAGTGGACTTTTAGCCAGAGAAGCAACGGCAT
The DNA here is from genome assembly GCF_048569485.1 of Anomaloglossus baeobatrachus. Lineage (NCBI taxonomy): Eukaryota > Metazoa > Chordata > Amphibia > Anura > Aromobatidae > Anomaloglossus > Anomaloglossus baeobatrachus. The sequence continues at coordinate 139,827,882 of NC_134357.1, read as the reverse complement.
GTGTGATAGGATGTCCATGTCACATGTCCCTGCATTATAAAACCGGACATTTTCCTCCAGGACGCCATTATCTCTTCTGCGTCTTTGGTGTCAGACATCACTGTCGCAGCTCCGTCCTTTGTCCTATCGCTGATACAGCTGTATGCGCTCCATACACAGCGCTGGACAGCTTAGGGAGAGCACTTTCTAGCAGTCCTTTTAAGGGCTCAAACCGGCAGGGTCAGAGCCATAGGTGACAGGTCCTGAAAACAGCGACAGCGTCTGTGTAGCCAAGGTCAGGGATTTCCTCCCTGCATTTCCCTATTAGGAGGGAATAGAAAGGCAGGCTTCCATTCCTCTACCCAGAGCCCCACAATCCTGGCACTGTACCCTCCTGTCCTCTGCACACTCCAACTCATTATAACTAAGCCATTATACTAGCAAACACTCAGTGTACCTAGTGGCATCCTAAACGTGGCTATTGGACATTTGTCTAGTCACACTAGTGCAAAGACATTTGCAGCACGTCTGCCTGCATTGCACACTCCAACTCATTATAACTAAGCCATTATACTAGCAAACACTCAGTGTACCTAGTGGCATCCTAAACGTGGCTATTGGACTTTGCTATAGTCCCACTAGTGCAAAGACATTTGCAGAGCACGTCTGCCTGCATTGCACACTCCAACTCATTATAACTAAGCCATTATACTAGCAAACACTCAGTGTACCTAGTGGCATCCTAAACGTGGCTATTGGACATTTGTCTAGTCACACTAGTGCAAAGACATTTGCAGCACGTCTGCCTGCATTGCACACTCCAACTCATTATAACTAAGCCATTTTACTAGCAAACACTCAGTGTACCTAGTGGCATCCTAAACGTGGCTATTGGACATTTGTCTAGTCACACTAGTGCAAAGACATTTGCAGCACGTCTGCCTGCATTGCACACTCCAACTCATTATAACTAAGCCATTATACTAGCAAACACTCAGTGTACCTAGTGGCATCCTAAACGTGGCTATTGGACTTTGCTTTAGTCCCACTAGTGCAAAGACATTTGCAGAGCACGTCTGCCTGCATTGCACACTCCAACTCATTATAACTAAGCCATTATACTAGCAAACACTCAGTGTACCTAGTGGCATCCTAAACGTGGCTATTGGACTTTGCTATAGTCCCACTAGTGCAAAGACATTTGCAGAGCACGTCTGCTTGCATTGCACACTCCAACTCATTATAACTAAGCCATTATACTAGCAAACACTCAGTGTACCTAGTGGCATCCTAAACGTGGCTATTGGACTTTGCTATAGTCCCACTAGTGCAAAGACATTTGCAGAGCACGTCTGCCTGCATTGCACACTCCAACTCATTATAACTAAGCCATTATACTAGCAAACACTCAGTGTACCTAGTGGCATCCTAAACGTGACTATTGGACTTTGCTATAGTCCCACTAGTGCAAAGACATTTGCAGAGCACGTCTGCCTGCATTGCACACTCCAACTCATTATAACTAAGCCATTATACTAGCAATTTTTGCTGCCAGTTTAAGGGCCGTAGTTGCATTGTCAGGGATATTTATTCTTTATTATTCTGCTGTTAATAAAGCTAGACCACCACTGCAATCTACACCACCTCTCAATTTTTACTACCACATTTTCAGTCCACAATCTTGTCGCAATCAAGATGAGTGGCAAAATGACAGATGCTGGTGGAAAGGGGAAGAGGCGTGGTGGAAAAGGCAAAAAAGGTTTTGTCCGTGGGGAAGGTGGCAAAGCTCCATTATCATCTGCTGAAGATAGACCATCTACCAGCAAAAGTAAGATGTCTACTACTTACCGTGGACAATCCGATGTGCTCCCTTTTTTACGGACACGAACAACAGGAACAAAGGTAGATGATGGGCAAAAAAGGAAAATGCTTGAATGGATCTCAAGTGGTCCAACAAGTGCCCTCTCAGCCACTTCAAGTACCGCATCCAAAAAACACCAGTCCTCTGAGTTGTCATCCCAATCAAACTTGATTTCTCCCAGCTCTGAAGTCTCCATCAGCCCTGCACAGTATGGTGGAACTGAGATGGCTGAGTCTGCAGAGCTGTTCAGTCACACTATAGCCTGGGAATCAGAGGTCTGCTCCCAAGCTACAGTGAGTACAGAACAGGAAATGGTCTGCAGTGATGCCCAGAACCTTTGTGACTCTGATTCAGGCCGTGAGGACCAAGTTTCGGAGCATAATGTTGACCCTTTGTCACAAACTGTAACACCTGTGGTTATAGACAATGAGGAACATACTGATGAAGATGAGACTCAGATACCCGATTGGGATGACAACTTAAATATTCGGTCAGGGCAAGAAGAGGCTCAGTCTGAGGGGGAGGGGAGTGCAAACACAACAATTGATGATGAAGTTCTAGATCCCACCTACTGTCAACCCACAGTCAGGCACTCGAGGAGGTCAACAGAGGTGGTGGAGGAGGATGCAGCTGATGACGAAGTTACCTTGTGCCTTCCTGGACAGAGTCGGAGTACTGGTAGCACGTCTACAACTGCATCCTCAGCCACCACTCTGCCTCTGAGCATTATTCGGGGTGGATCAACAGGTCGCATGGCCTCTAAGCCTTGCCTAGCTGGTCCTTTTTTGACATAGAAAAAGATCGCCCAAATTATGTGATCTGTAAAATTTGTCATGGTTCTCTTAGTAGAGGTCAAAACCTCAGCAGTTTGACAAGTTCTTCCATGAATCGTCACATGAATAAATATCATATGGCCCGGTGGGAAGCTCACCTTGCTGCAATGCGGCCTAGCGGAGCGAACCATCCACCGCCTGCCCCTTCCAGTGCATCCGCGCGCTCGTCATCTTCTAGGACTGTGGGGACAGCTGTCACACCTGTTTTTCCACCCACAACTTCCACCACTGTAACCGCAACAGGCAGTTTGCTTGGTAGGTCGTCAGTTGTTTTGGAAGGGGAAACAAGTGAGTGTGTACAGCTCTCTCAGACATCGATAGCACCAACTTTGGATGAAGGCAACATCATGTCTTCGCCTGGACTTTCCTCACAAACCTGCATTTTTCCAGGGACACCCTACTCAACACCGTCTACACACAGCAGCCAGATCTCTGTCCCTCAGATGTGGACAAATAAAAGGCCATTTCCTGCGACCCATGACAAAGCTAAGAGGTTGACTCTATCCCTCTGTAAGCTGTTGGCTACAGAAATGCTGCCTTTCCGCCTAGGGAGACACAGGATTTTAGAGACCTTATGTCTGTCGCTGTGCCCCAGTACCAGATGCCTAGTCGCCACTACTTCTCTAAGAAAGGTGTGCCCGCGCTACACCAGCATGTCGCACACAACATCACCGCTTCCTTGAGAAACTCTGTGTGTCAACGGGTGCATTTCACCACCGATACTTGGACCAGTAAGCATGGACAGGGACGTTACATGTCGCTGACTGGGCACTGGGTAACTATGGTGATAGATGGTGAAGGGTCTGCTGCACAAGTCTTGCCGTCCCCACGACTTGTGTGTCAATCCTCTGTCTGTCCAAGTTCCGCCACTGCTTCTGCATCCTCCACCTCATCTGGGTCCTCCACCTCCGCCCCAAGCCTGCCTGGTCAGGCCACCAGCGTTCTCACTGCACAGAAGGAATCACGCACCCCTCATTACTATGCTGGCAGCAGAGCGCAACGGCATCAGGCGGTCTTTAGCTTGACATGTCTTGGGAATAAGAGTCACACAGCTGAGGAGTTGTGGTCAGCTCTGCGGTCCGAGTTTAATAAATGGTTGTCTCCACTCAACCTGCAGCCTGGTAAGGCCGTGTGCGACAATGCTGCAAACCTGGGTGCGGCCCTTCGCCTGGGCAAGGTGACACACGTACCTTGTATGGCTCACGTGTTGAACCTTGTCGTGCAGCAATTTTTAACACAGTATCCCGGCCTAGATGGCCTTCTGAACAGGGCACGAAAACTGTCTGCTCACTTCCGCCGTTCAAGCGCCGCAGCTGAGCGACTTGCATCGCTCCAGAAGTCTTTCGGCCTGCCGGTTCATCGCCTGAAATGCGATGTGGCGACACGCTGGAATTCAACTCTCCACATGTTACAGCGACTGTGGCAGCACCACCGTGCCCTGGTGCAATACGTCATGACGTATAGCCTGGGCCAACGAGATGCAGAGGTGGGTCAGATCACCCTGATGGAGTGGTCTCAGATCAAGGACCTATGCACCCTTCTGCACAGTTTCGACATGGCGACGAATATGTTTAGCGCTGACAATGCCATTATCAGCATGACGATTCCAGTCATTTACATGCTGGAACACACGCTAAACACTATTCGGAGTCAGGGGGTGGGACAACAGGAAGGGGATGAACTACAGGAGGATTCATATGCGCAAGACACAACAACATCACCAAGGTCCAGACGTTCATCATCACCAAGGCGCCAGGCATGGGAGCATGGGGGACAGGGATCAACAAGGGCGCATGGTAGCAGGCGAGATGTTGAGGAAGGTGCAGGAGGACATGAAGAAATGGAGGACGAACTGTCCATGGACATGGAAGACTCAGCAGATGAGGGAGACCTTGGTCAAATTTCAGTTGAAAGAGGTTGGGGGGAGATGTCAGAGGAAGAAAGAACGGTTAGCACCTCTATGCCACAAACACAGCGTGGACTTGGTCCGCATGGCTGCGCAAGACACATGAGTGCCTTCTTGTTGCACTACCTCCAACATGACCCTCGTATTGTCAAAATTAGAAGTGATGATGACTACTGGCTTGCCACACTATTAGATCCCCGGTACAAGTCTAAATTTTGTGACATAATTCCAGCCATAGAAAGGGACGCACGTATGCAGGAGTATCAGCAGAAGCTGTTACTCGATCTTAGCTCGGCTTTTCCACCAAACAACCGTGCAGGTGCAGGGAGTGAATCTCCCAGTTGTAACTTGACAAACATGGGACGGTCTCGTCATCTTCAACAGTCTACACGTACCAGTAGGACCGTATCTGGTGCTGGTAACAGCAATTTTATGGAATCTTTTCATAATTTTTTTAGACCCTCCTTTGCAAGGCCACCAGAGACAACAAGTCTGACACATAGTCAACGGCTGGAGAGGATGATACAGGAGTATCTCCAAATGAACATCGATGCCATGACTTTGCAAATGGAGCCTTGCTCCTTTTGGGCTTCAAACCTAGAAAAATGGCCAGAGCTCTCAACTTACGCCTTGGAGATTTTGTCGTGTCCAGCTGCCAGCGTTGTCTCTGAACGTGTCTTCAGTGCTGCTGGGTGTGTGCTGACAGATAAGCGCACACGTCTGTCCAGTGACAATGTGGACAGACTGACGTTCATCAAAATGAACAAGTCATGGATCCAGAAGGAATTTACAACCCCTGTGTCATCCTGGGGAGAGTAAATGCTTGTGGATTTGGAATGTGCTTGATGCAAATCTAGCTGTGAAGTGTACAACTAGGGCACAAGTGCTGCCACTGAATGGGTGGGTGTGTGTGGGGCACAATTTTTGGAAAAAAAGGGAGACTCCGCTTGGAGTAACCCTTGCTTACATTGTTTTTAAAAGAAGCCAAGATGAACAGAGCTGGGATCAGGAAAGACTTTTCTACCTACCCCGGTGTCATCCTGGGGACGGATAAGAACGGCGTATTTTTGAATGTGCTTGATGCAAATCTAGCTGTGAAGTGTACAACTAGGGCACAAGTGCTGCCACTGAATGGGTGGGTGTGTGTGGGGCACAATTTTTGGAAAAAAAGGGAGACTCCGCTTGGAGTCACCTTGCGGTGTTTTACATGACTTTAGAAGGGCGTGCCATGCCTATATCTGTGTCTCCTCCTCTTTTTCCTTGTCCAGCTCTTTTGTTTTTGCATAAGTATATGTCCTTGTCACTTTCCCATGTGTTTGTGTTGTGTTGTGAGTTGTTTGTGACCTTTTGGACACCTTTGAGGGTGTTTTCTAGGTGTTTTTCTGTGTTTGTGATTGCCTGCCATTGTTTCCTATGCAGTTCGAGTTCGGTTCGTCGAACGTTCGACGAGCCGAACTCGAACGGGACCTCCGTTCGGCGAACCGACCTCGAGCCGAACCGGGACCGGTTCGCTCATCTCTAGTAAATATACCAGTCCTGATTCAGCTAAGCAATTTAGCCAGAATTCTGGTGTATATAGCTTTGAAAAGTCGCTTAAGTTTTCATGCCTGTTTCTCCCAGCTCTGACATAATGGGCAAAGCTTGGTGTGGCAGAGGCGTGATGCCACAGTTCATCTAATTCATGACGAGCTGTGGCGCTTATTACACCAGAAATCTCACATTAGTTAAGGACTTGAGTAAGGTTTCAGGCATGGCTCAAGAATGGGCACTCCACTGGTTAGATGCTTCTACACGCCTGATCAGCTAAACCCGCAACAAAATCACTAGTCTTAGTGAGTCAATCATAGAACACAAAAATGTTGGCACTAAATGTCATAACTAGAGATCGGCGGTTCCGTGGAGGTTCCGTTCACCGGCAGCAACCGAGCTGATCCTCCACTGGCTTGAGTTGACCTGAACCCTGTAGCAAGTAACTGATTTGCAGTTTAAGTCTCCGCCTACAAACAGCCAGCCATAAGCAGATCACTTCCGGTGAAGGGTGGGCGGGCTTTTTCAAACAATTCTTTGGGTTGCACACTACATGTAATCATGCTGATGGTACCCTCAGTGCGCGCCGTTCAAACACTGCAAGCGGCTCGCATGAGTGAAGTTCGCACGTAAAGCAACCGAACTCTGAACCCGAACCATGATTTATGAAGTTGGTGTTCGGTTCGAAAATAGAACCTCAGGTTCACTCATTTCTAGTCATAACCATATGGATTCTTTTATTCAGCACAGTCCTAAAGAAATCTTACATTTCACAGCCTCATTTTTCTTAGCACTGTTTTTATTCATAAGCCCAATAGTGTTTTAACAGTTTTCATTAATGCACATCTCTACAGGAAACATTCAACAAATAATTGGAAATATGCTTTTATGATTGCTGTGTAAATGATAAACTTTTTAATCAAATTCCAATGAAGGGAAAATTACATTACCACTGGTACATTCAGATATATGTAACTAAGAGCACCATGAACAAATTCATCAACTAAATATTTTACTAACGTTATGTAACGCTTCAGAGTATTCTTTACTGGAAAACAAATTTCAATTCAAAGGCACAGGAAAAAATGGTAACATTGACTCAAAATACCTTGTGTGATGACGGGGGAGTGGACCCACTTTGCCACGGGCTGGGCTTACCATGGAGTAGTCTCCAAAGCTTGCATTCTAACATTATTTATTTTTGTTAGTCATGAAAAGGTATCGTATTTGCAAAATATTGTTTTGTACACATGAGAAGTGTATAGTCCGTTTTAGGTGTCTAGGTGGAGAGTTTGCTTTAGAAAGTAACCATTGTTTAATTTTTTATTTCCATTGTCAAAATGCTCAATTCACAGATAAAATTTGTTTTCAGTGAAGACAGATTGTTACATCTCTGAGATAGGAGATGACAGTTACTACTAATAAGATTCTATGGAGAAGATCTTTAGCTCCTTCCTGCTCTTACTACTTCCCCTCTACATTGAACTTTCTGAGCATTAACGGCCATCTCCTATCTCTGATAAGCTACGATTCCAAATGGTATACTCCCATGAACACTATATTCTGTGCAGTCTTGGTACAACCCTCCACGGTGTTATCACAATGCAAAAAATCCAGGATCGAATGCACCAGACGTTTTCCTCAGATTGATCACTTTATTGATTACCGCATACACACAGTAAAAATACATGCATTGTCTTGGCCACACAGGGCCTATATCAAGCTATAAATAATAAGAGGTGTACATATCGATAGGTATAGCTTTTATAATTTATGGCTTGATTAAGACCCTGCGTGGTCAAAATCTTACTTTTTTTTTTTACTTTTTACACTTATCAATAAAGTGATCAATTAGAAGAAAACATCTGGTGCCTTGGATCCTGGATCTCATTTCTCTGATTAGATATATTACAATTACAATTGTACTTCTCTTCATATTTACAATTGGTTTATAAAATTAAAATTAAAATGACTGTTACTCTTTAAGCATTACATCCAAGCAGACACCGGACCACATTTATTATCAGTTTTACTTAGGGGAGGGGGGGGGATTACATTTCCAGAGGGGCCAAATAAGAGACTGTGATTGAGTCCTGAACCAATACATTGAAATTGATTCTCTTCAAAATTTACATTAACATTTTATATTAATATTAATTCTATTGGTTATTATTGAGCATATCAAAACCATACAGATTTTTATGTTTAGAAAAAGCATAGTATCGTACTGCTCCTGTAATTTAGCCTATGATAAACAGCTCCTCCCTAAACAATGTGCTGTCCCCACAGCCCCCATAAAGTACAGTGGAACCTCGCTTAACGAGTAACCCACTTAACGAGAATTTCGCTTAACAAGCAAAGCTTTCTGTAAATTTGTAACTCGGTTTACGAGAAAGCTGTGCTGTACGAGCAAAATACTCACCACACACACTTCCGATTCCGTACATCCACCGCGCTCTGACCCGCACTTGCAGTCCGCACAAACACACACAAACACACACAAGCACACACACACACGCACACACATACAGTATTATGCTCACCTTACCTTCCGTTCCATCGCTGGCCTCATGGTTCTTGTAGTTCCCCCGTACATCGCAAAGTCCTCACAGCGAACTACAAGACCCAGGAGGCCGGCGATGGAACAGAACGCAAGGTGAGCATAATATGTGTACCTTCAGTTCCATCGCCGGCCTCCTGGGTCCTGTAGTTCGCCACTCCACTCCAGGCTGTGCATCGGCAACCATAGCGACAAAGCAGGAACTTCCTGTCACCGCTACTCAAAGGCAGAGCTCTGGCCAATCAGAGGTAAGCGTATCCTGCCTTTGATGTCAGCGCTCTGGCAGCGAAAGCTCCTCCCTCGTCGTTATGGTAACCCGATACACAGCCCATACCAGAGAACAGCAAGTTCCAGGAGACCGGCGATGGAACGGAAGGTAAGGTGAGCATAATATGTGCGTGTGTGTTTGTGTGAGTTTGTGTATGTTTGTACGTGTTTGTGTGTGTTTGTGCATGTGTGGAATGACACAATAGGGCACCAGGATGGGACATTAATAAGTTGTGGAACGAATTGTCTGCATTGCAATGATTTCCTATGGGAAATCTTACTTTGCTGAACGAGTAACTTGGTTAACAAGCACACTCCCAGAACGGATTGTTCTCGTTAACCAAGGTTCCACTGTATATTGTTCCCCAATGCCTCTCATATACAGTATGAAGCCCCCAAAGCCCTGCATAAAGTATGGACTCCCACAATCCCCTAAAAAGTTTGAAGCCAGTCACAGTATGATGATTCCCCACAACGTATGATTAGCCACACAGTCCCTCACACACTATGATCCCTAACAGCCCCCAACTTCGTATGATGACCCTAAATAGCCCTTAAAAGGTATGATCATATACACAGACTGAAAACAGTTTGATTCTCTACAGCTCTCTATAAACGTAATGATGATCCTCATAGTATGATCCTTCAGAGTGCTCAACACATTCTAATGGTCACCACAGCCCCAAACAGTATAATGATCCCCACAGCCCCCTATGGACAATATGATGGTCCCTACAGTCCCCTACTTAGTATGATCCCCCACAACCCCCAAACACAAAATAATGACACCCCCCATCCCCACAATGTGAGTCTCCACAGCCATGCAACATAATATGATGGCCCTTTCAGCACATTCAACACAGTATGATCCCCTCAGCCTCAAACACAGAACGATGAACTCAACAGTGTGATCACTCCCAAACAGAAGGATGGCCTCCATGACCAACCAAAACAGTATGGTGGCTCCCAGAGCCCAGCACTCGGGCAACACATATTTTGATGGCTCCCTCACAGTATAATCGACCACAGCCCCCCAGCATGGAATGATGAACTCAAGAGTATGATCTCTCACAGACCCAAACACACTTAATTATGGGCAAACATATTTCGCCCATAAGTGAATGACAAATAAAAAGATAAACACTACTCACTTTGACCCCTTCCCCCGGTGCACTGCTCCGGTCTTTGCTCTGTACAGGGAGGCAGCAGGCGCAATCTAATCAAGACATAAGATGGAGATGGGGAGGGTGGCCACAGTATGCAACCTGTGGGTCCCTTATTGGGCTGTTTTTATCCGATTTGTGGACCAAGACAAAAAAAGGGCTGGATATTATGGCCCACGGGCTGTAGTTTGCCCAGGTCTGCTGGTATTGAAATAAATGCTACTTAATAATAAAATATATGTGAACATATGCAGCATATACTGGTAGAAAAACACAAATTACCAGTAAATTTACTTTGCAAATGAAAATCTTTTGCAACCAGATGATTTCAAACTAGATATATGACCAAGACATCCACATAGATCCATATGGATATGAAGAAAGCGTGTATGCCTGCCCATAATCATTGAGCTACGCCTGTGAAAAATCACATGAGCTACTTTGAACAAAAAAATGATAATGCAGCAACAAGCTTATTAAGAATGAATTGGTATACAAGATAAAAAGAAACAAAAAATATTGGTTCACTGGTCATCAAACATAATCAGTAAGCATCTCACTTTGCCTCAAAGTCCAGTCAATGAGAAACATTTTAATTAATAGTTTTACATACACTTTATATTGAATAAAAAATTACATATTTAGATACACATAATAAGAAATTTCTGCTTGGTCAAGTAAACTTAAAATTCAACTAAACTTTAAGGCTAGGTTCGCACACTGCATCTTTTTGACGCTGCGTTTTTGACCGCTAAAAACACACAAAAACGCACCTGCGTAGAAAAAACGCATAAAAACGCATGCATTTTTGCCGCGATTTGGTGCGTTTTTGGCTGCGTTTTGCTGCGTTTTTGATCTCTGCGTTTTGCTGCCTTTTTCCAATGCATTGCATGGGGGGAAAACACAGAAAAACGCAGGAAAGAACTGACATGTCCATTTTTTTTTTTAACTCAAAAACGCAGGTAAAAAAAACAGATGTGTGCGGACAGCAAAAATGAAAACTCATAGACTTTGCTGGGGAAGCAAAGTCCTGCAGTTTTGAGGCCAAAAACGCACCCGAAAAACGCGCAAAAACGCCGCGAAAAACGCACTGTGCGCACATAGCCTAAAGCATTTTTTTCAACTTTGGCAACCACTTTGTGCTCCTGTCTGCAGAGCTGCACACTATTCAGGGGTCTATTGAATAATCAATAGGGTCTCAGGGCCCAGACCTCCACTAATCTGCAGGCAAACTACTTGCCACAGATGAAAACACAGCTTTCAAGTTCTGACTTAATTTTTGAGAATAGCTTTCAGTACAAAAGAACTATTAACACAAAGCATAGGCGCTCAGTGCACTCTATGCAAGACTGTTAGGGCCAGGTGGACGGGCAGACCCAGGAGGTGGATCCACTGGGCCGAACACCTTCCTGAAGGCAAGGAGTCCGGTAGCCGGAGCACTACAGGTAGCAGGATAGTCCGTGCAAAATAGTGGAATGTAGAAGTCCCTGGGACCACGGAGTCACTGATGGTAGTCCGGGTGACGGAGCTCAGGTTCGGAGGCCAAGATGTTGTCAGGCAGAGTCCGGAACTGATGGAGCGAGAGGATGGATCACCACAGGGATCAAAGATGGTACGGACTGACGGGATGGCAGATAGTCAGCGTTCGGGGTTCGGGAATCGGCAGGACCGGATGGCGAGGCAGGAGCGGCTCTAGAAGAGAGAGAGGTGAGTATATCACAGAGACAAGGAGACCTGACTCCTAGCTTAGGAAACACGAAGAACAGGCCCCACCCACTTGGACATTAAACCCCTTTATACCCTGTACCTGTGTGTTCAATATCCTGTCTGTGGACGCTGGCCCTTTAAGAAAGGGTCAATGACCGCGCGCGCGCCCTAATGCGCATGCGCGAGGCCCGGGTGCCAGAAGCCAGGGCAGGGAGCGGCGAACAGGAGGCAGGGGAGCCGGGCTGGAGCGAAGCTGACAGCGGACGCTGGGAGCGGGGACCGGGACGCCTGGGGATCCTAGGTGAGGAGGCCTGGAGGCTGTGGAGCGGGGGACGCCGGACAGAGGAGCCGGGGAGCGAGCCAGGGAAGCCGGGGAGCGTGGCAGGGGAGCCGGGGAGCTGGACAGGGGACCCGGGGAGCGTGACAAAGACCAGGCAGTTCAGTGCCACCAACTTGTTTTCCATCCACCTTTGCGCCGCCCATCTATCCGGACTGACAGCTCCAGTTCTACAAGAGTGAGGTAGGAGGAAAGGTGTGCTGAATTATTTTTTGCTTTACATGCCTGCATTTTGTTTAAACAGTCATTTTGTACTGACTCCCTTTGAATAACACTATGGGGTATTAGAATCTGTTCACAGTCCAGTAAGGATTGGATATACAGTTGTTCATAAACTGTATAAGGAACTGTGGAGCATAAAGTAAAGTGCAGATAAAGGAGAGAAACAAAGTATCTTAAAACAAATCCCAAAAGTATTTTGTTGGTTCTAAAAAAAAAAAAAAAAAAAAAAATCAAAACAAAAGCTAAGAAGCGTAGTGATGGGCAAACCTGAATTGTAAAGTTCAGGGTCTGTGCATGGACCTTGAGCATGGACTGCTCAGGGAAGTTCATGTTACTGTTCGGATTCGGCAACCCAGATATAAAAAAAGGAAGCAAATTGGGGATTAAAGCAGGACAATCTTATACTTAACTAGTAACCGCACGGCTATCACACTGCTTCCTGGTCCGCTCATTAACTCTCATGAATGTTAACCGCTTCCCCCGCCCACCCTCTTTGACAGAGTCTGTGATGGTTGTAGTCAGATTGCCAGCATGCGGGCATCTATGATTGATTGTCCTCACACTAGCTGTCTGGGTCCCCGAAGTGGAGTGTAAAAATAAACAAATAACTGGAAAAAATGACCACTGTACGGTTCCCTGTACTTTGGTACCCAGCTCAGATAAAGCAAACAGCTGGAGGATGCAGCCCCCACCTGTGTGTTATGTTGGCTGTGTATCAAAAATAGGAGGGACCCCATGCGGGTTCTCAGAGAGTATAATTGTCCTGCTTTAATCCCTGGTTTGCTTCCTTTTGCAGCCCCCTAGCCTTTACTAACAATATTTTATAAAACTTAAGTTCGAGCCTCTTTGACTTATATGGAGTTTGGCGTCCAGGGTCAAGTCCGATTTTGAAACAGACTTTTTTTAGTCCGACCAGACCCACCGGACATTTGCGAGTTCGCCCGTCTCTAAACAAGAGGTCTCTTTTAACCCAGTTTGTAGGGACTAGGACTGAGTGGATCCGAACTGTAAAAGTCTGGATCTGCGTGGTTTAAAAGATTTCCGGGTTCTGGGCTCGGAATTCCGGGTGCACGATCCGGATGCGGCACTGAGCAAAATAATTGAAAGATAAAGAAAAACAGTTTCATACTTACCGAGACTGTGTGTCATGGCGGCACACTGCTTCCAGGTCGCACAATCACTTCCTGTATTGTACATCGTATACACACAATTTTCCGTGTTTTCCCGACCCACCGGCCGTCCTCTCGTCTGTGATTGTTTGCAGGCAGACGCGTCCCCAGGCTGTGACAGTATCTGCCTGTCCTGCAGTCATTGCGGCTCAGTGTCTCCACAGCCTGCGGTCGTGCTTTAGAGCTGAAGCGGCGTGGGACCTTGTGTGGATTACGCTGGACCTGCAGGGTGTTATGGGTTAATAAAGAGGTGAAGGAGTGTGTGTTTTGTACTTTATTCCAAATAAAGGATTTTTCTCTGTGTCTGTGTTTATTTACATTCACTTACAGGTTAGTGTGATGCAGGTATCTCATAGACGCCTATGCCATTACTAACCTAGGGTTTAGCAACAGCTGTGCGCTGCTATTAACCCCTTATTACCCCGATTACCACCGCTCCAGGGCAATTGAAAAGAGCCAGTATTGCACCGGGATTGCCACATCTTATGGATGCGGCAATATCAGGTGGCTGCGGGCTGAGAAATGCCAGCCCCCAGCCGGCATTATCATGGCTGGGTATTAAAATTAGGGGAAACCGCACGTCTAATTTTTCTTTTTAATTATTTATTGAAATAATTAAAGCCACATCACCGGCACAGCCGCGCACACTTCTGACAGGAGCGTGCATGTGTTTCTGAGTATATGCATGCTCATGTTCAGAGAGCGGCAGGGTGTGTCGGATGATGTCATGTCAGACTTGTACGAGTCTGACAGCACATCACCAGCACAGCCGCACACTTCTGTTAGGAACGTGCATGTGTTTTTGAAAGACACACACGTTTGCCATACTGACCCGCAGACACTTGCAATGCTTTCCTCGCCCACCGGCCATCCTGCCGCCTGTGATTGGTTGCAGTCAGCTGACACACTGCCACTCAGGGTGGGGGCGCGTCTAGCTCCAACCAATTACACACGCCGGTGGGCAGGCAAAACAATGAATATTGAATTGTTGGCTCTGGAAGGGAAAAGCGTGACCCGGAAGGAGTTTGCTGCCATGACTCAGCCTCGGGTGAGTATACCATGCACGCTCCTACCCCCGTATCTCTTCCACAAACGTTTTTAATTTCCGGATTCTGGTCCCCATAGACTTATATGGGCACCGAAATCCGGAGCGGATCCGGATTTTATTTTCAATGTGGCAGGAATCCGTTGGTCTCGGATTTTGGCGGATTCGATCAACTTTAGTAGGGGGACATAGGTGGGGTTTCAGAAAACTAGATATTCTTAGGCAAGAAAGTGAGAACAGGAGTAAACAACAGTGCTCAAAGTAAAATTGAAAGCAGCAAACAAATTAAGATTAGTTAAACAAGGTCACGTACATAATGTTTATATACATGTGTATAAGATGAGGCCAATCACTATGGGACACTTGCTTATTCAAGGCACAGTTCCTGCTTTCTACCTATCGGAATGTCCTACACTTTTTCGAATTATTAGACCCGACTAGAGATGAGCGAACTGGTCCCGGTTCGGCTCGAGGCCGGTTCGCTGAACGGGGGTCCCGTTCGAGTTCGGTTCGTCGAACGTTCGACGAACCGAACTCGAACGTATAGGCTAGAATGGGAGGCAATCACAAACACATAAAAATGCATGATAAATGTACACAAACAGTTAATAAACATTGCCATAACACTTACCGGTCCTCGCGATCCCTTCTGCACTCTGTCTCCTGCCGCTATTCCATCCGATGATCGCTGAATCCTCCCGGTGACCTGCACTGCCAGCAGAGATGCAGGACCTATCGTGACGTCAAAATAGCCATGTGACCAGTCATGTGGCTATTATCTCATTGGCTACAGACTGGTCACATGACTATGACACGTCATGTAGGACCTGCGAGTGCATCTCTCCGGTACACGGTGCACATATGTGTATCGCCGTGTACCGGCGACATGCTCTAGCACACGGTCGACTCCCCGTTCCGTTAGGGACCGGCTGACACAGCCGGTCATTAACGGAGATCACCGTTGCCATAGCAACGCAGTTAGCGGTGACGTCACCGCTAACCGCGGCTCCGAGAGCACCGTTGCTATGGTAACGCGTCTGTCAGCGTTACCTCTAGCAGCCAGCAGTGATCACTCACGGAGTGAAGGCTGCACGCTGCTGCACGATTGTAGTGAGCATTGTAGTGAGGATGGAGGTTCCCCAGCCCCAAGTGATGAGCTGGTGAATCTCATCCTTCCTCACTACAATCGTCACTACTACTACACTAGTGATGATTGTAGTGAGGATGGAGGTTCCCCAGCCCCAAGTGATAAGCTGGTGAATCTCATCCTCACTACAATCGTCACTACTACTACACTAGTGATGATTGTAGTGAGGATGGAGGTTCCCCAGCCCCAAGTGATGAGCTGGTGAATCTCATCCTCACTACAATCGTCACTACTACTACACTAGAAAGAAAGAAGACAGAAGAGCAGGATCGTGGAGGGCTGACAGGGGGTAATAAAGATGGAGTCTCTAATGTGTCTGTGTATTTATTTCTATTAAAGTATTTTTTCTCTGTGTGGTGTCTTTTTTTTAACCCTTTATTGGAGATTCTTAATGGCCGGGTCAAACGTGCCTGACATTAAGAATCTCTGGCTTAATACTGGCTGGTAAAACAAAGCCAGTATTAACTCATGATTACCCAACAAGCCACCCGGCTCCAGGGCTGTTGGAAGAGTTGGATACAGCGCCAGATGATGGCGCTTCTATGAGAGCGCCATTTTCTGGGATGGCTGCGGACTGAAATCCGCAGCAGAGGCGCCCACAAACCTCGGGCTAACCTGTGCTGCGGATTCCAATCCCCAGCTGCCTAGTTGTACCCGGCTGGACACAAAAATGGGGCGAAGCCCACGTCATTTGTTTTTTAATTATTTCATGAAATAAGTGAAATAATTAAAAAAAACGGGCTTCCCTATATTTTTGGTTCCCAGCCGGGTACAAATAGGCAACTGGGGGTTGGAGGCAGCCCGTGGCTGCCAGCTGTACCTGGCTAGCATACAAAAATATGGCGAAGCCCACGTCATTTTTTTGGTGGGCAAAAAACTTCTGCATACAGTCCTGGATGGAGTATGCTGAGCCTTGTAGTTCTGCAGCTGCTGTCTGCTCTTCTCCATACAGACAGACAGCAGCTGCAGAACTACAAGGCTCAGCATACTCCTTCCAGGACTGTATGCAGAAGTTTTTTGCCCCCTGAAAAAATTATGTGGGCTTCGCCATATTTTTGTATGCTAGCCAGGTACAGCAGGCAGGTACGGCTGCCCCCAACCCCCAGTTGCCTATTTGTACCCGGCTGGGAACCAAAAATAAAGGGAAGCCCTTTTTTTATTATTTCATGAATTTCATGAAATAATTAGAAAACAAATGACGTAGGCTTTGCCCCATTTTTGTGTCCAGCCAGGTACAACTAGGCAGCTGGGGATTGGAATCCGCACCACAGGTTGGCCTGAGCTTTCTGGGCCCCACTGCTGCGAATTGCAGTCTGCAGCCACCTCAGAAAATGGCATTTTCATAGAAGCGCCATCTTCTGGCGCTGTATCCAACTCTTCCAGCACCTGCCTGCTATACCTGGCTAGCATACAAAAAATATGGCGAAGCTCACGTCCTTTTTTTGTAGTTTTTTGGCAAAAAAAATAAAAAATGCTTCCCTGGATTTTCCATTGCCAGTGAAGGTAACACCAAGCAGTGGGGGTTAGCAGCCAGTAGCTGCTTGGATTACCCTTAGCTAGCAATACAAAAAATGCAGCGGGAGCCCATATATATTTTTTTTAATTATTTATTTAAATAACTAAAAATAAAATGGGCTTCCCTGTATTTTGATTGCTGGACATCACAGTGCTGTAAAAATAAATCTTTAAAAAAATGACGTAGCGCTCCGCGGTATTTTTGATTCTCAGCGCAGATAAAGCAGACAGCTATGGGTTGCCACCCCCATCTGCCTGCCGTTACCTTGGTTGGCAATCAAAATACAGGGAAGCCCATTAATTTTTTCTATTTAAAAAATAGTTAAAAAAAAAAAAATGACGTTGGGTCCCCCCATTTTTGATAGCCAGCTAGGGTAAAGCAGACGGCTGTAGCCTGAAAACCACAGCTGGCAGCTTTACCGTGGTTGGGGATCCAATGTGGAGGTCCCCTCAGGCTCTTTTTTATAATTATTTTATAAATATTAATAATTACACAATAAAAGTAGGGTCCCCCCCAAATTGGATCACCAGCCAAGGTAAAGCGGACAGCTGTGGTCTGGTATTCTCAGGGTGGGAAGGTCTATAGTTATTGGGCCTTCACAGCCTAAAAATAGCAGGCCGCAGGCACCCCAGACGTGGCGCATCCACTAGATGCGCCAATCCTGGCGCTTCACCCCAGCTCATCCCGTGCCCTGGTGCAGTGGCAAACGGGGTAATAAATCGGGTTGATACTAGCTGTAAAGTCACCTGAGATCAAGCCCAGCAGTTTGTGATGTCATGGCGTCTATTAGATACCCAACATCATAAACTGTCAGTACTAAGAAAAAAAAAAAATCGACAAAAGAAATTTATTTGAAAAAACAGTCCCCAAAACATTTCCTCTTTCACCAATTTATTGTAAGAAAAAAAATAAAGGGGTCCCACGACGACTCTGGACCGTCTAGAATATGGGGGGGAGACACTCAGGGAACGTATCCCCCATTTTCTAGGAGTGCGGACCCTTCATGTGAGGAGTGTGGGTGCAATGAATCTGCACTCACTGTCCCCGGGTCCACAGCAGCAGAGTCCATGTCGTAATGGTTGCTACCAAAGCTGCAATGCCCTGCTCATGAGGTAAGGGCATGCCTAATCAGGAGAACTACTGTAGAGGAATCTCTGCTCACTGGTATATAGGTGCTCAGAGGTAATAATAGATAAAATTAGTGAGTAACCTCGGCACTTTAAATCTCCCAGACTAAGTCAGTAAGTCACAATGGATATTAATGCAAAATCACTCTTTATTGGTCCATATTAAGAAAAAAAATTTTTTCATAAGCATATATGTTTTTGTCCAAAACAAGTTACAAATGACGTTTCGGCCTGAGCCTTCGTCAGATTGGACTTATCTGCATGTAATCATGAAAAATGACAATAATCAGTATCACATAAGAGTGAGAGAACAATAACATAAACTCGAACAATGTAGAGGTACAAATTGGGATGCAGCAAAAAAATTGCAACACAGCAAGAAATGAAACACATGATACAAATGTCATAATACAGTACAAGGACAATATAGTAATGACAAATATGGGGTCAGAGTAGACTTAGACAGCTCTGGTACGAAAGAGATGTCAATCATAAAGTAACATGTGCAGTAGGTGTAGAGCTACAGTATGCATGGCAGAGCTAATGGGTAGACCGACCATAGAAAAAGAACGGAGAAAAAGTGGAGAAAAAGTGGAGCATAAGAGGAGAAAAAGTGGAGAAAAAGTGGAGAAAAAGTGGAGCATAAGAGGAGAAAAAGTGGAGAAAAAGTGGAGCATAAGAGGAGAAAAAGTGGAGATTAAGAGGAGAAAAAGTGGAGCATAAGAGGAGAAAAAGTGGAGATTAAGAGGAGATTAAGAGGAGAAAAAGTGGAGAAAAAGTGGAGATTAAGAGGAGAAAAAGTGGAGCATAAGAGGAGAAAAAGTGGAGAAAAAGTGGAAAAAAAGTGGAGAAAAAGTGGAGAAAAAGTGGAGATTAAGAGGAGAAAAAGTGGAGAAAAAGTGGAGCATAAGAGGAGAAAAAGTGGAGAAAAAGTGGAGCATAAGAGGAGAAAAAGTGGAGAAAAAAGTGGAGAAAAAGTGGAGCATAAGAGGAGAAAAAGTGGAGAAAAAGTGGAGCATAAGAGGAGAAAAAGTGGAGAAAAAGTGGAGCATAAGAGGAGAAAAAGTGGAGAAAAAGTGGAGCATAAGAGGAGAAAAAGTGGAGATTAAGAGGAGAAAAAGTGGAGCATAAGAGGAGAAAAAGTGGAGAAAAAGTGGAGAAAAAGTGGAGCATAAGAGGAGAAAAAAGTGGAGAAAAAGTGGAGAAAAAGTGGAGCATAAGAGGAGAAAAAGTGGAGAAAAAGTGGAGCATAAGAGGAGAAAAAGTGGAGAAAAAGTGGAGAAAAAGTGGAGCATAAGAGGAGAAAAAGTGGAGGAAAAAGTGGAGAAAAAGTGGAGAAAAAGTGGAGCATAAGAGGAGAAAAAGTGGAGATTAAGAGGAGAAAAAGTGGAGAAAAAGTGGAGCATAAGAGGAGAAAAAGTGGAGAAAAAGTGGAGAAAAAGTGGAGCATAAGAGGAGAAAAAGTGGAGAAAAAGTGGAGCATAAGAGGAGAAAAAGTGGAGAAAAAGTGGAGCATAAGAGGAGAAAAAGTGGAGAAAAAGTGGAGCATAAGAGGAGAAAAAGTGGAGAAAAAGTGGAGCATAAGAGGAGAAAAAGTGGAGAAAAAAGTGGAGAAAAAGTGGAGCATAAGAGGAGAAAAAGTGGAGAAAAAGTGGAGCATAAGAGGAGAAAAAGTGGAGAAAAAGTGGAGCATAAGAGGAGAAAAAGTGGAGAAAAAGTGGAGCATAAGAGGAGAAAAAGTGGAGATTAAGAGGAGAAAAAGTGGAGAAAAAGTGGAGCATAAGAGGAGAAAAAGTGGAGAAAAAGTGGAGCATAAGAGGAGAAAAAAGTGGAGAAAAAGTGGAGAAAAAGTGGAGCATAAGAGGAGAAAAAGTGGAGAAAAAGTGGAGCATAAGAGGAGAAAAAGTGGAGAAAAAGTGGAGAAAAAGTGGAGCATAAGAGGAGAAAAAGTGGAGGAAAAAGTGGAGAAAAAGTGGAGAAAAAGTGGAGCATAAGAGGAGAAAAAGTGGAGATTAAGAGGAGAAAAAGTGGAGAAAAAGTGGAGCATAAGAGGAGAAAAAGTGGAGAAAAAGTGGAGAAAAAGTGGAGCATAAGAGGAGAAAAAGTGGAGAAAAAGTGGAGAAAAAGTGGAGCATAAGTGGAGAAAAAAGTGGAGAAAAAAGTGGAGAAAAAAGTGGAGAAAAAGTGGAGAAAAAGTGGAGCATAAGAGGAGAAAAAGTGGAGAAAAAAGTGGAGAAAAAGTGGAGAAAAAAATGGAGAAAAAGTGGAGCACCCTTTGGTACCTTTCATGTGGCACTAAGGGGTGCTTAGCTTTGTATTTAGCCAAAAAAATGAAAAAAAAATGACGTAGGGTTCCCCCTAGTTTTGTAGCCAGCTAGGGTAAAGCAGACGGCTGCAGCCTGCAGACCACAGCTGGCAACCTCACCTTGGCTGGTAATCCAAAACTGAGGGCACCCCACGCTGTTATTTTAAATTAAATAAATAATTAAAAAAAAAAACACGTAGGGGTCCCCCAAAATTGGATCACCAGCCAAGGTAAAGCAGACAGCTGGGGCCTGATATTCTCAGACTAGGGAGGTCCATGGTTATTGGAATCTCCCCAGCCTAAAAATAGCAGACCGCAGCCGCCCCAGAAGTGGCGCATCCATTAGATGCGCCAATCCTGGTGCTTCGCCCCAGCTCATCCCGCGCCCTGGTGCGGTGGCAAACGGGGTAATATATGGGGTTAATACCAGATGTGTAATGTCACCTGGCATCAAGCCCTGGGGTTGGTGAGGTCAGGCGTCTATCAGATACCCGACATCACCAACCCAGTCAGTAATAAAAAAAAATAGACGACAAACACATTTTTATTTGAAAAAACACTCCCCAAAACATTCCCTCTTTAACCAATTTATTAGATTGAAAAACAAATCCAGGTCTGGTGTAATCCAAGGGGTTGCCATGACGATCCACACTGTCCCAGTCAATGAAGAGCAGGATGTTCCCCATTGGCTGGGAGAGCAATGCAGTGACCTGAGCTAACATCAATGGGTCAGCCCAGGTCACTGCAGGGGGGTGACAAGTGCTGCTGTCAGCGAGGTACATTACCTGCGCTGATCTCCAGCACTGCCGACAGCCCCTGTCACTGAGGTCAATGACCGGCGCCTTCACATCAAGTATCGCGAGAAGTCCGTGACGTCACCGCCAGTGTCAGTCTCGGGTCGGAAGCGATAGGTGATGTGACAAGCGGCGGCCATGGAGGAAAGTGACAGCGCTGAGGTCGGGATGGCGGGACTTCATCACCGCAGGTAAGCCGAGCGGGGGGGGGGGGGGGGGGGGTGTGAGTGTGTGTGTGTGCGTGTGTATATGTATGTATACATGCCGCGGGCAGGAGGGGGCGGAGTGAGCTGAGCGGGAAGTGTGGGCTTCCTGCACGTAACTAAGATAAACATCGGGTTACTAACCAAAGCGCTTTGCTTGGATACCCGATGTTTATCTTGGTTACCAGCTTGTGGCAGGCTGCCAGCGATGGCTCCTGCACACTGTAGCTGGGAGGGGGGGGGGGTGTGCGTGAGTGAGAGTGTGTGTGTATATGTATGTGTACATGCCGCGGGCAGGAGGGGGCGGAGTGAGCTGAGCGGGAAGTGTGGGCTTCCTGCACGTAACTAAGATAAACATCGGGTTACTAACCAAAGCGCTTTGCTTGGATACCCGATGTTTATCTTGGTTACCAGCTTGTGGCAGGCTGCCAGCGATGGCTCCTGCACACTGCAGCTGTAAAAAGCCCTGCTTTTTGCTGCTAGAACCGTTCTCGAACGTATCTAGAACTATCGAGCTTTTGCAAAAAGCTCGAGTTCTAGTTCGATCTCGAACAGCCCCAAAAATCACTCGAGCTTAGAACTGGAGAACCTCGAACCGCGAACCGCGCTCAACTCTAGACCCGACACAACGTCACCCGTTTGTAGCCTATCACATATGACGTTGCACTGAGCATAAAAGTTCAGGAGATGCATTGGAGATTCCAGCAGGTAGTAGGGGATTGGCATGCCTCCCATACAGTAGCCATGGACTACTGACATGGTAACTAGACTGGGGTCCTGTGACTTGAGCCATTATTGGGGTATTGCTGTATATGACTCTTCATTTTCTTTAGCAGGGATAGGAATTAAAGTTGCAACCATAATTAGTATAAAGAAGATCTTCTTTGTGAGAAGAACTATATTAAAATGCATTTAGTAAGGTACACATAGGACTCCAAGCAGCACATCTTGTGCCATCAGCTACCCAGTTCTTCGAGAAGTACTTTATAAAAGGGAGTTAATTTTAAAATTAGATAATAGTTATTTTATGTAAGCGATCGCTATATATTCCCAGTGACTCCATTGTAAAGATTGTAAAGATTAATCCTAGTAGAAACTCCAAAAGATATTTAAGTTTCCCTAAGGTCTTGCAAGTGAAGACACAATTTCTCAAGGTTATAGTTTCCGTAAAAGGAAATTTATATGTCAGTAATTCAGATGGCAGACAGAACAAACAAAATCATCAACATATCAGTTGCTGACTCATTTGCATTAGTTTGTAAGGTGAAATATGCATTAGCAGGGTCTGAACGGCTCCATTGTTCCTCTCGCTATTCTACAAACAGGTGCTTGCGTGATTCTCATTTGAGAAATCTATGTGCACATAATCATCATTCAGCCAGGCTATGAATGTATGAAAACTAGTCAATGATGCCAGTAAGTCTATGAAACGTTTTTGCTTTTTGCTACCTTTAGCCTATTTGCTGTTTTTCAAAAAATTTTCTACATTTTGGGCCTGACACATCATGGTGTGTTCACCATTTTTCTGTCACAATAATCTATATAAGTTTCTACAGCTTCAAAAAAATCAGACACCTTACATTTTTGTTACGAACAGGACAAAAAAATGCCCTATTCTTACGGACAGTCCTGGAATTTCTAGATGGTTGGCAACCCTGATGTTAAGGGCGTTTTACACACTGCGATATCGCTAGCGATGTCGCTAGCGATCGCACCCGCCCCCGTCGTTTGTGCGTCATGGGCAAATCGCTGCCCGTGGCCGAAAAAATCGGAGGTACGCGTTACACATACCTGCCAAACGACGTTGCTGTGGCCGGCGAACAACCTCTTTTTTAAGGGGGAGGTTCGTTTGGCGTCACAGCGACGTCACACGGCAGGTGTCCAATAGAAGCAGAGGGGCGGAGAGCAGCCGTATGAAAGTCACGCCCACCTCGTTGCTGGAGGACGCAGGTACGGTGTTGTTCGTCGTTCCTGGGGTGTCACACGTAGCGATGTGTGCTGCCTCAGGTACGACGAACAACCTGCGTCCAAAATGAGCAACGATATTTGGGAAATGGACGACGTGTCAACAATCAACGATTTGGTGAGTATTTTGCATCGTTAGCGGTCGCTCGTATGTGTCACACGCAACGACGTCGCTAACGAGGCCGGATGTGCGTCACGAATTCCGTGACCCCAACGACATCTCGTTAGCGATGTCGTTGCGTGTAAAGCAGCCTTCAGTCCTTTAAATGTTTGTTCTGCTGTAAATTTGATGGCATCAACTTTATCACATACATTTAAATATTAAACCTTGCAAAGAGTGCAGGTTTCCACTAAACAAGTATTGCCTGAGTCATGTTTGTAGCTATTGTTGAGTTGATAAGTTGATGTATAGAGATGTGCATAGAAAGGTCTTAGTAAGCGTTTCATGCATTTATTTTAACATTCCTCATTTAGAGTATAGCAGTAAGTTATGGGGGAATAAGAATATGCGTGCAGACAAAACAAGACAACTTTGTATCTTTGAGGGGTAAATAAAAGAAAACCTCCCAAGCAGCTTAGAAGAATTTCCAGTATACAGTTCTATATTCATTTCTTTTGAGTCTGGCTGAGACATCCAGAGCCGTGAGCTGAAATTAGTAAGCATCTGGCATTGTGAAAAAAATGATTACTATGGGATAGCGGGGAACCAGGGCTCCTAAGCTGTCCCTCAAGCCTAGGGTGCCTCATGCTATCCCTAATCTCAGGGATACTTCTGATGGTGGCGATGCCTGAGTCTCCTTCCTAGCCCTGCTCCTGACCAGTACTGATCTGATTCCCTCTCCCCTTTCCCCCAGGGAGGGATAGGACAGGGGTGTGATGAAGTCCACAGATAAAAGCAGACAAGGGAAAGTCAAAACTGTGTTACACAGCATACACAAAGGTAAAGTGTAATGCTGCCACCAGGGGGAGCCAGAGCTCTGCAGCAGACGACACTACATAGAGCAATGAGAACCAGGAAGGAAATGCACAGCGTTCTCATGCACTGCCTAATCAGCACAGCTGAGAGGCAGAACTGCAGGGTATGTGAGGAATAGTCAAACAGGCTGGGTCAAACACCGTATGGGCAGAAGCAGGACCGGAGGAACGAGCAGAAGCGAAGTCAAAGTCAGGCTAAGGTCAGTACCGGAGGAATCAACCGAGTGGGGAAATAGGAGGGGGGACACAGGACAGGAGGGACGACCAGGGGACAGAACATAGACAAGGGCACGGGGGCACAGGAACAGACAGATCAGGATATCACTCACAGGACCAGCAATCACAGGCAAAGCAGAGCTAAGCTTTATAGCCGGCGCTGGTTCACTGGAAGTGTCAGCTTTTAAGGCATCCAGGGGCCGGAAGTGAGGCCCGAGAGAAGGCTCCGCCCCCTAGCCATGTGGATAGGGAGGCGAATCATGACATAAAGACAAAAAGAGATTCAGAAGGAAAAACAAGAGCAGGAAGGTAGCTACAAAACAACAGAGGTAAACTACACAACTGCAGCAAGCAAAAACCACAACTTTCACCAGAAAGTGTGGGACACCACACCTTACAGACCAACATAGAAAACTATAGCTGGCATGAGTGGAAGGAATCAACCAGCATAAATAGGAGGGGAGGGGATATAATAGGCCTCCCAACAACATGTGATCAAAGGAGCAAGCAGCCAGCCTAGATGAACTCTTGACAGCTTGCTTATGAATCAGCACACAACAGGTCGATGGCCGAGTCTGCCTGTGTTGATCCCTGACACCAGATAAACCATTGGGCGGAGTGTCAGAATCTGCAATCTGAATAGAGCCTGATGCCACCATGACTGTTGGCTGTTTGTGCAAAACTCTGTGTGACACAGTTTACTAAAAAAAAATCCACAGAACGGCTATAAACTGTACTGCATGTAAATTTACATTTTTAAGCAGTTTTCCAGTCTCTGAAAAAAGTCTACAGTCATTGTGTGTGATTGTAGACTGCTCAATCATGACAGTGTGCCATGTGCACACTGTCACAATTCTCCTGTCTTCCCGTGCAAGTGGGTGGCCACATGACTGCACATATGAAATTTGAAAGCTTGTGGGCACATGTTGGCTAGACTCTTGATTATCTTTAATTTCTCTTCTAATGAGAGAAGCCAGGTGAGACCAGACAGCATGTGACCACCACCAACATGGGTATTATAGGGAAAATGTATTAGCTACTGGCTGGGCTATATAGTAGAATTATCACGTTAGCTACAGGGGCCTTTATCAAATCCACCAATTCTGCTATCAGTGATTAGCATTGAAATGGTTAAACAGCCGCGATGGGAGTTGGCTCTAGTTGTTGCTGTTACTGGCAGAATCTGGCTGTATAACACAGACGGTATAGGTCAGGAAGGGTTTTGAGATTGCTCCTGATCCTTCTCCATACAACCCATTATACACATGATGAAAATGTACACTATGGTCGTGAAAAGGTTAAAGAGCAGTACTGATCAGTAGAGCTGTGAATTTAGCACTAATGTGAGATAAATGCTTACCAGAAATCAGCAGCAGTGTCTTTCTGCTTCTCTTTCTCACTCTCGTTTTAGCAATGGACCCATGTTGGTGCTAAAATAATCCCCATCACTTACGATTATGTTTGTTTGCTTGTTTAATTTTTTTTGTTACTTGTACCCCCATATTTTTGGTAATGGTCAACTCCTTTAAGAGGGAATTCTGAGGTCAGAAGGCTATGATAAAGAAAAAAATGGTTTAGAAGTTAAAAGAGATGCCAATTTCTTCAATAAAATGTATTACAATGTTGCTAATATTTGCGAATACTATTGAAATTTTGTTGAAACTGCAGTGACTATTTAACCAGTTTTAGGCGCCCTACTTACAGCAAAGAAGGGCAGCAGTTGTACATCGCCCGGGTCAAAAACTAGTACTCTAGGAGGATGCAGCTAAGCCCCCACTAAGTGGAGGCATCACAGGTGCAGGAGGAGCAAATCACACACACACTTCCAAAACATGGAGGGAGCGATTGCTGGATGATAAAACTGCACACTGATGGCTTTCATAGAGTGCTGTTCACACATGCAGAGGCACAGTCACAAGCCTGCAGCCTAGTAGGTGACGCCCATACTATATCAGGCGGGCTGCCAAGCCGTACCCCACCTGTGCACCATACAGTGACAGGAACTCTAATATGCAAGGCCTAACAGAAAGGGGACTTGCTGCATTCTGTACAAAAAAATATGAGGTTTTAGTTGGTATTATGGCCAGAATTGCATTTGCATTAAGTAATGCTTAATTTTTTGAGGACATGTATTCCTCTTTTTGTTGCTATTTTTATATTTAGTGTAAGGACCTACAAGCATGAGGTTCCTGTGACGAGGGTTGTATGCTTCCGTATACTGGCCATAATTCTTAGTCAAACCAGAACAAATGGGGAGCTGCCAGACAGGGCTGTGGAGTCGGAGTCGGAGCTCATTTTGGTGGAGTCGGAGTCGGTATAAAATGGACCGACTACGACTCCTAAAATATATAATAAATTGGGGACAGTAGTGCAATGCAGAGCGTGATGAATATTTTTTCATAGGAATTTACGAAACTTATGAAATGTCCTATAAATGGCTGTTCTATTCCTGATCTAAGGCTACATTCACACAGCGTTTTTGCTGTGTTTTTTCAGGATATGTTTTTCAGTTGCAAAAGCAGATCAGCTTTTTAAAAAACCGCATCACCTGAAAGATTTTTGAGCTCATAAATAATGCTTTCAATAGCAAAAGCAGATTAGAAAAACACCACAAACTGACTGCTCATCCTGTGTGAGGATCCTCACAAAACGCTGTGTCAGAATGTCCCATCTTATCACCCATTGCCTTTGCTGGATGTCCGGAGTCACTGCATTTCACTGAATTATTTTGCCATCAATCTTTGATATGTTTGTGACAAGAAAGAAATTGTTAGTAAAACACTGGCAGTAGCAGATAGTAAAGCTCATCACAGCAGCCAGTTTCTCCAGGCCTTAGTGGAAAAAGGTCTGCAAGACTACAAACTTAAAAAAAAACAAAAAACAGGTTCTTGCCATTGTAATGAACAATGCTTCAAACATAAGTACAATTAAACTGATGAATGAGAGTAATGAACAACAGCTAGAAGAAAATTTAGGATTCAGTATGTGTGAGATGGAGCCACAGTGCTGTTCATGTAACTGAGGAACAAACAGATATTACAACAGAAGAACAGCAAAATGATACTTTAGGATTAGATGATCTTGTTGAAGCTGCTTCAAAACACTTTCATATTCACCACATGCGCTGTGTTGTGCACACGCTGCAGCTGGCAATAAGAGAGAGTCTGCAAGAGGGACCCCAGTTTTACACATCCGTCTTTTCGCCGGTTTGGCGGATGCGTCACACTCCAGTACAGTGTATGCAGTACAGTGGCAGCGCAACAAACGACGGTCACATGCTTTCATGTGACCAGAGCATGTGACCCGGAATTTGTGGCGCTGTCGCTGTACTGTATCGTACTGTACTGACTTGCACCACAACCGCCAAACCGGCAAAAAGCCGGATGTGTGAAACTGGGCGGACATGCTAGAAATCTAATTGGAAAAGTGAGTAAATTGGTTATTGCCGCCAGAACCCCTAAAATGTATTCCATCTTGATGAGACGTGCTGGGAAAGGGGCAATTGTTGATCAAGCCACTCGGTGAGGCAGCACTTATTTAATGACTGAGCGATTGCTTGAACTAAAATCGTTTCTTATAGATATGGTGAACCCTCAAGTAACCTTAAATGAAGGTCAATGGACACAGGTGGCTGAATTGAAGGAATTGCTTAATCACCCATTTACCATGACTAAAAAATTACAAGCTGAGGATTTAACTCCTGACATTTTCATAAGGGAGTGGAAGAACTTGCTATTTTACCTGTCCCAAAGAGGAGGTTTAATCCCGGATGGCATTTCTGCTTCAATGAAACGGAGAGAGACACAGCTATTGGGAAATAAAATTCTTCTAGCAGCTGTTTGTGGAGCCAAGTCATCGTATACTGCTTGATGATCAACAGCTTACTAAGGGAAAAGAAGCTTTGAGTGAGGTAGCAGTTAGGATGAGCAACTACAGGACTGCCAGGTGCAAGAGGACTTGGGGCCTGACAGTGCTACTGCTGCCATATATTCATCCTCATCAGATGAGGAGTTTAACTTTGACAAGTATTTGGATGACATGGAGCAGCAAAGCATTGCCGCAAGGAAAAAGATTTCACTCCGTCTCCTATAGCAGCAGATTGACCAGATTTCAGTAAAATTTTTCACTTGCTCTCAAAGAAATAGAAAAATTCAACCGTTCATCAAAACTGACTGTGCATGAGGCAATTCCTTTATACCCGGAAATTGTTAGAGATGTTGCCCATGTGGTTATAGCTTTGCCTCCAACGCAAGTTAGTGTAGAGAGGTTGTTCTCTAGCCTTAAAATTATTAGGTCAGATTTGAGGTTGTCTATGAAAGAGGATCTGATGGAAGCAATTCTATTTCTTACAACAAATTCATAGACTGCACAAAGGTTATTTAGTATGTTTTTGTTGAAAACTGTTCGTTGCCACTTACATAGTGTATTACATAGTGTTATATATAACACAATAATACACTATATAACACTATGTAATATACTATGTTATTGGCAAAAAACAGTTTTCAACAAAAACATACTAAATAATAACATTTAGTATATTGCTTATATGTAAGTGAAAAATTTATTGTAGTACAATGTGAACATTAGACATTTAATCATTTTTATGATATAATAATCAAGATATTTTGATAGAACATAAAATATATTTATTGGAATACAACTTTAGAACACAAACTGTAATAAATTGTAAATATGTAATACAATATGTAATTATATATATATACCGTATTTTTCGGACTATAAGACGCACCGGACTATAAGACGCACCCTGGTTTTAGAGGAGGAAAATAAGAAAATAAAATTTTAAGCAAAAAATGTGGTCATGACACACTGTTATGGGGCAAGGATCTGCTGCCTACACTGTTATGGGGGTAATGTCCCCAAATTCTCTACTAAGGTGCCGCATCCTGGTAATGATCCTCCTGCCTTGTATATACAGTATATGTCCCTCATCCTGCTATATACTGCCATATGGCCGCATCCTGCTATATACCCCATCATGGCATATGTGCCCATCCTGCTGATATGACCCCATCCTGCTCGTATGACCCCATCCTGCTCGTATGACCCCATCCTGCTCGTATGACCCAACCCTGCTCGTATGACCCCACCCTGCTCGTATGACCCCACCCTGCTCGTATGACCCCACCCTGCTCGTATGACCCCACCCTGCTCGTATGACCCCACCCTGCTCGTATGACCCCACCCTGCTCGTATGACCCCCACCCTGCTCGTATGACCCCCACCCTGCTCGTATGACCCCCACCCTGCTCAGATGACCCCACCCTGCTCAGATGACCCCACCCTGCTCCGATGACCCCATCCTGCTCATATTATACCCCCATCCTGGTGTATGGCCGCATCCTGTGGCACATAAAAAAAAATAAACGTTCATACTCACCTCAGCTCACCTCACTCCCTGCAGCATCGCTCGTCATCCGGTCTGTGTCAGCGGCAGCGCCGCTGAGTGGTGCCGTCTCCTTTCTCCTGCAGCATCACTTGTTCTCCCGTCTGTGTCAGCGGCAGCGCCGCTGAGAGGAGCCGTCCCCGTTACCCTGCTGCATCGCGATCATCTCCTGTGTCTGTGCCGGTGGCGGCTGCGTGTGGACACGTGCGCACAGCGATGACGTCATCGCTGTGCGCGCCGCTAGTCACCACCCAGCCGACGGCACAGGAGATGATCGCAATACAGCAAGGTAACGGGGATGGCTCCACTCAGCGGCGCTGCCGCTGACACAGACGGGAGAACGAGCGATGCTGCAGGGGAACGGTGAGTACTGTACACTGATTCACTGCTCCCCACACTGATGATGATGCGCGGGGGGCAGTGAATACAGCCGCACATGATCACTCCAGGCCGTAGTTGCCAGGGGTGATCATGCGGGCCGGCTGTTTATCCCCCGCCCATCATCCCGCCCACCTGTCAGTGCCTGCTTCAGCGCTGAGGGATGATGGGCGGGGGATGGGCGTGCATATTAAATGAGCGGGTCCACGTGGTCACGGCAGGCTGCTACAGCCTGCTCGTGTCCCCGATGACCCGCTGTACCGCAGCACCCTCATTCCCCGCAGCCACATTCAGACCAAAAGACGCACCCCCCACTTTCCCCCAACATTTGGGGGGAAAAAAGTGCGTCTTATGTAATCTATATTACATATTGTATAACATATTTACAATTTATTACAGTTTTTTGTGTTCTAAAGTTCTACTCCAATTAATATATTTTATGTTCTATCTAAATATCTTGATTATTGTATCATAATAATTATTAAATGTCTGATGTTCACATTGTACTACAATAACTTTTTCACTTAACTATAAGCAATATGTGTCAGAGGCGGAGCAAGGGAAATTGAGGAGTCTGAGTCGAAGGTTTGGCTTACCGACTCCACAGCCCTGCTGCCAGATATGCTGCAGGTAGTAGGCAGGGTCCGCGACTAACCTGTCTGTGAGTGACAAACACTGGCAAAAGTAAAAAAGTACAGCTACCACGCTTCCTGGCAGGGGTTAGTTGAATACACATATGCATATTACTAGTACCTTGTTTCCTTAAAAATAAGACCTACCCCAAAATTAAGTCCTAGCATGATTTTACAGGATTTTTGGAGTATGCTTGCATTATAAGCTGTGTGTGTATGGATGGATAAAAGATAGATACACTACAGTTCAAACGTTTGGGGTCACCAAGACAATTTTGTCTTTTCCATGCAAATTAATACTTTATTTATCAAATGAGTTGCATAATGAATAGAAAATATAGTCCAGACATTGACGAGGTTAGAAATAATGATTTTTACTTGAAATAATAATTTTCCCCTTCAAACTTTGCTTTTGTCAGAGAATGCTCCCTTTGCAGTAATTCCAGCTTTGCAGACCTTTGGCATTCTAGCTGTTAATTTGCTGTGGTAATCTGGAGATATTTCACCCCATGCTTCCAGAAGCCCCTCCCACAAGTTGGATTGGCTTGATGGGCACTTTTTGTGTACCATAAAGCTGCTCCTACAACAGCTCAATAGGGTTGAGATCTGGTGACTGGACTTGCCACTCCATTACAGATAGAATACCAGCTGCCTGCTTCTCTAAATAGTTCATGCATAATTTGGAGGTGGCTTTGGGTGATTGTCCTGTTGTAGGATGAAATAGGCTCCAATCAAGCACTGTCCACATGGTATGGCATGGTGTTGCAAAATGAAGTGATAGCCTTCCTTATTCAAATTCCCTTTTACCTTGTACAAATCTCCCACTTTACCAGCACCAAAGCAACCCCAGACCATCACATTACCTCCACCATGCTTGACAAATGGCGTCATGCACTCTTCCAGCATCTTTTTAGTAGTTTTGCATCTCACAAATGTTCTGTGTGATCCAAACACCTCAAACTTCGATTTGTCTGTCCATAACACTGTTTTCCAATCTTCCTCTGTCCAATGTCTGTGTTCTTTTGCCCATATTAATATTTTCCTTTTATTAGCCAGTCTCAGACATGGCTTTTTCTTTGCCACTCTGCCCTGAAGGCCAGCATCTCGGAGTCGCCTCTTCACTTTCCTTTCAAAAATAAGGAAATATTTAAGTGACCCTAAACTTTTGACTTGTAGTGTACATAGATAAATAATACATAATAATACATAATATTAGATGGATAGTTAGATGGAGAGATAGATGGATAGATAATAAATAGCTGCTAGATAAGAAATATATAATTATATAGATAATAGATAGAAGCATATATAAAATGGATGGATAGATAGACAGACGTGTTACACACAGTTTGGAGAGTTATCTTGGTGTTACAGAATGTGATGTGACCATATTTGAATAAATGTTGAATTTTCTGTTCAAGAATAAAGGCCGCTTTACATGCGTCGATTTCTCGTGCGATCGCATTTGCGATCGCACCCACCCCCATCGTTTGTGCGGCACGGGCAATTTCTTGCCCGTGTCGCACAAAGTCGTAACCCCCATCACACATACTTACCTTCCAAACTACCTCGCTGTGGGCGGCGAACATCCACTTCCTGAAGGGGGGGGGACGTTCGGCGTCACAGCGACGTCACACAGCGGCCGGCCAATAGAGACGGAGGGGCGGAGATGAGCGGCACGTAACATCCCGCCCACCTCCTTCCTTCAGCATTGCCGGCAGGACGCAGGTAAGCTGTGTTCATCGTTCCCGGGGTGTCACACGGAGCGATGTGTGCTGCCTCGGGAACAATGAACAAGCGGACGTTCGATTTTTTGAAAATGAGCGACATGTCAACGAGCAACGATAAGGTGAGTATTTTTGCTCGTTCACAGTCGCTCATTTGTGTTACACGCTACGATATGTCAAACGATGCGACCCCGACGACATATCGTTTGATATATCGTAGCGTGTAAAGCCCGCTTAAATGTAGATTGCTGTTCATGGAAAAAAAAAAGACATCCCCTGAAAATAAGCCCTTTCCCATTTTTCTGATCAAAAAAATAATATAAAACCCTGTCTTATTTTCCGGGAAACACGATATTCGGGGATTGCATGTGGTTTGCTGATTTTTTTTTTTTTTATTTTTTTACAGGATTATTAGGTTATACTTATTTGTCTATTATAATCCATGTATGATATGATTTCGGTCACCCTGTAAGGACGGTGATAGAAACCGTCCTACAGTCAAAATGTTTTGACTGGGTCTATATTGAGGTTTTTGGCATTTTTTTTAATGTAATGGTTGTTTTATTAGCCTTTTATTATATATGTTGTGGAGCTTTGTATAATGGGCTTTATTAATAACTACCGTATTTTTCGGACTATAAGGCGCCCATAAAAGCCTATGATTTTCTCAGAAATCGAAAGTGCGCCTTATAGTCCGGTGCGCCTTGTATATGAATACAAGCGAGCATTATGCCTCCTGTTAAGAGACATGTTTACTCACCTAAACCGGTCACTCCGGTGCTGGTTTATCAGATGGGCCGCGCTGTTCTCCATGACCGGCGCCTCCTCTTTCGGCCATCTTGCTCCTCTGTCTTCTGAAGCCTGTGTGCATGACGCCAACACTGAGGTCCTGCACAGGCGCACTACAATACCATACTTTGATCTGCCCTGAGCAGGGAAGATCAAAGTGCGCCTGTGCAGGACCTCAGTGCCGGCGAGTGTGTATGACGTGGACGCGTCATGCACACAGGCTTCAGAAGACAGAGGAGCAAGATGGATGAGAGAGGAGGCGCCGGTCCCGCACACCGGGCCAACCAGCACTGCAACGACTGGTTTAGGTGAGTAAAGTGTTTTTTTATGTTCTACAGTGCGGCCTGCGCTCTTATGTACAGCATGTTAGAATGCTGTACATAAGAGCAGCGTCAGACTGGCTACCGGAGGAATCTCCAGTAATGCCAGGACTGGATTCAGGTACCTGCAGTGCACTCCAGAGCTCTCACCTGAACTCCGGAGTGCAGCCTAGACTGTACCGTGAGTGCCGAGTGATTGATTCCCCGGTGATTGCGGATCAGTTCATGACAGCTGCAGATATCCCGGGCTGATCTCCGGTGCTCTCACCTGAACTCCGGATTGCACCCCGGCCTTTTCGCAGCTGTCATGAACTTAATGCGCTGCGGCTTATAATCCGATGCTCCTTATATATGAACCTAGGTGCCTTAGCAGGCTCTCTTTGCTAATGCGCCTTATAATCCGGTGTGCCTTATAGTCCGAAAAATACGGTATATAGTATTTTCTCTTAATCTATGATTAGAATTTGCATTCAGCACGTCTACCTAAATAGAAACTTTCTGCAAACAACAAACTGCTCTTTGGCTATTTTAATCGGCAGTCTAGATGGCAGAGAACGAGCGAATGCTTGCAGTTCATTTAACTTGATTGCATTTCCTATTTACTTTATTCAGCAACTTGGTATCATGTAGGAGTTCACCATCTGGTACTAGGAGTATTATAAAAATGAAATGCATCTTAAATGTGATAAACAGCTCAAGCAAACACACAATTGGGCTTAATAAAGATTTTATACTGAATTGCAAGTTGAAGCATTTTGACCTAGTACTTTCTGATTTGTTTTTAAATGTGTGAACATTTAAGACATCGGATGATATCAGGCAAAGCCTAAATTCAAAGGGTTTGTATTTTTTCATTATATAGCTCTTGGTTTTATCATTTCTCAGTGGGCTTGTCTGATAACGTGTAGATTTATTCACACTGGTTGTTAAGTGGAGAGTGTTCAAAGCATTTATCATGGACCAAAGTGAAGGGTAATACAAAAATAATATATTCTAGTATAAGGTCACTTCAGGTCTGATGCGCTTGCTGTATACAGTAAAATCAGAAAATTAAAGCCCATGGATCAATTAATATCATGTTGCACATGTTTAAAGGGAATATGAAGTTAATGAAATATCATTAACTGATAACAGGATATTCCATTATCAACTTTTATGGCCTCGACCAGTTTTGGGAATGAGCAGGACACTGCACTAGTGTAATCCTTCATCTCGTACTTTTTCCCAGCATGGACACTCTGCAACCCGCCTGGCTATGCAGTGAACTGCAACAGGTCCATTCCGTGGTTAGTCGCTAGACAAGTGCCACATCTACTTCATTCACCTACTGTATCCTCAACCCCTTCCCTGTAGACTTTGAGCCCTCTCAGGCAGGGTCCTCACTCCTCTTGTACATGTCTGTGCCTTGTATTGTTCACGATTATTGTACTTGTCTGTCTATGTCCCTTTTTCACATGTAAAGTGCCATGGAATAAATGGCACTATAATAATAATAATAATAATAATAATAATTCTCAGGATCAATAGAGTTCCAAAGTATGGCCCCCACCTCTGTAGTTTGATGGGTAAACATTTCTAATAGGTTTAAATGATTTCAATATGCACAAACAATCAGTATTCAATCAAAAAAAGCACGCAACTTTATTTTTCTCTTAGTCTAGGGTTGACCTCTCTTAATCTTAGCTGGGATTTGACCATGTTGATTTAATATTGTTCTCTAGGGTTTACATCTACCAAAACAAAGCACCATTCATGAATGCACAAAACTAATTTATGCTCTGCCGCATCCTGTGTATAAGTACTTCTTATACTAGGTAAATGCTCTGGATGTTCCTTAAAGGGGTTATCCGGCTTCTTTGACTTTTTTTTTTTATTTCCCTATTGGGCTACATTGGGGCAGGTAAGTAGATAGAGACCACTTACCTGCCCTGCTGTCAGCCCCTCTCCCCCGGCTCAGAGCGGTCATGTGACCGCTCCTGCCGCGATTTTGCTGCTTCCGGTCTTTGCACGTCTACATGGGCAGGGCCATGTTGACATGCAAATGTGGAGCAGCATGTCACCTCCCTGCTGGGTGTCTACAGTGCGAGGAGTCACCGCCCCCTTCCCTGCACCCTCCCACACATTCCCCCGCACCTCCAGTAACCTCCCCCTGCACTGCTGTGGGGGTCCGTGACCTGGGGGCGGGGCCTGGCGGCAGCTGCCGTGGTGTCAGCTCCAGCACCGGGCCCCCTGCCCAGGATCGCACATTCAAATGTACCGGCATCACAGATCACCGATGCCGGTACATTTTAAAGTGCTGATGAGAAGCAGCGCAGCGCTGCTTCTCATCACTGTCCCTCCGGCTGTCTGTGCAATCTGCAGCACAGCGGTGACGTCACTACTGTGCTGAACAGAGCACAGACAGCGCACGAACGTGCAGGAGCGGCGGGGACCGAGGACAGGTGAGTATGTACTCCACATGTGTTCCCTATGGGGATGGGGATGGGGGGGCTGGCAGAGCCATATGTGTGCGTGTTCAGAGCCATGTGTGTGCGTTTACGGTGCAGAGCCATGTGTGTGCGTGTACGGTGCAGAGCCATGTGTGTGCGTGTACGGTGCAGAGCCATGTGTGTGCGTGTACGGTGCAGAGCCATGTGTGTGCGTTTACGGTGCAGAGCCATGTGTGTGCGTGTATGGTGCAGAGCCATGTGTGTGCGTTTACGGTGCAGAGCCATGTGTGTGCGTGTACGGTGCAGAGCCATGTGTGTGCGTGTACGGTGCAGAGCCATGTGTGTGCGTGTGCGGTACAGAGCCATATGTGTGCGTGTGCAGAGCCATGTGTGTGCGTTTACGGTGCAGAGCCATGTGTGTGCGTGTACGGTGCAGAGCCATGTGTGTGCGTTTACGGTGCAGAGCCATGTGTGTGCGTGTACGGTGCAGAGCCATGTGTGTGCGTGTACGGTGCAGAGCCATGTGTGTGCGTGTGCGGTACAGAGCCATATGTGTGCGTGTGCAGAGCCATGTGTGTGCGTTTACGGTGCAGAGCCATGTGTGTGCGTGTGCAGAGCCATGTGTGTGCGTGTACGGTGCAGAGCCATGTGTGTGCGTTTACGGTGCAGAGCCATATGTGTGCGTGTGAGGTACAGAGCCATATGTGTGCATGTGCAGAGCCATGTGTGTGCGTGTACGGTGCAGAGCCATGTGTGTGCGTGTACGGTGCAGAGCCATGTGTGTGCGTGTACGGTGCAGAGCCATGTGTGTGCGTGTGCGGTACAGAGCCATATGTGTGCGTGTGCAGAGCCATGTGTGTGCGTTTACGGTGCAGAGCCATGTGTGTGCGTGTACGGTGCAGAGCCATGTGTGTGCGTGTACGGTGCAGAGCCATGTGTGTGCGTGTACGGTGCAGAGCCATGTGTGTGCGTGTACGGTGCAGAGCCATGTGTGTGCGTGTGCGGTACAGAGCCATATGTGTGCGTGTGCAGAGCCATGTGTGTGCGTTTACAGTGCAGAGCCATGTGTGTGCGTGTGCAGAGCCATGTGTGTGCGTGTACGGTGCAGAGCCATGTGTGTGCGTTTACGGTGCAGAGCCATATGTGTGCGTGTGAGGTACAGAGCCATATGTGTGCGTGTGCAGAGCCATGTGTGTGCGTGTACGGTGCAGAGCCATGTGTGTGCGTGTACGGTGCAGAGCCATGTGTGTGCGTGTGCGGTACAGAGCCATATGTGTGCGTGTGCAGAGCCATGTGTGTGCGTTTACGGTGCAGAGCCATGTGTGTGCGTGTGCAGAGCCATGTGTGTGCGTGTACGGTGCAGAGCCATGTGTGTGCGTTTACGGTGCAGAGCCGTGTGTATGCGTGTACGGTGCAGAGCCATGTGTGTACGGTGCAGAGTCCGATGTGGGGCTGTTATTTGCAATGCTGTAGTGATACCAGGTCAGGTGCTGTGGAAGAATATACTGACAGGGAATGTGTGCAGGGGGCGGGCAGAGGGTGCGGCTGGACACTGGGGTGGGGCTGGACACTGAGGCTGGGCGGTGACAGCTGTGACTGGGAGGTTTTGCACAGGAAGTGGTCAGTTTGCTAGAGCTGAATGTAAACAAGAAGCTGCAGAGAATAAAGGGATAATTCAAGAGGAACAAAAGTTAGAAAACAAAAAATAACAATGTAGGTGTGATTTATATGACAATACAGCACAGATAAACTCAAACATTTTTGTTAAGCTAATGTCGGACAACCCCTTTAAGGAAAAATCGACCTACGGGTGGGGATCCGGGATGTTAGGTTTGTTCATTTTCTTAATCTCTTCCCCCAACTGCATGATTCTAAGATTTCCAACACATCAGGGAAAAAAACAATGGAAGGAAGAAGTGTCCTGATGAAGAAGCCTCTGAGGGCTTTGAAACACATTGACCAGTAAATCACACTTGATCTACATCATTTGGACTGGTTTGGCTGCACAGGAGATTAACCTTTATATATATATATATATATATATATATATATATATATATAATCTCCACGTGGGTTCTGCAGCAGCCTCAGGCATTTTATGGTGGTTGTGACTTGCACAACCACACAAGGTGAGCCTTTCTGAGTCGTTTCATCTTTGAATTTAATTGGATAAGACCCTATTTTGCGCGATTTCTCTTTCCAGCTCTTATTTAACATCAGGGAAAGCAGTTATTGTTGCTGGGCTGCACTAGACATTGCCAAATCTCTGATCTCTGTCATGACTTACTGCAAAGGAGTTGTTTTATGAATGTGGTTCTCACAGACTTTTCTAATTGATCAACCCATTGCCTAAATACTGAGGCTTGTTTGTTCCATTTTAAATACTTACTCTCTCATTCGTATCTAAAAGCTTTAAAAATTACCTGGAAGGAGCAGATATCTCTCATTATTAGACGTAGTGCAGAGTGAAAGAAAAGGGCACTCAGAGCAGTATATGGGTGTGTTGAAGCTTCAGCCAATAGCTCGGAAAGCTTTAAATGATGTTAGAGAACGTGGCATCATTTTGGCAACTTTTCATGTTCAGAGATTAATGTGCAACCATTTTATTATTGTCTCTGGTGTTCATGACCTATAGTATACAAAGCATTACGAAAACATGCTATCTCCATTTTACTATGACACAGGTCTACAAAGCTGAAATTGTTTGAAAGTAAGAGGTCATTTGTATATAGTTTTGATCTCTGAACTCCATAACATAGTTTTTTCACAACCACTGGCTCCATAGGCCCAACGAGCCACAGCTTTTTTCACAGCTCAAATTAAATAATTTAGTTAGGGACTTTGACCTTCCTAAACATTCTGCAGAACTTAGAAGCTACTAGCTCCTGGTACCTGTTTTTTATGGTACAGAAGCAGAGTAAAGGAATTCCTTCCATACCGGTCTCAAAACAGTGTATTGCAGTGATGTTCCTTGGCTGATGGAAAAATGTAACATTGAGTACATTGTGAGCGAGTGGACTGAAGACTATTGGTTCATCCAAAAAAGTCTGAAACATGTTTTACTGCACAATGGCAGCAAGTATGCTTCAGTGCTGTAGGGCATTCTGTGCACTTGAAGGAAAACTATGAGAATTATTTAGACTTTATACTCAAGAAACTTAATTACGAGGATCAAGAATTTTTAATATGTGGTGACCTGAAAGTTCTCTCTTTGCTCCTTCGGTAGCAAGGAGGATACATGAAGTACCCAGGCTTTTTGTGTGAATGGGACAGCCGGATAAGATTCATCACTGGAGCAAAAGTTGGCCAACGAGAACATCTTTGCAACCTGGACTCATGAACATAGTTACGGAAAGTTTAGTTGAGCCAACTAAAGTTCTCTTGCTACAACTCTACATTAATCTTGGACTGATGTAGCAGTTGTGAAAGCTCTGCCGAAAGAAGGTGAGACTTTTAAGTACCTGTGTACCAAGTTACAGGGACTGTCTGAAGCAAAACTGAAGGAAGACATTTTTGTGGGCCCAAAAATTCAGAAGCTAAAGTTGAAAAGAGGATGGCTTCTACAAATGGACAATAGACTACCTATAAAGGCGAAAGCAGAAGGTTTTAAAATGGCCTTCACAGTACCCTGATCTGATTATCATTGAAAATCTGTGGCCAGACCTCAAAAGAGCAGTGCATGCAAGACGATCCAGTAATGTCACAGAACTTTTCCAAGGAAGCATGGATGAAAATCCCTTAAATAAGAATTAAAAGACTCTTGTCTGACAACAAAAAAATGTTTACAAGCTGTAATACGTGCCAGAGGGGGTGCTACTAGGTACTAACCATGCAGGGTGCCCAAATTTTTGCATCAGTCCATGTACTTTAAAAAAAATGTTTTTGCCTAAAATACAAACAAAATGTGTCACCTTTAACGTTATCTCTTTTAGAGATTATTTCATTTTCATCTTGCTTAACTGTTCACAAGAACAGTAATTTTGACCAGTAGTGCTCAAACGTTTACATGCCAATATGCAGTTGGATACTATTTCTGGACATTATGTTGTGAATCCTGCATTTTCTCCAGTTTTCCTCCATCATTTTATTTTCAAATGACTTAGAGCTTGTAAGCGGTGACTCTCTGCTATGAGCTCTCTCATTCAGTGCATATAGATGGATTCCTGTTCTTCATTCCTTCGCACACAGGCAGATGTGGCATTAGCACGGAGAAAATTATATAGCAGTACTGAGCTGTGTAGTATTGAATCCAGCTTTGCGGTGAGGTAAATTACTTGTTAGAAATCTCATCACAATCATTCTGTGTCTCCTTCTGCCCATTCCCTCACTTTACACCTCACTCCTCCTCCTGCCTCTTCTTTCCATAGAGTATAACAGGAGGTATAATCTGACATCACTCTGTGCTGACTGTCCATCTTGTCTTCAGCTAGATGGAGATGAGCTTTTTTTTGAGTGCATCACAAGTTCTGAAGGCAGCAGTGACAAGAAGTGGCTCATAAGTGGGGAAGGAATC
Organism: Anomaloglossus baeobatrachus; assembly: GCF_048569485.1. Lineage (NCBI taxonomy): Eukaryota > Metazoa > Chordata > Amphibia > Anura > Aromobatidae > Anomaloglossus > Anomaloglossus baeobatrachus. Next base: position 139,786,860 of record NC_134357.1, on the reverse strand, counting down.
AGCATTCTCAGATAAGATATATTACGAAGTTTCTTATAGTGGCCTCTGCTATTGATTTATGCAAAGCTTGTTGAAAGTAGAGATGCCTTTTAAGTAAGCTGCAACTATTTAGAACTATTTGGATTTAAACAGTGCTTTAACCACTTTCCAATGTGTAATAGTATGTCTTAAGGCAAATGTGGGTGTAAAGGCCCCTTCACACAGTGAGACTTTCTAGCGATCCCAACAGTGATCTCGACCTGGCCGGGATCGCTGGAAAGTCTCTAACAGTCGCTGGTGAGCTGTCAAACAGGCTGATCTGGCCAACGACGCAGCAGCGATACGGACCTGCAGAACGACCTCGCTGAAAAGGGAACACTAGCACGCCTACGGGCTGGATCGCTAACGATGTCGTTGTAACGGTGTCAATCACACTGATACATGCTGCGCAGCAAGAAACAAAGGACCAAAGAATGGTCCTGAACGACTTGTAGCGATCAGCAACCTTACAGCGGGGGCCAGGTCGCTGATGCGTGTCACACACTGCAATGTCGCTGGGGAGGTCGGGATTACGTCACAAAACTGGTGACGTTACAGCGATATTGCTAGAGATGTTGCAGTGTGTAAAGGGGCCTTATGGAGCAGGCTCTGGAGTTGAGTCTGCATTGTACCAGTCAGATGTCAGATGTGTTATTTAGCTGGCATCTGACTGTCAGCGCAGGAATTTATTTATATGATAAAGGACTCAGAAAATGGCATTACTATCTACAGTATTTTTTTTTCTGCACATTACTAAAGAAGTTCAAGTTTTCATATTTACAAAAGCAGATGGTCTTGATGTTTTCTATTTTGAGTATACATAATTTTTTTCAGCAAATTTTTAACAATTTTGTTTTACTAAGTTTACAGACACCTGAAAACTTTTTATATTGTGGAACAAATAAATGTCTGCTTTTCTTTTATTATTTGTCTAAAAATATACGGAACTCAGTAAGCATGCTTCTACTCAGCAGGTCGTCATGAAAGGTGCTGTGGAGGTCCCCTGCATTCCCTCCCATTCTTCCCTCTGCTTAAGAAATGTAAGATTGTTCACTTGCCTGATTGATGGAAGGGGAGTGGTTTTTTGTTGCGTTTATTCTTTTTAGCTGAACTTGATTTATAGAGGTAGAAATGACAGAGCAGAAAAAAAGAGTAGGACGCAGCATATCCTCTAATACAGAAATATTTTAATTCTCCTTTTTACAAATAGAGGAAAATTGTTTGTCTCGCTTGTTTGTCATAATGATCCACATGTCAGCACTTTTTTGTCAGTGTGCAAATTCAATATTTGCGATTATGTGAAGAGTGCAGAGCTGAATCCTGATTGTGTGCATATTTAGGTGAAGCCTGGAAAAGGAGTAGCTTTCAGGAGGACCTGTTATTAGGTGAAAAGTAGTGAGTTTTTATTTTATTCCATTTGCTCCTATGAGTATTCATTTTTTTAGTTTGTTTTTTTCAAATCTGTTAGTTTGATTTTAATAAATGTTCATTTTTATTACCGACCGTTACTTAGGTTATTCTCTAGAGGGGTGGTCTTTAGTCTGCTGTGTTCTATTAACCTGTGAGACACGTTCCCTTGGAAAGACCAGAAAAATTTACAATAAATAAAAGGTACCATATCTCTAGAATTGTATGGGAAATTTAAAATAAATAATAATAATACTACTACTACAGTAACAGCTCAAATAAAATTAGCAAAAATTGGAGCAAAAATTAGCATCTTGCAACCTGGTGACAGATCCACTTTAAGTAACTAATAAGTTATTGAAGTTGGTGGATTATTTGCATTTTTCTCTGTCATGAAAGTTGCTCAATCTTTTGAGCATGGACGGAGCATGAAAAGTTTAGTAATTAGCCAGTTATTATTTCCTTTCTTCTTTTTCTTCTCCTTGTTCCTTTGCTGATGATCACACAGTGGTGTACTTTAATGACTGCTGGTATCTTGTCCGTGCACAGCAGTGGTGGCCTGTGTCTGCCTCTGCCAGTAGAGATGGAGCTTGGCTTATTTCTTGCTATGGCAATTTGGTGACTGTCCAGCCTTGGTATACATATTTGTATTTATTTTACATTCATTATTTCACTACTTTGGAATCACTCACTTAAATATATGTCATGCCTCTTTATAAATGTTCATGTAATTCTATGATTTTTCTTATGCTCTTTTCTGTATTGCTACACCATGTTGAGTGATGTTAGCTAGACATGGTGCAAATTGATTTGGAGGACCTGATCCAGTGAACATGCCAGTATCCTGTGGCCAATGGATAGGAGACCAATGAGCCACCTTCTTAGGCTGTGTGCGCACGTGTGCTTTTTTTCATGTTTTTACGCTGCGTTCTGCACCGCAGCGTAAAAGCATGCGTCCTGCGTCCCCAGCACAATCTATGAAAATTGTACAAATTCCATCCGCACGTTGCTTTTTAGAGCGCAGCGTTTCGGCTGCTGAAATATTTTGCCAAAACACTGTGTTCTGAAAAGCAACATGTCACTTCTTTTGTGCGTTCCGGAGCTTTTCCCACTCTGTCTATGGCAGAGCAAGCATCCAGAACGCATGAATTCCGCATGCACAATGCTTTCAAAATGCAGCTTTTCGTCTGCGTTTTGAAACGCACATGCAGTGACAAAAACGCTTTGGAACAGAACGCAGAGACGTGCGCACATAGCCTTAATACCAGCATATGTGGTTTTTCTGATGAGCTGGCCTGACCTAATGTTCATGCTACGATGATAATGTCTTGCCAGGCTAACCAAAATCTGGGGATGCCGTCAGGTTAAAGGCAGATGGTACAGCTCCCATATATCAGTGGCAAGTTACTGGCAAGACCCTGAAACTGGTGCTGCAAATTGACTTGCTCCATCTCTATTTGCAGCCAGATTCCAAGGGTGTCACTGTCCACCAGGCCTCTTTATTTGTGATGGGCTCCAGGGATTAAAATTAAATTTACATAATTTGCTACTGGTTAATCTGATGGGATTTACAATTTTATAGTATCGAGCCTCCGTAACAGAAGTAAACAGAATCATTCAAAAGTGTGTGTATATATGTATATATATATATATATACATATATATAGTTCTATTGTGCTGAAGTTTGAAAATGGAAAATAAACACTCAACATGAGGACATCAAAAAGTAAAATATTTAAATCTGTATTACCCTGATGGCTGATCAACCATTGAAACATTATAAGTGGAGTAGAGGCTTATGACAAGTTCCCTGTGGACAGTCTGCGTTGTTGGAAAACTTCCTGGAATAATCATAAATTACAACTTATCTATTTGGAAATGGATTGCATTCATGGGTAAGCAGAACATGCAAAATATAACTTGGTGACTTGGATAGAAATCTAAACTGAACCTTTTCTGAGAAGGAAAGCTAGAGGTATTACCTTGACGAAGGCAGGTAATTTTTAAATGAAGACTAAATGAATAGTTATGTATTTAATGCCTCCATAATGACTATGTGGAATACAAATTGAAAATCTTGCTGCTTGTCCTATCCAATTAAGATCATAACTCATGAATATTAGTGTATAATGAGCTGAGAGGAGCTTCATTTGGGCACAGCTGTGTAACTCCAAACAGCCAAAATATGTGTCCTGTTTGACACAAATGTCTTAAAATAGGATTTTTTTTTTCTGTGAAATATAAATATTTTATTTAACCAAATCAGAACTTAAATGGAACTCATCTTTGTGAAAAGAAAAGGTTGTTGTACTTTTTAACAGTTTTGTTGTATACAGAGTATAGCAGTTATCTGTAATGGGATATAAAATTACAAAATAGGGACACCTATACTTGCCCTCAGACTGGGGTCCCTGCACTGTCCCTTATCTCAGAGGTTGGCTTTATGGTAGCCAGGTCTGAATCTCCAGCATGACCCTAACTCCTGTCTGAGCCCTGTTCTTACTCCCCCTCCTCCCCACCCTTGGGGCAGGCTGGACACGCCATAACAAACCCCACAAACAACATGGATAGGGGAAAAAACAAACACAAAAGTGAGACAATACGTGTACGGGAGGGAATAACATAAGTAAAGAAGTAAACGCACAATGGGAAAACTTCCACACTACTTAAACAGCAGACTACAGGTCATCAGAAATAGGTTTGCCACAAAGACCGGCATCACAGGAGCATAGGTTGAAGCTATTATCCTCAAAAACAAACAGACTCCCCAGCCTTAAATAGGGAGGAGACAGCTGAATAGGAATTGGCTACCTGAGTCTCCAATAGTCACACACCACTCCACAGGAAATAACTCATGCAGGACTAGAAAGTAATGGAAAAGACTCAGTCAACACCCGCTTGAGGATGAGCAACTAGGAGACCTCAGGTTGCCTGCCAGACTCTTCAATAGGAACAGAGTCTGACACCGCTGAGGCACCCCGCAAGTGTGGACCTGAACACTGCATGACATTATCATAATCACTGTTATGAAAAATTAAGATTATGAGTTCCCCAAATTTGTAAATTCACGTTTTTGTGTCATTAATGGAGGATAACATTTGATAACTGAATGTCAAAAAGTGCAAGTAGATTCATTTACAGCATCAGTAATGGCTACAGTTTAAAGGGATTTTCCTTCAGAATTTAGAGGTTCCAATTCATCAATTCACCATCGTTGATCACGCTAATCTTGATGATGTGCGTGTTGGAGTCAGAGGCTCCTGATTAACCACAGGTCTTACTCAAGTTGGAGACTGGAGTAGAATTTGGTCATAAGATACGCACACCACCCTCATCATAAATTAGAAGAGTGGGGGTCTCCATGTTCCGCTTTGTTGCAGCACATTTGAGCAGAGCTGACTGAATCTGGTGTGAAAATTCTTTACATAACCTTGCTTGTATTTTATGCCAGATTTATTTGATGAATAAGGGCCATAATGTAAAGACCCAGAGTGTGGAATTAAAATCAATTAAAAAAGAAACTGTACTTGTCTCCTGAACCAGCGCCGCTAATCCATACTGGCTTTTGTGTTGGCCTTCCTTTTTCTGACATAAACAGAATCACAAGACTGAGAAAGCCTTTGCATTCAGTTCAAATAGGACATTCCTGTAAAAGGAATCTGTCATGTAAAAAAATGCTAATAACCTACAGATGTGGGGCTAATCTGGGCTAAAGCTGCCCAGCCACCATACTGAAAGCTCAGGTACAGGAAGGACATTAACTTTATTCCTCCCACCAGTTTACTTCTCCCCGCCAGGGGAGTTCAATCTGCATGCACCGGGCAGATTTCAGACGCTATTAATCTGCAGATTAACGCCATATCTGCAGGTTAATAGCGTTTTTACATTTGACAGGTTCCCTTTAATTAGATTTCTCTTATCATTGGATAGTATCATTGTGGAATGAAAATACATGCCCACCGAGCTAAACAAGATAAAACACCCAGTTAAATGATAAAATAAAAAAAAAAAATTAACACATCAGGTACCAGTAATTTTGGTGCCCTTTATCTCCACAATGGATTGAATGTATCCTATAAGGGCAAAATTTAAACAGAACAGCCTTAAGTCTGCACCAAAGTATTTCTCTTATCAGTTCACTTGTCAAGAATGTTTAGGAAACTTATGAAACTCACTGGCGGAGACCCTTTTGCATTTGGGTGTACAAAACAAGAAGAGAAAAATGACAAAAGTTGGATCAAAATAAGTGTCTAAAGTAATTTAAATTGTGATTAGAGCACACACTATAGCAATAATCCATAACAAAGCTCGTTATAAGGTATCCATTTGAGTAATCCAGTCTATGTAGCAGACAACAGAATGTAAGCTTACACTTTTTTTTTTTTTTTTTTTTTTAAAGATTTGCGTGATAAGACCCTTTTCTCACCTTATCGTAATGGGCTAATGGTAGGTCTGGGTGAACTGAAGGTGATGGTGCTGTACAGCGGGTCTTGATAGACAGCATGTTTCTCAAAGAGGACAGTAGGGTTTGCAGGATGACCGACAATCAAGTGGAGCAAGTAGCATAGATGAAGCAGAGATTTGTGTGCGGAATACACTTGGGAATAGTAACTGTATAGGAAACTGATATCTTCCGGCAAGTAAATAGTTGATCAAAGGAGTGCAAACTGGTATCTTTCAGGAAGTCAATATGGGTAAATCTAGGAGTAGCTAATAAGTAAACACTGGTGTCTTCCAGCAGGACAGTGGCTAATAGCAGCGATGTAACACAGGAGTAAATGCAAATTGAAGATATGCTTGAAGAAATGTGCGACCTTGAATGTAGGGGCCAGGACTGAGAATAATTGCATACTTGCTAGAAGTTGTGAACTTTCACTCAAAGAGAATGGTGTGAACTACATCTAGGCAGTTGAATGGTGCTTGCAAACAACTCTGCTTGTAGCACTGATTTTAGTAGGAGCAGAGAAAACGATAGACTCCCTAACTGTAGGTCAGTTGAGTGAAGTAGACAAAATATAGGATAAAAGTCAGAAGTTGGTCCTGCACTACCAGGGATTACCTTAAAAGTCACTGATTAAAGGAGGAGGGAAGCTCTGATCCTCTAAATTTCCAAAGATTGCCAGGGGTGCACGCTCAGACATAGACAGATGTCCGGTAAATGCTGCATGTAGAAGAAAGGAAGTGACACTACTCCAACACCAGTCCGTGACAATTCAGTTTTTGTCAAACCGTGTGCATAAAACCACATGAATTTAAAGTTATGTAAGACTTTAAAACAATCTTCCTAGAGCCAATCTTGGATCATATAAGTATTATGCACATGCCAGTCTGTAACTTCTGGGGATGTTTAAGACTTTACTCTGGCGCCAACTTGCATATATTTTCCCTCCATTAGACATTTGTAACTCACATATTGTCTAATATAAACTACGGAATAAACAGCAGTCATTATTTTTGTTGGTGAAGCTTAATAACAAATGTGTGTGAAACTCATTTTCTACTGTTGTGACATTTCTTGAGTTGATTGTAACCTTTTAAAACATCCATGAGACATGAATGATTGCAACATGACACTAACTACAGATTCCTACAACTGATGATTTCAATCGACCAGCTGCTTGTATGTCAGCTCTAGCGGGAGTCCAATCACTCAATGATGTTTCTAGAGTCTTCTAGACTCTGGATGTTTGCTTTTAAATGAATTTATCATAAAATACATGGTGGGGCTTATGATGCAGAAAGTATCTCTGAAATTTGTACTATTAGCCTGTATGTTTCTAGTAGAAATCTTTCTCTTTTTAACCTCTTAGGATTTGAATTTTCACGGTTACAACTTGAGTTTTCCCAATAGTCATAGATCTGTGTCTTCCTGTACAATGCATGGATCATATACAATAAATATGCTTTAAAGTGGTTGACTTTTGAAAAAAAAAAAATTCTACATTTCTGCCAGCCTGGCAGTAAGGCCCCTTTCACACGTCAGTGATTCTGGTACGTTTGTGCTTTTTTTTTAAACGTACCAGAATCACTGACATACGCAGACCCATTATAATGAATGGGTCTGCTCACACGTCAGTGATTTTTCACTGCACGTGTCTCCGTGCGGCGTACCTGCCTGTGCGTGTTTGCCGCACGGAGACATGTCCATTTTTTTCTGGCATCACTGATGTTCCACGGACCACGCAGTGGTGTGGTCCGTGAAACACGTGCCAGAAAAAAACATGCTTTTAAAATAAAAAACATTTTAACTCACCCGGCGTCCAGCAATGTCCTCTGCAGCCCGTTCTGCCGGCTGCTTCTGAGCCGGCTCATTATTGTCGCGCATATTCATTATGCGCGACACAACCGACCCGGAAGCAGCTGCTGCGGTGGTCACCGCCGGCCGGATGCTGCACCGCGGGAGCGATCAGCACCATGGACAGCGGGAGCACGCACAGGTGAGTAGTTTTCGAAGTGCAATCACGGGCCACGGAGAACGGAGCCCGGATTGCACTTAGACAACCCACGTGTGCCGTGAATCACGGCACACGCAGGGACATGTGCGTGTTTTACACGCCAGTGAAAAACGTCACTGTTTTTCACTGACGTGTGAAACGGGCCTTAGGCGATCAGGCAATCAGCACCTGAGACCCCTCATAAAAAGCAGGGGAAGCTACAGTCAACCATATGTTTCCCCTGCAGGAGCTGTTAGAACAGGGATCCCCAACCTGTAGTTCAAGAGGACTTGATCTCAGGACCAAGATGTGTGGCTCCTGGCTTTCTGTCTGCTTTGTCTATTAGCATCAGATCTAGAAAACAGCTATGAAGAGAAGATCTCCAGATGGTGACTCTTGTGAGACGCACCCAACAAAAGAGTAGATCTGGATGCCTATATACTGGGTGGGGGAGATAGGATGACATTCCAGTTAGTTTAGTGCTTGAAAGTGGGTGCAATAGTGTGGTGATGATGTTTGATGTTAGAAACTGAATGGTGGTAAAGTGGGCACCCCTGGATGTAAGTATGCTGCACATAAGTGAGAGGGCACAAGGTCTCGGTGTACTTGTTGTGGTAACTTTTTGGATATCTACATACTGTATGCTTTAGGTGTTGCCAGGTGGGAGGGGTACCTGAATGTTCCCAACCCTCTCTCAGAGATTAATGTGGCTCTAACAGTAAGAATGTTTTGGGACCACATCCTAAGGCAATACCCATCTATTGTATTGATGATGACTTTGGTTTTAAAGTTTTTAATCTCGAAATAGAAGGGGGTAGTAAGCAAAGAGGTTTCCAGGATTTTACAAAACTTGGTCAAGGACTGTTACAAAATAAGGGAATACCCATTAGTTACCTGTTTAATAGCACTCCAGTGTTCCCATCTGGTCTTTTCCCTCATTCACCCGACTGCTGCCAACAATTACTGTTATTGGCTGCTAGTGTTCACCTAAATAATATTTGGCACTTATTGTTTCACCACCGGTTTAGACCATAAGAGTAGCGGCGATGGAGTGACAAAATATGGTATTCCTCTATATTAGAACACTCCCTACTCTTCAAGTTTTTTCAAACCCTGGAATACTCCCTTTAGTGTGACACATGGAAGACAGTAAAATGGTAAAATAACTAATTCTTTTTCATCCAAATTTAAATTTTGAAATTCTTTTTACCAATGTCTAGTACTAGAAATATCCTAAAGACATGCCTTCATCTTAGAAAAATGTGGAGGCTTCTGACTTAAGCTTAGATCAAGTAGCACAGTGTATTTTTTTACTGCAGTAAATCGATTCACAAATGAATACAAGACAGAACCAAAGTTCTTCATAGGAGCAACTCACTAAAAAAATCCTAAAGGTCTGTAAAAATGAGAATATTTGTAATTTTATAAAGTATGTCCGCAGGCTATAAAATGATGGGTATTTCGGTAAGCTAAATAGAGGATTTACTTATAATAAAGCAATGACTATAGCCTGCTTTACACATTACAATTAAACATGCGATCTCGTATGCAATCGCACACGCCCCCATCGTATGTGCGGCACGTTCAATTTGTTGCCCGTGTCACACAAACGATTAAATCCCATCACACGTACTTGCCTTCCATACGACCTCGATATGGGCGTCGAACAACCACTTCCTGTAGTGGGAGGGACGTTCGGCGTCACAGCGATGTCACCCGGCAGCCGGCCAATAGAAGCGGAGGGGCGGAGATGAGCGGGAAGTAAACATCCCGCCCACCTCCTTCCTTCCACATTGCAGGCGGGACGCAGGTAAGATGTGTTCATCGTTCCCGGGGTGTCACACACTGCGATGTGTGCTGCCTCGGGAACATTGAAGAACCGGACGTTCAATTTTTAGTAATTGAACGACGTGTATGCGATCAACGTTTTTTCGTTCAATCGCAATCGCACGTAGGTATCACACACTACAATATCACTAACGATGCCGGATGTGCGTCACTTACAACGTGACCCCACCGACACATCGTTAGATATATTGTAGCGTGTAAAGCCCGCTTAAGTCTTGTGAATTGTATAACCATATTTTTACTGTTACATAATTATTGTTGAACCAAATCTACATTTCCAATCATTTCTAAAAGTTGGAAACAACACTTTTTTTTATTTTTAGCAAACCTCTGATTAGAAAGTAAAGCTGCGGTTTTATACTTTTTCAAACCAGCCTATGCATAAATGTATTTCAGGCTCATTTACCATCTCAGCGATGTACTGTAGAGGTTTAATGAACTGCCAAAAATTAGCAGCTTGTTTCAAATGGACAGGATCTAAAAATGAATGTTGCATACATAGCCTGATTGCGGACTATAGGTTGGCCAATGCATTGGAATACATTTCTGGCAGTGCTTTGCAATCAATAATTGTTACCCAAAACTACCCATTTAGTGAGACTAAGGAAGCAAGTTTCTAGGAGCTTTTTTTTTTTTTTTTTTTTTTTTTTTTTTAATACTTTTTGTCAACTCATCGCTCAATTTATTTATCTAATTTTGCTTTCTGATGTTATGGAAATAACTGTACATACCTATTTTCTTTTGTAAACTAATGCAATTTAAATGGTTACTTTTAAATGGACACTGTTGTCAACCAGACGTTTTCTTCTTCAGCTCTTCTCAGTATTCAAAGCAGTTATTGTCAAGGTATTGGTTGATTACATTTCTTCCTTCGCCTCCAGAGATGAGGAAGCATCTGTCAGCAAGCACTTAACTTCCTATCTAAAATACTGCTTTATCACCTATTCACAGTATTGGTGCTAAATAGTAGATCTGTGGAGGATTGACCACTTTTTGCCAAAATGGAGGCCTTGTGTTACTCAGTTGAGGCAGCGCTTGATCATATACTCCATTCTCTTCAAGAAATGCCGTTCTTGGCTCTCTCCGACATGTCTTGGGAGGTTGAATGAAGTGATAGCACATATGCTTGATCGCCGCTCTGTGTAGATAGCATTCGGCACCCTTGGTGCACCAAGGACAAAGGGGCAAAATGTGGAACTGCTGGAAAAACAAAGCACGTTACAATGAAATTGTGTTCCACCTCCCCAGCATTTCATATACACTTGCACATATTCATACATCAGTGTTTTAGGGGAGTGTCTGTACAGAGTCTGGTGGAACATGTAAGGTTTTTTATGTTTAATTCCTTAGCAAATCAGCTCCAGTGGCATGTGTATGAACTTAGAGGCTTACAGAGTTTTAGTAGCTAGAGATGAGTGGACCTATAGAAGTTTGGGCTTGCCAGATTCTGTCGGACTTTAGATGAAATTCATTTCAGGACTCGGACTTGACCTGAACCCCAATCTAAAGCGGGATTTACCTGCTATGATATATCTAACGATATGTCGTCGGGGTCACGTCGTTAGTGACGCACATCCGGCTTTGTTTGACATATCGTAGCGTGTAACACAAATGAGCGACTGCGAACGAGCAAAAATACTCACCTTATCGTTGCTCGTTGACACGTCACTCATTTTCAAAAAATCAAACGTCCTTCTGTGCTCCGGTTGTTCATCGTTCCCGAGACAGCACACGTCGCTCCGTGTGACACCCCGGGAATGATGAACTGCAGCTTACCTGCGGCCGCCGCCAATGCGGAAGGAAGGAGGTGGGTGGGATGTTTACGTCCCGCTCATCTCCGCCCCTCCGCCATTGTGGAGGTGAGAGCCATTCAGAGACTGCAAGTGGCTTGCACTGGGCTGTGCACCGAGTGTACCCGAGCACTCCGATTCTCGACCGAGTGGCTAGCATACATACAGCACCCGAACTTGGACACTGATTTTTTTTTTAAAAATTCCGTGTTATGTAAGAACCTTGAATTATACAACTCAGGTTCGCTCATCTTTATTAATAGTGCTTCATGCACTTTGATGACAAGCCCATATTTTGGAGCCAAAAAACATTTTTTTCAATCTGATCTACAAGCAAACATCAACAGACTCTGGATTCTGTGCTTTGTTTTATAAGGTCAGGGTGTTCATTTTCCTACAAGTGACCACATTTCAAAACCTACAAGTCCAGTTTACAAAGTGAAGTGGTGGATTTTTGGCCTCTTGTGCTACTTATTGTCTTACTATCTGGTAATAAGGTACATGTATTTGCACTGGAAATAAATCTGACCATTTGTCTACATCTCTTCCGTCTAGCCTTAGTACCTCTTTCAGTCTCCGACGTGCAATTAAGCCTGCTGTAACAAGAGCCACTTCCACTTATAAAGAACATTGCAGATTTTGCTTTGTATTTAAATAAGCCTCTTGTTTATTAGCAAAAGCCATTTTTTAGACAGCACAAAGATGAGAAAATTGCTCCTGATGTAGACTTTTTGCCGCTTTTGTTTTCTTTATGCAGACATGAAAGGAAGGAAAATAAAACACTACGTGTCTGTCATTAGATGTTGTTATGTCTGACTGCTGAGTAACCGTAATTGTCTTGAGAGCTTTGAATGTTTGTTATATTCATAATAAACAATTGACTGGTTGAAATTGATTTTAATATAGAATTCCAGAGAAGTGGAATCATATACAGTTACCTATGTGGACAACAATGGCAGCCAAAGCCTGGAGGTTCAGTCCCATCTGTTATCGGATCTTATTAATTTTTATGCAGATTAATGATTTGATCACACCTTTCAGTTTTAGGAGCGCATCACCCCTACCCCTCTTGACTTCTTGGTTTTTAGATAGCAGGAGTGACAGTTTAGGGTAGTTTAGGAGGAAGTCGGGGAACAGCCACATCTCTTGCTTCCTACGGATGTCAGATTTGTTGAAAGGAAATGACAGTGAAGCTGACCGCTGAGTGGTCCCAGGGCTCTCGTGACATAACAGTGTTACACGAGTTCCAGGAGAGCCAGTGATGAGACCGCAGTAATGGCGCCCACACTGGTGGTGAGTACAGTTATTATTTTACTTCGGTGGAACATAGTGATTGAGAAGGGGTTGTCCGAGTAGTGGATAATTACTAGGTATGATCAAATAATAGTAGTTATTCATAAAAAATTCTAAAGTTTGACGAAAACCAAGCTGCAGTTATTTTTAGCACAAAATATTTTTATGTAAAAAAAACAAACAAAAAAAATCTGTCCATAATTAACCAGCCTAGACCAACATAGCAACTCATTTTGATACCTTTTAACTCCTTACTTTTCCAACAAATCCCCACTCTATTTAAGCTACTCACACTTCTCGTAGTGCTACAATTGTTTCCCGTAAATATAATGACTAGACACACTGACTAATCCGGCTACACTGCGTTCCCTGAAAATATTCGTGCTGAAGGGGGCCTGGACAATATAGTTGGACAGTCTATTTGCTATATTCTTTTTTTGTGTGCGCATGATGGCAGTTTCTTATGCTTTCTTTTCACTCGTTGGGCACTGTGTTCACACCATTCCCTGCTTTATTTTTTTTTATTTTGTATATTGTTCTCTGACATATATATAGCAGTTGGTGTTACAGCCAATACCTCAAGTCTACAGTAGATGCCATTTAGGATTTATTTCATTACTTCTGTGCATTCCATAAGTAGAACATGTTACATTTTGGTCATAATTGACCTCCATAAGACATAATGTGCAGAGAACAAGCAAATGAAAGTAATCAATCAAAATAATTGATATGAATGTGGTAATTGAAAAACAAATATCAACAGAAAAAATCTAGCATACTTAATAGAGAAAATAAAGTATGTATAATGTAAGTTATACTGTATATCTTATCTTTGTGGAATAATTCAACAGTAAATCCTATATGCAAAACATCTCCAATATGATGTTTTGTATATAAGATTTTCTGTTCACCTATTCCACAAAGATATCTTATATATCTTACATTGTACATTTTTTATTTTTACTATTATATACACTATATATTTTCTGTTAGTATTTGTATTTCATATATTGATTACTTTCCTTTATTTATCTCACTCATTTTATAGAGCATTCTGAATTCCACAGCGCTTTACATACATCAACATCACTGTCCCCATTGGGGATCACAATCTAAGTTCCCTATCAGTTTTTCTTTGGAATATGGGAGATAAATGGGGAACCAAGAGGAAACCAATGCAAACACTGGGAGAATATACAAACTCTTTGCAGATGTCGTCTCTGGTGGGATTTGAATCCAGGACCCCAGCGCTGCAAGACTGCAATGTGGGCAACTGAGCCACCGTGCTGCCCAATTGTTCCTTGCGCAGTATGTATGATGAAGGACGATTATGACTGAAGCATATTCTGTTTAGATTGTACAAAAAAAAATTGAAATCAATACGGATTTACATTTATACTTTAGTGTCAAGTTTTTTTCTATATTAACCATAGAGGCAAGCCCCTACTGAGCACAAAGTCTATCAGGCGTGACTGCCATGTTTTTACTGCACTATTTTATGTGTGTCCTGAATTTGTGGGTATAGCACTTATAGCATGGTATAATATAGCACTGTGATGGCAGCCACACATTTTATTTATTTTGATTTCTTTTATCACCATTAACTCCACAGCTCTTTCTAGACATCATCACTGTCCTCATTGAGGTTCACGATCTAAATATTTCCTATCGGTATGTCTTTGAAGTGTGCGTAGAAACCAGACACAGGCATGGTGAAATCATACAGACTTCTTGCAGATCTTGTCTTTGGTGAGATTTGAACCCAGGACTGTGCCGCAAAGCAACTATGTTAACCACTGTGCCACCATAGTACACAAATAAGGGGTACATGTGTGGCAAGTTTTTTAGCACACTCAGCAACATTCCTTTGTACGTGGAGCATAATATGTGCCTAGATATGTCTGTATTTGGTGCTAAAATCGCTGTGGATTGTGACGCAGAAGAGAATACTTGTTCGAGAACTGAACCAAGAGTGATGAGCTAAAGTGGGTAGGCTGCAGTCCCTGCAATTACCTAGGAGGAGTTAGGGAAAGACTGTGATTGGACATCTTCTTCATGCAGCAAATCATCACATGGCAACTAAAATTACCATTGCGCCATTGATTCCAAATTATTACGTATGTGACAATTTGTCTGTGCCAATGTTTGTAACCATAAAGCTCAATGCCTTTATTGTGAAACTGCAAAGCTCTTTGCCAATGTTTGTAACCATAAAGCTCTACATAGGAGGAGGAAGTGATCCGGCATCCAAATTCCATAAAATCCAGATTTATTAAAATTAATTTGTGTGTGAACTGGGATATTCCTATTATTGTGTTTTCCTGTTTTTGTGGAAAGGCAGTAAAATGCTGTGGAAGAGAGAGCGCAATAGGGTTTTACCCGGTAAGGATATGGAATATACAGGGATCACGGTACACTCACCTTTTCAGGTTGTGCAAGTCACAACCCCTATGAAGCACATTCACTAGTGGTATCAGCTGCAGCCCCGAGTAAGGATGTAGTAGAAACGTGAGCAGAAATCGGGTATATACCATCCTGACACAAAATGGTATATTGCTATAATCTCTTTATTGTTCGTACAGGTCTATGCATTTCAGAGACATCCGTCTCCTTCCTCAGGACAACAAAAGAACAATCATCTTTATTTTAACAGTTGATTGTTCTTTTGATGTCCTGAGGAAGGAGACAGATGTCTTTGAAACACGTAGAACTGTACGAACAATAAAGAGATTATATCAATATACCATTGAGTATCAGCGTGGTATATACCCGATTTCTGCTCACGTTTCTACTACATGTTTTTATAGAAAGGAAGTTTTTTAAAGAATTTCTAATAAATCTGAATTTTTTTTTTTAATTTATATGCCAGATCATTTCCTCCTTCTATTTAACTACCCAGCTGATACGGCTGTTATCTGCTGCACGGTTCTATGAATGGATGGGTGAGCTGAATCAAAAACTTTTTCCCATAAAGGTCTACGCTCTAGGTTTCTAATGTGAAACTGCCAAGATTGGAAATAGAAAATAAATATATTTTACTTTCTCTACACAATAGTATGTTTGCATCGTCATCTGTGCCATTCATTTCCCAGCAGAATATGCTACAATCTCCAAGAGGTTTCTTTGGTCATCCACATAAGTACTTTGTCCCTAAAAATATTACTGCTACAAACAATTATCCCAGGGTATAATGCTATGAGCCACAGTTCTTTCAATATTATGGCACCAAAAATTCATATTCGGGGTGAAGCTGGATTGGCATCCCACTTCTCCCCAATTCTGTGAATCAGCTGTTGTTTTATCAACCGACTAAGGAGAGCCAGTAAACTTCCTGTTACGGTTCGGGGTTCTGTTGTGCCTTGAACAGGTCCAGTCCCGCCATTGACTCCCACATTGAGGGTCGGTCAACTGCGCAGCCCCACCTGGAAGTCGCTTGAGGCATCAGGTGGCTAGAGTTTTGTACCATCCTGAGCCTAAGTGCTCATTCAGCCATACTGAGCATGTGCTTGATGTCATCAATGACAAAGGCGGCTGCTTATTGGTCATTAGTGACATCAGTCATGAAGTGGCAGCTGCTGATTGGTCATCATGACATCAGCAATGACATGGCAGCCTCTGTATGGCTGCAGCCGACGCCATTACCACATGCCTTGTGGCCTGGGTCAGGGAGGTGGCTATAAAAGGACTGTAGCTTCGCCCATCGTCGCGCAAGTGTCATACTGCATGCTGACAGCTAAGGCTCCTATCCTGGCTGTTAAAGTGATTGGGTTCAAGTGCCATTTTCCTGCAGTGCTTGTGGCAGGTGTGTGTATGGATAAGGACAGTAACTACATCAGAGCTAGGCATCGGTGCAAGGTATTCGTATCTGTGCACACCTGTACTTTGGTACGGTGAAGGTCAACCATTGTCCTATCATTCCTCGGGTACCCGGTAACGCTAACCAGGTGACTCATGTGGTCTGACGTGCCCCTTTCGCATGTGACCAGTAGTCTGCAGTGCCAGTGGCAGACTTGTGTATATGTGCCAGCACTGGGTACCCAGTGACGCTAACTGGGTGGCCTGCTCGATTAGACGTGCCCTCTACGCATGTGACTGATTCCTTTGTACCTGTACACGGTCTGAGGTGCCCCTGTACGCATATGACCTGTTCAGCGGTAACGTCCTAGGTTTCCCAGTGACGTTAACTGGGCTACCTCTCGGTCTGACGGGTTCCTACACACGTGACCGATACCTGTTGCGATTCGTTTTAGTATTGGCGAGACCATTACCCGTTTACCTATGAGAATAACAAGGACACGCTACACGTTGTGGTGTGCCCTTAAACATCCCCTTCGTTTCCTTTTGGGTTCTCCTGAGTTGCTGTATGTCGTTCTCCTGTCACATAGTGGCTTTAATACCTGTCCGGCGGACTTCGAGTGACGATTGATATCATATTATTTTATATCCAATCATCCCCTCCGTAACACTTCCATTTTCCTTTGTTTATTGCTCAGAAATCTATGTTTGAAAGGAAACATTTACTTGAACATTTTTCTACTGATTACTTTATAGAATTTCTGATAAATTTTGGAAATCATTTGTGAATCTCTAAAGAATTGCTTAAATAACTTTAGCTTTGATGTTCAAGCTAAGACTGTTGGGTTTTTTAGCCATGTATTTCAGTCCCCTTAAAATTATCATCAACTTTCTTTTTTTTCTTTATAATTTCATCTTTCTTATTTTCTGAAAAACTGTTGTTTTTCATACTTTTCCTGCACAGTTTTCTTAAATCCGCAAATACATTTTGTTCTATTTAAAGTGCCAGCAATTTGTCACCTGCAACAAGTGTGTAATCGTCAATTATCTGGAAAGTAATTGCTAGAAATGCTTCCTGATCTGTGAAATTCTGCCTTCATGATAAAACTTATTTATTCCACTTTACTAAATACTTACTTTTGCATATCATGGACTACAGTAAATGAAGAGAAAGGCAATTTACTACTTATGTATCCAGATTTGGGTTCCATGGAGCCCTAACTCAGGCTGTGTGTTCCAAAGCATTCTTGTATGAGATTTCACTTGTATATAGCATGTGAAGTACAGGGTTTAAGGGCATCTGTCATCAAGTTTTTGCTACATCATCTGAGAGCAGGATAATATTGGAAAAGAGACCCTGATTCCAACGATTTATCACTTCGTTTACTTGGTGTAGCACTTGTCACATAATCAGAGTTCTTAGATGTAGCAGAGGTCAGAAAGCAAACCCCACTCAGATCACAGCTTTATGTGTACCTTGTATATTAAGAATGAGTTTCTTATTAGAGGAGGGCCCACGGTCGTAGGGTTCACGTGCACTGTAGTCACGTCAGTGATTTTCTCCTGGTGATAAAACCTTCATTGTGTGAACATGAAAACATATGGCAAATTAGCTGGCAGTACTAGCACACCCTCGAGAGATGCCTTTAAGCAGACATGACTATATTGGACTACCAGATATAGTGGTAATCAGCTTAAACTAGCGCAGTGCAAAAAGAGCATGAAAAAAAAAAATAATAATCTGCACTCACCAAGACAGTACTTTATGGTGGTGGTATCATGAGGAGACCAGACAAAAAGAGGTAAGAAAGGCTACTTTCACATATACGGCTGTAGCAGTGCGGCACAATCCAGCGCTCTGCTGAAAAAAACGAAACCGTTTTTTTTTTGCCGTTGGTTTTGTTTTTTCCAGCATTGACTTGCATTGGCGCCGCATGGGCTTGCGTTCCGTCCGTTTTTTGCCGCATGCGGCAGATTTAGCCGATGCGGCGGCCGGATGGAACATTCCCTGGCACGTTTTTTGCTCCAGCAAAAAAAACGCATCGCGCCGCATCCAGCCGCTGCGGCGCATTTTTCAATGCATGGTTATGGACGCCGGATGCGGCGCGATGCGGCGAAAACCGCATCTGGCCGCCGCATGCGGTTTCTTCCACTGAACATGCTCAGTAGAGTGCCGCAACCCGTAAAAAACGGACGGGCCGCATGTAAAAACTTATGCAAAGGATGCGGTGTTTTCGCCGCATCCGTTGCATAGGTTTCACAGCCGGATTGAGCCGCAGTGCTCAAACCGGATGTGTGAAAGTAGCCTAAGCCTTTCCTCTTTTTGTCTCCACTTTTCATGATACAACCACAATAAAGTGCTGTCTTTTTCACGTACCAGTGGTAAATAAGTGACAAATAGCTGAATTCTGTGGTTTAACCCCTACATCATGCTATCCTCAGGTTACATATCAATAACTTGCTGACAAATTCCCTTTAAAGTTATTAAGGTAATTGGATGAAGCACTTGGTAGGGGGAATCACCCATCTCTCTCTTTTTCTATATGTATCCTCCATCTGGTATGTAATAAAGGAACAATTTATTATCCATGGGGTGAGTGCCACAGTTTTTTCTCTGTCCCTATTTTTGATATTGCCCGTCTCCTTTTGAGCACCACGTGTGGCTATGTTATAAGTGACTACAAATGTATTTTGCAGTTACAGTATATTGTCTTTTCAGCTACCGTGTTTCCCCGAAAGTAAGACAGTGTCTTACATTCTTTTTACCCCCAAAAGTGCCACTATGTCTTACTTTCGGGGTATGTCTTATATTGGAAAAAATCCCACAGCAATCGCAGCAAGTCTCCATGCAATGTACCGTATGGGGACTTGCCGCGATTGCGCCCTAAGTGTACCTCAAGTTAAGGAAACTTAACCACCAGCGGCTGCACATGAGAGCACTGAGGCTGCGTGATTTTGTATGTTGTCCGTGGTCCTGATGGACCACGGACAACATTACTGCAACATTTCAACATTTCTCGGTAGCCGAGCGTTCAGCTGAGCGCCCGACCGCCGGCATGTGACAGCTCTCAGCTGAGCGCTCAGCCGCCGGCATGTCAGGGCGTTCAGCTGAGCGCCAGACTACCGGCATGTGTCAGCTCTCAGCTGAGCGCTCGGCCGCCGGCATGTTAGGGCGCTCAGCTGAGCGCTTTGCCGCCGGCAAGTCAGGGCGCTCAGCTGAGAGCTGTCACATGCCGGCGGCATGTCAGGGCGCTCAGCTGAGCGCTCGGCCGCCGGCATGTTAGGGCGCTCAACTGAGCGCTCGGCCGCCGGCATGTCAGGGCGCTCAGCTGAGCGCTCGGCCGCTGTAACTGTAGTGTAAAGAAGAAAAAAAAAAAATAAATAAATTTTTACTACGTCTTACTTTCGGGGTACGTCTTACATTAGCTGACCCCCCCAAAACCCCCAATACGTCTTACTATCGGGGGTGTCTTACTATCGGGGAAACATGGTAGTACCTGTTCACACCTGTTAGATGTGCGGGTCCATCTTTTTGATATATATATATATATATATATATATATATATATGTATGTATGTATGTATGTATGTATGTATGTATGTATATATATATATATATATATATATATATATATATATATATATATATATACATATAATATGTGTATATATATGTGTGTGTGTGTGTGTGTGTTATAATTGATTCAGGGCTTAAACAATTATATTTATCTCCATATGTTACTCCATTAATTTGATTGCAAATACTAGCAGAATAAACCTATCCTCTTTTCATGATTTTTTTTTATCATGGTCACATGAAATGGTATTTACATATTTTATTTTATGCCGTCCAATAGGATCATTTTAGACAAAATGTCACTCTGCTAACCTGTACAATTATATTAAAGAAGCCCTCCCATGATAATTTTTTTATTAAAATTGTGTATATAGCGTAGTGTGTGTGTGTATAAATATACTTACCTACCGCTGCCTTCTCCAGTATTCAGCGCTGGCCTGTTCCTTTTATCAGTGACATTACTACACCCAGAGTATCTCTGTGGCTGGGTTCACACAACCATATTCTCTGCATCCGCAATAAATGGTCCAATTATGCTAATCAAACTCTGATCAGACACTGATTAGAGTGTGATACGTTTTTCTTGAAGGTGGAGAATAAGAAAAAAGTTTCTCCATATTCTTCATTTTGTCAGTCCATGAAAACCAAACCTCACTCGGATGTCATGGACTGTTTTTTTTCATGGACCCATAAGGCCGCTTTACGCGCTACGACATCGTTAAAGCGATTTTGTGACGCACATCCGGCCGTGTTAGCGATGTCGTTGCGTGTGACACCTATTAGCGATTTTGAATCGTTGCAAAAACGTTCAAAATCGCTAATCGGTGACATCCCCCCCAATCTCAATTATCGTTGCTTCTGCAGGTACAATGTAGTTTGTCGATCCTGCGGCACCATACATCGCTATGTGTGACACTGCAGGAACGCCGAACATCTCCTTACCTGCATCTACTGGCAATGAGGAAGGAAGAAGGTGGGCGGGATGTTCGGCCCACTCATCTCCGCCCCTCCACTTTGATTGGGCGGCCGCTTAGTGACGTCACTGTGATGCCGAACGAACTGCCCCTTTAGAAAGGAGGCGGTTCGCCGGTCACAGCGACGTCGCTATGCAGGTAAGTAGTGTGACGGGTCCGTGCGATGTTGTGCGCCACGGGCAGCGATTTTCCCGTGTCGCACAACCGATGGGGGCAGGTACGCACGCTAGCGATATCGGTAACAATATCGCAGCGTGTAAAGCGGCCTATACACTTGAATGGCTGAGTGTCATCCATGCATGCTGCGATATTTTATTTCCCCCAGACCAATTTTTTTTTCAATTTTTTGAAGGATAACACTCGAACTGAAAATACGGTTATCTGCACAAGCCCTGTGTATGAGCTGGAAGTCTATTTTACAATGTAAGTCTATGGAGCCTCATTCTGATAATCCATAGGTTTAGATTATAACAGCTACTTTCTAGTGACGCAGAGCACAGTGTGACCTGGAGAGTCTGAATGGCAATGACGTCACTGAGAAGAGGAGCATTAATCTTCTTTGATTTCCTAATAACTCTTACTGGGTTCAATATTACCCACTGACAGATTCATCAAGTACTTATTAATCTTAGTCTTAATTTTTACATTCATATTTGATCAATGCTTAAAAGCTAACAATCAGGAGCGACTCCAGAACGCAGAACTGTCTGAATCTTTGTTATTTTTCTCACTGCAACTTCCACTCCTGATTTTGGCTTTCAAATAATTACTCATGCAAAAGCTACCAATAGAATACTGACAAAGGTATGAGGTCTTACGAAGTATGCATTTTTCTGAGATTTGCCCCAATTCATTGTTCAGTATGGCCATAAGTGATGGTCCTATTTTTCTCTTCAATGATACTGTGATATTTTAGTGCCAGAATCTCCTTGATTCATATAGTTTTGATATCATCACTTGCACAGCATGCCATAAAGTATTGTTGCAATGTGGAATTTGTAAAAACAAAATAATCTGCTTAAATCTTTTCCTTTTCCTCATGTATTTCCTGCTAAGGTTTTTCAGAAACCTGTGAATTACATCCAAGTGTGTTGTAGACTAGATGCAGCCCATCCTGTGGAAACACATGCATTATGTATTGATTCCAAAACATGGGATTTGTCATCTTTTAATCTTGTTGTGCACCACTATTGCTACTCTTGAACTATTTAAATGCCGCAGTCAATCTCCATTCATAGCGTAATCACCAGTGCACATGCTCAGTGGCCTCCCTCAGCTGATCATGGGTGACGAATGCTTTTGTACTCTAGCATCTGTGGGTCTGCTGAAGGCTCCTGTTGCCACAATATTGATGCTCCTCTGAAGCTCAGCTATAGGTTGTGCTTCAAAGGAGACTGCAATTAATAATAAAAACTGCAAAGCTCTGCAATACATAATATGAACACAAAAAAAAATCAATCTTGCTGCATTTGGTTGAATCTGAGCAGAAAATATAACCCTGCACACTTCAGAATTCATCCTGTTGCTCCTGTCTTCAGTCACATAGTCAATAAACACTAGTGACCCAGTTCTATTGGAAGCCATGCATACACGTCACCACACTGCCTCCACCATGTTTTACAGAGGATGTGCTGTACATTGGATCATGAGCTTTTCCATGTCTTTTCCATAACTTTTTTTCTTCCCATAGTTCTTGTGCAGGTTGATCTTATTTTTATTTTATTATAAATAATAATAATTCTTATTTTATTTGTCCAAGAAATGATTTTCCTAAACTGGCTGGCTTCTTTAGATTTTTTGGGGGGTAAAATCTAGTCAAGCCTTTCTATTTTTAAGGCTAATTAATGATTTGCACCTTGTGGTGAGCCCTCTGTATTTGCTCTTATGAAGTTATGATGTCTTCTTTTTATGGTAGACTTAGATACTGAAACACCTGCTTCCTGGAGAGTGTTCTTCACTTGGGTGGATGTTGTGAAGGGGTTTATCTTCAGCATGGAAAGGATTCTGCTATCATCCGCCACCATTGTCTTCCATGGTCATGTAGGCCTTTTTGAGTTCCCAAGATTTCCAGTGCACTCTTTGTATTTATTTTTTTATTTATTTATTTTTTTGCAGATTGTACCAAACTGTTGATTTGGCTACTCATAACATTTCTACTATCTCTCTGATGAACTTCTTTTTTTTCAGCCTAATTATAGGTTGTTTCTCTTCCATTGCAGACTTCTTCGACCACAGGTTGTGGGTTCACAGGTTCCAAATGCAAATGGCTCACCTATAATCAGCTCCAGACCTTTTGCCTTCTTAACACATGATGGAATGAGGGAATAGCCCATGCAGCACATAATAATAAAGCGCTTTTAAGATATTTGTCCAATTTCTTCTGGTCCCTTGAAAAAGTGGCAGCTAAATATTAAAGAGTCTGTAATTCCTAAACCTTTACTCCAATTAGGATGTGAATACCCCAAAATGTAAGCTGAGAGTCTGCAGTTTAAGCCTATATTGATTATATAACTATCTTGAATATGTTTTGGTAAATAGCAACAATGCCAAAACTGTGCTACTGTCCAACTATCTGTCGATGTAAAGGCTGCTTTACACACAACGATATCGCTAGCGATTTCGTTAGCGATGTGACACACCCAGATCGTTGTTACGATTTGCCGAGATCGCTCATAGGTCGTTTTGTAGCGGTCACACGTACACATCTCAGAAACGACGCTACATCGTTCAGCGATATATTGTTTGACCAAGTCGGTCGTGTGGATGTTGTTCGTCGTTGGCAGGGTGTCAAACGTAGCAATATGCTGCGTTCCAAACGACGAACAATATTTTGAAACTGAACGACGTAATATAATAAATCGTAGCGTGTAAAGCGGCCTTTACTGTGTGTGTGTGTGTGTGTGTGTGTGTGTGTGTGTGTGTATATATATATATATATATATATATATATATATATATATATATATATATATATATATATATATATGTATATATATATATATATGTATATATATTGTAGGTGACCAACAGGAATGATACTGCACCCAGAAAGTTTAGCTGGGTGAGATTTTTGAAGCCGGGTAGTGATGGTTGGTTCAGCAGTTTAGTTCTTGAGCCATTTATATAAAGGTAGTTTCGGCCTGATTTTTATTGGAGTAATGGATAGGATTTGGTAATGGGACTCACCACTCCCACTACCACTTTAGTAGGGGCTGTACTGGAGGCTTAGCTGGCTCAGTTGAGGGAGCTTGGTTCACTATAGGCACATTAAAGGCTGAAGAAAACCTTCATGTTTCTGATAAGGATATAAAATGTAGCCAATACTAAATACAATGGAGAGTCATGCACCGCTAACATCACTGGTAGCATGAGTCAGGGGTATGATGGATTATTAATCGTCTAGCCAAGTAAGTTTTTGTTTTCCGGTTGCTTTGTTTGCTACAGTTTGGCTGAAAATAAAAGCCTTACATTCCCTTTACATGGATTGTTTCCATTTGTCTCACTGCTGTGCCATCCTACCACGCACCTAGCATGTTACACCATAGTGAAGAATGTGGGCAGTCTGATTGCTATAGGCAAGTGCGTGACACGTATAAGCCTAACCGTACATTGGGGATTGCAGTGTTTTGTTTGCTGTGGACCGATGGGTTCATGAAGATTTGTCACTTGCTACATGTAGATCAGCGAGTTCACAAAGACTCTGGAGATGTGAGAGTGTTTTCCAGGGAGTCGGCAGGCTCCTAACAATTTGTCTGCCCTGACGGGTTAGTAATCACCTAGCCAGTCAAGTCTTTGTTTTTCGGTTGCTTTATTGTTTGCTACAGTTTGGCTGAAAATAAAAGCCTCACATACCCTTTATATTTCCATCTGTGTCATTGCCAAACCTGACAAACATTGGTAGGTACAAATACTTAATGCTGCTAAAATAGTCATAACAAGACATTGGAAGAGTGAAGAGCCACCTTCATTTAAAGAATGGATCAGAGAGACAGTCCAGACAGGTACACTTGAAAAAATCAGACTGTCAAAAATCAAACATGGAAAAGATTTAAATAACTGGGAGGTTTGGCTAAATGCATCGTTATCATACTAAGAAGTTAGTTGAAAAGTTGCGTCTGATCAGCATGCAATGAGAAGTCTCATTTCGATAGAAAAAAACAGAAAACTTAGCAGGTTTTTTTTTTTTTCTTTTTTCTTCTTTGTCTTTGCTCCTGTTGCTCCCCCTGTCTTACCTTACTCTCTCACGTATTATACCCCTATATTCTTCCTCATAATTCCCCCCCATCCCCTTCCACCTTCTTGTTCTTGCATCCCCTTTTCTTTATTCCTGAAACCACCTGACAGTGTTATAAGTTGTTAATATACTTAAAGTTTTTTCTGAATACACATTGTCATAATTTGTAAGAAAGTGTCATGATGGTTCCCTACCCATCTATGTTGTATTCTAAAATGTTAAATAAAGAATTAAAAAAAAAAAACAAAAAACAAATAGACCAGCTCACCTGTACCCAGTGCACGGACAATCACCACCTCCAGGGATCCAAATGAGAAAAAAGTAGTAAGTCAGGCACGTATAAAAAAGTCGTCTTTTATTCCAACATTATAAAAAAGTTTGTTCACATATAGAGATACACTTATAAAAACAAGTCAGTTTAGTTCAGATTAACGTATTTCGAGGATAACCTCTTAGTCACAACCTCAACACTAAAGGTACCTTAACACATAGCGAGATCGCTAGCGAGAACGCTGCTGAGTCACAGATTCTGTGACGCAACAACAACCTCGCCAGCGATCTCGCTACGTTTGACACATAACAGTGACTAGGCCCCTGCTGTGAGATCGCTGGTCGTGTCGGAATGACCTGGACCATATTTTTGATCGTCGAGGTCATGCTGGGCAGGATGCATCGGTGTGTTTGACGCCTTACCAACGACCTCGTTGACGACTCAGCCACGTACAGCCACGTACAGGTCCCAACGACCACCGAGATTATTATACAGGTTGCTGTGTCGTTGCTGCATCGTTGAGAAGATCTGACTGTTATCAGGATTGCTGGAAAGTCGTTAATTGTGACGGGGGCTTAAGAGGTTATCCTCGAAACGCGTTAATCTGGACTATCCTAACCTGTTTTTATAAGTGCATCTCTGTATGTGAACAAACTTTTTTTATGATGTTGGAATAAAAGACAAGTTTTTTTAGGCGCGCTGGACTTACTACTTTTTTCTCATACAGATTTGGAGATGCACAATATAAATATGACATTGCATATCTTACCATAGCCTTAATTTAGGTATGCGGCATCTGGTAGCACCTAAGTATGGATAACATTTCAACCACTGGCCAGTGTTGCGCTCGGGTAACAGTAATGGTTCCCCTAAAGGTATTTTTGCACAACTTCTTTTATACATGGGTAAATCCATCAAGTTTTTAAGGCACAGCACGCTTCAGGAAATGCTGGTGTTTTTAAAACGCTGCATAAGATGCCAGGCATCTTCCGTCTGTCTTTCTGGGCTCCCTATAGACTTCTTTATATAGTTTGAGATGTCTCCTTTCAATTGACCTGACCATGCTTCCAAGCGGAAGACAAATTGCAGGTCACTTCTTTTAACCACTTGGCATCTTTTGAAACCTGTAGCTGTTAAAAGACAACCAAAAGAGTAAACATTTGAACAGCAAGTCATTTTGACATAGAAAGGCATATGTTCTATCTTTTGAGTGTTTTAGGGTGCTTTTTCAGGTAGTTTTCAAAGTGGACCCACCTGAAAAAAAACATTGTATACACATACCCTAAATCCCTCTTTACACACAACGATATCACTAGCGATCTTGTTAGCGATGTGACACGCCCAGATCGTTGTTACAATTTGCCGAGAACACTCATGGGTCATTTTGTAGCGGTCACACGTACACATTTCACAAATGACTCTACATCGTTCAGCGATATATTGTTTGACCAAGTCGGTCATGTGGATGTTGTTCGTCGTTGGCAGGGTGTTAAACGTAGCAATATGTCTTCTGCGTTCCAAATGACGAATAATATTTTGAAACTGAACAACGTGTCAACGATCAACGATTTTCACCCTATTTGCGATCGTTCAGAGTCGCACGTAGGTGTCACTCGCAACGACGTCGCTAACGATGACGGAAGTGCGTCCCGAAAATCGTGACCCGGACGACATATCGTCAGATAAATCGTAGCGTGTGAAGCGGCCTTAAGGCTTCTCATAATAGTCTTGTCACATTGGAGATTAATCTGTGATGAGCCTCATTTTTTGTGTCTCTATACATTTTTCAAATATTTAGTTTTCAGAGTATTTTGAGTGAAGCTAATCCGGGGAAACCTTTTAAACTTGCTTTTCTTTGAACCTGTGCAAATTTATCAAGGTCTTGCACAATGTTTGATAAATTTGGCGCATAATAAGATATTATACTTGTACCTAGCAATATTACTTTTTCTACCACCCCATACTGGAGTGACTTTGAGACTTTTTTGCAACTTTTCTTTTAATAAGTCACAATTTATATCTCTGGCTATAAAAGTAAAAGTTATGAAAGCAGCGTAAAATGACAAAAGCCAAATTTTTTTGTATGACCCCAAATTTTTTACTTTTTAATGCCATAAAACTGTCAGAAACATTGTTACATGTTCCCCTTTAATTGAATTCGCTGTGCAAAAAAAAGTTAAGGCTGCTTTACACGGTACGACCGATTGTGCAATTGCACAATCGATCGTTCCCGCCCCCGTCTTTTTTGCGTCACGGGCAAATCGCTGCCCGTGTCGCACAAAGTCGGTAACCCCCGTCACACATACTTACCTCTCGTGCGACCTCGCTGTGGGCGGCGAACGTCCACTTCCTGGAGTGGGAGAGACGTTTGGCGTCACAGCGACGTCACACGGCCGCCGGCCAATGGAAGCGGAGGGGCGGAGATGAGCGGGACGTAAACATCCCGCCCACCTCCTTTCATCACATAGCCGGCGGCGGCCGCGTAACGCCAGTGAGCTGCTGTTCATCGTTCCTGGGGTGTCACACGGAGCGGCGTGTGCTACCCCGGAAACGATGAACAACTAAATTAAACGATATTATGGAACCTAGCGAGCAGTACACGACTCACGATTTGTGAGCGATACTGCGTCGCTAGGAGGTGTCACACAGGCCGGCATTGCCAGCGATGCCGGATGTGCGTCACAAAAACCGTGACCCCGACGATCTATCGCACAATAGATTGTCTGGTGTAAAGCAGCCTTTAGTCTGGTATTCCACAATATTTTCTAATCAGTCTCTCCACAAATAGAATATCTAGGGGAAAATGTACATATAATTGCTAACATTATGGGAGTTTCAGATTCGGCGCAAAAGAACTATAAAAAATGGGGGGCATAAAGTTACTGATGGGAGACTGTCAGGGAAAAGTGAACTGAAAGTAGCAAATCTAGAATAGTTTAAGATTTATTTTTTTTATCTGTAAATCGCATAAAAAGAAAAAGATCACTTAAACATATAGAGCGTGTGAAATAAGTATTGAACACATCACTAATTTTCTAAAATATATTCCTAAAGGTGCTATTGACATGAATTTCTCACAAGATGTTGGTAACAACCCATCCAATCTACACAGGCAAAAAAAATCAAATTATAGATGTGCATAAATTTATTCATGTGTAATAATGAGAAATGAGAGAAATAATACAGGGAAAAAGTATTGAACACAATTACAGAAATGTATTTAATATTTCGAACAAAAGCTTTTGTTGGTGATGACAGCTTCAAGATGCCTCCTGTATGGAGAAACTAGGGGCATGTATTGCTCAGATGTGATTTCTCCCATTACTTAACACGAACGTACTGAAAACTCTTCACATCCTGACTGTTCCTTGGGTTTCTTCTATAAACTGTTTCACTTCCTACCAAAAATTTTCTATTGGATTCAGGTTAGGTGATTGTCTGGGCCGTTTTTGCAGTTTTATTTTCTTTCTCTGAAACAAATTCCTTGGCTGTGTGTTTGGGATCATTGTTTTGCTGAAATATTCACCCTCGTTTCACCTTCATCATCCTGGTAGATAGCAGCAGATATTTAACAAGAATGTTGTGATTTATTTGTCCATTAATTTTTCCTTCAAACACATGAAGTTTGCTAGTGCCGTATACTGAAAAACAACCCCACATCATGATGTTCCCATCTGGAGGTATGATGTTTTTTGGGGTGATATGCAGTGCATTTTGGCCTCCAAACATGGTGTGTATTATGACATCCAAAGAGCTCAATTTTGGTCTCATCTGACTAGATCATATTTTCCCAGTATTTCATAGGCTTATCTAAATGTTGCTGAGGAAACTTAAAACGTGCTTGGACATGCTTTTTGTTAAGAAATTGAGTTTGGTGTGGTGAGCATGAATAAAGGCCATGGAGGTTAAGTGCATTACTTATTGTTTCCTTTGAAACAGTTGTACCTGCTGATTTTACGTCTTTCTGTAGTTCTTCTTCTTTTCCCTCTTCTGATAATTGTTTTGAAATGTTGCAGGGAGCACTTGGTCGTGGCTGGTTTATGGTGAAATGGTGTTCTTTCTACTTCCAGATAATGGCGTTAACAGTGCTCACTGGAACCTTCAGTAGTTTGGAAACTTTCTGTAACCAGCATAATCAGTATGTTTTGCAACAATAAGATTGCGAAAGTCTTAAGACAGCTCACTTGTTTTACCAATCATGAGATGTTTATTGTGTGGTAACTTGGTAATGAGACATCTTTTTACAGGCCATCAGTTGAACCATCTGATATTATTTTTCACCAAGTGACAGCATTCATTTCTAATTACTGATTTCAACTGATGTCATGACTTTCCATGTCTTTTTGCACCTCTCTTTCTTTGTGTGTTCAATACATTTTCCTATGTCATCTCTCATTATTACATATGAATTTAAGGATATCTATGGTTGGTTAATTTGCCTGTGTGGATAAAATGGGTTGTTATTAGTGCTGGGCAGACTCGCAGATAACCGGATCGGGCGGATCTAACCAGATTAAAAAAAAATCCAGTTCCGGCCTGGACTTGATACTTATCAAGTCTCGGGCGTGGCTGTACGTACTCCCGCTCAGGTGATTTGCGGTCACAGCTGGAGGTTCCCACGGTTCTCTACCTGTGACCACAAATAACGTGAGTGACGTCACCGCTCATCGCGCTGCTCAGTCATTCTCTGTCTGAAGCTCACAGCGGACAGTCATGTTCTATGGCCACACGCTGTGACTTCAGATTTAGCACACGTGGAATCATCATGGGACCTTGTGTGGATTACCTCAGATCTGGATGTTTTGGGGGTTAATAAAGAGGTGAAAGAGGCTGGGTTTTTTTTGTATTTTATTTCAAATAAAGGATTTTTTAGTTATTTGTGTATTTCTTTTCACTTACAGATTCGTATTGTGGGTCTCCTAGACACCCCCCATTACTAATCTAGGGCTTGGTAGCAGCTGTGGGCTGCAATTAACCCCTTATCACCTCGATTGCCACCACACCAGGCAATCTGGAAGAGCCAGGTAAAGTGCCGGGATTGTCACATCTAATGGATGAGGCAGTGTTAGGCGGCTGCAGGCTGCTATCTTTAGGCTGGGGTGGTAATAAGCATGAGTCTCCCCAGCTTGAAAATACCAGCCTCCAGCTGTTGGGCTTTATCATGGCTGGGTTTCAAAATAATCTTATTTTGACACACATCCAAGATAAGCGCACAACTGAGGGCTGCATCCTGTATCTATATGCTTTATCTGTGCTGGGTATCATAATATGGGGAACCCTACACCATTTTTTTTTCTTATTAATTTATTTTTACACCACAATAGTGACCTGCAGACAGGGCCTGTGATTGG
Source organism: Anomaloglossus baeobatrachus (assembly GCF_048569485.1). Lineage (NCBI taxonomy): Eukaryota > Metazoa > Chordata > Amphibia > Anura > Aromobatidae > Anomaloglossus > Anomaloglossus baeobatrachus. The sequence goes on along the minus strand of NC_134357.1, from coordinate 139,755,868 downwards.
TTCCAGTCAGATGCAGTCACACAGGCGTGGGGCACGTCTGACTAACCAATCACAGACGCCAGGACTGCCGGTTGGCGGGGAAGCAGTGCATATAGATTAGTGATAATGAGCGACCCCGGAAGTGGTATGAGTGGCCGCAGGAGCAGTTACCACCGCGCCAGAGACTCAGTAAGTATGAAGCGCTTGCTTCATTCTTATTTTCTTTATTTTTCTTTTTTTTTTTTTTTTTAATTCATTAAAATAAAATCATTAGCTGGAATTCCCTGAGAATTAAGGGCCCAGGTCCAACACTTGGTACTTTTAAAACCGCATGGATCCGGACTTTAATAGTCCAGGTTTGCCCATCACTAGTTATCAACATCTGGTTATAAATTCATGTCAATAGCACCTTTAAAAATATATTTACTTCGAAAATTGGTGACGTGTTCAATCCTTATTTCACTCGCTGTATGTATAATAATTATTTCCAGTCTAAAATGTGGCTATACATTTACCTATTCTGCACTTTCATGGTGATTAATGCTATAACAAACAGTTGCATATTCATCTTTCGCTGTCTGCACTCGGGTATACGATGTATGTACTAGTTTTGTATTTGTCAGTAAAAATGTCCATATTTTCATATCATATTTCCCTGGATCATTAATTTCTCCTCTCCATATGCTTGTACTCTGAACAGTCTGGCAGTTAGACAGGACTGATCTGGGAAAGTGTTTGAGAAAGTGATTGTAATTGTGCTGTTTCTGCAGGGTTGATAGGCCACGGGCTAATGACATGATAATTTATCCATCTTTCTTCGGCGTGCTAGTCACTTGGGTATGTTTTGTACGTGTTAGTCTCTGAGGTCTGTTCCCTGCAGCTATCTGGTTTTTTTTTCCTACAGATTTTGTATTCAGATCACTTCTTACATAACTCTCCTTGCTAAGTTTGTGTATACCTATCTATTCTGTGTAAATTTTGTTACATAGGTTAAAAAAGGCCAAAGTCCATCAAGTTCAAATTTTCTCTACCAATTATACATTTGTTGTCACTAAACCAACAATGTTGTATGTACTGAGGAAATCATCCAGCCCTTTTTCAAAAGCCGTTATAGTATCAGCCATTACTACCTCTTGCGATAGGGCATTCCACAGTCTGACTGCTCTAACTGTAAAGAACCCTTTCCTATTTAGCTGCCAAAATTGTCTTTTTTTCCACCTGTATTGAGTGCCTCCTGGTCCATAGTATTAGTATCCATCTGCATATAGTTTCCCCTAGTCCTTGCTTCTGGAGCTTCAGTATAAGGCTATTATGTGGTACAGTATCAAATGCCTTTGCAAAGTCCAAATAAATCACATCAGCTGCATTACCAATATCCAGATTTGCACTTACCTCCTCATAGAACCCCAACAGGTTGGTTAGACATGACTTATCTTTCATGAATCCATGCTGTTTGGCAGTTATTATAATATTCTCTGCAATATATTTCTGCAGGTTGTCTTTTATAATGCCCTCAAAATCTTTGCACACCACTGATGTCAGACTTACTGGACGTTAAAAAAGGAGAGAGAAAGAAGGGCCAATAATGAGGGATCACCAAATAACAAATTACATATCAAAAAAGTATCTGATTTTATTAACTCCACAAATTTAAATACATACAAAAAGGGGTCAGTACAATGTGGTGTCATGCCACCCCACTGCTTCACCGCCGCCATAGCTGCTGCCTCACCACCACTGGAGCTGCCACCTCACCACTGCCCCACCTACTGTCTCCGCCCCAATATCCTATAGAATGTAAGCCCACAAGGGCAGTGTCCTCTTCCTCAGTACCAGTCTCTCTATTGTAACTTGTACATGTATTTTGTATGTAACCCCGCTATGTGCAGCACTATGGAATCAATGGTACTCTATAAATAAATAATATTAATAATATTAACAATAATAATGCCTAAAGCAAGTAATACAATATACAAACCACTACAGCAGGCACTCTGATGATAAATCCCACTTGGGAAGGGATACGTAGATGCAGGGGGAAAACAGATTCTATTAAGTGTCTATGTTATCAGTTCATCCTGCCAGCTATGAACAAGGTTTTTTCATGTATATATTATTTATGCATTCATATGATCATTTCTCATTTTTGCTAGGATAATCTCCTGCCTAAATTTATTTTGTGTGAATCCGTGTTATATCTGGCACATTTACTTAACAGAACCTGTGCTTGTATGTATTTATATTTGTGGAGTTAATAAAATTCACATACTTTTTTGGTATGAAATTTGTGACTTGGTGATCCCTCACATAGCCCTTCATACAGAATAATGGGTGCCATATCACCCTCCATACAGAATAATAGACCCTGCATAGTTCTCAATATAGTATTATGGTCCCCACATTGCCTTCCATACAGCATAATAGGCCCCACATAGTCCTCTATAAAGGATAATGGGCCCCATGTAGTTCTCCATATAGAATATATTGCCACTAGTGGTGGGCGAGCACTAAAATGCTCGAATGCTCGTTATTCCATTTAAGCTATTAATATTAGAGCACCTACAATATTCAGCTGAGCTCCGCGGGTACCCGAGCACCCCCAATGCTAGATCGAGTAACAAGCAGTGCCGAGCATGCTTGCTCTTCACTAATTGATGCACATAGTTTTCCGTACAGAATACAGGGCCCCACATAGCCCTCCATAAAGAATAATGCACCCTACATAATCATCCATACAAAATAATGGGCTCTACATAGCTCTACTTACAGAATAACGGGCCCCACATAGTCCTCCATATAGTATAATAGACCCCACAAAGTCATCAATACAGAATAAGGAGCACCATATAGTTCTCCATACAGAATAATGGGCCTCACATAGTCTTCCATACAGAATAAATATGCACGACCTTGAACTCCATATAGTATAATGGGCCCACATAGTCCTCCATATAGTATTATGATCGCAATGTAGTCCTTCATATTATTATTGCACTTGCAGTATATAGTCCTTTTTATAGTATTATGGGCCCCACTTAGCCCTCCATATAGTTTTATGGGACGCATATAATCCTCCATACAGAATAATGTGCCCCACTGTCATCCATGTAGTATAATGGTTTCCGCATGGTCAGGCGTGCATGGCATGGTGGTGGTCAGCCATCAGACCAATGTAGCATAACTGCAACCAAACAGAGAAAAGGGAGCCAGCATGATCTGAAAGTGGCATGTATCATATAAAAAGTGCAAATTCACAGATTTATTCCAACTGTACTATAATACAAAATGAGATTTTTAGCAAATAATTGATCGATTTTTTTGAGCCACCCCTGCCATGTCACAGGAAATCTCAATAGGGGTGATCCTCCATGCAGAATGATGTGCCCCACGTAGTCCTTCATGTAGTATAATGGGCCCCACATAGTCCTCCATGCAGCATAATGTGCCCGACATAGTCCTCCATATATTATTATGGAGGACTACATAGTCCCCCAAAGAGTACTATGGGCTGTTTATAGTCCCCATATAGTATAACGAGCCCCATGTATTCATCCATAGAGTATTATGGGCCCCACATAGTTCTCCATATTATATTATAGGCCCACATAAAAAATTAATAAATACTTACCTCTTCACTTTCCCCCACTGTTCCGGTCTTGGCAGTGAGCTCTCTGAAGCTCTTCTCTGCTCAGTGGGCACGAAAAATTGACGTCATCACGCCCGCTACACTAAGACGTCAGATGCAGAATGATTGCGGAGAGAGTGGACGGTTTCCCTCTTTCCTCATGGCTTTCAACTGTACCGGCCACCAGGATGCCAATACAGTTAAGGCCCCTTTACACGCAACGATGTATCTAACGATATATCGCCGGGGTCACGGATTCCGTGACACATATCCGGCATCATTAGCGTCGTCGTTGCATGTGATACCAACGAGCAGCCTTTAACGATGGAAACGTTGTTCATTTTAAAAAAAAACGTTGGTTGTTGAGGACACAGGTTGTTCGTTGTTCCCGTGGCAGCACACATCGCTACGTATGACACCTCGGGAACGACGAACTACAGCGTACCTGTGTCCTCAACGAGCACCAAGGTGGGAGTGCCGGAGATTCGGCTGCTCTCCGCCCCTCTGCTTCTATTGGCGGCCCGCTCTGTGACGTCACTGTGACACCGAATGAACCTCCCCCATTCAGGGGGGGCTGTTCACCGCCCACAGCGACGTCGTTAGGGAGGGCTGTACGTGTGACACGGACAAGTGAGATTGTGCGCCATGGGCAGCGATTTTCCCGTGACGCACAAACGACGGGGATGGGTGCCATCGCTAGTGTGTCGCCCAAGAGATACCGATCCAGCTTCAGGGACGCCACAGGGTCTTCTTCTGTATATGGCAACAGGTATGTCTGTTTTGTAAATATGTGTTGTGAGGCCACTCACGGCTTGTGGTCAGGGATATGGGTGACCGCCACTGCAAATTTAACGAGCGTCTGGGGCTGATAGGGTCTGCAGTCAGATGGTGTGGCCTCCCGTGAGTGAGGCTGGCCCCAGGGGCTCGGGTGTGTAAGGTAGTGGGTCTCAGAATAATTCAGGCAGAGTCCTAAAGTCATTTAACTGGTTTTCACTCACATAGATGTTTCTGTGAGCTGACCCGGGCGTTGCTGCGATGAACCAGGTAGGACCAGGGGCTCCTTCGGGCCAGTCTGAGGGTAACAGGTAGCTCGCCTTCCTAGCACTTCTGTGTTCGGATAACCCCCTGACCTGAAGTACTGTGGGGGTCTATCCAGGGAGTCGCTACTGCCTTTTCTCCCTTTTTGGACCGTTTGCCGGCAGCGTGGACCAGGTGAGATGGCTTCTGGCTCTGTCTCCTTATGGGTCCTGCGTTGCTGCTGAGGCTCGGACTCTGTATGGTTGGTGAGGTACTTGTAGTTCCCCTCACCGGCAGGTTTAGCAGATAGTTAAACTTGAGTCTACTCTAGGGACCTGTTCCCCGTACATGCCTAGTCACCGGCAGCCCACGTCCTCTCTGACTGACTGACTGACCCGGTAACCGTTCTCCCCTGTCAACTGTCACCACACCGCGCAGGGTCTGACTAGTGGCTGCGCGCGTATCTCTTAGCAACTGCCGCACTCCACTACCAGACTGGCTCGCTCCACTCCTTTCCTGACAACCTCTGCACTTTAGGTCCCAGCCCCTCCACTACACCCCTTGACAAGAATTGAAGGCCGGACACCTCTAGGGACTGCCCAAGGGTCCCATCTAATGGTGTGGGAGACCTGGTTGCTATGTGTCTGTGTGTACACATCTCGTTCTGGCCTTTAGGATTACCTGGAAGTACTGTCCCAGCATGGGTGCAGTACTCGCTAGCGATGTCGCTCCGTGTAAAGCCCCCTTTACAAGTGTGAGGCCGGCCAGATGTGGAAAGAGAGTGATCAGCTGGCTCTTTCCACATCTGGCAACTTACATAAATCCCTCTTTAATATTAAATTATTTTCCTCTTTGTTGATTAATTGAAGTTTTATATCATTGTTTTATTTTCATAATTAAACCATTGGCTATTTCAATAATATATTAGTTTGTGCAAATCCAACGCTGGACAAAATTACATGTTCCATGTTCCAAAAATACTGTATAGTGATAAGCTAATTGGCACTTCATGATCTTATACAGTATATATACAGTATACTGTATATATATGTGTGTGTGTGTGTATATATATATATATATATATATATATATATGTATATGTACATATGTGTGTATATATATATATATATATATATATATATATATATATATATAATATGGATGTATGTGTATGTGAGTGTTAATGGTTAGTTCTACTAAACATGTTGATGCAATATAAACAACAGAAGACACATTTTCTAATAAATCAGCTTGTAGTACTTGTTATGACATTTTCACATCTAACTTTTTTTGGGAAAACCGTTTATTTTTGTGACATTTCTACAGGAGAATTTTTGCTGCCTTTTTTAGACACACAAACAGCCAAATCTTACATTGAAATCAGTTGGAAAATATGAAATGCTCCACAGTGTGCACATTTTTTTGCGACTATCTTCCTCACTTCTGGTGTTTATTATTGGAGAAGTTGTATTTTTACAAAATACAGCTTGCTTTATGTTCTATTTTTTAATCTATTTTCCAAATGCTTTGCTTAAAAAAAGCATGTTATAAGTTGTTTGAATAAAGCAAAACAGTACCCAAAGAATGCTTGTAAAAGCTTCATAAATACATGGGATTTTTACAAGCATCACTCTCACTCCCCCCAAAAATGAAAAAGCTGCAAATATTTACATGTTAAGGAAGCGTTATAATAATGATGTTTGCCCATCCCATGCTTTTACCATTGCTTTAGTTTAGTTATGTTTTGTACCAGGTCCATGATGCTGCTTAATTGCTATCTTCACCCCTTAAGAAACCTCCTTTCCTACACAGAAAACATATTTACATCCTACATTGGATGCTGGAGTACAGAGTAGGCTGAGTGCCTCTAAAAGCGGAAACTGGTGTTAGATCTGATCACTGCTACCATATTTACTAGAGATGGGCCGACCCGTTGAATTTTGGTTCAGCGGGGTCAGCCACACTTTAAATTACCGTAAGTTTGGTTTGAGACTCAAACTTGAGCTGACCACCAATGGAAGTCACTCATTAGGCAGTTTGGGTCTGTGCCCACATGCAGCCAGCCATAAACTGATCATTTCCGGGGGCGGAGTTTTTCCATTTTTTTGGGTGCACACTACATCTGATTATACTCTTGTTATCCCCAGTTAAAGCCGTTTAAACACAGCAAATGTAGCACCCAGGGGGCAGGGGGGTTTTAGGCTCGAGGTCTCGTACCTGAGTTACTTGTCACTGGGCCGGTTTGGTGGTCTAGGTTGTCGTGGTGGCCTGCCCGGCTTCATACCGCAAGGTGTACACCAATAAGGAGGGAGGATGATGGGAGGTTGTAGTAGGATGATTGTCGTGATGCCACCTGTGGTACGCGGCCAGGGATTAGCCGCCGATGCTGTTGCTGTCCTTTGGGGCAGATGGTAATAGTAGCACAGATGGTATCGCTCCCCACAGGTGGAGCAGGCCCTGGGGAGGATGATGAGGGAGTAGTGATGGCGAAGGCCTTTGGTACCGAGGTGCGGGGTGGCGGCACCGGTAATAAGAGTCCGAGTCTGATGCTGCGGTTTCAGGTGTCTTAACTCACTCTTTGTGCCGCTCGCCCGGGTAGTACTGGTTACTCGCTGTGATGTGCCCCATCGACCTTGGATAAGTTCGAAGCAGTCACCGGTATTTAAAAGAAGACAGTCTGTTGTCAGAGTTGCCCTTCCAGCCATGAGGAACCTGGGCTGAGCACTTCGCCCCAAGTCCCAGGACCCCGTGAAGAGAAGAAAGTGGTGATGGTGTCATGTCCTAGAACTGGTGTCCCGAGTAGACTAACTGAAGATTGTGTGAGTTTGCTCCTACTTCTACACTATGTGGAACCTGCCCCCCAGGTGGCTGGCTTCAGTGACCGGGGAAGTCCCATGCCTCGTGATGGCCACCCCCCTGCCTACCCTGAGCCATCCCCCCTGTGAGAAGGCTCCTAAGCTGTATGCAAAGTGTGAATGTGGAACACTAGTGATTAACCCTTTCCTTACCCGAGGTGAATAGCGCACCTTAAATAAGGTGCAATACTCTGTGGCGACTGGAGCCTCAGGCGCGCCACACAAACAACTTACACTTGGCTGAGCACATCTATACTCAAGCGAGTGATTTGCATACGTAAAGCACTCTAACTCCGAACCCGAACTCAGTTTTTTCATACAAGTCCAAACACTGAACCTCGGGTTCACTCGTCTCTACTATTTACCTATTTAGATGTCCATAACAATCTTTCCATGTGTGACTGCTCCCCCCAAAAATTACAATAAAAAGTGATCAAAACGTTGTATGTACTTCAAAATAGTACCAACAAAAAGTACGGATGACCAGGCATAAACAAGCTCTCTCTAAGCTCCATTGATGGAAAGTTAAAAGCATTATGGCTCTGAGAAAATGGTGACACAAACAAAGTTTGTTTTTTTTTTTAAAGTTAAAATAAAATAAAAAACTACAAGTTTGGTATATCTAACTTATACTGGTGAATCATGTTGTAAGGTTATTTAAACAGTAATCTGAAGGCCGTAAAAACAGATAGGGCACTTATCCTATTCCCAGGAATTGGACAGTAGCATGATACCTGCTGCTTGAGCATGCAAGCCGAGAAAAATCTGTAGATGTGACATCCCAAGCCCTGCACCCCACCTGATGTGAAAGTGAGTGGAGCTGGATTACCTTTTAAGAAGCTAGAATTTACCTGTTCTAATAGAATTGGATATGAACAAAATGATCTGCAGGGGCTTGGCCCAGCGGGAGCCTTGCAGACTGCCTCCTGCCTTCTGGAATTAAAGGTGCCTCTTCTGATTTATAGGCCGGGTGCAACATCATCGCATGACTTAGCACTTGGTCTCCTAGTCAATAGTGGCATTGGGGATGCTGGCAGGTAGGAGGATGTTCACAGGGCTCTTATCTGACAGCTATGGATCAGTGATGTGGCCACGGGACCAGCATTCTGTAAATAATTTTTTTCATCTCTACTAACCATATATTTTCATTTTGCAGAACAATTGTCTTTACCCAACCGTGTTCTAATGTAGATAAGCTGGGAATAGTTTTAAACTACGCCACCAATTTAGCCAATGGTAGTTACCAAATATTTGATGTGCACAAGTCATATTTTATATGTCTAGGTCGATTTAATCAGTGCTTAGTTTTATTCTATCCACATGTGAATTTAGGGGTAACTAAAAAAGGTAAGTCTTTCTGTTATCTGTCACTACTGGCCTGGGTTATGGCAATAACATAGGGAATGATATACGAGTTCAGAGAATGCCACTTGCCTCCTATTACTCCTAGCACCCAGAACTCAGTACCTGGGAGATTATTTTTCATGCACTAATCAAGTCCCATTGTGGATTGATTGGCGTGATTTATAACTGCGCCATCTCTATTGTTTGCTGGGCGTACTTTTTTTTCTAGGCCTTGAGCTAGAATTTTCATTTGGAATTATGTTTAAAGTTTTGAAAAAAATAAAAATCTGTTTATACAGATTAATTTACATTTGATGTACAATACAATCATCACATCAATATTGTGACAAACGTATACATGCAGCTAATGAAATGGTGTAATTCATCAACTTCATGAACATTACATTGTTTGCAAAAATGATTTCTACAGATACCTTAGTAATTCTAATTTAACTAAAGTCGGCCTAGTTACCACAAGAAATCAAGTAAGAATTAAATGATTGCAATAAGTTGTAAGAATAGATGAGTTCTAGACACTTTTATGCTTCCATGTATGATTTTTTTTTTAATAATGTCTCAGTGAATAGACAAATGATGATGGGGATCTTACTTCTTGAATCCCAATGGACTGACTAATGGGGTACACAATGATGATTTCATATTTTCCTTGCAGAAAATTATTGCATGATGCCTGATGGAAATCCATGCAACATTTTGTCTCACTGAGTCCTCCAGATTGAGAGGAGTTGCTCTCCACTATTTCTAAGATAGTGGGACCCTATGTTCTCAGCACTGGCGGTCACAGACAGAAGAGGACCCATTATAAGGGCCCTTTGCAGCCCAATTTCTTATCATAATGCACAGTTACACGTGCTTTGGAGGTAAAAATGGGCCCCCTCACCTCTTAGGCCCCTGTGCAGCTACACAGGTGTCATGAAATGTTCAGCTCTGCACACATCTGCTGGTTTCGGGTTCACTGGTCTTCAGCTCTGCAACAGGTAATTCCTGCAGACTGCTGAGTAGGACCTAAGTGCTCAGGTTGCTGATTGCCAAGTGCAGCTGTCACTTCCCTATTTAAGACACTGTCTCATTCCAAGAGGTGCCCATGATTGCTTCAGTTTTTACTTCAGTGATCCCGGTCTTGGTACTTTTCCTGTGTATCGTGATCTGTGCTGCGCTTCTGAGTGGTGTGAGCGTTCCCCTGTTGTGCATCACTTCCTCCCCTTTTTCGTTGTTGTTTCAGCAACAGCGACTTTGTCAGGATTATCATAGATGAGGCCAAGAGCTGAGAAAAATGCCTCAACCAAGGAAAGTGCCAGGGAATTCTCGGTTAAAGAAAATTCCCAGGCCTATGGATCCTCATGGAGCAAAAACAATTCAATGCCCACTCAGTTACTCTCACACCCAAAAGAAATAGGACAATTTGCATGAGGCAGATAAAATTGAAAACTTCTATCCTAGTCAAAGCAGTCCAGCAATTTTACCTTGGATTCTTGTGTAATGTTCAGACTGACTGAATCCTCTGTAGCAGCAGAGTATGCATGCTGCGGCAGCTTGATTTTCGTCACTACTAGTGACTAGGCCTCTATTTGCGTGGCCGAGGTGTTAACAGGATCCATAATAATGGCCCAGCTGACTTAATGGGCTGGCTATAATGGTATGCACGTACCGAACGTAAACACAGGTAAAGGGGAAATAAAGTCTGCAACATAACAGCCGCACAACCTACTAGTTTCTGCACAACTAAAAACCACAACTTAAATCAGGGTCATAAAGGCCATTAAGCTGTTTCTCGTTCCTCCTCACAATTCAGAGCAGAGGCCACTATGTGCATCTGAGCAGAAGAAAGTGTGCTGAGGTAGATGGGGACCCAACATGAGGAAACCTAAGGTACATGGGGGGGGAGAGTACTAAATTAAAGCAACGGAAACCTCCCACTAAACTAACTGAGCACCAGGGAAAAGTGTTTGGAAGGTAAATGAGTAAGGACAAAGCAGTAGCACAGCTGGTCTCTGCCTAGCAGGAAAAAATCCTTTGCTTGCAGGGATAGAACTTCTTAGCTGCAATCCACTGAAAAATATAGTCAGCAAAGAAAATTGGTGCCAGGTGATTATAAATAGCCCCGCTCAAGCTGTGATAGGACAAATATCAAATAGGAAAGTGAGAAACACTTGATTAGCAGCAAAGCAAGGGAATTAAAGCAAACTAAGAGAACTATCAGCAGTTGGACAGAGACTGACCAGGCTATGGCTCAACAGGGCAGGCAACCGACAATGCAACAAGAGCTCACAAGAATCAAGTCCTGAAACCAAGATATGACATGAATAACAACTAAACAGCTCAAAATGTACAAAAATACATTTGACTTTTCCAAATTATATCAGTGACCAATAGAAACCCTTTTATTTTTCAATAAGTCATAAGGCTTCCATCCATGCAATCTGTCAGTTTTTAGTCTGCTGACGATCAACTTTTTGGCCAGCACTAACCACAGGCTCCCAGACACTATTCAGAGAGGTGTACAGTTTTCTTTCACTGTAAGGCTGCTTTCACACATCCGGTTTGAGCACTGCGGCTCAATCCGGCTGTGAAACCTATGCAACGGATGCGGCGAAAACACCACATCCTTTGCATAAGTTTTTTACATGCGGCCCGTCCGGTTTTTGCCACTTGCGGCAGGCTACTGAGCATGCGCAGCGGCAAAAACCGCATGCGGCGGCCGAATGCGGTTTTTGCCGCATCGCACCGCATCTGGCGTCCATAGGCATGCATAGGAAAATGCGCCGCATCGGCTGGATGCGGCGTGATGCGGGTTTTTTTTGCCGCACAAAAAAACGTGCCAGGCAGCGTTCCATCCGGCCGCCGCATTGGCTAAATCTGCTGCATGCAGCAAAAAATGGACGGAACGCAAGCCCATGCGGCACAATGCGGCACTAATGTTAGTCTATGCAAAAAAAATTCAACCGGCAGCAAAAAAAAAAACGGTTGCGTTCTTTCTGCAAAGTGCCGGATTGTGCCGCACAGCAAAAACCAGAGGTGTGAAAGCAGCCTAAGGCTATGTGCCCACGGGACCTTGTTTCTGCGGATTTTGCCGCGGAAAACCTGCAGATTTTTCTGGATTTTCCAGATAAATCCGCAGGTTTTAGCATGTACAGTCACTCCCCATGTTATCCTATGGGACAGGGGGAGTGTTGTGTCCACGCTGAGGAAAGTGCGGCTGCCAACCATGCTGCGGATGTAGGCATCCGCATGTATAATTGCATGTCAATTATTCATGCGGAATTACCTGCGGATGTCCCGGCCCTCCGCTATGGAGATAAGAGGCCGGGATGTCCGCAGGTAAGCCGCATGAATCTCCGCATGTTTCCCGCAGCTATTCCGCTGTAATCTAGCAGCTAAAAATAGCTGCGGACGCCGGCGGGCAGCTGCGGGAAACATGCGCTCATACCAGCGGATACATCCGCAGGTACGAGCGCCCATGGGCACATAGCCTTAGTCTTCCATTTAAGAAGGTCCAACAAATTCTCAACAGTGTTTAAGTCAAGTGAACAAGGGGCCATGCCATTATTCTTTCATCCTTAAGGCCTTCACTAGCTAGCCAAGCAGTGGAGATTTTGATGCATGCGAGGTGGCATTGTCTTGTATAAAAATCATAGTTTTCATGAATGATGCAGATCTTTTCCTGTACCACTGCTTAATGAAAGCATCTTTTAAACACTAGCAGTCGGTTTGGGAAATGATTTTAAGTCCTCTTTCAACACAAAAAGTTCCATCTAGCTCATCTGTAATAATACCAACGCATAGCAGTACCCTACCTCTACCTTGATCTGAGTCAAACTGGAGGTCTGTGCCCATTACTGATCCAGCCATGGCTCGTTTATCTGATCCTTCAAGAGTCACTCTCATCTCATCAGTCCTTAAAAACGTGAAAAAAAAATCTGTTCTAATATATTTCTTGGCCAGTCTTGATGTTTCCCTTTCTGTGTGTTGTTTAGTAGTGGTTGGATTTCAGCCTTTCTTATCTTGGCCATGTCTGAGTTCTGAACAGCTTGTATTTCCGGGCCCTCCTGGGAGGCTGAAGTTCTGGAATATGATGGCACTGGAGGATAATGGGTTCATGGTCTCCTCCCATTTAATTCTTCACAAATCTTTGGTTAATGAGTATCCTTTTTTTCTCAACACATTTTTTTGCTACCCTGTTGACTAATTGCAACAAAACATTTGATGCTTCTATGATCAGGCCCCAATATCTTAGCAGTTTTAAGAGCACTGCTCCCTCTAAAAGATTTACAACCATTTTTTTAGTATTCAGGGTCAGATAAAGCTTTTTTTTTTGGGGTCAATTTTTACTTTGTAAAATAAGCTGCCTAATGATTCTGCACACCTTGATAAAGGGCTGATATCCTTAGGCCTCACTCTCCCTCATTACACAAATACCCATCAGCTGATACTCTTCACCCAATAAGCATTCAAGGCTATACAGATGGAGTTGGAAAATCTACATAAAAATAATATGGACAAAATACTCACTTGGCTAATAATTTATGAACATAGTGTAAGTATCAATGAAAAAACTGAACAGGAAATAACTGATAAGTATTGTACCTGCATAGTCTAATCAGCTTCCAAATTCTAACAATTCTTGCCCATATGGTCGATTTTTATTGATTCCATATTAGACACAGATTTTGTGATATTAAAATATAATTGTTCTAGTTTCTGTTTAGTCCAGAAGTTTTTGGATTATAACAATTTGTATATGTTAACTCCTGTACACCATCAACGCCTTTAATTGAGAGTATAGAGTTTTTGCAAAAATACATTAACAATTTAACAATTAGTTATTAGATTTTTAGATATTTTTACACAGTCCCTTCATTTTTGACAAACTCAAAAGTAATTAGACTAACATAATTATAAATAATAATTGTAATCATTATTTTCAATAATTGGATGTACGGTAAATACTTTTGTAGTCAGTGACTGTCTGAGAATACATGAACATTACCAAATACTGAATGTTCTCCCTTTCAGGTCTTTGCCAGGTCTTCTTGTTTGTGGATCTTTCTCCCTTAAAGGGTTTGTTCACTGAAAACAATAAATCAGTTTTCCAAAAGAGAAGTGATAACTTGCTGATTGGTGGGGGTCCCTGAGGTTCACAGCTATTTGCAAACTGGGAAACTTTTACCCCTCTTAGCTGCCCATGCTCTACTGTTGCTCCATTCATTCTCTATGTCTCTATGGGGATTTCTGAGTGCTACACTCAACTTTGTCTGCTAGCACCATAGACAATAAATGGAGCGGTGATCAGGCGTTCAACCTGCTGCACAATTTTGTAACAGGGATAAACATTTTGCAGACTGATAAGCGGTGTGGGTCCCAACAGTGGGGTACCAATTGATCAGCAAGTTATCATCCATCTCATAGATAGGTGATACCTGTTTTAAACTGACAACTCCATTTACGTTTTTTCTTCTGTAAGTAATAAGCATGCTCAGTTAGGCTGAGGTCAAGTCCAGGTCCATTACTTTACATTGCATATGTATTGAGATCAACTGTTTTATCAGTTTTGCAATATTAGACTGAATTTATCCAGAATGTATAACTCTGTACATGTTATAATTCATCCTGCTGCTTACACCTATACTCATATTGTTCATTAATACCAGTGACACTCTTCCATTGGTAGCCATACATTCCCAAGCTACAAGACTGTCTGCATCATGTTTGATAGATGATGTACCATGAGCCATTGCTTCCTTTTTCTTGCTGTTCTCTTCCCATTATTCTGGTACAAGTTGACATTTGTTTCATTTGAGCATAGAGTTTTTTTTCAAAGTTGGAGGATTTTTTTAAAGGGAATCTGTTAGCAGATTTTTGCTATATAATCTGAGAACAGCATGCTGTAGGGGTTAAAAAACAAAAATCAACTATGCCTCTCTTACCAGGCTGTGTGCTGTTTTGTACTTAAACTAAAGGTTTTAGCACCTGGTGATTTTCATTGCTAGACTATAATGTCACACGCATGGCAGTCTGGCATGCCCCTTCCTGTGATTGACACCTCACTGTCAATGTACAATCTCTATTAAAGGGAACCTGTCACCACTTTTTTGGCTATAAGCTGCTGCCACCACCACCGGGCTCTTATATACAGCATTCTAACATCTATATATATAATTGCCTTATTCTGTCTGTCTGTCTGTCTGTCTGTCTGTCTGTCTGTCTGTCTATCTGTCTGTCTGTCTGTCTGTCTGTCTGTCTGTCATGCTCCAAAATTGTGTCCTTACGGTGACACAAAGCTGATTGGCCGCTGGGCTCGCCATGGCCCCGCCCCCCCACACGGATTGGCCTCTCGCCCCGGCTCTCTGCAGGCCCCGTCCCCCTCACGCAATGCACGCTCGCTCTGGCCCAACTGACACGGAGCTCCGACTCCCAGGTGAGCACACACACACACATCAGATCACACTCACTCTCACACACACCTCACATATCACATCCACACACTCACAACATCCTGGGATATCGCTTGCTTCTACACCGGCTCCGTCAGGATCCCGGCAGCGCCAGACATAACCTTGCGATGCTGGGATCTTGACGGAGGCCGTGAACGCTGGTAACCATTATACACATCGGGTAACTAAGGTCCCTTGGTTACCCGATGTGTATCATAGTTACCAGTGTACACCGGCTCCGTCACAATCCCAGCAGCGCCAGACATAACCTTGCGATGCTGGGATCTTGACGGAGGCCGTGAACGCTGGTAACCATTATACACATCGGGTAACTAAGGTCCCTTAGTTACCCGATGTGTATCATAGTTACCAGCGTGCACCGGCTCCCGGTACACATGTGCAGGGAGCCGGCATTAAACTCCTCTCCCCCCAGGACTACTCCTCCTATTATAGTCCTCCTATTATACTCCTCTCTGAGTATAATAGGAGAACTATTATAGCATGGGGGATGTAGCACGATGGGGGGTGCGCAGCATGGGGGATGTAGCACGATGGGGTGCGCAGCATGGGGGATGTAGCACGATGGGGAGTGCGCAGCATGGGGGATGTAGCACGATGGGGAGTGTGCATCATGGGGGATGTAGCACGATGGCGAGTGCGCAGCATGGGGGATGTAGCACGATGGGGAGTGCGCAGCATGGGGGATGTAGTACGATGGGGGATGTAGCACGATGGGGGATGTAGCACGATGGGGGGTGCGCAGCATGGGGGATGTAGCACGATGGGGAGTGCGCAGCATGGGGGATGTAGCACGATGGGGAGTGCGCAGCATGGGGGATGTAGCACGATGGGGAGTGCGCAGCATGGCGGATGGAGCACGATGGGGGGTGCGCAGCATGGGGGATGTAGCACGATGGGGGATGCGCAGCATGGGGGATGGAGCATGATGGGGAGTGCGCAGCATGGAGGATGGAGCACGATGGGGAGTGCGCAGCATGGAGGATGGAGCACGATGGGGAGTGCGCAGCATGGAGGATGGAGCACGATGGGGAGTGCGCAGCATGGGGGATGTAGTACGATGGGGATGTAGCACGATGGGGGATGTAGCACGATGGGGGGTGCGCAGCATGGGGGATGTAGCACGATGGGGAGTGCGCAGCATGGGGGATGTAGCACGATGGCGGGTGCGCAGCATGGGGGATGTAGCACGATGGGGAGTGCGCAGCATGGGGGATGTAGTACGATGGGGGATGTAGCACGATGGGGGATGTAGCACGATGGGGGGTGCGCAGCATGGGGGATGTAGCACGATGGGGAGTGCGCAGCATGGGGGATGTAGCACGATGGGGAGTGCGTAGCATGGGGGATGTAGCACGATGGGGAGTGCGCAGCATGGCGGATGGAGCATGATGGGGGGTGCGCAGCATGGGGGATGTAGCACGATGGGGGATGCGCAGCATGGGGGATGGAGCATGATGGGGAGTGCGCAGCATGGAGGATGGAGCACGATGGGGAGTGCGCAGCATGGAGGATGGAGCACGATGGGGAGTGCGCAGCATGGAGGATGGAGCACGATGGGGAGTGCGCAGCATGGGGGATGTAGTACGATGGGGGATGTAGCACGATGGGGGATGTAGCACGATGGGGGGTGCGCAGCATGGGGGATGTAGCACGATGGGGAGTGCGCAGCATGGGGGATGTAGCACGATGGGGAGTGCGCAGCATGGGGGATGTAGCACGATGGGGAGTGCGCAGCATGGTGGATGGAGCACGATGGGGGGTGCGTAGCATGGGGGATGTAGCATGATGGGGGGTGCGCAGCATGGGGGATGGAGCATGATGGAGAGTGCGCAGCATGGAGGATGGAGCACGATGGGGAGTGCGCAGCATGGAGGATGGAGCACGATGGGGAGTGCGCAGCATGGGGGATGGAGCACGATGGGGGGTGCGCAGCATGGGGGATGGAGCACGATGGGAGGTGCACACCTCCCCCCAACACACACACACACACACACACACACAGGGAACCACAAACACCGCCATACACAGACACCCACACACACAGACAACGCTGCACACACACAACACCCAACACACAAACACCGCGGCATACATAAATATACGCACATACCGCACAACACACACATTGCACAAAACATACCTCCCCCCAAAACACACCCACACAAACCACGCAACACACTCACACACAACGCGACAGACACACAGCGCTCCACAAACAACGCAACACACATACAACACCGCTCTCACCCCCCGCTACACCCAGACAACACCCAGAACATGTACAGCGCCCTACACAAACACTTGGTAACTACACACAACAACATCTATATATATATATATATATATATCTATAACAAAAATCATACATGAACTACACAATACGTAAATTCTAGAATACCCGATGCGTAGAATCGGGCCACTTTCTAGTGCTGTATATAAGAGCCCAGGCCGCTGTGAGAACATAAAAAACACTTTATAATACTTACCTAATGGTCGCGCGGTTGGCCATATGGGCGTCTCCGTTGTCCGGTGTAAGTATTATAAAGTGTTTTTTATGTTCTCACAGCGGCCTGGGCTCTTATATATAGTATGTTAGAATGCTGTATATAAGAGCCCGGTGGTGGTGGCCGCAGCTTTATACGCCAAAAAAGTGGTGACAGGTTCCCTTTAAGAGCCTGTTGTGGGCAGGAACAGCTCGATCAGCTATGTTGCTTTGCTAAATCTAAAAGATTTGATTGTGTCAGAATGACTACAGCCAGTAAGTGATAAGCTGGTGTCACACACAGCGACAACGACGTCGCTGCTACGTCACCATTTTCTGTGACGTTGCAGCGACGTCCCGTCGCTGTCGCTGTGTGTGACATCCAGCAACGACCTGGCCCCTGCTGTGAGGTCGCAGGTCGTTGCTGAATGTCCAGCTTCATTTTTTGGCCGTCACTCTCCCGCTGTGACACACACATCGCTGTGTGTGACAGCGAGAGAGCGACGAAATGAAGCGAGCAGAGGGAGCAGGAGCCGGCATCGGGCAGCTGCGGTAAGCTGTAACCAGCGTAAACATCGGTTTTTTTTTTTTAACGTGTGTACCTTGTTTGTGGCATATATGTAATAAAATTGTTTTATGGGTAATTTGAGTCTTTCGGTTTTTGGTTTAATATAATTACCTTGATATCGATTTCGGTGTTTGGTTAAACATCGGGTAACCAAGGGAAGACCTTTCCCTGGTTACCCGATATTTACCTTCGTTACCAGCCTCCGCTCTTGCTGCTAGTGCCGGCTCCTGCACTGTGACATGTGGCTGCAGTACGCATCGGGTAATTAACCCGATGTATACTGTAGCAAGGAGAGCAGGAAGCCAGCGCTAAGCAGTGCGCGCGGCTCCCTGCTCTCTGCACTGTGACATGCAGCTGCAGCACACATCGGGTTAATTAACCCGATGTGTACTGTACCTAGGAGAGCAAGGAGCCAGCGCTAAGCGCGGCTCCCTGCTCTCTGCACATGTAGCACAGCGACGTTATGATCGCTGCTTCTGCTGTTTTGACAGCTAAGCAGCGATCATAACAGCGACTTACAAGGTCGCTGTTACGTCACCGAAAATGGTGACGTAACAGCGACGTCGTTGTCGCTTAGTGTGACACCAGCTATACAACCGTGGTTTCAGAGTCTCTTTGCCCATGCTGCTCTCAGATGAGATAGCAAAAACCTGCTGACAGATTCCCTTTAATTGTTTTCTATAGAAGTCTAATCTGGCTTCTGTGTCCTTCAGTATTACAAGTGGTTTACATCTTGAGATATAGCATCCAGATTTAAATCCATGTTTAAATGTATTGATTTTAGACTTCAACAATGAAACGCCCACCTTCTTGAGTGTCCTGCAGTTGGCTGGATGATGTAGAGAGGTTTTCGTTTGCCAAGAAAAAACTATCAGATGCTACAAGCAGAGACCAGAAGAGCACAAAGGAAACTGAAGCTAAATCTAATGATCTGACCAGCTCCAGAGCAGCGCTTGCAAGCTGATTAGCAAACAGCTTGCAAGTGTGCAATCCTTGCCCAGAAAACCGGCCACCTCTGAAGAAGTGGTTGGTGACTTTGGCAACAAGATGTACACTATAGAATTAAATATACTATGTTTTTGAGAATGAACAGGATTTTAAATAAGTAAATTGGAATCTGGCTTGTTTTTACAAGCACTTTTACCCCTTTAATAAGATGAGCTTATAAGTAGGTGTGAATGTAGGTATGGAGATATCATATTAATATTTACCTTAGAGATCTGCATGTGGTGATATTCAGCATTACACATGTCCAGTTAGGGAAGCTGTGAGCTGTGGAGGCGAGACGTTTACGTCTGTGAGAAAACATAAATGTCTTGGATCTGCAATCAATCGCATTAAGTATTAATACACGGATCAGTTACCAGAGCTTCTCCTGGACATTGAAAAGCTCAATAAAATCATGTATCCTTTGGTGATATGTTTATTTAGTTGTACACATCGGTACACAGAACTGGCAGGAAAACGGACAAGACTGGGAAAACAAATCTCGCTAATTCCCTGTTCACAACCTGATTCTCAGCGAGAGACGGACACGTGACCATGTGCTGCTCTCACCGGCTCTGATTACCTCTCATATATTGGTTCCACTTGCAGTCATACTACAAGAAATGGAAAGCATATATCAGCTGCTGAGTAGAGTTGAGCGCGGTTCGTGGTTCGTGGTTCTCCAGTTCTAGGCTCGAGTGATTTTGGGGCATGTTCTAGATCGAACTAGAACTCGAGCTTTTTGCAAAAGCTCGATAGTTCTAGAAACGTTCGAGAACGGTTCTAGCAGCAAAAAAACAGCTAAATCCTAGCTTGGTTTCTGCTGTAATAGTGTAAGTCACTCTGTGAATCACACTATTATGACATTTCAGTGTATAGTGTGCGTGAACAGCGCCTTCAGATCACTTCTGTTTGTATAATGGCGATCGCCATTTTTTTTTTTTTTTCTTGTCTTCCTTCCCTAAGCGCGTGCGTCTTGTGGGGCGGGCCAGCATGTCAGCCAATCCCAGACACACACACAGCTAAGTGGACTTTGAGCCAGAGAAGCAACGGCATGTGTGATAGGATGTCCATGTCACATGTCCCTGCATTATAAAACCGGACATTTTCTTCCAGGACGCCATTATCTGCCTTCTGCGTCTTTGGTGTCAGACATCACTGTCGCAGCTCCGTCCTCCTGAGTCCTATAGCCGATACAGCTGTATGCGCTGCATACACAGCGTTAGACAGCATAGGGAGAGCACTTTATAGCAGTCCTTTTAAGGGCTCAAACCGGCAGGGTCAGAGTTAAGGTGACAGGTCCTGAAAACAGCGCCAGCGTCTGTGTAGCCAAGGTCAGGGATTTCCTCCCTGCATTTCACCATTAGGAGGGAATAGAAAGGCAGGCTTCCATTCCTCTACCCAGAGCACCACAATCCTGCCACTGTACCCTCTTGTCCTCTGCACACTCCAACTCATTATAACTAAGCCATTATACTAGCAAACACTCAGTGTACCTAGTGGCATCCTAAACGTGGCTATTGGACTTTGCTATAGTCCCACTAGTGCAAAGACATTTGCAGAGCACGTCTGCCTGCATTGCACACTCCAACTTTTTTAAACTAAGCAATTTTACTAGCAAACACTCAGTGTACCTAGTGGCATCCTATACGTGGCTATTGGACTTTGCTATAGTCCCACTAGTGCCAAGACATTTGCAGAGCGCATCTGCCTGCGTTGCACACTCCATCTCATAACTAAGCCATTATACTAGCAAACACTCAGTGTACCTAGTGGCATCCTATACGTGGCAATTGGACTTTGCTATAGTCCCACTAGTGCAAAGACATTTGCAGAGCGCATCTGCCTGCGTTGCACACTCCAACTCATAACTAAGCCATTATACTAGCAAACACTCAGTGTACCTAGTGGCATCCTATACGTGGCTATTGGACTTTGCTATAGTCCCACTAGTGCAAAGACATTTGCAGAGCGCATCTGCCTGCGTTGCACACTCCAACTCATAACTAAGCCATTATACTAGCAAACACTCAGTGTACCTAGTGGCATCCTATACGTGGCTATTGGACTTTGCTATAGTCCCACTAGTGCCAAGACATTTGCAGAGCGCATCTGCCTGCGTTGCACACTCCAACTCATAACTAAGCCATTATACTAGCAAACACTCAGTGTACCTAGTGGCATCCTATACGTGGCTATTGGACTTTGCTATAGTCCCACTAGTGCCAAGACATTTGCAGAGCGCATCTGCCTGCGTTGCACACTCCAACTCATAACTAAGCCATTATACTAGCAAACACTCAGTGTACCTAGTGGCATCCTATACGTGGCTATTGGACTTTGCTATAGTCCCACTAGTGCCAAGACATTTGCAGAGCGCATCTGCCTGCGTTGCACACTCCAACTCATAACTAAGCCATTATAGTAGCATTTTTTGCTGCCAGTTTAAGGGCCGTAGTTGCATTGTCAGGGATATTTATTCTTTATTATTCTGCTGTTAATAAAGCTAGACCACCGCTGCAATCTTCACCACCTCTCAATTTTTACTACCACATTTTCAGTCCACAATCTTGTCGCAATCAAGATGAGTGGCAAAATGACAGATGCTGGTGGAAAGGGGAAGAGGCGTGGTGGAAAAGGCAAAAAAGGTTTTGTCTGTGGGGAAGGTGGCAAAGCTCCATTATCATCTGCTGAAGATAGACCATCTACCAGC
Organism: Anomaloglossus baeobatrachus; assembly: GCF_048569485.1. Lineage (NCBI taxonomy): Eukaryota > Metazoa > Chordata > Amphibia > Anura > Aromobatidae > Anomaloglossus > Anomaloglossus baeobatrachus. Next base: position 139,733,825 of record NC_134357.1, on the reverse strand, counting down.
AAAAGTAAGATGTCTACTACTTACCGTGGACAATCCGATGTGCTCCCTTTTTTACGGACACGAACAACAGGAAGAAAGGTAGATGATGGGCAAAAAAGGAAAATGCTTGAATGGATCTCAAGTGGTCCAACAAGTGCCCTCTCAGCCACTTCAAGTACCGCATCCAAAAAACACCAGTCCTCTGAGTTGTCATCCCAATCACACTTGATTTCTCCCAGCTCTGAAGTCTCCATCAGCCCTGCACAGTATGGTGGAACTGAGATGGCTGAGTCTGCAGAGCTGTTCAGTCACACTATAGCCTGGGAATCAGAGGTCTGCTCCCAAGCTACAGTGAGTACAGAACAGGAAATGGTCTGCAGTGATGCCCAGAACCTTTGTGACTCTGATTCAGGCCGTGAGGACCAAGTTTCTGAGCATAATGTTGACCCTTTGTCACAAACTGTAACACCTGTGGTTATAGACAATGAGGAACATACTGATGAAGATGAGACGCAGATACCCGATTGGGATGACAACTTAAATATTCGGTCAGGGCAAGAAGAGGCTCGGTCTGAGGGGGAGGGGAGTGCAAACACAACAATTGATGATGAAGTTCTAGATCCCACCTACTGTCAACCCCCAGTCAGGCACTCGAGGAGGTCAACAGAGGCGGTGGAGGAGGATGCAACCGACGACGAAGTTACCTTGCGCCTTCCTGGACAGAGTCGGAGCACTGGTAGCACGTCTACAACTGCATCCTCAGCCACCACTCTGCCTATGAGCATTATTCGGGGTGGATCAACAGGTCGCATGGCCTCTAAGCCTTGCCTAGCCTGGTCCTTTTTTGACATAGAAAAAGATCGCCCAAATCATGTGATATGTAAAATTTGTCATGATTCTCTTAGTAGAGGTCAAAACCTCAGCAGTTTGACAACTTCTTCCATGAATCGTCACATGAATAAATATCATAGGTCCCGGTGGGAAGCTCACTGTGCTGCAATGCGGCCTAGCGGAGCGAACCATCCACCGCCCGCCCCTTCCAGTGCATCCGCGCGATCTTCATCTTCTAGGACTGTGGGGACAGCTGTCACACCTGTTTTTCCACCCACAACTTCCACCACTGTAACCGCAACAGGCAGTTTGCTTGGTAGGTCGTCAGTTGGTTTGGAAGGGGAAACAAGTGAGTGTGTACAGCTCTCTCAGACATCGATAGCACCAACGTTGGATGAAGGCAACATCATGTCTCCGCCTGCACTTTCCTCACAAACCTGCATTTTTCCAGGGACACCCTACTCAACACCGTCTACACACAGCAGCCAGATCTCTGTCCCTCAGATGTGGTCAAATAAAAGACCACTTCCTCCGACCCATGACAAAGCTTAGAGGTTGACTCTATCCCTCTGTAAGCTGTTGGCTACAGAAATGCTGCCTTTCCGCCTAGTGGACACACAGGATTTTAGAGACCTTATGTCTGTCGCTGTGCCCCAGTACCAGATGCCTAGTCGCCACTACTTCTCTAAGAAAGGTGTGCCCGCGCTACACCAGCATGTCGCACACAACATCACCGCTTCCTTGAGAAACTCTGTGTGTGAACGGGTGCATTTCACCACCGATACTTGGACCAGTAAGCATGGACAGGGACGTTACATGTCGCTGACTGGGCACTGGGTAACTATGGTGATAGATGGTGAAGGGTCTGCTGCACAAGTCTTGCCGTCCCCACGACTTCTGTGTCAATCCTCTGTCTGTCCAAGTTCCGCCACAGCTTCTGCATCCTCCACCTCATCTGGGTCCTCCACCTCCGCCCCAAGCCTGCCTGGTCAGGCCACCAGCGTTCTCACTGCGCAGAAGGAATCACGCACGCCTCATTACTATTCTGGCAGCAGAGCGCAACGGCATCAGGCGGTCTTTAGCTTGACATGTCTTGGGAATAAGAGTCACACAGCTGAGGAGTTGTGGTCAGCTCTGCGGTCCGAGTTTAATAAATGGTTGTCTCCACTCAACCTGCAGCCTGGTAAGGCCGTGTGCGACAATGCTGCAAACCTGGGTGCGGCCCTTCGCCTGGGCAAGGTGACACACGTACCTTGTATGGCTCACGTGTTGAACCTTGTCGTCCAGCAATTTTTAACACACTATCCCGGCCTAGATGGTCTTCTGAACAGGGCACGAAAACTGTCTGCTCACTTCCACCGTTCAAGCGCCGCAACAGAGCGACTTGCATCGCTCCAGAAGTCTTTCGGCCTGCCGGTTCATCGCCTGAAATGCGATGTGGCGACACGCTGGAATTCAACTCTCCACATGTTACAGCGACTGTGGCAGCACCGCAGAGCCCTGGTGCAATACGTCATGACGTATAGCCTGGGCCATCGAGATGCAGAGGTGGGGCAGATCACCCTGATGGAGTGGTCTCAGATCAAGGACCTATGCACCCTTCTGCACAGTTTCGACATGGCGACGAATATGTTTAGCGCTGACAATGCCATTATCAGCATGACGATTCCAGTCATTTACATGCTGGAGCACACGCTAAACACTATTCGGAGTCAGGGGGTGGGACAACATGAAGGGGAGGAACTACAGGAGGATTCATATGCGCAAGGGACAACAACATCACCAAGGTCCAGACGTTCATCATCACCAACGCAGCAGGCATGGGACCATGGGGAACAGGGATCGACAAGGGCGCATAGTAGCAGGCGAAATGTTGAGCAAGGTGCAGGAGAACATGAAGAAATGGAGGACGAACTGTCCATGGACATGGAAGACTCAGCGGATGAGTGAGACCTTGGTCAAATTTCAGTTGAAAGAGGTTGGGGGGAGATGTCAGAGGAAGAAAGAACGGGTAGCACCTCTATGCCACAAACACAGCGTGGACTTGGTCCGCATGGCTGCGCAAGACACATGAGTGCCTTTTTGTTGCACTACCTCCAACATGACAGTCGTATTGTCAAAATTAGAAGTGATGATGACTACTGGATTGCCACACTATTAGATCCCCGGTACAAGTCCAAATTTTGTGACATAATTCCAGCCATAGAAAGGGACGCACGTATGCAGGAGTATCAGCAGAAGCTGTTACTCGATCTTAGCTCGGCTTTTCCACCAAACAACCGTGCAGGTGCAGGGAGGGAATCTCCCAGTTGTAACTTGACAAACATGGGACGGTCTCGTCATCTTCAACAGTCTACCCGTACCAGTAGGACCGTATCTGGTGCTGGTAACAGCAATTTTATGGAATCTTTTCATAATTTTTTTAGACCCTCTTTTGCAAGGCCACCAGAGACAACAAGTCTGACACATACTCAACGGCTGGAGAGGATGATACAGGAGTATCTCCAAATGAACATCGATGCCATGACTGTGCAACTGGAGCCTTGCTCCTTTTGGGCTTCAAACCTAGAAAAATGGCCAGAGCTCGCAACTTACGCCTTGGAGATTTTGTCGTGTCCAGCTGCCAGCGTTGTCTTTCAACGTGTATTCAGTGCTGCTGGGTGTGTGCTGACAGATAAGCGCACGCGTCTGTCCAGTGACAATGTGGACAGACTGACGTTCATCAAAATGAACAAGTCATGGATCCAGAAGGGATTTACTACCCCTGTGTCATCCTGGGGAGAGTAAATGCTTGTTGATTTTGAATGTGCTTGATGCAAATCAAAACATCCTGTTTGCAACTAGGGCCCAAGTGCTGCCACTGATGGGGTGGGTGTCTGTGTGGCCCAATTTTTGGAAAAAAGGGAGACTCCGCTTGGAGTAACCCTTGCTTACATTGTTTTTAAAAGAAGCCAAGATGAACAAGTCATGGGTCAGCAAAGACTTTATCTACCTACCCCGGTGTCATCCTGGGGACGGATAAGAATGGCGTATTTTTGAATGTGCTTGATGCAAATCAAAACATCCTGTTTGCAACTAGGGCCCAAGTGTTGCCACTGATGGGGTGGGTGTCTGTGTGGCCCAATTTTTGGAAAAAAGGGAGACTCCGCTTGGAGTAACCCTTGCTTGCTGTGTTTTTAAAAGAAGCCAAGATGAACAGAGCTGGGATCAGGAAAGACTTTGCTACCTACCCCGGTGTCATCCTGGGGACGGATAAGAATGGCGTATTTTTGAATGTGCTTGATGCAAATCAAAACATCCTGTTTGCAACTAGGGCCCAAGTGCTGCCACTGATGGGGTGGGTGTCTGTGTGGCCCAATTTTTGGAAAAAAGGGAGACTCCGCTTGGAGTAACCCTTGCTTGCTGTGTTTTTAAAAGAAGCCAAGATGAACAGAGCTGGGATCAGGAAAGACTTTGCTACCTACCCCGGTGTCATCCTGGGGACGGATAAGAATGGCGTATTTTTGAATGTGCTTGATGCAAATCAAAACATCCTGTTTGCAACTAGGGCCCAAGTGCTGCCACTGATGGGGTGGGTGTCTGTGTGGCCCAATTTTTGGAAAAAAGGGAGACTCCGCTTGGAGTAACCCTTGCTTACATTGTTTTTAAAAGAAGCCAAGATGAACAAGTCATGGGTCAGCAAAGACTTTATCTACCTACCCCGGTGTCATCCTGGGGACGGATAAGAATGGCGTATTTTTGAATGTGCTTGATGCAAATCTAGCTGTGAAGTGTACAACTGGGGCCCAACTGCTGCCACTGAATGGGTGGGTGTGTGTGAGGCCCAATTTTTGGAAAAAAAGGGAGACTACGCTTGGAGTCACCTTGCGGTGTTTTACATGATTTTAGAATGGCGTGCCATGCCTATATCTGTGTGTCCTCCTCTTTTTCCTTGTCCAGCTGTTTTGTTTTCGCATGAGTATATGTCCTTGTCACTTTCCCATGTGTTTGAGTTGTTTGTCACCTTTTGGACACCTTTGAGGGTGTTTTCTAGGTGTTTTACTGTGTTTGTGATTGCCTGCCATTGTTTCCTATGCAGTTCGAGTTCGGTTCGTCGAACGTTCGACGAGCCGAACTCGAACGGGACCTCCGTTCGGCGAACCGACCTCGAGCCGAACCAGGACCGGTTCGCTCATCTCTACTGCTGAGGTTATGATTCCCTCTCAGTCCTTCAAGCTGTAATCACTTTAGCCGTATGATTTTCTGGGGGGAAATCTCATGAGATTTGCCCCTTTTAGTTGCAGTAGCAAACTATAATATTTTGGTGCATGAAGGGGCTATCCACTATATCTGCTATTTATTCTGTAAGAGCAGAAAGACTTTCTACAATGAAATGCGGGTTATAATTCTTTTATGTAGGACAGATTTAGTTATTTCTTTTGAATGTAGGAAAATTGGATCCTGCCCATTAGGGGCATAACAAATAACCAAGTGGTCTATAGCAAAACTCGGAATGTACCCAGTGTCAGACTAAGGTGCCAAGGGCCGACCACTGACATTGATTCTATGGGAATACTATTTGTCTATGCGTTTATATACTAACTAGAAGGTGGCCCGATTCTACGCATCGGGTATTCTAGAATTTACGTATTGTGTAGTTAATGTATGATTTTTGTTATATATATATATATATATATATATATATATATATATATATATGTTGTTGTCTGTAGTTACCAAGTGTTTGTGTAGGGCGCTGTACATGTTCTGGGTGTTGTCTGGGTGTGGCGGGGGGTGAGAGCGGTGTTGTATGTGTGTTGCGTTGTTTGTGGAGCGCTGTGTGTCTGTAGCGTTGTGTGTGTGTTGCGCGGTTTGTGTGGGTGTGGTGTGTTTTGGGGGGAGGTATGTTTTGTGCAATGTGTGTGTGTTGCGTGGTATGTGCGTATATTTATGTATGCCGCGGTGTTTGTGTGTTGGGTGTTGTGTGAGTGCAGCGTTGTCTGTGTGTGTGGGTGTCTGTGTAGGGCAGTGTTTGTGGTTCCCATTGTGTGTGTGTGTGTGTTGGGGGGAGGTGTGCACCCCCCATCGTGCTCCATCCACCATGCTGCGCACTCCCAAACGTGCTCCATCCGCCATGCTGCGCTCTCCCAAACGTGCTCCATCCGCCATGCTGCGCACTCCCAAACGTGCGCCATCCGCCATGCTGCGCACTCCCAAACGTGCTCTATCCGCCATGCTGCGCACTCCCAAACGTGGTCCATCCGCCATGCTGCGCACTCCCAAACGTGCTCCATCCGCCATGCTGCGCACTCCCAAACGTGTTCCATCCGCCATGCTGCGCACTCCTAAACGTGCTCCATCCGCCATGCTGCACACTCCCAAACGTGCTCCATCCCCCATGCTGCGCACTCCCCATCGTGCTCCATCCCCCATGCTGCGCACCCCCCATCGTGCTCCATCCCCCATGCTGCACCAGCATCAGCCTCTCTGCCCCCAGCATCAGCCTCTCTCCTCCCAGCATCAGCCTCTCTCCTCCCAGCATCAGCCTCTCTCCTCCCAGCATCAGCCTCTCTCCTCCCAGCATCAGCCTCTCTCCTCCCAGCATCAGCCTCTCTCCTCCCAGCATCAGCCTCTCTCCTCCCAGCATCAGCCTCTCTCCTCCCAGCATCAGCCTCTCTGTCCCCAGCATCAGCCTCCCTCCTCCCAGCCTCAGCCTCCCCCAGCATCAGCCTCTCTTCTCTCAGCCTCCCAGCCTCCCTCCTCCCAGCCTCCCCCAGCATCAGCCTCCCCCTCCCAGCCTCCGCCAGCATCAGCCTCCCCCTCCCAGCCTCCGCCAGCATCAGCCTCCCCCTCCCAGCCTCCCCCAGCATCAGCCTCCCCCTCCCAGCCTCCCCCAGCATCAGCCTCTCGCCTCCCAGCCTCCCCCAGCATCAGCCTCTCGCCTCCCAGCCTCCCCCAGCATCAGCCTCTCTCCTCCCAGCCTCCCCCAGCATCAGCCTCTCTCCTCCCAGCCTCCCCCAGCATCAGCCTCCCCCTCCCAGCCTTCCCCAGGATCAGCCTCCCCCTCCCAGCCTCCCCCAGCATCAGCCTCTCTCCTCCCAGCCTCCCCCAGCATCAGCCTCTCTCCTCTCAGCCTCCCCCAGCATCAGCCTACCCCAGCATCAGCCTACACCCTCCCAGCCTCCCCCAGCATCAGCCTACCCCAGCATCAGCCTACCCCAGCATCAGCCTCTCTCCTCCCAGCCTCCCCCAGCATCCGCCTCCCCCTCCCAGCCTTCCCCAGGATCAGCCTCTCTCCTCCCAGCCTCCCCCAGCACGCCGTGCTCCTCTGCCGACACTCACAGATCCGATCGCATACACTCACACACACACACTCACACACATCCGATCGCATACACTCACACACACACTGAAGATATCGCACATACGCGCTCACACTCACAACATCCGGAGATACCACATGCTTCTGGCCATGTGATCCTCCGGCAGGTCCTGGAAGGTCACTCCACAGTATCGCCACCGAGAAGCAAGCGATATCCCAGGATGTTGTGAGTGCGTGGATGCGATGTGATGTGTGTGTGAGAGTGAGTGTGATCTGATGTGTGTGTGTGTGTGTTGTTATGTGTGTGCATGTGTATGTTCCGCCGCTGCAGGACCTTGATACGCTGGTAACTATGCTACCATGGTTACCAGCGTATCCCGTCCCCCGCTCGCACGGGAGCCCACACCAGCATACGGTGGCAACCCCAGCAATGCGAGGGTATGTGTCAGCTGGGTTGCCGGCGTACGCTGATGTGGGCTCCCGGGGGTACAGTACTCACCTGGGAGTCGTGGCTCCGTGTCGGTTCGGGGAATGCGTGTGGGGGGCGGGGCCAGAGCGAGCGTGCATTGCGTGAGGGGGGCGGGGCGTGGCTGAGTTGCCAATGCGTGCAGGATGCCGGGGCGAGAGGCCTATCCGTGTGGGGGCGGAGCCTGGGCGAGCGGCCGGCCAATCCGTGTGCGGGCGGAGCCTGGGCAAGCGGCCAATCCGTGCGGGGGGGCGGGGCCATGGCGAGCCCAGCGGCCAATCAGCTTTGTGTCACCGTAAGGACACAATTTTGGAGCAAGACAGACAGACAGACAGACAGACAGAATAAGGCAATTATATATATAGATAGAGTGGGTAGTTTGTTAAGTTGCTGCCAATGTTATATTAAATACACTGTTCTAAACCCTACTTATTTAGTCGCTGAGGGTCCCATTCCTGCCCAGGATCCCACTGAGACATTCTCCTGTTCTCTTGTGGGTCAGTCCAAGCCTGTCAGTACCATATCAATTCAGAACATGAAACCTTGGTTATATTGATTTGGCGCTTCTGTTCCTCATTTCTTATTTTCAGTGTTTCATAGTCGGAGTGCAGAAAGCACCAGGTAATCTCACAGAAGAGATGCCCTCTTGGCTCCTGAACCCAACAGAAGATACTAAACCTGTTACGTTATGTTGGTAGTTACATTCATATTCCTGAAACTTATTCTAATTAGCATTTATGAAGTTAGGGCTTATAAACTTACTAAATTATGCAGGATTATACCAACAAATTGCTAGAACTTTTCAAACCTTGTTATTCATTTAATCAATTTCTGAGTTAAAGGGGTCATATAAGTGGAAATCATAGCTGGGCCACACTGCTGTGGTATAAACACCATCCCCTGGCATAGGTGATTGACTGGTTTATCTGTCATTTGCTGAATGATATACTCTAGATAACAGTATCTTGCTATACTTGCTATACATTTTATTTTAAAGTGTCACTAGAATTTTCTTTACTTGCCTAATCTTGCCCAATCTAGACCTGATATAGAGAGAGTGGGCAACAACCTAAGTACCCTGCATGTTCCTTACATCTCTTCCGCCCCTATTTATTATATTGGCGTCTTCCTATAGAATGTAGCTTTAGCCAGTTGAGAGACAAAAAAAAGACAATAGTCTCCTTCATAAAATCAATGTGCTTAATATAACTCACTGTTTAAAGAAAGTCAACCAATGTTCGTATGATTTGGGACCTAAGGCGGGCTTTACACGCTGCAACATCGCTAGCGATTGCTAGCGATGTCGAGCACGATAGTACCCGCCCCCGTCGCACATGCGATATGTGATGATTGCTGCTGTAGCGAACATTATCGCTACAGCAGCTTCGCACACACATACCTGGTCAGCGATGTCGCTGTGACCGCCGAACAATATCTCCTTCAAGGGGGAGGTGCGTTCGGCGTCACAGCGACGTCACCACGACGTCACTAAGCGGCCGGCCATTAGAAGCGGAGGGGCTGAGATGAGCGGGACATAACATCCCGCCCACCTCCTTCCTTCCGCATTGTCGGTGGAGGCAGGTAAGGAGATGTTTGTCATTCCTGCGGTGTCACACACAGCGATGTGTGTGCTGCCGCAGGAACGACAAACAACATCGTACCGGCAGCAGCAGCGATATTATGAAAAGGAGCGACGTGTCACCGATCAATGATTTTTGACGTTTTTGCGATCGGTGATCATCGCTCCTAGGGTTTACACGCTGCGATGTCGGTAACGGCGCCGAATGTGCGTCACTAACGACGTGACCCCGCCGATATATCGTTACCGATGTCACAACATGTAAAACCCGCCTTAGGGGTACTTTACACGCTGCAACATCGCTAGCATTTGCTGGCGATTTCGAGCACGATAGCACCCGCCCCCGTTGTACGGCCGATATGTGGTGATCACTGCCGTAGCGAAAATTATCGCTACGGCAGCGTCACACGCACATACCTGCTCTGCAACGTCGCTGTGACCGGCGAACCGCCTCCTTTCTAAGGGGGTGGTTCGTTCAGCGTCAAAGCGACGTCACAGCAGCGTCACTGAACCACCGCCCAATAGAAAAGGAGGGGTGGAGATGAGCGGCCGGAACATGCCGCCCACCTCCTTCCTTCCTCCTTTTCCGGTGGATGCAGGTAAGGAGATGTTTGTCATTCCAGCGGCGTCACACATAGCGATGTGTGGTGCTGCAGGAACGACAAACAACATCGTACCTGCAGCAGCACCGAAATTATGGAAATGAATGACGTGTCAACGAGCAACGATTTTGCACGTTTTTGCGCTCGTTGATCGTCGCTCATTTGTGTCACACGGTGCGATGTCGCTACCGGCACCGGATGTGTGTCACTAACGACGTGACCCCGACGATATATCAGCAGCGATGTCGCAGCGTGTAAAGTACCCCTAACTCCCATGAGACAAAATGGGCAGAGGCAGTGTAAGAGTATTGCCTACTTTGGCAAACTTTACCTACCCTTTAACTACTTGCGTAACCATCTGATCGAAGGGAGTTCCTGTAGCTGAACATGTGCCAACAATCTAACTAGGTGGGTGAATGACTGTCATCTTAATTATTAAGTTACACCATACAATTTGCATCGGCATACTTTCCTGTATTTGCATATTACCATGAGCAGAGGTTTTTGAGGGGGTTGCATGTACGCTAGGTTCAGCTCTAGTTATGCCTAGTGCCACTTGGCAAGATATTCCCAACTCCTCAATATAATTGAAAGGATAAGCCATCAATCAAACTATCAGTTGTTCTAACCTTTGGAATCCCTACTCATCTAGAGAATGGATGAGCCAAAGAGCTGATTTAGAGCAGGGTCCCATGTACTGTTTTTTTTCCTGCTTGGCAGAGCCCAGGCCACCCTGCAGTTCTCCTGTGAATGGGGCTAGCTGCAGTTCCTCGCACAGGAACTTGTTTATTACTTGTTTATTATAACACCTGCAGTTTTTTGTTTACAATATATATAAACATCTGTGCCCACTCGGCCATGCCCCCCGCACGCTGTGCCCGCTCGGCCACGCCCCCCGCACACATTGGGCACCTATACACCTCCCCCCGGACTACTCCACCTATTAGACACCTCCCCCAGGACTACTTCACCTATTAGACTCCTCCCCCTCCTAGGAGGAGTAGTCCTGGGGAGAGAGGAGTCTAATAGGAGGAGTAGTCCTGGGGAGAGAGGAGGATAATAGGAGGAGTAGTCCTGGGGGGAGAAGAGTCTAATAGAAGGAGTAGTCCTGGGGGGAGAGGAGTCTAATAGGTGGAGTAGTCCTGGGGGGAGGTGTCTAATAGGTGTAGTAGTCCTGGGGGGGTGGTGTCTAATAGATGGAGTAGTCCTGGGGGGAGGAGTCTAATAGGTGGAGTATTCCTGGGGGGAGGTGTATAGGTGCCCAATGTGTGCGGGGGCCGTGGCCGAGCGGGCACAATGTGCGGGGGGCGTGGCCGAGCGGGCACAGTGTGTGGGGGCGTGGCCGAGCGGGCACAGTTTGTGGGGGGCGTGGCCGAGCGGGCACAGTTTGCGGGGGGCGTGGCCGAGCGGGCACAATGTGCAGGGGGCGTGGCCGAGCGACCAATGTGTGTGGGGGGCGGGGCGGGACCGAGCGGCCAATGCGACGGTTATCACTGTAATGACGTCATTTTGGAGCAAGACAGACAGAATAAGGCAATTATATATATAGATATATACACACACACTATTTATATATATATATATATATATATATATATATATATATATATATATATATATATGCTGTATATATATTCCACATTTTTTAAGCGTCATACAGTATATAATTCTCTATTATGGAATTTATTCTGAAAGGGGACATCACCGGTTCCCCAAATCACAATTTATTGACATACACAAAGAAGAGTAAGTTCATAGGGGATTTAGAAAACATGCATTGTACTAAGTGTGGTCTACCGCAATCCTCAGGACTCTATGAGCGCTGCCTCTTTACCCACCTTCCCGTTAAGCTGTGCCATTGTTGAATTGCCTTATTTTAGGTAACTGGCAGTTTTGATAAGAAGATCACATTAAAGGGTATTATAACATTTCCTATAAGCTGAACAGGCCATGCACGCTAATGCAGTAACAATTGAGTTCTGCCATAAAATACAATTCAGGGAATTGAAAATAATGTGATTACAATGGTTTTTATTCCCGTTCTTTTACTGCCAGAATGGAAGCACTTTCCTTCTGCCCTAACTTGCATGTACATGTGATTTATGGCTGACATTTAGAGAAAGCTTAAAAAAAAAAGACTCCCATAGGAAAACCATCAATGGCAAGTTACCATTGTTATCGTCCACTATTCAGGTTATACTTTTTTTCCAAAACTATTAGGCTCTGTTAACATGTCCATTGTCATCCATTTGAACAGGTCCAGTGCTAAAAACAACCCCACACTTTGGTTTCCGTTTTGCATCCATTTTCATTCATTTTTACAATAGATGTCTCGGATCCCCTAGTGTTCTGGGCATTCTCAATGTTTAAAAACGGATCTGATAGCTGAGTATAATCTGTTTATGATGCGTTACCTATAGACTTCAGTGCAGACTATGTTATGCAATGCATCTAAAAAATGAATTACAGTCAAATGGAAGACATTTTAAGACGTTTCCGTCCCCCATTGTAGAACACTTTGTTTCCATTTTGTCATTCAAAAATTGAAATAGCAACTGAACATGTGAACAGCGCCTTAACAAATAAAAGATACAAAGTAGATCTTAAGGAAGTGTCATAAATGTTATTGCTCTTTTTAGTGGCCACCATTGTGTGCTAGATAGAAACTGCTAACCACCATTACACTGCTTTTAATATTGATCGCAAATTACTGTGTGACAGATATGGTTTGATTGCCGTACTTTCTGGCGAATGAAGATAAGCACATTCCCTTTTACAACCATGTGAGAGAAGGATAGCTCCAACTTGTAAGGGCTGATTTTTGTCTAGGAGTGACCGTTGGCATTTTATAGCATCTATAAGTTTCTAGCACAGGTTTAATTCATACTGCAGTGAGTGAACATTATTTTCTAGTAAGCGCAAATGTATAATTAAAGCAGATCACCAGATCTCTCAATACAAACCGCATAGATTATTAGAAAGATTTCTTAGACCTAATAGTGTACTTGTCAGAATGGCTGTGTAATCCCAATATTAAAATCGACAAAATGAGTCCAAATAAAGAAAGAGCTTTACTACCGGCTCCTCGTTGTCACGCCTGCTGCTGAGATCTCTCACTGCTCAGTACAAGCTCAGGAGACTGAATACACTTAAGGGTACGTTACACGCTGCGACATCGCATCTGAAATATCGTCGGAGTCACGTCGTTAGTGACGCACATCCGGTGCCGGTAACTGCATCGCAACGTGTAAATCCTTTGTGCGACGAGAAACAATCGCAAATGCGTCGAAAATCGGTGATCTGTGTAGCGTCGGTCATTTTCATAATGTCGGGTCGACCGCAGGTACGATGTTGTTTGTCGTTCCTGCAGGTCCACACATCGCTGTGTGTAAACCCGCAGGAGCGACAAACATCTCCTTACCTGCGTCCCGACGGCAATACGGAAGGAAGAAAGTGGGCGGGATGTTATGTCCCGCTCATCTCTGCCCCTCCTCTTCTATTGGCCGGCCGATTAGTAACGTCGCGGTGACGCCGAATGCACCTCCCCCTTGAAGGAGAGATATTTCGTCAGTCACAGCAACGTCGCCGAGCAGGTATGTGCGTGTGAAGGTGCCGTAGCGATAATGTTCGCTACGGCAGCCATCACCACATATCGCATGTGCGACGGGGGCGGGTACTATCACGCTCGGCATCACTAGCCGATGCTAGCGATGTCACAACGTGTAAAGTACCCCTAATGCGGGCGTCACACGAGACGAACTATTGTGCGATGCCTCGTCGGGGTCACGGTTTTCGTGACGCACAGCCGGCATCGTTTACGACGTCGTTTCGTGTGACACCTCCGAGCGATGCTGAATCGGTCACAAATTGTGAGTCGTGTACATGTCGCTTATTTTTAAAAAAACGTTTATTTTTCATGGCGCCAGTTGTTGATCGTACCCGGGGCAGCACACATCGTTCCGTGTGACACCCCGGGAATGATCAACACAGCTTACCTGCGTCCCGCGGCACCCACGGGCTATGCGGAAGGAAGGAGGTGGGCGGGATGTTTACGTCCCACTCATCTCCGCCCCTCCGCTTCTATTGGCCGGCGGCTGTGTGACGTCGCTGTGACGCCGAACGTCCCTCCCCTTTCAGGAAGAGGATGTTCGCCGCCCACAGCGAGGTCGCTCAGCAGGTAAGTACGTGTGACGGCGGTTTAACGACTTTGTGCGACACGGGCAGAGATTTGCCCATGATGCACAAACAACGGGGGCGGGTACAATTGCTCGATAGATTGCACCATGTGACGCCCACATTAGACTCAGGAGCTATATCGCTCTTTATTTGGACTAATGTGATTAAAATGTTCATATTAATATCAGGATTCTGCAGCCATTATTTCTTGGATCCTCAAAGTATTTATAGTGTATGCTGTTTGTATTGTCAAATGTAGAGTCTGATCCACTTCCATAAGTAAAGGCTGCTTGACATGCAGCAACATCGCTAGTGATAGCACCCGCCCCCGTCATTTGTGCGTCATGGGCAAATCGCTGCCCGTGTCGAACAATATCGCCTGTACGCGTCACACATATTTACCTTCCTAATGACATCGCTGTGGCCGCCGAACAACCTTTTTTTTAAGGGGGCGGTTCGTTCGGCGTCACAGCAACGTCACTCAGCGGGCCACCAATAGAAGCAGAGGGGCGGAGAGCAGCCGCATGAACGACACTCCCACCTCAGTTCCGGAGGATGGAGGTACACTGTTGTTCGTCGTTCCCGGGGTGTCACACGTAGCAATGTGTGCTGCCTCAGGAACGACGACGGCTTTTATACTATAAGGGTGAATGCACAGGTTAATAAATCTCTCAGAACAACATACTCAACTTCTCTGATGCCATGTTTGTTCTTCAAAAACTTCAGATATTGCCAAACATTTATCTCCAATGGTGATAATAAGTGCTAGAATATAGTAAGATACAATCCATGCTGGTGGAAGTCTATTGTTGTAGTAAAACACTTGTGTGGAGGACAGCTGCCTAACATACAATTAAACCTCTTCTTGAAGGATCATGATTAAGATGTCAAATTTTAGACACTTAATTCTAAGAACTGTAAGCGCTGCAGGTACAGAAAATGGTATTTTCATAAGAGCTGATTCCCATTCTGCTCTCCATTGCAGTCTGAGGGTATCGTGTCATCGATCAATAATACTGGCTGGAAATCTTCATTGTTTCGTAGTGACCTCAAACCTCCATCCCTCCGTGTGTTACACAGCATTGTTACAGGGTACGATTGTAAAACTGATAGTGTTTGAATGACCTGCCTAAAAGATTTGCATGGCTGTATTTTAGGCCTTGGAGTATTCTTGTCTCCTGGGATCTGGACCTTTCCATGTAGAAAGAAAAATTGGAGCTACTGGCAGGGAAACGAGCTTTAGAGCTTTTAAAGTGCATCAGCTACATTACCACAAAAATCAATAGCGCTCAGCATAATTCTCAGGAACATAAATAAATAACGGTAAATTTGGAAGACGTGTTCAGCAATCCCTTTTCTTATCAGCCAAGATTTTACACATTATTTTCACTGAATATCATGAATTTCTTAAAAAGGTAATGCATTTAAATCCAGCTGAGTAATAGATGCATATAGAATAGGCTACACATTTTAATCTCACACATTTTAATCAGTAAAGCTGTTAAAGGTGTTTTCCCATTTTGAAAAACCCCTGTCCCCAGGCGTAGTTATTTAAAAAAACAACAAGAACAAACAAGCTGTGCTGTACTCACCCTCACCGGGTCCGAGGCTGAGTCTCCACCACAGCCCCCTGTTTCTGTTATTATCTGCAGCACTGCTGATGTAATGTCCGTAACCGTGCAGGCAATCAGTGAGTACATTGGCTCTGCGTGAGTATAGAGCATGCAGCACAGCCATGCTGTTAATACAGTCTTAGACCTCTTTCACATGTCCATGCATTTAACACGTGTATGATGGTCCGTGGGGCAGCTCAGTATGTTTTTCCGTGTATGTGTTCTCCATGTGCTGTTGATGTGACATCCGAATAGCACACAGACAGCATGAGCTTGTATACTTACCTGTCTCCACTGCTGCTGTTACTTCAGGGCGGCAGACAGTGCAGTGAATATTCATGAGCATAATGAGCAGGACCCAGATGCAACAGCAGCGCCAGAGACAGGTAAGTATAAAAATTCTTATTTTAAGGGGACAGGTGGTTTCTCCGGTACTTGGCACATGGATCATATCAGTGAGCGGTTCGTGACACCTGTGCTGCCGGCAGAAAATGGACATATTGCCATGTGGAGCACACGGACTCTCGTGTGCTCCACACAGTCTGTGTTAAAACACAGACGTGTGCGCAATCCCATTGACTTTAATGGGTTTACGTGTGTCCTTGTCTCTGGCGCGTGTGAAAACTGATGTCACTTTTACCGGAGAAACAGATGTGGGAAACAGGCCTTAAAAGGGTGGTTCACTACTCTTGACAACCCATTTTTTTATCACTATGTTTCCGTAAGTAAACTAACATCTATACTCGCCTCTATGAGGGCGCTGATCCAGTGGCATTGGCACTGACTCTTCTGTGAGCCCTAAGCCAATCAATACTTGCTCCACTCTCCACTCCTTCAGAAAAATCGGACATCTGGAAAAGATGAGAGCTGTGGCTTCTCTCTCACTTCCTTTCAATATCAAAATTGTCCAAAGAAAGGGAGAGTGGAGCAACCATTGATTGGCTGCAGGGCTCACGGAAGAGTCAGTGCCGACACCGCTGGAATGGCGCCCACACCAGAAGGGAGTATAGCTGTTACCATATATTATTTAGGGGAACGTAGTGATTGAGAAGTAGTGGACAACCTCTTAAAGGTTTGGTGAACTATTGTAGCTGGGTTTTTGTGCTCTAGTGCATCACAAATTTTAAAATAATGCAGTTAAATCTTTACACTCCCGACCTGAGCTAAGTTCCCAATAGATATCTTTGAAGAAGTAAGGTCAGGAAATCCAACATGGTGTGGGTGTGATCCAAGAATGGTCCATGCTTCATGGACTAAAGGGTGCTTTACACGCTGCGACATCGCTAGCGATGTCGTGCGCGATAGCACCCGCCCCCGGCGTATGTGCGACATGTGATGATTGCTGCCGTAGCGAACATTATCGCTACTGCAGCGTCACACGCACATACCTGTTCAGCGACGTCGCTGTGACCGCCGAACAATCTCTCCTTCAAGGGGGAGGTGCGTTCGGTGTCACAGCGAAGTCACTAAGCGGCCGCCCAATAGCAGAGGAGGGGCGGAGATGAGCGGCCGGAACATGCCGCCCACCTCCTTACTTCCTCATTGCCGGTGGAAGCAGGTAAGGAGATGTTCGTCGTTCCTGCGGTGTCGCACACAGCGATGTGTGATGCCGCAGGAACGAGAAACAACCAGCGGCATGCAACAGCAACGACATTTGGAAAAGGAGCGACGTGTTAACGATCAACAATTTTTGCTGTTTTTGCGATCGTTGCACGTCGCTCCTAGCTGTCACACGCTGCGATGTCTCTAACAGCGCCGGATGTGCGTCACAACCACCGTGACCCCGACAATATATCGTTAGCGATGTCGCAGCGTGTAAAGCACCCTTATGACTTCCTGTCCAATGCTGTGTGAATGTTTTTCTGCGTTTTTGGTTCTGTATATTTTTTTTATTAAAGATTTGCATTTTTTTATGTATCAATCATATTTTTTACTATTTTTAGCAAGCTTATACATAGTTTTTTATTTCATTGAAGGGATTCATTATCCATACCAGTTTCCAAACTAGAGGTCCCAGGAACTTTGGGGTTTCTTGCTCCCTGATCAGGAGTTTCTCTCCCAGTAATATAGGCTGGATGTGAG
This sequence comes from Anomaloglossus baeobatrachus, assembly GCF_048569485.1. NCBI lineage: Eukaryota > Metazoa > Chordata > Amphibia > Anura > Aromobatidae > Anomaloglossus > Anomaloglossus baeobatrachus. The sequence continues at coordinate 139,716,196 of NC_134357.1, read as the reverse complement.
CTCTAGTCAGTTTCTATCCAGACTCCTGCTGTCTCTTGCTATCATCTATCCGCACAGCTCCAATAATATATTGTTCTTTCTTATTCTGCTTTCTCCACTGAAGATCTGTATAAACCCCCAGCAGAAAGCGCTCTCAGGAGCACTATCCGTGACAGATTTATATCCTTGTCTTTGTAGATTATTCCGCTAAATAAAGTATTTATAGACACTCCACAACAACAAAATGGTTCCTGTTACATTTTTTCAATGAACACTATTAGAAAGTTGCTTAACTGTACTTTTAAGAAGAAAATGAATAATAAAAAAAAAGTTTTGTAGGTACATAACATAGTTTTAAAAGTGTTATTGTTATAATATATAGTAAAGAAGAAATCCGGCACTCAAAATAACAGAGTTTCCAAGATATTTTCAAGATTTTATTCCAGTGCACAAAGACTACCATGTGTGTCAATCATTGACGTTTCAGTCCTTTCCTGGATCTTTTTCAAATCAAACTCACAGTATAAAGATACATAAGATAATACAAAGTGAATATTCTCTCAAAAGGTACATGGATATTGAAGAAAAAAATCATGCATATTACTTATGAAAACATATACAGAAAAAAAAATTAAAACAGAAAATGGACACAAATGGAGCATGGCCATGTCCCCAGCGGCTGCCAACTCTATTTAGAATCCAAAATAACAAATATATACTTTCAGGATATGGATGTAGTCACAGAAGGGGCCACCCGTGGGAAAAAGGATCCTTTTCATGATAATTTATATAAGTAAGCATTCCAATGCGGATCACTAGATACCTAAAAATCAGAAGGAGCATTAATTTGAATATATTCTTACCAAGATTGGTGGTCGCTTATGAAGAATAGGAGCGCATGTGAAATTGCGGAATCACCGCTGCAGGATGGCGCTGTCATGTGTATGATACTACAATTATTTAAAGATCCCGGCGTTCTGTGTTATATCCGGCTGCAGGACCGGAAGTGACATTGTTGGTTGGCGTTGGTTGGCATAGTGGAGCGCGGTATGTGTAAGCCGCCACGTCGCAAGAAGCGGATGTGACAGTGGAGGCTAGGTGTGTGCCTCAACCGGATATCACCTAAGTGAATGTTATAATATATGTTTTTATATATTACATTAACAAAAACTTTAAAATATGACTTACGGTTTTAAGGATTTGTCACTGCCGATAATATTTTACAATTATATAATGCTTCACCTCCCTACACCAAGCTATGTGTGGAGCCACCAGATGAATACCTTGGCTATTTGCGGCGCAGATACTCTATACTGTTCGCTATACTGAGAAGTTTCTTAGGAAACAAAGTTCAATGTAGGTCACAAATGCTGCATTTCCTTTAGAGAAGAAGAGAAAAATGCACTTGTTTTATTTATGAGAAGATTTCTTCATCTTTCCTCTAACAGCCCAGCGTTACAGACTCTTCCCCAGCTGCATTTATATCACTTGTTACTCTGGAGTCATCGCAGGTTAATTTCTGGCAGATTAGTTTATATAGATTCGCTGTCAATACTGACTTTAGCAGGTTTTACATTTTTCATTAAATAGTCATTAATATGTGATTGTAGCATCCTGCGGTGCAGCTAAATATTTATGATCTGAGGAGAAGACAATGTAAGACTTCTTAGGAAACTATCTAGATAAAATCCTTCTCTGCAGCCAATGTTATTAACCCTTTAAAGGCAATTAGAGGAGTGAGGAGTGCAGCACAAACCATCCAGCATATTAAAACATCCAATTTAGTGGTCTACATTAAAAAGCAAAAAGGAGCATTCGCTGATGTGTTTCTGGCACAAAAGTGCCCTTAGGCCCCTTTCACATTGCGCTTTTACACGTTCGGGTGTCCGCCTGCAGAAAACGTATATGCCCGAAAATGGAGCAAGACAGAGCACACGCTACCGGAGTCTGCTCCATTATAGTCAATAGCCCTGTCAGCACATGTGTCCGAAACACGTTTTGGGCGGTTCAGACGGATGCCCCGATGGGACCACTGAACGTAAGTAAAAACGCAATGTGGAAGGGGCCTTAAGGGCGCTTTACACGCAGCGACATCGCTAGCGATGTCACTACGGAAAGCACCTGCCCCCGTCGTTTGTGCGTCACGGGCAAATCACTGCCCGTGGCGCACAATATCGCTAGGACCCATCACACATACTTACCTTCCTAGTGACGTCACTGTGGGCGGCGAACAACCTCTTTTTTAAGGGGGAGGTTCGTGCGCCGTCACAGCGACGTCACACAGCGGCCTGCAAATAGAAGCAGAGGGGCAGAGACCAGCCGCATTAACGACAAGCCCACCTCATTGCCGGGAGGTCGCAGGTGCGTTGTTGTTCGTCGTTCCCGGGGTGTCACACGTAGCGATGTGTGCTGCCTCAGGAACGACGAACAACCTGCGTCCAGCAACGATTTTTGGGAAATGAACGACATGTCAACAATCAACGATTAGGTGAGTATTTCTGATCGTTAACACTCGCTCATAGGTGTCACATGCAACGATGTCGCTAACGACGCCGGATGTGTGGCACAAATTCCGTGACCCCGACGACATATTGTTAGCGATATCGTTGCGTGTAAAGCCCCCTTTAGTCATAGCATCAAAACCCTTTAGTTTGTGGCATGTGATCCTGGCCCTCTAACCCCCGTAATTGTAAAATTACAAGCAACCTCTATAGGGAAAATGTATTGCTATAACAGGCACTACTCTCTAGAAACTTAGTTTAAAGAAGACCTTTCACCTGGAAAAATGTGACAAGTTTTTTATTTTATTCTATTCTCTCTGCTGCCCAGAGCATTACATTTATTTTTTTTTAATCCACGATACGGCTCCAGATATGTGGGCTAATTTGACTGCAAATTTTGATGGTCTTTTTTCATTCTTACAAGGGGACGTGGCTCCAGGATTCTCTGGGGGCGTGTCTTTATTCTGCTTTAAATAAATATTCTGTGGGCAACAACCTTTTGGTAAAGACCTTAAAAAATAGCACTAATTAAAAGGCTCTCTTCTCTACAACAGCATAGCGTATATTGGTAAAAAAAATCTCTATATATATATATATATTAAAATGAATAGTGTTGTTGAAAATGGCAACTTATCCCACAAAAAAAAGCTCTGAAAGCAAAAAAAAAAACAAAAGGGTATTCAAAGGGCTGTTGTGGAATTACTAAAATAATGTTAACTGGAGAATCTAATTTTACATAGTATAGAAATACAGTATATCACAAAACCTAAATACACCCCTCACATTTTTCTAAATATTTTATTATATCTTTTCATGGGACAACACTGAAGATATGATACTATCATACAATGTAAAGTAGTCAGTGTACAGCGTGTATAACATTGTAAATTTGGTGTGTCCTCTAAATAACTCAATACATCGCCATTAATGTCTAAACCACTGGCAACAAAAGTGAGTACACCCCCAAGGAATATAGCCAAATTGTCCCCAATTAGCGATTTTCCCTCCCACGTGTCATGTCACTCATATTGTTGCAAGGTCTCAGGTATGAATAGGGAGCAGGTGTGGTAAATTTGGTGTTATCGCTCACACACTCTTTCATACTAGTCACTGGAAGTTCAACATGACACCTCATGGCAAACATTTCATTGAAGATCAAAAAAAAAGAATTGTTGCATAATTGTGGTCTACATAAAGTTGGCCTAGGATATAAGAGGATTGCCAACACCCGGGATCTATGCTGCAGCACGGTGGCCAAGTCAGGTTCCGTGCAGAACAGACCGAGCCATGGTCGACCAAACAAGTTCAGTGCACATCCTCAGCATCCTATACGAAGGTTGTTTTTTTTCTAAAAATAGCTGCAGGAGTGCTGCCAGCATTGCTGCAGAGGTTAAAGCGGTGGGTTGGTGGGAGGTCAGGCTGTCAGTGCTCAGACCATACGCCGCACACTGTATCAAATTGGACTGCATAGCTGTCATCCTAGAAGGAAGCCTCTTCTAAAGATGACGCACAAAAAAGCCCGCAGTTTGCTGAAGACAAGCAGACTAAGGACATGGATTATTGGAACCATGTCCTGTGGTCTGATTAGAGCAAGAGACACTGGTTCAGATGGTGTCAAGTGTGTGTGTCAGAAACCAGATGAGGAATACAAAGATAAGTGTGCCTTGTCTACAGTTAAGCATGGTGGTGGGAGTGTCATGGTTTCAGTTGTATAAGTGCTGCCAACCGTGAGGAGCTACAGTTTATTGAGGGATTTATGAATGCCAACACACACTGAAGCAGACCATGATCTCCTTCCCTTTGAAAACTGGGCCACAGGACAGTATTCCAACATGATAATGACCCCAAACACATCTCTAACATTACCACTGCTTTGATAAAGAAACTGATGGTAAAGATGCTGGACTGACCAAGCATGTCTCCAGACCTTAACCCTATTGAGCATCTGTGGGGCCTCCTTAAATAGAAGGTAGAGGAGAGCAAGCTCTCCAACATCCACCAGCTTCATGATGTCCTCATGGGAGAAGTGGAAGGGGATCCAGTGGCTCATGTGAAGCGCTAGTGAATTCCATGCCCAAGAGAGTAAAGGCAGTGCTTGAAAATAATGATGGCCACATAAAATATTCACACTTTGTGCACTGTTTGGCCATTTTCACTAAGGGGTGTATTTACTTTTGCGTTTTTGTTGCCAGTAGTTTAGATATTAATGGCTGTATATTGAGTTATTCTGAGGGCTCACCAAAAGTACACTTATTCAACCTGTACACTGACTACTTTGCATTGTATCAAAGTCTCATATCTTCAGTGTTGTCCCATGAAGAGATATCATAGTATCATAGTTTTTAAGGTTGAAGGGAGACTCTAAGTCAGGGGTGGGCAATTAATTTTCCCATGGGGCCGCATGAGAAATTGGGATTGGTTTAGAGGGCCGGACTAATATAATTACCTCAGTTCTACCCAATATACTACATTACTACACCCCGTCCATATACTACACCTGTAATAAACCACACCACTACACCCCTATATACTACACCTGTATTATACTACACTCCCTCCATATACCTGTAATATACTACACCACCATATACACCTGTATTATACTACACCACTATATAATACACCTCCGATATACTACATCATTACACCCCTATATACTACACCTGTAATATACTACATCACTACACCCCATATACTACACCTGTAATATAGTACACCTCCATATAGCACACCTGTAATATACTACATCACTACACCACTATATAGCACACCTGTAATATACTACATCACTACACCACTATATAGCACACCTGTAATATACTACAACTCCATATAGCACACCTGTAATATACTACATCACTATGCCCCTATATAGCACACCTGTAATATACTACATCACTATGCCCCTATATAGCACACCTGTAATATACTACACCTCCATATAGCACACCTGTAATATACTACACCTCCATAGAGCACACCTGTAATATACACCTCCATATAGCACACCTGTAATATACTACGCCTCCATATAGTACACCTGTAATATACTACATCACTACACCCCATATACACCTGTAATATACTACATCACTACACCCCATATACTACACCTGTAATATACTACACCTCTATATAGCACACCTGTAATATACTACATCACTACACCACTATATAGCACACCTGTAATATACTACACCTCCATATAGCACACCTGTAATATACTACACCTCCATAGAGCACACCTGTAACATACTACACCTCCATATAGTACACCTGTAATATACTACACCTCCATATAGCACACCTGTAATATACTACACCTCCATATAGCACACCTGTAATATACTACACCTCCATATAGCACACCTGTAATATACTACATCACTACACCACTATATAGCACACCTGTAATATACTACACCTCCATATAGCACACCTGTAATATACTACACCTCCATAGAGCACACCTGTAACATACTACACCTCCATATAGTACACCTGTAATATACTACACCTCCATATAGCACACCTGTAATATACTACACCTCCATATAGCACACCTGTAATATACTACACCTCCATATAGCACACCTGTAATATACTACATCACTACACCACTATATAGCACACCTGTAATATACTACACCTCCATATAGCACACCTGTAATATACTACACCTCCATATAGCACACCTGCAATATACTACACCTCCATATAGCACACCTGTAATATACTACACCTCCATAGAGCACACCTGTAATATACTACACCTCCATAGAGTACACCTGTAATATACTACACCTCCATAGAGTACACCTGTAATATACTACACCTCCATATAGTACACCTGTAATATACTACACCTCCATATAGTACACCTGTAATATACTACACCTCCATATAGTACACCTGTAATATACTACACCTCCATATAGCACACCTGTAATATACTACATCACTATACCCCCATATACTACACCACTATATAGCACACCTGTAATATACTACACCTCCATATAGTACACCTGTAATATACTACACCTCCATATAGTACACCTGTAATATACTACACCTCCATATAGTACACCTGTAATATACTACACCTCCATATAGTACACCTGTAATATACTACACCTCCATATAGTACACCTGTAATATACTACACCTCCATATAGTACACCTGTAATATACTACACCTCCATATAGCACACCTGTAATATACTACATCACTATACCCCCATATACTACACCACTATATAGCACACCTGTAATATACTACACCTCCATATAGTACACCTGTAATATACTACACCTCCATATAGTACACCTGTAATATACTACACCTCCATATAGTACACCTGTAATATACTACACCTCCATATAGTACACCTGTAATATACTACACCTCCATATAGTACACCTGTAATATACTACACCTCCATATAGTACACCTGTAATATACTACACCTCCATATAGTACACCTGTAATATACTACACCTCCATATAGTACACCTGTAATATACTACACCTCCATATAGCACACCTGTAATATACTACATCACTATACCCCCATATACTACACCACTATATAGCACACCTGTAATATACTACACCTCCATATAGTACACCTGTAATATACTACACCTCCATATAGTACACCTGTAATATACTACACCTCCATATAGTACACCTGTAATATACTACACCTCCATATAGCACACCTGTAATATACTACATCACTATACCCCCATATACTACACCACTATATAGCACACCTGTAATATACTACCTCCATATAGTACACCTGTAATATACTACACCTCCATATAGTACACCTGTAATATACTACACCTCCATATAGTACACCTGTAATATACTACACCTCCATATAGTACACCTGTAATATACTACACCTCCATATAGTACACCTGTAATATACTACACCTCCATATAGTACACCTGTAATATACTACACCTCCATATAGTACACCTGTAATATACTACACCTCCATATAGTACACCTGTAATATACTACACCTCCATATAGCACACCTGTAATATACTACATCACTATACCCCCATATACTACACCACTATATAGCACACCTGTAATATACTACACCTCCATATAGTACACCTGTAATATACTACACCTCCATATAGTACACCTGTAATATACTACACCTCCATATAGTACACCTGTAATATACTACACCTCCATATAGTACACCTGTAATATACTACACCTCCATATAGTACACCTGTAATATACTACACCTCCATATAGCACACCTGTAATATACTACATCACTATACCCCCATATACTACACCACTATATACACCTCCATATAGCACACCTGTAATATACTACACCCCCATATGTCACACACCCTGCTCCCCATACAGCCTGCACCCCCATATCACACGCACTACACCCCATACCGCCTGCACCCCCATATCACATGCACTACACCCCATACAGCCTGCCCCCCCATATCACACACACTACACCCCCATATGTCACACACCATGCCCACATATCTCATCCTGCCTGTACCCCAACTTACCCCTCTCAAACACTCTGCACCCCTTCACATCCTTCTGTCAGTCTGCAGCCCTCATATGCCACTCACCCTGCAGCTCCATCTTCCCTCATATGCACTCACCCTGCAGCCCCCCTCCCCCTCATGTCCCCTCTTTTCTTATTACCAGTCATCATGTGTCCACATCTCCTTCAGGATTCAGTATCTTTGCTTTCTGCCCGGCATCCTGTGTCTCCTCCCACACAGTCACATGGGCGTGACATCATCGCAGGTCCTGCAAGATGAATTATTCTGTCTGCTGTGCTACTTCTTCTCCTGCCAGGCGGGAACTTTTGAAATGACACACGCAGCACAGTACTGACAACGTCAGAGCGCGCGTGTGTGTCACTGACAATTAGTGCCGGCAGGGAACAGAGGAAAGACTCCTGCGTTCCGCTGCCTGCACTGACTGTGCGGACCTGCACAGGATCTCTCCCTGCTCGGCACGCTGCAGCCCGGCTCCACTGCACCGGCTGAAGACGGGCGGGCCGGTCACAGAGAGCAGGCGGGCCGGATGTGGCCCGCGGGCCGCCCCTTGCCCAGGTCTGCTCTAAGTCCATCTAGTTCTATATAATAAAATGTTTAAAAAAATGTTCATATCGGTAATTTTTCGAAGATCACGAATATGTGAAACATTTGTTTTCTGGACTTTTTCACATTTTTCACTTGATACTTTGTGTCTGTACACCACTTGTTATAGCTGAACATGGATCTCAAACTAAGAAAAGGTTGGGAACCTCTGCTCTGTAGTGTTTAGTTTTTCTTATTTTGATAGACTTGTGCTGACAATAAAAATGAAATGAAGCAGAAAAAACAATACAGAGATTTGCTGGTAACCCAGGTTTGTATCCCTGTGTCTGCTATTTGTGACCTTGGCCAAGTAATTTATCTCTTTGTCTGAAATCTAAAAAATAGGTTTTACACTTCTACAGCTATATGCTTACAATTTTCTTTATTGTGCAGTGTATGAAAGTGAACGATTTAAGAAGTTACTGCAAATAAAGCCGAAGAAAAAGCACTGATGTCTGCTGTGCAAAAAAAACCCTTCAAATCCTGCTATTAACATTACGTTTTAACTTTCATGGCTGGATTGTGCTATGTAATACTACATCTTTGAATGTGTTGCAGCAAAGCAGGCTGTATACTATTCATTTATTTTTTTTAAATAATATGCTAGCAGCTTCCACTAGAGGGAGCTTTAGCGCATATTGAATATTATACACATTGAACTCTGCATACAGTAAGCTTAGAGGTTCCCAATAGCAATGGCCGCACTCAATGTGAGGATATTTTTTAGCTCAGTATACAAAAATCAATGCGTCAACTGTTGTAAAGATACATTATTTTAAGCCATTCATCAGCAGAATCCATGGACCTAAATACAATGTTGTGGTATGTAGTGCAAATGAATGTTAAAGTCTATTTTTTTATTTTGGGGGGAAGGTTAGAAAAATTCATAAATAATTGAAAAATGTAATGCTACATGAAGCGCGAAAGAAAATTTTAAGAGTACATATATCAGTCTGCGCTTTGTATTCAGTAAAATTTAACGCAGTGTCAGCTTGGTGATTTTTCAAAATATCTATTAACAGAAGATCCCAGAAGAATTCATAATGTTCCCTGAAAAAAGGGCCCCACTTTTGCTAGAAACTTTAAGTTTGTGGATTCCTGGTATGCAGAGATATTGCTCCTAGCAGTAACCCAGCGCTGTCGCATTTTTTACTAAGCTGTAACCAAATGGTAATATCACCAGAGCGGTTATCATTTGATAACAGCTTAGTAAAGTATGCAACAAAGCTCGATTTGTATTAAGAGTGAGATCTCCCTTTCACTGCGAATGGAGCCACCATGGATGTCCTTGGAATCCCATTCTGCATGCTTGGATCCCACAACATCGAATTTTGGCCCAACTTTTGATGGAAATATGATATTTGGAAAACTAATCAATCTGGGGCTTCCTACTCTTTTAGGCCGGGGGCACTACTGCGATGCTCGCATGACACTCTGCTCACACTGGTAGCACAGCAGGAGCCGAGTGTCATGCTAGTATCCCTGCATCTGAGGCCCGACTGTGCGAGTGGACCTCAGCTGCAGGGGGCAGGCCGTGCTGAGGAGTGGAGGGCCAGCGGAGAGGAGGGAGGGATTTATCTCCCTCTCTCCTCCGTAGCCGGCTATTGCGATTCTCGCTCTGCACACGTGGTACACCGTGCACTGGTGTACCGTGAGTGCCTTGCGATTTTTCTCTCACCCCATTCACTTGAATGGGTGCGAGAGAAAGAGTCTCGGATTACAATCGCGGCATGCTGAGATTGTTTTCTCGGTCCGTTTAGGGCTGAGAAAATAATCGCTCATGTGCGCTGACACACAGGCTAATATTGGTCCGAGTGGAATGCAATGTTTTATCGCACTCCACTCGCACCGAATTTCTCGCCGTGTGGCTTAGGCCTTATTATATAAAAAGGTCAGCCTCACAGTGGTGATAGGAATCGGTTAACGCATAACCGTTGTTTTAATTATTATTTTATAAATGCAGAATACTGATTGTACCTTTTAGAATTGAGAATTTTGATAAATACTGGCAGAGAAAGAAGCAAATGTCTCTGATAAGATAGATTACAAAGTTGCTTATTTTCATGTGTACTATTGATTTATGAAATAAAAATGTAAACGGCGGTTATGCTTTAAAGAGTAACCGCAGTTTTAATGTTTATTTCATAAATCAATATTGCAGGTGAAGATAATCTGCCATATAATACATCTTATTAGAGAAAGCTGCTTCTTCCTCCTGGACTGATCATTCATTTTCAAAATTCTTAATTTCGGGTTAAAATTCATTGCAGACTCTCCCATTACTCAGGTAGGAGATGGCAGGCACTACTGATGAGATTGTATGAAGATGTGAGGACGTAATGCCGTTGCCGTGTATTTAACACCTTAATGTCCACCCACTATCTTTTGATGAGACTGAACTGTAGTCAGGTTCCATACAGGAAACAGAACCACTGGTAATAGGCAACATATACTTAGGATGTGACAGATAGTAGTCCAGGGACAAGGTCAGTGCTAAGTGTCAAGAGTAGAGTAAAAATATTTAAGAACATGTGCCAAACAAAGGAAATAGAACGTCAGAGAAGGTGCAAAAGTTGAACTCCTATTCTAGTATTGGGTAATTTGGCAATCTGAATCTGCCATATGCACAATTTAGAAGAGCCATGGCCCAATGCAACAGAGCCACAGCAGACATTTGAGACCACAAAAAGACAAAGGAGGTGCCCTGTTGTCTAGCTGCCACTGCCCAACTAGATTTGGCCAATACGGACTCACTACTGGTACCAGTGTGGTAGGACTAACACCAAGTACTTTACATTTGTGTACTTGGAGGAATAGCACACATGCAACACTTAAGTGTTGTAAATGTCTTTTCCTTTGAGATCTGTACCATTTGCTACTTCATTCCAAGTAATCTGCATGAGGAAACAATTAGAAACACTTACTGATCACTTGCTAATTTATGCAGAAGAAAGCCATGTGTGTTTATATGTGCACAACATAAAACGTGTTATGTTGAGTAAAGTCACTAATTTTCAAACTCTAAAAATAAAAAAAACAACAAAAAACACTTTATGATGCTATAAAGGATTTCAGGAACATTGAATCTAAAGTTTGAAAAGGCCAAATAAATGCATAACATTAATTAGAGATTGCACCTAGTGTACTATTAAAAGAGAGAACTGCGGAATCAGCAATTAGTACTAATTAGGATTAGTGGCCAAACAAACATTAAAAGTAGCAAAAAGTTTGATTGTTAAGAATTGAAAGCACATGTTTATAGGTAGTTTGTATTACATAAATACAGGTGTTTATAATATTTTTGTTTTTCTTTTATTACATTCTTTAATTCTATTTACACTAAGATTAGTCTTGTCTCATTTGACTGCGAGACTGTTTGATTATGGCAAGGGGCCACACAAGCCACAAAATATACTTGCCATTAAAATAAAGGGGAAACATTTACTCATTATTGCAAAATTGTGCAATGTTTAATTTTTATAGTTTATGCTGATTTTTATAACTTGCCAGTGTCATTTAAAGCAAATTATGAAGTTACTGTGGATTAGGGAGTTCCTTTTAGCTGTGATTGAAGCAAAAATACCTCTTTTAAACATGTTCTTCTATGCATTGTGTATGCAATTCCACCACTCACGGTGTCCTAAGGATGCTGTTACTGACAGTTCATCTGTCCTATACGATCAAGGGCGTGCTGGGTTGTCAGTATGGTGAGTGACAGCCCAGTCGTCCAATCTAAGGCTGTGGCCTGCCGGGTGTGTCTGTATTGTTATTGATATCCCAACTACCCAAACTGGCTGGGCCTACAGGGTTTCCTAAAGTTGTCACTTGTTCAGGGTGATTAGCTAGTTAGTTTGCTGGCAGTGATCAGATGTAGCTTTGCTCAGTGTTATTGTCACACTATGTACAGGGAAGTACCAAGCGAATGGCAAAAGGGAAGGGAAACCTGTGTCTAGGGAAGGGAGAGATGGTGAACCCTGACCAAGCCTACCGCTGAGCCCTGGGTTCCTTTACTGCCCTAGATAGGTTCTGCACTTATGCACCGAGACAGATACCTGACCCTAGGATGACGCTGATCTGAGGGAGCGGATGGGATGAGCTCTTTGTCAACCACACTAGGCGCTAAAGGACACACAGAAATAACAAACAAGGGAAAACAACAAACAATGTATCCTCAGTTGACTCAGGGAGAGAAACTGCAAGCACCACCAAGATTCTCCAGATGTATGCAAACCAACTGCTAGCACTGAAGATTTGATAAAGATATATGAAATATCACCAGCACTGAGAAATAGGAAGTGATGGTATATAAAGACAAGGGAAGAACTGATGAACACCAGCTGACAGGGTCCTAAAGGGAAAGGGATGAAAACCAAGCAGAAATAAGACAAAGTCAAGGAGCAGTTTGCGCAGCCAAACGCTGTGACCTTCTATAGCCGGACATCAGAGGACTGTCTGTCACGCATGACAGGTATGTTAGTCCTGCATTCTGGTTTTCTGATCTTGTTGCCTAACATTGGATTGACCCTTGGCTACTTGCTTGGATTATCTCTTTTTATCTTGGCGCACTCTGACCTTTGTTACCGAACCCCAGACTTCACGTTACAACTGACCTTTGTATTTTTTATATCATTTGCACCAGGATGGATCCAGTTCATATACTGTGTGATCAGGAGGTGTATGTGATTGAAGATCTGATTAAGAAATATCATAATCTTGAATTATCACAATTGTAGTTGCAGGGACAGGTATCTAGTTTAATGAAAGCTCCCCATAGCTCTCCGCTGCTTGCTGTGGATGCAATTTCTGATTTTTGTATCTTCAGATGTGCAGTTAAATTCTGGAAATCCTGTAATGTCCTTTCTTGAAACATTTTGTAGTGAGAAAAAACAGTTTAGAGTGTTTAGGGAGAGTTGTAAGTTATTTTTTACCTCACAACCTCAGTCTTCAGGGGATGAATCCAAGTGGATAGGAATAATTATGTCTGTCCAGCGAGAGGGCCCCCAGACCTGGGCTTTTTCTTTATCCCTCCAAGCCCCAGAACGATTTTCTTTTGATGCCTTCTTTGACATCGTAGGTGTAATATTTGATGAACTTGACAGAATTCAGGTCGCTGAGGCAAACATCATGTACCTGATGCCGGGCAGCCACACTGATTATAGTACCAAATTCCGGCAATGGTCTACTGAGGTTCAGTGGAACGTTGCAGCCCTCAGGTGCCAGTTCCAGAGAGGCATTTCTAAAGCTCTTAGGATGCCCTGACTCTTCACGCTCCACTCTGTCAGGCAAGCAAGTTGTCGGGAAACGCCTAAGGGGCACTTTGCACACTACGACATCGCAGGTGCGATGTCGGTGGGGTCAAATTGAAAGTGACGCACATCCGGGGTCGCAGGGAATATCGTAGTGTTTAAAGCCTTTTTGATACAATTAACGAGCGCAAAATCGTCGTAATCGTATCATCGGTGTAGCGTTGGTCATTTCCATAATTTGGAAATGACCGATGTTACGATGTTGTTCCTGGTTCCAGCGTCATCACACATCGCTGTGTGTGAAGCCACAGGAGCGAGGAACATCTCTTACCTGCGTCCTGCGGCTCACACCAGCTATGCAGAAGGAAGGAGGTGGGTGGGATGTTTACGTCCCACTCATCTCCGCCCCTCCACTTCTATTGGCCGCCTGCCGTGTGACGTCGCTATGACGCCGCACGACCCGCCCCCTTAATAAGGAGGCGGGTCGCCAGCCAGAGCAACGTTGCAGGGCAGGTGAGTGCATGTGAAGCTGCCGTAGCGATAATGTTCGCTATGGCAGCTATCACAAGATATCGCAGCTGCGAGGGGGGCGGGGACTATCGCGCTCGGCATCGCAAGCATCGGCTTGCGATGTCGTAGTGTGCAAAGTGCCCCTTAGTCTGCATGATTATCAAGATGGTCACTCAGACTTCCAGGTACATTTTTTCTCCTCTGATGAAGAACAGCTTAATACAGTTTTGTCCTTCATGAACCATTCATTGCTCACAGTGGCTTTGATTGACTGAGGGTCTGCAGTGAACTTTATTGATTCGGAACTGGTTCTGAAATTAGGATTAAGAACAGTTATCTAGAAAAACCCATTCAAATTTTTGCTATTGACAAAACACTGCTACTTCTGAACTTTGTAAAGTGGGTAACCATGATTTTCACACTTCAAGAGGGGGCACTTCACTATAAATCCAATTCCTGTTTTATACTGGATAATTTACCTGCTGGGGTGGTACTGGGGCTTCCATGGTTGTTTATTCATAATCGTGTTATCAATTAGTTACGTGGAGTCACAATTGCCATAAGAAGTGTTTAAGTTCTGTACAAGTATGCTCCTCTAGTCTGGAGGGTCTGCCAGAGTACCTGAAAGAATTTGGAGCTGTGGTCTCGGAAAAGAAATACTACTTCCCCTTCATCCCTATGATTTGTCCTTTTCATTTCCAATTTTTTTTTATTTTAAAAGAGGAATTACAACTGGGTAAAGGGAAGAATAAGGTGAATACATTACAATATTTGGGAAATACATTGTAATCATATATAGTAAAACAATATAGGTAACGGGTATAGGAATGGGAGGGGAGAAATGGGAAAGTAAACTTGTATTGGGAAAACAAGGGAAGAAGTAGAGGAAAAAGGAAAGAGGAGGGAGGAGAACATTTATATAATTTGTGAATATATAGCTGTTAAAATATAATGTAAATTGCAAATTTTTAAAATACAGTAAAGTTAAATACAAACATTTAATTGAACGTAAAAGTTATATAGCGAAATAAAACATTAGAAGTCAGGGTGTGGAGAAAGAAAAAAGAGAAAGAAGGAAATAAAGAAAGAAAGAGAAAAAAAATGGGGGGTTGAGAGAGTATAGCCT
Source organism: Anomaloglossus baeobatrachus (assembly GCF_048569485.1). Taxonomy (NCBI): domain Eukaryota; kingdom Metazoa; phylum Chordata; class Amphibia; order Anura; family Aromobatidae; genus Anomaloglossus; species Anomaloglossus baeobatrachus. The sequence goes on along the minus strand of NC_134357.1, from coordinate 139,700,677 downwards.
GATAGTAAAATCAGTTCAGGATTAAGGGAAACTATTTATCCAGGGTTCCCATCTCTTGTTATAAGATGAGAAGAGGTTATTAGAAATTGCGCGACTCCTCTCATATAGGTTATGTAAATACATTTTGTCAACGATATCATGACTTGATGGGATTATTGATTTCTTCCAATTTGCTGCAGTGGAGTTTTTTACAACTAGTAATATATGAATTAGGATAGGTATACATGCCAAGTTAATTGTTTGCATATGCAAAGAGAGTAGGGCCATTTGTGGTGTTATGTTAATTTTGGATTGTGTAATTTTGTTCATGAGCTTGGATATATCTGACAAAGACTACCTAGTTTTGGGCAAGACCAGAAGTATGATTGTGCTTTTAATCTTGTCCCTGATGCTTAATTACCTAAAGCTTGCCTTTATAATTTGTCTGGGCCTGAACGCACCACCATGAAAAATTATGTGACCAAAAGTTTACAGAAGGGTCATATCTATCTATCCTTCCTCCTCTCTTGTAGCTGCTGGACTTTTTTTTGTAAAAAAAAAAAAGATGGTGGCCTCAATTTCAGAGAACTGAACAAAATGACAGTTAAGAATAGATACTGACTTCCACTCAACCCAGACATATATAATCAGCTTATGAGGACTACATATTTTTCTATCTATCTATCTATCTATCTATCTATCTATCTATCTATCTATCTCCCTGCTAACACGCTCGCTCCTCTCCAGTCCATTCTTAATTCTGCTGCCCGACTGATCCACCTCTCGCCTCACTACCACCCTGCTTCTCCTCTCTGCAAGTCCCTTCACTGGCTCCCAATCTTCCATCGTATCCAATTCAAACTACTAACACTGACTTACAAAGCCATCCATAATCTCTCTCCTCCGTATATCTCTGAACTAATCACTCGCTACACTCCAAAACGTAATCTCCGGTCCTCCCAAGATCATCTCCTCTCCTCCTCTCTCATTCGCTCCTCATGCAACCGCCTCCAAGACTTCTCCCGAGCATCCCCAGTCTCCTGGAACTCGCTGCCTCAACACGTCAGACTATCTACTAACTTGCAAACTTCAAATGGAACCTGAAAACTCACCTGTTCAGAAATGCCTATAACCTTCAATGACCCCACTGCCCGACCACCGTGCAAAGCTGCCGCCCGACCACCGTGCGGAGCTGCCGCCTGACCACCGTGCGGAGCTGCCGCCCGACCCCACCTACTGTCTCCTCCCCAAAATCCTTTAGAATGTAAGCCTGCAAGGGCAGTGCCCTCTTCCCTCTGTACTAGTCGGTCTATTGTAACTTGTATATGTGTTCTGTATGTAACCCCCTTCTCATGTACAGCACCATGGAATCAATGGTGCTCTATAAATTAATAATAATAATAAAATATCTAGACCATGGAGGGGCATACGATTTGACATGTATCAAGAAGGGTGATGAGTGGAAAACGGTGTTTCTTATGTCTGAGCATTTATTCGAAAATCTTGGCATTCATTTTGTATTTATCAATGCACCAGCAGTTTTTCAAAATTTTATGAATGATATATTTTCTGATTGCATTGTGTGATTTATTGCTGTTTATCTTGATGATATTTTGGATTCTCTCCAGGAACATGTCAGAGTAGTATTTCAAAGATTGAGGGAGAATTCTTTGTTTGCTAAAATTGAGAATTGTATTTTTTCTGTTCAGGAAATTGCATTCCTAAGATTTATTTTATCGACTGATGGATTTAAGGCCCCGTTACACGCAACGATATCTCAAACGATATGTCGTCGGGATCACGGATTTCGTGATGCACATCCGGCGTCGTTAGCGACGTTGTTGCGTGTAACAGTTATGAACGTCTGTTAACGATCAAAAATACTCACCTAATCGGTGATCGTTGACACGTCGTTCATTTTCAAAATCTCGTTGGTTGTTGTGGACGTAGGTTGTTCGTCGTTCCTGAGACAGCACACATCGCTACGTGCTACACCCTGGGAGCGACGAACAACAGCTTACCTGCCTCCTCCGGCAACGAGTTGGGTGTGTCGTTAATGCGGCTCCTCTCCGGCCCTCCGCTTCTATTGGTCGGTCGCTGTGACGGCGCATGAACCTTCCCCTTCACAAAGAGGTTGTTCGCCGCCCACAGTGACATCGCTAGGAAGGTAAGTACATGTGACTGGTGTTAGCGATATTGTGCGCCACAGGCACCGATTTGCCCGCGACGCACAAACGACGGGGGCGGGTGCTTTCACGAGCGACATCTCTAGCAATGTCGCTACGTGTAAAGCTCCCTTTAAAGTAGGTCCTAGGAAGGTACAGCTCATAATAGCTTTGTTTCAACCTGATAATCTGAAAGCGTTGCAAATGTCTCTAGGGTTCGCCAACTATCATAGGAAATTAAGAATTTTTCCCAGATTGTTAAACATCTTACTGACTTCACAATTAAGGGGTAGATCTCAAGGTTCGGTCACCAGATGCTATTAGGGTTTTTCAAAAATTTAAACTGTGTTTTATGTCTGCTCCAGTTGTAATCCAATCCAATCTCCAAGAACCTTTCATTGTGAATGTGCATGCTTCAGAGCTTGGGATAGGGGATGTCTTATGTCAAGGTTACAAAACTCTGACCAATTTACAGTCATGTGCTTTTTTAAAAAAATATTTTTCATCTGCTGAAAGAAATTATGATGTGGGAAATTGTGAGTTACTCACTGTTAAATTAGCCTTTGAGGAATGTAGGCATCTTTTTGGGAGTGGGCAGTTCATCAAATTATTCACCAACCATTAAAAATGTAGCTTATACTGATTCAGCTAAGCAACTAACCCCTAGGCAGGCTAGATGGTCCTTATTTTTCACTAGATTCAATTTCTCTATTACATTCACGCCAGGGTCCAAAAATTTGAAAAAAATTCCCACGTAATTTTGATTCAGTTTCTTCTCCAGAACTGTCCTCCTCCATTCTCCCTTCATTCTCCTCATGATTGGAAGCAGATATCTGTAAAGATCAGTAGTTGGCCCCTTCAACCACTCCAGGGTCTAAATTATTTGTACCTATGTACCTAAGATTGTGTCTGTTGCAACAGCTTCATGATTTAGTTTTGAGTGATCATTCAGGGGTCACGACTACGCAGAAAGCTATTGCTAGGATCTTTTGGTGACCATCTATGAATAATGATATTAAAGATTTTGTATCTGCTTGTGATGTTTGTGCACTTGATAAAGTCTCTCATAACCGGCGGGGCGGGGAATTGGCTCCATTGCCAATTCCAGAAAATCCATTGACTCAACTGTCCATAAATTTCATCACAAATTTGCCTCTGTCTAGTGCGAAAACTGTTATTTGGGTTGTGGTTGACCAATTCAGTAGACACTCATTTTGTCAGGGTTACCTAATACTGAGACACTCCAGGTTGTTTATTTATCATGTTGTGAGATTGAATGGAATGCGTCTTCAAGCACCATTCCTGCATGACCACTTTCTTATACTCACCTTCCTACGGCTTCATCTTTTTCCAGCGTCACACAAGCTGTTCTCCTGTGATTTCTGACCTGCCATCAACTTTACTGTTTGCTGGAGAGCACTGGAGGTCACAACTCAATACATCTCTATGAGAGTGTCATCCTCATAGAAAGGCATTAGAGGGTGGGGACATAACTTCTGACCTCAGGCCAGTCAGAAGTTACTCACAGGATGGCACTATTGGACAGGAGCGGTATCTATAAAAGGTAAAGCCGACGGGCAGAAAACTTAGATGTAAAGCCACTCCAGCACTGAAAAACAAACGCTGCAGTGGGGCTTTAACTTTGTGTCGGATAGGAGACTGCAATTTGTCTTCAAGTTTTGGAGAGCCTTTAGTAAGAAATTGGAGATTGACTTATGATTTTCCTCAGCCTACCACTCTGAAACCAATGGTCAGACAGAAAGGACAAATCAATGTTTGGAATAAATCTTGAGGTGTTTTGTTGCAGCTCAGCTGAAGGACTGATCTTCATTTATATCTTCTGCCGATTTCGCCTTTAACACTCAGGTCAAACAATCCACTGGAACCTCACCATTCTTTTGTAATTGTGGTTTTCATGCCCATTTCGGTGAATTTTGTAGAATAAGTTTTGAATGTTTTGGGGTGGATGTCGCCATACAGAACCTTGAGGATATCTGGAGGGAGGCTCAAAAGAATATTGAGGCCATTTGGATTTGCCAGAAACTGAAGGTTGATAGAAAACGTTCGACTAGTCCTGCCTTTAACGTAGGTGATAAAGTTTGGTTGTCATCCAAGAATATTAAACTTAAAGTACCATCAGCAAAGTTGTGTATGAGGTTTATTGGTCCCTACGACATTTTGGAAGTGATCGATCCTGTGGCTTTTATGTTGAAGCCTCCCCCATCTCTTTACATCCTTAATGTCTTCGACAGATATCTGTTAAAGGAGTTTGCCCCTTCGAATTTTTCTCATTCATACCCTGCCGTCTCTAGTTTCTGTTGATGGCAGCTTGAGGTAGAGGGTATTGTGGGTTCTCGAATGGTCCAAAATTCCCTACAATATTTCATATATTGGAAAGGATAGATCCTGGGTTACAGCCTGATCTGTGAAGGCCAATCGATTGGTAAGTTTCTTTCATTCATCCTGGGAAACCTGGATGTCCAGTGGCCACCCCAGAGGAGGGCAAATTGTCAGAATTCCACCACTCACAGTGTCGTATAGACACTATGAGTGACAGTTTAGCCATCCTATAGGATCTAGGGTGTGCTGGGCTGTCAGTATGGTGAATGACAGCATAGTCAGTCGTCTAATCTAAGACTAGGGCATGCCACGTGTCAGTATTGGTATTGACAGCCTTCCTACCCTATCTGGCCATATTTTCAGAGTTTCTGTGGCGCCCCTGACCTGGTCAGGCACCACTTAGTACTGCACCCATGCTGGGACAGTACTTCCAGGTAATCCTAAGGGCCAGAATGAGGTGTGTACTCACAGACACACATAGCAACCAGTTCTCCCACACCATTAGATGGGACCCTTGGGTAGTCTCCAGAGGAGGCTAGCTTTCAAATCTCATCAAGGGTTGGAGCAGAGAGACTGAGAGCTAAAGTGCAGAGGTTGTCAGGAAGAGAAGAGAGCCAGTCTGGTAGTGGAGCACGGCGGTCGCTAGGGAGATATGCGCGCTCACACTAGTCAGACCCTGCGCGGTGTAGTGACAGTTGGCAGGGGAGAACGGTCACCGAGGAGTCATAGAAAGAGGTGCTCCTGGTGACTAGGCACGTATGGGGACAGGTCCCTAGAGCAGACTCCAGTTTAACTATCTGCTAAACCTGCCGGTGAGGGGAACTACAAGTACCTCACCAACCACACAGAGTCCAAGCCTCAGCAGCAATGCAGGGACCCATAAGGAGACAGAGCCTGAAGCCATCTCACCTGGTCCACGCTGCCGGCAAACAGGCTAAACACAGGGGAGAAAAGACAGTAGCGACTCCCTGGATAGACCCCCATGGTACTTTAGGTCAGGGGGTTATCCGAACACAGAAGTGCTAGGAAGGCGAGCTAACCTGTTACCCTCAGACTGGCCTGAAGAAGCCCCTGGTCCTACCTGGTTCTATCTGATAACTGCCATTTGTAGCTTTGCTCATTGGTTTGTTAGTTCGGCATTCTGATATTCTGATCTTGTTGCCTGACCTTGGATAGACCTTTCTCATTTCCTGACTCGCGCTGGGCCTTTGACTATCCGTTTGTCATTTCCTTTTTTAGCTTTGAAGTACTCTCCTAGCCCTCGGACTTCATTCACTTCTCTGCCTCATGGTTGTCCTTGAGAAGTGTCTCGTCGTCACAGAATGTAAATTAAGATTGGACAATTGACCTAAATATTTATAAAGAAATTGTCCAACTATTATTTTGGAAAAATGCATGGGTCGTATTATAGAAGCTTAAATGTATTTCAATGACCTTGGTTTTAGCACTTTTTTGCGGTTTTTGAAATTCACAGGATTTTCATGATTTGCCAGAGTCAAAACCCATGGAACTTGATAAAAGTACTGTCACAAAAATGAGTCAACAGTTTCCTAACTGATCATCAGTAGTATGTTTAAATATATTTAAAAAAAAAAAAAAACTTTAAAGAATTTACAAGTTTATGCACTTTCATATTTTAGCCTGAGGATCTTTGAAAACGAGCTTTCATTAAAAGCTGAATAATTGTATGAATTTTCAAGAATTAAGGAAGACTAATATCTTCCTAATAGAAAGAGGTCAGTTACATTTTTGAGAGGAGTTAAAACTGCTTTAAAACTAATGAGGATCTAAGTGGTATAATTTACATTTTCTACAAAGTAAAATTATTAGATACTAAAATCTATTTTTTTTTTCCAATCAGTTTGTAGTTTTTCATTGCAGATTTTTTTTTTATTTTATATTCTGTATTTGATTTTAGTGTCAGGTTCTCTGCTCAGTTAACCACAATTAATAGATATAATTTACTGCAGTTACATGAACATTAGAATCTGGTGTCTGGAAAAGAATCATTGAATTCTAGGAGACTGAGCATGCTCTGTGATCTGTGCAGAAGTCACTGCGCTTAGAGGAGAAAAGAGGATCTATTATAAATATTGAGATCTTATACCAGATGAGTAGGTGTCTTATTTTTTATTCTTATTCTATGTGTGATGATAATGAAATGACCACTGTTAAGCAATCTGTACAAAATGGGTATTACTAGCCTACTGTGAGATTCCATGGCCAGCATGGATTTTTTTTAAAATACAGATATTGGCATGAAAAAAATGAAAAAAGACACCTAAAAAATTATGTCTAGCTTGCTTTAAACAATACCACAGAGAAAGTGAACCTGTCACCAGATTTGGCAACTATAAGCTGCGTACATTACCAATGAACTCTTCTATACATTATTCCAGAATGCTGTATATAAGAGCCCAGGCCGCTATGTACAATGTAAAAATCACTTTTATAATACTCACCTAAAGGGTGGTCCGGTCTGATGGGTGTCGCTGCTCTCCAGTCCAGCACCTCTCTGTGGTGGTCGCCATCCTCTTTCTTCTGAGGCCCGTGTGCATGATGTGTCATACATCATCCACACTAGCCGGGCATTGAGGTCCTGCACAAACGTATTATAGTGCGCATGCACAGGCGGTCTTTAACCTTTTTCGTGCCTCTCCATTACAGTACTTTGATTTGCCTTCAGCATGGCAGATCAAAGTGTGCCTGCGTAGGACGGCAATGTCGGCCTGTGTGGATGACGTAGAGCGTCACCCATACTGAGCTGGGTAGGAGGAGGACGAAGGTCGCAGCAGATAGGAGGGGCCAGACCGGAGAGCAGCGACACCCATCGGACCGGACCGCCCCTTAGGTGAGTATTATGTGTATAATATAGTATGTGTTTTTTACGTTATTCAGCGCGTCCACTTATTTACAGTATTCTTGAATGCTACATATAAGAGATCAGTGGTGATGGCAGCAGCTTATAGTCGCCAAATCTGGTGACAGGTTCCCTTTAACTTATGACTACTCTCTTACTAATAGAAATGCTACTGTTGACACCTGGTAAAACCTACCGTTAAGTCATATTAATATGTTCACTTAATTATACTTTGTTATGAAAAATCCCAAACTGGCAGTTTGTTTTTTGCGTGTTGAGGAGCTGCTGCAAAAGTGATAACCAATATGAGAACAGATCTGATTGTCCCTAGTGTCACAAGTAATATAGGAAGCAAAAAATATATATAAATATATCTACAAACTCTGGTTATCCATCTTCTAATGTACTAGTTCTTGTGTCTTGCAGTACATAGATCTTTAGTACAGAAATAGCTCTTGGTTGTTACTGTGATATTTTTTTATATTGAAATAGCTGTATTAAAAAAATGATATGTTTTTAACATGTCCTATACTCCACAATAATTAAGGGTTTTGTTATTCTTCTTTTATCCTGCACTTTGTACTTCTACGTCTAATCCTTACAATTTTTTGTGTCTCTTGGCAGTTCATTTAATATTTTTTCGGATTTCAATCATAACAGAGTCTGAAAACAGAAAAATAGTACTTCAAGCTAGGGAGAAAAAGAAGAGAAAGGCAAATGTCTTGCTTGCAAAAAAAAGTTGTGTCCAAAGATATGGCTGACGAATACATCGCAGGCATAAATCGAAACCTAACTCATTATATCTGTCTTATTAAAATGTAGATGTAGAGTGCTGGAACAAAGCTGGAAACTATACACGGTCAACATCTGTTAACAACTTCTCAAACACAATTGCAACTTGGAGAGGGTTTTTTTTACATAATCAAGATGACTAGTTGATACATCCAAATTGCCTCAGATAAATTTAATTTGAATTTAATTCTTTATAATGATAGCTTTATTTAAAATGAGTTATCTTAAAGGGAATCTGTCAGCAGGTTTTGGCTATATAAGCTGAAGTCAGCATGCTGCAAGGGTTAACATAGAACGTTCAAGCATGGCTGTTTTGTCACAGTCCTATCGTTTGTTTATTTACTATGTTTGTTTAAGCAGCAGGACCCATATCATTGCAGGACTAGAAACTCACAGACAGAGAAGTCCAACACACCCACTGCTGTGATTGACACCTCACTGTCAAAGTACAATCTCTATAGGGAGCCTGTTGTGGGCGGGGACAGGTCCCTGGGCTCATCTACATGACTAAACCTAAAAATTCAGGTTGTTTCATAATGGCTGCAGCCAGTAATCTAAGTGATACACCGTTGGTTTCCAATCTCCTTGCCTAAATCATGCTGCTCTCAGATGAGGTAGCAAAAACTTGCTGGCAGATTTCCTTTTTTTTATATATATATTTAAATTTCTCTGTGATGTGATTTTTCAACTAATATGTAACTGTGTCATATATAGTGGATGTAAAAAGTTTACACACCCCTGTTAAGATGCCAGGATTATGTAATTTAATAAATTATACCAGAAAGAATCATTTCAGAACTTTAATGCATTTAAAATCACCCAGTACCTGCAGAAATCCAATTGAGAAACAAATTGAAATTATTCTGAGGGGAAAAATATACATAACAAAACCAAAATAATGTGTTTGCATAAGTGTGAGCACCCTCTTATGATTAGCCAATCGCATTTAACCTTATGTTAAATAGTAGTTAGTACACAGCTATCATAATTTATAGGAATTCTGATTAACCCAATATAAAGTTTAGGGGATCTAGTAGGATTATTTTCCCCACCATATTCTTTGTTGCATTTTACAGCTAAAACCATGGTCTGTAAACCGCTTTTAACACAGCAAAGGGCTTTCTTGAAAGTTATTAATCAGTAAAAGGGTAAAAACAAATTTTCTAGGGATTAGATATTCAATGGAACAGTGTGAAGATGGTAATCAAGAAGTGGAATAAATTTGACACAACAGTGACATGATAAAAAATTGAACATCCCTCAAAAATTGATGAAAATACAAGATGAAAATTGGTCTAAGAGGCTGCAAAGGGACCTAGAGCAGCATTAAAGGAGCTGCAGGAATTTCTGGTAATTACTGGTTGGGTACTGCATGTGACAACAATCTCATGTACTCGTCACATATCAAGAATGTGGGGTAGGGTGGCCTTGTCATATAAAGACAAACATCCGAGCCCATCTATGTTTTATGAAAAGCTACATCAAGTTTGCCAAAAGTATTTTGGAAAACCTGTTATGGTCTGATGAGTAGAAATGAGCGAACCTGAGGTTCGATGTGCAGAGTTCGGGTTCAGAAACCGATTGCCAAAAAAACAAAGTTCGAGTTTGAAGTTCGAGTGAGTTATGAGTGCAGACCACTCAAGCGAGCAGCGCTCGGCTTGGGTATGAGTTATGCTCAGCCCTGCGAGCTACTTGATGTGTTTGAACGGCTCACATTTAGGGTAAAATCAGCATGATCAGATGCAGTGTACATACACAAACAAAAAAATAAAAATTGAAAAACCCCACCCAGCCTTCCTGGAAATGTTCTGCTAATGGCTGGCAGCATGTGTGTGGAGCCACAAAATGTCCAATTACTGAGCTCCATTGAGGTTTGGATTAAGCCGGGGTGAAAAAACGAACTTTAAGGTTCGAATGTACCTGGCGAACCGAGCTTCCAAAGGTTTGCTCATCTCTACTGAGACCAAGGTTGAACTTTTTGGCCATAATTCCAAAAGGTATGTTTGGCGCAAAGTTACCACTACGCATCACTAAAAAAAATACCATACCCACCATGAAACATGGGGGAGGCAGTATTATGCTTTGAGGCTTTTTTTCCAACAGCTTGATGTGGGACGTTAGTCAAAATGAAGGGAATTATGAACACTTTCAAATATCAGTCAATTTTGGAACAAAACTTTCAGGCCTTGGCTAAAAATATGTAGCATGACAACGACCCTAAGTATAACTCGAAATCAACAGAAGAATCGTAGAAGAAGATAATAGTTTAGGATTGACCCAGCCCGACAGCCAAAGCCCAAACTTAAAAAATGCAATTGAAAATCTGTCTTTTGACCTGAAGAGGGCACTGGACACATCAAATGCCTTTGCTATCTGACAGATTTAGAGTGCTCCTGCAAGAAAGAGTGGGAAAAGATTGACAATTCCTGATATGCCATGCTAACAGATTCTTACCCAAAAAGACTGAATGCTGTCATAAATTCAGTGGGTACTTCAGCAAAGTATTTTAATGGTGTGATCATTTATGCAACCACATTTTATTTTAGTTCTTTAATTTTCTTTTTCCACTTGAAAACATTTTGTGTGTATTTCTATTGAATGGGTGACATTAAGAGTACAAAAAGTTCTGAAATAATTTTTCTTGTAAGGATTTTTCTTCCAGGTATTTTAACAGGGTTGTGTAGACTTTCTTTTAATGTCCATAGCATGTGAAACATCTGGATTTAATATGTACAGTATTAGGATCTTGATGGCCAATGGCATGTGCAATATTCAGCTTCAGGACCTCTTTCTGTCACCAGATTCTGTTATCAGTGTTTGGTGATTATTGGCAAAGTGGCTTAGTGGGCAGCATGATTGTTTTGCAGCACTGGGGTCCTAGGTTCAAATCCCACCAAGAACATCTACAAAGAGTTTTTATGGTCTTATGCGGGCTTCACACGGTACGATCTATCATGCGATTGCACGAGCGATCGTACCCGCCCCCATCGTTTGTGCGTCACGGGCAATTAGTTGCCGGTGGCGCACAAAGTCGTTAAACCGCCGTCACACGTACGTAAACATCCCACCCACCTCCTTCCTTCCGAAATTGCCGGCGGGAGCCGCGGGATGCAGGTAGGCTGTGTTCATTGTTCCGGGGGTGTTACATGGAGCGATGTGTGCTTCCCCGGGTACGATGAACAACCGGTGCCATTAAAAATAAACAATTTTTTAAAAATAAGCGACGAGTACACGACTCACGATTTGTGAGCGATTCTGCGTCGCTCGGAGGTTTCACACGAAACGACGTCGCAAGCGATGCCGGATGTGCGTCACAAAAACCGTGACCCCGACGATGCATTGCGCGATAGCTCGTCTCGTGTGACGCCCGCATCACTATGTTTGCATGGGTTTCCTTCAGGTACTCCGATTTCCTCCCACACCAAAGACATACTGATATTGAATTTTGATTGTGAGCCGCAATGGTGACAGTGATGTACAATATCTGTAAAGCTCTGTAGAATATGATGGCGCTATATAAGTAAATTATAATAAATAAAATATATACCCTAAAAACAGTAGAGACTGTAAATGTAAATCATCTGGCCTTTGTAATAAAACAGTGTTAAGTAGAACCCAGCAGTACCAATTTTTTTGTTTGATGTGTGATTGAATGACCTCATCGAATGACATCACCATGCTCTCATTCAGTGATGTCACTTCCTGAGCGTAGCTCAGCTGGGCACTCCAGTCTTTGTCACTTGATTCCGGTATAGGCTCTCAATGATTGTCATAGTTAGAGGTATTCTAGTTTTGGAAAACCCCTGCCCTCAGGCGTCATTTTAAAAAAATGTATTTACTGTTGCTCCCAGTGTCATTTACTATCTGCAGTGCTAAAGTCATATGAACAGGGCTACAGCTAATTAGTGACCTCAGCACCTCATTCCGTGAACTCGGGCAGATACAGAGATCAGGCTTGTCTATGTGACGTCATTGATGCAGATGATAACAGACACTGGGAACAGCAGCAAAGACTCAGCAATGGACCTGGGGAGGGTGAGTATAGTACCGTTTTTGTTTGTTTGTTTTTTAAATAAACTGCAGCTGGGTGAAAGTGTTTTTCCGAAACCGTAAAAAGAATTATCCAACTTGTAATCTTTATCTATCTGCAAAAAACATGATATTTGATTATAAATGTTGTCGGATAGCTGGCTTGTTTTGCTTCATCTATAAATGAAGAAGTTTGAGACTGAGGCCTTTTATACTTTAAAAAAAATAATTGGTGCTAGCAGGAGAACCATTAATTGGTCTGCGAGGAATTCCCTGTGTCTGGTTGCTTGCTCGTGTGCAGTAATTTGCTATTTTTGAAGTCTTTAATACGGATATTATGTGGATGAAGATATGATACTACTAAAGCATTGGATTTACAGTGAGAATGGCAATTATAATGTTTATTTTAGTCTCGTCGTACTTCACTAGCACAATGTATTGAGAAGATCTCAAACGCAGCCTGAGGGATGGATTGTGGCATATTTCACGATATCCAAAACCCTTTATAGTCAGGCAGGCACGGCAGTCTAAATGGCATGAGCAATGACTTATGAATAATGCATATTGCACTATTTTATTGCTAGGCATCACAATTTCTCACTTGAGTGAATTGTCAGCTACACGAGAAGGAAGCCATGCGGCAGCTGACACTTTTCATGGCTGAAACAAAAAACAAAAAAAACACTTCAGGCTAAGCATAATCCAGGCCTGATCTCAAGCGAGATGATAATCTGCTCCCTCAAGAGTTTGCAGCCCACTAAGTATTATGCCAATGATCATTCTAATTACTTGGTTTTCAATTTAGGAAGAACAAGAGATGTAACTCTACCAAAGGTTACAATAGCTTCAATATTTCATTTTAATTACTGTGTATACATAATACCACCAAGATTCTTGAAATAAATGCAAAAAAAACGAAAGCTGACAATTAGGATCCACACATTGTATTCCAGTTGTGCCATGCATCAGCGCACACATGCTGTCCATATCACTATCTTTTCATCTTTCTAAGCAAATTCATGGGTACGTTTGTGTTGAAGGCTCATTATGGTTTATACTAGCATTTTCTGGAAAACTACCCTACAAAGTATTGATTTTTGTTGTGTATTTTCGCTCTCTCGACCACACACAAAACTAATGTTGGGCTCTTATCTGTCTGGGCTCCACTCTCATCTGTCTTCATTCCATCATATTTGAGGAATAAACATAGCAATGCTTACAACACTATTTCTGGCAAGATGACAGACCCCATTATAAGAAAGTGCGGTCTGTTGGGTACCATTGGTGTTTGCCATCTAAGAGATGAGGCACTATTTTTGAGTTTCCGTGATGAATGGGCATCACAATGCAAATGTGAACCTGCCTAAGAGGCAATCTCATTTTTTTCTGTAGCGATATATGTGTGGTGAATATAAAGGACTGACACATGATTTATAAGGTCAAGGACCTTACAAACAACATTAATTACATGTGAAGGAATGACCATTCTGGCAGCTAAATAGGAAAGGGTTCTTTTATTATTATTATTATTATTATTATTATTATTATTATTATTATTATTATTATTATTATTAATAATAAAAATATCCAAAGGCAATTAATAGTCTTGTGGTGCTCCTGCTACCAATGGTGGAACATATTGGATGATTTTTGGTCATATGATATGACTGGACCATTATACAAATAAGTAAAGAGATATTTTATTTGTACATTAAAATATGGTTAATTATACAATGCGTTTCGGCTCAGATGTTTTATCCTTCAGCCTTCCACCATTGGTAGCAGGAGCGCCGCAAGACTGGTAATTGCCTTTGGAACTTCTTTCACTAAGTGGACCTGCTGGAGGGCTCCTCTATAGTATCCAGTGTGATTGCCGCATACTGCACCATAATCCTATTGGAAAGTGGATCAACTCCTTTTGGATTATTCCAGCCTTTCTAACCTCTGAACCAGGTGAGAGTTCCACAATTTCAACACTTTTTATATATAAAAAACGCACTACACTCAGATTGGCACCGCATTTGTCTCTTTCTATCTTTCCCTGTCTCCAGGGTATTTTTTCTATTATTAATAATAATAATTTTTATTTCTATAGCGCCATCATATTCCGCAGCGCTTTACAATTTAGAGGGGACATGTACAGACAATATGAGACAATACAAAATAACAAAAGTCAGATATCAAGAGGAGTGAGGGCCCTTCTCGTAAGCTTACAGTCTATGAGGACATAGGGGAGGCACAAAAGGTAAATGGGGGAGGGGGGGGAGTTTGTCATATAAGTTTTAGCCATCGATTTAATAGGGGATTCAAAACCATTTGCGTGGACCGGTCGCCAGCCAGAATTTACACAAGTACAGAGTGTAAAAAAGTACATGAAGAGGAATGTAATCAGAAGATACAGGGGACAGGAATTTGAAGTAAATTTTATGAAGGGCAGAATGGGACTAGATTAGATGACGGAGGTGAGATGATAGGCTAGTCTAAAGAAATGCGTTTTTAAGGCCCACTTAAAGGTGTGGATGTTGGGAATTAATTGAATTGTTCTTGGTAATGTGTTCCAGAGCATTTGCGCGGCTCGGGAGTGGGAGGTTCTAATTATTGAGGATGTCAGTCTTAGGTCATTAGCAGTACGGAGGGCACGGGTGGGGTGATAGACAGAGATGAGGGCGGTGATGTAGGGTGGTGCGGAACTGTGGAGCACTTTGTGGGTCAGAGTGATAAGTTTATATTTGACTCTGTAGCGGATAGGCAACCAGTGCAATGACTTGCACAAAGCAGAAGCATCGGTGATCCTGGCTGCGACATTCAGAAGGAATTGAAGAGGGGAGAGTTTAGTAACAGGGAGACCAATTAGTAAAGAATTACAGTAATCCAGGCGAGAATGAATAAGAGTGACAGTAAGAGTCAACGGTAAGAAAAGGTCGATTTCTAGAGATGTTTTTGAGGTGGAGGTGACATGAGCATGCGAGTGAACGAATGTGGGGAGCGAAGGAGAGATCGGAGTCAAATATAACCCCAAAACAGCGGGCGTGCTGCTTGGGATTAATGATAGAACCACAAACAGAAATGGTAATATTGAGTTTGGGAAGGTTAGGAGAGGGAGGAAACAGTAGAAGTTCAGTTTTTAACAGGTTCAGTTTTAGATAGAGGGAGGACATAATGTTGGAGACAGCGGACAGACAATCGTTAGTATTTTGTAATAATGCAGGGGTGATGTCAGGAGAAGATGTATACAGTTGGGTGTCATCAGCATAGAGCTGGTACTGGAAACCAAATCTGCTGATGGTTTGTCCAATAGGGTCTGTGTATAGAGAGAAAAGGAGGGGGCCGAGGACTGAACCCCGACCGTAAAGGGAAGAGGAGAGGAAGAGGAGCCGACAAAAGATACAGTGAAGGAGTGGTCAGAGATGGGAGGAGAACCAAGAGAGAACAGTGTCATTCAGCCCGATAGAGCGGAGCATATTGAGGAGGAGCTGATGACCCACAGTATCAAATGAAGCAGAGCGATCCAGGAGAATCAGCAGGGAGTAGTGACCGTTAGATTTAGCTGTTAGTAGCTCATTAGAGACTTTAGTAAGAGCAGTTTCAGTAGAGTGTAAGGAGCGGAAATCGGATTGTAGAGGGTCGAGGAGAGAGTTATCTGGCAAATAAAGGATTAGATGGGAGTGGACCAAGCGTTCTAGGAGTTTGGAGATAAAGGGGAGATTAGAGGCTGGTCTGTAGTTAGCGGTGCAGTTTTGGTCCAGGGATCATTTTTTAAGAAATAGGTGTATGCTGGCATGTTTGAGGAGAGGAGGATTGAATATTTCAATTAGGCGAGTGGTGACAGATTTAAGGAGATATGAGAGAATAGGGTCACTGGTGCAGGTAGTAGGGCGAGAAGATGCGAGGAGCCTGGTGACTTCTTCAGTGACCGGATCAAAGGTTTAAAGTGAGCTAGATGTGTAGGAGGGCAAACAATGTGTGGTGTTATGAGGCTGTGACAAAATTTCCTGGCGTATATGGTCAATTTTTTCTTTAAAGTAATTGGCCAGATCATCTGCGCTGAGGCTGGTGGTTGGGGCCAGAACTCTTGGTCCGAGGAGGGAGTGAAGTGGAAAGTATCAGAGTCGTTTAAAATTGTTGGCTAGAGAGGTGATGAGCGTGTTGAAGTAAGCTTGTTTGGCGAGGTGAAGAGCAGCCTTGTATCTTTTGAGCATAAATATATAATGGATGAAATCTTCGGTTAGATTGGATTTTTCTCCACAGACATTCAGCGCACCTGGAGCACCACTGGAGAAAACTTGTTTGCAACATGTGCCTGGGCCGTTGCTGATTAGCTTCATCTAGGGCGCTCTACAGGGGTTCATTACAATGTCTTACAGCAGAGTCAGGACATGAGAGTGAGGAGATTGGTGCCAGTGATGACTGCAAATTCATTATTTATTATTATTATTATTATTTATTTATAGAGCACCATTAATTCCATGGTACTGTACATGAGAAGGGGGTTACATACAAAATACGTATACAAGTTACAGTAGACAGACTAGTACAGAGGGAAGAGGGCCCTACCCTTGCGGGCTTACATTCTATAGGATTATGGGGAGGAGACAATAGGTGGGGTGTAGGTCAGGCGGCAGCTCCGCACGGTGGTCGGGCGGCAGCTCCGCACGGTGGTCGGGCGGCAGCTCCGCACGGTGGTCGGGCGGCAGCTCCGCACGGTGGTCGGGCGGCAGCGAGTTCATTGTAGATTGTAGGCATTTCTGAACAGGTGTGTTTTCAGGTTCTGTTTGAAGTTTGCAAGGGTAGGGGATAGTCTGACGTGTTGAGGCAGCGAGTTCCAGGAGACTGGGGATGCTCGGGAGAAGTCTTGGAGTCGGTTGTGTGAGGAGCGAATGAGAGAGGAGGAGAGGAGGAGATCTTGGGAGGACCGGAGGTGACGTGTTGGAGTGTAGTGGGAGAGTAGTTCGGAGATGTACGGAGGGGAAAGATTATGCACAGCTTTGTCTGTGTGTCAATGGCGTGTATATTCCTATATGGATGGTAAGTGGGGGCGTCCTGAGTGGATTGACAGTTCTTGACCAAGAATGAAAGAAGGTTGTGGTCAGAGAGTGGGAGAGGGGAGTTGGTAAAGTCATGCACTGAACAGAGATGGGAGAAGACCAGGTCCAGTAGTTTACAGTTAAAGTAGTCAGAATGGAATTGTGAGATATAAATAATCTAGTGATAGATAACTGGTGGAGAGAAAGGTTGAACTTGATGGACCTAGGTCTTTTTTTCAACCTATATAAGTCCGTTAACATTCAAAATTAAACATGTTTTGCTTTTTTATTTTTAATTTTAAAGTGTTTTTACATGTTATGATTGTTTTAAATTAAATTTTCATGAGGGGGCTTCAACACGCTATGCTTTGCTCCCATATATAATTCACAGAAATATTTTCTATTGTAGTGTATTGTGCTTGTCAGCATGAAGCTCATTGGCAATCTATTCGTTCTACCTTTTGTCAAGGTCAAACAGATTTATTAAAATGAGATCCATGGGGCCTTTGTTAGGCTGTCATGATGTCTTTGGGTTAGCAGGGAACTGAGGCTCCTAAGCTGTCCATTAGGCTAGGGGATCCCAGGCTATCCCTAATCTCAGGGGTACTCCTAATGGTGGAGAGGCCTGAGTCTCCTTCCTGGCCCTGCTCCTGACCAGTCCTGATCTAATTCCCCCACCCCCCAGGGAAGGATGGGACAGGAGTGTGCAGAAACCACAGATAGACAGACAAGGGAAACACCAAAATTCTGTCACATAGCATGCACCCACATAAGACAATAAGAGATTCTGGAGAAAAAATAAGAGAAGGAAGGAAGTACAATGCAACAGGGGTAAACTTCATAACTGCACCAAGCAAAAAGCACAACAAAGCACAACTTTTTCCAGAGAGAGTCCAGGACACCACACCTCACAGACTAACACAGAATAAACTATAGCTGGCATGGGTAGAAGGATTCCAACAGTATAAATAGGATGGGAGCAGATGTGATAGGTATCCCCACAACATGTGATTAAAGAAGCAAGCAGACTAGCAGAGATTAACTCTTGCTAGCCTGCCTATGAATGTGCACACAGCAGGTCGATGCTCAAGTCTGCCTGTGTTGATCCCAGACATCAGACAAACCTGCCTGAGTGTCAAAATCTACAATCTGAATATAGTCCAATGCCACCATTATAGTCTTGCCATGCAGTTGGGAACTTACAACACACTCTGCAGTTATTATAATATAGCAATGAGCATTAAAATATAACCTTTATTAGATAATGTTAATATACACCATGGACTAAAGTGACTGTGCTATGCATGTGCAAAGTACAAACTAACCAAAAAGTGCATAAAATAGAGTTGATCTCGCCGTTTGTTGTAGACCAGGAGATCACTCTAGAATACATTAGGCGGCAGTATTCAGTTGCAGGGGGAAGGGATTCATCTATATTACCCTGTAGTGCTCCATGCAAAAATATTACCGCCCTACCAAGGGCAGCACCCAGGTATGATGCTGATTGGCCCCCAAATTTTGGAGCTAGTCAGCATCATACCTGAGTGCTACCCTTGTTACGGCATTAACCAGCTCTGTGCTCATTAGTGATCAGGCTTGCAACCTTTGTTAGCCTGCTGGTTACCTCTTGGATTGCATGTTGTGGGAGACCTATCACAGTTACTCCCTGACTTTTTAAGATGGTGGAGCCTTTCTTCCCATGCCGACTATAACTTTTGCTAAACCGGTCCGTGTGCTGTTGTGTTCCAGTTGTTGGTGTTCTATTTTGTGCTGTTTGGTGTGAAGTGGAAATCCTCTTGTTGTCTGGTTATTTCCTCCTTATCACATATTGTCTTATATCTCCATGTGTGCTTGGCTAGCTGTGTAATGGAGTTTTGGGAGGTGGAATTGGGGTATAAGATCAGGGCTTGTCAGGAGCAGGGCAAGAAGGCAGCCTTCACCATTAGAGGTATCTCTGTGATTAGGGACAGCTAGAGCCTCCTAGCCTGAGGGCCAGTCTAGGAGCCTCGGTCCCCTGTTATCCCCTTATACCCCATGACACAAGGCTTCTGTTCATACGGATGTGTTTCCAAATAACACCTTATGAGTTCTGATGCACCCCATCGGTTGTAATAGGAGAACACTAGAATATTTCTGCAGATAATGCTAAATTTTCCGAAAATACCAGAGCCTTGCGTGAGAATGAAAAGTAGCAATGTTACCAGTCCTTATATTGTTTATTTTTCTCTGGTCCAAATATAAATAGCAAAATAATTCCTAGCGTATGATAAGATACCCCAGATGTAATATAGTAGTTTTTAATAAGGACAAATCATTTCAGTTCCCCAACACAAATATCTTTCATATAGCACAAAAAAAGGAAAAATAGTTTCCCACGCAAATTTACTTTTAAATCAAATAATTTCAGCTTAACTATATGAACCTGTACATAAGTATTTCCAATTAATAGAACATTTTCTAGCTATATTTTAGCTATAATTTACTGCTGCTATTTTATGGCACAATCTATTATTACCGATGTTGTCTTTCTGCAGCTCCATTTGACATAGCTCCTATTGCTGGCTATTGTGTCTATTTAAGGCTTTAAGCATTTCAGGATATTTTTCTATTTCACATATATGGCAGCTTGAATACAAATGATATGTTTTGGCTATTGTGTTTTCAGATCCATCCTGCTGTTGCTTTTGACAAAACGTAAAATCACGACATGAAGGAAATACAAAGCTTTTCCTGCTGAGTATGATTAAGATACGCTTTAAGCTGTGAGAGGCTTACTTCCATATTTTATAGTTAAACCAAAACGTTATGTTGCGTATTATTTTCTACATAAGGCAGTGGACATAGTACAGTAAGGAACAGTCCCAAAAAAACCCATACTTGAGCTTGCTCAAATCTTTCTATTCCAAATGCCCATCATCAAAAAAATGGCCATATACAGATGTATTACGGTATGTCACGCAGACAAATATTAATATTTTAAACATGCACTGTACATTATATAAACCATACATTATACAGTATATTAAACACAATATACAGTATAAAAATTATACACTTAAAGGAACCTGTCAGGTCCTCTAGGCCCTCCAGCCCAGCAGCTTTGTTACCTGTATGCCCAAATTCCCTCCCTTAACCAGCCCTGTATAACGCAATTCACTAATGTGAATGTTTGAAAAAAAGTACTTATAAAACTCACTCTCTTTATACTGATTAGCGCCTGGAGTAGTCAAAGGGGCATTAATTCCCCAGACTAGTCGGCCCTCTTTCCATATTATCATGCCCCTGTGAGCGTGATAACATGATTTCTACGATCCAGTATGATCGCCAGCTGCTGGAAACCTCTTGCATGCGCTTGGGTCATTTCGGCCCTGTCAATGTGCCTCAGAAGCAAGGGTGGACGCTTCCCAGATTCATTACCCGCACTGCGCATGACCAGAAGTTCACAAGATGGCTCACATGCACGGCTTCTGAACATCTGGTCAATCACTGTGTATCTAATGAAGCTTGAAAGGCACACTAACGCAAGATTTCCAGGAGCATGACATCACGGAAAGAGTGCCTACCAGTCTGGGGAACTAACCCCTCTTTGACTAGTGAAGGCCCTAATTAGCATAGGGAATGTGAGGTTTATGATCAGTTTTTTTAAACATTCATACAGTTAGCTTCATATATATTTGGACAGAGTCAACATTTTTCTTCTGTACATTAGAATTGAATTTTGAATAAAACAATTCAGATGCAGTTGAATTTCAGACTTTACGCTTTAATTAAAAATGTGAGGAAGTAAAGCATTTCTTGAACTCAATCTCTTCATTTCAGGGGCTCAAAAGGAATTGAACAAATTAAATATTTGGAAATAAAATGTTAATACTTGGTTGAAAACCCTTTGTTGTCAATGACTGCTTGAAGTCATGAACTCATAGATATGACCAGACTGTGTTTCATTCGTTTTAATGCTCTGCCGGCCTTTACTGCAGTGGTTTTAACTTGCTGTTTGTTTGTGGACATTTCTGTCAGAAGTTTAGATTTTAATAAGTGAAATGCGGCTTTATTGGGTTGAAATCAGGTGATTGACTTGGCCATTTAAGAATATTCCACTTCTTTGCTTTAATAACCTCCAGGGTTGCGTTGGCTTTGTTTTGGGTCATTGTCCATCTGTATTATGAAACACCAACCAATCAGTTTGGCTGGATTTGAGGCACAGTATGTCTCTGAAAATCCCAGAATTCATCTGGCTGATTCTGTCCTGTTTCATATCATCAATAGGGTTGAACGAATCCGCCAAAATCCTGAAGCGGCGGATCCCTGCCCAATTGAGCAAAAAATCCAGATCCACTTCGGATTCCGGTGCCCATATAGGTCTATGGAGACCAGAATCCAGAGATTAATAACGTTTGTGGAGGGGACAGGGGGGTAGGAGCACACACGATGTACTCACCCGAGGCTGTGTCATGGCAGCAAACTCCTTCGGGGTCACGCTTTTCTCTTCCAGAGCCGACAATTCAATATTCATTGTTTTTTCCGCCCACCGGCACGGGTAATTGGTTGCAGCTAGACGCACCCCCACCCTGAGTGGCAATGTGCCAGCTAACTGCAACCAATCACAGGCAGTAGGACGTCCGGTGGGTGGGGAAAGCAGTGCAAGTGTCTGCGGGTCAGTATGGTGAGCGTGCATGTCTTTCAGAAATACATGCACATTCCTGTCAGAAGTGTGTGCGGCTGTGCCAGTGATGCACTGTCAAACTCGTACAAGTCTGACATGACATCAGCCGGCATGGCCTGCCATGCTCTGAACATGAGCGTGCATTAACCTAGCAACACATGCACGTTCTTGTCAGAAGTGTGCGCGGCTGCGTCGGTGATGCGTTTTTTGCTTTTTTTGTATTCTTAATATTTTTTAAATAAATAATTAAAAAAAAACCGACATGCGACCCCCACTAATTTTGATACCCAGCCATGATAAAGCCGTCTGTGGGCTGGTATTCTCAGCCCGCAGCCGCCCGGTATTGCCACATCTATTAGATGTGACAATCCCGATGCAATACCGGCTTTTCTAGATTGCCCTGGAGCGGTGGCAATCGGGGTAATAAGGGGTTAATAGCAGCACACAGCTGCTACTAAGCCCTAGGTTAGTGTGACAGCACAGGCGTCTATGAGATACCTGCATCACTCTAACCTGTACATGAATGTAAATAAACAGACACAGAGAAAAATCCTTTATTTGGAATAAAGTACAAAACACACACCCTCCTTCACCACTTTATTAACCCCCAACACCCCGCAGCTCCAGCGTTATCCACATGAGGTCCCTCGTTGCTTCAGCTCTGCTACATAGCGAGCGGCAATAGAGCACGTCCGCTGGCTGTGCAGACAATGACTGAGCCGCAATGACTGCACGGCAGATACTGTCACAGGCTGGGGGCGCATCTGCCTACAACCAATCACAGACGAGAGGACGGCCGGTGGGTGGGGAAAACACAGAAAGCTGTGTGTATACGATGTACAGTACAGGAAGTGAATACACGACCCGGAAGCAGTGTCCCGCCATGACACCGAGTCTCAGTAAGTATGAAACGCTGTTTTATTTCTGTTTTTCTTTATTTTTCAATTATTTTCCCCAGTGCCAGATCCGGCACCCAAAAATCTTTGAAACCACGCGGATCCGGATTTTACTTTTCGGATCTGCTCAGCCCTAATCATCAATAAACATTAGTGACCCAATTCCACTGGCAGCCATGAATGCCCAAGCAATCACACTGCCTTCGCCGTGTGTTACAGATGATGTGGTGTGCTTTATGCTTTGGATCATGAGCTGTACCATGCGTTCACCATACTAATTTCTTTCCATCATGCTGGTAGGGGTTGACCTTGATTTAGTCTGTCCTAAGAATGTTCTTGTAGAACTGTGTTGGTTTTCTAAGATTTTTTTTTTTTTTTTGCAAAGCCCCTTTTTATTCTTAACGCTTAAGAGTGGCTTGCATCGTGCAGTGAATCCTCTGTATTTTCTTTCATGCAGTCTTCTCTTTATGGTAGATTTGGATATTGATAAGCTTACATTCTGAAGAGTATTGTTCACTTGGTTAGATGTTGTGTAGGGTTTTCTCTTCACCATGGTAATTATTCTGCGATCATCCTCCCCTGTTGTCTTCCGTAGGCGTCCAGGTCTTTTTGCATTGATGGGGGTCACCAGTGCTTTCTTTCTTTTTCAGTATGTACCAAACTGTAGAATTAAGCCTTTCCTAATATTGTAGCAATTTCTTGGATGTTATTTTTCAGTTTTTTTCCTTGATGAAGGATGACTTGTTTCACCTGAATGGAGAGCTCCTTTGACAGCATATTTACTTATCAGCAAAATCTTCAAAATGCAAGCACCACACCTCAAATCAACTCCAGGCCTTTTATGTGCTAAATTGAGAATTAAATAATAAAGGAATTACCCATTGTGTCAATTGTCCCATTACTTTTGGGCCCTTTAAAACCAGGGTAACCCATGTAAAGGAGCTGAAACGCCTAATCCTTTAACCCCTTCACGACCGCGGGCAGTAAAATTACGTCCTATTTTAACGTGACTTAACGACCAGGGACGTAATTTTACGGCCTAAAGTTCATTTGATTGCCGTGGCCATAGCAACGGCTTTCAAATGATGTCCCCTGCTGTTTCTTACAGCAGGGGACCTTTGCTTCACCACAGTGGGGGGTGGCATCGCCACCCCCCATCGACGATCGATGTGATTGGCTGTTCAAATCTGAACCGCCAACCACATCTTTCGCACTGATTTCGGTAAAAATAATGCCGGAATTAGTGCGATACTATGAGATCCTGCTATGATCTATTGTAGCAGGTACAGCAGATCATAGGTGGATCTCAAACATGCCGCCCCCAGCCCCTGCAGCACTGATTTGAGCGATCGTGCTATGACGCGCAATCGCTCCAATCAGTGTGCAGTGGGGCGGTCTGATCTGCCGGTGGCCGCCCTCCCCAGGTCTGTGCTGGTCTGGGGACCCTCCCCCAACATGTCTGCAGCGTGCAGCACTGGCTGGTACTAGTGGTACCACGCCACCGCTGCTGCTGCCGCTGCTGTCACGTCACGGAGCAGGAGCGGTGAGTATTGTGCTCACCTTGCAGCCCCTGCGCGCTCTTGCGATTGCTCCTGCGAGCTTCCGTAATGGCCCCTGCTCGTGCCCCCCTGCGATCTGCCCCCCCGACATCCTGATCTGCCCCCCCGACATCCCGATCTGCCCCCCGCCATCTCTATTCTGCAGCTCCTCCGGTATCTCCCTCCTCCTCTGCTCTCCTTGCAGCCCCTGCGCGCTCTTGTGATTGCTCCTGCGCGCTCCCGTAATGGCCCCTGCCCGTGGCCCCCTGCGATCTGCCCCCCCGACATCCCGATCTGCCCCCCGCCATCTCTATTCTGCAGCTCCTCCGGTATCTCCCTCCTCTGCTCTCCTTGCAGCCCCTGCGCGTTCTTGCGATTGCTCCTGCGCGCTCCCGTAATGGCCCCTGCCCATGCCCCCCTGCGATCTGCCCCCCGACATCCCGATCTGCCCCCCGACATCCCAATCTGCCGGCCTCCCCCGTGATCTCTATTCTGCAGCTCCTCCGGTATCTCCCTCCTCCTCTGCTCTCCTCCTCCCCCTCTACTCCTCCCCCTCTTCTCTCCCCCTCTGCTCTCCCCCTCTGCTCTCCCCCTCCCCTTCTGCTGTCCCCCCCCTCTGCTGTCCCCCGGACCTCTGCTGTTCCCCCGACGTCCTCTTACCTGTCTTCACCGGCCGATCACATCTGCCTCCATCGCTGGGTCCTTCTTCCTGGGTCTTCTGCTGAGCTGTCCAACTTCCTGCCTGCTGCTGCTGTAAAGCTGTTCCTCCTGCCAATCCCCTGGGTACTGTGAGTATAACTTTTTTTTTTTTTTCTCTTTTTTATCCTCTATTTCCTGTCCATTTTTACACCTCGTGCGTCCCGCCAAGCGCTGATCAGGGATGCAGATAACGTATCTGCATCCGTGGTCAGTTTTCGGCAAGACTTTTTTTTTCCCGTATCCCCGACGCTTTTTGTATCGCATCAGTCCGTGCGTCCCGCCGAGCGCTGATCAGGGATGCACATAACGGGTCGGCATCCCTGCTCAATTTTTGGCGTGACAAAAAGCATCGGGGATACGGAAAAAAAAGTCACGCCAAAAATTGAGCAGGGATGCCGATCCGTTATGTGCATCCCCGATCAGCGCTCGGCGGGACGCACGGACTGATGCGATACAAAAAGCGTCGGGGAGACGGAAAAAAAAGTATCGCATCTGTCCGTGCGTCCCGCTGAGCGCAGATTAGCATCCCTGCTCAATTTTTGGCGTGACTTTTTTTTTTTTCTGTATCCCCAGCGCTTTTTGTATCTCATCTGACTGTGCGTCCTGCAGCGGCCGATCAGTGCACTGCGTCTGTGCGTTTGAAAAGTCAAATTGCGTTTCTTGTCTTCTGAGCCCTGCCATGCACCCAAACAATTACTTTCCACCACATGTGAGGTATCTGCGTACTCGGGAAAAATTGCACAATACGTTTTATGGTGCATTTTTTCCTGATACCGTTGTAAAAAGAAAAAAAAAAGCTACCTTGTTGCTGCAAAAATTTAAAAAAAATAAATAATTTTCACGGTTCAACGTTATCAACTTTCAGTGGAGCCCCTGGGGGTACAAGGGGCTCACTAAACATCTAGATAAATTCCTTGAGGGGTCTAGTTCCAAAATGGGGTAATTTGTGGGGGAGCTCCACTGTTTAGGCACCATAGGGGGGGTCTAAAAACGTGACATGGCGTCCGCTAATGATTCCAACCAATTTTGCTGTCAAATGGTGCCCTTCTCTTCTGAGCCACGCCGTGCGCCCAACAATTACTTTCCACCACATGTGAGGTATATGCGTACTCAGGAGAAATTGCACAATACGTTTTATGGTGCATTTTTTCCTGATACCCTTGTGAAAAAAAAGCTACCTGGTTCAAGTAACAGTTCTGTGGTAAAACAAAAGAAAATTATATTCATGGCTCAACATTATCGACTTCTGTGGAGCCCCTTGGGGCTCACCAAACATCTAGATAAACTCCTTGAGGGGTCTAGTTTCCAAAATGGGGTCACTTGTGGGGGAGCTCCACTGTTTAGGCACCTCAGGGAGTCTCCAAACGTGACATGGTATCCGCTAATGATTCAAACAAATTTTGCTGTCAATTGGTGCTCCTTCACTTCTGAGCCCCGCCATGCGCCCAAACAATTACTTTCCACCACATATGAGGTATCGTCGTACTCAGGAAAAAATGCACTATAAATTTCATGGTGTATTTTTTCCTGATACCCTTGTGGAAAAAAAAGCTACTTAGTTGAAGCAACAGTTTTGTGGTAAAAAAAAAAAATATTTTCACAGCTCAACTTTATAAACTTTTGTGAAGCCCCCAGGTGTTCAAAGTGCTCACCAAACATCTAGAAAAATTATTTGAGGGCTCTAGTTTCCAAAATGAGGTCACTTGTGGGGGAGCTCCATTGTTTAGGCACCTCAGGGGGTCTTCAAACCTGACATGGCGTCCGCTAATGAGTGCAGCTAATTTTGCGTTCAAAAATTCAAATGGCGCTCCTTCCCTTTCGAGCTCTGCCGTGTGCCCAAACATTTGATTTCCACCACATATGAGGTATCTGCGTACTCAGGAGAAAATGGACGATACATTTTATGTTGCATTTTTTCCCGATACCCTTGTGAAAAAAAAAGCTACCTAGTTGAAGCAACAGTTTTGTGGTAAAAAAATTTTTTTTGAGGGCTCTAGTTTCCAAAATGGGGTCACTTGTGGGGGAGCTCCATTGTTTAGGCACCTCAGGGGGTCTTCAAACCCGACATGGCGTCCGCTAATGAGTGCAGCTAATTTTGCGTTCAAAAATTCAAATGGCGCTCCTTGCCTTTCGACCTCTGCCGTGCACCCAAACAATTGATTTTTACCCCATATGGGGTATCAGTGTACTCAGGAGAAAATGCACAATAAATTGTAGGGTGCACTTTCTCTTTTCTCCCTTGTAAAAATGAAAATTTTATGGCTAAAGTAACATTTTTGTGTTAAAAAGTAAAATTTTCATTTTTTCCTTCCACATTGCTTTGGTTCCTGTGAAGCACCTAAAGGGTTAATAAACTTCTTGGATGTGGTTTTGAGCAGTGTGAGGGGTGCAGTTTTTAGAATGGGGTCACTTTTGGGTATTTTCTGTCACCTCGGCCTCTCAAAGTCACTTCAAATGTGATGTGGTCCCTAAAAAATTATTTTGTAAATTTTGTTGGAAAAATTAGAAATTGCTGATGAACTTTGACCCCTTCTAACTTCCTAATGAAAAAAAAAATTCTTTCGAAAATTGCGCTGATGTAAAGTAGACAAGTGGGAAATGTTATTTCGTAACTATTTTGTGTGACATATCTCTCAGATTTATGGGCATAAATTTTCAAAGTTTGAAAATTGCGAAATTTTCGCACAATTTCCTAAATTTTCACAAATAAACGCAAAAAATATCGGCCTAAATTTACCACTGACATGAAGTACAATATGTCACGAAAAAACAATCTCAGAATCGCCAGGATCTGTTGAAGCGTTCCAGAGTTATAACCTGTCAAAGTGACACTGGTCAGAATTGCAAAAAATGGCCCGGTCATTAGGGTGTTTTAGTGGCCGGGGGTGAAGGGGTTAATCAAATGTTAATGTGGATACCCTCAAATGAAAGCTAAAAGTCAGGACTTTATGTCCATGTCCATTATATAACTATAACTTAAATATGTTTCAGTAAGCAGGTAAAAAACAAAAAGCAACAAAATGTGTGTCTGTGTCCAAATATATCTGGATCTGAACTGTATTAGTGAATAGCATTATACAGGGATGGTTAGGCAGGTAATTTGGGTATACAAATATTAATGCTGCTTGGTTGGGGGCAACAGAGGACCTGGCAAGTTAAGGCTATGTGCGCACGTTGCGTACAGTTCACTGCAGAAATTTCTGCAGCGATCTGAAGAGCACATGTGCGCTTTAAATCGCTGCAGAAATGTCCGTAGTGAGCGCCGATTCCATGCGCTCTGCCTGCAGCTCCTCCCATAGACAGAGCAGGAGCTGCCAGCAAAGCGCACAGAAGAAGTGACATGTCACTTCTTTTTACGCAGCGCTTTGGCAGTAGCCGAAGCGCTGCGCTCTAAAACGCCACGTGCGCACGGCCCCTGCACAATCTCCATAGACTGTGCAGGGGACGCAGGACGCATGCAGTTACGCTGCGCTACAAAGCGCAGTGTAACTGCATGTTTTTGCGCAACGTGCGCACATAGCCTAACAGTTAAAAAATGTATACTATACAGTATATAAAACACACTATTACTGTGAAAATAAATATCAAGATGGCTGTATAATCCTTAGTAAAAGTTTCATGCCTAATATTAAAGTAAGCAATGCATAGGTTGATATTGTGAGATCTGGTGAAGGATCTCATTTAATAGGTTGAGAAATAGGCTTGGTAGGTGAAAAATATAATCCTTACAAATTAAAAGGTTTCTATAATTAAGGACGCAATGTGTGAAGGGCAAGATGGATGGATTTAGTCAGTCTAAACATGCCAATGAGAAGCCAGAAATGGCTTTATGAAGACCTAGAGACTCGGTCTAGAGAGGTACATGTCATTGTCTGACATTTAGAAATTTTACTACTCTGGTGGCAGAAAGAAGAATCTTTTCTTGAGTGCTCCCTCAAGGAATAAACTAAGCTGATAGTTTTCATTAATGGCTTGTGGATTATTAAAATATTATAGGTATCATGCTTCAAGTGATCTGGATGGAAAGAATATTTTATCTTACAAAATGTCACTGCTCCAACACTGTAAGGCCTTTGCGTTTGGTCAAATTTGATTTATTAACGCAGCAGTGAGACGTAGTAAATAAGATTTAACTTAATCCCATTCACACTATCAAGCACACTGTTGAATTTTCTGTAGCTTTTTTTAATTTACAGCATGTCCTATTCCTAGATTTTTTTGTGCCAGTCAGCTGCACGGTTTTAAAATGAACCTGACCGCTCATACATGCTACCCGATCCACAGGCAGCATTTATCAGGCATTGTCTGCACAATTTTAGCCTGGTATGTTTGATTCGGAAACGCAGAGTGCAACATGCTTTAATCGCCGACGGATGATCAAGCCATGTGGCTGTCACACAGTGTTCAGCTCTAAACTCACCAAGTGTCATGGCACCTTCTGACCCTGTTCACACTGCAGAGTCTGACACGTCACACTGTGGTTTGCTTGGTGCTTTTGAGTTGTATAGTCAGACTCGGGCGTCGACCAGTTGTGTGCTTTTTAGTGAGCAGTCTAGCAGGAGTTAATTTCTGACAGTCTGTGGATTGTTGCTTTTTAAAAGATGGTGAATCCTGTTTTCTCACGCTGATTATAGCTTAATTTGCAATACTAGTCCTTGTGCTGTGGTGATCTTCTTCTGGTGGTCTCCTGTGCGTTATTTAGTGTGTTGTGGAAATATTATCGTTGTCCATTTATTTTCTCCTTTAATCTTTATTTCCACCTGAGCATGTATTGTCCTACCTCTGTGTGTGTGTGTGTGCAGTGAGTTTGAGTTTTGTTTGTTCCTATCTGTCTAGTTCTATGAGATAAACTACTCCTGTCCAGTCTCCCCCCAGGGGTAGGGAAGAGGGGGTATAGACCAGGGATATTCAGAAAGATAGAGTTAGGAAGGCGGCCCAAACATCGCCACCATTAGATGTATCTTTGGAAACAGAGACAGCTAAGGCCACCCTATCCCTAGGGCCAGTGCAGGTGTTCCTGTTCCAAGTTACCTCATCACCACACCCCGTGACAGTGGCAGAGTAGTCGAACAGGCAGGGCCCCACCAGCTGACCGTGTCTGACAGGTCTTTCCCTTCCTGCCTGTATAGGAAGAGACTTGGAAATACATGACCTGTCAGTCCAGACCTGTACATCTAGGCTGCCGCTTGGCATATCGCCCTTTGTCAACAGGAGATGTGCTTCTGATTACATCATATTAGCGATATTTCATTCACCAACTTTAGTTATTGGCCTGTGTAAACAGATTGCTGCATGAGTCTTTGTTAAAGAGGAGTCCAGGGAGGAGAGAGGAAGTTGGACCCGGCACGAGTACAAATAATAAGATATCTTCTGTATTGAAAAATAGTTAAAAATACATGAACACACAAAGCGCAGGGTCAAAAAAGAACATGGAAACCTTGATGCGTTTCGGACTGGGGTATTAAAAACAAAAAAGTCCTTAATCATAAGTAATCCAATGTTTAAAACACCTCCATTAAATAGTAGTGGAGATGTGGGTTGAGGCCATAAGGAGGTGTGGTTTAGACATGGTGGAGACGAGGAAAGTGAAATACATCAAGGTTGATTAGAATGTAAAAAATCAAAAAAACAGAAAAAGAAAAAGAGAGAGGAAGGGGGAGGGGGCAAGAGTATCAATTTATATATAAGCAAAAAATGTATACATACAATTAGAAATGTATATTTGAAAATTTGTATGATAAATTCCTATAGCAAAAAAAGTTATATAGGAAAAAAACGAAAAGCAAAATTGTATATGGGTAACTTGGTAAACTAAATTAAGAGGGCATATGTGTAAGTAAACCAAAATATGCATACTAAGAACATATTGAATAAGGGTTCAACAAATTAAAAAATAATAAATGATTCGGGTTTAAATTATCATATGTCCAATAAATGCTCAACCATGAATAACAAGTGCATGTGCTTCCCTTGAATGATGTTATCACGATGCACACTAACAATGCGGCATCCATGGTATGAAAAAAAACAAACTACATGATGTAACGCAAATCAGAGTGAAAAGTTAGACCTATAGGCTGTCTGGAGTCTAGTCTCAAGATCCATTTGGCTTCAGCATAAAGTAAAATTTGGATGACGTGAGCTGAATACACATTTTTTTTGTTAAAGAGGACCTGTCACTGGAAGAAGAAAATCGAGATAAGTACCTTGTACAAATTACGGTGCTTCCCCCAATTTGTCGCTCTTTATCATTTTGTCCTGCGTCGTTCCATTTCAGAGATATTCACATGTGGTGCACATTATATGAAGTTTCTGTTGGCAGTCAAGCTGGTTGTTTATTTAGACTTTTCTCTAGGGCTTGTGCTTTCACCCATCCCTTCCATATGCTGTCAATAACACCTCAACAGTGTCTGAAACTACATCAGCTACCCTGGTGCATTTTGGAGGGAAAAGTGCATGCGCCCACAGAAGACTCTGAATTATGCACAGTTGGACTGCCAACAGAAATATTCCACTTCAAAAGCAATAAATGTGAACATCTCTGAAATGGAGTGATGCATCACAAAATGGAAAAGAGCTGCAGAGGAGGTTGGAGAATTTTGCAAAAAAATTTTGGGTGAGTAATAGGTCCTTTTCAGGTATATTAATAGGCCGAAATTACATCTTCTAAATGCTCCATAAAGTTGGGTTTAAAGAAAACCTGTCTCCAGGTCAAAAGTGACCCATTTTTTTGCTAATTTAGTTCCCAGTGCTTCATCTAAGTAGTCTGTTTATTTATCTATTTATAAATTCTTGATATGGTTCAAGAGATATGGGTTTTGTTATTTAGTGCTAATTTTTATGGTTTTTACCAGAAGCCAGTGCTCATATGGTAACAACACAGAGGAATGTAAAGACATGAAAGATGTCCTCAGAAGGGAATAGCTTGGAGACCCTCGCATGGATGAAGCTAGAGTTTGTCATTATGAAAACTTGTAGAGCATATTCAGCATGGAACCAGATATCCCAAATATAAAATGTAACTTTGATTATTGTTCCAAGGAACTTTGGATGTGGTGGGACCATACCTCCCTAAAATCCCATTTAGACAAGGAAATGATCCCTCGAGGGTTACACCTCAAGAAAACTGCTACCATCTTCTATAATGAGTAGAACAAAAAACAAAGAACAAGAGGCGATCAATTAGGTCTATTTATTTTTATTAGTAATAAAAGTTTGGACAGGTGAGGGGAGTCAAACCCGGCATACATCACTGCAGTTATAATACACCAATTGTGCAAAACTTTATATGAAGTCACGGTTGTGAACACACATATGTACCTTTCAGAGTTATAATCTGCAAAAATTATAAATTGTTTATCAAATATCCCTTGTTAAATTTACTGGACGCACTCATCCATGCATGCATACACAAGGAATATAAATACAGTGGAAAACACATGAACTCCTCCAAGTTCAAACATGGACCACATACTCAAAAGATGAAATATAAGGCCACCTATCCATAGATTGCTATATCAACAGGGGGCATCAATATCCATAATTAGGTATAATTATAGATCTTCACACATATACATGACCATATACAAAACGGGTCACTTAAAGTTCGAATACAGAAGCATGGAGCAGTCCATTAGACTGATGGCGCAGTCAAGGATGCAATGGTACTGAAAAATAATGATAACAATGATCAAATATTCAGCATATATACAACGCATGAACTACTCCAGGCTCAAAACATGGAACACGTGCCCTAAAAGGTGAGACCATAGACCACCATGTCAATGCGGCGTCAGTGTCTAATATTAATCCCAATTATCATTGTATATGCATAAAGACCACAAAAAGATCACATGCGTGGTTCCAGGTACAAAACATGGAGCAGTCCATGAAGTAATGGTATAACCATGTAGAATATCATTCACCCACTAATACAGTGGTGCAGAGGATAAGTATATAAGATAAGGGCACTGCTCATATATTACTAAACAAAAAAACTCCATACTCAGCAACAGAGTCAAATTTGTCATATAGTAATGGGAATTATTCCCATTACTATATGACAAATTTGACTCTGTTGCTGAGTATGGAGTTTTTTTGTTTAGTAATATATGAGCAGTGCCCTTATCTTATATACTTATCCTCTGCACACTGTATTAGTGGGTGAATGATATTCTACATGGTTATACCATTACTTCATGGACTGCTCCATGTTTTGTACCTGGAACCACGCATGTGATCTTTTTGTGGTCTTTATGCATATACAATGATAATTGGGATTAATATTAGACACTGACGCCGCATTGACATGGTGGTCTATGGTCTCACCTTTTAGGGCACGTGTTCCATGTTTTGAGCCTGGAGTAGTTCATGCGTTGTATATATGCTGAATATTTGATCATTGTTATCATTATTTTTCAGTACCATTGCATCCTTGACTGCGCCATCAGTCTAATGGACTGCTCCATGCTTCTGTATTCGAACTTTAAGTGACCCGTTTTGTATATGGTCATGTATATGTGTGAAGATCTATAATTATACCTAATTATGGATATTGATGCCCCCTGTTGATATAGCAATCTATGGATAGGTGGCCTTATATTTCATCTTTTGAGTATGTGGTCCATGTTTGAACTTGGAGGAGTTCATGTGTTTTCCACTGTATTTATATTCCTTGTGTATGCATGCATGGATGAGTGCGTCCAGTAAATTTAACAAGGGATATTTGATAAACAATTTATAATTTTTGCAGATTATAACTCTGAAAGGTACATATGTGTGTTCACAACCGTGACTTCATATAAAGTTTTGCACAATTGGTGTATTATAACTGCAGTGATGTATGCCGGGTTTGACTCCCCTCACCTGTCCAAACTTTTATTACTAATAAAAATAAATAGACCTAATTGATCGCCTCTTGTTCTTTGTTTTTTGTTCTACTGATATAGCGATTTGGTCTTACATTGTAGTCCCTCTTCTGTATAATATATTGCATTGTGGATTATTGATTATCGTTATGCAGAATTTATGTATGCCATTTCTTATTCTACCATCTTCTATAATGAGTAGAGATGTGTGACAACTTAAAAAATCAAGGTTCGGATTCGGGGTTCAGATGCTTTACGTGCAAACTTCACTCATGCAAGCAACGCTGTACTCAGGTATGCTTGGTATTCAGCCCTGTGCGAGTCTCTTGCAGTGGTTGAACGCTCGCACTGGGGTAATATCAGCACGATTACATGTAGTGTACAACCCAAAAAATTGTTTTTGAAAAAGCCCTCCCAACCCCCCCCTCACCGGAATTGATCTACTAATGGCTGACTGTTTGTGGGCAGAGACTCAAACTGCCAATCAGTTACTTGCTCCAGGGTTCAGGTTAACCTCAAGCCAGTGGAGGCTAGGCTCGTTTGCTACCGGCAAACCGAACCTCCATGGAACCGCTCCCGCTCATCTCTAATTAGGAGTTTCAAAGTTTTGATGGAGGAAAATCGAACTCTATTTCCAATAGAACCTTCTAGAATCAAGATTCATACCCTAAAAAACGGAGGAAGCGAGGTGTCAGCAAATACAGAAAGAAAAAAATATCTTATCCGCAACAGAAATCGGAATTACTAGAAATTCCAATCTGGAATCTTTCCAGCTACAATCTATGTGAACTGCAGATTTCTCTTTGGTTCAAAGAACTCGGCTTTTCCCCTCACTAATAGATTTGACACTTTTGAACCATTTTGAACATTAACAAGTTCACTCGTAACCTTACTATGAAGTGCCACTATATTGAAAATGAGCCTACTTCTTATAATATTCAACATCACAAAATTGTTACTGAAGTGGTATTATGACCTATCAGGAACAGAAAGCCCTGTTATCTCTTAAATCTATTTAAATAGACTGATCCTTGGGTATTTCCTTGAATGAGAGTTTGTCACTGAAAATCCTTATTTTATCCTGTGCATTTTCAACCCTCTAGCCCTCTAGATCAATTCCAAGATATTATAGAGAAAGAACTCTAGGACCAGGGGGCATTCACTGCGAGTGGAAGAAAAGCGATTCCGACAGCTAAATAGGAAAGGGTTCTTTACAGTTAGAGCAGTCAGACCACAAGAGGTAGTAATGGCAGATACTATAACAGCTTTCAAAAAGGGCTGGATGATTTCCTCAGTACACACAACATTGTTGGTTATAAATGACTTGGTGACCAAATGTAGAACTGGTGGAGGAAGGTTGAACTAGATGGACCTAGGTCTTTTTTCAACCTTAGTAACTATGTAACTATGTAACTCATTGATCTTGACAAATCCACTGGAACAGATAAAATGAGAAAGACACAGGATAACTTATCTAAACAGGAACGCATTGCATTTAAAAAACTTAAGGTACCGTCACACTAAGCGATGCTCCAGCAATCCCACCAGCAACCTGACCTGGCAGGGATCGCTGGAGCGTCGCTACATGGGTTGCTGGTGAGCTGTCACACAGGCAGATCTCACCAGCAACCAGTGACCAGCCCCCAGCCAGCAGCGACGCGTGGAAGCATGCTGCGCTTGGTAACTAAGATAAATATCGGGTAACCAACCCGATATTTACCTTGGTTACCAGCGCACACCGCTTAGCGCTGGCTCCCTGCACTCATAGCCAGAGTACACATCGGGTTAATTACCGATTGTGTAGTCTGGCTATGTGTGCAGGGAGCAGGGAGTAACCATTAATATCGGGTAACCAAGGAAAGGGCTTCTTGGTTACCCGATATTTACATTGGTTACCAGCGTCCGCAGAAGCCGGCTCCCTGCTCACTGCACATTCAGTTGTTGCTCTCTCGCTGTCACACACAGCAATGTGTGCTTCACAGCTGGAGAGCGACAACTAAAAAATGGTCCAGGACATTCAGCAACAACCAGCAACCTCATAGCAGGGGCCAGGTTGTTGCTGGATGTCACACACAGCAACATCGCTAGCAACATCGCTGTTACGTCACAAAAGTCATGCCTCAGCAGCGATGTTGCTAGCGATGTTGCTTAGTGTGACGGTACCTTAACTGACAACAAGGATCTCCTAATCAGACGGACAAGAGAGGTGCAATCGTTGTATTAAACTCAGGACGTTATGAACAGTTAAACCTGTTAGAATTGGAAAATGAGGATTTATGTACAGAATTACGCCGTTATCCCACAAAATATTTTTATAATTTCCTACATAAACTTTAGGAGGAAGGTTTTCATAAGAGAGCTTTGTACAAAAAACTTATGGAGTACATTTATGTTAATCAACCCACTAGCCTCATTTATGATTCTCTCCCCAAAATTCACCACAATGTATTTCCACCCCCACTTAGACCAATAGTCACTGGCTTGCTGGCATAGATGCATTAGGTCAATGACTGGGG
Source organism: Anomaloglossus baeobatrachus (assembly GCF_048569485.1). Lineage (NCBI taxonomy): Eukaryota > Metazoa > Chordata > Amphibia > Anura > Aromobatidae > Anomaloglossus > Anomaloglossus baeobatrachus. Next base: position 139,664,309 of record NC_134357.1, on the reverse strand, counting down.
GAGTGGGTTGATCACTATTTACAACTCTTGGTTCAGGACACCCCCAGTTTTATCAGGGATACAAAATCAATAGTCTCTATTTTTGATAAATTTACTTGGCAGGATGATTTTAATTGGTTAACGTGTAATGTAATAGCACTGTATCCCTCCATTTTTTATAACATTGCAATTCAATGCTTGTCTTATCATCTTGATACATATAGCAGATATGCAGTGGAGATTAAGGATTTCATTATTGACTGTACTTATTCTACTTAAAAATAATTAGTTTTGAAAAAAGATTCTTCCTCCAACAATGGTGATTTAGTATGGGTGCCAAGTTCTTCTATTGGCAAACATTATATCTAGATGGGAGAAACTTTTTCTTTATGATGAAAATAACCCTTACCAAGCTGACATTGTATGGTTCAGCAGATTTATTGACGACCTCCTCATTGTATGGGGGTATGTCAGATAAAGCTAGTAAATTTGCCCAATATATACATTTTAATGATATTCATCTGAAATTCACCAGTTTTTTTCATCCTACTGAAGTTAATTATTTGGATATCTCTCTTATTGCTGATAAACACAATCACAAGGTATTATTGCCCCATTTCATAAGCCTACATCTAGTAATTCATTATTCATGGCAAATTCGTGTCATCACCCCCATGTTAAAAAAAAAAAAACGTACTTGTGGGAGAACTAATCAGAATGAAAAAAATTATGAAATTGAAACAAGAAAAACATGCAACCAACTACGGAATAGGAGATATCCTGAATGGTCTTTAACTAGAGCCTTTCCTATAGTGAATAAAATAGATCACAATGAATTTTTAAAAAATAAAAATCGAGCTCTATTGGCACCTAATAAGCCATTGGTTAATATTACTACCCACTAAACTCCACAATGCAGTGCTATTGAATAAATTATAAAGACGTACTTACCTATGTTGAATTCATATTTATTCATATTCATATTTAAAGGAAATTCTATCTGATAATAGGATTCAGTATGTGGCAAAGAAAGCTCCAACCCTGAAATTCTATTCTACCTCCCAGCCTATTTTCTGAAAGCCTTTATTAATCAACCAGTACCTGGTTAAATCCTAATGGCTTCTACAAATGTTGAGCCATGCATTGCCAGTAAAATGACTAAATTCTGATTGATTTACATTAAGAATTCTTCATTAATGATATATTAATTGTAACAATACTTATGTTATTTAACTTATTGAGTGTGGTATTTGTTAAATCCAGCAAATGGGTTGCACCTTGAGACCTCTCAAAATACGCATTAAGAGACATCTTTCCGATAGCCTAAACCTTTCAGCAACTTCTCCATCAGCAGTATCTAAACACTTTGCTAGAGAACATGGGGGTAAGTTTACTGGTTTTGATTTAATGGCATAGAAAAGGTGACTAGACCCATTTGAGGGGGAAATTACAAGCAGAAACTCAATCAAGAATCCAAATGGATATTCACATTGGAAAGCTGCTTACCTAAGGGCTTGAACAGGCAGGACGTAATCTTGCAATAATGAATAATTGACATTTATGTTCCTATCATTGTCTTAATAACATTATGTTTGCAGTCATATTAGTTTTTAAATGTTGATAAAATGGGTTTTTAACATATGCTTAATGGACATCACGTGAATAGGGATTACTTCCTTTTTTAACAAAAAAAATCTGTGATGTCATGGTTGGTTTCATATACAGTATACAGTATATGGCAGTAAATATAGCAGATGTCCAGGCCATGATGAAGGCTCTTTAGTTGAAACACCTAGTCTGTTCTATTGGCTCTATGTTATGTTCTGACAGTCACTTTTTTTATTCTGCAGTTCCATGGAGCAACAATAAAATTAACATTTTATATTTGGGATATCTGGTTCCACGCTGGATTTTTTTCCTACAAGTTTTCTTAATCTAAAGATATACCCTCAGAGATTCCTATAAGTATTTTTTAAAATGTATTTTTAACCTTTTGATAACTTTTTTCGGCTCTGGCAAATGCAGATTTTTATAAAATTGGAGTAGAATTAATTTCCATTTGAATTTATTTACTCATCTCTAAAAAACCTCTATATACAGTAACATTCCAAATCTTATGTAAAATCCATAATATCTTTATTAGGGGATAATAAAGAAAACGAAATACTATACGGATCAAATCCTCGCAATAAAAGCAATTATACGCAGATGCTTGTAGAGTCGGAGACCCCAGGAGGGCATTGTGTTTCCTGTTTGCTGTTGTTGATGTTGTTTATTGTGTTTGACAGCAGATTGCACCTACTGAAGCAATTTTGTTGTTAGTCTGCTGTCTAGAGTTTGAATGAAGCCAGCCATTTACTACATATTATAGTAAAGTGAGACTGGTATAATTATATTCTATCCTCCTAATAAGCTTGATCTCTTTACTTTTTGATTTTTCAGTAGATGTAAGACAATAATTGAGTTACTTTAATCACACACAAGTGAAAAAAAGCCCTCTTAGTAATTACCAAATTATATATAAACAGTAAAAGTAGCTTATATTATCTATAAAGAAAACCAGACCCCCCACCCTCACCATGGTGGCAGCACAATTTCCATATGCTCTATTGGCATTTATGAGTGTGACTGAAAAGGGATTTACCACCTTTATAAATAAAAGCCTCCGGCCTTGATAGTGTCTGCTGGATCATATAAGACATGGCACAGGGTAACCAAAAATGTTACTTTCAGAAAAATGTGTGGCCACCTGTGATGGTCAGCTGATCATTTTGAGATTAAGTTACTTTACTTTGAACCAATCCATAATATAAGCAACTACTTGTCTTACTGATCAATTAATTTGCTGCTGGAGAAGGGGAGACAAGAGGCTCAAATAGGGTCTTACTCTGTAATAACTGTATGAAGATAAAGATAGGTACACTCACCTGGTAAGGTTGTGCCAGTCACAATCCCTTATTTAGCATGTTAGTGCCCGCGTGGATCAAGCAGCGGCCCCATAGAGACGTAGTAAAATATATGTATATAAGGAAAAACGGGTTTTTGCCGCGCTAAAAAAACACTGTTAACTGGATATTAATAAAAATTTTGGAATGCTGAAATAAGAGATTTTTATTAATATCCTGTTAACAGTGGTTTTTTTAGCGCGGCAAAAACCCGTTTTTCCTTATATACATATATTTTACCTTGATCAATTAATTTAGAACTCTTTCTTATAATTCTACAAGTCAAGTATTCCTTACTTCAACGTACCTCCACGGCTGTAGTTATGCACAGTGCTACATCTACTGAAGGCTTAGCAGGAGGAACACGCCTCTTACAGCAATCATACACAAACTAAACACACTGCTATTGATGGGATCGGTCTACAGTCTAATGTATACTGGGACTCCCAATTTTCCAACACAGCAACGCTCTGCAGAGTGAGAACCCCTTTGTATGGGAGCTTTGGGTGAGGTAGCTGATGGACAAATGATTGTCCCATCATTCCGCTGACAGCTATCTAAAGTGTATTTTTAGACTTTTCGGATATAGTTGCTGCCCATTGTGGAAGATGTATAATACTAGGTATAATCCAAGACCACAGACACAAATCTTCAGTGCACAACCAAACATTAATTTTAAGAAATACTCTCCAGTTTTTTCTTTCTTTCTATAACCACCATCAAACAAACTATATGCTTAAAAAAAACATGGATTGAGTATTAGGAAGCATTAGATGAGCCCTTAAAACTTCTGTAAAACATTTTTTGTTTAGGCGGTTAACTCTATTTCTCCAACTTTTTCTCAGTCCTGCCTTCATGATAGTCAGTGCAATTTTTTTACCATTCCAGTTTTCACTGGTAGTAAACTGGTTACTTACTTTTTAAGTGTTTTTTTGAATGTTCATGCCGCTCATGAAGAAGCATTAATTTAGTTTAGCTTACATTGGCTGCTTTGTGCCGGATACAGATCTGCAACCTGCTCATGGGCTGTGTGTAGAATTGCACCTGTGGTTGCTGATTTTTTTTTTTTATCAAAAAGTAGCAATTGGTGATAGGCGAGCACTAAAATGGTTGGATGCTCGTTACTCGAGCTGAGAAGGTCAGACGGTTTGAAAGTTCTCAACTCAAGCAACGAGTATAATGGAAGTCAATGATTGGGCAGTTCAACTCTCCGCCTATATACAGCCAACCATAAACAGAGGCATTTCCAGGGGGAGTAAGGGTTTTTTTTTTTTTTTTTATTTTGATACACTGGTTGTGAAAATGGTGCTTCAACCCCAGAGAGAGCCATTCAGAGACTGCAAATGGCTCTCACTGAGGCACCTGCACACATTATGCAGTAAAGAAAGCCTTTGCTTTTGTGGTCGTTGTTTCACGGATGACACGTGAGCACCTGCAATGCTCAGCCAAGCACCTTGAGTACCCGAGCACCCTGATGCTCGATCAAGAACACTCACTCAACACTAGTTGCAATCTTTTTATACTTCTGGACAACACATTTATGGAAGGCTACATCCTTCTAGCTTATACAGAACTAGTTTATTGAAAGTTTTCTAGTAATTAGTGCTGTTTTTATGTAATAATGATTCTAAAGATTGAGAACATGACTTTCCAGCTAGATTCCGATAGTTAGATGATTGAGCATGGACGTGTAAGTCTATATCCGCATGAGCATAAAGTTCATCTATGCGAATATTAATAATCACTATCTCATATCCTAATTTATCCATCACTGAATTGAAGCTGGAAGCATTGCAGCGATTAACATGCAAATTGCCAATTAGTATTTAAAGAAACTAAATTCTCCCATAGGAATATTATTCCCAAAGTTCTCGGCATACATAGAACTAGATGCTGTGCTGGAAAAACAGACATCTTAGCTAAACCTACTCTAGGACTCCCACTCTCTGGCAGTGAAGCCGCTGCAGGATATTCTGATGTTTTTACATGTTTGGCTCCTGATGTAAGTGAATTTTGAATGGGTACAGACATAAAATAAGTCCTCTGGGGAGTCGTCATGCTGAATGCTGAGTGTCTACAAGAGCATTATTGGATGGAAAGCAGATTTGACACAAGAGCATCATATGAAAAATAATGAGATAAATAGAAATGTTGTGCTGTTTTCTCAAATCCATTTATAGCAATCATTTATTTTAAATGTTTTCTATTTGCAGCTTTTTGACAAGTTCTGTTTTGGAGGAATCAACCTGGACACTGTTCACCTTTCCCAGAGGTTCTCTGCTGATAGCTCTGGTTACTACACATCAGCTGGACAAGTCCAAATCTCCTAAGGCACCCGCCTGTCAATAACCCCCAATATTCTCACTATTCCTTGGAAAAGGTGATATATAGCGGTTTATGATCTACAGTATTTCATCTACCCAGACTGCATTGAAGACTTGTCATTGTAATAATTGAAACCTTCTTTCAATCCTAGAACAGTTATTGTATATGGGGATGTCAATTAAAGACAACATTGAACACTCATTGTGTAGTTCATTTTTAATGAATATCAATGTATGGTATGAATTGAAAATATTATTTTCAATTATGTCTCTTTTTAGCAACCTACTGAGCAATAGAATTCATCCTTCATCTCATAAATTAATCCATAGCAGCCTATAGACTTGCTCTTTAATGCCTTAATGACCAGCCAGTTTTTATTTTCTATATTTTTTAAAACTACTTTGTCTCTCAATAGATCATAAAAGTTCTCCAAGAAACATTTTTTTCCTTTATTATTTCTATTTTTCCACATTTTTTGACACCTATCATTGACAGAGCTGATCTGCATGTTGTAGGACGCAACATCGATGCTGTGCTGGTCAAACACCTGGTGATCATGTGATTGTTAGGTCCTACAGAAACATAGGCACTGTGGATGCTTCTATCCGCTATGTAGTCACAGAATAAGAAGACAGAGACAGTAATAAACCACTTCTGTCTTCTCCAGAAGGCTTCCGGCAATAGTTGACAGTTGGAGACCTGATCTGCTCCTGTAGGAGCAGTAGCTCAAATCCCATGAAATTTATAAGCATGGGCCTTAAGCTCAGGACCAAGCACCAAAAATTTACAGTACTTTCTCATTATTATGTTAAACTGATATTCTGCTTTAGAAAAGTCAATTTTAAACACAGTACTAGGCAATTCTGAGTTAATCGCTCTTTAAAAGATTCTTATCTGTTGACTAAAAAAAAGTAGCTGAAAAGAATGCCCTCTGGAGACCACGTTATGTCCTGCATTAAATAGACAGCATATTGAATGTTTACAGGCACTGTGTAATACTTCACTTCTTCTATGGTGGAGTTGCAGGGTAATTGAACAATTACTGCCAGATTTTCTTGCAGATTATGTTGGATTCCTGGGATCCCAAAAAGGTAGCAAATTGTAATCATACTTCTTTGTCAGGAGACCCTTCTAACAAGTAGAGGTTGTCTTTTCGAAGCATCTACTTCATAAAATGATCACAGGGTTTCCGTTTGCCATGGCCTTTAGTGATCAGCTGGTATGTTTGGTGGTATTTTTCACATTCTTTATTGCCCTATCAAAGGAAAAAAAAGGATACGGTTCTCATTGACATAATATACTGACATATCAGAACATTCAGAAGGTAAAATGGTATGTGCAGCTATGGTCTAAATTGTACATAAGGGTCCATAATGTGAAAAAAAAATTCTGGCAATCTCATGAATGGAGTGGCGGTCGGCTGTCCAACCTGCCAATACATTTTGATAAAAAGTTGGGTATAAGAGTTTCCAATTGGGGTAGGTAAGAACTTGTTTTAAACAGATAACCCTATGAATGAAAATTGAAAATTAAAAATCTAAAAATGCGAAACTCTTCCAGTTGTGAACATTTTCTAAAACCATACACTGCAACATAAAAAAAGGTCTGGTGATGAGGCAAAGACTTTACACCCTGAACCATACAGGATTATGTTCACTAGATTGAAGACTCTTGGCACAGTAGTGACTCAACAAAATGTTTCCCCAATACAGAAAAAGGAATGTATATGGATAGGATATGCTATTACCTCTTCATTGCCAAGGAAAGACTTCGAAAACCACTGCAATCCCTGAGAATGTAAGGGCTGCATCACTGGTTTAGCTCAAGTTGGATGCCCACTGAGCAGAATGTGATGTCATTTCCATAAATAAGCCTATATTTAATAAGATGGCAATCTTCAATTAACAAAATGTTACGATTATTGAAATTCCATGTAGTTTTGGATAAGCTGTTTAATAATGTGTTATCATTATCATGTATTATACTGTACATTGATGGATATATTTAATCATATATTGGCATGTTTGCTGTGAGGGTGTCCAGTGATAAAACTTGTGCAGGGATTTGCAGAATTTTTTAGAACAACACAGTGTTCATCTCAATATTAAGTAATAACGGGGAGACGAAAGAGAACATGCACCACCAGCACATCATAGGTGTGATCACAGCTCAGTACAGTAATTGCTTTTAGGAGCACGAAGCGTAGAAAATGCAACATTTCATAGGGTTTCCAGAAAGTGTTTATAAAATTTCACAATGGCCCCTCAAAATATGAATAAGCATTTTAAAATATCATTATCTTTCTAGAAGTTTATCATATAGTCAATCATTGTAGTATTGACTGTATCCTGACTATTAAAATAATGGACCAGCTCTCACACAATTATAGAAAATGCATCTTGTATGTTTTCTAGATCTAATACTTTACTAAAAGTTTGTTGAAGATAAAAAAAAGTTGATTTTTATGTTATAGTGATTTAATTTTATTTTAGACCTTAAAGGGTTGTTTCCACAAAACCGATATTGATTACTTGTCACCAGTGATGGGCGAACCAGCAGATATCTGGAATCGATGGGTCCAACTGGATTTTTTTTTTTTTTAAACCCCCCCTGTTCGGGCTCGGAATTGAGCCTGAATATCTGCTCGGACACTGATGCCCGTATAAAAGTCTATGGGGACCCGAATCATGCAATTTAAAATGGTGGTAGAAAGGGCTAGGGGGATTAGAATAAGCATGTTATAATTATCGAGTCTCCCTTGCAGCTGTAACACTTCAGGTATATGCACTGCTTCCCCCGCCCACCGACAGTCCCGGCATCTGTGATTTGTTGCAGTCAGACCGTGCCTCTACCGTGTATGACTGTGTGTCTGACTGATTGGAATCACACATGCTGCCTGCTTCTCTATAGTGGTTTAAAAATAATAAACACATTAAAAAAAATTGGCATAGCATCTCCCATATTATGATACCCAGCACAGATAAAGCCTACTGCTACAGGCTCAGGCCCCAGCTGTGTGCTTATTTTAGCTGTGTATCAAAATAAAAGTGACCCCGTGCAGCTTTTTTTTTTCGTTTTTTTAATTATTTAAATAAATAATTTAAAAAACCGGCTTGCGGTCCCCCGCAATTATGATACCCAACCATGATAAAGCCAACATCTGTGGGCTGGTATTCTTAGGCTGGGGAGGGCGATAGTTATTGCCCCCCAATCTAAAAATAGTTGCCTGCAGCCACCCAGAATTGTCACAACCATTAGATGTGACAATCTTGGAACTTTACCCGGCTTAACCCTATTGCCCTGGTTCGGTGGCAATCCAGGTAATAATGAGTTAGAGACAGCTGCCACAAAGCCCTAGATTAATAATGGAAGGCATCTATGAGATCCCCCGTTACAGATCTGTAAGTGAAAAGAAATAAACAAAAAACAAAAAAACCCTCTTTCTCCAATTTATTAACCCCCAAACACCTAATTCTGACAATCCACGCAAGGTCCCACGATGATGACAGCTCTGCTACATACTTGAAGGCACAGCGTGCGGACACAGAACATGACCAAATGCTGTAGAGAATGACTGAGCCACAGCAATGAGTGGTGGCATCACTCCATTTATTTGCTGTCAAAGCTGGAGGTTCCCATGGTACTCCAGCTTTATCCGCAAGTAACCTGACATCAGGTGGCCTTATTAAACTCAGTGACCTCACCTCATGTGCAGTAATATGGTGCATAAATTTCAGCACCTAATCTGCATCTGTTGGCAAAAAAATGTACAAAAAAACTGTTTTGATGCTGTTTCGGTGCAGTTTTCTGCCAGGAAGTGCAAATTTGGTGCTGACATCTGGTGCAGACATGTCAGCACTAATTTTGTATCACCTGGCAGAAAATTGCACCGAAACACCATCAAAACTGTTTTTGTGCATTTTTTTTGTCAAGAGATGCAGATTTGGTGCTGAAATATTGACACCATTTTTCTGCACCAAATCTGCTTCTCCTAAAAAAAACAAAAAAAAAGCATTACTATTGTATCAAAACCACATTGTATTTTGATGTGATTTTTAGCCAGAAGATGCAGATTTGGTGCAGTGTTGTATCTGTTGTCAAAAAAACCCGCGATTTTCTGCCAGGAGATGCAGGTCCTGGGGTGAGGTCACTGGGTATAATGAGGTTACCTGAGGTCAGGTGACCTACAGTCACAGCTGTAGAACCATGGGAACCTTCGGCTGTGACCGCAAATAAACTGAGTGATGTCATCGGCACTGCTCAGACATTCTGTGCCTGAAGCCCACAGCATGCATACATGTTCTGTACCCACGCACTGTGCCTTCTTCAGTATAAATGTAGCAGAGCTGGAATCATAGTGGGATGTCATGTGGATACGAGGACAATTGATAAGTGTGAGCCACCACGTCGCACTTATTATGAGTCCGGCTGCCAGTTCCCACTATGAAGGGCGCCAAGACACAGCCGCCGGGGGCACTCTCAGAGCGCAGCATCTGGTGGCCAAACAGCGCTCCCTGACAGCTGCGCCCGGGGCACAAGCCCCTCCAGCCCCCCTAGATATGCCTCTGCCCAATGTTACTTCAAAACGGAATAGGTCCCTAAAATAAACATGTTTTTTAAATTTCTTTGAAAAAATAAAAAAATACTGCTACAATTCTAAAGCTTCTAACATCCTAATAAAATAGAATAAAATGTTATAGATGGTACTCATGTAAAGCAGACGTGGTAAATGTCATTTATTAAGTATTTTGTGTGGTGTGACTGTCTGGATTAAAGGGATAAAATTATTCAAAGTTTGAAAATTGATAATATGTTTATAAATAAATGCAAAATATATTGACCTAAATTTATCCTTATCATAAAATATATATTTATATTATATATGTCCACAAAACAATCTCAAAATCACTGGGATATGTTGAAACATTACAGAGTTATAGCCACATAAAGTGACACGTCAGATTGTAAAATTATGGCCAGGTCACTAAAGGGTAAATTTTATATGAGGGGTGCAATATAGGAGTCACATACTTTCTTTTTAATTATTATTTTTTTTTTTGCAGACACATTCCAGGGAATTATTGGACAGAAAAATGGCAAGAGACTTAAGGGTGCTTTACACGCTGCAGCATCACTAACGATATATCGTCGGGGTCACGACGTTAGTGACGCACATCCGGCGTCGTTAGCGACATTGCAGCGTGTGACACCTAGGAGCGACGATCAACGATCGCAAAAGCATAAAAAATCGTTGATCGTTGACATGTCGCTCCTTTTCATAATATCGTTGGTGGTGCATGCCGCTGGTTGTTCGTCGTTCCTGCGGCGTCACACATCGCTGTGTGTGACGCCGCAGGAATGACGAATATCTCCTTACCTGCGTCCACCGGCAATGAGGAAGGAAGGAGGTGGGTGGCATTGTTCCGGCCGCTCATCTCCGCCCCTCCGCTTCTTATGGCCGGCCGCTTAGTGACGCCACAGTGACGTCGCTATGATGCCGAACGCATCTCCCCTTGAAGGAGGGATTGTTCGGCGGTCACAGCGACGTCGCTGACAAGGTATGTGCGTGTGATGCTTCCATAGCGATAATGTCCTCTACGGCAGCGATCACCAAATGTGGCACGAACAACGCGGGCGGGTGCTATCGCGCACGACATCGCTAGCTATCGCTAGCGATGTCGTAGCGTGTAAAGCACCCTTAATACTTTCTCTAGGAAGATATAACATACAACCCAGACAGCCAGAGATCAACCTTTAATTGACAGAGGCTGTATTCAGAGCCTGTATGCAGAGCCTTCTCATGGTGTATAATGTTACCATCCTGCTTGTCCATTATCAATAGAGATATGTGATCAGCTACCAATCTCCTCTACCCTTTAAGAATGAAATTACTCTGCTAACGTTGCCTCAGTCTCCACTGCAAAGCTGACAGAGCAATTGCATAGAATTAAAAAAAATATATATATAATGAAACATTTATGTAATTTTCAGATATTGTGCTTTCATTTGAAAGGACATGTATAATTAAATAGTAAATTAAAAGATGTCTGTCATTCTAATAAGATACCACTATTTGTCCATGATTGTCCAGGTTTTTTGCAATAGTCTGCAGTCATTCTATGTGACTGCAGAATGATAAATCCTCACAGTGCACGCTGTCAGGATTCTCCAGTGGCGGTAGCGGAGAGACCGAGTAGTTTTGTGGCCGTAAGTATGCGATATGCATACTCCAGCAAAATTTAGATACATGTCCGGCCTTGATGATTTCACTTGCATTAATTTCCTGGCACTAGAGAATCTTGACAGTGTGCACTGTGCACGATGTGAGGAATCATATGTCTGCAATTACGTAGAGTAACTGCAGACTCTTCGGAAAAATCTTGGACAACCCCTGTAATATGAATACATTTTTGGCCAGTCCTAACGTGTGTAGATGAAGCAATATCACTATAGAAATATAGTAAGTAAAGAGATCCATCAACAGCAGCTTCAAGATTGCAAAAAGAGGTTTTTTTTAATACACTGCACAAGTGAAAATGGGCAGAATGTCGGAAGATGATAGATTTTACATTTAATTAGTGTAATGCCAGTGTAAATCAGAACTCAAGCTTCACTTCACTTGTTAATTATTGAAGACATGCGGAAACATAAAGCAATTAACAGTAAACATTGCTTGACCCAGTGGATCTTTAATGAGTTTTCTTATACACATTGTGGTTCATCATTTGTATTTTCACGTTCTTTACTTATTGTTAGACAATGGGAGGATTTGCATTTACATCATGTGGTTGAAAAGCCCATACAGACCAAAATATTTTTCCATTGTGGTTGCACAGACTGTAACAAAGTTATAATGGGTAGAATAGAAGCGCCAGACCTGCTGGTGAGCAATGAATGGACAAACAGATAGATGGCTGATATTTAGGAGAAGAGCTCTGAGGTAGATTACTCTGTCTACATTTACTTTCCACTTGGAAAATTATTATCCACCGCGGAGAAGAAAAACTGTGCTTTTGTCAGATGTGTTTGTCAACAGGACGCCAGGCCGTCCATGGAATTTAGTGTGTTTGTGCAGTGCGCTTGGACATTTACACTTGTCTACGTCTAATTCAGCAGAGCAGATCCATTCTGACAGACATTAGCTGGGAGAAGATATTGTTCTCTCCTGTCCCTGCTGCAAGTGAAATGCTGTCTACAGTCACTGTGCTTTAATTTGTATCTCAAGCACACTGCCTCTAAGATATGTGCGCTTACAGCCATCCACGCGGGGGCTAATCTACTGTATTTTGGTTTTAAACACCATAAATACATTCTACATTGAAGTTAAATTGGCCCAGCTGCAGGTCATATATCGCTTCATCAATCAATGTAATTCATGTTTACTAAGGATAGAATTAGCGTGCAAGCACGAAATAGGCTGCCATGCATATTAAACTGATCAATATTGTGTATAGTCAGCTTGAGGCAGTGTGTAGAAGAGTTACCAAAAGTATAAAAAGCAATATAGCTATCAATTCAATCACTGATATTTTATTACATAAAATGTAAATAAATATACACTATAGGGACAATAGTATTGGCATACACATTATAATCACTTAAAGGGAATCTGTCAGGTTTTTGCTATCTCATCTGACAGCAACATAATGTAGACAAAGAGATTCTGAATCCATTTGTGTATCACCTAGATTACTGGCTGAAACCGTTCTGAAACAGCCAAAGGATTTAACTTCAGGAACACAACAGAGCTGCCCCCGGCCACACCAGGCTCTCAATAAACATTGTGCATTGACTGTGAGGTGTCAATCACAGCATGTGAGTTTCTAGTCCTGCAATGTTAATCACTGAGTAATAAACCCTTTACTTTATGTAAACAATTGCACATACACTGATAAGAGAAGCACAGTTGCTTCTTATTTTTTAACTCTTAGGGCATGCTTACATAGCAAAAACTTACTGACAGATTCCCTTTAATTCAGGATTGTTGTTCAGTCCCATTGCATCCCTGATATATAAAACCAATCGAATTGCCCCTAAAACATTTGGAATAAAATATGTCATTCTAAATAGCTCACTGAATTCAATGGTTCTGTAATAGGAGCCACTGCTGTGAAAAGTCAGTTCATGAAATGTCTTTCATACTAAATATTCCAAGATCAACGGTGAACGGAATTATGGAAAAGTGGAAGTAACTACAGCAATTTAGCCATGAAGTAAAGACCATGTAAAGTTGTGCAGCAGAATCACTGAGGCACAAAGTGCATAAAAGTCGCCAGCACAAAAACTGATCACGGTGAGCTTCATGGCATGGGTTTTATGTCAGCGTTCCCCAACACCTGTCCTCAAGGCCAACCATCAGTGCATATTTTCAGGATTTCCTTAGTATTGCACAGGTGATAATTTAATCACATGCAGATGTGATGATTCCAACACTCATGCAATGCTAAGGAAATCCTGAAAACATGCACTGTTGGTCTTGAGGACTGGAGTTGGGGAACTCTACACATTAGTAAGCACTGGATGGAGTGTAAAACACACAGTGGAGTATAATAAATCCAATATACATTTATTGAGTGTAAATAACATACAAATACATGACAAAGTACAAAAACACTCTAACACAGTATAAATATCCTAAACGATAAACAGAGAGACAAATTCAAGGAGCAAGTAAATCTCATCAAGGTCACTACCAGTGTGTCACAATATCAGTATTAATGATTGTCCGAGGGTAAACGGAAAGGTAAAAGGGATAAATATCCACATATCCTGCTCCACTCGGACCACATATCATAATATAATCCTGCTTAAATCCAATTGGTCGCATCTAGTGTGATCCACATCATCATAAGATACAAGTGGTATAATACCAAAAATAAAAGGGTCATCAAAGATTACATACCCGCAGGATAATTAAGCAGGATCAAGTAGTCCCTGGTCCAGGCCCAACGCGCATTTCGTGATCCTTTTTCAAGGGCCACCACACGTCCTGCTTAATTATCTTGCGGGTATGTAATCTTTGATGATATTTGATGACATATTTTTGGTATTATACCACTTGTATCTTATGATGATGTGGATTACACTAGATGCGACCAATTGGATTTAAGCAGGATTATATTATATGAGGTCGGAGTGGAGCAGGATATGTGGCTATTTATCCCTTTTACCTTTCTGTTTCCCCTTAACAATCATTAATACTGATATTGTGACACACTGGTAGTGACCTGGTCCCCACTTTGATGAGATTTACTTGCTCCTTGAATCTGTCTCTCTGTTTATCATTTATGATATTTATACTGTGTTACAGAGTGTTTTTGTACTCTGTCATGTATTTGTATGTTATTTACACTCAAATTTATATTGGATTTATTATACTCCACTGTGTGTTTTACACATAATTAGTATCTGTGCAGGAGTAGATCTTATTATCTTGAATCCTTTACTATGGGGGAATCTATGGGCACTGGCCATGTATAAATATCACAACATGTTGTCCTCCAATTGTTCAATGAATATTGTGTTCACTGGATGAAGTGGTCTAAAGCACACAAAGGACTCGAGGAGTGGGAATAGGTATTGTTGAGTTGACAAATCACACTTCTCTACCTGACAGGGTGAATTTCAGAACATTACCAGCCTGAGAGCATCATGCCAATTGTATAGTTGGTTGGAAGAGGAATAATGCTATAGAGTTGTTTTTCAGGGATAGGCCTATAACCCTTAGTTCCAGTGTAGGGAAATCTTATTGCATAAGATTCTTTGTAACCTTTTACTCTTAACCTGCGCTTTAATAGCCTACATTTGTAAGATCGTTATGGGCTGGGTCCCTCTGGCTCATTTAGGGATGCCTTAAGTTGGGGATCCAATTTACAACATATGAACTTATAAAGCATGTGGAAAGAAATTGCCTAAATCAATGTATTAGTGCTTCTCAAATTACTGGTTAGGTGCCTCCATTTTTTTTTTTCATATAGTACTATTAATTCCATAGCACTTACATACTTCTGTCCCCATTAGGGCTCACAATCTAAATTCCCTATCAGAATGTCTTTGGAGTTTTTGATGAAACCCTCAGGAAACCCACACAAACACGGTGAGAACATACAAACTCCTTGCAGATGTTCTCCTTGATGGGATTTGACCCAGGACCCCAGCGCTGCAAGACTGCAGTGCTAAGCATTGAGTCGCCGTGCAGGTCAGGGTAAAAAACAAGCTCTGGTCTTACAATATAACTGACTTTTTTGTGTGCTAATTTTGATGTTTTTCTCGGTTAATAAGTAAATAAAATTTTTAGATACTGTAATAAAAAAGAACTTTGTAAAAATTCTGACCTGAACTACAATCACTGGTGAGGCCAAGGAACCCCAAAGTTCTGGCTGGTGAGGCTCAAGTCTAAAACCCCTTAGTCAAAATAATTTGGCTGAAAAAAAACACCAAACGATTATTTTGATTAGAAATCTGAAGCAGACAATGCTTTTTTTAACTTTGATTTCGTTAATAAAAAAATGTCATAGGTTACCAGACATGGTCTACCGTATATACTGAGGCACCGTTTCTGTAAGTAAAACACATTTCTTTTTAATTTAGTCTCTAAACCAACTGTGTGTTCACTTTTTGTAGTTTCTGAAAATTATCCCTATTTTAATATTTTTTTTCTTAAAGTTTCATTGCTTGAATCTTAACAAAAATACACAAGTGACACCTTTATAGGCTCAGCTTGAAGAATTAACATGAAGTTTGTGGCCTAGACATCCTCATTACCAGGTTACCTGAGGTAACATAAAGCCGATGCTGGCTCAGGAGAGAGGAGATTGATAGTGTGTACCGTGCGCTGCTTTGTATAGCACAGCACGAATCGAGCGCCACACCAGACTGTAAGATCTGTCCAGGGTTCTGAAGCTGGGATTGAAGTTAATGTTGTTTGCAGCCTACAGTGCTATGCAAATGATGTGTCCTACATTTCTGTGTTATCCCTTTATATATTTTGATGTTTGTCCCTGAAAGGACTGACTTTGTGACACTCATAGGGTGGTAAAAATCCACCATAAAGTTTTAAAGGGACTTGTATAAAAATAGGATATATGCTGGTGGCGACAAATGTATTGGGATTGAAAAAGGAAAATAAATTAATGTGTTCTCATTCCCACTATCAAAGACAAATGACCTATAGATATCCATTTAAGATGACATATAAGGCACTTCTGCAGATCTAGGGAAAACATAGGTGCAGTATTGTATTGTTTCTAAGCTATGATAATGGTGCCCTTACATAGAGTAGGCCACAAGAGATGATGTTGCACTTTTTATAGTTTTCCTAAAATGAAGAACCCCCTAAAAACATGAAAGGGTTCACACATTCAGTAGGTGTTATATAAACATTGGATATTGACTGTACATTCACAATATTTTTAAGCTTTGTTTTTACATTATTCTGTAGAACTATACTTGTCAAACTGGTGGTGAGCCAGCTAGGTGATCATATGCTGCACAAGCCTTTTTCTGGTTCCAATAATCTTTGAATTAGAAACACAACTGACTCTTTTTGTGCATATTTTAATGTTCTTCTGGTTTCAGAAGACAAATATTAAAATAATTTAAGGTTCCAATAAAAATGTTGGACTATGAGCAATAGCAAGACCTATGCATCTGCTGAGGTCCCAGAAAACAAGATACTTTTTGTTCTAGAACACAGTTTTAAGTGTATATGCAGGTAAATGATTTTCCAGAAGGAGATCACACTTCTAAAGAGTGTAATGTTTATGATCACAATGTCACGCAGTGACAACTGGAGTTCTGCCAGGCATAAGGGAACCCCCGTTGAGCGCCGCAAAACACAGTATACATTGAGAACATGATACAATGGTGGGCCCTGACACTAGAGAGAGGGGAGCGGGGTTATCTCCTACACTCACCTGAGGATGATCCCTGAACCCCCTAAAGTCCCTATTTGGGTTCTTCCCCCTGTCGCTAATCATGTGCCTAAACCCTCGCTTGACCTGAACTCACCCTGGCTAGTGAGAAGGCTGGTGAGAGCACTAGTTTCACCACTACATTAATACACACAAGGGAAGAGAGACAGACAGGGGGAAAATAGACACAAAAAGGAAAACACTCCAATCTCCTCCAATGCAGCTATATATGACTCCTCAGCTTCTTCCAGAGACTGGCTCCTTCTAAAGTAGTCAGCATAAGAATGATGACATGCTATAACCAGCATCAGATGGTAATACGTGTTTATTTATAGTAAAGAGGAGTGGTCACAAAGAGCTTCACCTGAGATTAAGACTCCAAAGGATTCCAGATAGGAAAGAGTCCTTAACCCCTACGGCAACAAAAGAAAACAGATACATTTAAACACATGCTGCAGATCTGCGCATAATAAGGTGTTGTGACCTTCTGGTCCCAGAAGTCTCCCCAATATGAAACACACCTATGAAAGTACCTTGCTTCTACGAGGGTCCTTTGGACCCTCAGGAATGCGTTTGTCTTGATAATATGCATGGAATGTATGCACCAATCTACTGTAGTTCACTTCTGATGCCAGTACCCCTGTCCTTTCATTCAGGACATAACCCTTCCAGAGTACCAAATAATGGAGAGAACTGAGAATAAAATGAGAATTGACAATCAGTAATCACAGTCACAGGATGAACTGCCCACTCCAAACAAATGACACAAATGCTCGAATGCCAGTTTAATGGCCAACAATTCCCTATTGCCAATATTGTAATTCCTTTTGGGGCGCCAATATCTTCTTGGAGAAAAAGGCGCATTAATAACACTTACTAGGAGACGACCCCTGAAATAACACCTCCCCAACCCCCAACTCGGACTCCTCAACCTCCTCAACTCCGCACAGGTGGTGTAGCAAAGCATCTATTCAAAGAAGAGAATTCCCGGTGGGCAAGGTTGGACCACCTCGAAAAGTATGTACTTTTTTTAGTCCTATCCATAAGGGGTTTGACAATGGACAAGAATTTCCAGCTGAACTTCCTATAATAATTAGCAAACCCCAGAAAGTGTTGTAGTGCTTTCAGGTTTTCCAGAGGATTATACTCCAGAACTACACAGACCTTATCTGGATCCATCCAGAAACTAGCAGATGACACCCGGAAGCCCAACAATTGCACCTCCTACATGGTGAATACACACTTTGCTAGTTTGGCAAACAGTTTATTATCAGGTAATATCTGTAACACCTGCATGACATGTACTTTGTGTTTTGAGCTACGAGTAAATCAAAATGTCACCTAGATATACTACCATAAACCTTCCAACTAGGTAATGGAAAATGTAATTGACAAAGTGTTGAAAAACGCCGAGGGCATTCGTCAAACCATAATACACTTCAAACATGTTAAAGGCCATTTTCCACTCATCCCATACTCTGATTCTGATCAGATTATACGCCCCCCGAGATCCAACTTGGAGATCCAATTAGCACCAACTGTCTGATTAAATAAATCAGAAATGAGCACGGGAGGATAAGAGTCACGAATGGCAATTTGGTTCATTTTGCAAAAATCTAAACAGGGATGCAGACCTCCATCTTTCTTTTTAACAAATACGAACCCTGCTACCCTATGAGATGAGGAATGTGTGATATGTCCTTTAGCAAGGCTCTCTGCAATATACTCTTTCATAGCTTGCCTTTCTGAACGAGAAAGATTACAACCTGACCTTGGGTGAAAGTTAACAGGGCTATCATGTGCACGATGAGGAGGCAGATCTTGGCACCATTTTTTCGAGAATGCATCAACAAAATTAGACAAAGAAGGTACCACCTTAGTAGGGATGGAAGAGATAATGTTGCACCCATGGGGCAAGGGGTTAAGCTACTCGTCACCGGCCAGTGATGTCGGGTCAGGGGATGTCACGGGGTGGCTCTTTTGCCCGGTTTTGTGGCCCCGAGGTGTACAATAAAGAAGAGGGTGATAATGGAGGTTTGATTTTGTGATGCCACCTGCGGTATGCGGCCAGGGATTAGCCGCTGCTGCTGTCACTATCTTCCGGGGCAGATGGTTGTAGTAGCAAAGGTGGTTCTGCTCCCCACAGGTGGAGCGGGCCCCGGAGAGGATGATAGGGTGGTAATGTATGGTGTTGTACACTGGGAAGCGGGGCTGAGGACGCCGACAGTAACTGGAGGACACAGGCTGGTAGTTTCCTTTACCTTTTACTGGTCAGTTGTTAAAGTCCCATGTTACAGTGGTCTGGTCAGCCGGGAAGCAGTGAGGAGTCCCTTCTCTTCCAGGTACATAGGAAGCCTTCCATAATGTGCTCTTAATATGGGTTGCTGCAGCCTGGAACAGCAGAGCTTCCAGGCAGGCAGTGCGGCAGGCAGTGCGAGTCGGTTGTAGGGCCCACCGGTACTTCTGCGGCCTCGGGCTCTATTATGCTGCTGCTCCTTAGGTGTCCCTGTTGGGCCAGGAGGCCTGGAACCTCCTGCCCTCCGGGTTTACTGCTGGGCCGTTAGTACCTGACAGTCGAGGACCCCGGTGTCCTGATTCAGTGCTCGGTCCTGGAAAGTTTGAGACAGCTCTCAAACAGTGACTGGTCTCTTTCACTGCTACTAGAGATCTGAGTTACCTCTTCCTGTTTCACTTTCTCTAACCCCCTCCCCAGCCCAGAATGCACAGGGAAGCTCGCCCCAAACAGGACTTGAGCTCCCCTTCAGGCCTGGATTAGGAAGTGTTGTGTGTGTGATTGTACCTGGCAGAGAGGTCTCCCCACTGCCTCCAGGCATAGCATTGCTGTCCGGTGAGGAGAACAATGCCACTGTGGCGCCCATAACCACTGGGGTGCCACAATAACTGAATTCAGGCAATTATTCCTACAGAACTCACTTCATGTCACTATCTCTCTGGACTGCCAGTCCACCACTGGCTTATGCATAACTAATCAGGGAAGGCCCAATGCGATAGGAGTAGGGAGACATTCCAAGACATAACAGGAGAGAAGCTCCTTGTAAAGATTTCTTATATGCAAGTCTACATTATGCACCACTTGTGAAAAACTTCACTGACAGAGAGGCACAAATTCAATGGCAAATATGAGGATGGACTTAGCCATTAAAACAGGAGAGGCTATGAGCTCCTGCAACCCAAAAATCCACCATATTGGCTCCCACCCCACTATCCAAACAGGACAGATACGATCTCTGTTTTAGCACCTATGACAACCTCAGCAGAATCAAAATAAAGACGCACATGCGGAGGAAATACAGTGGTGTGAATTTTTTTTTTGCTCCATTCCTGATTTGTTATTCTTTTGCATGTTTGTCACACCTAAATGTTTCAGATCATCAAACAAATTTAAATATTAGACAAAGATAACACAAGTAAACACAAAATGCAGTTTATAAATGAAGGTTTTTATTATTAAGGGAAAAAGAAATCCAAACCTACAGAGCCCTGTGTGGAAAAGTGATTGCACTCTAAACCTAATAACTGGTTGGGCCACCCTTAGCAGCAACAACTGCAATCAAGCTTTTGTGATAACTAGCAATGAATCTTTTATAATAATCTTGAGGAATTTTGGCACACTCATCTTTGCAGAATTGTTGTAATTCAGCCATATTGGAGGGATTCTTAGCATGAACCGCCTCCTTATGGTCATGCCACAGCATCTAAATTAGTTTAAGGTCAGGACTTTGACTAGGCCACTCCAAAGTCTTAATTTTGTTTTTCTTAAGCCATTTAGAAATGGACCTACTTGTGTGTTTTGGTTAATTGTCCTGCTGCATAACCCAACTGCACTTCAGCTTGAGGTCATGAACAGATGGTCAGACATTCTCCTTCAGGATGTTTTGGTAGACAGCAGAATTCATGATTTCATTTATCACAGCAACTTTTCTGGGTTCTGAAGCCGCAAAACAGCCCCTGACCATCACACTATGACCACCATATATTACTGTTGGCATGACGTTCCTTTTCTGAAATGCTGTGTTACTTCTACTCCAGATGTAATGGGATATACCTTCTAAAAAGTTACACTTTTGTCTCGTCAGTCCATAGAGTATTCTCCCAAAAGTCTTGGGGAACAACAAGATTTTTTCTGGCAAAACTGAGAGGACCCTTTATGTTCTTTTTGCTCATCAGTGTTTTTTGTCTTGGAACTCTGCCATGCAGGCCATTTTTGCCCTGTATTTTTCATATGGTAGAGTCATGAACACTGACCTTAACTGAAGCAAGTGAGAGCTGCAGTTCTTTAGATGTGGTTGTTGGGTCTTTTGTGACCTATTTGAGGAGTCATCACTAAGCCCTTGGGGTAATTTTGGTCAGCTGGCCACTCGTGGGAAGGTTCACCACTGTTCCATGTTTTCGCTATTTGTGAATAATGGCTCTCTGTGGTTTACTGGAGTTCCAGAGCTTTATAAATGGCTTTATAACCTTTTCCAGACTGATAAGAGCTCAACTACTTTGTTTTTCATTTGTTCCTGAATTTCTTTAGATTACAGCATGAAATGAAGATCTTTTGGTCTTCTTCACTTTGTCAGGCAGGTCCTAATTAAGTGGTTTCTTGATTGAGAACAGGCATAGCAGTCATCAGGCCTGGGTGTGGTTAGGGAAATTGAGCTCTGTTTCCCAAAGATGTGATAAACTGCAGTTAAGTTATGTTTTAAGGGGGGGGGGAATTCATTTTTCACACAGGGCCCTAAAACTGCATTTTGTGTTTACTTTTGTTATCTTTTATTACAAACTAGTAAAAAAAAAACAAAAACACATATATATATTATATATATATATATACGGTGTGTATATATATATATCTATATAATATATAAAAATATTTTTTTATTTTTTTTATTATAAGGTGCATGACACTTCTCCAAATAGGCATAACAACTTCTTAATTCAGGCCAGTAAGGCAATGGACAAAGAGATTCATGCAAGATTAAAATTCATAAATTTTTATTGAGTACCTCTGTACCGCCCCGCGCTCGGCTGTAGCCGAGCCGCTCGGATCCGGGCTCGTTTCTGGTGGGTGGCTCGAGCTCCTCCTGGACCCAGGGGGGGTCATGTCGCTCTGAAGGGGATTCTGGCGCTACGTGAGGGGTGGTGTTCGGTGGGAAGGTCCACGGCCGGGGCCGTGGTTGTTTGGGGATTAAGTTCATGACACCACCCACGGGTTGTGGTGAATGAATGGACACCACCGCTGCCGTTGACTAGGCTCCCGGGGACGGTGTTCTGCAGCTTGGTGTTGATCCCACCGTGGGTAGGGGGATGATGGGCCCGGGGGCCCAAGGGAGGTGCTGAGGCGGGGGTATGGAGGCGTGCTGGTGTGTCGATGCGGTGCAGCACGGTGCAGCGCGGTGCGCGGCTCGAGGGCACTGTTGTACTCACTATTACAGACACACTGGAGTCTCTGGTAAACCAAACAAGATGGTGGACGGTGCCCGCAGCCGGCTGTGCTTTTCCCCTTTTCAGGTTGGTGGTTTCCGCCTTTCTCCTGCACGTCACTTTTGGTAGAAATGTTGACTCCTATGCCTGAGCAATGGTAGTCCGCTCCCCAGCCTTGTGTGTGCCTCTAGAGCCCATTTGCCCGCAGACGCTGGCCCGTGGGATCTCGATGCCTGGGCGGTGGCTTTCTATCCTTATCATTGGGCTGTTGTCTTCAGTCGGGTCTTAGGTGGGAAAGGACCTAAAGTCCAGTCCTCAATCAGTGGATTCGACTCGGTCCAGTGGTTTCTGGGCCTCGTACTGGGTCTGAGTACCCCTCCTGGTGCTCCGGTTTCCAATCAGTTCTCCTGTTCGGTACCGACGGGCCACTACCCGGTCCCTTACGGTTCCACCGGCTGTAATCCCAGCTAATGCAGGTGGCCACCACCGTCTGCTTCCTTGCCACGGTACCAGGGCTACGACCCTGGCACCGGTCAGTGTTGACACTGCAGACCTGACGCCTCAGGCCTGCTGCACTTGAACTTGACTCCACTCCACTCTACTAAACTCAACTCACTGCACTGCACTGTTTCCTGTCTCAGGCTCTCTGGACTACTAGATGGGCATGGCCAACTGCCTGGCTCCGCCCCCCTGGTGTGACCATTGAACACAGAGAGGTGACAAGGGTTTTGTAGGTTGGCTGCTATCACCATATTAGGGGGGAGGTGTTTGTGTAAGGGCCTACCTGTGACTACCTGGCTAGTCCAGGGCGTCACACTTCCTTTTTAAAAAAACATTAATAAACAGAAATTCCTGTGAGAGACCTCAATTAGCAGGTAAAAGGTGTATGAACAATTGATATACAATATTCCAATTATTATTGATGTATAAAGTGCATTATGCTAGTGGCTGAAAATTGATGATACAATATAGAAAACACCATAAAAATATGTCTAAATAATCAATAACAACATAAGTAGGTATTATTGTATACCTGTTTTTAGGTAAGACAAAACAAAATAGATATTGCACTATAAAGTTAGAATACACTGTATGTATATATATATATATATATATATATGTGTATATATATATATATTACACTATGAATATAGGTATGACAAAAATTCACATTTCCAGATAAGCAATAAGGTGCATAAATCTACATGATATTTGTCATATGTATATGGCACTACAGTGATATTGGATATTGCACTGCACTGAAGACAAAAAGTTGTCTATTAATTGTAAGTTAAAGTATAGATCCAAACGAAGTCCAGGGTGTAACAATGTTAGCACGAATTATCAACATTTTAATGAAATTAAATGCTATGCCAGGAGACCCAGGAGGGCCCTACTGGTGACACAGAGACATAAAAACGTTAGACTGCAGTTTGCCATAATGTACTAGTGAGCCAAAATCCTTCTGGGAAAGCATCTTGTGGAGACCAAGATGGAGCATTTTGGTAAAGCACATCATTCTACTGTTTACCAGAAATCGAATGAGGTCTACAAAGGAAAGAACACAGTAAACACAGTACCTACAGTAAATTATGGTGGAGGTTTAAAGATGTTTTGAGGTTGTTTTGCTGCCTCTGGCACTGGGAGCCTTGATTGTGTGCAAGTCATCATGAAATCTGAACATTACCAAAGAATTGTGGGTCGCAATGTAATGGCCAGTGTCAAAAAGCTGGGGACTGACGTATTATTGTACAAACAGTAAGCAATGTGTTTTCAAGATGTATGTTGAATGCATTCCTGATATGTCAATGAAAATTAATAAAAAATAATTGGTTAGAAAGCTCGGGTTGCGTCCAAGGTCATAGGTTTTCCACAGGTGTATGATTAGAATTTTTAACTATGGGTTCCCTGTTTGTGTTAAGAAACCTCAACCATTTTAAAACAACACCAATTTTAAAGCTGCATTCATTTTGTTAACCACTCATGCACTTTCCTCAGCCGTAAAAAAAAATCAGGAGGCAAGGAAAATGCCCAAGATTGTGAGTCACCACAAAGAAGTGAGACCACATTACTCACACACTGTGTCTCACTCCCAGAAAAAAGAGGACTCAGGCGGAAATACAACTTACATGCCTCGTGGAAGAAGACAAACTATGATCCCTATCAAACCACTCTGGAAGCGGCAATTTAGGTTCAGGTGATCCGTCAAACTGCACCGAGGTAGAAGACTGAACCTGAATTCTGACACTTGGAGTGCCAGCGCCTGCAGCTGCTTCACAAGAAAGGCAACGGGGTTCATGAAGAGATTGCATGGCCTGATAATAATGTCAAGAAGGTAATGTAGTAACTGGGAATAGGGGCTTCTAAACTAACTCCCAGGCTAGGGAGCTCTAACTGTCCCTTATCCCAGAGGTACTTCCAAAGGTAAAGAGGTCTGGACTGCCAATGTAGCCCTGACATCTGATTAGCCCTAGGTTTAATACCCCCTCACTCCCAACACAGGAGAGAACCGGGACTGGAGGGGAAAATCCCACACAGAAATATAGACAGGGAAAAACAAAATTAAACTCCCAGCAATTACTTGCAGAGGTATAGACAAAAAATGCTCAGGAGGAAATAAAGAAAAGGAAGGAAATAAGCAAACAACAAGAATATTTCCACAACACACCAGGGTAGCATACAGCATTTCAACAGAAGCTGGATCACCATGAACATAGACCGGAATCTCATAAAGCTATTTTTGGCATGAATGAGCAGATTCCAAAATCTTTTAAAAGGCAGAGGCAGCAGTGAGAGGTCTCCAGAGACCCGTGACCCTAGATTCATTTGACTTCTCATATTTCTAGCTCCATCCCCATCTACTCCCAAACTACACAAAATCATCGTCCTACTGATAACCCAATACTGGTCTGCTGCTGCTGTTTGTGTCCCTATTATTGATTCTCTTAGTGCCCCACATAATGTCCACCACTGTGTCTCTTACATAGTAATTAAGCCTCCTTTGTGTACTCTGGATAGTAAAATTGCCTCCTAGAAAATATTAATCCCTGTTCAAGTGCCTTAGAAAACATTGTTCACATTTTGCCCCATAGAAAGTAATAATGCCCCCAGAGTGCCTAATTCACAATAACTATAGATTGAGTGCCCTTATAACAATAATGCTTCTTTAGTGCCCTCTTAACATTTAATAATGTCTCCTGATTCTTCCCTATGTAGGAGGGGGCAAACAGCACCCTCTCCTATGACAGTAGTGTCATTGGAATATAACTATAATGTATATACTGTATATAGCATGTGGCAGAGAAAAGTATTGTGAAGTACTGGCCCATCGTGCTGTGTCAGGTGGGAGTTGCAGTACAGGGTCAGCTGTATGGTAGATAAAGGGTTAAGTTGTGATTAGGGAAACAAGCAGAGCAGGAGGTGGATGATAGGAGTAGTTAGATAGCTAATAAGATTCAGCAGGAATACAGGGAGTGTAGCCAGATGTTTGCCTGGGAAATGGAGACAGGAGGGAGGAGAGAATACAGGGGGGTTTCAGAATGTGAGTAAAAAGAAAGTTAGTTGTGGCAGGAGCTGAAGCTTACAGGCAGGACCCAGAGCTAGGGTCTGCCTAGATAGGGAGGAATCCTCCCGTGTACCGAGATCCCACCCATCGGACGGGCAGTGGGGCATCCTGAGACCAATGGGACGTCGGGGAACAAAGACTGCTGGCGCAACCCTGAACTGGTCAGATGCAGCCACGCATCTGGGGGCAAGAGTAAGGTACGGCAGCCGCCAGAAAAGGATACCAAGGGAGCATGGTTATATAGGACTCAGCTGCTGGAGGACGTGTCCACGGTGAGTGCCATGAGCAGAGAAGTTTCCCCCAAAGTAAAACAGACACAGCATGGGTGGTCCTAAGGGCCTGAGGCATGAGAAGAAGAGTGATCTGCATCAAAGAAGTTCCTGTTTTGTTTATCAGAGACTCACATGTGATTATTCTCACCCATCCCCAGTGAGAACCATGCAAGAAAGGACAGAGGTAACCCCAAGTGTAATGGTAGATGCCTCCGGCTCCAACAGGAACAACATGCACTGACATTATCTGATGCAGTTGAACGAATCGTCGGCCATCACCTGACTTCTCTATTCACCTATATAGTTCCAGTCTAAACAGTATGATGTCCCCCACAGATCTTACATACAAATATACACAACTCCCTAAATATAGCATGATGGAACCAACAGTAGCCCCCTCCCACTCTATGATGGCCCTCAGTAGCTCTACTCACACTCTGTGATGGCCTCCAGTATTTCCCCCACACTGTATCATGGCCCTGAGTATTTCCTTCATACTGTAATATGGCCCCCAGTATTTTCCGCACACTATCATGGCCCCCGGTATTTCCCCCACACAGTATGGCTGGACCTTAGTATTTCCCTCACACTGTAATACAGCCCCCAGTATATCCCCCACACTGTATCATAGTCCTCAGTATTTTCCCACACTGTATCATAGATCCCAGTATTTCCCCCACACTGTATGATGGCCCCCAGTTTTCCCTCACATTGTATCATGGCCCCCAATATTTCCCGCCACACTGTAATATGGTCCCCAGTATTTTCCAATGTAATGCTCACCGCTGGTATTGTTGTTAAGACTACGAGCGGGAGTGGACCCACTGAACCACAGGAGGAACCTGGGCTTACCCTTTAGTGGGAGGGGCTTAACTAAGCACCCACCGCAAGGCAGATTCTAGGTATCACTCCCAGGGCAGTGACTGGGACTGTAGTAGTTGACCCTCAGGACAGGAGATGGACTCAGATACAGACAGGTGAAGGCAGGTACTGGCGGGATGGCTGAGGGAGGTGGGTATGGACAAGTATGGTGGACACAGCAAGGACAGATAGGTATGAAAAGCGGGACAGGAAGAGGTAATGAGACAGGGACATGGGGACCTGCCAACTAGCTAGACTGTAAAATTAACTAGTAATGTTGCGCAGGTACCTCCCCTAATGAGAGGGTCTTTTTAAATACATAGTGCCTCAGGATAGGGCTGAGAGGCATTTCTGGGAAATGGCTCCGGTCCTTGAAGAGGTAGGCAGGTGTGCTCGCGCATGCCCTAAGCACACTCTTGAGAGACCTGAGCTGCATGCACAGGCCCCGGAAGGGGAGGAAGCAGCAACACTTGTGGATGGCCGTGGGAGTGTGGGGGAGGACACAGCCCAGCCACGGGGATGAGTAAGTATGATGTATGATGGCCCCAGTATTTTATCCAGGAGCAAAACAACAAAAAATCTTATATTCACCTACTCATGGATCCTGAGGAGTCCACCGGCAGACAGGACCAAGGTGTGGGAGGACAAATGCAATGATGTTATTGCACCGGGCATGCAGAGTCCTAGCATGATGATATCATCACTCTACTCCCTTCCCTCCTCAATTCTGTGAATGTCTCTGCTGTCCTGGAGACCACAGGGCTAAATCAACCTGTGTTTTATAGAATGGAGAGTCGTGGAGCACTGAGATAATTTCTCCTTGGTCTACTGCACAGCTAAACTGTGTTGGCCCTGCGCACGCTGATATAGTTAACAATATCGATAGCTCAGGGTGAGCCTATTCTGCCCCCTTGGTAGCTATGCTACTATTTCAACTGAATGTGCGTCTGAAGATCCACATTCAGTTGAAACCGGTGGGTGTCCAGAAACAGCTGCAATTTTAACAATCTGTAATCGGAGAGAACCGGCTGAATCCCATTCCTTGTCTTACAGTGGGATAATTGCCCCAAAATATACAAGCACCCAAAAATGGATGGAAACAAAACTATGGAGAGTTCTGGAGTGGCAGCAATGAGTCCAGATCTAACTCCCATTGAACACATGTGGAGAGATCTTAAAATGCTGCAGGGAGAAGCCATCATCAAATATGAGAGACCTGGAGCAGTTTGAAAATGAAGAGTAGTCTAAAATTCCAGTTGAGAGGTGTAAGAAGCTTGTTCATGGTTAGCACACTATTTATTGCAGTTATTTATTTCAAAGGCTGTGCAACCAAATATTTAGCTCAGGGTATTGAAGAAATAAAAGGGTAAAAAGTGCTATCAACCACTAAAAGAACTGTATTAAAACATCGCATTTATTAATGTCTGTTAAAATCCAGAGGAAAAAGGTAACAATGCATAAAAGCAGATGAGATGCCACGTCTATGCTTTTTGAGATATGATATCTCTAAGAGATGTTTATTCTTTAACTTTTTTTTACCCTGGATTATAACGCACTTGAATAAATGTGACGTTTTAGTTCATTTATTTTTACAGTTGCTGGATTTTTTTTGCTTTATGTCCCTCAATGCTTCTATACACTCAGGAACTGGCCCACCGTATTTTGAGATATTTCCCTACAAGGTAAGCTGATGTTTTCTCTCCTGTGCACTATTAAGTTGAAGGTCCCGATACTTTTTTAGGTCCCATTTTTGGAGTTTTGTGTGAAATTATATCCAATCTGGCTTTTTTCTCATTTTTGTATTGCACCAATACACACAGAGGCAACAAACGTGTAAGACAAAACATATAATTGCAATAATTTTCTGGGATAAATACTTCATTTTCTAGAACAATATCCAAGGTGTCAACACTTTCGGGCATGACTGTATACACACACACACACACACACACACACACACACACACACACACACACACACACACACACACACATATATATATATACAGTTAGGTCCAGAAATATTTGGACAGTGACACAATTTTCGCGAGTTGGGCTTTGCATGCCACCACATTGGATTTGAAATGAAACTTCTACAGCAGAATTCAAGTGCAGATTGTAACGTTTAATTTGAAGGTTTGAACAAAAATATCTGATAGAAATTGTAGGAATTGTACACATTTCTTTACAAACACTCCACATTTTAGGAGGTCAAAAGTAATTGGACAAATAAACCAAACCCAAACAAAATATTTTTATTTTCAATATTTTGTTGCGAATCCTTTGGAGGCAATCACTGCCTTAAGTCTGGAACCCATGGACATCACCAAACGCTGGGTTTCCTCCTTCTTAATGCTTTGCCAGGCTTTTACAGCCGAAGCCTTCAGGTCTTGCTTGTTTGTGGGTCTTTCCGTCTTAAGTCTGGATTTGAGCAAGTGAAATGCATGCTCAATTGGGTTAAGATCTGGTGATTGACTTGGCCATTGCAGAATGTTCCACTTTTTTGCACTCATGAACTCCTGGGTAGCTTTGGCTGTATGTTTGGGGTCATTGTCCATCTGTACTATGAAGCGCCGTCCGATCAACTTTGCGGCATTTGGCTGAATCTGGGCTGAAAGTATATCCCGGTACACTTCAGAATTCATCCGGCTACTCTTGTCTGCTGTTATGTCATCAATAAACACAAGTGACCCAGTGCCATTGAAAGCCATGCATGCCCATGCCATCATGTTGCCTCCACCATGTTTTACAGAGGATGTGGTGTGCCTTGGATCATGTGCCGTTCCCTTTCTTCTCCAAACTTTTTTCTTCCCATCATTCTGGTACAGGTTGATCTTTGTCTCATCTGTCCATAGAATACTTTTCCAGAACTGAGCTGGCTTCATGAGGTGTTTTTCAGCAAATTTAACTCTGGCCTGTCTATTTTTGGAATTGATGAATGGTTTGCATCTAGATGTGAACCCTTTGTATTTACTTTCATGGAGTCTTCTCTTTACTGTTGACTTAGAGACAGATACACCTACTTCACTGAGAGTGTTCTGGACTTCAGTTGATGTTGTGAACGGGTTCTTCTTCACCAAAGAAAGTATGCGGCGATCATCCACCACTGTTGTCATCCGTGGACGCCCAGGCCTTTTTGAGTTCCCAAGCTCACCAGTCAATTCCTTTTTTCTCAGAATGTACCCGACTGTTGATTTTGCTACTCCAAGCATGTCTGCTATCTCTCTGATGGATTTTTTCTTTTTTTTCAGCCTCAGGATGTTCCGCTTCACCTCAATTGAGAGTTCCTTAGACCGCATGTTGTCTGGTCACAGCAACAGCTTCCAAATGCAAAACCACACACCTGTAATCAACCCCAGACCTTTTAACTACTTCATTGATTACAGGTTAACGAGGGAGACGCCTTCAGAGTTAATTGCAGCCCTTAGAGTCCCTTGTCCAATTACTTTTGGTCCCTTGAAAAAGAGGAGGCTATGCATTACAGAGCTATGATTCCTAAACCCTTTCTCCGATTTGGATGGGAAAACTCTCATATTGCAGCTGGGAGTGTGCACTTTCAGCCCATATTATATATATAATTGTATTTCTGAACATGTTTTTGTAAACAGCTAAAATAACAAAACTTGTGTCACTGTCCAAATATTTCTGGACCTAACTGTATATATATATATATAATATATATATATATATATATATATATATATATATATATATATATATATATATATATATATATATATATATATATATATATATATATATATATAGTTTAAATTACATCATCTACATATCCGTAGTGTAAATTTAACTCAACTATTTCAAGCCTGATTGTACTTTTTCTTCAGCCAGGTCAAAGTCATAGTTAGGGAAATGAGAAATAATTTCTAATTAAAATGTCTAAAGATCCAAATTAGAATCACTTACTGTACCTTCCATGAGTATCGGAAATTATCTCAAAAGTCAGTCACTAGCAGCAGGTCCAAGTAGTTCAGAATGTCAAAAACATCCTAGAAGATCATCGTAAGGACCTGCAGACCATCATAACCCCAGGTAAGGTCTATGATTTTAACCCTGCATTAGGAAAGGCACTTTCTTGCCCATACCTATTTCTAAAATTATATGGTTGATTCCCTAGTCATTTCAGAGATGTTATATGAAAACTCAAATTTAGAAGCACAAAAAAAAATAAATCGAAAAAATGCAGACACAATCTTAAACCTGTATACATTTTCGTTGGTGCTCATTATATTTTTCACTTGACCCCATAATTGGATTGAAAAGGCTTGTAATCTAAAATTAATCAATAATTTGAAAGAATGCAAATTATGGAAATAATTAAGTTTCACTTGATATTGCAAATTGTAGTTTAGTGGAAGTAAAGCTCTCACCTTTGCAAAATGTATCTTATCTTGAGTGTGCAGCCCCACCGAAGACCTACGCACACTAGGTTGCTGCATCTGCTCCATCATTGCAGATTATAGACTAAGGTGGGCTTTGCACATTGCGACATCGCAAGCCGATGCTGCGATGTCGCACGCGATAGTCCCCGCCCCCGTCGCAGGTACGATATCTTGTGATAGCTGGCGTAGCGAAAATTATCGCTACGCCAGCTTCACATGCACTCACCTGCCCTGCGACCGTCGCTCTGGCCGGTGACCCGCCTCCTTCCTAAGGGGGCGGGTCGTGCGGCGTCATAGCGACATCACACGGCAGGCGGCCAATAGCGGCGGAGGGGCGGAGATGAGCAGGATGTAAACATCCCGCCCACCTCCTTCATTCCGTAGAGCCGCCTGCGGCAGGTAAGGTGAAGTTCCTCGCTCCTGCAGCGTAACACACAGCGATGTGTGCTGCCGCAGGAACGAGGAACAGCATCGTACCATCGCTGCAGCAAAATTATGGAAAAGTCAGAGCTTGCAACGATGAGATGATAACGACGCTTTTGCGCTCGTTTATCGTATCATCTAGAATTTACACACAACGATGTCGAAAGTAACGCCGCATGTGCGTCACTTTCGATTTGATCCCACCGACATCGCACGTGCGATGTTGCAACGTGCAAAGCCGCCCTAAACCTGCCTTCTGATCCTTTAGTAATATATTCAGCCCCTTCATGCTGATTGCTAACTCAACATTGAGCATTGTACAGGCATCAGTGGTGAGAGACGTTTAGTGGGTTTTTTACATGCAGCATGTTATATATCCCCTTAGTGATGAAGCCAATTTTGACCTTAATGATCAGGTCAAATTTTCGATTCTCACCAATGTTACTCTGCGTTTTTATTACTTTCTGAGAAGTCAAAAGTTTACATACATTTCATTAGTATTTGGTACCGTTGCCCTTAAACTGTATGACTTGGGTCAAACATTTTGGATCTTTTTCCACAAGCTTCTCACAATAGTTGGTAGGAATTTGGGCCCTTCCTCCTCACTGAACTGGTGTAACTGAGCCATGTAGGTCGCCTTGCTCACATCTGCATTTTTGGCTTTGCCTATAATTTTCAATAGGATTGAGATCAGGGCTTTGTGATGACCGCTCCAAAATATTGACTTTGTTATCCATCAGCCACTTTATAACCCATTTGGCAGTATGCTTCGGGTCATTGTCCATTTGGAAGACCCATTTCTTCCCAAGCTTCAAGTGCCTGGCTGATGTCTTGAGATGTTTCAGTATTGCCACGTAATATTCTTTCCTCATGATGCCATCTATTTTGTGAAGTGCACCAGTATCTCCTGCAGCAAAATAACCCCACAACATGATGCTGCCACCCCCGTGTTTCTCAATTGGGATGGTGTTCATAGGCTTCAAAGCTGCTCCCTTTTTCCTCCAAATGTGACGATGGTCATTATGGCCAAACAGTTCAATTTCAGTTTTGTCAGACCACAGGACATGTCTCCAAAAATTAAGGTCTTTGTTCCTGTGTGCATTTGCAAGCATTAATCTGGCATTTTTATGTTTCATTTGGAGTAATAGCTTCTTACTGTCAGAGTGGCCTTTCAGCCCATGTTGATACAGTATTCATTTCTCTGTGGATAATGACACAATCTTACCAGCTTCCACCAACATCTTCACAAGTTTTTTTTGCTTTTGTTCTTGGATTGATAAGCACATGTCTGACAAAAACATGTTAATCTCTGGTACACAAACCTGTCTACTTCCTGAGGGGTATGATGGCTGTACATTCCCATCTTGTTTGTACTTGTGTAAAAATTTTTAAAGGCAAAGTCTTAGCGTATGGAAACTTTTGACTTTGCAGAAAGTAATAAAAATGCCTTAAAACATTTTGTCTCCCTCATTATTCGGGCATTTGGCAAATATAAATAATTTTAGTAATCCTAATTGACCTAAAACAGGAAATGTTTATTCTGATTTCACATCAAATAGTGAAGAAAACATACATATGTGTTTTTTTAGATAGTGCATGTAAACTTCTGGTTTCAACTGTATGTGGTCAAAAGCTAATGTTTGGGCACATGTAAAACTCAGAAACCCAAGAGTTCTATTTAATTTTTTGGAACACAAATCTGGACACCGTGTTGCATTTGCAGAGCCCCTGAAGTGTCCCAAAAAAAAAAGTGACCACAATGTACAAATTGCACCTCTCAATCTACGGCTGCAGGACCTTTTTGGTGTGTGTGTTTATTTCTTTTCACTTACAAATTAGTAATGAGGGGGTCTCATAGACACCACCCATTACTAATCTAGGGCTTAGTGGCAGCTGTGAGCTGTTATTAACCCCTTATTATCTCGATTGCCACTGCAAGAAGGCAATCTGGATGAGCCAGGTAAAGTTCCCAGATTGTCACATCTAATGGATGCAACAATCCTGGTGTGGCTGAAGGTTTAGGCTGAAGGGGCCTAATAAGCATGGGTTTCCCCAGCCTGAGAATACCAGCTACCAGCTGTCGGCCTTATCATGACTAGGTATCAAAATTGGGGGGACCGCACTTCATTTTTTAGCATTATATATTTAACTATTTAAGAAAAATAGTTGCATTTGATCCCTCTTATTTTGTTACACAGCCAAGATAACTCACACGGCTGTGGGATGAAGCCTGTAGTCATATGTTTTATCATGGATGGGTATCATAATAAGGGACCCTATGACATTTTTTTTTGTTTTTACAGCAATAGAACCCCCCCACACACACAGTGTCTCTGATTGAAAGTAGTAAGACACGTCACATGGGGAGAGCTGCATCTGACTGCAACAGATCAGAGACACAGGGACTGCCGGTGGGCAGGGGAAGCAGTGCATATGTTTCAGGTTAATGAGCAGCCCAGAAAGTAGTGCCGTGCGGGAGACTCGGTAAGTATAACACGCCTGTACCAATCCCTCTATCCCTTCTGCCACCATTTTTAAGCTCCTGATTCGGGTCCCCATAGACTTATATTGAGATCAGCATCTGGCCAGATACCCAGGATCAATTCTGGACCCGAATGGGTTTTTTAAAAACCCGGTTGGACCCACCGATCTCGGGTATCTGCGAGTCTGCCCATCACTAGTTACAACGATGCCGAACGTATATCAATTTTTTATGCTCTGTTAGTTTTAATCACTAAAATTTTTTTTACAAAAATAAATTTGCTTTTGTATTGAGAGCTGTAACTTTTTTTTGCTGAGCCAAATTAGGTCTTGTGTTTGAAGGAAGGTTTGCTGTTTTTATTTATGCCACTTTTTTACGTATGACTTCTTGATTGCATTTTCTTAAAATTTTTGTGTATCAGTATGATGAAAAAGCATCATATATATGTCCTGTTTTTTTATAATTTATTTATGGTTTTGGCCTTAAGGAATTAATAAGATGACTGTTTTATAGTTTGGGTCGTTCCTGTTGCAGAGATACCAAGTATGTGTCCTCATTTTTCTTTTAACACAAAGGCTGCGTTTTGAGTGGCAAACCAGATTTTCATGATTTTTGTGTTTTTTGTTTCTGTGTTTTTTTTACTAGTTTACATATTTTATTTAGTTTTCTTCCACTTTTTCACTTAGTCGCTCTGTGGGACATGAATATTTTTTAGTTTGATTACTGGTCTCATGTATTGCAGGACTCTTTTACTGCAGCACATGAGACCTGTCAGTGTCTCATTGACTGTGCCTTTTAGGCCGTGCTTACAATAACATTTCATTGGAGTCATCAGATGACTGCAAAGTACCATGGCAATGATCGGGGGCCGATCCTCCAAAGAATGCCCTTTAATCTGCTTTTAACCTCTTAGATACTGCTTTTGTGATTGACAATGGTTCATCATTCCAAATTGGTTCCAGAATTGGTCAATGGGCCAATGTCTGTGAATGTCAGCTGTCATGTACAGTTATCACCCACAGGATTTTAGGTCATGGAGGGGGGTAGTATTTAATTTTTTCTGATAGAAGTTTTAAAATGGAGATGAGTGAATAAGGCCCCTTAGCCCCTTGTTATGGGTATTGACAGTTGTTAAGGGGGATATCACAGACAATTCAGCACTATATTTTCTAACTGAAATCACAGCTTTTACAACCATGTAGGATGTAGAAGTGGCTATATATACAGGTGCCAAAGAGGGCTATGGCAAAACGCACATTACTGTGAACCAAGCCCAATTGTCACATCAAACCATACTGCTCATAGCATGGTCTGACACACAATAATAGGGACTGCAGGAAAACAAATCTAAAGATAGATATCCACAATTAATGGAACCATCTCACCCAACCTGTAAGTGTTTTTTATACTATACCCCCGGCCTGGGCTCTTATATACAGCATGTTACAATGCTGTATATAAGAGCCCGGTGGTGGTGGCTGCAGCTTATAGGCCAAAAAAGTGGTAACAGGTTCCCTTTAACTTTTAATGAAGGCATATATCAAAACATGCAATAAATATTTTTAATCAAAATTGGAAAAAAAAAAATGTTTTCTTCCAAAAGTGTCACATTCTGTTTCTATTGAGGATTTTATTTTATTTCACATTTAAGTATTGTTCTTTTCAGAATCTAAGCTCTGATTATGCAAAAAATTATTTACCATGTTGCGGAGGTACCAGGATGATTGTTGTGTAATCTTTCTCTTATGTTTAATTTATTACCCTCTAAATTCAATCATGCATACGTAATTGACAATATGAGTATAGCATTAGAATGGCTGGTAACGACTTACACAGTAAACACCATGAGGTCTGTGTAATTGAAAACAAATCCGTTCCAAACCAGCTCTGTGCAATATGGAAGAATAAACTAAATTGCTTGTCCACACGTTTATGACATATTCTGCAGGGTCACTATAAAATTGGCATGTGATCACCACAAATGTTTAATATCATTCTACTTTATGAAACCCTGGTGGTATTTTGTAATCTATGTGCTGTAGAGATTAATTATATCTATTTATAAGCCATTACACACCAGAGCTCAAGGGGAACGAGAGAATAAGTCTTTGTATTTTATTCTAATTACACTTACTGGGGCAATCACCCACAGGACCAGTGTGAGCACATCGTAATTTTTCAATTTTAGGGGTTTAAATGATTGGAATCGGATTCATTTATAAATCTCAATATCTCATTTAACCCATTTGAAAGTGATAAGAGAATTGGGAGGTTAATTTCACATTGGATGGTCTAGCTGTGCTAAGCAAAAAAGAACGCATTTCTTTTGCTGTCTCCTTAATGTTGCCTTAATTAGGAGTAGAGCCGGGGGGAATCATTGCACTACGTGTATTAGCCAATTCCTAGTGTTAAGTGAAAAAAGTAAATGGAGGAAAACACTCAAATTCCACAATTCACTTAGGGGCTATGTTCACATTACATTTTAAAACTATGTTCAGGGTTCAAAAGTATCCATATGACCCTCAAAATGTAAAAGAGTTTTCCTTTGGCATTCATCATATACCTTATTTTCTACTGTTTAGAAAGCATAGACTTCTGGAAATTTCTTATACAGAAGTAGAAAAAAATATTCTACTTTTTTTCAATCATAGGAAAGTTTAAGTGCCCTATTTTTTATTTATTTTTTTCACTTATATAGCACTACTTGCTGTAAGGCTGGAGTCACACTTGCGATTAACTCGCACGAGTGCAATACGAGAAAATCTCGCATTGCACTCGGACCAATATTAATCAATGAGGCAGCTCTGATCTGCTATTTTTTTCTCAGTCCAAATCGGACTGAGAAAAAATTGCAGCATGCTGCGTTTTGGTGAGTTTCTCGCACGAGTCTCTCCAATGCAAGTCTATGGGTGCGTGAAAAAAAACGGATGTCACACGGACGGCACACAGACCGTCTTAGTGACATACATTTTTCTCAATAGATTTCTATCATGTAGCAGAGAACACTGTAGATTCTCCTGTACATAACAGTACATGAGTAGCAGCTGCTGAGGGTAAAAACTGATTGCACCCTGATGAAATGTGAGAAGAAATCGTCCAACTTTCTGGCATGAGAATCAGACCGATTTTACACTCGCAAGTGTGATTCCAGCCTAATACCCGGTGTTGCCCAGGATAGTAACTAAGGCTCTGTCTTTGTATCTCTCCCTCCTTTTCCCACTCTCCCTCTGTCCTTCTCTCCCAATCTCCCTCTCCCTCTCTCTCCCACTCTCCCTCTCACCAATGAAATCATATTAACTGACACATAAGCTGTCTTAGGCAATGCTCACACGAGCGTATAAATCGGACGAGTGCAATGCAAGAAAATCTCTCATTGCACCCGGACCAATGTTAATCAATGAGGCAGAGCAGTTGTTCAGCTTTTTTCTCATCCAGATTATGGATGAGAAAAAAGTTGTACCATGCTGCGACTGGATACCGAAATCATGTGAGACCCACCAAACAAGTCAATGGGCGTGAGAAAAACGGATGCCATATAGACAGCACACGGACCATACTAGTGACGTCTGTTTTTATGGGGGTGTGCCGCCCCCATGCCAGCAGCTGATGCTGCTCGGATCCGGACCTTCAGGGGTGGTGGCTCGAGGGTCTCTGGACCCGGGGGTCTCGCGGACACGCCGAATAAAATGGGGGACGTAGATGTACGGGCTAGGCCGTAATAGGTTCGCGACGCCACCCACGGTGTGTGGTGAGGTGGGACACCACCGCTGCTGTTATGGGTCAGCCGGGGGAGATGTTGTGCAGCAAGATGTTAACCCCTCCGTGGGTAGGGATGGTGGCCCCGGGACCTGATGACTCTGGTGCAGGGGGAATGACGACCTCAGGGGGTGTTGGTGTACTCACTTTCAGTAAAACACACAAGTCTCTGGTAAACCAAGGTGGTGGTGGCCGGTGCCGTGGCCGGTTGTGTTCGGGATCCCCCACCCGGCTGGTGGTCTCTATCCTTTTCCTGCACTGTTTAATTAGAAAAGACTTCCCAGTTTGAAATGTAGGAGTCTGCTCCCGGCTGGATGTGGCTTAAGGAGGCCCTGGCGGTGACCACTTATCCCTAATCGGTGGGCTGTTGTCTTCTATGAGGGACTTTGGGTGGGACAGGACCTCTAGTCCTGGCCTCAATCAGTTAATTAACCAGTTCCACTTGTTTCTGGCTCCTGGCTTCAGGGTCCGAGTACCCCCCTTTGTGCTGCGGTTTCTGGGTAGGTTCCCTCTCTCGGTACCAGCGGGCTACAACCCTGGCCCGGTCCACCTCGGTTCCACTGAGCCATCTTCCCGTCTCCTGCTGACGGAGACCACTGTTTGCCTCCTAGCCAAGGCACCAGGGCTCCTACCCTGGCACAGCTCAACTTGGACTTCACTGCTGGAGCTACGCCTAGCTCCAGCCCACCCTCCTCTCCAAACTGAACTCAAGACAGCACTGAACTGAACTGCACTGAACTGAACTGACTTACTTTCCCACCCCCGGGCTGTCTGGACCCCTGGGTGGGCGTGTCCCAACCGCCTGGTCACGCCTACTGGTGTGTGTATCTTTCCCTGAGGGGGGTGACTAGGGTTTACTGGTTGGCTGTGTGTTTCCTAGTGAGGGAAGGTGTTATGCAGGGGCCTATTTGTGACTACCTGGTTTTGCCAGGGCGTCATGGATACATTACTATCATGTAGCAGAGAACAATAAATGTAAATGCTCCTGTAAATGGTCGTGTAAATGACTAATAGCTACTGAGAAAAAAATGGATTGCACACTGAGAGCACACTGACAGCAC
This sequence comes from Anomaloglossus baeobatrachus, assembly GCF_048569485.1. Lineage (NCBI taxonomy): Eukaryota > Metazoa > Chordata > Amphibia > Anura > Aromobatidae > Anomaloglossus > Anomaloglossus baeobatrachus. The sequence goes on along the minus strand of NC_134357.1, from coordinate 139,624,899 downwards.
ACTGACAGCACACGGATGACAAGTGAGAAAAAATTGTCCTACTCTCCTGGATGAGAATGGGACTGTTTTTTCAGATGTTCATATGAGTCCAGCCTAAAGGCTGCTTTACACGCTACGATATCGCTAGCGAGCGTACCCGCCCCCGTCGTTTGTGCGTCACGGGCAAATCGCTGCCTGTGGCGCACAATATCGCTAATACCCATCACACGGACTTACCTTCCAAGCGACGTCACCTTGGCCGGCGAACAGCCTCTTTTCTAAGGGGGCAGTTCGTGCGGCGTCACAGCGACGTCACATGGCAGGCGTTCAATTGAAGCGGAGGGGTGGAGAGCAGCCACAGGAAAGTTACGCCCACCTCGTTGCCGGAGGACGCAGGTAATCTGTTGTTCGTCGTTCCCGGGGTGTCACACGTAGCGATATGTGCTGCCTCTGGAACGACAAACAACCTACGTCCACAACCACCAACGAGATTTTGAAAATGAATGACGTGGCAACGATCAACGATTAGGTGAGTATTTTTGATCGTTAAAACTCGCTCCTAGCTGTTACACGCAATGACGTCGCTAACGACGCCGGATGTACGTCACAAATTCCGTGACCCCGACGACATATCGTTAGTGATATCGTTGTGTGTAAATGGGCCTTAAGGCTGGACTCACATGAGCGTCTGAAAAATCAGTCCCATTCTCGTTTGCGAGAGTAGGACGATTTTTTCTCACTTGTCATCCGTGTGCTGTTAGTGTGCTCTCAGTGTGCTGTCAGTATGCTGTCAGTGTGCAATCCGTTTTTTTCCTCAGCAGCTGTTACTCATTTACAGTCATGTACAGGAGCATTTACAGTGTTCTATGCTACATGATAGGATTGTATTTAGAAAAAGGGTGTCACTAGGATGGTGTGTGCCGTCCGTATGACATCCGTTTTTTCCTCTCACCCATTAACTTGCATTGACGATTCTCAGCCGTTTTACGGATGAAAACGCAGCATGCTGCTACTTTTCTCGCATCCAGAATCTGGATGTGAGAAAAGCTGACCAACTGCTCTGCCTCATTAACTAACATTGGTCAGAGTGCAATGCGAGATTTTCTCACATTGCACTCGTCCGATTTTCACGCTCGTGTGAGCGCACCCTTATACTAAGAATGTCCTCCGTTGCCTATAGCAACCAATCAGAGCTCCTATTAATGATCTGTAACAAAATAGAAGCAGAGCTGTGATTGGATGCTATATACCATCTGATAAATATCCAGGCTGTCAAAACAGCCAATATTTTACCTCACACATCCAAACAGTAAGTAAGCATTTTTTGGTGAATAACTGTAAAGCGCAGGATTACATTTGCCCCTCAAACATAGTCTATGACATTCCCTGAGTCAAACGAGGCTTCTGTGCAAAATTTTGTGATTGTAAATGTGACTGTGCAGATTCCTTTACTGGACATACAGACATGCATACACACACTCAGCTTTATATGTTATGTTATTTCTATAGCACTTTACAGACATCATCATCATTGTCCCCATTGAGGCTCATCATCTAAATTCCCTATTATTATGTCTTTGGAGTGCGGGAGGAAACTCACACAAACACGGGAGAACATAAAAACTCCTTCCAGATGTTGTCCTTGGTGGGATTTGAACCCAAGACCCCAGGGCTGAAAGCCATCACGCAATATATGCCTACCCTGTCCCATATATTGGCACCCTCTCACAAGTTATCTTTATGAAGACAAATTGCATGATTCATTATTGCATCTTCTTTTTTTGTCATGTGTTTTTTTTTTATTTGCGCCTTAATCTTCACCTTTTTTTAAAAAATATTTTTTGTGTTCTCTATTGTGGGCAAGTTTTGGGTTTTTCAGAAGTTTTGGTCTGATTCATCCGTTACAATCTTTTAAAAAATAGCAAAATTTTTGTAAAAATATTATCCAATATCCCATGTCGTGTCGTCCGCTACTAATTCCCTTTCTAATTCCACACGTTTCCACTAGGTAAAATAAAAAAAGCTTAAACTCACCTCCCATACTGGCACCACTGTTTGCATTTTCAGGGCTCACGTGACATTATGACATCATACGAGCCCCATGTCCAATCAGCGCTGGCTTCTATATCCCCGCTTTCTGAAACAATAAGTGAGCGCAGCTGCAACGTTCACTCCCTGTTGATTAACTTGTCTGCTCCAAAGGCAGACAGAAGCCAGTGCTGATTGGACGTGGGGCTCATGTGATGTCACAATATCATGTGATCCCCGGGAACACGAACCGCGGTGCCTCTGGAATAGCGCTAGTACTTGAGGTGCATATAGACTTTTTTATTTTACCTGGGGAAAACATGGAATCAGAAGGGCTCGTCCTAGTAGTGGACAGCCCCTTTATGGAAAAAAAAGACTATTTTTGATTTTGCATAAAATGCATGAACCACATGGGCCATTTGGAAGAATTTGGGGCAAAAATGTCAATGGATACCAAAAAAACGACAAAAAATAATTGATGAATCAGGCCAAAAGTATTTTGCAAGTGTTAATTTACATAGGTCTCTGTGCAACTTGCTTAAATTACTTTCAGAATAATTTATTTTTGAGTTATTGAATAATTCTCGATCACAATGTAAATTGTATAATTTTTAATTTTTGCAAATTAATTTCCACTGCATACTCTTCTCCAATTGTTAGTTCACCTCCAAAAGGTGCAGGCACCCTCTGCTATGTTTTGCTCCCAAACTTAGGCTATGTTCACACGTTGCATTTTTGCTGCGTTGTTTTCCCCATGAGTTCTATGCAAATAAAAAGCTGCTTTTTACAGTACAGTTTTTAAAGCAAAATCTATGAGACTCCAGAGATCTCATACACACTCTTTTCCTTATTGAAATGGAAAGCTGCTGCATTTTTGAAAGACGTGTCAATTCTTTCAGCGTTTTTGCAGCTTTTTTCACCATTAAAAGCAATGAGAAAGTGCAAAAGTGCTAGAGAAACAGCTGCGTTTTTGTTGCTTTTGTGGTGAATGAAACTAACTTTATTTAGACATGTATTTAGAGAAATGACACACCAAGAACCACAATAAAAAGCAGCAAAAATGGCTTTTTTTAAAAAAAAAACCCAAAAAACAGCTTTTTTACTGCCCAAGAGAGGAGGTTTTGGCTGCAGAAAAAACATACCAGAAACACAACGTGTGAACATAGCCCAGCTGCATGAGTAAAAGCTGGCTCTGATTTGTGTCCCCATGATTTTTCAGCCTCAATGCAGTGATTAATCTGCTCTTCATCAAATATGAGATCTTGTCTGAGGCATCAACTCCTTCCACACAAACACAGCAGCAAAGATTTTAGAACATTAGAAGTAAGATACTACACTGCAATGACAGCAGTTCTGTTCCTAAGTTGTGGTAATGTGACGCCCCTGGACTATCGGGTCGTCACAGGGTATTGTGCAATCTGCACTTCTGTGCAAGATCCACCTCCTCCTTGGTTATGGGTCCCCAACTACATGGTGTTGTCTACATCAGCTGATTAAAATCCTAGGAACACTCTGCACCACACTCACCAGACACACCAGTGGACGGCTTGAGTGGAATAGGGTCGCCCACTTGGGGGGGTCAGGAGTGTCAGGAGTAGGTCAGTTGGAGAGTGAAGAGTGAAGTGTAGGAAGTGAAGGAGAGAGGAGGTCAGGAGTCGGGCTCCTTGGAAGCAACTAGGTAGCAGACGGTGGTCTGGGCCTAGTAGGAGCTGGACCCCCGGTCGCAGGGGATCGTGAGAAGGGGCACGGAACTGTCGAGGAGGACAGCCGGCAGCCTTGAACCATCACCGAGCTGGAACCAGGGCACAATGGGGTACAAGGACCCTAGGTCAGGGAGTAGCTTCAGGCAACCTGACAATTTACCCGACGAGAACGGAGCCTTCAAGATCCGTTCTCCACCCGCTCCAAAATCGGGGTACTAGCGCAACAAGGGTGATAGGACTTTCCACTAAAACAGTCCAGAAAATCCCAAGCGTGAACCCTGAGAGCAAGCTCCCACAGTTAGCCACACTTAATGTCAACATATCCACTGCTAGAGCAATGCCCCCTGGGAAGTATGCAAATAACTTCCCAGGGGGCGTTGCTCTAGAATCACTGCGTTGAGAAACACGTGATGGTGTCTCCGCAGTGGATATGTTGATCTCCCTAAGGTCAACAATGCTTGCTTAAGTAGTCTTTTACTAGGCATTGCCCCCACTAGCCAGATTCCTACTCCACACTGATGAGGGGCAAATACCCCGAAACAGCGGTCTGTGGATGGATACCATGTTTGGTATAGGTGGTCTCCTTGACTGGAGACTGCCCTTCCCATGGTTGTTCCTTCCCGGTGAAAGACCTGGCTAGTTTCCTGGCAGTGTTGAGAAACACGTGATGGTGTCTCCGCGGCTTTCTTATTTGCATACTTCCCAGGGGACGTTGCTCTAGAATCACTGCGTTGAGAAACACGTGATGGTGTCTCCGCAGTGGATATCTTGATCTCCCTAAGGTCAACAATGCTTGCTTAAGTAGTCTTTTACTAGGCATTGCCCCCACTAGCCAGATTCCTACTCCACACTGATGAGGGGGAAAATATCCCGAAATGACTGTATGTGGATGGATACCATGTTTGGTATAGGTGGTCTCCTTGACTGAAGACTGCCCTTCCCGTGGTTGTTCCTTCCCGGTGAAAGACCTGGCTAGTTTCCTGGCAGCGTTGAGAAACACGTGATGGTGTCTCCGCGGCTTTATTATTTGCATACTTCCCAGGGGGCGTTGCTCTAGAATCACTGCGTTGAGAAACACGTGATGGTGTCTCCGCAGTGGATATGTTGATCTCCCTAAGGACAACAATGCTTGCTTAAGTAGTCTTTTACTAGACATTGCCCCCACTAGCCAGATTCCTACTCCACACTGATGAGGGGCAAATACCCCGAAACGGCTGTATGTGGATGGATACCATGTTTGGTATAGGTGGTCTCCTTGACTGGAGACTGCCCTTCCCGTGGTTGTTCCTTCCCGGTGAAAGACCTGGCTAGTTTCCTGGCAGTGTGGAGAAACACGTGATGGTGTCTCCGCGGCTTTATTATTTGCATACTTCCCAGGGGGCGTTGCTCTAGAATCACTGCGTTGAGAAACACGTGATGGTGTCTCCGCAGTGGATATGTTGATCTCCCTAAGGTCAACAATGCTTGCTTAAGTAGTCTTTTACTAGACATTGCCCCCACTAGCCAGATTCCTACTCCACAATGATGAGGGGCAAATACCCCGAAACGGCTGTATGTGGATGGATACCATGTTTGGTATAGGTGGTCTCCTTGACTGGAGACTGCCCTTCCCGTGGTTGTTCCTTCCCGGTGAAAGACCTGGCTAGTTTCCTGGCAGCGTTGAGAAACACGTGATGGTGTCTCCGCGGCTTTCTTATTTGCATACTTCCCAGGGGGCATTGCTCTAGAATCACTGCATTGAGAAACACGTGATGGTGTCTCCGCAGTGGATATGTTGATCTCCCTAAGGTCAACAATGCTTGCTTAAGTAGTCTTTTACTAGGCATTGCCCCCACTAGCCAGATTCCTACTCCACACTGATGAGGGGCAAATACCCCGAAACGGCTGTATGTGGATGGATACTATGTTTGGTATAGGTGGTCTCCTTGACTGGAGACTGCCCTTCCCGTGGTTGTTCCTTCCTGGTGAAAGACCTGGCTAGTTTCCTGGCAGCGTTGAGAAACATGTGATGGTGTCTCCGCGGCTTTCTTATTTGGAGTCTTTTTACTGCTTCCTTTCACGATTACTCAATTTTATAGGGAAACTCAAAAATTAAAGGGAATCTGTCACCAGGTCTTTAAAACCTCATCTGAGAGCATCATAAGCATAGCATAGAGGGGCAGAGATCCTGATTCCAGCAATGTGTCACTTACTGAGCTGTTTGCTTTCATTTTGATAAAATCAATGTTTTCTCTGCTGCACATCTAGAAGTTATATAGATCTTATGAATATGCTGGACTACCTGGCAGCATGCCAAGTTGTCCTGTAATGATAATCAACTGCTGATTAAACAGTGATTTTATAAAAACTGCACTAAGCAGCCCAGTAAGTGACACATCGCTGGAATCAGGATCTCTACTCTTACGTTATACTGCTCTCAAATTAGGTGGCATAAACCTGGTGACGCATTCTCTTAAAGTGATTGTGCAAGGTAACAGTGAAAAAAATGTAGCAGCACAGGGCTGCTGCAATGTTCGGTCACAGAATGGCCACTGCATGTGAACCAGAAAATCTGAGCCATGTTATTCGACCCTTTAGCATAGTCGTTAGCCTTTAATCTCTGATTTTTGCTCTAAGCAACTAATGCTTGGATTGGACCTGGCTGTTTCAGCAAAATTTAAAAAATCTGATAAAGTGAGAAAAGTCAGTTTAGTTGCTCTGAAATAGCCTTGTGTTTTCTTAGGATTACCAATAACTTCTTTACTCTGGGAAATCATCTATCTTAATTATAAACTCATTGCCTAATCTGAAGGTGCTCTCTTGTGGCTTCATCTTTAGAATTCACTGGAATTATGTTATTTAGGATGCTGTGCAGAAAAAAATTGCTGAATTGATATAGACTTATATAACCACTTAATACAAAACAATTGCCTGAAATTATGAAAATGTGATGATACTGAGAAGAAGGTATAGGTGAATGTAGGAGTCTGGGGGTGAAGGCCCCACATGTTGAAGATTCTCACGTTTAGTAGAATATTCATTAGGGCGCTTTTCCACTTGCGTACTGCTTCTGATGCAGGAGCATCGGAAGTGATGTGCTAATGACCCTGTGCTGCGGGTGTCAGCCGAGGGTCATGCGGTTGTGATGTGATCTTGAGATCGCATCACAGGAGCGGAGAAGATGGAGGGAGCACTTTCTACCCATCTCCTCCGCTGTCTGTCTCTGCGTGCATCGCATTGCAGTCGCATAACATGCGAGTGCAGTGCGATTTTACACACACGTGAGCCGAGATTCAGTGCAAAACGAGCCTTCAAGATCCGCCCTCCGTCCACTCCAAAATTGGGGTACTGGCGCAACGAGGGGGATAGGACTTTCTACTGAAAACAGTCCAGAAAATCCCAAGCGTGAACCCTGAGAGCAAGCTCCCACACTTAGCCATAGTGGGGAGCGGGACCCGACTAGTTCCATACTACCGGGACCAACAGAGAAGTGAACTTAGTGCCAGGATGAAGGTCACGGATCACTAGGCAGCACCATTGGGAACGGGACCCGAACTAGCTCCCCTCAGCAGCAGCGGTCCAGAACTTTGGTTTATTCAGTTGTCGGTGTCAGCTTAATGGACTGAGTGAGTACACAAGTGACCCTTTCACTCCCCACGTCACTCCCCAAACAGCATCACCGAGTCCCGGGGCATTCCCCCTACCCGTGGAGGGCCCTAACACCTGGCTGCCCCATTCCATCGCACCTGGGTACTCCCATCTGCAGCGGTGATACTCCAAATTACTACATACCACGGGTGGCGTCACGAACTCTAACACAATCCCCTGTAAATACCCCCTTCATTTGAGTGGCCGCATGACCCCCGGGTCCAGAGACCCCCTTCAGCTACCGCAGATCCGGATCCAAGCAGCCCGGCTGCTGGCACGGGGGCAGTACATCAGCGTCTGCTTACTAGCTGAGTGAGTACACGAGGGATCTCCCCGTCATGGCGCCCAGTATAACCTTCCAGAGTCCCGGGGCCTACCCCTACCCGTGGAGGATAATAACACCTTACTGTCCCAATCCATCACCACAGGTACTCCCGACAACGGCAGCGGCGGTACTCCCAATCTCCGCACACCATGGGTGGTGTCACAAACTATTATCCCCTCTGTAAATATCCCCTTTCACTTTAGAGTGTGGCCCCGAGCCTCCGAGTCCGGAGACTCTCGAGCCACGAACAGACATTGCCCACGGATCCAACTGGTTCGGTCCGCTGCTGGGGCGGCACACCCTCTAAAACCTTGGCGTCATGAACAGGATTCAGACAAGACCCACTAACCTGGGTGATGTGTGCCTTAAAATCCAAAAACTGCGTGTCAAAAGTCCCGTTCCTGCATTTTTCCGCCGTTTTCTGCCATTTTCAGCCATCTTTGGTGCCAAAACGCCATCTTCTCAATCAAAAGCACGCGAAGCTGAAGCCCCAACCCTTGTCCTGAGAGTTTGCCCGGAACCGGAAGTTCCCAGAGGGCCCCAACGCAACAGTGAGTGGCTGGCGAAAACTGAGGGAGTGTGACGGCATGTAACAGCGGAAGTGGAGCAGGGACGCCAGGACTCTGCCTTAACATTCCTGGGCCCCACAGAGGCAAGATGGCGGCTGCGAGAGACTGGTCACCAGAGCATGCTGCTCCTGGGGCCGCGACCTGGATCGAGCAGGAGACGGAACAACTCTGCAGGAGGACGCAGTTCCTCTTTTTTCTGGACCACTGGAGGGAAGAGATGAGGAGCCTGGCAATGGCGGTGCGAGCCCGTGAGATAGAAGTCCCACGTGAGGAGTGGGTAAGCAGATACCTAGTCCCAGTTGATCCGAGCGGTCCGGCCTATGTGGCTGTGGGATCCGGACTGCCCCCATTCGATGCAAGTGCTCCGCCACCATCACCCTTATCCTCGGCGGATGCTGAGCTGCCTACGCCCACACTGGCAGAGGAACCTTTAGCCCCTGTTTGCCAAGAACAAGCTGTAGAGCTTCTGATCCAACCACCCGACCACGCCACAACAGCGGTTATCCCAGCAATGGCCCGACCATACCCGCCGCATCACCGGGCCCGTACCTTCATACGGAGCAGTCGGTTCTTTCTTCCCTGATAGTGGAGGCGGAACTTAAGGAGCTGCCGGCTCCACTGCCGCGCGGCATCCCAGCTGCAGGAGTCCATCTCCGAGAGTTACCAGTGAGGCAGGCGAGGCCGGATGCTGATGCCCCTTACTGGGAAAGAGAGAAGCAGCTACAAAAATTGCAATTGGAAGTAGCCACCAGAGATCAGCAACGACGGGAGATTGCCACCCGCACCCAAAAAGAAAAGGAACACTTAAGGAATAGCACCTGTCGAGTCAGAGGGCCACGGTACCATGGTCTTGTAGAACGCTTTGACCCCGAGCAAGGATGGGAGTACATCCACAAAGCGGGCCTCACGGCTGGGGTGTTTGTGTCCCGTCGGGATGTGGCACAGCACCTCCCCAGGGGGCATCCTGGGCGGAATCTTGAGCCGGGAGACATGGTCTCATACACCCGGCATTGTGGAGAGCGGGGATGGTATGCCCTTGATGTGCTCAAATATGTGATGGTAGATGAAAAGATCTTGCCAGCGTCAGTGGTGCGTGGCCACAAGGAATCGTGGTCACGGGACTCGGCTATTTAAAAGTTAAAAATGTTGGGTATCTGTGTTTTCCTTTATTATTTTTCACAATTTGTTGTTTTTCTTGAGCAGTAATAAACAAAGTTTATATGCAAATGATAACGGTTTTAATCAACAGAGAATTTCACCTGATTAAGAAAAGTTTATATAATGTTTGCAACTGGTGCATGGACTCCGTTTTCCTTTCCCTATACATTTTCGCAGTAAAAATGGACATGGCTGCGGGACTGGTTGCGGCCAGCACGAACTTGTGTTATTGTAAATAAGTTGCACCTCCTCTGCCTACGAGAGTCGTCCTTTGTAAGTCCTTTTTAAATCCGGGACTTTAACCCTGTCACAGAACCAATCCGGGACTTTAACCCTGTCACAGAACCAATTAGGAACCAGTGGGGTTCAGATTGTTTGGGTGGCGGGTTAATGGGATCCGGGACGTTGGGATTGGACTGTCGCAGGAAGAGGCTGCAACAGAGCAGGTTGAGCCTCCACTACTAACATAACCGGTAGCGTTACATCGTTATTTATTAAAAATGAACTCTAAAGTTTAAAGTAACGTTTAAGTGAAGTACCTCCCCTGTGAGGGATGTGAACCTGTTAATAAATGTTATCTCTTTTTGTTTTTCCTAGTTGCCAAATAAACCTCTGGTGTCCTGTAGCTCGAGGACGAGCTACGTTTAACCAAGGGGGAATGTGATGCCCCTGGACTATCAGGTCGTCACAGGGTATTGCATGTTCTTTTCTCTGAGTGCAATATCCAAGTCCCTCGTGGTTCTGGGTCCCTATCATGCAGTGTTGCCTCCAACAGCAAATCAAATCCTATGAACACCCTGAACCACACTCACCAGACACACCAGTGGGCGGCTTGAACGGAATAGGGTCGCCCACCTAGGGGTCAGGAAGGGAGGCTCAGGAGAGTGTCAGTGAAGAAAAGTGAAGGAAGTGAAGTGGAGAGGAGTGAAGTGGAGGAAGCAGGGAGCGGTGGCTCCGGAAAAGTAGCTGTCTAGGTTGTAGGCGGTGACTGGACCTAGAGGAGTCAGACCCCCAGTCGCAGGGGATTGAGGCTGGGTGCCTGGGATCTGTCAAGAGGACGGTCAGCAACCTGGTCCTATCACCGGTCCGAGACCGAAGGCACAGCAGGGTACACGGACCCTAGGTCGGGGAGAAGCTTCAAGCAACCCGGCAATTAACCTGCAGAGAGCGGTACCTTTATGGACTGTTCCCACTAGCTCCAGAATCCGGGCACTAGCTCAACAAGGGGGATAGGGTCTTCCAGATATGCAGCCCACAAGATCCCAAGTGTGAGCCCTGAGAGCAGGCTCCCACACTTAGCCACAGTAGGGAGCAGGGCCCGGCAAGTTCCAAACTACCGGGCCACTTCAGTAAATCTCAACTTTGTGCCAGGAGGAAGGTCACAGATCAGCAGGCAGCCCTGCAGGGGATGGGACCCGGACGAGCTCCCCGAGAGAGGCAGTGGCACCTAGAGACTTGGTTTACCCGGTTGTCAGCGTCTGCTTACTGGCTGAGTGAGTACATAAGTGATCTCCCCGTCACGACACCCAATATAACATTCCAGAGTCCTGGGGCCTACCCCTACCCGTGGAGGGTAATAACACCTTGCTAGTCCAATCCATCACCCCGGGTGCTCCCAACAATGGCAGCGGCGGTACTCCCAATCACCGCACACCACGGGTGGCGTCACAAACTATTATCCCCCCTGTAAATATCCCCTTTCACTTTAGAGTGTGGCCCCGAGCCCCCGGGTCCAGAGACCCTTGAGCCACAAATGGACATTGCCCACGGATCCGAGTGATTCGATCCGCTGCTGGGGCGGCACAAATACATTAGATCAAAGTCATAAGGTATAACTTTGTTCAACATTCTAGGGCCTGTTTACTCATATGAACTTTTTAGAATGGTTAACTTAAAGCTGCTTTCCTTTAATAACACCTCATAGAGGATGAATCGGGCTTATGTATTAGGCTGCTTTCACACTACGTTTTTTTAACATGCATCCTGAACATTTTTTTAACGCAAAAACGGATCCAGTTCAAATGCGTTTTCATTTCAATGCATTTGCAATGGACTCGCGTCAACATGCGGTCACCTGCGTTTGCGTGCGTTATAGTGAGGATCCAGCGACTTGCAGTTTTGTTAACTTTTTTCAAAAACGCTACTTGCAGCATTTTTGAGCTGCGTCCAAATACTGCAAATTGCTGGATCCTGACTAAACAGCACGCAAATGCATGTGAGTGCTGGCACGCTGATAGACAGGATCCTGCTTGCTCTACTGAGAATGCCCAGAAACCAGCCTGGTGTGATCAGTCTCTCTCTTCCCCTCCCTCTCTCCCCTTACCTCTCCTCCCTCCCTCTCCCCCGCCTGAGAGCTGCGGAGGCTCGTAACCAAGGTAAAGATCGGGTAACTTGCATGGATACCCGATGTTTACCTTGGTTACGTGTGCAGGGAGCCCGGCTCCTAGCAGCTGCAGGCGATCATAACCAAGGTAAATATCGGGTATCCAAGCAAGTTACCCGATGTTTACCTTGGTTACGAGCCTTCGCAGCTGTCAGATGCCGTCTCCCAGTCTATCACGTTCAGTTCCCCTCACTCCCGATCACATGACTACAATGCCCGCCCATAAACTTCAAGTGACAGGATCCTGCAAAATAACACTTGCGTTTGCATGCGTTTTTCTTTGTAAAAACAGGATCCGCTTTTACAGCAAAAAAGTTCATGACGCATGTTAAAAAACATAGTGTGAAATCAGCCTAAACTACACTAAATAGCAGTGTCTTATTTTTTTTGTACAGCCTCCAGTCCTTAGGAGAAGTAACTTGTTTAGACTAGATCACACATGCAACTTTTGTTGTGCATCCCACAAGCCTTTAGCACTGTTCTCATGTTTTATGTGGATCAGCTCGTCATCCTTTACTAATAAGCTTTTAATGGCTCTCGACTGTCTGCTTTTCTTATTCCTTTCCTAATTATTAATCTGTGGTTTCTCTGTAGTACTAACTTCTAACAATTCATCTCTAAACACTAACATATCAACTTTAAACTTCCCTAAATTGTTATTATTGCAATTTTTATTATTCAGTTTGGCCACTAATAAGTTTAAGCTTGAAGCTGCTGTCCATTTTCCTTCTTTCCTTTAATACAGGGGAAGGGTACCTAAATCCCATGACAGTGGCGGCCATATAGCTGGTGCAGCTGCATCAGGCCAGAGTGGAAGGGGCCCCTCACAACCAAGGTCTGACTGGCCTGGCGGAACAGAGGGGATTCTCCAGTGGGTCCCTGAGCTGGATATAGAAGGGGTCCACTGCCTGTAACTGTGGTTGTTAGAATGGGCCTATGGGCCATCAAACGTCACTGCTATGCGCCATGCGCTTTCGTCAGCATACGGCATATAGCACTGACATTTAATGGCCGCTGGCCTATCAAAGGTCATGCATGTTAGCAAGCGGATTCTGATAAGGCTATGTGCGCACGTTGCGTAAATACATGCAGTTACGCTGCGCTTTGTAGCGCAGCGTAACTGCATGCGTCCTGCGTCCCCTGCACAGTCTATGGAGATTGTGCAGGGGCCATGCGCACGTGGCGTTTTAGAGCGCAGCGCTTCGGCTACTGCTGAAGCGCTGCGTAAAAAGAAGTGACATGTCACTTTTTCCGTGCGCTTTGCCGGCAGCTCCTGCTCTGTCTATGGGAGGAGCTGCAGGCAGAGCGCATGGAATCGGCTACACTATGGACATTTCTGCAGCGATTTAAAGCGCACATGTGCTCTTCAGATCGCTGCAGAAATTTCTGCAGTGAACTGTACGCAACGTGCGCACATAGCCTAACAGTGAAGTCAGGAGGACAACTTAGAACAGTGCACCAATAATGGAAGTGGAGCTGACTCACCAGCACATGCGCAGTAGATTCAATGGGGGGGCGAATGAACGCAGACTGAAGCACACTCTGCTGCGCACGCGCAGGATTTACCAGCTGTGATGCTGTGACTGTGACGCTGAGAGGAGGTAACAGGAAGGATAATGATAAAAAGTAAAACAGGGAGCGCATGTGAAGAGTCTCAAGGTTAGCGATGAGACCGGTAATTAAAACTGCTCACCTCGCACAACCACGGTAAAAGATGAGAGTAAATTGTTCCGCTGCCAGGGAGTTTATCCGTGAGATCCTTCCAGGGAAACGGATTCCTGTGTGACCGATCTAGCCGCGGATTAGTGAAGGGAGTGGGCGTCAGTGGTCCTGGTTCTGAGTTAGTCTCCGTTCAAACAACTCTTGCCGTGAATCCCCAAAGGGGGAGAAAGTTAAATCAATAAAGATGAACCACGGTATAATGGAGCGCTAAGGAGGCCACAATAATGTATTAATTTAGTAAATTTTAATTACTTTCTCAAAGCCACAACGCGTTTCGATATGCACAATATCTTCGTCAGGTGGATATGCACCTAATGAAGATATTGTGTATATCGAAACGCATTGTGGCTTTGAGAATGTAATTAAAATTTACTAAATCAATACATTATCGTGGCCTCCTTAGCGCTCCATTAGACCGTGGTTCACCTTTATTCATTTAGGAAGGATAATGAAGCAGGGAGCTGGGGATTTCTTACAGGGAAGCAACCACCCAGTAGCCAAAGCACAACGCCCAGTAGCCTGGTAGTGTAATTTGCATATAGCAATCCAAAGTAATATTTGTGGAACAAGACATCTACTATGAGGCAATAGAGATAAGATTACTTTCAACATCCTATTATCTGTATGGCCATAGTAATAGCGTAAAACGGTCAAAGGGGGTGATAGATTCCCTTTAAAGGCTCCCTTAAAGGCTCATTTATGGTTTCCAGGCCTCACAGCTACGAGACTATCTGACTGCTGTGCTGCTGTGTCGATAGTCCGGCAATTCGGCAGTCAAGTCACCGGAGTTCACACTCAGAGGCTTCGCACTGCTCTCAGTGAACTCAGTTGATCCCACTGCCGGATTACCGGGTCACGGCTGCACAGCAGTCCGGCAATCTGGCAGCAGGTTCAACAGAGTTCACTGAGAGCAGTGGGGAAGCTCACGAGTCTGAACTCTAGTGACCTGACTGCCGGATTGCTGGACTGCTCTGCTGCTGTGTCCCACAATTCAGCAGTCCAGCAATCTGGCAGCAGAGTTCATACTTGGTACTATGGGAACCCTAGCTGTGACCTAAGGTGAAGTCGGTGAACTCAATGCCGGATTATACAATATGTGCACACTGAGTTTTTGGATGCAGACATTTCTGCACCAAATCTGCATCTCCTGGCAAAAAAATGCAATGTGTGTTTTTCTGTCAGGAGATACAGAATTGGTGCAGAAATGCCTGCAACAAATTTCTGCAACTCATCTGCATATCCTGGCAGAAAACCGTGGCAACACTGCATCACAGTTTTGGTGCGCTTTTCTGCCAGGAGATGCAGATTTGGTGCAGAAATGTCTGCAACCAAACACTCAATGTGCTCACACAGCCTAATCCGGTAATCCGGCACCCTGAGGTGAGGTCACTGAGTTCAATTAGTTCACTAGAGGTGAGGTCACTGAGTTCATTGAGTTCACCTCAGGTCATTTCACCTGAGGTCACATCTGGGGTACTGGTACTGTAGAAACTCCAGCTGTGACCTCAGGTGAAGTAACTGAACTCAATGCCAGATTGCTGGATTAGGCAATGTGTGCACTTTTAGTATTTGATGGCAGACATTTATGCACCAAATTTGCATATCTTGGCAGAAAAACGCACCAAAACCACATCAAAACCATGAGGTTTTGGGGTGTTTTTTCCCCCCAGGAGATGCAGATTTAGTGCACAAATGTCTGCAACCAAATACTTAATGTGCATACAATGCCTAAACGGTAATCCGACATTAAGTTCAATTACTTCACATGAGGTGAGGTCACTGAGTTCAATTAGTTCACTAGAGGTGAGGTCACTGAGTTCAATGAGTTCAACTCAGGTCAGTTCACCTGTGGTCACAGTTGGAGTACCGTGGGAACCCAGCTGGGATGTCAGGTGAACTCAGTAATGTCACTACTTACAGCTGTGGCTCAGTCAGTGCATTTCTGACGCTGCAGTGAGCAGTCATGTTTTCTAATGTGACTATGCACTGCGACCTGAGATGTAGCAGAGACGGGATCTTCATGCGACCTCGTGTGGATTACATCAGACCTACAGGGGTGTTTTGGGGGTTAATAAATTGATAAAAAAGGGTTTTTTATTTAAAATAAAGAATTTTTGTGTGTTTGTGTTTATTTTTTTACTTATACGGTTAGTAATGAGGGGTCTCATAGACCCCTTCCAAATACTAACCTCAGGCTTGATAACAGCTGGGATGTTTTGACAAATCAAAGATATCATTAACCCTTTATATTACCCCTACTGCCACTGCTCTGGGGCAATTGGGATGAGCCGAGTAAATCCCCAGAACTGTCTCCAATGTGTCCAATAACCATGGACCTCTCCAGCCTGAGAATACCAGCACCTTGCTGTCTGCTTTTTCTTGGCTTGGTATCAAAATTGGGGGAGACACATGCTGTTTTTTTTGTTTAATAATAATTTTTTTAAATAAAATAAAAAGCTGCTTAGGGTCCCTCGTATTTTGATACACAGCCAAGATAACGCAAACAGCTGAGGGCTACAGCCTGTAGCCACCTACTTATCTGCGTTGGGTATCGATATACAGGGGGTATATGTCATTTTTTCAACTTGTTTATTTATTATTACACTTCACGTCTTGCCCTAGACAGCTACTGTGAGGACAACCAATCAAAGACGCCGGCACGACAGCAGTCTGACTGCAGCTAAGCACATAAGCTGTCACAGAGGGTGGGCAGGGGAAGCAGTGAATATACATGAGATCTAATGAGCAGACCCAGAAGTAGTGTGACAACTGCTGGGAAACTCAGTAAGTGTAATATTCCTGCTTTAATCCCCCTAATAATCTGACAACATTATTCCCAGAAACCAAATATGGGTCAGAAATGCATCCAGGCATCTTCTTCATGCCGTTCCCATTCAGTTCCAGCCCTTTTCTATTCATTTCAGCATTTTTACAGCCTTCCCAGACTGACTTCCAAGGTGTTCCAGAAATTATTTGAGTTTTCCATTGACTTGTATTGGATTCGTTATTCGGAATGAATACACGAATATTAGAAATTATTCAGCTCAAATAATCCAAACCCGAATATTTGACTATTCCCCATTTCTATTTCAGACGATAAAACACAAACTGAGATGTTAAAGAAAAAAAAAGATGGTTAATTTTGGAAAAAAAAAGAACCCACAAATGGAATTCATTTGAACTCCGATTGGGTCATTGCAGTTTATGGCCATGTCGAGAATTTGCCTAAATCCTATTTTAGGAAGATTCAGGTAGAACATCCCGATGCACTGCTGAACACAGTGTGAACAGAGCTTTATGTACTATTGTATGGTATAGTACAGTCTACTATACTAAGCCGAACTATGCCAGATACAGATACCTGCCAGAAGACAGAGCTTTTTTTCTTCTTTCTTTTAAATCCGCAACTTGTAAATTCTGTCTATGTTTTTGTACTGATTTTTTCCATATCCAAACGTTCATAAAAACGCATATAAATGCACGTACTGTGCACAACATTTTTACTGCTAACGCTCTGGTTTTTGATGCAGAATAATCCCCAGCAAAAACGGTGCATGCAAACATACCCTAAGGAGTTTTTGATGTTGCAGCATTTCTTTACCTTTTATGTCAATTAGGTTACTTGCAATTTTTCATTGCGTTTTTGACGCTTCGTTTTTTGTCTCTGTTTGGTATGTCATGCTTTAAATAAAGCTGCTTTGTTTTTGAAACTTCCTGGTATTTAGCTTTGACAAAACTTTATTGACATTTTTAGATATGGTTTACATAACTTTTGATGGAAACGCCTTAAAAACGCTTAAACGCATTAAAAACGCTTATGTTTTTGCCTTGGATTTTCCACATCTAATACAAGTCTACTGGGAAAATCTGCACATAAAACTCAGCATACCTGCAAGAAAAATTGAAATGATTCAGATCTGAAAAATCAAAAATCAAGTCAGATTACACCAAGTAAAAAAATCAGTGTTTTTGACACAGCGAAATAGTGCATCAAAAACTCACCAAAAGCTCATTGTGGAAAAGTAGCCTACAGGGGTTTTCTGAGAATGTAAAAAAAAAAAAATTAGCATGAAATGATAAATCCCCCACGACTCCATCACTGATGTTCCTGATGTCTTTGCGCTTGACTGCAGTGATCTTCTGACTATACCTTTTGTTATGTCCATAAAGCGAATAATGACTGGCAAGGACCCCGGAGCATCGTCATTGAAGTCAGAAGGGAGTTAGCAGGGTAGTTTGTGGGATATATGACATTTTTTTATCATTGATAATAATTTATTTATTTATTTTACTCACTTATATAGCGTTATTAATTCCACAATGCTTTACAGACGTGATCATTAGGGATTTGTGAACCCCCCAACGTTCGGTGTTCGTGAGACTCGCCCGAACATTTTGTAAAGTTCGCGTTCGGGTTCTGATATAACGTGAACTTGCGTCCGAACACCGAACGTGGACTTTACAGTTATGTGTTGGGGCGGGGGGGGGGCTGTAAAATAAAGAGTATAGTTAATAATAAACATTGTCATTATACTTACAGGTCCCGCGACGCGTCCTGCAGACTTTGTCTCCCGCCGATTCTCCTTCCGATCATTGCTGTACCCTCTTGGTAACCAGCACTGATGATAGGACCTTCCGTGACGTCAGAGCATATGACCAGTCATGTGTGTATTATCTCATTGGCTACAGACTGGTCACATGGCTGTGACGTCATGCTAGGTCCTGTCAGTGCATCTCTCCGGTACGCGGTGCTCATTCGAGCACCTCCGTGTACCGGCGAGATCCTCTGGCACATGCTCGGCTCCCCGTCCCTGCATGTCGGTGCTCTTTACAGAGTCAGCCCACATGCAGGGACTTACCTGATCAAACTTACCTGACATTAAGAATCTCTGGCTTAATACTAGCTAGTAAAACAAAGCTAGTATTAACCCCTTATTACCCAGCGAGCCACCTGGCATCAGGGCCGCTTCAAGAGTTGGCACCAGCGCCAGAAGATGGCGCTTCTATGAAAGCACCATTTTCTGGGGTGGCTGCGGACTGCAATTCACAGCGGAGGGGCCCAGAAAGCTTAGGCCAACCTGCGCTGCAGATTCCAATCCCCAGCTACCTAGTTGTACCCGGCTGGACACAAAAATAGGGCAAAGCCCATGTCGTTTTTTTTTTAATTATTTCATGAAATTAATTAAATAATTAAAAAAAAGGAATTCCCTATATTTTTAGTTCCCAGCCGGGTACAAATAGGCAGCTGGGAGTTGGGGGCACCCCGTACCTGCCTGCAGTACCTGGCTAGCATACAAAAATATGGCGAAGCCCAAGTCTTTTTTTTTGGCAAAATGTTTTTTTCCATTGCCAGTGAAGGTAACACCAAGCAGTGGGGGTTAGCAGCCAGTAGCTTCTTGGATTACCCTTAGCTAGCAATACAAAAAATGCAGCGGGAGCCCACGTATTTTTTTTTAATTATTTACTTAAATATCTAAAAAAAAAATCGGCTTCCCTGTATTTTGATTGCCTGACATTACAGTACTGTAAAAACAAATCATTAAAAAAAATGACGTAGCGCTCTGCAATATTTTTGATTCTCAGCGCAGATAAAGCAGATATCTACGGGCTGCCATCCCCATCTGCCTGGCGTTACCTTGGCTGGCAATCAAAATACAGGGAAGCCCATTAATTTTTTTTTATTTAAAAAAATAATTTAAAGAAAAATACGTGGGCTCCCGCTGTATTTTGATCGCCAGTCAGATAAAGCAAGGCAGCTGCGGGCTAGGATTCTCAGCAGCCCGCAGCCACCCATGGAAATGGCGCATTGTTTCTTAGCGCCATTTCCTGGTGCTTTACCTGGCTCGTCCAGTGGCCGTGATGGCGGTGACTCGCTGGGTAATAAAGGGGTTAATACCAGCTTTGTATTCTCAGATGGTACTAAGCTCGAAATTCATGGTGTCATGCCAAATTAGACATGGCCACCGTGAATTTCTAGGAAATAGTAAAAAAACACAACACAGAGAATTTTCTTTGTTACAAATAAAACAAAAAACATTTAGAGACACCATCTTTATTATAAAAAGAATCCTTAGTCCGATGTAATCCACTGGGACAGCAATGTCAGCTTCATCACTGTGCACAGACAGTGTCTATACACAGTGTGAAGCAAAGCGCAATGTCAACTCTGCTTCATCTTGTGCACAGACACAGTCTATGCACAGTGAGAAGCAGAGAGAGCCAAGTCAGCCTGCTGCATCGCTCTGGTCATCACCCCACTCTCCCGACAGCAGCGCCTCAGCTGTGGAAATACATGCAGCTGACCTGCTGCCGTTGAGAGATTGTGCACCGTGATGCCATGACACTCGCATCACGGGGCGCCAGGACCTGTGAAGACGTCATACTCACGTGACCAGGCTGTAGCCAATGAGGTAATACAACATTCACACATGACTGGTCACATTGGTATGACGTCACGGTCATGGCAGGTCCTTTTAGCCAGAGGTGCTTCCCGGGGGGGAACAGCAATGATCGGACGGACGCATTAGCAGAGGCGCTGGGAGACAGAGTATGCAGGACGTCGCGGGACCTGTAAGTATGATCAGAATGTTTTTATTAATAACATGCTTTTTTTTAACAGCCCCTGGACCCGAACGGTAACATGAACGTCCCAGAAAGCTCGTGTTCATGTTCGTGTGCACGAACACCATGTGCTTGGTACGGGTTCGCCCATCCCTAGTGATCGTCACTGTCCGCATTAAGGCTCGCAATCTAAATTCCCTATCTTAAATGCTGGAGAGTAGAAGGGGTTAACGCTGTCGCCAAAGGATGATAAATAATTGTTGATTTAATGAAAGATTATTTTATTCCATAGGTCTACGTGTTCCGAGTTGAGGACCTTTTCTTCAGGACCACAGAAATCAGAAAAATGTATGTTGTATTGTTGATTTTTCAGATTTTTGGGGTCTTGAAGAAGAGGTCCTCACCTCGAAATGCGTAGACCTATGGAATAAAATAATCTTTCATTAAATCAACAATTTTTTTATCATCCTTTGATGACAGTGCAGCGTTAACCCCTTCTGCACTCCAGCATGGAAGATATCTACACGTGGGGCTGTGGCAGCCGCCTATTATCTGTGTGTTTTTTTGTGTTGGTTGTGACTTTCACAGCCACACTAGGTGAGTATACAGTAACATACTTTTATTTTAATATCGGGTAAGACACTAATTTGCACTCGCTTTCTTTTAGTTTTAATCTAAAATCCCTAACAGTATTTCTTTGGAGTGTGGGAGGAAACCGAAGAACCTCGACGAAACCTATGCAAACATGGGGAGGGATTAAATCACTGTATTTTTTTTATCTAAGTGCTGTCGTGAAAAAAATGAACAGCTCTCGGCCCAGTGTTATTCAATAGGGCTGTGCAAATGAGTTATTTTTTTTTTCCACTGACCGAATCTACGTGTGAAAAAATATCAGATGCCACATAGAGCCACAGAGTAGCATCCAATTTTTATGGATATATTGCAGTTCTGTAACACAGAAAACTATAAATGGTCCTGTAAATGATTAATTGCTGTTCCTGTAAAAACCAATAATGTAGAAACTGAAACACCTTCTTCCAGGAGAGTGTTCTTCATCTATCTGGATGTTGTGAAGGGATTTTTTCTTCACCATGGAAAAGACTCTGCAATCATCTACCACTATTGTCTTGTGTGGATGTCTAAGCCTTATTGAGTTTCGATGCTCAACAGTGCCCTTTTTTTAAAGAATATACCGGACTGTTAATTTGGCCATTCTGAACATTTCTGCTATCTCTCTGATAGATTTTTTTAATCAGATTAATGATGGTCTGTTTTGCCTCTATTGAGAGCGCCTTTCATCACAGGTTGTGGCTTTGTAGCACCCCAGGGGGTTGGGGGAATATACTCGTCACCATGCCGGGGAGTGTCAGGGGATGTCATGGGTGGCCCTGCCCAGTTTTGTGACCCCCGAGGTGTACACAGAGGGAGAGGGGGAATAAGGATGATGCGGTATGTGGCCAGGGAGTTAGCCGCCGCTGCTGTCACTATCTTCTGGGGAAGATGGTAGGAGCAGCTGAGTTGTTTCTGCTCCGTACAGGTGGGGGATGATGAGGGGAGTAGTGATGGCGGGTGCCGAGGCGCAGGGCGGTGGTGCCAGGAATGAAAGGAGGAAGGAGAAAAAGCATGGACCAGAAAAGCACTCAACTCATAAGATATATATAAAAATACAAATTTTATTGATTTTTTACCCACTAAAAACCGTTAAAACCAAAAGACAACACCATCACATCAAATATAGAACATGGTCTCATTGCACAATCATATCTAATAATCCTCAAGATTACACACAAGTGCAATATTCAATCAAAAATAGTGAGAAAGTAAACTATATAGTTCATATCAAATAACAAATAACCATTTCATATGTGCCACGTAGGTCTCCTATGTCCTGGATCAAAATAATAGCAGCAAGTAGTTTCCAATGGTTAAAGTGGAAGATATAACATACAATTTAACCGAAGTTAGGAATGGTTTCAAACATCAGTACAAAACAGTCATATACAAGGCTCTATAGGAGTCCCACTAGCGACAGTACCTGGGAGAAGAGAGACCATAAGGAAACCATCATAGATAAAAAGCTGTACTGGACACACAGAGACCCATATAAAATGGTGAACAGCAGCACCTAACCCTACGCGTGTCGCTCTAAAAGAGCTTCATCTTCCCCTGAGGTGGGCGTGCTGTCACGGGCGCTAATCTCTGCCCCTCCGCTCGGCCGGAAGCAGCGTCAGCGGGGAGTGGGCGGGGCTAGAGCCTAAGATCAGAACCCTGGACAGCAGCGCAGACCACGTGAGTATGCAAATTACCGATTCTCTGTGTGCTATCGCGGATAGCACATGGAGAACACACGTGGACCGCACGTACCCGAGACACGTACTTACCACACGCAACACGCAGGGAAAATACATGTCTCACGGCACGTGCGTGTTTTTAACGGATGTGTGTTGGAGGCCTTAACCTGTTTTTGCCAGTTCCTAAACTAGCTGTCCAGTCTGTACAAGCTATCCTGTCTGAATCTGCACCAGTTCATGTCCCTGTCTGGCCTGGGAGGCTCCGACTTTGCCTTGCCTACTACCAGTCTAGTCTACAGCCTGTGTCTGCGACTGTGCCTTGCCTGCTGCCAGCTCAGGCTTCTGTCTTTGGCTGCACCTCCTTTTCACCTGTTGTCACTCCAGACTCCTGCTGTGGCTCTAACTCCATGACGCCTGCTGCTGTTCAGATCAGGTACTGCAGACCTGGTGACTGCCCTTGAGTTGCATCTGCCGGCTACCTGCAGCACATATCTATCTTTACCACCAGAGGCTATAGAGGAGACAAGGTAGCTGCTTAGTCAAGCGCGGGCTTTGTGGTCCGGTGGGTGTACACCCTTTTCTCGGCTGGGGCGGTCAAAGCCGCTCTGGCTGTAACACAGTCTCTCTATATACAATGTCTATTGTTATGCTTAGGAGACCACGGATATTTCCGTAAATATCCCATTCAGGGGTACACTTCTTCCCAATCCAGGGATAGGAGAAACCCAAGAACTATGAACTACAACCCTAATAGTCCGGGAGGAAAAAAACAGGTAGACCCCAAAAATAGAGCACAAGAGTGGTTGGAAACTAACTGGCAGCAACCCCCTGACTATATGTACACAACTATAAATAGCTGTGGAGCATGTCTACTCCACCTAGATGCCTCGTCACCGCCTAAGAAACTAGCTAGCCTCACAGATGAAGAAAGAAATCCTCACTTGCCTCAGAGCATTCTCAAAGGGATAGTTAAAGCCACCAACATATATTGAGGATGATATAAGAAGCAAACAATACACAGCTGGTTAGGGATAGACTTGAGCAAAGTGAGGCCCTGCTAACTAAGACACAAAGGATAGGATAGATCACTGGGTGCAGCCAGCAAAACCCTAATATATGCCAACTCCTGATGATCAAAGATTCTTTTAGGACCACACCATTCTCCACCCACTACATCAGGGAACTGTTGTGCAGGGCACCAGGCAGGATTGGCATCCAAAGAGGTTGTCACAAAAATGGCTTAGTAGCAACTGCCATAGGCAGAAAAATATTCAATGTCAAACACGACTAATGGGCAGTACAGAGAAGTGGAATACTAAATACAGCAAAAAGTGAATATGCAAAAATGGTAAAAAAAAGCCTTCACTGGATTCTCAGCAA
The DNA here is from genome assembly GCF_048569485.1 of Anomaloglossus baeobatrachus. Taxonomy (NCBI): domain Eukaryota; kingdom Metazoa; phylum Chordata; class Amphibia; order Anura; family Aromobatidae; genus Anomaloglossus; species Anomaloglossus baeobatrachus. The sequence continues at coordinate 139,601,173 of NC_134357.1, read as the reverse complement.
TGTCTTTTTGATAAAGATCATCAAAACAATGGAACATAAACATATATTTGAGCGAAAAAATGCAGAACGATGTTCAGACAGAGAGAAAAATCTACACTATGCGTTTTTTCACTGAGAATGAACAGACTTCATAGCACTTCAAAACTAATTAAAACATAATCAAATAAACATTGCAGATAAGAGGAAAATGCATGAAAACCATTCAGTCACAGGAAAGAATACAAAGTACTTATTCCAGGCTCCAAAGGCGAGATCAAGATGACTAGGAAAAAAGGCAAACATTGCATCCAAAAAACAGAATCACTGCAGCAGACAGCACTGGAGATCTCCAAGGGAACAAAAACAAACTGGAGCATACTCAGTGCCGTAACTGTAAACTTCGGGGCTCCAGGGCAAAACTTCATAGTGGGGCCCCTCAACATTTCAATTACTAGAGGTTGTGCGGAACGTGGTGAAGCCTGCTACGCGTTGTTGTATACAACACACAGGTTTCACCACGTTCTGCAAGACCTTTAATAGATTTTGTATAAGATGCAAGTTTTAGAAGTTAAATATTCAGTGAATATGTTTGGAAAGTTGATAAGGTGCATAATTCCAAATATTGCACAATTTTCAAATAACTGTATATGTTTATTAAATATTAAGTATTTTTAAACTGTATACATTTAAACTTTGTTCACTTAAACATAACATTACTTAAACATTACCAATTTGTTCAGTTTTAAACAGCTAATTAAACATTTTTTTCCTAACTTTCAGAGAAGCAAATACATCAATTACTTTGTCAAAGGCGCCACGGCCGCCTACTGGCAAAGAGACAGTGCGGCTGCCCAGGATATGTGCACTGTGTCCAGCCGCTCTCTCCAGGAGGAGAGAGACTGGAGCTGACATTTCTGCCTCCCCCAGCAGGTGCCAGACATCAAATACAACCCCCGACCACAGGTACAGCAGCAGTCTCTATTGCTCCCTCCCGGTTGTGAGGAGAGTGGGGGTTGTACACAGCTCTGATTATTGAAAACAAGAGGCAGATGACTGAGAAGATAGATACTGCATGACCCGGAGCCGGGAGGAATGTGTGATTATGGAGACTTCCCTCTCCTCTAGAGTTGAGCGCGGTTCGCGGTTCGAGGTTCTCCAGTTCTAGGCTCGAGTGATTTTGGGGCCTGTTCTAGATCGAACTAGAACTCGAGCTTTTTGCAAAAGCTCGATAGTTCTAGAAACGTTCGAGAACGGTTCTAGTAGCAAAAAAACAGCTAATTCCTAGCTGGCTTTCCGCTGTAATAGTGTAAGTCACTCTGTGACTCACACTATTATGAAATTTCAGTGTATAGTGTGCGGGAACAGCGTCTTCAGATCACTGCTGTTTGTATAATGGCGATCGCCATTTTTTTTTTTTTCCTTGTCTTCCTTTCCTAAGCGCGCGCGTGTAGTGGGGCGGGCCAGCATATCAGCCAATCCCAGACACACACACAGCTAAGTGTACTTTTAGCCAGAGAAGCAACGGCATGTGTGATAGGATGTCCATGTCACATGTCCCTGCATTATAAAACCGGACATTTTCCTCCAGCACGCCATTATCTGTCTTCTGCGTCCTTGGTGTCAGACATCACTGGCGCAGCTCCTATCGCCGATACAGCTGTATTACGCTCCATACACAGCGCTGTACAGCATAGGGATAGCACTTTCTATCAGTCCTTTTAAGGGCTCGTACCGGCAGGGTCAGAGCCATAGGTGACAGATCCTGAAAACAGAGACAGCGTCTGTGTAGCTAAGGTCAGGGATTTCCTCGCTGCATTTCCCCATTAGGAGGGAATAGAAAGGCAGGCTTCCATTCCTCTACCCAGAGCCCCACAATCCTGGCACTGTACCCTCCTGTCCTCTGCACACTCCAACTCATTATAACTAAGCCATTATACTAGCAAACACTGAGTGTACCTAGTGGCATCCTAAACGTGGCTATTGGACTTCTGTATAGTCCCACTAGTGCAAAGATATTTGCAGCACGTCTGCCTGCATTGCACACTCAAACTTATTGTTACTAAGCCATTATACTAGCAAACACTGAGTGTACCTAGTGGCATCCTAAACGTGGCTATTGGACTTTTGTATAGTCCCACTAGTGCAAAGATATTTGCAGCACGTCTGCCTGCATTGCACACTCAAACTCATTATAACTAAGCCATTATACTAGCAAACACTGAGTGTACCTAGTGGCATCCTAAACGTGGCTATTGGACGTCTGTATAGTCCCACTAGTGCAAAGATATTTGCAGCACGTCTGCCTGCATTGCACACTCAAACTCTTTATAACTAAGCCATTATACTAGCAAACACTGAGTGTACCTAGTGGCATCCTAAACGTGGCTATTGGACTTCTGTATAGTCCCACTAGTGCAAAGATATTTGCAGCACGTCTGCCTGCATTGCACACTCAAACTCATTATAACTAAGCCATTATACTAACAAACACTGAGTGTACCTAGTGGCATCCTAAACGTGGCTATTGGACTTTGCTATAGTCACACTAGTGCAAAGATATTTGCAGCACGTCTGCCTGCATTGCACACTCAAACTCATTATAACTAAGCCATTATACTAACAAACACTGAGTGTACCTAGTGGCATCCTAAACGTGGCTATTGGACTTCTGTATAGTCCCACTAGTGCAAAGATATTTGCAGCACGTCTGCCTGCATTGCACACTCAAACTCATTATAACTAAGCCATTATACTAGCAAACACTGAGTGTACCTAGGGGCATCCTAAACGTGGCTATTGGACTTCTGTATAGTCCCACTAGTGCAAAGATATTTGCAGCACGTCTGCCTGCATTGCACACTCAAACTCATTATAACTAAGCCATTATACTAGCAAACACTGAGTGTACCTAGTGGCATCCTAAACGTGGCTATTGGACTTCTGTATAGTCCCACTAGTGCAAAGATATTTGCAGCATGTCTGCCTGCATTGCACACTCAAACTGATATTTACTAATCCATTACACTAGCAATTTATGCTGCCAGTTTAAGGGCCGTAGTTGCATTGTCAGGGATATTTATTCTTTATTATTCTGCTGTTAATAAAGCTAGACCACCGCTGCAATCTACACCACCTCTCAATTTTTACTACAACATTTTCAGTGCACAATCTTGTTGCAATCAACATGAGTGGCAAAATGACAGATGCTGTTGTAAAGGGGAAGAGGCGTGGTGGAAAAGGAAAAAAAGGGTTTGTCCGTGGGGAAGGTGGCAAAGCTCCATTATCATCTGCTGAAGATAGACCATCTACCAGCAAAAGTAAGATGTCTACTACTTACCGTGGACAATCCGATGTGCTCCCTTTTTTACGTACACGAACAACAGGAACAAAGGTAGATGATGGCCAAAAAAGGAAAATGCTTGAATGGATCTCAAGTGGTCCAACAAGTGCCCTCTCAGCCACTTCAAGTACTGCATCCAAAAAACACCAGTCCTCTGATTTGTCATCCCAATCAAACTTGCTGTCTCCCAGCTCTGAAGTCTCCATCAGCCCTGCACAGTATGGTGAAACTGAGATGGCTGAGTCTGCAGAGCTGTTCAGTCCCACTATAGCCTGGGAATCAGAAGTCTGCTCCCAAGCTACAGTGAGTACAGAACAGGAAATGATCTGCAGTGATGCCCAGAACCTTTGTGACTCTGATTCAGGCCGTGAGGACCAAGTTTCTGAGCATAATGTTGACCCTTTGTCACAAACTGTAACACCTGTGGTTATAGACAATGAGGAACATACTGATGAAGATGAGACGCAGATACCCGATTGGGATGGCAACTTAAATATTCGGTCAGGGCAAGAAGAGGCTCGGTCTGAGGGGGAGGGGAGTGCAAACACAACAATTGATGATGAAGTTGTAGATCCCACCTACTGTCAACCCACAGTCAGGCACTCGAGGAGATCAACAGAGGTGGTGGAGGAGGATGCAACTGATGACGAAGTTACCTTGCGCCTTCCTGGACAGAGTCGGACTACTGGTAGCACGTCTACAACTGCATCCTCAGCCACCACTCTGCCTCTGAGCACTAGTCGGGGTGGATCAACAGGTCGCATGCCCTCTAAGCCTTGCCTAGCCTGGTCCTTTTTTGACATAGCAAAAGATCGCCCAAATTATGTGATCTGTAAAATTTGTCATGGTTCTATTAGTAGAGGTCAAAACCTCAGCAGTTTGACAACTTCTTCCATGAATCGTCACATGAATAAATATCATATGTCCCGGTGGGAAGCTCACCGTGCTGCAATGCGACCTAGCGGAGCGAACCATCCACCGCCTGCCCCTTCTAGTGCATACGCGCGCTCTTCATCTTCTAGGACTGTGGGGACAGCTGTCACACCTGTTTTTCCACCCACAACTTCCACCACTGTAACCGCAACAGGCAGTTTGCTTGGTAGGTCGTCAGTTGGTTTGGAAGGGGAAACAAGTGAGTGTGTACAGCTCTCTCAGACATCGATAGCACCAACGTTGGATGAAGGCAACATCATGTCTCCGCCTGCACTTTCCTCACAAACCTGCATTTTTCCAGGGACACCCTACTCAACACCGTCTACACACAGCAGCCAGATCTCTGTCCCTCAGATGTGGTCAAATAAAAGGCCACTTCCTGCGACCCATGACAAAGCTAAGAGGTTGACTCTATCCCTCTGTAAGCTCTTGGCTACCGAAATGCTGCCTTTCCGCCTAGTGGACACACAGGATTTTAGAGACCTTATGTCTGTCGCTGTGCCCCAGTATCAGATGCCTAGTCGCCACTACTTCTCTAAGAAAGGTGTGCCCGCGCTACACCAGCATGTCGCACACAACATCACCGCTTCCTTGAGAAACTCTGTGTGTGAACGGGTGCATTTCACCACCGATACTTGGACCAGTAAGCATGGACAGGGACGTTACATGTCGCTGACTGGGCACTGGGTAACTATGGTGATAGATGGTGAAGGGTCTGCTGCACAAGTCTTGCCGTCCCCACGACTTGTGTGTCAATCCTCTGTCTGTCCAAGTTCCACCACTGCTTCTGCCTCCTCCACCTCATCTGGGTCCTCCACCTCTGCCCCAAGCCTGCCTGGTCAGGCCACCAGCGTTCTCACTGTGCAGAAGGAATCACGCACCCCTCATTACTATGCTGGCAGCAGAGCGCAACGGCATCAGGCGGTCTTTAGCTTGACATGTCTTGGGAATAAGAGTCACACAGCTGAGGAGTTGTGGTCAGCTCTGCGGTCCGAGTTTAATAAATGGTTGTCTCCGCTCAACCTGCAGCCTGGTAAGGCCGTGTGCGACAATGCTGCAAACCTGGGTGCGGCCCTTCGCCTGGGCAAGGTGACACACGTACCTTGTATGGCTCACGTGTTGAACCTTGTCGTCCAGCAATTTTTAACACACTATCCCGGCCTAGATGGCCTTCTGAACAGGGCACGAAAACTGTCTGCTCACTTCTGCCGTTCAAGCGCCGCAGCTGAAGTCTTTCGGCCTGCTGGTTCATCGCCTGAAATGCGATGTGGCGACACGCTGGAATTCGACTCTCCACATGTTACAGCGACTGTGGCAGCACAGCCGAGCCCTGGTGCAATACATCATGACGTATAGCCTGGGCCAACGAGATGCAGAGGTGGGGCAGATCACCCTGATGGAGTGGTCTCAGATCAAGGACCTATGCACCCTTCTGCACAGTTTCGACATGGCGACGAATATGTTTAGCGCTGACAATGCCATTATCAGCATGACAATTCCAGTCATTTACATGCTGGAGCACACGCTAAACACTATTCGGAGACAGGGGGTGGGACAACAGGAAGGGGAGGAACTACAGGAGGATTCATATGCGCAAGACACAACAACATCACCAAGGTCCAGACGTTCATCATCACCAACGCGGCAGGCATGGGACCATGGGGGACAGGGATCAACAAGGGCGCATGGTAGCAGGCGAAATGTTGAGGAAGGTGCAGGAGAACATGAAGAAATGGAGGACGAACTGTCCATGGACATGGAAGACTCAGCGGATGAGGGAGACCTTGGTCAAATTTCTGTTGAAAGAGGTTGGGGGGAGATGTCAGAGGAAGAAAGAACGGGTAGCACCTCTATGCCACAAACACAGCGTGGACTTGGTCCGCATGGCTGCGCAAGACACATGAGTGCCTTCTTGTTGCACTACCTCCAACATGACCCTCGTATTGTCAAAATTAGAAGTGATGATGACTACTGGATTTCCACACTATTAGATCCCCGGTACAAGTCCAAATTTTGTGACATAATTCCAGCCATAGAAAGGGACGCACGTATGCAGGAGTATCAGCAGAAGCTGTTACTCGATCTTAGCTCGGCTTTTCCACCAAACAACCGTGCAGGTGCAGGGAGTGATTCTCCCAGTTGTAACTTGACAAACATGGGACGGTCTCGTCATCTTCAACAGTCCACCCGTACCAGGAGGACCGTATCTGGTGCTGGTAACAGCAATTTTATGGAATCTTTTCATAATTTTTTTAGACCCTCCTTTGCAAGGCCACCAGAGACAACAAGTCTGACACATAGTCAACGGCTGGAGAGGATGATACAGGAGTATCTCCAAATGAACATCGATCCCATGACTTTGCAAATGGAGCCTTGCTCCTTTTGGGCTTCAAATCTAGAAAAATGGCCAGAGCTCTCCAGTTACGCCTTGGAGATTTTGTCGTGTCCAGCTGCCAGCGTTGTCTCTGAACGTGTCTTCAGTGCTGCTGACAGATAAGCGCACGCGTCTGTCCAGTGACAATGTGGACAGACTGACGTTCATCAAAATGAACAAGTCATGGATCCAGAAGGAATTTACTACCCCTGTATCATCCTGGGGAGAGTAAATGCTTGTGGATTTGGAATGTGCTTGATGCAAATCAAAACATCCTGTTTGCAACTAGGGCACATGTGCTGCCACTGATAAGGTGTCTGTGTGGCCCAATTTTTGGAAAAAAGGGAGACTCCGCTTGGAGTAACCCTTGCTTACATTGTTTTTAAAAGAAGCCAAGATGAACAGAGCTGGGATCAGGAAAGACTTTGCTACCTACCCCGGTCTCATCCTGGGGACGGTTAATTATGGCGTATTTTTGAATGTGCTTGATGCAAATCTAGCTGTGAAGTGTATAACTGGGGCACAAGTGCTGCCACTGAAGAGGTGGGTGTGTGTGGGGCCCAATTTTTGGAAAAAAGGGAGACTCCGCTTGGATAAACCCTTGCTTACATTGTGTTTAAAAGAAGCCAAGATGAACAGAGCTGGGATCAGGAAAGACTTTGCTACCTACCCCGGTCTCATCCTGGGGACGGTTAATTATGGCGTATTTTTGAATGTGCTTGATGCAAATCTAGCTGTGAAGTGTATAACTGGGACACAAGTGCTGCCACTGAAGGGGTGGGTGTGTGTGGGGCCCAATTTTTGGAAAAAATGGAGACTCCGCTTGGAGTATCCCTTGCTTACATTGTTTTTAAAAGAAGCCAAGATGAACAGAGCTGGGATCAGGAAAGACTTTGCTACCTACCCCGGTCTCATCCTGGGGACGGTTAATTATGGCGTATTTTTGAATGTGCTTGATGCAAATCTAGCTGTGAAGTGTATAACTGGGGCACAAGTGCTGCCACTGAATGGGTGGGTGTGTGTGGGGCCCAATTTTTGGAAAAAAGGGAGACTCCGCTTGGAGTAACCCTTGCTTACATTGTTTTTAAAAGAAGCCAAGATGAACAGAGCTGGGATCAGGAAGGACTTTGCTACCTACCTCGGTGTCATCCTGGGGACGGTTAAGGATGGCGTATTTTTGAATGTGCTTGATGCAAATCTAGCTGTGAAGTGTATAACTAGCGCACAAGTGCTGCCACTGAATGGGTGGGTGTGTGTGGGCCCCAATTTTGTGTGTGTGTGCGTGGGCCCCGCTTGGAGTCACCTTGTGGTGTTTTACATGATTTTAGAAGGGCATGCCATGCCTATATCTGTATCTGTGACGCCCTGGGCAAGCCAGGGGTCACAGGTCATTACACCACCACACCCTACATCCCAGTTAGGAACACCAAAGCTAACCAAAAATCCTTGCTGCCTTCCTCCAGAGGCTTATGTTCACACCAGGGGGTGGGCCAGGCGGTTGGCTCCGCCCACCGAGGAGGACACAGCTCTGGAGGCGGGAGAAGCCAGGCAGTCCAGTGAGGGACATGAAGGAGTAAACAACGGAGTTTAGCCCAGGCAGGGCTTGAGTGAGGAGTAAACAAGTAGAAGTGAAGGAAGTAAAGTGGTAAAGGAGGAAAGCAAGAAAGGTGACAGAAAGAAAGCCTGAAGTGAGTCCAGCTGTGTGCAGGACAGGTCAGCAAGGTCAGCAACGACGGTGACTTTCCAGAGGGGTGGCTGTTCGGGAGTTCCTGGAAGGACCGCGGACGGGTAGTGATCCGGCGGTCTGGAGCAGCGTGCAAAGGACAGTCAGCACCAGGGCAGGGGCCTCTCGGACTTCGGCAAGGCTAGGAGTCGCCATAATTTGCCAAATCCGTCAGTGAAGGGGACGTAGATCCCCCAACAACCAAGTCCCGATTGAAGGCAACAGTCCAACCAGTAAGGAGGAACACCGCCACCGCCAAGGCACCGGTTCCTCAGGGCCAGCGTCTGCGGGCAAAGTAGAGCTCCTCCGGTCCAGCTTGAAGCCGGGGAGCGGGTTACCGTGGGGACCCATCGCTACCAACTTAGAAACATCAGGTGCAGGTCAGAGGGACATCACCGTCACCTACTGGGAGAGCAAGTGCAGCCGTCCGTGGGAACCGTCTTTCCAGCCGTGTGGTTTACCGTAAAAACTGTGTCAACGACTCAGGCTGAGTGAGTACCACAGTGCCGCAAGGCACAGCGCTGCCCCCGCGTCCCTGCGCCCACCAGGCCCTGCATCTCCCATCTCATCACTGGGCCCCGGGATCACCAACCCCTACCCACGGAGGGGCAACGCAACACCTAGCTGCTCCGCATCACCATCCCCGGGATCCCCATATTGAGCAGCGGTGGTGAAATCACCACAACCGTGGGTGGCGTCACGGACAATAAACTATTCCCACACCCAACAATCCCCCTTTCACTCACGGGCGAGGAGTGCCGCTCGAGAACCCCCAGGATCCGGCCCACAGCTCGAGCCACCACTGAGCAGCAGCCTCCGGACCCGAGCAGAAGGGGTGAGCGTAGTGTGCTGACACCCTCCTCCCCGCCCGCGACAACTTGGCGTCACGAACAGGATCTTACCGCTCTTCCGTTTGGTAGAGGTGCGCCTTGTTACCGCCGGAGATATCCGGCAGAAAAATTTCAGAAGCCGCCATCTTTGGCGCGAAAAGTTCCCGCTCGAGCGTCTTCTCGAGTAGCAGAGGCGCGAAGGCCAAAACCCCGCCCCGAGAGAGGAGGGGCCGGAAAGAGCTAAGGGGGACGCGATGGCGGTTGGACGCATGTGAGTGTGGCGGTGCAAGCAAACACACTGGGACCCCCCCGGTCCACCGACCCTAACGGGAAATGTCCGCCCCACCTAGTTCTGCAGAGACTACCGAGCTGGTGTCTGGAACAGCGGCATGGCTGAGGGCCCGGGCGGCGGAGATCTGCCGTCACTATCGGAGTCAGATCGGCGGCCTGATGGAGCAGTGGGCCGCGGAGGTGGAGGTGCTAGTTGCTGTGGCGCGAGTGTATGGAGTGGAGGCCGTGATGGAGGAGCTGGAGAGTGACCCACGCCCCTGTGTCCCCGAGGGATCGGCCGCTGCGGCTGAGGGACCCGGTCTGCCCCTGGCTCCTGTGTTACCTCCGTCCTACTCACTCGCGTGCTGCAGCGCACCTGGCCTGTCGGGTGTGCCTCTCTCTGTGACTGCGGCGGGGGCAGAAGATAGCGACTCCGGGCCTGACACTGAGCCTGTGTCAGAAGAAGAGGAAGGGGTCGTTGCCCTGCCTGGCATGGAGGCCACTTATGTTCCCCGAACCGGGGGCAACGGGTATCGGGCGGTCCTTCCACGCCGTGCTTGCTATGCACTGGAGGGGCTGGTGCCCGTGTCCTTCCACCCCGAGCCGGGTGAGGAGGACGAAAATACCCAGTAGGGCAGCGGAGCACCGTTGTCCAGTCCCCGTTGGGACCACCATTGTGTTTTTGTTTGAAAAGTTTACAGAAAATTATGAAAAATGATGAAAAATGATGATACTGAGTACTTTACCTGATTGTCTGCTTGATTGAACCGGTCGGAGCCGGCACCGTTGTCCCAGTGGGGACCGTTTAAAAAGTTTTGCATGAGGAACTGCTCATGGACAAGCCCGTGAACTTGCAGGGCAACCACAAACGTTAGTGGCTTGTAAATATGTTGTTTACCGTTACCGTTTTCCGCAATGCCGCCTCCGGAGAGGCAGGTTGGAGGGAGGGCCCTCAGAGGAGCAGGCTGGGGCCCAGCCACCAAAGGAACCGGTGGCTACCCTCTGGAGGGGAAGGACAGATCCCGCTCGGGTACCATGTGCTGGACTGTGGGTCAAGGGGTGCTGCCTGGGCTTTAGGGGCAGCATCAGGGCCAGCTTGCTTGGGTGGGAGAGAGCGGAAACCGTAACCGTAAACCGTTTGAAACGTTAAAGTAAATGTGCCTCCCGTTATGGGAAGATTCATTAAAAATGTATATATGTTATTGTTTACAATGTTATCTTTTTCAGAAAAATAAAACCGGTGTTGGACGGGCAGCCCGCGGACGGTCTGCATTTTGCTAAGGGGGAATGTGACGCCCTGGGCAAGCCAGGGGTCACAGGTCATTACACCACCACACCCTACATCCCAGTTAGGAACACTAAAGCTAACCAAAAATCCTTGTTGCCTTCCTCCAGAGGCTGATGTTCACACCATGGGGTGGGCCAGGCGGTTGGCTCCGCCCACCGAGGAGGACACAGCTCTGGAGGCGGGAGAAACCAGGCAGTCCAGTGAGGGACATGAAGGAGTAAACAACGGAGTTTAGCCCAGGCAGGGCTTGAGTGAGGAGTAAACAAGTAGAAGTGAAGGAAGTAAAGTGGTAAAGGAGGAAAGCAAGAAAGGTGACAGAAAGAAAGCCTGAAGTGAGTCCAGCTGTGTGCAGGACAGGTCAGCAAGGTCAGCAACGACGGTGACTGTCCAGAGGGGTGGCTGTTCGGGAGTTCCTGGAAGGACCGCGGACGGGTAGTGACCCGGCGGTCTGGAGCAGCGTGCAAAGGACAGTCAGCACAAGGGCAGGGGCCTCTCGGACCCCGGCAAGGCTAGGAGTCGCCATAATTTGCCGAATCCGTCAGTGAAGGGGACGTAGATCCCCCAACAACCAAGTCCCGATTGAAGGCAACAGTCCAACCAGTAAGGAGGAACACCGCCACCGCCAAGGCACCGGTTCCTCAGGGCCAGCGTCTGCGGGCAAAGTAGAGCTCCTCCGGTCCAGCTTGAAGCCGGGGAGCGGGTTACCGTGGGGACCCATCGCTACCAACTTAGAAACATCAGGTGCAGGTCAGAGGGACATCACCGTCACCTACTGGGAGAGCAAGTGCAGTCGTCCGTGGGAACCGTCTTTCCAGCCGTGTGGTTTACCGTAAAAACTGTGTCAACGACTCAGGCTGAGTGAGTACCACACTGCCGCAAGGCACAGCGCTGCCCCCGCGTCCCTGCGCCCACCAGGCCCTGCATCTCCCATCTCATCACCGGGCCCCGGGATCACCAACCCCTACCCACGGAGGGGCAACGCAACACCTAGCTGCTCCGCATCACCATCCCCGGGATCCCCATATTGAGCAGCGGTGGTGAAATCACCACAACCGTGGGTGGCGTCACGGACAATAAACTATTCCCACACCCAACAATCCCCCTTTCACTCACGGGCGAGGAGTGCCGCTCGAGAACCCCCAGGATCCGGCCCACAGCTCGAGCCACCACTGAGCAGCAGCCTCCGGACCCGAGCAGAAGGGGTGAGCGTAGTGTGCTGACACCCTCCTCCCCGCCCGCGACAACTTGGCGTCACGAACAGGATCTTACCGCTCTGCCGTTTGGTAGAGGTGCGCCTTGTTACCGCCGGAGATATCCGGCAGAAAAATTTCAGAAGCCGCCATCTTTGGCGCGAAAAGTTCCCGCTCGAGCGTCTTCTCGAGTCGCAGAGGCGCGAAGGCCAAAACCCCGCCCCGAGAGAGGAGGGGCCGGAAAGAGCTAAGGGGGACGCGATGGCGATTGGACGCATGTGAGTGTGGCGGTGCAAGCAAACACACTGGGACCCCCCCGGTCCACCGACCCTAACGGGAAATGTCCGCCCCACCTAGTTCTGCAGAGACTACCGAGCTGGTGTCTGGAACAGCGGCATGGCTGAGGGCCCGGGCGGCGGAGATCTGCCGTCACTATCGGAGTCAGATCGGCGGCCTGATGGAGCAGTGGGCCGCGGAGGTGGAGGCGCTAGTTGCTGTGGCGCGAGTGTATGGAGTGGAGGCCGTGATGGAGGAGCTGGAGAGTGACCCACGCCCCTGTGTCCCCGAGGGATCGGCCGCTGCGGCTGAGGGACCCGGTCTGCCCCTGGCTCCTGTGTTACCTCCGTCCTACTCACTCGCGTGCTGCACCGCACCTGGCCTGTCGGGTGTGCCTCTCTCTGTGACTGCGGCGGGGGCAGAAGATAGCGACTCCGGGCCTGACACTGAGCCTGTGTCAGAAGAAGAGGAAGGGGTCGTTGCCCTGCCTGGCATGGAGGCCACTTATGTTCCCCGAATCGGGGGCAACGGGTATCGGGCGGTCCTTCCACGCCGTGCTTGCTATGCACTGGAGGGGCTGGTGCCCGTGTCCTTCCACCCCGAGCCGGGTGAGGAGGACGAAAATACCCAGTAGGGCAGCGGAGCACCGTTGTCCAGTCCCCGTTGGGACCACCATTGTGTTTTTGTTTGAAAAGTTTACAGAAAATTATGAAAAATGATGAAAAATGATGATACTGAGTACTTTACCTGATTGTCTGCTTGATTGAACCGGCCGGAGCCGGCACCGTTGTCCCAGTGGGGACCGTTTAAAAAGTTTTGCATGAGGAACTGCTCATGGACAAGCCCATGAACTTGCAGGGCAACCACAAACGTTAGTGGCTTGTAAATATGTTGTTTACCGTTACCGTTTTCCGCAATGCCGCCTCCGGAGAGGCAGGTTGGAGGGAGGGCCCTCAGAGGAGCAGGCTGGGGCCCAGCCACCAAAGGAACCGGTGGCTACCCTCTGGAGGGGAAGGACAGATCCCGCTCGGGTACCATGTGCTGGACTGTGGGTCAAGGGGTGCTGCCTGGGCTTTAGGGGCAGCATCAGGGCCAGCTTGCTTGGGTGGGAGAGAGCGGAAACCGTAACCGTAAACCGTTTGAAACGTTAAAGTAAATGTGCCTCCCGTTATGGGAAGATTCATTAAAAATGTATATATGTTATTGTTTACAATGTTATCTTTTTCAGAAAAATAAAACCGGTGTTGGACGGGCAGCCCGCGGACGGTCTGCATTTTGCTAAGGGGGAATGTGACGCCCTGGGCAAGCCAGGGGTCACAGGTCATTACACCACCACACCCTACATCCCAGTTAGGAACACCAAAGCTAACCAAAAATCCTTGTTGCCTTCCTCCAGAGGCTGATGTTCACACCAGGGGGTGGGCCAGGCGGTTGGCTCCGCCCACCGAGGAGGACACAGCTCTGGAGGCGGGAGAAACCAGGCAGTCCAGTGAGGGACATGAAGGAGTAAACAACGGAGTTTAGCCCAGGCAGGGCTTGAGTGAGGAGTAAACAAGTAGAAGTGAAGGAAGTAAAGTGGTAAAGGAGGAAAGCAAGAAAGGTGACAGAAAGAAAGCCTGAAGTGAGTCCAGCTGTGTGCAGGACAGGTCAGCAAGGTCAGCAACGACGGTGACTGTCCAGAGGGGTGGCTGTTCGGGAGTTCCTGGAAGGACCGCGGACGGGTAGTGACCCGGCGGTCTGGAGCAGCGTGCAAAGGACAGTCAGCACCAGGGCAGGGGCCTCTCGGACCCCGGCAAGGCTAGGAGTCGCCATAATTTGCCGAATCCGTCAGTGAAGGGGACGTAGATCCCCCAACAACCAAGTCCCAATTGAAGGCAACAGTTCAACCAGTAAGGAGGAACACCGCCACCGCCAAGGCACCGGTTCCTCAGGGCCAGCGTCTGCGGGCAAAGTAGAGCTCCTCCGGTCCAGCTTGAAGCCGGGGAGCGGGTTACCGTGGGGACCCATCGCTACCAACTTAGAAACATCAGGTGCAGGTCAGAGGGACATCACCGTCACCTACTGGGAGAGCAAGTGCAGCCGTCCGTGGGAACCGTCTTTCCAGCCGTGTGGTTTACCGTAAAAACTGTGTCAACGTCTCAGGCTGAGTGAGTACCACAGTGCCGCAAGGCACAGCGCTGCCCCCGCGTCCCTGCGCCCACCAGGCCCTGCATCTCCCATCTCATCACCGGGCCCCGGGATCACCAACCCCTACCCACGGAGGGGCAACGCAACACCTAGCTGCTCCGCATCACCATCCCCGGGATCCCCATATTGAGCAGCAGTGGTGAAATCACCACAACCGTGGGTGGCGTCACGGACAATAAACTATTCCCACACCCAACAATCCCCCTTTCACTCACGGGCGAGGAGTGCCGCTCGAGAACCCCCGGGATCCGGCCCACACCTCGAGCCACCACTGAGCAGCAGCCGCCGGACCCGAGCAGAAGGGGTGAGCATAGTGTGCTGACACCCTCCTCCCCGCCCGCGACATATCTCATCCTCTTTTTCCTCGTAACGCTGTTTTGTTTTCACATGAGAATTTGTCCTTGTCACTTTCCCATGTGTTTGTGTTGTGTTGTGAGTTGTTTGTCACCTTTTGGACACCTTTGAGGGTGTTTTCTAGGTGTTTTTATGTGTTTGTGATTGCCTGCCATTGTTTCCTATGCAGTTCGAGTTCGGTTCGTCGAACGTTCGACGAACCGAACTCGAACGGGACCTCCGTTCGGCGAACCGACCTCGAGCCGAACCGGGACCGGTTCGCTCATCTCTACTCTCCTCCCCTCCCTCCCCCTCGCAGCAGTATAGACCTGCAGACTGGAGAGGAGCAGAGCTTCTCAAAGTTTGTCACAGAGATACTTGTGTCTGCTGAGACTGTCTGTCTCCTCTCAAAACAAGGGTTAAAAAGTTGTCCTAAGACAATAGTAAGCGCTTGACCCACAAGGCTTGCTTATAATTCTGCAGCTGGTTTTTAGGCAAAAACCGCCCCAAAACTTGCCTGGATATATTTAGTAAATTAAAATTGAGATTTTTTCCATAAATGGAAAATCTCACAAACCAGCGCTGAAAAATAAGAGTAAGGACTATTTTAATATTTTATTACTACCAACACTCCCTAACAATAGAAACAAAATTACTTTCTGCAAGTAGTAGGAGACAAAAGACAACAATATACACATTGATGAGCACAATATGACTATAAGATCGTGGGGCCCCGGCCGGTGGCAACCACGATTAATACTAAAAGTTACTGAGGTTAATAGTCCGATCAAAAGGAGGGTGATTTTCTCAGGAACAAACAGTTAATAATTGCAGAAAGTTTTTCCAAGGAAGTACTACGACCGTACTAGCCCGTGTATAAGGGCAATCTTCCTGCTTATGGGTGCCTGCACCGAGGTTAATACTTTTCTGCTTGTTAAATTGTCACTGACAGCCACGCTGCACTCATTCACGGTCCCTGGTTAGGGTTGAATATACCGCGCTCCTGATGAGGAGTCTAGCGGTAAAAGGATCAGTGCACCGGGGGCCCGTTACAGGTCCCCAGTGTATGTTACCTGACACCGATGTTAACAGAGAGACCTCCGTGAGATGTGGTCCTTGCGTGGAGTGGTTTTTTCTCCTGTCTGGAGAGGAAAAGTTGGTGCTGAGTCGCAATATGCAAGATCCTCTCAAAACAAGACCTCAGTGTCTGCCTGAACTATTGGATGAGTCACCACTTGGCGCGACACCACACGATCAGCTAACAGTATCCTGTCTGTCAAGAGCTCCTGTTACTAAGCGAAATAGCGTTTCCCTGTTTAAAGTAAACGTATAAAAAACATTTACGCTTGCACTTTCATGGATCTTTTTGTTATTTTTATTAACTTTAAACTCGAATAATATAGGAGCTGGGTATTTTATGAAAAATTTAAGTATTAAAATACAATTTTTTACCATCAGTTTGGGGCCCCTTGGGTGGTTGGGGCCCCGGGGAAGTGCCCCGGCTGCCCCGGTTGTAGTTACGAGCCTGAGCTTACTGCAGAAATGTCTGGCGGGTCACAGGCACACAGCCAACATGACAGGAGGACCAGGGGTTCAAGACATTTTCACCGGAGCTAGATTGACGCAGTAAAATGATATTACCAGCATCAGTCTGAGGCCCAATGCATTTTTTTATACACAAGGGCTGGACATGATTGGCTCACTGGGATTAGAGCCAGGCCCTGCACTTGTCTTAGTGACAAGCAAAGAACCTGACACATTTCCAGCACTGGCCACTAGAGGGAACCCAGAAGAATCTTCAGGAAGAATCTTAACTTCCTCACAACCAGCAACAGCCAAGCTGACAGAAACACCATCCATAACAGTCTATAGACAGTGAACTGCTAATCATAGGGGGAGGGTTTGTCAGACTAGTGTATTCCAGGCAATGATAATCCATTGTGTTAAAACCTTCACTACAAGTAAACAACAGCACACGGGATAAAAAAAAAAAAATGATACATCATTGAAATCTGTGTATCACCTCTATGTCCTGCTATCTTCAAATTCATAGCAAAAACCTGCTGACAGATTCCTTTTAAGGACTTGGGAATAATTCTTTAACTTTACTCATTCAAGGACAAAAATCTTTGACAATTTAACCACCACAGCTTTAAAATAAAGTTGTTTCTGATTGTTCCCAATGGTGTAATGCCTGCTATTAGATGAGTTTGACTCAAATTGTTCGCAATTTGCCTGTCTTACATCGGGGTTTGAACATGTGACCCAGTGTTTTTTGGTCAGTTTATCTGTCCGCTGTCCCACAGCAGACAGACATTTTTCTGGCTGTATCTGCTTTAGTAATTTAGGTTAACAGGTGTTTTTTATTTACCCATTTGTCTGTCCAATCACCTTTTGGGTGCAGCTAGTGGATCCTGCTGGTGATATTTTCATTTGGATGTCCAGCCATACTGCCATTGTATATGTCAGTCAGTGTAAGACTAGCTGGGGTTTATCGCTCTACTGTTTTTGCTCTTCACCCTACACCTGTCTTCTGTCTGAAGCTAGGAAGAAGGCAGCACACTCTCTAGCAGTCCTTTCATTATTATTTCACTTTGTTTTCCATGGTTTCTGTTTTCTCTCTCTGGGATATCTTTTTCTCTAAGCACTCCTTCCATTCTGTAGGTATATTGCACTCTTCTCTGCCCTCCGTTCCTCAGGAGATACGTGACGCACTAGATGGCCGTTCAGGCAGCAAAGGTCCGAGTTCCCATCGTTTAGTCTGGGGTTAGGGCCATTCTATTCTACACAGGTACCACAAGGAACTGCGGGATCTAAGTTTCTAGTCTTTACAGGAACCAGCTTGGCTAGTTGCAGTTTTTTCTGTGTTTTACCTATTTGTCCAGTGTGAGTTGATTACACATTCATAACGTTGCCTCTGTAACCTCAGTTGGCTTTATCCGCTCAGTTGTGAGGAGGCACCTTTCTCAATAAGCTCAGTGCGCAATATATCTTGTGGTTATCTCTGTAGAAGCAGAAATAAAGTCTCTGTGGCTATGGCAGCTCCTCCTTCATAGCTCAACCTTGGCTTTCTTCTAAAGTCCTCTGTGTGTAACATGTGGCTTGATTTCAAACTAATCTAGAGTGCTCTTGCTGTTTTTGGATAACTGCTGTAATAATAATACAACTAATTTTGAATACTCTCACTTTTATAACAGGACTCTAAACTTCTACTCAATGCTTTGGCACATGCACCAAGCCTTTTACATCATTACCAGGTCCCCATAGTGATTAGTACTCAAATTAGCCTTTAGAAACATGGCATATAGAGTACATTACCAAACCAAACTGTAATGTGGCTTTTATTCTTGTAGGCAATAGCCACTCTTAAAATCCAATTGACACCAACTGCAACTACAGTAAAGATGGCTTTACACGCTACGATATCGCTAAAGCGATCTCGTTGGGGTCACGGAATTTTTAATGCACATCCGGCCGCTTTAGCGATGTCAATGCGTGTGACACCTATGAGCAATTTTGAATCATCGCAAAAACATTCAAAATCGCTCATCGGTGACATCGGAATCCCTTCCCAATTATCGTTGCTGCTGCAGTAACAATGTTGTTTGTCATTCCTGCGGCAGCACACATCGCTATGTGTGACGCCGCTGGAACGACAAACATCTCCTTACCTGCATCCACCGGAAAAGGAGGAACTAATGAGATGGGCGGCATGTTCCGGCCGCTCATCTCCTCCCCTCCTTTTCTATTGGGCGGTGGTTCAGTGACACTGCTGTGACATCGCTATGACGCTGAAAGAACCGCCCTCTTAGAAAGGAGGTGGTTCGCCGGTCACAGCGACGTCGCTGAGCAGGTATGTGCGTGTGACGCTGCCTTAGCGATAATGTTCGCTACGGCAGCGATCAACACATATCGGCCGTACGGTGGGGCGGGTGCTATCACACTCGACATCGCTAGCATTGGCTAGCGATGTCGCAGCGTGTAAAGCCCGGTTAAGTCAAAATAGCTACCATTTAACATAGCAAATGTGAACTAAATAAAATAAGGCATTATAAGCAAACCAGCATTATATACAGTTAGGTCCAGAAATATTTGGACAGTGACACAATTTTTGTGAGTTGGGCTCTGCATGCCACCACATTGGATTTGAAATGAAACCTCTACAACAGAATTCAAGTGCAGATTGTAACGTTTAATTTGAAGGTTTGAACAAAAATATCTGATAGAAATTGTAGGAATTGTACACATTTCTTTACAAACACTCCACATTTTAGGAGGTCAAAAGTAATTGGACAAATAAACTAAACCCAAACAAAATATTTTTATTTTCAATATTTTGTTGCGAATCCTTTGGAGGCAATCACTGCCTTAAGTCTGGAACCCATGGACATCACCAAACGCTGGGTTTCCTCCTTCTTAATGCTTTGCCAGGCCTTTACAGCCGCAGCCTTCAGGTCTTGCTTGTTTGTGGGTCTTTCCGTCTTAAGTCTGGATTTGAGCAAGTGAAATGCATGCTCAATTGGGTTAAGATCTGGTGATTGACTTGGCCATTGCAGAATGTTCCACTTTTTTGCACTCATGAACTCCTGGGTAGCTTTGGCTGTATGCTTGGGGTCATTGTCCATCTGTACTATGAAGCGCCTTCCGATCAACTTTGTGGCATTTGGCTGAATCTGGGCTGAAAGTATATCCCGGTACACTTCAGAATTCATCCGGCTACTCTTGTCTGCTGTTATGTCATCAATAAACACAAGTGACCCAGTGCCATTGAAAGTCATGCATGCCCATGCCATCACGTTACCTCCACCATGTTTTACAGAGGATGAGGTGTGCCTTGGATCATGTGCCGTTCCCTTTCTTCTCCAAACTTTTTTCTTATCCATCATTCTGGTACAGGTTGATCTTTGTCTCATCTGTCCATAGAATACTTTTCCAGAACTGAGCTGGCTTCATGAGGTGTTTTTCAGCAAATTTAACTCTGGCCTGTCTATTTTTGGAATTGATGAATGGTTTGCATCTAGATGTGAACCCTTTGTATTTACTTTCATGGAGTCTTCTCTTTACTGTTGACTTAGAGACAGATACACCTACTTCACTGAGAGTGTTCTGGACTTCAGTTGATGTTGTGAACGGGTTCTTCTTCACCAAAAGAAAGTATGCGGCGATCATCCACCACTGTTGTCATCCGTGGACGCCCAGGCCTTTTTGAGTTCCCAAGCTCACCAGTCAGTTCCTTTTTTCTCAGAATGTACCCGACTGTTGATTTTGCTACTCCAAGCATGTCTGCTATCTCTCTGATGGATTTTTTTCTTTTTTTTCAGCCTCAGGATGTTCTGCTTCACCTCAATTGAGAGTTCCTTAGACCGCATGTTGTCTGGTCACAGCAACAGCTTCCAAATGCAAAACCACACACCTGTAATCAACCCCAGACCTTTTAACTACTTCATTGATTACAGGTTAACAAGGGAGACACCTTCAGAGTTAATTGCAACCCTTAGAGTCCCTTGTCCAATTACTTTTGGTCCCTTGAAAAAGAGGAGGCTATGCATTACAGAGCTATGATTCCTAAACCCTTTCTCCGATTTGGATGTGAAAACTCTCATATTGCAGCTGGGAGTGTGCACTTTCAGTCCATATTATATATATAATTGTATTTCTGAACATGTTTTTGTAAACAGCTAAAATAACAAAACTTGTGTCACTGTCCAAATATTTCTGGCCCTGATTGTATAACTAGAGATGAGCAAGCCTTTAAAGGCCGCGTTCGAGTTCGGCTCGACGAACCGTTCGACGAACCTCTCGAACCCTATTGAAAACAATGGGAGACAAACACAAACACATAAAAACCTTCAAAGGTGTCCAAAAGGTGACAAACAACTCCCAAGACACCACAAACACATGGGAAATTGACAAGGAAAAAATACACATGCGAAAACAAAACAGCTGGATGAGGAAAAAGAGGAGGAGACACAGATATAGGCATGTCATGCCCTTCTAAAATCATGTAAAACACAGCAAGGGGACTCCAACAAGAGTCTCCCTTTTTTTCCAAAAATTGGGCCACACAGACACCCCTTCAGTGGCATCACTTGTGCCCCAGTTGCAAACTAGATGTGTTGATTAGCATCAAGCACATTCAATAATACGCCAGCCTTAACTGTCCCCAGAATGACACCGGGGTAAGTAGCAAAGTCTTTGCTGAACCATGACTTGTTCATCTTGGCTCGTTTTTAAAAACACAGCAAGGGAACTCCAAGCAGAGTCTCCCTTTTTTCCAAAAATTGGACCCCACAGACACCCCTTCAGTGGCATCGCTTGTGCCCCAGTTGCAAACTGGATGTGTTGATTAGCATCAAGCACATTCAAAAATACGCCAGCCTTAACTTCCCCCAGGATGACACCGGGGTAGGTAGCAAAGTCTTTGCTGAACCATGACTTGTTCATCTTGGCTCATTTTTAAAAACACCACAAGGGGACTCCAAGCAGAGTCTCAATTTTTTCCAAAAATTGGGCCACACACACCACTTCAGTGGCATCACTTGTCCCCCAGTTGCAAACTTGACAGGTTGATTTGCATGAAGCACATTCCAAAATACGCCAGCCTTTACTCTCCCTAGGATGGCACAGGGGTAGTAAAGTTCTTGCGGATCCATGACTTGTTCATCTTGATAAACGTTAGTCTGTCCACATTGTCACTGGACAAACGTGTGCGCTTATCTGTCAGCACACACCCAGCAGCACTGAAGACACGTTCAGAGACAACGCTGGCTGCGGGACATGACAAGATCTCCAAGGCGTCAGTGGCGAGCTCAGGCCTTTTTTCAAGATTTGAAGCCCAAAACGAGCAAGGCTCCAGTTGCAAAGTCATGGCATCGATGTTCATTTGGAGATACTCCTGTATCATGCTCTCCAGCCGTTGACTATGTGTGAGACTTCTTGTCTCTTGTGGCCTTGCATTGGATGGTCTGAAAAAATTATGAACCGATTCAATAAAATTGCTGTTACCAGCACCAGATACGGTGTTGCTGGTGCGGTTAGACGGATAATGACGAGACAGTCCCATGCTTGGCAAGTTACAACTGGGAGATTCACTCTGTGTACCACTGGTGTTTGGTGGAAAAGCCGAGCTAAGATTGAGTAACAGCTTCTGCTGATACTCCTGCATACGTGGGTCCCTTTCTATGGCTGGAATTATTTTGCCAAATTTGGACTTGTACCGGGGATCTAATAGTGTGGCAACCCAGTAGTCATCATTACTTCTAATTCAGACAATCCGGGGGTCATGTTGTAGGTAGTGCAGCAAGAAGGCGCTCATGTGTCTTGCGTATCCATGCGGACCAAGTCCTCGCTGTGTTTGTGGCATAGGGGTGATAACCATGCTTTCTTCCTCTGACATCTCCCCCCAACCTCGTTCAACCGAAATTTGACCAAGGTCTCCCTCATCTGCTGAGTCTTCCATGCCCATCAAGAGTTCGTCCTCCATTTCTTCCTGATCTCCTGCACCTTCCTCAACATTTTGGCTGCTACCATGCGCCCTTGTTAATCCCTCTCCCCCACCGTCCTATGCCTGCCGCCTTGGGGATGCTGAACGTCTCGACCTTGTAGATGATGGTATCCCTTGCGCAAATGAATCCTCCTGTACTTCCTTCACTTCCTCTTGTCCCACCCCCTGACTCTGCATAGTGTTTAGCGTGTGCTCCAGCATGTAAATGACTGGAATTGTCATGCTGATAATGGCATTGTCAGCGCTAAACATATTCCTCGCCATCTCGAAACTGTGCAGAAGGGTGCATAGGTCTTTGATCTGAGACCACTCCATCAGTGTGATCTGCCCCACCTCTGCATCTCGTTGGCCCAGGCTATACATTATAACGTATTGCACCAGGGCTCGGTGGTGCTGCAAAATGTGGAGAGTCGAATTCCAGCGTGTCGGCACATCGCATTTCAGGCGATGAACCGGCAGGCCGAAAGACTTCTGGAGCGATGCAAGTCGGTCAGCTGCGGCGGTTGAATGGCGGAAGTGAGCAGAGAGTGACCGTGCCCTGTGCAGAAGCCCATCTAGGCCAGGATGATAGTGGGTTAAAAATTGCTGGACAACAAGGTTCAACACGTGAGCCATACAAGGCACGTGTGTCACCTTGCCCCGATGTAGGGCCGCACCCAGGTTTGCAGCATTGTCGCACACGGCCTTTCCTGGCTGCAGGTTGAGTGGAGACAATCATTTAGTAAACTCGCTCGCAAGAGCTGACCACAACTCTTCAGCTGTGTGACTCTTATTTCCAAGACATTTCATGGTGAAAACCACCTGATGCCGTTGAGCTCTGCTGCTAGCATAGTAAGGAGGTGTGCGTGATTCCTTGTGCGCAGTTACAACGCGGGTGGCCTGACCAGGCAGGCTTGGGGCGGAGGTGGAGGACCCAGACGAGGTTGAGGAGGCAGAAGCAATGGAGGAACTTCGACAAGTCGTGGGGATGGCAAGACTTGTTCAGCAGACCCTTCTCCATCTCTCACCATAGTTACCCAGTGCCCAGTCAGTGACATGCAACGCCCCTGTCCATGCTTACTGCTCCAAGTATCGGTGGTGAAATGCACCCTGTCACACACAGAGTTTCTCAAGGAAGCGGTGATGTTGTGTGCGACATGCTGGTGTAGCGCAGGCACACCTTTCTTGGAGAAGTAGTGGCGACTGGGCATCTGATTCTGGGGCACTGCGACGGACAAAAGGTCTCGAAAATCCTCTGTGTCCACAAGGCGGAAAGGCAGCATTTCGGTAGCCAAGAGCTTACAGAGTGATAAAGTCAACCTCTTAGCTTTGTCATGGCTTGGAGGAAATGGCCTTTTATTTATCCACATCTGAGGGACCGAGATATGGCTGCTGTGTGGAGACGGTGTCGAGTAGGGAGTCCCTGGAAAACTGCAGGTCTGTGAGGAAAGTGCAGGTGGAGACATGATGTTGCCTTCATCCAAACTTGGTGCTCTTGATGTCTGAGAGAGCTCTACACCAGCACTTGTTTCCCCTTTCAAAACAACTGACGACCTGCCAAGCAAACTGCCTGTTGCGGTTAAAGAGGTGGAAGGTCTGCGTGGAAAAACATGTGTGACAGCTGTCCCCACAGTTATAGAGGATGAGGAGCGTGCGGATGCACTTGAAGGCGCAGACGGTGGTTGGCCCGCTCCACTAGGCCGCATTGTAGCATGGTGAGCTTCCCACTGGGACTTATGCTTGTTATTCATGTGACGATTCATGGAAGAAGTTGTCAAACTAGTGAGGTTTTGGCCTCTACTTACAGATTGGTGACAAATCTTACAAATCACATGATTTGTGAGATCCTTTGCGATGTCAAAAAAGGACCAGGATAGGCAAGGCTTAGAGGGCATGCGACCTGCAGAGCCACCCCGACTTGTGCTCAGAAGCAGAGTTGTGGCTGAGGATGCAGTTGTTGACGTGCTTCCAGTACTCCGACTCTGTCCAGGAAGGTGCAAGGTAACTTTGTCGTCAGTCGCATCCTCCTCCACCGCCTCTGGTGACCTCCTTGAGTGCCTGACTGTGGCTTGACAGTAAGTGGGATCTAGAAATTCATCATAAAGCATTGTGTTTGCACTCCCCTCACCCTCAGACCTTGCCTCTTCCTGCCCTGACTGAATAGTTAAGTTGTCATTCCAATCAGGTATCTGAGTCTCATTGTCATCAGTATGTTCCTCATTGTCTCCACCAAGTGTTACAGTTTGTGAATGAGGGTCTACATTATGCTCAGAAACTTGGTCATCAGGGCCTGAATCAGACTCACAAAGCTTCTGGGCATCACTGCAGATCATTTCCTGGTCTGTACTCACTGTAGCTTGGGAGCAGACCTCTGATTCCCAGGCTATAGTGTGACTGAACAGCTCTGCAGACTCAGCCATCTCTGTTACACCATACTCTGCAGGGTGGGTGGATGCTTGAGAGCTGGGGGAAAGCAAGTGCGATTGGGGTGACAACTCAGAGGACTGTTGTTTTTTGGATGTTGAAGTTGAAGTGGAGCAGAGGACACTTGTTGGAGCAATTGCGACGATCCATTCAAGCATGTTCTTTTTTTGTGCATCATCTACCTTTGTTACAGATGTTCGGTTCCGTTAAAAAGGGAGCACATCCGATTGTCCACGGAAAGTAGTAGACATCTTATTTTTGCTGGAAGATGGCCTTTCTTCAGCAGATGTTAATGTAGCTTTCCCACCTACCCCATGGACACAAACTTTTTTTCCTTTTCCAACACGCCTGTTCCCCTTTCCACCAGCATCTGTCCTTTTGCCACTCATATTGTTAGCAACAAGATTGGACACTTAAAATGTGGTAGCAAAAATTGAGAGGTGGTGTAGATTGCAGAGGTGGTCTAGCTTTATTGACAGCTGAAGAACCAACACTGACTATCACAGTCAATTTTAGTATGCCCCTAACAGTGGCAGCACAGTTTGCAATTAGAATTGCGTAGCAAAAATGGACAGGTGTGTACAATGCAGAGGTAGTCTAGCTTTATAGACAGCTGAAGAACTAACGCTGACTATAACAGTCAATTTTAGTATGCCCCTAACAGTGGCAGCACAGTTTACAATTAGAATTGCGTAGCAAAAATGGGCAGGTGGGTAGAATGCACGGGTGCTGTGGGTCAGTGGACAGCAAAGGAACACTAAATTAGTATTCCAGACACTTTTAGGATGCCACAAAAAGTGTCAGCTCTTTGGGGAAATAAAATAGCGTGGCAAAAATGGGCAGGTGGGTAGAATGCACGGGTGCTGTGGGTCAGTGGACAGCAAAAGAACACTAACTTAGTATTCCAGACACTTTTAGGATGCCAGAAAAAGTGTCAGCTCTTTGGGGAAATAAAATAGCGTGGAAAAAATGGGCAGGTGGGTAGAATGCACGGGTGCTGTGGGTCAGTGGACAGCAAAAGAAGCCTCACTTTCTATCCCTGCTAATGAAAAAATGCAGCAAGGATTTGCCTGAGCTGAGGTAGCCAGACGCTGTTATCTAAAGCCCTACACAGCATTTGCACAGACCTGCCTAGCAGCTATGGCTATGAACACCTGTAAATCAGCCCTGAAAAGGGCTGAAATAACCAGTAGTCCCTATTCCCTAAAGCGCTGTGTAGATTGCACTGTATCTCTATAGCGCGCACAGCAGCAGCGGGAGCGGTGACTGTCACCCACACGCAGCAGACAGATAATGGCGGCGACGTGGAAAATGGCCGTGTCTTATAAGGCAAGGACATGTGACATGCACAGCCTATGACACATGCCCTTGCTTGTCTGGCAAAAATCCACTTTGTAGTGTGTGTCTCTTTGATTTGCTGACAGCCTGGCCCGCCCCACTGTACGCGCGGTTAGGGGAAAAAAAATGGCGATCGGCATTATCTCAGCACTCAGCAGCAGCACTGATCTAAACCCTTTCCCCCCCGCACACTATACGCTGAATTTTCATTATAGCGTGATTCACAGTGACTCACACTACTACAGTGAAAAGCCAGCTACTAACTAGCTAGGCTTTTTGTTGATCAAACCGTTCTCAAACGCTACTTGAACTGTCAAGCTTTTAGCAAAAGGGTCGAGTTTGTCGAGCCTCTCGAACACCCCCCAAAATCGCTCGAACATGAAATTGGCGAACCTCGAGCCTCAAACATCGCTCATCTCTATATATAACTTATTGCCATAGTTCTCTCTTCAGCTGCATAGGCTACAATTCAGCGATGGAAATGAACAATAAAGCATTTACAAGTTGCCTCTTTTATACGTAGCATGATAAAAAGTTAAACACATTTCTTTTAAAGGGGCTGTATCATTATTTTAATAGGCACGTGGGCTGATTTCAGTATTTCCCCCAGGAAACCAAGCAAAATCGCCTATAACAAAAGCCCCTCTCCTAAAGCACCTATGACATGTGCTGGAACCCTACTTATATGATTTTTCCAAGCAGTACAGTACACTCTTGACTCTTCACAAAGAATGAATGGCAAGACTGCCAACACAGAACAATTACATAGTAAAAGGACCCTGGAAAATGAGAATAACCAGCAATTTCTTGAAATTTCGATTCAATTATTGAAGGAGAAGAGAATGAGAAACAATTCCTCAATCATGCTAATAGTCCGTGGACTCCACTCCGGGTGACTTTAGACCAAGTTATATGATTTGACAGAAGAGGTATGTAGGAAGGTTGAGAGGGATTGGAGTGTGGTAGATAATTTGGAAGTTTATCAAGCTGATGTTTCTATCCCTATCATTTGTATCTAGCCTTAAAATGTGTCATTCTTCTGTGTAACTAAAGGCCGCTTTACACACTGTGATCTCGCTAGCGAGCGTACCCGCCCCCATCGGTTGTGCGTCACGGACAAATCGCTCGGACCCGTCACACTACTTACCTGCCTAGCGATGTCACTGTGACCGGCGAACCGCCTCCTTTCTACGGGGGCGGTTCGTTCAGCGCCACAGTGACGTCACTAAGTGGCTGCCCAATAGAAATGGAGGGGCGCACCTCCTTCCTTCCTCATTGCCGGCGGCTGCAGGTAAGGTGAGGTTCCTCGTTCCTGCGGTGTCACACATAACAATGTGTGCTGCCGCAGGAACGACGAACAACATCGTACGTGTAGCAGCAACGATATTTGGGAACTGGACAGCGTGTCAACGAGCAACGATAAGGTGAGTATTTTTGCTAGTTAGCGGTCGCTCGTACGTGTCACACGTAACGACGTCGCTAACGAGGCCGGATGTGTGTCACGAATCCAGTGACCCCAACGACATTGCGTTAGCGATGTCGTTGCGTGTATAGTGGCCTTAAGACCCCTGGAATGTGCTCCCTGCATTTTTTTTTTAAGCCAGAAGGTAAAATGCCATCTGAAAGTAGAGAAGTCTGGTGTATCTTTCCAGTCAAACTTGATACCTTAAGGAGTTAAATACTTAAGTTGTCTCAAAAACTCCCTTTCTCACTAATATTGCCATGGATTCCTTTTTAGCCAGTCGCATACAGATGAGCCCATCCTTTACTTTCTGAAAATCTAAGGTAGAACCTCAGCTCCTTAGAATAAAAAAATTGTTTAAAGAACTGAAGTCCTCAGTGGTTGATACCTTTTAATGGCTAACTGAAAAGATGGTAATAATAGCAAGCTTTCGAGACTACTTGTCACGCTCACCGACCCCCCTGCCATGCTCACCGGCTCCCCTTCCACGCTCCCCGGCCACGCTCCCCGGCTCCCCTGCCACGCTCCCCGGCTCCTTTGCAAGGCGTCCCCCGCTCCACGGCCTCCATGCATACTCACCTGCGTCCTCCAGGCAACCCGATCCTCGGTCCCGGCGCCCATCTGCGATGCTGAACGCTCCTGCCTCCTGTGCACCGCTCCCTGCTCTGGCTTCTGGCACCCGGGCCTCGCGCATGCGCATTAGGGCGCGCGCGGTCATTGACCCTCTCTTAAAGGGCCAGCGTCCTCCAACAGGATATTGAAGATTCAGGTGCAGGGTATATAGGGGGTTCCTTTCCAAGTGGGCGGGGCCTGTTCTTCGTGTTTCCTAAGCTAGGAGTCAGGTCTTCCTGTGTTTTGCCTCGTACTCACATATCTCTCTTGTAGAGTCGTTCCTGCCTCGCCAACCGGTCCTGACGATTCCTGAACCACGAACGGTGACTGTCCGCCATCTCGTCAGTCCCTACCGTCTCCGGATCCGTGTGGTGACCCACCTCCTCGCTCCGTTGGTTCCAGATTCTGCCTGCCATCATCTCGGCCTCCAAACCTGAGCTCCGTCACCCGGACTGCCTTCAGAGACTCCGTGGTCCCAGGGACTTCTTCACTCCACTCCTCTGAACGGACTGTCCTGCTACCCATAGTGCTCCGGCTACCGGGCACCTCGCCCTCGGTGAGGTGTTCAGCCCAGTGGATCCACCTCCTGGGCCTACCCGTCCTCCCGGTCCTAACACTACTCAGGTCTCTTCATCAGGCTCACTATAATACAAAATCTGAATAGTCACATATTTATACACAACAGGACATAGAATGGGGCTGTAAATAAAACAAGTTATGTGAAGCAGAACTATCACTATGGCAAGAGGACAAACTGTTGTGGACATAAATATTGCTGCAGTTCAGTGTGAAAGTTTTATTCTCCTCTGATAGGGTCTGATCCAGGGCTGTGATGCCCCCAGATGGTCTGAGGAGCACATCTCTTAATTGATGTAAAAAGACATGAATCCATGTGACACATTCATTCCTGCTCTGAATGTGTCAAAGGTCATCATAAGTTTGTATTCCCAAACCCAAAGGAAATTGACCACATAGCAAAAGATCACAGGATCGAGTACCGCAACCAAGGCATGACACTCACATTGGGGGGAGTTTGTACTCTCATAGTCTCCTATCTCTCTGGGACTTGAAGTTAACTTTCAATACCAGCAATTTAATTTCCATGATGCTGTGGTCTGGGTTACAAAAATGTTTGGCCACAGGTAGATCTATTTTTTTTTCTCTAATAGTGTGGCGGTGAGAATTCATCCTTGTCCTGAGCTGTTGTCCGGTCTCCCCTACATACAGACCCCCAGTTGGACATTTGGTACATATAATTAAGTACACCACATTAGTTGTGGTGCAGCTGAAGGGACCTGGGATCTTGTAGTCCTAAAGTGATCTGGAAATCTTTATCTTGTTCGTTGTCAATATAAATGGACAGGTCTTACATTTTTTCTGGTTGCAGGGAAGTGTTCCTGTTGTTGTTGGAGAGGAGTGGGAGCTTCTGACAATGATGCTTCTTAGATTTGGGGGCTGTCTAAAACACAGAAGTGGGGGGTCTGGAAAAATAGATTTTAACCGGGCATCTTTTTGCAGTAATGGTTGTAGTTTCCGTGTAGCTCTACTTAACACCTCCAGATGTGGATTGTAGGTGATTACAATTGCTGGTATTGAAAGGTAACTTCAAGTCCCAGAGAGATAGGAGACTATGGGAGTACAAACTTATGATGACCTTTGACACATTCAGAGCAGGAATGAATGTGTCTCATAGATTCATGTCTTTTTATATCAATTAAGAGATGTGCTCCTCAGACCATCCGGGGGCATCACAGCCCTTGACCAGACCCTATCAGAGGACAATAAAACTTTCACACTGAACTGCAGCAATATTTATGGCAACAACAGTTTGTCCTCTTGCCATAGTGATAGTTCTGCTTCACATAACTTGTTTTATTTACTGCCCCATTCTATGTCCTGTTGTGTATAAATATGTGACCTCTTCAGATTTTGTTATATTGAGCCTGAAGAAGAGACCTGAGTAGTCTCAAAAGCTTGCTATTATTACCATCTTTTCAGTTAGCCATTAAAAGGTATCAACCACTGAGGACTCTCAGTTCTTTTAAACAATTGTTTTTATCTCTACTGGCTAACACGGTACAAAGATATATTTTACCTCCTTAGAATAGAAATTCAATACAGTATCGTAATATGCCACAAGATCTTCAACAGGTTGTATCTCACATTATAGCCACAGGGTGGCTACATTTAGACACATTCAGCATAAACAACTCCCAACAGAGTATCACAAATTGATATTTTTTTATTTTATTTTTTAAAGTCAATTATCTGACGCCCCATACATTTAGGTATGCAAAGATAAGTGGAAAAATTAAGAAAGACATATCTGCATCTTGAATGAAGAAATCAGATGTGTTCTGTACCGTATAATATCTTCTAATGTCCGGAGATCGGCTTTATAGTATTCTTTCTGAAGTGTTCTCTATGGCTGTAAATGTAAATGTACTTATATTACAGCTATAAATCCCATCAGTGTTTCCTTTGGAAGCCGGTGTGCTTAGCCCCCTACCCGGCTTACTAATAGCTTCATAAATTGTTCTATACATAGCTTCCGCATTTCAGCAAGAAAAGCCATGGAAAAAATACCCAATGTAGATTATTATGACCGTCTATGCTTTTCTACAGGTGCAGTATTTTCTAGAAAGTAAAAGAAACAAAAGTGTAATTGCTTCTCATGTGTAAAATGAATAGAGCTACAGCCAAACTGCATGAAAAATAGTAAATGCCCCAGTTATTTCTACTGCAAATAAGCAATTCCACAGAGGTTTATTAGATGATGTTCAGAAAATAAAAAAGACAAGCAATACAGTAAAGATATCAGATATTGATGTACAGATACAATGGATCTAATTAACAATATATTGTTATCAATATAGAAATAAAAGAAATATTGTATCATTCACGGGCAGAAATATTATCTGGATAACATATGAATATACTGTATAGCTTAGTGTCCCCAGCTGATAACAGATATCTGACATTCAGTTAGCACATGCCCAATAAATATCTCAGGATCATTACCTTAGCGGAATACTTTTCAAGGTTAATACCGCAGGCGCAACAATACCTGTGCCACTTATAAACTGGATTAAATCAGGAAACAATCATGACATGTAGATACTAAGGGAACTTATATAGAATCATGTGTAAGATTTGCACATATATCTCCATATGTAATGTGAATAGATCTCCATGGTGATGTTCACAACACAATAGGATGAACTCTGCTCATGTAAGGAAATGGGAAAAGGTAGGTTCACATTGTGCAACCCAAGAGCTCTACTGTCTGGAATATGCATTAAGAAGAATATAAACTATGCAATGATAAGAAAGACATACTGTACATGGAGAGAAATAACAAAGCATAAGAAATAGAACATGTATTATTGTCATACAATACTTACACAGGTAGTACGCTTGAACAAAAGACAAATGTCCATCAAGTTACAGAGGTTAACAAAAGATCTAGTTCAACCTTCCTACACCAATTATATATTTTGTCACTAAATCATCTATAACCCACAAAGCTGTTGTGATGACTGTCAAAAGGTGGCGCCAGACACTACTAGTATGCCCGAAATAGAGAGGTAGTCAAACAGGCCGGGATGATAAACCAGGAAGACATGACAGTACACAGGGGGCAGAAAAAGACGAGGTTGAGGTACCAGCCAAAGGTCAGGGTTCAAGGAGAGTACGTACAAGACACAGGGAGCAGGCGAGGACACAGTCAAGAGGAAGTCCAAAGTCAGAAGCCGGGAAGTTACAATAGAAACAGGGGAGGACAGGCAGAGATGGGTAAAGAGCAGACCGGAGTCGAGAGACCAAGATCTCAACACTGAGCACCACATGAGCCAACAGCACAACTGTAAACAGGATGTATGACTGGCGGAATCCTGAGCTAACGTGAAACCCAGTGCTTTGAAACATCCAGCAAATCATTCATCCTGCAAAACTCTCTGCACCATAAGCAACATATATCGGCTCTCCAGGAGAGCATGGCAGAACAATACAGAATGTTCTGCACAACAGAATTGTGAAAGCTGTTATAGTGTCTGCCATTACTACCTCTTGTGGTAGGGCATTCCACAGTCTGAATATTCTAATTGTAAAGAACCCTTTCCTATTTAGCTGTTGGAATCACCTTTCTTCCATGTGCAGTATGGGCCCCCTATTCCTTAGTGTTGTCTTCAGAAGGAAAAAGTCATGTGCCATTCCTTTGTATTGACCACATATGTATTTATATATATAAGCGAGATCTCATCTGAGATGTCTTTTTTCTAAGCTAAACAAGCCCAACTTTTTCCAACCTCTCATCATTTGGGAGGCCTTCCATCATTTGTAATAATCTAGTTGCCTGCCTTTGAACTGATTCTAACTTCTGAATGTCCTTTTTAAAATGTGAAATTCAAAACTGGAACCCATATTTTCAATCTGGCCCTACAAGTGATTTATAGAGGGTTAACAATACGTTGGGTTCACTGGATTTAATCTCTCTTTTTATACACCCTAAAATCTTGTTTGCTTTTGCAGCTGCTGCTTGACATTGAGTGCTGCATAAGATTACTCTTTCCTAGGTGCGTTACTATACATTTATCAACATTAAATCTCATTTGCCAAGTATCTGCCCATTCTGAAATCTTATCCCGATCACTTTGTAATATTTACTATCAAGGTCAGTTTTTAATACCCTACATAGTTTGGTGTTATCAGCAAAGACTGACACTTTAAGGCCACGTCACACTAAGCAACATCGCTAGCAACATCGCTGCTAATGAACAACTTTTGTGACGTAACAGCGATCTTGCTAGCGATGTTGCTGTGTGTGACATCCAGCAACAACCCAGCCCCTGCTGTGAGGTCATTGGTTGTTGCTGAATGTCCTGGGCCATTTTTTAGTTGTTGCTCTCCCTCTGTGAAGCACACATCGCTGTGTGTGACAGCAACAGAGGAACAACTAAATGTGCAGGCAGCAGGAGCCGGCTTCTGCTGCCGCTGGTAACCACCGTAAACATCGGGTAACCAAGAAGCCCTTACCTTGGTTACCCGATATTTACCTTCGTTACCAGCGTCCCCGCTCTCATGCTGCCAGTGCCGGCTCCCTGCTCTCTGCACAGGTAGCCACAGTACACATCGGGTTAATTACCCGATATGTAGTCTGGCTATGTGTGCAGGGAACAGGAGCCGGCACTGGCAGCATGAGAGCGGGGACGCTGGTAACGAAGGTAAATATCGGGTAACCAAGGTAAGGGCTTCTTGGCTACCCGATGTTTACGGTGGTTACCAGCCTCCGCAGAAGCCGGCTCCTGCTGCCTGCACACGTAGCAGAGTACACATCGGGTATTTAACCCGATGTGTATTGTGGCTAGGTGTGCAGGGAAGCCAGCGCTAAGCGGTGTGCGCTGGTAACCAAGTTAAATATCGGGTTTGTTACCCGATATTTACCTTAGTACCAAGCGCAGCATCGCTTCCACGCGGCGCTGCTGGCTGGGGGCTGGTCACTGGTTGCTGGTGAGCTCATCAGCAACTCGTGTAGCCACGCTCCAGCGATCCCTGCCAGGTCAGGTTGCTGGTGGGATTGCTGGAGTGTCGCTAGTGTGACATCTCACCAGCGACCTCCTAGCAACTTACCAGCGATCCCTATCAGGTTGTATCGTTGTTGGGATCGCTGGTAAGTTGTTTAGTGTGACTGGGCCTTAAAGCTGGTGTCACACATAACGACGACGACAACGACGTCGCTGCTACGTCACCATTTTCTGTGACGTTGCAGCGACGTCCCGTCGCTGTCGCTGTGTGTGACATCCAGCAACGACCTGGCCCCTGCTGTGAGGTCGCCGGTCGTTGCTGAATGTCCAGCTTCATTTTTTGGTCGTCACTCTCCCGCTGTGACACACACATCGCTGTGTGTGACAGCGAGAGAGCGACGAAATGAAGCGATCAGGAGCCGGCACTGGCAGCTGCGGTAAGCTGTAACCAGCGTAAACATCGGGTAACCAAGGGAAGACCTTTCCCTGGTTACCCGATGTTTACGCTGGTTACCAGCCTCCGCTCTTGCTGCCAGTGCCGGCTCCTGCACTGTGACATGTGGCTGCAGTACGCATCGGGTAATTAACCCGATGTGTGCTGCAGGAGAGCAAGGAGCCAGCGCTAAGCGCGGCTCCCTGCTCTCTGAACTGTGACATGTAGCTGCAGCACACATCGGGTTAATTAACCCGATGTGTGCTGCAGGAGAGCAAGGAGCCAGCGCTAAGCGCGGCTCCCTGCTCTCTGAACTGTGACATGTAGCTGCAGCACACATCGGGTTAATTAACCCGATGTGTGCTGCAAGAGAGCAAGGAGCCAGCGCTAAGCGCGGCTCCCTGCTCTCTGAACATGTAGCACAGCGACCTTATGATCGCTGCTTCTGCTGTGTTTGACAGCTAAGCAGCGATCATAACAGCGACTTACAAGGTCGCTGTTACGTCACCGAAAATGGTGACGTAACAGCGACGTCGTTGTCGCTGTCGTTTAGTGTGACACCAGCTTAACTCTCAATCCTATCTACAGTCATTAATAAAGAGATTAAAAAGAATTGGTCCTAGCCAACATCCCTGCGGTCCCCACTGCTGACTATAGCTCAATTAAAGAATGTACCATTTACGACGACTCTTTGTTTCCTATCTTTTAGTTAATTCCTTATCCATCTGCATATAGTTTCCTCTAGTCCCGGCTTCTGGAGCTTTAGTATAACAGTATCAAATGCCTTTGCAAAGTCCAAATAAATCAAATTAGCTGCATTACCAATATCCAGGTTTGCACTTACCTCTTCATAGAGACCCAACATGTTAGTTAAGCATGATTTATCTTTCATGAATCTATGTTGATTGTCAATTATGAAATTATTATATGCCATATATTTTCGCATGTCAACTTTTAAAATGCTCTCAAAAAGTTTGCATACCACTGATGTCAGACTTACTGGACTGTAGTTGTCTGGATCCATCAACTTATCTTTCTTAAGTACCATGTCCAGCCATCGTTCAGTCTTGAGGCAAAAACCCTTTTGGGGTATGTACCACACGATTAGGAGACACTACATTTCTATGGAGATGCTAGTGTTCTCCTTGGGAGAAAGCAGAGTCCGTGTCCATGATCAGTACTCTGGGTACAGTGGATTTTTGCTTTGTCCTCCTTCTGAGAACACTTGCATCTGCGCAAGCATACATTGACATGCTGCAGCTTTCAAAGACAGTGTGCTTATACTGTACAGTGCAGCATTATGGACACATTAGATGCAGTGAAAACACACTACATCCAAAAAGCTGCTAACACTGATTGTGTGGATGTACCTTTAGAGTCTAAGAAGATGCGATACAGTGGTCTGTCAATTACTGAGCTCATTTCCCTCAATATCTGCAGGTGAATGCCACCTGGCCCAGGGGATTTGTTAAAGTATAATTTAGTCAGATATAGGTGTACTTCTTGTGTTAAATTAGTTACCGTATTTTTCAGACTATAAGACACACTTTTTTTCCCCCAACTGTTGGGGGAATGTGGGGGGTGCGTTTTATAGTCGGAATGTAGGGCTGCGGGGAATGAGGGTGCTGCGGTGGAGCGGGTCATCGGCGGCACGAGCAGGCTGTAGCAGCCTGCCGTGACCACGTGGACCCGCTCATTTAATATGCACGCCCATCATCTCGCCCATCTCTCAGCGCTGAACTCAGCGCTGACAGGTGGGCGGGGTGATGGGCGGGGGGTGCATGCATAGTAAACAGCCGTCCCGCATGATCACACCTGGCAATTACAGCCTGAAGTGATCATGTGCGGCTGTATTCACTGCCCCCCACGGATCATCATCAGCGCGGGGTGCAGTGAATCAGTATAACTCACCGGCCATGATCCCTGCAGCACCGCAATCTCCTCCTGTCTGTGCCGACCGCGGCTGTCTGGAGACTAGCAGTGCTCACAGCGATGACGTCATCGCTGTGCGCATGTGTCCACACAGCCGTGGCTGGCATAGACAGGAGGACATCGCGATGCTGCAGGCATCGTGGCTGGCTCCACACTCCAGCGCTGCTGCTGGCACAAACGGAGGAGGAGCGATGCTGCAGGGAGTGAGGTAAGGTGAGTATGAATGTTTATTTTTTTTATGTGCCACAGGATGCAGACCATATACCAGGATGGGGGTATATAGCAGGATGGGGGTAAATGAGCAGGATGGGGGTATATCATGAGTAGGATGGGGGTATATGAGCAGGATGGGGGTATATTATGAGCAGGATGGGGGGTTTATTATGAGCATGATGGGTGTATATAGCAGGATGGGGGTATATGAGCAGGATGGGGGTATATGAGCAGGATGGGGGTATATGAGCAGGATGGGGGTATATAGCAGGATGGAGGTATATAGCAGGATGGGGCCATATGCCAGGATGAGTTATATAGTAGGATGGGGCCATATGCCAGGATGGGGTATATAGCAAGATGTAGCCATATGCCAGGATGACGGTATATAGCAGAATGGGGGCTATACCAGGATGAGGGACATATACTGTTTATACAAGGCAGGAGGATCATTACCAGGCTGGGGTACCTTAGTAGAGAATTTGGGGACATTACCCCATAACAGTGTCAACAGCAGATCCTCGCCCCATAACAGTGTGTCATGACCACATTTTTGGCTTAAAATTTTATTGTTCTATTTTCCTCCTCTAAAAGCAGGGTGCGTCTTATGGTCCGGTGACTCTTGTAGTCTGAAAAATATGGTGTATCAAATGGTAAACTTTGATTTTTTGCCTTGTTGAATGATCCCTGGAATAATGAGTTACTTGGTGAACACGGATGAAAAGTGCCTGTTTAATATCTCAGCCTTTTCTTTCTCCTCTAGAATTGACTTGTTATTATCTGTTAAGGGGCCAATACCAATCCTTGTTTTCATTTTTGCATAGAGCTATCCATAAAAAAAATTGGGACTTATTTAAATGTCGTTGGTGAGTTGTGTTTCAGTAGCTAATTTTCCTAAATACAACAAAAATAAATTGATGCATAACATCTCATATATTAAGTAACCCATTAATCATAAAGCCACTCCATAATCAGACATTAAACAAAGAAAAAGCAACGGAGATTAAATAGCTGAGATAAAAATATATTTTTTATTATTAAATCAATAGTTATATCATAAATAGTAATTAAAGAAAAAACACACATTAAAAACAAGGTGCTACTAGATGTTCACAAAAAAGGATTTTTGTGGGGGAGGGGGAGGAGAGAAGAGAGAGGGAGAACAAATTCCCAATCAAATCCCACAAGAGGCAGACACAAAGGTATAAATTAAAGGGAGGCACAGGGAGAGTACAAAATATAATGACTGGATAGAGGGCAATGAAAATAGGGAAAGCTATTGCACTTATTAAGCTGTTATATTTCTCCTTGTCCTGGCCATAATTATGCAGAGTAAACTCATTAGTTTCCCTCCAAATAAAATTAAAGTCTCACCCATGGACACAGTAGCCCCACCAGTGTGTCTCTGACTGCCGAGAAAACCTCCGACGCATGTTCTGCGATGTTAGTTGACCGCTTTGTCCGGGAGAAATGATATAGACTGAGAATGGCAGGATCTTAAATCCCCGGTCATGTGACCGGATTGGTTGTGTATAAAAGGACCTATCTAGTCCCGACATCCAATCCCGGCTAGCCGTCGGAGCATGCGCGTCGCGTGTCCCGCGCCCAGGAACGCCCACACCAGTCATCATGAGGATAAACAAGGGGAGTGCGCACAGCGTCACCGGTAACCATAGACGCTATACATACCTTGCCAAATATATATATATATATACAGTTAGGTCCAGAAATATTTGGACAGTGACACAATTTTCGCGAGTTGGGCTCTGCATGCCACCACATTGGATTTGAAATGAAACCTCTACAACAGAATTCAAGTGCAGATTGTAACGTTTAATTTGAAGGTTTGAACAAAAATATCTGATAGAAATTGTAGGAATTGTACACATTTCTTTACAAACACTCCACATTTTAGGAGGTCAAAAGTAATTGGACAAATAAACCAAATCCAAACAAAATATTTTTATTTTAAATATTTTGTTGCGAATCCTTTGGAGGCAATCACTGCCTTAAGTCTGGAACCCATGGACATCACCAAACAATGGGTTTCCTCCTTCTTAATGCTTTGTCAGGCCTTTACAGCCGCAGCCTTCAGGTCTTGCTTGTTTGTGGGTCTTTCCGTCTTAAGTCTGGATTTGAGCAAGTGAAATGCATGCTCAATTGGGTTAAGATCTGGTGATTGACTTGGCCATTGCAGCATGTTCCACTTCTTTGCACTCATGAACTCCTGGGTAGCTTTGGCTGTATGCTTGGGGTCATTGTCCATCTGTACTATGAAGCGCCGTCCGATCAACTTTGCGGCATTTGGCTGAATCTGGGCTGAAAGTATATCCCGGTACACTTCAGAATTCATCCGGCTACTCTTGTCTGCTGTTATGTCATCAATAAACACAAGTGACCCAGTGCCATTGAAAGCCATGCATGCCCATGCCATCACGTTGCCTCCACCATGTTTTACAGAGGATGTGGTGTGCCTTGGATCATGTGCCGTTCCCTTTCTTCTCCAAACTTTTTTCTTCCCATCATTCTGGTACAGGTTGATCTTTGTCTCATCTGTCCATAGAATACTTTTCCAGAACTGAGCTGGCTTCATGAGGTGTTTTTCAGCAAATTTAACTCTGGCCTGTCTATTTTTGGAATTGATGAATGGTTTGCATCTAGATGTGAACCCTTTGTATTTACTTTCATGGAGCCTTCTCTTTACTGTTGACTTAGAGACAGATACACCTACTTCACTGAGAGTGTTCTGGACTTCAGTTGATGTTGTGAACGGGTTCTTCTTCACCAAAGAAAGTATGCGGCGATCATCCACCACTGTTGTCATCCGTGGACGCCCAGGCCTTTTTGAGTTCCCAAGCTCACCAGTCAATTCCTTTTTTCTCAGAATGTACCCGACTGTTGATTTTGCTACTCCAAGCATGTCTGCTATCTCTCTGATGGATTTTTTCTTTTTTTCAGCCTCAGGATGTTCTGCTTCACCTCAATTGAGATTTCCTTAGACCGCATGTTGTCTGGTCACAGCAACAGCTTCCAAATGCAAAACCACACACCTGTAATCAACCCCAGACCTTTTAACTACTTCATTGATTACAGGTTAACGAGGGAGACGCCTTCAGAGTTAATTGCAGCCCTTAGAGTCCCTTGTCCAATTACTTTTGGTCCCTTGAAAAAGAGGAGGCTATGCATTACAGAGCTATGATTCCTAAACCTTTTCTCCGATTTGGATGTGAAAACTCTCATATTGTAGCTGGGAGTTTGCACTTTCAGCCCATATTATATATATAATTGTATTTCTGAACATGTTTTTGTAAACAGCTAAAATAACAAAACTTGTGTCACTGTCCAAATATTTCTGGACCTAACTGTATATATGAGTTCCCCCATCACATCGCGATACGATGTATCACATATTATTTGTCCAGATACAGTAATTACGAGGATTCCATCCAGAAGTTTATTGTCTCTTCAATTCAGTTTCTTTTGGGTCACAATTATTTTTCATTTGATGAGAGATACTTCCTCCAGACACAAGGCGTGAGCATGGGCGCTAAGTTTTCACCTTCCCTAGCTAACCTGGTTATGTCCGTGTGGGAGGAAAATTATATTTTTAACATTGATAACCCATACAAGGATAATATTGTTTGGCTGGGTAGATTTATTGATGATCTGATATTTGTCTGGAGGGGTAGTCTCTCGTCTGCGAAAAGTTTTCTTTCTTATTTGGATTTGAATGATTTCAATCTAAAATTTACGAGTAGTAGTCATGAGGTATCAACGAACTTCTTGGACCTAAAATTGACCGCAGATTTGGATAGCAATAAGGTCTTGATATCTCCCTATAAAAAACCTACTGCATGCAATAGTATTTTAATGGCATCCTCTAGTCATCCCAAACATGTCATTCAGAATATTCCTGTGGGGGAGCTTATTAGACTAAAAAGGAATACCACATCTAGTGATAGATTGGAGGAAGAAATTGAAATAACTTGTAACAATTAAAAAAAAAGGGGGTATCCCAATTGGTCTTTGGAGAGAGCCAAGAAAAAAATAGC
Source organism: Anomaloglossus baeobatrachus (assembly GCF_048569485.1). Taxonomy (NCBI): domain Eukaryota; kingdom Metazoa; phylum Chordata; class Amphibia; order Anura; family Aromobatidae; genus Anomaloglossus; species Anomaloglossus baeobatrachus. Next base: position 139,560,979 of record NC_134357.1, on the reverse strand, counting down.
AGGCATTGATAGGGTTAAGCTGTTGGATTCTACTAAGAAAAAAAGACAGTTTGACTCCAAAAAATCTGGGGTAGTTTTCAGCACCAACTATAGTCCTCAGTTTAATTCTATTGTTAAAATTATCAGAAAATATCTTCCGTTATTATCTCAGAATGATATTTTGAAAAATATTGTGGAAAATAATGATATTGCCTTTGTGGCAAAAAGAGCCCCAACTTTAGCTACATTATTATCACCTAGCATGTTCAAAGATCCAGACAAAATCTCCCCTAGCAACTGGTTAAAAACAATAGGATTTTTTAAATGCGGTGCTAATATTTGTAAGTGCTGCGGTTTTGCTAATAAGTCTAAAATATTTACATCTATTTCCAATGAAAAACAGTTTAATGTTCGTTCTTTTATAAACTGTAATACGGAGAATGTAGTTTATTTAATTAACTGCAATATATGCCGCATGCAATTTGTAGGCTGCACGATGAACCCCCTTAAAACCAGAATCCGCAAACATCTTTCAGATGCTAGCAATTTGCCAATGGTTGGTGCATCAGTAGTATCCCGACATTTTTAAAAAAAACACAATGGGGATTTTTCGCGGTTTTTCTTTTATGGGCATAGAGAATGTAAAAAAACCATTGAGAGGGGGAGATTTTCATAAAAAAGTGCTAGATAGGACTAGATAGGTCCTTTTATACACAACCAATCCGGTCACATGACCGGGGATTTAAAGTCCTGCAATTCTCAGTCTATATAATTTCTCCCGGACAAAGCGGTCAACTAACATCGCGAAACACGCATCAGAGGTTTTCTCGGCAGTCAGAGACACACTGGTGGGGCTACTGTGTCCATGGGTGAGACTTTAATTTTGTTTGGAGGGCAACTAATGAGTTTTGCGTTTCGCAATGTTAGTTGACCGCTTCGTCCGGGAGAAAATATATAGACAGAGAATTGCAGGACCTTAAATCCCCGGTCATGTGACAGGATTGGTTGTGTATAAAAGGACCTATCTAGTCCCGACAACCAATCCCGGCTAGCCGTCAGCGCATGCGTGCCGCGTGTCCCGCGCCCAGGAATACCCACACCAGTCATCATGAGGATAAACAAGGGGAGTGCGCACAGCGTCACCAGTAACCATAGACGCTATACACACGCCCCTTTCTCCATACAGATGCCGATGCAAACATCACAGGCACGCACAGGTGGCGGGCATGCGCACAGGCAGTGAGGAGAGGTCATTCCTATGAAAGATTACACCATATAGTAAGGATTATAGTAGCAATATGCCCCTAGAAAAATTGCATCGCTGATCAGGCATATTACAATATACACAAGGCCATAACATTTTATTTTCAAAGACAGATATTATTTACAGAGACGGGACACCACAATGGGCATGGCCTGTGCACCCTCGTACGCAAACCTCTTTCTTGGATTCTGAGAGAGGGGTTTGTTTGGTGACGGGGGGACACAGGCCGACTCCAAGGTGCAGTTGTGGGTGAGGTACATTGATGATTTGCTTTTTATTTGGCAAGGTATGTATAGCGTCTATGGTTACTGGTGACGCTGTGCATACTCCCCTTGTTTATCCTCATGATGACTGGTGTGGGCGTTCCTGGGCGCTGGACATGCGGCGTGCATGCGCCGACGGCTAGCCGGGATTGGTTGTCGGGACTAGATAGGTCCTTTTATACACAACCAATCCAGTCACATGACTGGGAATTTAAGGTCCTGCAATTCTCAGTCTATATCATTTCTCCCGGACGAAGCGGTCAACTAACATCACGAAACGCGCGTCGGAGGTTTTCATGGCAGTCAGAGACACACTGGTGGGGCTACTGTGTCCATGGGTGAAACTTTAATTTTGTTTGGAGGGCAACTAATGAGTTTACTCTGCCTAATTATGGCCGGGACAAGGAGCAATATAACAGCTTAATATGTGCAATAGCTTTCCCTATTTTCATTGCCCTCTATCCAGTCATTATATTTTGTACTCTCCCTGTGCCTCCCTTTAATTTATACCTTTGTGTCTGCCTCTTGTGGGATTTGATTGGGAATTTGTTCTCCCTCTCTCTTCTCTCCCGCCCCCCCACAAAAATCCTTTTTTGTGAACATCTAGTAGCACCTTGTTTTTAATGTGTGTTTTTTCTTTAATTACTATATATGATATAACTATTGATTTAATAATAAAAAATATATTTTTATCTCAGCTATTTAATCCCTGTTGCTTCTTCATTGTTGTTTCTTATTACTAATTTTCCTAGCTTGATTTCTTTTTTTTAATTTCCTAATGAGATCTTAAAGAAGTTGTCCAGTTACCAAAACTGATTTTTTTTTTTTCTGATAAATCTTGCTAATATGTGCCCCTCAACACATCTATTATGTTTTTTCAGCAAAATTACCTTTCATTGTGCACTAGCAGCACATGCTCATTGCTGGCTCCAGCTCTGATGGGGTTAATCTCTCTTCTGACTTCCTGTGTTCAGTTCCTACAAGTCCCAGAATTCTTTGTGGCTCTAGGGCGGTGTCTGGCTTATCTAACACACCCATTGTGTCTAATACACCCACTCTGCTCCCACCCAAACCCTCCTCCCTGCCTCTTCCTAGTGGATGTGCACTGAGATCAATTACACAGAGACAGCAGCTCTACACAGCCAGGGGAAGAAAGTGTGCGCGCGTTTATACAGTGTATGTGTATGTGTGCGCGTATATACAGTGTATGTGCGTATATACAGTTTGTGTGTATATACAGTGTGTGTGTGTATATACAGTGTGTGTGTGAGTGTGTATGTGAGTGTGTATGTCATACTCACCTGTCTGCAGGGTCCCGGTGCCATGCCTGCTTCCAGCCCCTGTCTCGGTCCCGCCGCTTCGGCTGTGTGCAGTCTCCCCGGGGCACGCACGAAGCTTGCAGGACCTGGCGGTGGATCACCTGATGCAGTCACCTGACGCATCAGCTGATGGTAGTCTCGCCGGCTTTTTCGCGCCCGGCCGGCTATCAGCTGATCCTGTCGTCAGGGGACTTCATCAGCTGATTACCGGCAGCTCCTGCAGTGATGGGCCAGGATCAGACTCCCCTGCAGGAGCTGCCGGTAATCAGCACAGACGTGAGTATTTATTTATTTATTTTTTTTTTGCACTGATGCTTCAGCTGATTGTATAATCGGCTTTTATACAATCAGCTGATGTGTCATGTGATTCACATCCTTTAACCTGACACATCATCTGATCGCTTTGCCTTCCAGCAAACCGATCAGTAGAGATGAGCGAACCGGTCCCGGTTCGGCTCGAGGTCGGTTCGCCGAACGGAGGTCCCGTTCGAGTTCGGCTCGTCGAACGTTCGACGAACCGATCTCGAACTGCATAGGAAACAATGGCAGGCAATCACAAACACATAAAAACACCTAGAAAACACCCTCAAAGGTGTCCAAAAGGTGACAAACAACTCACAACACAACACAAACACATAAGAAAGTGACAAGGACATATACTCATGCGAAAACAAAACAGCTGGACAAGAAAAAAGAGGAGGACACACAGATATATGAGTATATGCAAGGAAACATCGATTCCATTATTGTGCAACTTGAGCCCTGCTCATTTTAGGCTTCCAATCTTGATAAATTGCCTGAGCTCGCCACGTACGCCTTGGGGATCTTGTCGTGTCCTGCAGCCAGCGTTCTCTCGGAACCTGTCTTCAGTGCTGCTGAGGGTCTGCTGGCAGATAAGCACACGTGTCTGTCCACTGACAATGTGGACATGGCTCTCAGAGGACTTTTCTTCCCCTGGGTCAGCCAGGGGACGGGAAAGGCACGCGTATTTTTGAGAGTGCTTCATGCAAAGCATCTTTTTCTTTTTCAAAAGGGGGCTCAACCGATGCCAGTCAAGTGGGGTGTGTGTGGCCCAGTTAGTGGAAACGAGGGAGACTGTGGTTGGAGTCCCCTCGCTGTGTTTCTAAAAGAACCAAGATGAACAAGTCATGGCTCTCAGAGGACTTTTCTTCCCCTGGGTCAGCCAGGGGACGGGAAAGGCACGCGTATTTTTGAGAGTGCTTCATGCAAAGCATCTTTTTCAAAAGGGGGCTCAACCGATGCCAGTCAAGTGGGGTGTGTGTGGCCCAGTTAGTGGAAACGAGGGAGACTGTGGTTGGAGTCCCCTCGCTGTGTTTCTAAAAGAACCAAGATGAACAAGTCATGGCTCTCAGTGGACTTTTCTTCCCCTGGGTCAGCCAGGGGATGGGAAAGGCACGCGTATTTTTGAGAGTGCTTCATGCAAAGCATCTTTTTCTTTTTCAAAAGGGGGCTCAACCGATGACAGTCAAGTGGGGTGTGTGTGGCCCAGTTAGTGGAAACGAGGGAGACTGTGGTTGGAGTCCCCTCGCTGTGTTTCTAAAAGAACCAAGATGAACAAGTCATGGCTCTCAGAGGACTTTTCTTCCCCTGGGTCAGCCAGGGGACGGGAAAGGCACGCGTATTTTTGAGAGTGCTTCATGCAAAGCATCTTTTTCTTTTTCAAAAGGGGGCTCAACCGATGCCAGTCAAGTGGGGTGTGTGTGGCCCAGTTAGTGGAAACGAGGGAGACTGTGGTTGGAGTCCCCTCGCTGTGTTTCTAAAAGAACCAAGATGAACAAGTCATGGCTCGCAGAGGACTTTTCTTCCCCTGGGTCAGCCAGGGGACGGGAAAGGCACGCGTAGTTTTGAGAGTGCTTCATGCAAAGCATCTTTTTCTTTTTCAAAAGGGGGCTCAACCGATGCCAGTCAAGTGGGGTGTGTGTGGCCCAGTTAGTGGAAACGAGGGAGACTGTAGTTGGAGTCCCCTCGCTGTGTTTCTAAAAGAACCAAGATGAACAAGTCATGGCTCTCAGAGGACTTTTCTTCCCCTGGGTCAGCCAGGGGACGGGAAAGGCACGCGTATTTTTGAGAGGGCTTCATGCAAAGCATCTTTTTCTTTTTCAAAAGGGGGCTCAACCGATGCCAGTCAAGTGGGGTGTGTGTGGCCCAGTTAGTGGAAACGAGGGAGACTGTGGTTGGAGTCCCCTCGCTGTGTATCTAAAAGAACCAAGATGAACAAGTCATGGCTCTCAGAGGACTTTTCTTCCCCTGGGTCACCCAGGGGACGGGAAAGGCACGCGTATTTTTGAGAGTGCTTCATGCAAAGCATCTTTTTCTTTTTCAAAAGGGGGCTCAACCGATGCCAGTCAAGTGGGGTGTGTGTGGCCCAGTTAGTGGAAACGAGGGAGACTGTGGTTGGAGTCCCCTCGCTGTGTTTCTAAAAGAACCAAGATGAACAAGTCATGGCTCTCAGAGGACTTTTCTTCCCCTGGGTCAGCCAGGGTATGGGAAAGGCACGAGTATTTTTGAGAGTGCTTCATGCAAAGCATCTTTTTCTTTTTCAAAAGGGGGCTCAACCGATGCCAGTCAAGTGGGGTGTGTGTGGCCCAGTTAGTGGAAACGAGGGAGACTGTGGTTGGAGTCCCCTCACTGCGTTTCTAAAAGAACCAAGATGAACAAGTCATGGCTCTCAGAGGACTTTTCTTCCCCTGGGTCAGCCAGGGGACGGGAAAGGCACGCGTATTTTTGAGAGTGCTTCATGCAAAGCATCTTTTTCTTTTTCAAAAGGGGGCTCAACCGATGCCAGTCAAGTGGGGTGTGTGTGGCCCAGTTAGTGGAAACGAGGGAGACTGTGGTTGGAGTCCCCTCGCTGTGTTTCTAAAAGAACCAAGATGAACAAGTCATGGCTCTCAGAGGACTTTTCTTCCCCTGGGTCAGCCAGGGGACGGGAAAGGCACGCGTATTTTTGAGAGTGCTTCATGCAAAGCATCTTTTTCTTTTTCAAAAGGGGGCTCAACCGATGCCAGTCAAGGGGGGTGTGTGTGGCCCAGTTAGTGGAAACGAGGGAGACTGTGGTTGGAGTCCCCTCGCTGTGTTTCTAAAAGAACCAAGATGAACAAGTCATGGCTCTCAGAGGACTTTTCTTCCCCTGGGTCAGCCAGGGGACGGGAAAGGCACGCGTATTTTTGAGAGTGCTTCATGCAAAGCATCTTTTTCTTTTTCAAAAGGGGGCTCAACCGATGCCAGTCAAGTGGGGTGTGTGTGGCCCAGTTAGTGGAAATGAGGGAGACTGTGGTTGGAGTCCCCTCGCTGTGTTTCTAAAAGAACCAAGATGAACAAGTCATGGCTCTCAGAGGACTTTTCTTCCCCTGGGTCAGCCAGGGGACGGGAAAGGCACGCGTATTTTTGAGAGTGCTTCATGCAAAGCATCTTTTTCTTTTTCAAAAGGGGGCTCAACCGATGCCAGTCAAGGGGGGTGTGTGTGGCCCAGTTAGTGGAAACGAGGGAGACTGTGGTTGGAGTCCCCTCGCTGTGTTTCTAAAAGAACCAAGATGAACAAGTCATGGCTCTCAGAGGACTTTTCTTCCCCTGGGTCAGCCAGGGGACGGGAAAGGCACGCGTATTTTTGAGAGTGCTTCATGCAAAGCATCTTTTTCTTTTTCAAAAGGGGGCTCAACCGATGCCAGTCAAGTGGGGTGTGTGTGGCCCAGTTAGTGGAAATGAGGGAGACTGTGGTTGGAGTCCCCTCGCTGTGTTTCTAAAAGAACCAAGATGAACAAGTCATGGCTCTCAGAGGACTTTTCTTCCCCTGGGTCAGCCAGGGGACGGGAAAGGCACGCGTATTTTTGAGAGTGCTTCATGCAAAGCATCTTTTTCTTTTTCAAAAGGGGGCTCAACCGATGCCAGTCAAGTGGGGTGTGTGTGGCCCAGTTAGTGGAAACGAGGGAGACTGTGGTTGGAGTCCCCTCACTGTGTTTCTAAAAGAACCAAGATGAACAAGTCATGGCTCTCAGAGGACTTTTCTTCCCCTTGGTCAGCCAGGGGACGGGAAAGGCACGCGTATTTTTGAGAGTGCTTCATGCAAAGCATCTTTTTCTTTTTCAAAAGGGGGCTCAACCGATGCCAGTCAAGTGGGGTGTGTGTGGCCCAGTTAGTGGAAACGAGGGAGACTGTGGTTGGAGTCCCCTCGCTGTGTTTCTAAAAGAACCAAGATGAACAAGTCATGGCTCTCAGAGGACTTTTCTTCCCCTGGGTCAGCCAGGGGACGGGAAAGGCACGCGTATTTTTGAGAGTGCTTCATGCAAAGCATCTTTTTCTTTTTTAAAAGGGGGCTCAACCGATGCCAGTCAAGTGGGGTGTGTGTGGCCCAGTTAGTGGAAACGAGGGAGACTGTGGTTGGAGTCCCCTCGCTGTGTTTCTAAAAGAACCAAGATGAACAAGTCATGGCTCTCAGAGGACTTTTCTTCCCCTGGGCCAGCCAGGGGACGGGAAAGGCACGCGTATTTTTGAGAGTGCTTCATGCAAAGCATCTTTTTCTTTTTCAAAAGGGGGCTCAACCGATGCCAGTCAAGTGGGGTGTGTGTGGCCCAGTTAGTGGAAACGAGGGAGACTGTGGTTGGAGTCCCCTCGCTGTGTTTCTAAAAGAACCAAGATGAACAAGTCATGGCTCTCAGAGGACTTTTCTTCCCCTGGGTCAGCCAGGGGACGGGAAAGGCACGCGTATTTTTGAGAGTGCTTCATGCAAAGCATCTTTTTCTTTTTCAAAAGGGGGCTCAACCGATGCCAGTCAAGTGGGGTGTGTGTAGCCCAGTTAGTGGAAACGAGGGAGACTGTGGTTGGAGTCCCCTCGCTGTGTTTCTAAAAGAACCAAGATGAACAAGTCATGGCTCTCAGAGGACTTTTCTTCCCCTGGGTCAGCCAGGGGAAGGGAAAGGCACGCGTATTTTTGAGAGCGCTTCATGCAAAGCATCTTTTTCTTTTTCAAAAGGGGGCTCAACCGATGCCAGTCAAGTGGGGTGTGTGTGGCCCAGTTAGTGGAAACGAGGGAGACTGTGGTTGGAGTCCCCTTACTGTGTTTTACATGCTTTTAGAAGGGCATGACATGGCTTAGAGGTTGACTTTCAGCATCTGGAAACTGTTGGCTACCAAAATGCTGCCTTTCCAACCTTTTTAACCGAGGATTTTCGAGACCTTATGCCCATCGCAGTGCCCCAAGAGCCGATGCCCAGGCGCCACTCCTTCTCCAACAAAGGCGTGCACGCGCTACACCAGCATGTCACACTAAACATCACTGATTCCTTGAGAAACTCTGTGTGACAGGGTGCATTTCACCACAGATAATTGGCCCAGTAAGCATGGACAGGGGCGTTACATGTCGCTGACTGGGCAATGGGTTACTGTGGGGAGAGATGGAGAAGGGTCTGCTGTACAAGTCTTGCCGTCCCCACGAGTTGTTTCAATCCTTCTTCTGTATGTAGAAGTTAATACACTGCTTCTGCCTCTTCAACCTCATGTGGGTCCTCCACCTTGGCGCAAACCCTGTGTGGTCAGGCCACCCTTCCTTGTAACTGCGCACAAGGACTACCACACACCTCCTTACTATGCTGGCAGCAGAGCTCAATGCCATCAGGTGGTCAAAGGTTTACTTTGAAATGTATGGGAAATGTGAGTCACACCGCTGAGAAGTTGTGGACGGTTAGCTCTGGAGACCGAGTTTCATCAATGGTTGTCTCCACTCAACCAGCAGCCAGGGAAGGCCGGGTGCGACAATGATGCAAACATGGGTGCGGCCCTTCGCTGTGACAATGTGACACACGTGCCTTGTGTGGTTCACGTGTTGAACCTGGTTGTCCAGCAATTTTTAAAGCACTATCCTGGCCCACATGGCCTTCTGCATAGAGCACGGTGTAACGCCTTCCTTGATCCACACACTCAGATGGGCTGTAAATGATAGGCTAGAGGGAAGCCACTCACCAAGCAGGACCCCTAGAACCCTGAAACCCTTTAACCCCTATACAGGGATTAGGAATTACACAGGGCCCAAGGAGATTAATACCTGTGGAAGGCTGCAGTTCCAGAGAATAGTAGTCAGGCAGGGTCAAAACATTAATTGAGGAACAGGAACAGAATGGGACGGCCAGGACTTAATCAGAAAACAAGCAGAGGTGAAATGCGGATCGGCCAACAAGGTACATAAACAGCAAGCAGGAAAAGTAGTCAGGTAACAAGCACACAAAATCATAAAACTGAACTGGGGGTAAAAGCAGAGCTATGTCTGGCAGTGGTCTGCAGACAGGATGGGCATAAAAAAGGGTGTGGTGTCTTCCCATTGGTTGTAGCTGAATGATGGTATTTCATCTGTGAGATACCCACCAGCTACATTCAGCCAGAGATTCTGCATCTGTCAAGGTAATGCAGCCCAGTGGGTGAGCATAACCTGCGTCCACCTGCGCCGCTGGCATCGACTCGTCTCCCATCATCAGCACTATGCATGAAAGGAACACGTTGTCACCTGGCGACCGGAGTACAAATTGACGGAGCGGACTCCGTTGGTGACTTAACAGCCGTGTGCGGCAATGATGCAAACCTGGCTGCGGGCCATCGTCAGGGCAATGTGACACACGTGCCTTGTATGGCTCACGTGTTGAACCTAATTCTCCAGCAATTTTTAAAACACCATCACGGCCTACATGGCCTTGTGCAGCGGGCACGCTCACTATGTGCTCACTTCCATCGTGCGCACACAGCAGCTCAACAACTTTCGTCGCTACAGAAGTCTTTAGGTCTGGTGGTTAAATGCCTGAAATGCGATGTGCCCACACGCAGGAATTTGAATCTGCACATGTTGCAGCGTTTGTGGCAGCACCGCCGAACCCTGCTGCAATACGTTATGACATATAGCCTGGGATAACGTGATCCAGAGGTGGTGCAGATCACGCTGCTGGAGTGGTGTCAGATCAAGGACCTATGCACCCTGCTACACAGTTTACAAATGTCGACGAAGATGTTTAGCACTGGCAATGTCATTCTCAGCGTGACAATTCTGGTCATCTACATGATGGAGCACACTGTAATTATTATTCGGAGGAAGTACAGGAGGAAGTACAGGAGGAGTCATATGCGGAAGGGATAACAAGATCTACGAGGTCCAGATGGTCAGCGGCACCTATGCGGCAGTCATGGTGAGGGAGAGGGATTAACAAGGGCGCATAGTATCAGCAAAAAGTGTTGAGGAAGGTGCAGGAGCCCATGAAGAAATGGAGGACGAACTGGCGATGGGCATGGAAGACTCAGCAGATGAGTGAGAGCTTGCTCACATTTCGGTTGTGCGAGGTTGTGGGGAGAGGGCAGAGGAAGGAGGCACGATTCTCACCTCTCTGCCACCAACACACCAAGGACTTGGTCCTCCTGGATGCACAAGACACATGAGCGCCTTCTTGCTGCATTACCTACAACATGACCCTCGGATTGTACGAATTCAAAGTAATCCAGAATACTGGGTTGCCACACTGTTAGATCCCCGGTACAAGACAAAATTTGGCGAAATAATTCCTGCCATAGAAATGGACGCACGTATACAGGAGTATCTGCAGAAGGTGGTACGCAATCTTAGATCTGCTTTTCCACTAAACACCAGTGCTGCACAGAGTGAATCTCAACGCTTTGTCATGGATAGGAGGAAATGGTCTTTTACTTGTCCACATCTGAGGGACCGAGGGCTGGCTGTTGGGCTGAGATGGCATTGAGTACGGTGTCCCTGCAGAGTTGCACTTTTGGTCATATACCAAAATGAGTTGAAAAAGGACAGATGCTGGTGGAAAGGGGAACAGGTGTGTTGGAAAGGGGAAAAAAGTTTTGGTCCGTGGATTTGGTGGTTAAGCAACAGTAACATTTGCTGAAGAAACACCATCTGTTACAGTGGGACTGGCAGATTTGGATAAAGTGGTATATACTATGTTACCGCTATATAACGAAAATTAATAAGAAAAGAAAGAGAAAGGTATATATCCCCATCAGCAGTCAGTGTCCACCGTGCTTCCAGTTGGAAAAGAAGAGGTTGGCAACTGGAAGGTTTGGTGGAGGATACAGAGCTGTGTGGCTATGAAACTAATAGTAGCCTGAACCGAGTTAGACGCCATTCGGATCTGGAGACTGGGAGCCCTGTTAGCGTCACAGGGTCCACATGCCCACCCAGCCAAGGAACTCCCTGTTAACAACACAGGGGCCATTGAGTACGCTGACCGTGTGCGTAGGGGCACACCTGTGGACAGCAGGCGCATCAGCAGCAGGCCTGTTAATGCCACTGGGCTGCACAAGCAGGACTGGTAGGACAGGAGCTGGTCTTAACCGTTCTGCGTTACCAACTGTGGTGGTGGCCTGCATCGACACCCTATCCCTGCCTACCTCTGGCCTAAAGCCGCAATGGGTTCAACACATGGAGGTGTGCTCTTTCGGAGCATAATAGAAGACTGCGCACCTCCTTGTTGGCTCCAGCCCCTTTTATAACCTGGGTCCGCCCCAAACCAGGGTGAACCACAATGCACCTCCTGGAGACAAAAGTAGAGTGACACGTCATGAGTGGCATAACTAGCGTCCTATTTGGAACCGCAACTTCAATGATGACCTCATGGCTGCCATGACCCAAACACCTCACCAGTCATCGTCTGACCATCAATAATGCGGTGACAAGTCATAGGGGTGGGCCTCTGCAAGCCATTTGGGAGGACACCTGATGCCCTGTGGTCTATATGGGACCCCCACATCAGGGGCAGGGCCAAAGAGTTCATTACCGGACCTAGTCTCTGATGCAGTAAGTGCCTGAGCATGCTCAGTAGCATGAAATACAGTCTCTGAAAAAAGACTATCAGCTTTAGCATGGTGTCTAGGCACAAAACAGGACTTAGACCCGGCACGGAATGCAAGTACCTGTGCAAAGAGGCTTTTCACACTTAGTGTGGGAGCATGCGCTGTATCCCGAAATGAAGACTTAGCGTCAGGAATGGCACAGTCAGGCTGAGCATACTCACTAGGCGAAACACTGTAATTAGGCTGCAGCTGGGGTAAATCGGCACACGCATGCGCACTAGCTGCCTCTCCACACTTAGAGGTGGAGGAGAAATTGCTCTTGGAGATGCTGTCTATGAACAGAAGGAAAAGCTAAAGGAAGCCTGACTTTCTATCCCTCCGAATTATCAAATGCAGCAATGAATTCCCTGAGTTTGCTATAACATTAGCGTAGCAAAATGTGCATGAGGGTGTCATGTAGAGGTGCTATAAATAGCTTGGCACCAGTGGGGCACTAATGGAATACAACAGCCAGTTCTATGATGCCACTAAATGGCAGTATTTTTTGCTATCATTATAGCTTATTAAAAACAGATCAGGAGGGTGTCATGCAGAGGTGCTAGAAATAGCTTGGCACCAGTGGGGCACTAATGGAATACAACAGCCAGTTCTATGATGCCACTAAATGGCAGTATTTTTTGCTACCATTATAGCTTATTAAAAACAGAGCAGGAGGGTGTCATGCAGAGGTGATAGAAATAGCTTGGCACCAGTGGGGCACTAATGGAATACAACAGCCAGTTCTATGATGCCACTAAATGGCAGTATTTTTTGCTATCATTATAGCTCATTAAAAACAGAGCAGGAGGGTGTCATGCAGAGGTGCTGCACATAGATTTGCACCAGTGGGGCACTAATGGAGTACAACAGCCACATCTTGTATGCCACTAGGTACACTGAGTGTTTGCTAGTATAATGGCTTAGTAACAATGAGTTGGAGTGTGCAATGCAGGCAGAGGTGCTGCAAATATCTTTGCAATAGTGTGACTAGACAAAAGTACAATAGCCACATTTAGGATGCCACTAGGTACACTGACTGTTTGCTAGTATAATGGCTTAGTTAAAAAAAGTTTGAGTGTGCAATGCAGGCAGACGTGCTGCAAATATCTTTGCACTAGTTTGACTACACAAAAGTACAATAGCCATGTTTAGGATGCCACTAGGTACACTGACTGTTTGCTAGTATAATGGCTTAGTTAAAAAGAGTTGGAGTGTGCAATGCAGGCAGAGGTGCTGCAAATATCTTTGCAATAGTGTGACTAGACAAAAGTACAATAGCCACGTTTAGGATGCCACTAGGTACACTGACTGTTTGCTAGTATAATGGCTTAGTTAAAAAGAGTTGGAGTGTGCAATGCAGGCAGACGTGCTGCAAATATCTTTCCACTAGTTTGACTACACAAAAGTCCAATAGCCACGTTTAGGATGCAACTAGGTACACTGACTGTTTGCTAGTATAATGGCTTAGTTAAAAAGAGTTGAAGTGTGCAATGCAGGCAGACGTGCTGCAAATATCTTTCCACTAGTTTGACTACACAAAAGTACAATAGCCACGTTTAGGATGCCACTAGGTACACTGACTGTTTGCTAGTATAATGGCTTAGTTAAAAAGAGTTGGAGTGTGCAATGCAGGCAGACATGCTGCAAATATCTTTCCACTAGTTTGACTACACAAAAGTCCAATAGCCACGTTTAAGATGCCACTAGGTACACTGACTGTTTGCTAGTATAATGGCTTAGTTAAAAAGAGTTGGAGTGTGCAATGCAGGCAGACGTGCTGCAAATATCTTTCCACTAGTTTGACTACACAAAAGTCCAATAGCCACGTTTAGGATGCCACTAGGTACACTGACTGTTTGCTAGTATAATGGCTTAGTTAAAAAAAGTTTGAGTGTGCAATGCAGGCAGACGTGCTGCAAATATCTTTGCACTAGTTTGACTACACAAAAGTACAATAGCCACGTTTAGGATGCCACTAGGTACACTGACTGTTTGCTAGTATAATGGCTTAGTTAAAAAGAGTTGGAGTGTGCAATGCAGGCAGACATGCTGCAAATATCTTTCCACTAGTTTGACTACACAAAAGTACAATAGCCACGTTTAGGATGCCACTAGGTACACTGACTGTTTGCTAGTATAATGGCTTAGTTAAAAAGAGTTGGAGTGTGCAATGCAGGCAGACGTGCTGCAAATATCTTTCCACTAGTTTGACTACACAAAAGTCCAATAGCCACGTTTAGGATGCCACTAGGTACACTGACTGTTTGCTAGTATAATGGCTTAGTTAAAAAGAGTTGGAGTGTGCAATGCAGGCAGACGTGCTGCAAATATCTTTCCACTAGTTTGACTACACAAAAGTCCAATAGCCACGTTTAGGATGCCACTAGGTACACTGACTGTTTGCTAGTATAATGGCTTAGTTAAAAAGAGTTGGAGTGTGCAATGCAGGCAGACGTGCTGCAAATATCTTTCCACTAGTTTGACTACACAAAAGTACAATAACCACGTTTAGGATGCCACTAGGTACACTGACTGTTTGCTAGTATAATGGCTTAGTTAAAAAGAGTTGGAGTGTGCAATGCAGGCAGACATGCTGCAAATATCTTTCCACTAGTTTGACTACACAAAAGTCCAATAGCCACGTTTAGGATGCCACTAGGTACACTGACTGTTTGCTAGTATAATGGCTTAGTTAAAAAAAGTTTGAGTGTGCAATGCAGGCAGACGTGCTGCAAATATATTTGCACTAGTTTGACTACACAAAAGTACAATAGCCACGTTTAGGATGCCACTAGGTACACTGACTGTTTGCTAGTATAATGGCTTAGTTAAAAAGAGTTGGACTGTGCAATGCAGGCAGACGTGCTGCAAATATCTTTCCACTAGTTTGACTACACAAAAGTCCAATAGCCACGTTTAGGATGCCACTAGGTACACTGACTGTTTGCTAGTATAATGGCTTAGTTAAAAAGAGTTGGAGTGTGCAATGCAGGCAGACATGCTGCAAATATCTTTCCACTAGTTTGACTACACAAAAGTACAATAGCCACGTTTAGGATGCCACTAGGTACACTGACTGTTTGCTAGTATAATGGCTTAGTGAAAAAAAGTTTGAGTGTGCAATGCAGGCAGATGTGCTGCAAATATCTTTGCACTAGTTTGACTACACAAAAGTACAATAGCCACGTTTGAGATGCCACTAGGTACACTGACTGTTTGCTAGTATAATGGCTTAGTTAAAAAGAGTTGGAGTGTGCAATGCAGGCAGACATGTTGCAAATATCTTTCCACTAGTTTGACTACACAGAAGTACAATAGCCACGTTTAGGATGCCACTAGGTACACTGACTGTTTGCTAGTATAATGGCTTAGTTAAAAAGAGTTGGAGTGTGCAATGCAGGCAGACGTGCTGCAAATATCTTTCCACTAGTTTGACTGCACAAAAGTCCAATAGCCACGTTTAGGATGCCACTAGGTACACTGACTGTTTGCTAGTATAATGGCTTAGTTAAAAAGAGTTGGAGTGTGCAATGCAGGCAGACGTGCTGCAAATATCTTTCCACTGGTTTGACTACACAAAAGTACAATAGCCACGTTTAGGATGCCACTAGGTACACTGACTGTTTGCTAGTATAATGGCTTAGTTAAAAAGAGTTGGAGTGTGCAATGCAGGCAGACGTGCTGCAAATATCTTTCCACTAGTTTGACTACACAAAAGTACAATAGCCACGTTTAGGATGCCACTAGGTACACTGACTGTTTGCTAGTATAATGGCTTAGTTAAAAAAAGTTTGAGTGTGCAATGCAGGCAGAGGTGCTGCAAATATCTTTGCAATAGTGTGACTAGACAAAAGTACAATAGCCACGTTTAGGATGCCACTAGGTACACTGACTGTTTGCTAGTATAATTGCTTAGTTAAAACAAGTTTGAGTGTGCAATGCAGGCAGACGTGCTGCAAATATCTTTGCACTAGTTTGACTACACAAAAGTACAATAGCCACGTTTAGGATGCCACTAGGTACACTGCCTGTTTGCTAGTATAATGGCTTAGTTAAAAAGAGTTGGAGTGTGCAATGCAGGCAGACGTGCTGGAAATATCTTTCCACTAGTTTGACTACACAAAAGTCCAATAGCCACGTTTAGGATGCCACTAGGTACACTGACTGTTTGCTAGTATAATGGCTTAGTTAAAAAGAGTTGGAGTGTGCAATGCAGGCAGACATGCTGCAAATATCTTTCCACTAGTTTGACTACACAAAAGTCCAATAGCCATGTTTAGGATGCCACTAGGTACACTGACTGTTTGCTAGTATAATGGCTTAGTTAAAAAGAGTTGGAGTGTGCAATGCAGGCAGACATGCTGCAAATATCTTTCCACTAGTTTGACTACACAAAAGTCCAATAGCCACATTTAGGATACCACTAGGTACACTGACTGTTTGCTAGTATAATGGCTTAGTTAAAAAAAGTTTGAGTGTGCAATGCAGGCAGAGGTGCTGCAAATATCTTTGCAATAGTGTGACTAGACAAAAGTACAATAGCCACGTTTAGGATGCCACTAGGTACACTGACTGTTTGCTAGTATAATGGCTTAGTTAAAAAGAGTTGGAGTGTGCAATGCAGGCAGACGTGCTGCAAATATCTTTCCACTAGTTTGACTACACAAAAGTCCAATAGCCACGTTTAGGATGCCACTAGGTACACTGACTGTTTGCTAGTATAACGGCTTAGTTAAAAAGAGTTGGAGTGTGTAATGCAGGCAGACGTGCTGCAAATATCTTTCCACTAGTTTGACTACACAAAAGTACAATAGCCACGTTTAGGATGCCACTAGGTACACTGACTGTTTGCTAGTATAATGGCTTAGTTAAAAAGAGTTGGAGTGTGCAATGCAGGCAGACATGCTGCAAATATCTTTCCACTAGTTTGACTACACAAAAGTCCAATAGCCACGTTTAGGATGCCACTAGGTACACTGACTGTTTGCTAGTATAATGGCTTAGTTAAAAAGGGTTGGAGTGTGCAATGCAGGCAGACGTGCTGCAAATATCTTTCCACTAGTTTGACCACACAAAAGTCCAATAGCCACGTTTAGGATGCCACTAGGTACACTGACTGTTTGCTAGTATAATGGCTTAGTTAAAAAGAGTTGGAGTGTGCAATGCAGGCAGACGTGCTGCAAATATCTTTCCACTGGTTTGACTACACAAAAGTACAATAGCCACGTTTAGGATGCCACTAGGTACACTGACTGTTTGCTAGTATAATGGCTTAGTTAAAAAGAGTTGGAGTGTGCAATGCAGGCAGACATGCTGCAAATATCTTTCCACTAGTTTGACTACACAAAAGTCCAATAGCCACGTTTAGGATGCCACTAGGTACACTGACTGTTTGCTAGTATAAGGGCTTAGTTAAAAAAAGTTTGAGTGTGCAATGCAGGCAGAGGTGCTGCAAATATCTTTGCAATAGTGTGACTAGACAAAAGTACAATAGCCACGTTTAGGATGCCACTAGGTACACTGACTGTTTGCTAGTATAATGGCTTAGTTAAAAAAACGTTTGAGTGTGCAATGCAGGCAGACGTGCTGCAAATATCTTTGCACTAGTTTGACTACACAAAAGTACAATAGCCACGTTTAGGATGCCACTAGGTACACTGACTGTTTGCTAGTATAATGGCTTAGTTAAAAAGTGTTGGAGTGTGCAATGCAGGCAGACGTGCTGGAAATATCTTTCCACTAGTTTGACTACACAAAAGTCCAATAGCCACGTTTAGGATGCCACTAGGTACACTGACTGTTTGCTAGTATAATGGCTTAGTTAAAAAGAGTTGGAGTGTGCAATGCAGGCAGACATGCTGCAAATATCTTTCCACTAGTTTGACTACACAAAAGTCCAATAGCCATGTTTAGGATGCCACTAGGTACACTGACTGTTTGCTAGTATAATGGCTTAGTTAAAAAGAGTTGGAGTGTGCAATGCAGGCAGACATGCTGCAAATATCTTTCCACTAGTTTGACTACACAAAAGTCCAATAGCCACATTTAGGATACCACTAGGTACACTGACTGTTTGCTAGTATAACGGCTTAGTTAAAAAGAATTGGAGTGTGTAATGCAGGCAGACGTGCTGCAAATATCTTTGCACTAATTTGACTACACAAAAGTACAATAGCCACGTTTAGGATGCCACTAGGTACACTGACTGTTTGCTAGTATAATGGCTTAGTTAAAAAGAGTTGGAGTGCGCAATGCAGGCAGACATGCTGCAAATATCTTTCCACTAGTTTGACTACACAAAAGTCCAATAGCCACGTTTAGGATGCCACTAGGTACACTGACTGTTTGCTAGTATAATGGCTTAGTTAAAAAGAGTTGGAGTGTGCAATGCAGGCAGACGTGCTGCAAATATCTTTCCACTAGTTTGACCACACAAAAGTCCAATAGCCACGTTTAGGATGCCACTAGGTACACTGACTGTTTGCTAGTATAATGGCTTAGTTAAAAAGAGTTGGAGTGTGCAATGCAGGCAGACATGCTGCAAATATCTTTCCACTAGTTTGACTACACAAAAGTACAATAGCCATGTTTAGGATGCCACTAGGTACACTGACTGTTTGCTAGTATAATGGCTTAGTTAAAAAAAGTTTGAGTGTGCAATGCAGGCAGAGGTGCTGCAAATATCTTTGCAATAGTGTGACTAGACAAAAGTACAATAGCCACGTTTAGGATGCCACTAGGTACACTGCCTGTTTGCTAGTATAATGGCTTAGTTAAAAAAAAGTTTGAGTGTGCAATGCAGGCAGACGTGCTGCAAATATCTTTCCACTAGTTTGACTACACAAAAGTACAATAGCCACA
The DNA here is from genome assembly GCF_048569485.1 of Anomaloglossus baeobatrachus. Taxonomy (NCBI): domain Eukaryota; kingdom Metazoa; phylum Chordata; class Amphibia; order Anura; family Aromobatidae; genus Anomaloglossus; species Anomaloglossus baeobatrachus. Next base: position 139,542,449 of record NC_134357.1, on the reverse strand, counting down.
TTTAGGATGCCACTAGGTACACTGACTGTTTGCTAGTATAATGGCTTAGTTAAAAAAAGTTTGAGTGTGCAATGCAGGCAGACGTGCTGCAAATATCTTTGCACTAATTTGACTACACAAAAGTACAATAGCCACGTTTAGGATGCCACTAGGTACACTGACTGTTTGCTAGTATAATGGCTTAGTTAAAAAGAGTTGGAGTGTGCAATGCAGGCAGACATGCTGTAAATATCTTTCCACTAGTTTGACTACACAAAAGTCCAATAGCCACGTTTAGGATGCCACTAGGTACACTGACTGTTTGCTAGTATAATGGCTTAGTTTAAAAGAGTTTGAGTGTGCAATGCAGGCAGACGTGCTGCAAATATCTTTGCACTACTGTGACTACACAAAAGTGCAATAGCCACGTTTAGGATGCCACTAGGTACACTGACTGTTTGCTAGCATAATGGCTTACTTAAAAAGAGTTGGAGTGTGCAGAGGACAGGAGGGTACAGTGCCAGGATTGTGGGGCTCTGGGTAGAGGAATGGAAGCCTGCCTTTCTATTCCCTCCTAATGGTGAAATGCAGCGACGAAATCCCTGACCTTGGCTACACAGACGCTGTCGCTGTTTTCAGGACCTGTCACCTATGGCTCTGACCCTACCGGTTTGAGCCCTTAAAAGGACTGATAGAAAGTGCTCTCCCTAAGCTGTCCAGCGCTGTGTATGGAGCGCATACAGCTGTATCAGCGATAGGACAAAGGACGGAGCTGCGACAGTGATGTCTGACACCAAAGACGCAGAAGAGACAATGGCGTCCTGGAGGAAAATGTCCGGTTTTATAATGCAGGGACATGTGACATGGACATCCTATCACACATGCCGTTGCTTCTCTGGCTAAAAGTCCACTTAGCTGTGCGTGTGTCTGGGATTGGCTGACATGCTGGCCCGCCCCACAAGACGCGCGCGCTTAGGGAAGGAAGACAAGGAAAAAAAAAAAAAATGGCGATCGCCATTATAGAAACAGCAGTGATCTGAAGGCGCTGTTCCCGCACACTATACACTGAAATGTCATAATAGTGTGAGTCACAGAGTGACTTACACTATTACAGCGGAAAGCCAGCTAGGAATTAGCTGTTTTTTTGCTGCTAGAACCGTTCTCGAACGTTTCTAGAACTATCGAGCTTTTGCAAAAAGCTCGAGTTCTAGTTCGATCTAGAACAGGCCCCAAAAATCACTCGAGCCTAGAACTGGAGAACCTCGAACCGCGAACCGCGCTCAACTCTACCGATCAGATGATATTGGATCCGGATTGGACGGCGCGGGACCCTAACCCAGGATTACTGCGGAGGGGGGTTTATTTCAATAAAGATGGAGTCACTAATTGTGTTGTGTTTTATTTCTAATAAAAATATTTTTCTGTGTGTTGTGTTTTTTTTTAATTTTTTATCATTACTAGAAATTCATGGTGGCCATGTCTAATATTGGCGTGACACCATGAATTTCGGGCTTAGGGCTAGCTGATAATATACAGCTAGCCCTAACTTCATTATTACCCGGCTAGCCACCCGGCATCAGGGCAGCTGGAAGAGTTGCATACAGCGCCAGAAGATGGCGCTTCTATGAAAGCGCCATTTTCTGGGGTGGCTGCGGACTGCAATTCGAAGTGGGGGTGCCCAGAAAGCTTGGGCACCTTTCACTGTGGATTCCAATCCCCAGCTGCCTAGTTGTACCCGGCTGGACACCAAAATTAGGCGAAGCTCACGTCATTTTTTTTTTTAAATTATTTCATGAAATTCATGAAATAAAAAAAAAAAAGGGCTTCTCTATATTTTTGGTTCCCAGCCGGGTACAAATAGGCAGCTGGGGGTTGGGGGCAGCCCGTACCTGCCTGCTGTACCCGGCTAGCATACAAAAATATGGCGAAGCCCATGTCATTTTTTTTTTCTTTTTGGGTAAAAAACTGCATACAGTCCTGGATGGAGGATGCTGAGCCTTGTAGTTCTGCAGCTTCTGTCTGCTCTCCTGCATACACTAGTGAATGGAGGATGCTGAGCCTTGTAGTTCTGCAGCTGCTGTCTGCTCTCCTGCTTACACTAGTGAATGGAGGATGCTGAGCCTTGTAGTTCTGCAGCTGCTGTCTGCTCTCCTCCATTCACTAGTGTATGCAGGAGAGCAGACAGCAGCTGCAGAACTACAAGGCTCAGCATCCTCCATTCACTAGTGTAAGCAGGAGAGAAGACAGCAGCTGCAGAACTACAAGGCTCAGCATACTCCATCCCGGACTGTATGCAGTTTTTAGCCAAAAAAGAAAAAAAAAATGACGTGGGCTTCGCCATATTTTTGTATGCTAGCCGGGTACAGCAGGCAGGTACGGGCTGCCCCCAACCCCCAGCTGCCTATTTGTACCCGGCTGGGAACCAAAAATATAGAGAAGCCATTTTTTTTTTTTAATTATTTCATGAATTTCATGAAATAATTTAAAAAAAAATGACGTGAGCTTCGCCTAATTTTGGTGTCCAGCCGGGTACAACTAGCCAGCTGGGGATTGGAATCCACAGTGAATTGTGCCCAAGCTTTCTGGGCACCCCCACTGCGAATTGCAGTCCGCAGCCACCCCAGAAAATGGCGCTTTCATAGAAGCGCTATCTTCTGGCGCTGTATCCAACTCTTCCAGCTGCCCTGATGCCGGGTGGCTAGCCGGGTAATAATGGAGTTAGGGCTAGCTGTATATTATCAGCTAGCCCTAAGCCCGAAATTCATGGTGTCACGCCAATATTAGACATGGCCACCATGAATTTCTAGTAATGATAAAAAAAAATAAAAAAAAACACAACACACAGAAAAATATTTTTATTAGAAATAAAACACAACACAATTAGTGACTCCATCTTTATTGAAATAAACCCCCCTCCACAGTAATCCTGGGTTAGGGTCCCGCGCCGTCCAATCCGGATCCAATATCATCTGATCGGTTTGCTGGAAGGCAAAGCGATCAGATGATGTGTCAGGTTAAATTACGTGAATCACATGACACATCAGCTGATTGTATAATCGGCTTTTATACAATCAGCTGATGCATCAGTCGAAACAAATAAAAAATAAATACATACTCACTTATGTGCTGATTACCGGCAGCTCCTGCAGCGATCGATTGGACAGGAGTATGATCCTGTCCCATCGCTGCAGGAGCTGCCGGTAATCAGCTGATGAAGTCCCCTGACAGCAGGAGCAGCTGATAGCCGGCCGGGCGCAAAAAAGCCGGCAACACCGCGAGAATCGATGAGCTGATCCACCGCCAGGTCCTGCAAGCTTCGTACGTGCCCCGGGGAGACTGCACACAGCCAGAGCGGCGGTACCGAGACAGGGGCTGGGAGCGGACATGGCACCGTGACCCTGCAGACAGGTGAGTATGACATTTTTTTTTCTACTGTTCACTTTGGTTTTCGCCGCTGCCTCCACCTTCCGCCCAGACATGGCGCCGCACGGAGCTGACATGGCACCGGGCGGGTTGTGGACGCAGCGGTGACGGTACCGGGAGGATTCATGCTTCTGTGTTTACCAACAGAAGGAATCCTCTTCCTGTACACGTCACTTTACTGCCCACCCCTTGCGTTTATAGCTGCATTTTTAGTCATAGAAACGCAGCTATATGCGTTTTTCATTGCGTTGTTGAACATCTCATTGAACTCAATGGGTGAAAAATGCAGTGAAAAACGCAGAAATAATTGACATGCTGCATTTTTGTGGTCAACACAAAAACGCAGCTACAAAAAAACGCTGTCTGCGGACAGCACTTCTGAAAACCCATAGACATTGCTGGGGAAGCAATGTCACTGCGTTTTCAGCACAAAAATGTGGTAAAAAACGCCGCAAAAAACGCAGCAAAAACGCCTAGTGCGCACAATGGCATAGACTTTACTCGGGAAGCAAAGTCATGCAGTTTTCTGAGTAAAAACGCACCAGAAAAACTGTGTGAACTTACCCTTAGTTGGTGACATGCAGCATCGCAGGTGACAGAGCAGAGCAAGTTGGTGACATGCTCTGCTCTGACACATAGTGTGCTGCATGTCACTGTATCCACTCTGGGACTTGTTGTGCAGGTGACCGGACGATACATGTCACTAACTGTCTCCACTGTGGTACTTGTTGTGCAGGTGAGAGTGTATACAGTTGGTACTATGCAGCAGAAATCACAGAGTGGAGACAGATAGTGACATGCAGCATCCGGTCACCTGCACAACAAGTCCCAGAGTGGATACAGTTAGTGACATGTAGCATCCGGTCACCTGCACAACAAGTCCCAGAATGGAGACAGTGACATGCAGCACACTATGTGTCAGAGCAGAGCATGTCACTGTCTCCACTCTGGGACTTGTTGTGCAGGTGACCGGATGCTACATGTCACTGTCTCCACTGTGGGACTTGTTGTGCAGGTGACAGAGTGGAGCAGATTGGTCCCATGCAGCGTCCGGTCACCTGTGCTGCTGGTAGGATTATATGATCACACTGCCGACACCGCCCGCTCTCCTGACAGCTGAGCACAGCGGGCGGGTGGACAGTGTGATCACATACTTGCGTGACAGGGGGGATTTCAGTGGAGGAAACCCCCCCTGTACTCCACACTGGAGCCCGTACCTCCCACAGCTGAATGCTGGTAAGCGCGCGCTCTGCCTTCACCGCTCCACACACTGGCGTCCTCCGGATCCTCCCCTCGATGCTGGGCTGTGACGTCAGGTAGTCACCGCCCACAGCCCAGTCAATCACTGTGAGTGGCGCCGGCATCCTGTGACGTACCCGTCTTGTTTGAGAGCCCGGAAATGCCGGGACGTCAGAGGATGCAGGCGGCCACAGCTCCAGGGGGTCATGTGACTGGCACTGAGCGTGCAGGATAGCGCCACTCAGTGCCAGAAATGGAAACAGAAGCCAATGCAGAAGATGCAGACAATGGTAAGTGAGAATCATTGGAGAAAAAAAAAATGGGTGAACCACCCCTTTAACATTCTTTAAATGCTATTTCTATATTCTCAGCCTTCAAGATTTTGAACTGTCTTATTTATGCATAGTGGTTTATTTTTATTCCTGGACATTTTATTACCAAAAAGTACAAGTTTTCCACATAATTCTAGTAGTCCTTAAACTTCAGACAGGAAAGGATAAAGAGATTGTTGCTCAGGTTCAACTATAATGCATGATTCAGTCTTCCCTAAAAAGTGCTAACTTTCTGTCCTGATACGAAGTATCAATCAATTGGATTAACATTTAGAACCAAAATGTTATAATTTTACAAAAATATTTTATATATTTAAAAAAAACAAAAAAACATTTTAGCCTTTCTGAAACTAGCGATGGCCCAGGAGATATGGCAAGTCCAGACGATGTTCCTGTACAGTCAGACACGGCCATTACACAGTACATAGCAGGGACACATTTATAAGATTACAAAATATTTTTTAAACACCTAAATGTGGAATTTATTATTATTCCAAGATCTTTTGATTAACATGAACTTTGTTTCATGAGTCAACCCATTAAGAACCCACGGGCTCATGGCTTTGTCTACTTTGGTGTAATTTAACTTTACCTGGGCTATATCTAACTTTAACTGTTTGATTATATTATATGTAATAATCACCATTATTTAGGCAATCCCATTTTTTTCTAAACTCATTTATTTAAAATGTGATTTGTACTTTCAATTGACTCTGCATAAACCAATAGTATAAATGAATATACTGTATATATACATAGAAGGTATATATATATATATATATATATATATATATATATACAGTATATATATATATATATATATATATATATATATATTCAGAAAATTCTCATTTATCAGTTATCAGACATTTCTCCCTCTCCCACTGCCTCCTGAACTGGTTGTCCACTCTGGGGAAAAAACAGATCAAATCTGTGTTGCTCAGACAAGATGGACTGTCTCACTGTTATGTGATGTGACACCACTGTTGGTCTCAGACAGAGGAGGGCCCCTGTGTGAGAGCTTAATAAGCTCACCATAATGCATGATTCCATCTGCTTTGAAGGTGAGAGTGGGCCTCCTCCTAGGCCCCTGTGCGATCGTATGGGTTATACCAATGATATGTCCACCCCTGTGTGACACAGCCCATTATATTATGAGGGAATGAATGAACCGTAGGAATTACTCTCTGTATGCTGTGCTTGGGTATGAGATAGCCAACAGCTCGTTTCCTCTGAACAGCTCCTAGGGGTTTGCAAATTAAGATATAGAGTTTCCTGCAGGGGGAACACTGGTTAAATGAAGAATACAAGTCATATAATGGTCAGAAATAGTGTTATTTCTCAAAACAGCTTATTCTGAAAAGTTATCAGTTACTGTGACGACAATCCAGGAGGGGACCTGCAGGACCGTGCACTGGACTCCCCCGAGGAGGCAACCGAGAGCTGACCCCAATACAGGGACTGTCGGGCGCAACCTCAGAGGGCCTAAATGCACGTTAGCCGGGATTAGCAGGGTACACTGGGTAGCGTCCTATTCGGGTCCACGGTAGAAGCCATTACTAACCCGAGACAGATGCAGACTGGCGGGATCAGGATGAACACCAGGGCTGAAGACAGGTGCAGGCTGATGGAATCAGGAGGAGTCCGCAGCTGGCTGTTACTAGAGGTGACCAGAGGAGACGGAAGGACGGACGTACTCAGACAGGCACTCAGGATTTTCTGGTAGAGACAGAGTTAATAGCGGCACAGAGGTACCTGAACAACTAGCACAGAGACAAGGCTACAAGGTTGAACAAGTACCACTCAAAGGAAAAGGAAGTCTTAAGTACCCAGTAACTGTCAGCAGCAATATCCGGGTAAATGTTACTGTCCCTTTAAGAAAAAGGGAAGAGCGTGTGCCCGCACCCTAGTGCGCATGGGACCCAGACGCCAGAGCTGGAGACACAGGAGAGGAGGCAGAATGCAGGTGCGCAGGATACCGAGCGAGAAGCATGGCATGACGCTGGGACCAGCGGACAGGAGGCACAGGCAACAGACATTGCAATTTTCTTTAAACCCTTCAAATATTCATATACAGTCAGGGCCAGAAATATTTGGACAGTGACACAAGTTTTGTTATTTTAGCTGTTTACAAAAACATGTTCAGAAATACAATTATATATATAATATGGGCTGAAAGTGCACACTCCCAGCTGCAATATGAGAGTTTTCACATCCAAATCGGAGAAAGGGTTTAGGAATCATAGCTCTGTAATGCATGGCCTCCTCTTTTTCAAGGGACCAAAAGTAATTGGACAAGGGACTCTAAGGGCTGCAATTAACTCTGAAGGCGTCTCCCTCGTTAACCTGTAATCAATGAAGTAGTTAAAAGGTCTGGGGTTGATTACAGGTGTGTGGTTTTGCATTTGGAAGCTGTTGCTGTGACCAGACAACATGCGGTCTAAGGAACTCTCAATTGAGGTGAAGCAGAACATCCTGAGGCTGAAAAAAAGAAAGAATCCATCAGAGAGATAGCAGACATGCTTGGAGTAGCAAAATCAACAGTCGGGTACATTCTGAGAAAAAAGGAATTGACTGGTGAGCTTGGGAACTCAAAAAGGCCTGGGCGTCCACGGATGACAACAGTGGTGGATGATCGCCGCATACTTTCTTTGGTGAAGAAAAACCCGTTCACAACATCAACTGAAGTCCAGAACGCTCTCAGTGAAGTAGGTGTATCTGTCTCTAAGTCAACAGTAAAGAGAAGACTCCATGAAAGTAAATACAAAGGGTTCACATCTAGATGCAAACCATTCATCAATTCCAAAAATAGACAGGCCAGAGTTAAATTTGCTGAAAAACACCTCATGAAGCCAGCTCAGTTCTGGAAAAGTATTCTATGGACAGATGAGACAAAGATCAACCTGTACCAGAATGATGGGAAGAAAAAAGTTTGGAGAAGAAAGGGAACGGCACATGATCCAAGGCACACCACATCCTCTGTAAAACATGGTGGAGGCAACGTGATGGCATGGGCATGCATGGCTTTCAATGGCACTGGGTCACTTGTGTTTATTGATACCATAACAGCAGACAAGAGTAGCCGGATGAATTCTGAAGTGTACCGGGATATACTTTCAGCCCAGATTCAGCCAAATGCCGCAAAGTTGATCGGACGGCGCTTCATAGTACAGATGGACAATGACCCCAAGCATACAGCCAACGCTACCCAGGAGTTCATGAGTGCAAAAAAGTGGAACATTCTGCAATGGCCAAGTCAATCACCAGATATTAACCCAATTGAGCATGCATTTCACTTGCTCAAATCCAGACTTAAGACGGAAAGACCCACAAACAAGCAAGACCTGAAGGCTGCGGCTGTAAAGGCCTGGCAAAGCATTAAGAAGGAGGAAACCCAGCGTTTGGTGATGTCCATGGGTTCCAGACTTAAGGCAGTGATTGCCTCCAAAGGATTCGCAACAAAATATTGAAAATAAAAATATTTTGTTTGGGTTTGGTTTATTTGTCCAATTACTTTTGACCTCCTAAAATGTGGAGTGTTTGTAAAGAAATGTGTACAATTCCTACAATTTCTATCAGATATTTTTGTTCAAATCTTCAAATTAAACGTTACAATCTGCACTTGAATTCTGTTGTAGAGGTTTCATTTCAAATCCAATGTGGTGGCATGCAGAGCCCAACTCGCGAAAATTGTTTCACTGTCCAATATATTTCTGGACCTAACTTTATTTACTTCCCTGTGCTTATATTTAAATTTTAGGAACGCGGGGCTGCAGCTATGTCCACTCATGATTATGCAATTTTAGGTGTTGTGATGTTTTCACAACCCCTATAGGTGAGTGCACACTTTTTTATAATTATCTGTTTTTTTCTGGTAAGACCCTATGCACCTTTCTCAACACAGTCCTTGATACTTTGTTGATCATCTAAAATGGCAGTCACATAATTTGTGTGCCTGCCGCAAGCATCCTCCTCCACTGATTTCTCTCTCATTTAACATGTCAAATGGCAGATGCATGCGCAGAGAGTTGGCTCTCAGCCAGCTCTCTGCAAACAGTGAAACTGAGGTTACTGCAGGTCACATTGCCCTCGGTGTTACCCGGGGAGTGTGGCTGCGGTAATCTCATGGAGATTACCGCAGGCACACTCCTCACATGGAGTGCTTGCATTTCCAGAACATAGGGGACATGTTCGCTGAGCATGGCCCCCATATCCTTGGGACCTCCAAAATGGATTACAGTGGACCAGATTTTTTTTCCTTTCAAATTGGTGAAAGAGGGAATGTCCTGGAGAGTGGTTTTTCAAATAATTTTTTTTTGTCATCTTTATTTTTTTTATTACTGACTGGATTAGTGATGTCAGGTATCTGATAGACGCCTTGACATTACTAGCCCCTGGGCTTGATTTGCGTTCCAAAATTAAAATATTGCTCTTTCTGTTCCGAACCCTTCCATTTGTCCAAACAGAGGTTTCTGACCACATGTTGTTTATTAGCACACTCAGAAGAAACTGGGTAACAAATATTGGGTGAAAGTTTAAGAAGGTGTCTAAATCACTTTACTTCAGACAGTTGAGAGGTGGAAGGTAGAGGAAATACAATACTCTTAGGAAAAGCATTAATGCTAGAGGGGGACAAATAGAAATATAATCATGTCCTTAATCTTACCCTCACATGGAGTGCATCCTTACTTGACCGATGCCCCCATTCCTCGGCGGCTCGCCCTCATGTATCCCTTCTCTTTCCCTCTCAAACAATAATCAAAAAAGAGTCTCTATAGGGAAAAATTCAAATTTTCATATCATGAATTCCTTAAGGTCTGATCTCAACGCGTCACATCACTCTGATCCCTGGAGACCATACCATCTAAGGCTATTATGCCATTTTGAAAAAGGAAAAATCTCCTGATTAGCTCCATTGGTCATTTATATGGAGTGAAACGCGTTGAGATCATACCTTAAGCGATTCATGATATGAAAATTTGAATATTCTCTAGGCACCTCGGAATTTCCAGATAAGTGCAAAGCCTTATTGTTGTAAATATTGATATTGACTATTTCCTGGTGTCCTACAACCAGGACTATAGGGTTTTTTTAGGGCCAGCCGCCGAGGAATGGGGGCACCGGAAAAATAAGGGTGTACTCCATTGCCAGGCAGGAGTGAGACGGTTGAGGGATAGCCCACACTGGAAAATATTGTAAATGTGTATGTATCATATGTACCAGGTGCCAGAGATCTAGGTGGTCTTTTTCACTATAGAGACTCTTTTTTGATTATTGTTTGAGCGGGAAAGAGAAGGGATACACAAGGGCGAGCCGCCGAGGAATGGGGGCATCGGTCAAGTAAGGATGACAGGCAGGGGAAGTCCTTGTGAGGGTAAGATTAAGGACATGATTATATTTCTATTTGTCCCCCTCTAGCATTAATGCTTTTCCTAAGAGTTTTGTATTTCCTCTACCTTCCACCTCTCAACTGTCTGAAGTAAAGTGATTTAGACACCTTCTTAAACTTTCACTTTATATGTATTGTTGTTTGTTTGTCTTGGTTTGAGGAATTTTTTAATGTATATGAATAAAGAAATAGATTTTAATATGTCATTGAGAGGAAGTAGGTATTTTCTGACACAACACTAAGATTGTATACCCGCAAAAAATTTCTTTCTGAGAGTTTTTTTTAACAAATATTTGTTATATAGTTGTGTTATTTCTTCTAAAAGTGAAAAAATTGGGTCTAGAGCAACATTTTTAGGTAAAATTATCATTTTTGTTTTTTTTCTCATTCCACTTGCTTTCGTTACTGTGAAGCACCTAAAGGGTTAATAAACTTGTGAGGGGGAGATTTTGAGTACTTTGAGGGGTGCAGTTTTTATAATGAAGTCCCTTTTGGGTATTTTCTGTCACCTAGGCTTGTCAAAGTCACTTCAAATGTGATGTGGTACCTAAAAAAATGGTTTTGTAAATCTTGTTGAAAAAATGGGAAATTGCTGATGAACTTGAATCCTTCTAACTTCCTAACCCCAAATGCTATAAAAAATTGTGCTGATGTAAAGTAGACATGTGGGAAATGTAAACCCAAAAAGAAAAAAAGCGATCAACCATCCTAATGCAAATGTGTTACTTTATTAATTAAAAAGGTGGGAGATGAAAGTCAGAGTACATACACAAAAGGGTGCACAGACCCCAGATGAAATCAAAGCAGGGAGTGTATATTGCTAGAGTATCAAATGCATAAAACAGTGCTCACAGTACTCACAAGGGACTATGTGTATGATTATAATAAAGTGTCAACCATTGCAATCTACATAATCATTGACATAATCAATATCTGAAGTTTTCGACAAACAATATAATCCATATCCAAAAATTAAGATAAAAAGCACTGATGTGGGCAGGAAATTCCTAACCTTCTTTAACCCTCCATATATAATATATGTGCCACCTAATATCGTGCAGATACCATGATGTAATGATTATTATCAGTAATAAGCTTACAAAGTGCCAGTGCACGCTCTGCACGAAACTGCTCTGGGGAATGGCGCCCACACAAAAAATTTTGCTTCGAAAATTGTGCCTATGTAAAGTAGACATGTGGGAAATGTAGTTTACTAATTATTTTGTGTGACATAACTCCATGGTTTAAAAGCATAAAAATTAAAAGTTTGAAAATTGGCAATTGTTTTTAATGTTTGTCAAATTTCTGATTTTCTCAAAAGTAAAAGAAAAAAAAAATCATCCTAAATATACCACTAACATGAAGTACAATATGTCAAAACATTTTCAGAATCACCGGGATCTGTTGGAGCGTTCCAGAGTTATAACCTCATAAAGTGACAGTGGTCAGATTTCTAAAATTTTGCCTGGTCATTAGGTACAAAATTGGCTCCGTCATTAAGGGGTTAAGCCAAGTGGGTTTTAAATATTGTTGTCTATACTTGTTACCTATAGGAGTACATTGCAGTCTGATTGACCAATATAAAAGTAAAGTGTTCCCATTTATCATTTGTATCACCATTACTGTCTAATAGTAGATGACCCCAGTCAATCATCTGAAATGCAGATTGTGGAAATTATGTTTTTTAACATTGATTGTCCTTGCCCTCCCCCTCTGAGTATGCTTTTTTCAGTACTTTTACATTTTAAGCTAAACAAAAGAATATTATGTGCTCATTAGTACCAAGGTCTTCATGAATAGTGCCAATTCCAACAAGCTCTGCATTGTTAGAAATGATCAGATGCAGCAGAGAATTGTTCCATTTAGAACATAGAATTTGGATCCTTTGCATCCCTGTGTCAAATGGAAGAAGAAGGGCCATATTTTGATTTCTATGGGGTCAAGTGAAGTCGTGGAACTCAGAGACGGATTACCGGATTAGGCAATGTATTCACATTGAGTATTTAATTGCAGACATTTCTGTATCAAATCTGCATCTCCTGGCTGAAAATGCACCAAAACACAATGCGGTTTTCTGCCAGGAGATGCAGATTTATTGCAGACATTTCTGCACCAAATCTGCCTCTTCTGAAAATAGGTGACTTAAAGATGCTATCTGTCTATTCGCCTGTGCCATACACAGTAGTGTATGAGCACTGCTGTGTACAGCAGAAATCCCGATGTATAGTATATGTCCCTCATCATGGGCCCCTTCCTGGTATTAATAAGTCCCTCATCCTGGGCCCTTTCCAGGAATATATGTCTCCTAACTTGTGTCCCTTCCAGGTATATATGTCCCCCATCCTTGTGTATATGTCCCCTTTTCTGCTGCTGTTATCTAACTCATAAAAAAAATAATCTCCCGTTCCTCCGCTCCCACGATGCACAGTGTCCTCTTCTGTAGCTGGCGCAATGAGCAGCAGCTGATGTGTGTGCCTGCTATGAGCTACGGATGACATCACTACCATGTGCTGCTGATAATGGGCAGGATGATGATACTAGCCACTGGTATAGTACCACAGTTCAGACAATCAGATAAAGCAAAAAGGGTACAAAAATAAAACTTAACCTTTAATAAATATTCCTTAAAAGGAAGCAAGAGATCCTCACTTCAATAAAATTATCTATAAAAGTGCCACACCCCACAAATCCCCCTTATCATGTATCAGGGGCTCAAATGGCCAGAAAAGGACTTCAGAGAAGATAACATAAAGGTGTGCTGAACAGTGACAGCCACAGACAGATTTGAACTAGGTGTACCATAAGAAGTTCAAAAATCTCTGTCTCAAAAGGAAAATGGAACGGTCTCACCCATCATGGTGTGATCCATCCACCTTCACTCAGATTTTAAAGTCATCCTGGGCGTCCCAATGGTCCCTATACAGCTGAACATATGGTCACTGCTTGTCCTGTCCAGTCCTTATGGATAGGGACTGGTCTCTTGTTTAAACCCCCAGAAGAATACTTGTAGGAAACGCGTTGGGAGAACAGGGACATAAGGATTTCATCTGAAGGGGACCATGTGTTCAGCTGTATGGGGACCATTGGGACGCCCAGGATGACTAAAATCCGATTGAAGGTGGATGGATCACACCATGATGGGTGAGACCGTTCCATTTTGTTTTTGAGACAGAGATTTTTTAACTTCTTATGGTTCACCTAGTTCAAATCTGTCTGTGGCTGTCCTTATCTTGTGCAGGTCGCACTGTTCAGGACACCTTTATGTTATCTTGTATGAAGTCCTTTTCTGGCCATTTGAGCCCCTCATACATGCTAAGGGGGATATGTGGTGTGTGGCACTTTTATAGATAATGTTATTGAAGTGAGGATCTCTTGCTTCCTTTTAAGGAATATTTATTAAATGTTAAGTTTTATTTTTTTAGCCTTTTTGCTTTATCTAATGTGTAGGATGACATCAGCTGCTGGCCTCTGATTGGCAGACAGAGTGTAATGCATTATAGGAATCCGGCGGGCCTCTGAGCCGCAATACATTTCAGCTGAATGTGCATCCTTGGAAATAGGCGCAGATGTCGGTGGGCCTATCTACAGCTCCGGCCCGGTCGCACCCTTCGCGGTTGTTATGCCCCTGGTAACTAACTATTCGCTGAGGATTCTACGTCTGTTCTGGACAGCGCATTGGCACAATATGACTTGGCAGTTAAATGGCAAGCCTCCTGAATGAGTGCTTACCAACCAATACAAAGTCTATGTAAAATGTCTGAAATTTACTTTATTTATTTTAATGTCTAAAAGGTGTAAAAATGATAAAAAATAGTCTATGACAAAACATATTTGTTGCGCAATTTGTATACAACTCGCTGCTGTGCCGCTAAAATCATTGTGACACCCTAGACTAAGATTTGGAAATTTTAAGTAATTTAATCTGTAAATATTTGAAATTGATTCTGTAAACTCTTATCATCCAGTCAGTGCTTTCTATTGTTGGTCCTATCCCGAATTGTTCAGTATATCAGCGGACAAAATGTATTCTATTGCTGCTGTTATCATGAATGTTTTATATGTCGGCATGCAGCAGCAGTAACAGAAGAACGATACATGGAATATAATAACACACATCAATAGAGGGAGCGTGGAGCACCGGCGCTGGAGCATGCTCCTTATTATATTATGTTTATTCTCGGAGGCACGCTCGCTTCATACAAAGCTGGGATTTATGCTGGTTGTTTCTTGCCGCTGCAATTATTCCAACTTTCTTTCACGGCTCAGGAATTGAAACATAGTAGCTTGAAAGGCCGCACAGCATTCCTGACAGATATGGAGCTTACTCTGGGAATGATGCAGCCATGAATCTCGGAAATTGGAAACTGTATATGTATCGGCATACAGGATGAAGATTCCATTTTGCACATTCAGCCCCTGAACTACTCCGCCCTGGGAAGTAAAACATAAAGTAACATTTCATATACAGAAATAATTAGATGCCATTTGTTGAATTGTGGCTGTTTGTAGTGATCATATCTCAATGTGTGATGCTGCAGAAGATGTATGACTTCATTACTTCCATTATCAACAAAAGATGTGTTAAAAATTACCACGCTCACAAAACAAAAGGAGGGTTGGCACAGGGAATACTAAACACCGACCTATGCATTTATCATCTATCCACATGCAATGATGGACACAGCCTGGCTCCATCTCTGTCAGTGCCATGGAAGTGAATGGTGCAGTAGTCACAACTGCACGCTAGTATTACTCCAGTCACTCAAGGGACGTAGTAATTAGCCTTGGCTCTATTTAATCCTAATTAATTTTTGACCCTCTTGGACTGTGACACAACTGATTCCACAAAGCAGTATCTAAAAAAGTAGTTAGAAGCTGTCACAGGTGTGTCACAGGTGACAGACAGTCATATGGTTTCTGGCTATAGAAGATCACAGCGCAAACTGCTGTCAGGGAGACTTTCTGTTGTTGCTGCTGTGAGTATTCATTGTACTAGGTAGCTTTCCTGCTGAATTTGTATCTATTTCTCTTTAGGACCCAGCAGAGCTAAACATCTGTTCAGCTGCTGATTATCAGTATTCCCCTTGTGCTTAAATACTGCCATCTTCCCTGGACTTGTACTGGTGATATTATTCTGTTCATTCAAGCTCTAGTTGCAAGCAGGTGGCTTGCTCTCATCTGTGGTATTGTTGCTGAAGCTTTGCTGAACTTTTGCCTGAGTCATCTGTGGATAAGTAGTTCATGCATTTTCCCCGGTGTGTCCTCCTTGTGCCTTCCTTTAGCTTTTAGTGGGGTTGACAAAAAGCTAATTTCATCCATTCTCTATTTAGGATCCAGCACTAGGGATACCTAGGGTCAGTTATTCGGCTCGGCGCAGAGGTGCTGAACCTATCTAGGGGGGTGAGGGACCCCAGGGACCAGCAGTAGGTTTGGTCAAGGGTCACCATCTCCCCTTTCCTAGACACAGGGGTCCCCTTCCCTTATTATTTTTCTCCGCTCGCTTGGTACTTCCCCGTACCTAGCGTGACACAAGCCCTGTAGTACCATAACATTAGTTTTATGGCAAAACATTTACTGATAATCTCCATTTAAATTGACAGTAGTCAATGTAAGTGTTGGAATTGGGTTCCTTGGTCCCACCAGAAATGACAGTTCTGTGGCCCACTTTCTGCCCATACATATGTTTACTGTGTGTTCATTTACTTTTGATAGCAGAGTACTTTTTGTTGCTATCCTTGAAAATAAATTTACAGTGGAAATTCGGTTTACGAGTAACTTGGTGTGCGACTATTTCGCTATACAAGCAAAGCTTGCTGTAAATTTGTAACTCAGTTTATGAGCAATCTTTGCTGTACGAGCAAATACTCACCGCACACACTTCCGGTTCCGTACTTTCACTGTGCTCTGACCTACTCTTGCAGTCTGCACAAACACACACTAACACACATATTATGCTCACCTTCCGTTCCCTCGCCGGCCTCCTGGTTTTTGTAGTCCGCAGGTACAGTAAGTGTATCCGGTAACCATCATAACAATGCAGGAGCTTCTGCTGCCAGACGCTTCTCAAAGGCAGCACGCTGACCAATCAGAGGCAAGCGGCTCCTGCGTATGACGTCTGCTGCTGACGTGCTGACTGGGGAAGTTCCTACATCGTCGCGATGGTTACCTGATACATATCCTGTACCTGCGGACTACAAGTACCAGGAGGCCGGCGATGGAACGGAAGGTAAGGTGAGCATAATATGTGTGTGTTTGTGCATGTGTGGAATGGCAAAATAGGGGACAAGGATTGGACATTGAACAAGTTGTGGAACAAATTGTCTGAGCTTCCATTATTTTCTATGGTCTTCAGAGTAAAGGAGAAGAAGGGGTTAATCCCGCGCAATCCATCAAATAAAAAGTATGAATGTTGATAAATAAATCGCTCTTTTATTCCATAGGTCTACGCGTTTCGAGGTGTAAAAACCTCTTGCTCAGGACCAGAATATCAACAATCGTGGTCCTGAGGAAGAGGTTTTTACACCTCGAAACGCGTAGGCCTATGGAATAAAACAGTGATTTATTTATCAAAATTCCTACTTTTTATTTGGTGGATTGCGCGAGATTAACCCCTTCTTCTCCTTTACTCTGAAGGCTTTTCCACATGGCGCCATGGCAGCCGCCATTATCTCATGCTATCTATGGTGGTTGTGACCCTTCACAACCACAATTGGTGAGTGTATTATACTATATACTAACCTGTTGCTTATCTGGTAAAACCCTATTAGCGTTTCTGTTTTTTAGCTTTTATCATTATTTTCTATGGGAAATTTTGCTTTGCTAGACGAGTAACTTGGTTTACAAGCACACTACCAGAACGGACTGTTCTCTTAAACCAAGGTTCCACTGTATATATTAATTTGTGAATCAATTTCCAGTGGTGCCTTGACTGGCAGACCCTCTGAAGCAGTCCAATCCTGGTCTGCACAACAAAATAATAGTGTGTTTTATATATATATTGTAAGATGGGCGCTAGACACATCATGGAGGGGAGATATGTATCACAGAGGTGGTTATCCTCTGTGATGTAAGCCTGCAAGCTAGCTCCAGTACATCAGTACATATAGTACTGAGAGGGTTAATAGGGATGATAAGGGCTAGGTTTACAATTAGTCAGAGAGATGGGTGGAACAGGCTGCTTATATATCCCCACACCAGTGCGTGGCATGGTGGACAAAAGATAGTCCAGGTAGGTTCATTAGTCTGTCTGTGTGTGGAAGTAAGAAGTCCTCCTGTGTAAAGTCTCCATACTTAGGACTTGTGTGCTGGACTCACATTGTAGTGCCTTTGTTAGGACAGTGTATTCTGTTGTCCTGCAAAGAGAGGGCATTTGTTTTTGTGGCTTGCTTTATGAAATCTTAATAAAGCATCCTGGACATCTTAGTTTTTGTTTGGTTCATCCCTGGAGGGGTGCTTTAAATCTAAATCCCTTACCCCCGTTCTTATACTTACCCTCCAGCGGCTTCATCTTATTTATCAGCATTGCTCCAGTGCCACTCCACCATCTTGTGACCATAACTTCTGACTGGCTGGAAATCAGATGCAACATCACAAGAGCTCAATGCAAGTCTATAAGTCTATAAGATCCAGAGCGATGCTCTCATAGACTTGTATTGAGTTGTGACCTCCGGCACAATCCATGAAATGCTGCAGCTGCCAGCAGGTCGCAAATCGCCAGAGACCAACCGAGTAGAAAACAGGGGACAGAGGACTTAAGGGTACTTTAACACGCTGCGATAACGGTACCGATATCGCTAGCGAGCATACCCGCTCCCGTTGGTTGTGCGACACGGGCAAATCGCTGCCCGTGGCGCACAACATCGCTAACACCCATCACACGGATTTACCTTCCCTGCGATGTCGCTCTGGCCAGCGATCCGCCTCCTTTCTAAGGGAATCATGAATGGATAAGAAAGTCGGGTTTAACACTGCGCTAAAACCATGAAGCCAAACGATGTGATGAATTCTTTGCTATATTTTCTTTATTTAGGCCAAGTCTATGATCATGCTGTTTTTTCCTTTGTCCTGATGAAGAAGGCGGACATGCCTTTGAAACATGTAGACTTGGCCTAAATAAAGAAAATATAGCAAAGAATTCATCACATCGTTTGGCTTCATGGTTTTAGCGCAGTGTTAAACCCGACTTTCTTATCCATTCATGATTCCCTGTTGCATTATCGGGGCTGCTGCTTGACCATTTACTGCATACATAGGAGTTGTGCCTGTCACAACTTCCATAGGTGAGCACCTGTTTTCATTTTCTAAGCCTGCATTGTTTGCCAGATAAGACCCTATGTGCGCTTTTCTCTCCACAGCATTTTGATCCTTTCTAAGGGGGCAGTTCATGCGGCGTCACAGCGACGTCACACGGCATCCGTCCAATAGCAGAGGAGGGGCGGAGATGAGCGGCCGGAACATGCCGCCCACCTCCTTCCTTCCTCATTGCCGGTGGAGGCAGTTAAGGAGATGTTCGTCGCTCCTGCGGTTTCACACATAGCGATGTGTGCTGCCGCAGGAACGACGAACAACATCGTACCTGCAGCAGCAACGATATTAAGGAAATGAACGACGTGTCAACGAGCAACGATTTTACACAATTTTGCGCTCGTTGATTGTCGCTGATTGGTGTCACACTCTTCGATGCCGCTAACTGCGCCGGATGTGCGTCACTAATGACGTGACCCCGACGATATATCGTTAGCGATGTCGCAGCATGTAGAGCACCCTTTAGATTTAAAGCATCACTCCAATGCTGAATTAAAAAAAAAACTATGCTTTGTGGTGCTTTAAGCCTGCCTTTGTATATGCTTGCACTTGTTCATCATTATGGAAATTTCCATGGAGCTAAGACAAAAGACAATTAACTTATACAAGACTTTGCCTTGACTCTCATGGGATAAACTTAGTCTGATTATTGACTGTTTCATGTCCCTTTAACTTAGAAAATTCTCCTTAAAATAGCTTTTTATGGACATAGACTACTGATAGCGAATATTACACCTAAAAGTGAAATGATATTTTAACCTCTTAATCCCTTCTCCACCGGCGATTTTCTGTTTTTGGTTTTCATTTTTTTCTTCTCCTTTTTTCCAGAGACATAACTTTTTTACTTTTCATGAAATATAGCCATACGAGGGCTTGTTTTTGTGGGATGAGCTTCACTTTTGAACAACATCATTCATTCTACCACATCTTGTAGTGAAAAGTGGGAAAATAATTCCAAGTGTGGTGAAAATGCAAAAAAGTTTTGGGATTTTTATTTACCACGTTCACTATAAAGGGGGCTTTACACGCTACGATATCGTTAATGTTTTATCGTCGGGGTCACGTTGTTAGTGACGCATATCCGGCGTCATTAACGATATTGCAGCGTGTGACACTGACCAGCGTCCTTAAGCGACCTCAAAAATGGTGAAAATCGTTCACCATGGAGAGGTCTTCCCAAAACCAAAAATCGGTAATGGTTGATTATCGATGTGGTTCGTCGCTCCTGCGACAGCACACATCGCTATATGTGACACCGCAGAAGCGAGGAACATCTCCTTACCTGCCGCCGGCCGCAATGCGGAAGGAAGAAGGTGGGCGGGATGTTACGTCCCGCTCATCTCCGCCCCTCTGCTTTGATTGGCCGGCCGCTTAATGACGTCACGGTGACGTCGCCGTGATGCCGACGAAGAGGGAGGGATTGTTCGGCAGTCACAGCGACGACGACGACCAGGTAAGTGCATGTGACGCTGCCGTAGCGATAATGATCGCTGCAGCAGCGATCACACGATATCGCACATACGACGGGGGCGGGTGCTTACACGCTCGATATCGCTAGCAATTGCTAGCGATGTCGTAGCGTGTAAAGCCCGCTTAAGGTAAAACTGATTTGTCCATATGATGCCTCAAGTCAGTACAAGTTTGTAGATATTAAACATGTATAGTTTTACTTTTATCTAAGTGGTGAAAAAAATTCAGAAGTTAGTAAAAAAATAAGGATTGAGTTTTTGTCGCCATTTTCCGAGACCCATAACGTTCACGTTATTGGGGATCTGGTGCTCAGTGATGGATTTTGTGTCTTCAGTTGGCATTTTTAATCATACCATTTTTGGATAGATGCGATGTTTTGATCACCTTTTATTGCATTTTTTTTGCACAATGTTGTGGTGACCAAAAAACTAATTTTGGCATTTGGATTTTTTGTTATTGCTCTGCTGTGTACTGATCAGAGTAATTGATTTTAGATTTTGATAGACCGGGCATTTCTGAACACGGTGATACCATGTATGTGTATTTTTTTTATTGTTTCATTTTCAATGGAGAAAAGGGGGGTGATTTGAACTTTTAGGTTTTGTTTAATTTTTTTTTTATATTTTTCAAAATCCTTTTTTTGTTACATTTTTTCATTTATTTTACTATTCCCCCTAGGGGACTTTATCACTGCAGTTTCCGAACCCATCTCCCGAACAGAGTGATGCTTCAGCATCGTTCTGATCAGGAGAAATGCTGTGCTACTATGAGTGCCAGTGATCTGCCGGCATTCACAGGAAACACATCATGGCAGCAACAGGGGTCATTATTTGACCCCACAATGCCATGCCAACTCATTGGCATTTCATGGGACAACACTGAAGCTATCACACTTGGATACAATGTAAATTAGTCAGTGTAGAGCTTGTATAACAGTGTAAATTTGGTCTAAACACAGCCATTAATGTTAAAACTGCTGACAACCAAAATGAGTACACCCCTGACTAAAAGTGGCCAAATTGTGCCCAAACTGTCAATATTTAGTGTGGTCACAATTATTTTCAAGCACTTGGGCATGGAGTTCAATAGAGCTTCACTGGTTGCCATGACGACATCATAAAGCTAGTAGATGTTAGAGACCTTGCACTCCTCCACCTGCCTTTAGGGATGTCCCACAGATGCTCAATAGGGTCTAGCACCTTTAGGCTAGGTTCACACACTGCGTTGTTTTGACGCTGCGTTTTTGTGCGTTTTTTGCGGCAAAAAACGCACAAAAACGCACCCGCGTCAAAAACACACACGTTTTGCCGCACTTTGGTGCGTTTTTTGCTGCGTTTTGCTGCGTTTTTGCTCTCTGCGTCTTTATGCGTTTTTTATCAGTGAACAAAAAAAAAAGGTCTGATGTCATTTCCTTGTTCAATGTGTTCTTCATTCTCCACTAGTGTATGCAGAAGAGCAGACAGCTGCAGAACTACAAGGCTCAGCATGCTCTATCCAATAGTGTATGCAGGAGAGCAGACAGCAGCTTCAGAACTACAAGGCTCAGCATGCTCCATCCAGGACTGTATGCTTGAGGGAGAGTCAGGGGGAGCAGACCTACAAGGCTCAGCATCCTCCATCCAATAGTGTATGCAGGAGAGCAGACAGCAGCTGTCGAACTACAAGGCTCAGCATCCTCCTTCCAGGATTGTATGCAGGATTTCTTTGCCTCCCCCAAACAAAAAAAATGACGTGAGCTTCGCCATATTTTTGTATGCTAGCCGGGTACAGCAGGCAGGTACGGGCTGCCCCCAACCCCCAGCTGCCTATTTGTACCCGGCTGGGAACCAAAAATATAGGGAAGCCCTTTTTTTTTAATTATTTCATGAATTTCATGAAATAATTTTAAAAAAAAATGACGTGAGCTTCGCCTAATTTTTGTGTCCAGCTGGGTACAACTAGGCAGCTGGAGATTGGAATCCACAGTGCAGGGTGCCCATGCTTTCTGGGCACCCCCGCTGTGAATTGCAGTCCCGCAGCCACCCCAGAAAATGGCGCTTTCATAGAAGCGCCATCTTCTGGCGCTGTATCCAACTCTTCCAGCTGCCCTGATGCCGGGTGGCTCGCTGGGTAATAATGGGGTTAGGGCTAGCTGTATAGCTGGCCCTAAGCCCGAAATTCATGTAAAGATAAAAAAAAAACACAACACACAGAAAAATATTTTTATTAGAAATAAATCACAACACAATTAGTGACTCCATCTTTATTGAAATAAAGAACCCCCCTCCGCAGTAATCCTGGGTCAAGGGTCCCGCGCCGTCCAATCCGGATCCAATATCATCTGATCGGTTTGCTGGAAGGCAAAGTGATCAGATGATGTGTCAGGTTCTAGGGGCTGAAGCACATCACACATCAGCTGATTGTATAAAAGCCGTTTATACAATCAGCAGATGCATCGGTGCAAAAAAAAAAAAAAAATACTCACTTATGTGCTGATTACCGGCAGCGATGGGGCGGGAGTCTGATCCTGTCCGATCGCTGCAGCAGCTGCCGGTAATCAGGGATGAAGTCTCCTGACGCATCCGCTGATAGGTGAAGCCGGCCGGCCGCTGGTGTCAGCCCGAGACTTACGATCACCTGATGCGTCAGGTGACTGCATCAGGTGATCCATCGCCAGGTCCTGCATCTATCGCACTGCGCGGGGAGACTGCACACACCCGGAGCGGTGATACCGTGAGAGGAGCTGGGAGCAGGCATGGCACCGGGAGTCTGCAGGCACGTGAGTATAACTTTTTTTTTTTCTACTGTTAACTTTTGTTTTCGCAGCCGCTTCCACCTCCCGCCCAGACATGGCGCCGCACGGCAGCATACATGCCCAGGACGGGAGGTGAAAGCGGCGGTGACGGTACCGGGAGGAGTCACGCTTCTGTGTTTACTGACAGAAGGAATCCTCTTCCTGTACACGTCACTTTACTATCCACCTCCTGCGTTTATAGCTGCGTTTTTGGTCTTAGCTGCGTTTTGGTGCGTTTCTATTTGCGTTTCTCATTGCGTCTTTCAACATCCCATTGCACTCAATGGATGAAAAGCGCAGTGAAAAACGCGGGAATAATTGACATGCTGCGTTTTTGCGGCAGCACAAAAACGCAGCTGAAAAAAAACGCTGTGTGCAGACAGCAAAAATGAAAACTCATAGACTTTGCTGGGGAAGCAAAGTCATGCAGTTTTCTGAGCAAAAACGCACCCGAAAACTGCGCAAAAACGCACTGTGTGAACTTACCCTTACCCTCAGCTTCGTTAGCAAGGCAGTGGTCGTCTTGGAGGTGTGCTTTGGGGTCGTTATCATGTTGGAATACTGCCCTGAGGGCCAATTTCCAAAGGGAGAAGATCATCCTCTCCCTCAGTATGTCACAGTACATATTGGCATTCAACGTTTCATCAATAAACTGTAGCTCCACACAGCCATCAGCTCTCATGCAGCCCCAAACCTTGACACTCCCACCACCATGCTTGACAGGGCAAGACACACTTGTCTTTGTAGTCCTCACCTGGTTGCCACCACAAATACTTGACACCATGTGAACTAAATACGTTTATTTTGGTCTCATCATCCCACAGGACATGGTTCCAGTAATCCATGTCCTTAGTCCACTTCTCTTCAGCAAAATATGCTAAAGACAATGAGAATACGGAAATGGATTTTGGAACCATGTCCATGATAACGACCCCAAACACACCTCATAGATGACCAATGCCTTGCTAAATTATGGTGGTTTTCACAAAATAATGACCCTTTGGGCACAATTTGGCCATTTTCACTTTGGGGTGTACTCACTTTTTTTTACCAGCGGTTTAGACATTAATGGCTGTGTGTTGAGTTATTTAGAGGACACACCAAATTTGCACTGTTATACAAGCTGTATACTGATTACTTTACATTATATTAAGTGTCATATCTTCAGTGTTGTCCCATGAAAAGATATACGGTAATAAAAAAAATTACAAAAATGGGAGGGGTGTATTCACTTTTATGACATACTGTAGCAACCAGCAAATGTGTAAAGAATTTCACAATGCCCTGATGCATAAATATTGCAATGTGACAGCTGAACTTCGAACCATTCATAATCATTGTTTCTCCCCACATCTCATCCCTTTTCATTCCTTCTCTATGTTGCCTGAACAATATGACGTTCTTTGTGCATTTCTGACTGTGGAATGACCACCATTTGTCTTCATCTGTTTCTATGCTTCTTTTTCCGATCTTTAGACTAGACGGGGAAATTCAATTTTTGTATTATTAAATTGAGTATTGGGTTTTATAATATATACCTTGATGTAGGAAAATTATAGTTATGTTGTATTGTATTATGTTAGAAGACGTCAGGGTGAGCCTGCAAGCCTGTATCAAGCCAATATATATATATATATATATATATTGTAACAGGGTTACTGGTCCTATAGTCGATGGGAGGTATGTGTCGCAGAGATGGTTATCCTCTGTAATGTAAGCCCGGGAGTAAGCTCCAGTACATGTAGTGCTGGGAGAATATTAGGAGAATATTAGGGCCGGGTTTTACGAGCAGCCGGAGAGATGGGTGGGTCAGGCTGCTCACATACCTCCACTTCTGGGTCTGGTTGTGGATATAAAAGGAGACCAGGAGTCTCATAGGGTGTCTGTGTTTGGGGATTGCTAGACTCTAACAGAGAGGAGCTCTGTGTGAAAGTGGACTGTTTATGCCGAGCGGGCACGCCCGCAGTGACACGGACTTATTGGGGTTTTTTTTTGTTGTTGTTTTATACCTTTGTGGCCGAAAAGGCTTGCTTTATGTTTCTGCTGAAGCAGGTTATGAGACTTTTAAAATAAACCTGCTGAACTTTTCTAATGAAACCGTTCCTGTCCTTACCTCAACACGCAGCCAAGTGAGTAGCCTTGTTACATATATATATATATATATATATACATACATACATACTAGATAGTGGCCCGATTCTAACGCATCGGGTATTCTAGAATTTACTGTGTAGTTAATGTATGATTTTTGTTATCTATATATATAATTGCCTTATTCTGTCTGTCTGTCTGTCTGTCTGTCTGTCTGTCTGTCATGCTCCAAAATTGTGTCCTTACGGTGACACAAAGCTGATTGGCCGCTGGGCTCGCCATGGCCCCGCCCCCCCACACGGATTGGCCTCTCGCCCCGGCTCTCTGCAGGCCCCGCCCCCCTCACGCAATGCACGCTCGCTCTGGCCCAACTGACACGGAGCCCCGATTCCCAGGTGAGTACACACACACACATCAGATCACACTCACTCTCACACTCACTCTCACACACACCTCACACATCACAACATGCTGGGATATCTCTTGCTTCTACACCGGCTCCGTCAGGATCCCGGCAGCGCCACACATAACCTTGCGATGCTGGGATCTTCACGGAGGCCGTGAAAGCTGGTAACCATTATACACATCGGGTAACTAAGGTCCCTTAGTTACCCGATGTGTATCATAGTTACCAGTGTACACCGGCTCACACTCACTCTCATACACACCTCACACACACATCACATCGCATCCACACATCAAGGTCCTGCAGCGGCGGAAAATACAGACACATAACAGCACACACATAACAGCACACACATAACAGCACACACATACACACACACAAATCAGATCACACTCACTCACACACACACATCACATCGCATCCACATACTCACAACATCCTGGGATATCGCTTGCTTCTCGGCGGCGATACTGTGCTGTTGTGATCTTCCAGGACCTGCCGGAGGATCACATGGCCAGAAGCATGTGATATCCCCAGATATTGTGAGTATAAGCGCGTATGTGCGATATCGTCAGTGTCTGTGTGTGTGAGTGTATGCGATCGGGTGTGTGTGAGTGGATGCGATCGGGTGTGTGTGAGTGGATGCGATCGGGTGTGTGTGAGTGGATGTGATCGGGTGTGTGTGAGTGGATGTGATCGGGTGTGTGTGAGTGGATGCGATCGGGTGTGTGTGAGTGGATGCGATCGGGTGTGTGTGAGTGGATGCGATCGGGTGTGTGAGTGTCGGCAGAGGAGCACGGCGTGCTGGAGGAGGCTGGGAGCAGAGAGGCTGATCATGGGGAAGGCTGGGAGGAGAGAGGCTGATGCTGGGGGAGGCTGGGAGGGGGAGGCTGGGACGAGGGAGGCTGATGCTGGTGGAGGCTGATGCTTGGGGAGGCTGATGCTGGGGGAGGCTGGAAGGAGAGAGGCTAATGCTGGTGGAGGCTGATGCTTGGGGAGGCTGATGCTGGGGGAGACTGGGAGGGGAAGGCTGATGCTGAGGGAGGCTGGGAGGAAGGAGGCTGGGAGGAGAGAGGCTGATCCTGGGGAAGGCTGGGAACGGGAGGCTGATGCTGAGGGAGGCTGGAAGGAGAGAGGCTGATGCTGGGGGAGGCTGGAAGGACAGAGGCTGATGCTGGTGGAGGCTGATGCTTGGGGAGGCTGATGCTGGGGGAGACTGGGAGCGGAAGGCTGATGCTGAGGGAGGCTGGGAGAGGGAGGCTGGGAGGAAGGAGGCTGGGAGGAGAGAGGCTGATCCTGGGGAAGGCTGGGAAGGGGAGGCTGATGCTGGGGGAGGCTGGAAGGAGAGAGGCTGGAAGGAGAGAGGCTGATGCTGGTGGAGGCTGATGCATGGGGAGGCTGATGCTGGGGGAGACTGGGAGCAGAAGGCTGATGCTGAGGGAGGCTGGGAGGAAGGAGGCTGGGAGGAAGGAGGCTGGGAGGAGAGAGGCTGATCCTGGGGAAGGCTGGGAAGGGGAGGCTGATGCTGAGGGAAGCTGGAAGGAGAGAGGCTGATGCTGGGGGAGGCTGGAAGGAGAGAGGCTGAGGCTGGGAGGAGAGAGGCTGATGCTGGGGAAGGCTGATGCTGAGGGAGGCTGGGAGGGGAAAGCTGATGCTGGGGAAGGCTGGGAGGACGGAGGCTGGGAGGAGAGAGGCTGATCCTGGGGAAGGCTGGGAGAGGGAGGCTGATGCTGGAGGAGGCTGGAAGGAGAGAGGCTGATGCTGGCGGAGGCTGATGCTGGGGAGGCTGGGAGAGGGAGGCTGATGCTGAGGGAGGCTGGGAGGAGGGAGGCTGGGAGAGGTAGGCTGAGAGAAGAGAGGCTGATGCACACACACACACACACACACACGCGCGCGCACTGCACAACACACCACACACACACACACACAGGGAACCACAAACAACTGCCCTACACAGACACCCACACACACAGACAACGCTGCACACACACAACACCCAACACACAAACACCGCGGCACACACAAATATACGCACATACCGCACAACACACACATTGCACAAAACATACCTCCCCCCCAAAACACACCACACACACACAAACCGCGCAACACACACACAACGCTACAGACACACAGCGCTCCACAAACAACGCAACACACGCAACACACATACAACACCGCTCTCACCCCCCGTCACACCCAGACAACACCCAGAACATGTACAGCGCCTACACAAACACTTGGTAACTACAGACAACAACATCTCTCTATATATATATATATATATATATATATATAACAAAAATCATACATGAACTACACAATACATAAATTCTAGAATACCCGATGCGTAGAATCGGGCCACCTTCTAGTATATATATATATAGATGTTGTTGTGTGTAGCTGCCAAGTGTTTGTGTAGGGCGCTGTAAATGTTCTGGGTGTGGGGGTGTGTGAGAGCGGTGTTGTTTGTGTGTTGCGTTGTATGTTTTGCGTTTGTGGAGTGCTGTGTGTCTGCAGCGTTGTGTGTTGTGTTGTGTGTGTTGAACCGGTTTGTGTGGGTGTGTGTGTGGGGTGCGTGTCTGTGTTTTGGGGAGGTATGTTTTGTGCAGTGTGTGTCTTGCGCGGTGTGCGTATATTTGTGTCGGGTGTTGTGTGTATGCGGCGTTGTCTGTGTGGGTGTCTGTGTAGGGCGGTGTTTGTGGTTCCCAGTGTGTGTGTGGTGTGTTGTGTGGAGGTGTGTGTGTTTTGGGGGGAGGTGTGCACCCCCATCGTGCTCAATCCCCAATGCTGCCCAACCCCCATTGTACTCATCCCCCATGCTGCGCACCCCCATCGTGCTCCATCCCCCATGCTGTGCACCCCCATCGTCCATCCCCCATGTTGCACACCCCTATCGTGCTTCATCCCCCCCATGCTGCGCACCTTCCATCGTGCTCCATCCCCCATGCTGCACACCCCTAAGAGAGGAGTATAATAGGAGGACTATAATAGGAGGAATAGTCCTGGAGAGAGAGGAGTAGTCCTGGGGGGAGAGGAGTATAATAGGAGGAGTAGTCCTGGGAGGGGAGAGGAGTATAATAGGGGGAGTAGTTCCTGGGAGGGGAGAGGAGTATAATAGGAGGAGTAGTCCTGGGGGGTGAGGAGTATAATAGGAGGAGTAGTCCTGGGGGGTGAGGAGTATAATAGGAGGAGTAGTCCTGGGGGGGTGAGGAGTATAATAGGAGGAGTAGTCCTGGGGGGGTGAGGAGTATAATAGGAGGAGTAGTCCTGGGGGGGTGAGGAGTATAATAGGAGGAGTAGTCCTGGGGGGGTGAGGAGTATAATAGGAGGAGTAGTCCTGGGGGGGTGAGGAGTATAATAGGAGGAGTAGTCCTGGGGGGGTGAGGAGTATAATAGGAGGAGTAGTCCTGGGGGGGTGAGGAGTATAATAGGAGGAGTAGTCCTGGGGGTGAGGAGTATAATAGGAGTAGTAGTCCTGGGGAGAGAGGAGTATAATAGGAGGAGTAGTCCTGGGGGTGAGGAGTATAATAGGAGGAGTAGTTCTGGGGGAGAGGAGTATAATAGGAGGAGTAGTCCTGGGGGGGTGAGGAGTATAATAGGAGGAGTAGTCCTGGGGGGGTGAGGAGTATAATAGGAGGAGTAGTCCTGGGGGTGAGGAGTATAATAGGAGGAGTAGTCCTGGGGAGAGAGGAGTATAATAGGAGGAGTAGTCCTGGGGGTGAGGAGTATAATAGGAGGAGTAGTCCTGGGGGAGAGGAGTATAATAGGAGGAGTAGTCCTGAGGGGAGAGGCGTATAATAGGAGGAGTAGTCCTGGGGGGGTTAGGAGTATAATAGGAGGAGTAGTCCTGAGGGGAGAGGAGTATAATAGGAGGAGTAGTCCTGGGGGGGTTAGGAGTATAATAGGAGGAGTAGTCCTGAGGGGAGAGGCGTATAATAGGAGGAGTAGTCCTGAGGGGAGAGGCGTATAATAGGAGGAGTAGTCCTGGGGGGGTTAGGAGTATAATAGGAGGAGTAGTCCTGAGGGGAGAGGAGTATAATAGGAGGAGTAGTCCTGAGGGCATAGGAGTATAATAGAAGTAGTCCTGGAGGGAGAGGTGTCTAATAGGTGGAGTAGTCCTGGGAGGAGGTGTATAGGTGCCCAATGTGTGCGGGGGGTGGGGCCGAGGTCCCAAAGTGTGCATGGGGTGGGGCCGAGCGCCCAACGTGTGCGGAGGGGCGGGGACGAGCGGCCAAAGTGTGCGGGGGCGGGGCCATACGGCCAAAGTGTGCGGGGGACGGGGCCGAGCGGCCAATGTGTGTGGGGGCAGGGTCGGGCTGAGCGGCAAATGCGTCGTGTTACGGGCCATTAAAGAGATACAAACCTGAAGAAAAATGGAGTGCTGCCTTCTGATTTTTTAATTAATATATATATATATATATATATATATATATATATATATATATATATATATATATATATATATAAACCCTTCATACAGTATTTAAGTATAAAAATTGTGGATATGAAGAATTTAAATTGCACTGACATCAACACATATCAAGGGCATATTAAAGCATATTAGCATAGAAAGGAATTAGCACATAATGGAACAGTTCACGCTGGTAAATTAATGGCTGGATTAAATTAATTGTCTGCACATTAATTAGAAGCATCAAAATTCTTGTAGAATAAAGAAAGAAAGAAATCTCATTGCTATAATTCTTTTTAAGCTTTGGAAGGATGTACCATGTCTTACACAACAACCCCTTTCATAATGTACAGTAGTAACTGAATGTCCAGATCTTGTTCTGAAATGCAGTCCTATAATGTACATGGTGGCCATACTGTTGAATGGCGTTACTATGTGGTATTCAATAGCTCTAGTCCGCCTGGCCTCTTTCACACGTCAGTGATTCTGGTACGAATCACGGACATACGCAGACCCATTATAATCAATGGGTCTGATCCCACATTAATGATTCTTCACTGACCGTGTCTCCGTGCGGCGTACACGTGTGTCCGTGATTGCTGCACAGAGACATGTCTGTTTTTTTCTGGCATCACTGATGTCCCACGGACCACACTATGGTGTGATCCGGGTAACATGTACCAGAAAAAAACGTACTTTGAAAAAAAAAAACATTTTATACTCGCATTCTCCAGCGACGCTGTGTTCTTCCTCTGCTCTCTGCAGCTTCCTGGCTGGCTCATTACTGTCGGGCATATTCATGAATGCATGACACAGCTGACCCGGAAGTAGCTGCAGCGGGGTTCAGCGGGGGACGGATGCTACACCGCTGGACTCTTCAGCACCACGGACAGCAGGAACAGGACAGGTGAGTTGATCGCTATGTGCAATCACGGAGAACGGAGCCCAGATTACACATGGACAACCCACGTGTGCACAAGGAGGGATATATGCGTCTTTTACACGTCAGTGAAAAACGTCTGTGTTTTTCACTGACGTGTTAAACAGGCCTTATAGAGTGACTCTCCATTCTGGTTTTCAACCACCTTAAAAATGCATATGTACTGTCATTGTCTTCATAAGATAAGTCTATTAACCCTAATGTAGATCTGGACGTCCTTTGTCTTTGTGCCCTTTGTCAAATTAATCTAACTTTATATCAAACCTAGTAATAATTAAAGCTTGAGAGAATCATGCAACAAACATAGGATTTATATATGGGTAATAAGGTATTTTACATTTTATATTTTCAGTTAATAGGCATTATAATAATAATAGGAATTAGCAGAGTGGTCATACAGTGCAGGAAATAATTATTTGATCCCTTGCTGATTTTGTAAGTTTGCCCACTGACAAAGACGCAAAGATGTGAACAGTCTATAATTTTAAGGGTAGGTTAATTTTAACAGTGAGAGATAGAATATCAAAAATAAAAAAAATCCCATTGTATAAATTTATTTAGATTTTGCAGAGAGAAATAAGTATTTGATCCCCTACCAACCATTAAGAGTACTGGCTCCTACAGATCAGTTAGATACTCCTAATCAACTCGTTACCTGCATTAAAGACAGCTGTCTTAAATTGTCACCTGTATAAAAGTCACTCTCCTTTCCAGAGACTCAATTAATCAATCAGACTCTAACCTCTACAACATGGGCAAGACCAAAGAGCTGTCTAAGGCCCCCTTCACACGTCAGTGATTCTGGGACGTATGTGCTTTTTTTTGTACGTACCAGAATCACTGACATACGCAGACCCATTATAATCAATGGGTCTGCTCACACATCAGCGATTTTTCACTGAACGTGTCTCCGTGCAGCGTACACGCGTGTCCATGATTCTGCATGGAGACAAGTCCATTTTTTTTGGCATCACTGATGACCCACGGACCACACTATGGTGTGATCCGTGTGTGATCCGTGAAACACGTACCAGAAAAACACTGACATATTAAATAATAAACATTTTCAACTAACCTTTGCAGTGATTCGCTGTGCAGCCTCCGCTCTCTGCAGCTCCTGCCCGGCTCATGAATATTCATGAAAGCAGGAACAGCTGACCCGGAAGTAGCTGCAGAGAGCGGTGGGCGGACGCTGTAGAGCTGAGGAGTTCAGCACCATGGACAGCAGGAGCGAAGACAGGTGAATAATGTCCATTTGCGATCACGGATCACGGATTGCACATGGACAACCCACGTGTGCCGTGAATCACGGAACACAGAGGGACATGTGCATGTTTTACACGTCAGTGAAGAACGTTAGTGTTTTTCACTGACGTATGAAGGGGGCCTAAAGATGTCAGGGACAAAATCATAGACCTGCACAAGGCTGGAACGGGCTACAAAACCATAAGTAAAATGCTGGATGAGAAGGAGACAACTGTTGGTGTAATAGTAAGAAAATGGAAGAAATACAAAATTAGTGGGACACCATGCAAAATCTCACCTCATGGGTTATCCACGACCATGAGGAAGGTGAGAGATCAGCCTAGAACTACACAGAGGGAACTTGTTAAAGATCTCAAGGCAGCTGGGACCACTGTCACCAAGAAAACCATTCGTAACACATTACTCCATAATGGCTTAAAGTGCCCGCAAAGTCCCACTGCTCATGAAGACACATGTGCAGGCCCATCTGAAGCTTGCCAATGAACACCTGGATGATTCTGAGAGTGATTAGGAGAAGGTGCTGTGGTCAAATGAGACAAAAATTGAACTTTTAAGCCTTAACTCAGCTTGCCGTGTTTGGAGCAAGAGACATGTTTCCTATTGCCCAAAAAAAAACGTCCATACTGTCAAGCACGGAGGTGGAAACATTATGTTTTGGGAATGTTTCTCTGCTAAGGGCACAGGACTACTTCACCACATCAATGGGACAATGGATGGAGCCACTTGCCGTAAAATCCTGAGTGACAACCTCCTTCCCTCCGCCAGGACATTAAAAATGGGTTGTGGCTGGGTCTTCCAGCACGACAAGGACTCAAAACATACAGCCAAGGCAACAAAAGAGTGGCTCATAAAGAAGCACATTAAGGTCATGGAGAGGCCTAGTCAGTCTCCAGACTTTAATCCCATAGAAAACTTGTGAAGGGAGCTGAAGCTTCGATTTCCCAAGCGACAGCGTTAAAATCTTAATGATTTAGATGATCTGCAATGAGAAGTGGATCAAAATTCCTCCTGACATGTGCGCAAACCTCATCATCAACTACAAAAAAAAAAAAGTCTGACTGCTGTGCTTGACAACAAGGGTTTTGCCACCAAGTATTGTCTTATTTGCCAGAGGGCTCAAATTCTTATTTCTCTTTGAAAAATGCAGATAAATTTATATAATTTAGACAATATTATTTTCTGGATTTTATTTTGGATATTCTATCTCTCACTGTTAACATTAACCTACCCTTAAAAATATAGATTGTTCATGTCTATGTCAGTGGGTAAGCTTATAAAATCAGACAGGGATCAAATAATTATTTCCTTCACTGTAAAAGTTAGATGAGATGGAAACATACACCAGGCTTTCTGTCCTGGGATGTCAAAATCCAAAGCTTTAATAGAAGGGCTTCTCTTCTTATGCCAGGTAACAGCTGCTCGATTTTTAGATGAATCCACAAGAAAGTTTAACCAAGGCACCAAAGCAATCCTGTGCTGCCCCCGCATCAGCAGCCAGGCTGCTCGGATCCGGATCCGCGGTGGCTCCAGGGATCTACAGAATCGGGGGTCGGGGTCGCGCGGACACTCGGAATAAAGGGGGGAGAATTTACAGGGGATTATGTGGATAGTTCATGTCGCCACCCGTACTGTGTGGTAAGGTGGTGTACCACCGCTGCAGTTGGGAGTACCCAGTGGCGATGGCGTGAGCAGCCAGGTGTTTAACCCCTCCACAGGTAGGGGGAATGCCCCGGGACTCGGTGATGATGACGGGGAGGTGCCGTGGGGACGGTAAGGGTCACTTGTGTACTCACTCAGTCCAATAACGCTGACACCGACAACTGAGGTAAACCAAAGTTCTGGATACCGCTACCGCTTGGAGGGAGCACGCCTGGATCCCGTGCCTATTGGTGTTGCCTGTTAGTCTGTGACCTTTTGCCTTGGCACCTAGTCTTCTGTTTGGTCCCTTTAGCCTGAAACTAATTGAGTCCCGCTTACCAGTATGGCTAACTGGATGAGCTTGCTCTCAGGGTTCACGCTTGGGATTTTATGGACTGTGTAGTGGGAAAGTCCTATCCCCCTCGTTGTGCTAGTACCTCGATTTTGGAGCGGGTGGAGAACGGATCTTGAAGGCTCCGTCCTAGTCGTGTAAATTGTCAGGACGCCTGAAGCTCCTTCCTGACCTAGGGTCCACGTACCCAGTCGTGCCCTGGCCCCTGCCCAGTGATGGCACAAGGCCGCCGGCTGTCCTCCTCGACAGTCCGTGCCCCTTGTCACGATCCCCTGCAACCGGGGTCCAGCTGCTACCAGGCCCAGACCAACGTCTACCACCTATTAGTCTCAAGGAGCCCAAGTCCTGACCTCTCTTCTCAAGAGTCACCACTCAACTGACAGTCTCCTGACCTCCCCTTAACCAATCCCCCAAGTGGCCGACCTATTCCCTTCAGGTTAGCCACTGGTGGTTCTGGTGGGTGTGGTGCAGAGTGTTTCTAGGATTTTGATTAGCCTGTTCTTGGCAACACCAAAGGTCAGGGACCCGTAACCAAGGAAGAGGTGGATATTGTACAGAAGGGCAGATTGCACAATACCCTGTGATGACTTGATAGGTCAGGGCGTCACATTCTCCCTTGGTTAAACGTAGCTCATCCCCGAGCTATAGGTGGTAGCGGAGACTCAACCTGCTCCGTTGCAGCCTCTACCCACGACAGTCCAGTCCCTATGTCCCAGATCCCGTTAACCCGCCACGCAAACAATCTTACCCGCTGCATACCTATGGTGGGTCCGTGACCAGGTTAAGGTCCCAGGCGTTGTTTTAGACGACTCTGGTGGGCACATGAAGTGCAACTATGTACAATACTCAAGTTCGTATTGGTCACGCCAGTCCTGTGACCATGGTCCATTTTTACTATATATATACAGTGCCTACAAGTAGTATTCAACCCCCTGCAGATTTAGCAGGTTTACACATTCGGAATTAACTTGGCATTGTGACATTTGGACTGTAGATCAGCCTGGAAGTGTGAAATGCACTGCAGCAAAAAAGAATGTTATTTCTTTTTTTTTTTTTTTTTTTTTTAAATTGTGAAAAGTTTATTCAGAGGGTCATTTATTATTCAACCCCTCAAACCACCAGAATTCTGTTTGGTTCCCCTAAAGTATTAAGAAGTATTTCAGGCACAAAGAACAATGAGCTTCACATGTTTGGATTAATTATCTCTTTTTCCAGCCTTTTCTGACTAATTAAGACCCTCCCCAAACTTGTGAACAGCACCCATACTTGGTCAACATGGGAAAGACAAAGGAGCATTCCAAGGCCATCAGAGACAAGATCGTGGAGGGTCACAAGGCTGGCAAGGGGTACAAAACCCTTTCCAAGGAGTTGGGCCTACCTGTCTCCACTGTTGGGACCATCATCCGGAAGTGGAAGGCTTATGGAACTACTGTTAGCCTTCCACAGCCTGGACAGCCTTTGAAAGTTTCCACCCGTGCCGAGGCCAGGCTTGTCCGAAGAGTCAAGGCTAACCTAAGGACAACAAGGAAGAAGCTCCGGGAAGATCTCGTGGCAGTGGGGACATTGGTTTCAGTCAATACCATAAGTAACGTACTCCACCGCAATGGTCTCCGTTCCAGACGAACCCGTAAGGTACCTTTACTTTCAAAGCGTCATGTCAAGGCTCGTCTACAGTTTGCTCATGATCACTTGGAGGACTCTGAGACAGACTGGTTCAAGGTTCTCTGGTCTGATGAGACCAAGATCGAGATCTTTGGTGCCAACCACACACGTGACGTTTGGAGACTGGATGGCACTGCATAGGACCCCAAGAATACCAACCCTATAGTCAAGCATGGTGGTGGCAGCATCATGCTGTGGGGCTGTTTCTCAGCCAAGGGGCCTGGCCATCTGGTCCGCATCCATGGGAAGATGGATAGCACGGCCTACCTGGAGATTTTGGCCAAGAACCTCCGCTCCTCCATCAAGGATCTTAAGATGGGTCGCTATTTCATCTTCCAACAAGACAACGACCCAAAGCACACAGCCAAGAAAACCAAGGCCTGGTGCAAGAGGGAAAAAATCAAGGTGTTGCAGTGGCCTAGTCAGTCTCCTGACCTTAACCCAATTGAAAACTTGTGGAAGGAGCTCAAGATTAAAGTCCACATGAGACACCCAAAGAACCTAGATAACTTGGAGAAGATCTGCATGGAGGAGTGGGCCAAGATAACTCCAGAGACCTGTGCCGGCCTGATCAGGTCTTATAAAAGACGATTATTAGCTGTAATTGCAAACAAGGGTTATTCCACAAAATATTAAACCTAGGGGTTGAATAATAATTGACCCACACTTTTATGTTGAAAATGTATTAAAATTTAACTGAGCAACATAACTTGTTGGTTTGTAAGATTTATGCATCTGTTAATAAATCCTGCTCTTGTTTGAAGTTTGCAGGCTCTAACTTATTTGCATCTTATCAAACCTGCTAAATCTGCAGGGGGTTGAAGACTACTTGTAGGCACTGTATATAAGTCGACAAAGTCCATGTACCGGGTGTACACATTTTAGCAATCTACTTGTTAATCAGGTGACTTTCACTCTTTTCATTAAAACTGGTTAATTAGGCACTCATTTACTAGCATTTTCTATATGAAAAACAACAAACTATGAAATACAATAAATGAAAGCACCGATACCTAACAGTTCTATGCCATCATTAAACTACTGGTATTTTCAACATTTTTCAACACTCTTCTCTGTACCTCTGTAGAGGCTGGTAGTCAACAGTGGCAGCTGGCACAACTTGCACATTAACCATAGCGAGCCATTTCACATCTAGGGCATACCAGCCCCGCTCGCTCCAGTGCAGCGTGTAAGTGACTACCTCCCCTGGCTCCAGGTGATCCCTCGGGAGGTGCTGCTCGAGTCGATATCCCTTCGAGCTACAAACACTTCGTCGGGGAGACTTGCTTCCCAGAGGAATCCCCACCCCTTCTCAGGGTCGAAGCTCCGCACGAGGCCCCTTTGTTGCGGCCACCGAATACGGAAGGTGGCTTTCCTCAAATTTTCCTTCTCCCTCCGTGTACGGGCAATGATCTCCTGCTGCCGTTGCACTGGAGTTGTCATTTTGGGTTTCAGCTTTCTCTGGTGTCGTTCCCAGTAGGGGGCGTCAGCGTCCAGCCTCGGCTCCCTAGCTGGCTCTGGTTTTTAATGGACTCTTGCGGCCCCAACAGCCGTCGGGATGCCTTGCGGCAGTGGAACCGTGAGAACTTTAGGCTCCACTTCCGCATCTGCAGACTGAAGAACTGACTACTCCGCAGCCGGGGTGGCAGGATCCAGGTGCTCCACCATTGAGGACGGGCCCAGTGATGTGGCCGGGTCTGGTCTGGCCGGGGTCCGAGTGACCGCTGTCATGATGGGGATGAGGGACAGCACCGGGGTTTCTGCAGCTGGAGCTTTACTTAAAGGTACCGAAGGTTCTGCTGCCGGGATTGGTGTGGGCAGCCTGGTGTCCGCCGAAGACGGGGTAGGTGATGGTGGAGTGCTCACCGCGAACGGGGGCGGTCCGGATCCCTCAGCCACTGTGGCCGGATTTGGGCAATCAGTAGGGACTGGGTAACCGCTTACCACGTGGGATTTTGATCTCACGGGCTCGCACCGCCATCGCCAGGCTCCTCATCTCTTCCCTCCAGTGGTTCAAGATAAAAAGGAACTGCATCTGCATTCTCCTGCACAGCTGCTGTGTCTCCTCCTATATCCAGGTCGCCGTCCCGGGAACAGCACGTTCCGGTGACCAGTCCCGCTTCGCCATCTTGCGTCTTCATCATCCAGGAACATTATGGCAGAGTCCTGGCGTCCCTGCTTCTCTTTCGCTGTAGTTACATTCCGGCACGCCCCCTCGGTTTTCACTCAGCACTCTTTCGCGCACTGTGGCCCTCTGGAAACTTCCGGTTCCGGCCTCACACTCGGCCCGAAGGGCGGGGCTTCTGCATCGCACGCTTTCACGGGGAAGATGGCATTTTGGGGTGAAAAGATGGCGGGAAAAGAAATTTTGACTCGCGGTTTTTGGCTCTAAGGCGCACGTCATCCAGGTGAGTGAGTCCTGCTCGGATCCTGTTTGTGATGCCAAGATTTCCAAGGTGTGCCACCCCCACGTCAGCAGCCAGGCTGCTCGGATCCGGATCCGCGGTGGCTCGAGGGATCTCCGGACCCGGGGGTCAGAGTCGCGCGGCCACTCGGAATAAAGGGGGGAGTATTTACAATGGATAATGGGGAAAGTTTGTGACGCCACCCGTGGTGTGTGGTAAGGTGGAGTACCACCGCTGCAGTTGGGAGCACCCGGTGGCGATGGTGTGGGCAGCCAGGTGTTTAACCCCTCCACGGGTAGGGGGAATGCCCCAGGCCTCGGTGATGATGACGGGGAGGTGCCATGGGGACGGTAAGGGTCACTTGTGTACTCACTCAGTCCAATAACGCTGACACCGACAACTGAGGTAAACCAAAGTTCTGGACACCGCTGCCGCTTGGAGGGAGCACGCCTGGATCCCATGCCCGTTGGTGTTGCCTGTTAGTCTGTGACCTTTGCCTTGGCACCTAGTCTTCTGTTTGGTCCCTTTAGCCTGAAACTAATCGGGTCC
This sequence comes from Anomaloglossus baeobatrachus, assembly GCF_048569485.1. Lineage (NCBI taxonomy): Eukaryota > Metazoa > Chordata > Amphibia > Anura > Aromobatidae > Anomaloglossus > Anomaloglossus baeobatrachus. Next base: position 139,503,817 of record NC_134357.1, on the reverse strand, counting down.
CGCTCACCAGTATGGCTAACTGGATGAGCTTGCTCTCAGGGTTTACTCTTGGGTAGAGATGAGCGAACCGGTCCCGGTTCGGCTCGAGGTCGGTTCGCCGAACGGAGGTCTCGTTCGAGTTCGGCTCGTCGAACGTTTGACGAACCGAACTCGAACTGCATAGGAAACAATAGCAGGCAATCACAAACACAGAAAAACACCTAGAAAACACCCTCAAAGGTGTCCAAAAGGTGACAAACAACTCACAACACAACACAAACACATGGGAAAGTGACAAGGACATATACTCATGCGAAAACAAAAGAGTTGGACAAGGAAAAAGAGGAGGACACACAGATATAGGCATGGCACGCCCTTCTAAAATCATGTAAAACACCGCAAGGTGACTCCAAGCGTAGTCTCCCTTTTTTCCAAAAATTGTGCCCCACACACACCCACCCCTTCAGTGGCAGCACTTGTGCCCTAGTTGTACACTTCACAGCTAGATTTGCATCAAGCACATTCAAAAATACGCCATAATTAACCGTCCCCAGGATGACACCGGGGTAGGTAGCAAAGTCTTTCCTGATCCCAGCTCTGTTCATCTTGGTTTCTTTTAAAAACACATCAAGCAAGGGTTACTCCAAGCGGAGCCTCCCTTTTTTTCAAAAATTGTGCCCCACACACACCCACCCCTTCAGTGGCAGCAGTTGTGCCCCAGTTGTACAATTCACAGCTAGATTTGCATCAAGCACATTCAAAAATACGCCATTCTTATCCGTCCCCAGGATGACACCGGGGTAGGTAGCAAAGTCTTTGCTGAACCATGACTTGTTCATCTTGGCTTCTTTTAAAAACACATCAATCAAGGGTTACTCCAAGCGGAGCCTCCCTTTTTTCCAAAAATTGTGCCCCACACACACCCACCCCTTCAGTGGCAGCACTTGTGCCCTAGTTGTACACTTCACAGCTAGATTTGCATCAAGCACATTCAAAAATACGCTATTCTTAACCGTCCCCAGGATGACACCGGGGTAGGTAGCAAAGTCTTTCCTGATCCCAGCTCTGTTCATCTTGGCTTCTTTTAAAAACACAGCAAGCAAGGGTTACTCCAAGCGGAGTCTCCCTTTTTTACAAAAATTGGGCCCCACACACACCCACCCCTTCAGTGGCAGCAGTTGTGCCCCAGTTGTACAATTCACAGCTAGATTTGCATCAAGCACATTCAAAAATACGCCATTCTTATCCGTCCCCAGGATGACACCGGGGTAGGTAGCAAAGTCTTTGCTGAACCATGACTTGTTCATCTTGGCTTCTTTTAAAAACAATGTAAGCAAGGGTTACTCCAAGCGAAGTCTCCCTTTTTTCCAAAAATTGGGCCCCACACACACCCACCCATTCAGTGGCAGCACTTGTGCCCTAGTTGTACACTTCACAGCTAGATTTCCATCAACACATTCCAAATCCACAAGCATTTACTCTCCCCAGGATGACACAGGGGTAGTAAATTCCTTCTGGATCCATGACTTGTTCATTTTGATGAACGTCAGTCTGTCCATATTGTCACGGGACAGACGCGTGCGCTTATCTGTCAGCACACACCCAGCAGCACTGAAGACACGTTCAGAGACAACGCTGGCAGCTGGACACGACAAAATCTCCAAGGCGTAACTGGATAGCTCTGGCCATTTTTCTAGATTTGAAGCCCAAAATGAGCAAGGCTCCATTTGCAAAGTCATGGCATCGATGTTCATTTGTAGATACTCCTGTATCATCCTCTCCAGCCGTTGACTATGTGTCAGACTTGTTGTCTCTGGTGGCCTTGCAAAGGAGGGTCTAAAAAAATTATGAAAAGATTCCATAAAATTGCTGTTACCAGCACCAGATACGGTCCTACTGGTACGTGTAGACTGTTGAAGATGACGAGACCGTCCCATGTTTGTCAAGTTACAACTGGGAGATTCACTCCCTGCACCTGCACGGTTGTTTGGTGGAAAAGCGGATCTAAGATCGAGTAACAGCTTCTGCTGATACTCCTGCATACGTGCGTCCCTTTCTATGGCTGGAATTATGTCACAAAATTTGGACTTGTACCGGGGATCTAATAGTGTGGCAAGCCAGTAGTCATCATCACTTCTAATTTTGACAATACGAGGGTCATGTTGGAGGTAGTGCAACAAGAAGGCACTCATGTGTCTTGCGCAGCCATGCGGACCAAGTCCACGCTGTGTTTGTGGCATAGAGGTGCTAACCGTTCTTTCTTCCTCTGACATCTCCCCCCAACCTCTTTCAACTGAAATTTGACCAAGGTCTCCCTCATCCGCTGAGTCTTCCATGTCCATGGACAGTTCGTCCTCCATTTCTTCATGTCCTCCTGCACCTTCCTCAACATCTCGCCTGCTACCATGCGCCCTTGTTGATCCCTGTCCCCCATGCTCCCATGCCTGGCGCCTTGGTGATGATGAACGTCTGGACCTTGGTGATGTTGTTGTGTCTTGCGCATATGAATCCTCCTGTAGTTCATCCCCTTCCTGTTGTCCCACCCCCTGACTCCGAATAGTGTTTAGCGTGTGCTCCAGCATGTAAATGACTGGAATCGTCATGCTGATAATGGCATTGTCAGCGCTAAACATATTCGTCGCCATGTCAAAACTGTGCAGAAGGGTGCATAGGTCCTTGATCTGAGACCACTCCATCAGGGTGATCTGCCCCACCTCTGCATCTCGTTGGCCCAGGCTATACGTCATGACGTATTGCACCAGGGCACGGCGGTGCTGCCACAGTCGCTGTAACATGTGGAGAGTTGAATTCCAGCGTGTCGCCACATCGCATTTCAGGCGATGAACCGGCAGGCCGAAAGACTTCTGGAGCGATGCAAGTCGCTCAGCTGCGGCGCTTGAACGGCGGAAGTGAGCAGACAGTTTTCGTGCCCTGTTCAGAAGGCCATCTAGGCCGGGATAGTGTGTTTAAAAATTGCTGCACGACAAGGTTCAACACGTGAGCCATACAAGGTACGTGTGTCACCTTGCCCAGGCGAAGGGCCGCACCCAGGTTTGCAGCATTGTCACACACGGCCTTACCAGGCTGCAGGTTGAGTGGAGACAACCATTTATTAAACTCGGACCGCAGAGCTGACCACAACTCCTCAGCTGTGTGACTCTTATTCCCAAGACATGTCAAGCTAAAGACCGCCTGATGCCGTTGCGCTCTTCTGCCAGCATAGTAATGAGGGGTGCGTGATTCCTTCTGCGCAGTGAGAACGCTGGTGGCCTGACCAGGCAGGCTTGGGGCGGAGGTGGAGGACCCAGATGAGGTGGAGGATGCAGAAGCAGTGGCGGAACTTGGACAGACAGAGGATTGACACACAAGTCGTGGGGACGGCAAGACTTGTGCAGCAGACCCTTCACCATCTATCACCATAGTTACCCAGTGCCCAGTGAGCGACATGTAACGTCCCTGTCCATGCTTACTGGTCCAAGTATCGGTGGTGAAATGCACCCGTTCACACACAGAGTTTCTCAAGGAAGCGGTGATGTTGTGTGCGACATGCTGGTGTAGCGCGGGCACACCTTTCTTAGAGAAGTAGTGGCGACTAGGCATCTGGTACTGGGGCACAGCGACAGACATAAGGTCTCTAAAATCCTGTGTGTCCACTAGGCGGAAAGGCAGCATTTCTGTAGCCAACAGCTTACAGAGGGATAGAGTCAACCTCTTAGCTTTGTCATGGGTCGCAGGAAATGGCCTTTTATTTGTCCACATCTGAGGGACAGAGATCTGGCTGCTGTGTGTAGACGGTGTTGAGTAGGGTGTTCCTGGAAAAATGCAGGTTTGTGAGGAAAGTGCAGGCGGAGACATGATGTTGCCTTCATCCAAAGTTGGTGCTATCGATGTCTGAGACAGCTGTACACACTCACTTGTTTCCCCTTCCAAAACAACTGACGACCTACCAAGCAAACTGCCTGTTGCGGTTACAGTGGTGGAAGTTGTGGGTGGAAAAACAGGTGTGACAGCTGTCCCCACAGTCCTAGAAGATGACGAGCGCGCGGATGCACTGGAAGGGGCAGGCGGTGGATGGTTCGCTCCGCTAGGCCGCATTGCAGCACGGTGAGCTTCCCACCGGGCCATATGATATTTATTCATGTGACGATTCATGGAAGAAGTTGTCAAACTGCTGAGGTTTTGACCTCTACTAAGAGAACCATGACAAATTTTACAGATCACATAATTTGGGCGATCTTTTTCTATGTCAAAAAAGGACCAGGCTAGGCAAGGCTTAGAGGCCATGCGACCTGTTGATCCACCCCGAAATAATGCTCAGAGGCAGAGTGGTGGCTGAGGATGCAGTTGTAGACGTGCTACCAGTACTCCGACTCTGTCCAGGAAGGCGCAAGGTAACTTCGTCATCAGTTGCATCCTCCACCACCTCTGTTGACCTCCTCGAGTGCCTGACTGTGGGTTGACAGTAGGTGGGATCTAGAACTTCATCATCAATTGTTGTGTTTGCACTCCCCTCCCCCTCAGACCGAGCCTCTTCTTGCCCTGACCGAATATTTAAGTTGTCATCCCAATCGGGTATCAGAGTCTCATCTTCATCAGTATGTTCCTCATTGTCTATAACCACAGGTGTTACAGTTTGTGACAAAGGGTCAACATTATGCTCCGAAACTTGGTCCTCACGGCCTGAATCAGAGTCACAAAGGTTCTGGGCATCACTGCAGACCATTTCCTGTTCTGTACTCACTGTAGCTTGGGAGCAGACCTCTGATTCCCAGGCTATAGTGTGACTGAACAGCTCTGCAGACTCAGCCATCTCAGTTCCACCATACTGTGCAGGGCTGATGGAGACTTCAGAGCTGGGAGAAATCAAGTTTGATTGGGATGACAACTCAGAGGACTGGTGTTTTTTGGATGCGGTACTTGAAGTGGCTGAGAGGGCACTTGTTGGACCACTTGAGATCCATTCAAGCATTTTCCTTTTTTGGCCATCATCTACCTTTGTTCCTGTTGTTCGTGTCCGTAAAAAAGGGAGCACATCGGATTGTCCACGGTAAGTAGTAGACATCTTACTTTTGCTGGTAGATGGTCTATCTTCAGCAGATGATAATGGAGCTTTGCTGTGTGTATCTGGGATTGGCTGACATGCTGGCCCGCCCCACAAAACGCGCGCGCTTAGGGAAGGAAGACAAGGAAAAAAAAATAAAAATGGCGATTATAGAAACAGCAGTGATCTGAAGGCGCTGTTCCCGCACACTATACACTGAAATGTCATAATAGTGTGATTCACAGAGTGACTTACATTATTACAGCGGAAACCAAGCTAGGAATTAGCTGTTTTTTTGCTGCTAGAACCGTTCTCGAACGTTTCTAGAACTATCGAGCTTTTGCAAAAAGCTCGAGTTCTAGTTCGATCTAGAACAGGCCCCAAAATCACTCGTGCCTAGAACTGGAGAACCTCGAACCGCGAACCGCGCTCAACTCTACTCTTGGGATTTTCTATCCCCCTCGTTGCGCTAGTACCCCGAGTTTTGGAGCGGGTGGCGAACGGATCTTGAAGGCTCCGTCCTCATCGGGTAAATTGTCAGGACGCCTGAAGCTCCTATCTGACCTAGGGTCCACGTATCCCGTCGTGCCCGGGCCCCTGCCCTGTGATGGCACAAGGCCGCCGGCTGTCCTCCTTGACAGTCAGTGCCCCTTGTCACGATCCCCTGCGACCGGGGTCCAGCTCCCACCAGGCCCAAACCAATGTCTGCCACTTAGTAGTCTCAAGGAGCCCAGCTCCTGACCTCTCTTCTGGAGAGTCACCACTCAACTGACAGTCTCCTGACACTCCTGACCTCCCCTTAACCAACCCCCCAAGTGGCCGACCCTATTCCCTTCAGGTTAGCCACTGGTGTGTCTGGTGAGTGTTGTGTAGAGTATTTCTAGGATTTTGATTAGCTTGTTCTTGGCAACACCAAAGGTCAGGGACCTGTAACCAAGGAGGAGGTGGATATTGTACAGAAGGGCAGATTGCACAATACCCTGTGAAGACTTGATAGGCCCGGGTGTCACAGTCCCATAACCAATTCTTAATTAATTAGACACATAATTGGCAAGAAAGTAAGAATGTTTCAGCCACTATTTGGCCTTTGATAAGCCAAAATGTAAAAGATAGCAGTGCTGACAATGGCCGAAACATGATTTGTTTTTACTTGATAATGTTTGTGACGCCCTGGCAAAATCAGATAGTTACAGTTAGACCCCTGCACAACACCTTCCCTCATTAGGAAACACACAGCCAACCAGAAAACTTAGTCACCCCCCTTAGGGAAAGATAGACACACCAGTGGGCGTGACCAGTGGTTGGAACATGCCCACCCAGCGGTCCAGACAGCCCAGTCTGAAGTTCAATTTGGAGAGGAGTGTGGGCTGGAGCTAAGTGTAGCTCCAGCAGAGAGTTCAAGTTGAACGGCACCAGGGTAGGAGCCCTGGTGCCACTGGCTATGAGGCAGACGGGGGTCTCCGTCAGCAGGAGATGGGAAGATGGCTCGGTGGAATCGAGGTGGACCAGGACAGGGTTGTAGCCCACCGGTGCCGACACGGGGAACTGACCCGGAAACCGTAGCACAAAGGGGGGTACTCAGACCCTGAAGCCAGGACCACAAACAAGTGGAACTGGTTAATTAACCGATTGAGGCCAGGACTAGAGGTTCTGTCCCACCCAAAGTCCCTCATAGAAGATAACAGCCTACCGATTAGGGATAAGAGGTCACCGCCAGGGCCCATAGATCCCACGGGCCAGCGTCTGCGGGCACGGCTCCTTAGGCCACATCCAGCCGGGAGCGGACTCCTGAGTCTCACACTAGGAAAGTCCACCTTACACAAAGCAGTGCAGGAAAAGGATAGAGACCACCAGCCGGGTGGGGGACCAGAACGCAACCGGCCGCGGCACTGGCCACCATCACCTTGGTTTACCAGAGACTTGTGTGTTTTACTAACCATGAGTACACCAGCACCCCCTGCAGTCGCCATCCCCTGCACCGAGCCACCGGGTCCCGGGGCCACCATCCCTACCCACAGAGGGGTTAACAACTTGCTGCGCAACATCTCCCCCGAGTGCCCCGTAACAGCAGCGGTGGTGTCTCACTTCACCACACACCGTGGGTGGCGTCACGAACTTACTATGGCCCAGCCCGTATATCTACTTCCCCCCCCATTTATTTGGCGTGTCCGCGAGACCCCCAGGTCCTGAGACCCTCGAGCCACCACCCCTGAAGGTCCGGATCCAAGCTGCGCCGGTTGCTGGCACAGGCACAAACTTAGCGTCACGAACAGAATACTTACCCATCCACTTAACTTGTGGAAGTGCGCCTTGTATTGGACAGTCAGCGGTGATCCATTGCAAAATTTTCAGAAGCCGCCATCTTGCTGCCATTTTGGGCGTGAAAACTACAGCCCAGCGTCTTCTTCCCCGAGAAAAGGGCACGAAAGCCGAAGCCGCGCCCCCTGGGAATGCGGCCGGAAAGCAAGTCCGGAAGTCGCAAAACGAAACTAACAGGCTTGAAAAAGGAGTGCTGGCAAAAGACCAAGGGGGAGCAGCGGGAAAATGTCCGCACCTAACCCCGATGGCAGAGTGGCATCGGCCGCTGGAGCAGCGGTGGCCGCAGATGTGGCAGGTAACAGAAATGTGGCGGCTCTCACTCCGGTCGCAGAAGCGGGGGTAGCTGTAGCTCTGGCGGTCACCCAGGTAATGCCGATCTCCTTGCCCTACGTGCCCGGTGCTGCCTGGCTACCCCAGTATGATGGGAAACCTGATGCCCTGCAGATGTTCAGGAAGAAAATCTGTACTATCCTTGATTTGCATGCCATGACTGGCAGGCAGTGGGCATCTGTGGTACTTGGGCAGCTGACCGGCGCCGCTGAGCAGGAGGTAGAGACCTTGGCAGACGCCGACCGGGTCTCAGTAACCGCCATCTTTGACAAACTGCAGGTTACTTTCGAAACCCGCATTGAAGCGGAGTTGCGGATGCAGTTCTACAACTGCCGACAGCACCCGCAAGACAGCATCCGAGACAACGCCTCGAGGCTGCAGACGGCCCTACGCACCCTGAAGCAGGTGGATCCTATTACTGAGACCAAGGGCAACAAAATGCTGGTGGAGCAGTTCCTGCAGGGGCTAGGGTCCGCTAAAGATCGTAAACAACTACGGCTGTGGTCTCGGGAGCACCTAGACTTGAACTTTGCGGTTTTAAAAGACCATGCCATTAAAGCACTCCAGATGATCGACGCTGGTGCCCCCGACCCACCATCCTGGCCGGCTGACACCGCTTCCGTCTCAGTAGCAGCCCCTTTGTTGGCCCTGCCGTCTCCCGCAGCAGCAGCCGGGGCCCCGAAGGACCTGCCGTCGCAAGTCCAGCGCCTGAGTGATGACGTCGCTAGGATCCTCGCTGCCTTACAGCTACCATCGAAAGCCAAGCCAGCAGAGAATATACAGCTTGCCGACAGCCCGGAGGACGTCCCGTGGATGCAGTGGAGGAAGAACAACGACAGCCGGTATGGACCACCCGTCTGCTATAAGTGCAACAAGACTGGCCATTATGCTCGCCAGTGCCCTTTAAACGAGCAACCCCTGAGGCCAAGGGCCAATCTTCAGGAATAGACCCTCAAGGCCCAGCTGACTGGCGTGATTGATACGTTGGAGGCCGCCCCATCATCTCCCTTGCCGTGGACGGTATCCCGACCTACGCCCTTCTTGACACCGGTTCGCAGGTAACGACTATGCCCTATATACTGTACAAGCAATACTGGTCTGATAGCGAGCTCACCCACCCGGACCCCAGTTTGACCATCATTGCAGCTAATGGACTCCCTATGACCCAGGTGGGGTTTAAGGAGGTAACCTTGAAGGTGGGGCGGGTAGAGCTGAAACATCAAGGGCTAATTGTAGTGCAGAATGACCCCAGTGACCGTACCCCAAAAATGGCCCTAGGGACCAACGTGATCGAGAACTGCATGGGAGAAGTGCTGCACCTATTGCAACAACTGTCTGTCACAGCAGGAGGAGATGCAGAGGATGATAGCGGTGTTGTGGGCCCACGACAAACCAGCTTTGTCAGTAGCACCCCATCAGGAAAAAGCAATGCAGACCCTCCCGGTTCCGCTGATCGATTTGGGGACAGAGCCCATTCCCGATGAGCCTGGGGAGCCCCGGACAGCTCGGCCCCAGGAAGAAACGGTGCCCCCTGCAGCGCAACCCCCATCCCCCTTGGAAGTCTACAGCCCGGGGATGTACTGCACTTGGTTCAGAAAGCCCATCTCAAGGCAGCTGAGGGAGCCGCGCGGGCCCATGCAGCAGTGGTAGCGGTTCCTGGCTACCAACAAGTTAAAGTTCCCCATTGGGACTGTCTGTGATTCCCATTTATAAAGTTCAAAAAGACAATGGCTTAGAACTTGCGAGCCAGCCTATAAACTTTTGGGTCTTGTAAATAATCCCTGACCAACCTTCTCACCAAACCGCAGTCTCTGGAGAGGCTGATTGGAGGACGGGCCTGCGGTAGAGTCGGCCGAGGCCCTGTCACCAGCAAAACCTGTGACTACCCTCTGGGTCAGGGGTCCCCGGACGTGGGGCCCTTGAAAGGACTGCCGGGTAAGGAACTTTTTACCCGGCCCGTTTGGGCAACACCCGGACCTATCCTGGACTTGGGCAAGAGGTGCCAACCTGTGTTCTAGTGGTGGCACCAGGGCTAGGTTGTTTTGGGTGGGTGAAGTGAAAAGGACTCGGTCCGTCCCGTCCCGGTTGTTTTATATGTGCAACGTTTAAGCAAAATGCCACCCGTAAGGGAAGAAAACACAATCTACCTAAATGTAAATGTTATTTTAATTGTAAAATGTTTTACCCGTTTTATCTCCTTTTTTCTTGTTCAATAAACGGTGGTGGTCAGACAGCCCGCGGACAGTCTGTGTTTAACCAAGGGGGAGTGTGACGCCCTGGCAAAACCAGGTAGTCACAGTTAGGCCCCTGCACAACACAATCCCTCATTAGGAAACACACAGCTAACCAGAAAACCTAGTCACGCCCCCTTAAGGAAAGATAGACACACAAGTGGACGTGACCAGGCGGTTGGAACACCCAGGGGTCCAGACAGCCCAGGGCGGGAAAAACAGTCAGTTCAGTCTGAAGTTCAGTTTGGAGAGGAGTGTTGGCTGGAGCTAAGTGTAGCTCCAGCAGAGAGTTCAAGTTGAACGGTACCAGGGTAGGAGCCCTGGTGCCACTGGAAAGGAGGCAGACGGTGGTCTCCGTCAGCAGGAGACCAGAAGACGGCTCGGTGGAACCGAGGTGGACCGGGACAGGTTTGTAGCCCACCGGTACCGACACGGGGAACCGACCCGGAAACCGTAGCACAAAGGGGGGTACTCGGACCCTGAAGCCAGGACCAGAAACAAGTGGAACTGGTTAATTAACCGATTGAGGCCAGGACTAGAGGTTCTGTCCCACCCAAAGTCCCTCATAGAAGACAACAGCCCACCGATTAGGGATAAGAGGTCACCGCCAGGGCCCATAGATCCCACGGGCCAGCATCTGCGGGCACGGCTCCTTAGGCCACATCCAGCCGGGAGCGGACTCCTGAGTCTCACACTAGGAAAGTCCACCTTACACAAAGCAGTGCAGGAAAAGGATAGAGACCACCAGCCGGGTGGGGGACCAGAATGCAACCGGCCGCGGCACCGGCCACCATCACCTTGGTTTACCAGACACTTGTGTGTTTTACTAACCGTGAATACACCAGCACCCCCTGCGGTCGCCATCGCCTGCACTGAGCCACCGGGTCCCGGGGCCACCATCCCTACTCACGTTAACAACTTGCTGCGCAACATCTCCCCTGGGTGCTCCGTAACAGCAGCGGTGGTGTCCCACCTCACCACACACCGTGGGTGGCGTCACGAACTTACTACGGCCCAGTCCGTACATCTACGTCCCCCCATTTATTCAGCGTGTCCGCGAGACCCCTGGGTCCGGAGACCCTCGAGCCACCACCCCTGAAGGCCTGGATCTGAGCAGCGCTGGCTGCTGGCACGCACATGTTCTCTGAGTAATAAAGAATTGATTGCGAGATTGCTCTGGTGTAGAGCTGTCCGAACCTGAGGTTCGGTGTTTGGCGTTCATACCGAAAACTAAAAATTCAGTGTTCGAGTTCAGAGTTTGGGTGCTTTACGTACGTAAACAACTTGCGAGAGCATCACTGTGCTCGGGTATGCTCTGTGAGTGGCACAGTGTGATCCTCTTGCAGTGTCTGAACGGCTCGCACTGGGGGTAACAACTGCGTTATTGGATATAGTGTGTACAAACAAAAAATGGAAAACTCCGATCAACCTCCCCCTGGAAGTGATCTGTTATGTCTTGCTGTATGTGGCCACAGAGCCTAACTGGCCATTCAGTGAATTCCATGGTGCCAGGTCAAGTCCAAGTCCCAAACCAAACTTTATCTGAAGTCCGTCTGAACCCACCGAACCCGAACTTCTATAGATAGATAGACAGACGGATGAGCAGCTTTTATGAAGCCAAATACATATTTGTATAAATGTACAGACCATCTATCACAGCAGTCTCTCTGCATTTAGAGTCTTGTGACAGGATTTGAGCCAGAGTCTCTAATTTTCATCTCATATTAAATGTAATTCCCTTTTCTTTCATGCTCAAAGGGTTAATGACAGTTTTACTTTCCAGCAGCTTCTGACTCCTGACCACAGGTACTTCTGATTGGTGACCACTCGCTTCCCCTATATATGGTCACATCTCCCAGTAGAGGGCACCGGTTATTCTGATTCATTCTGAAGCTAGTATTCGAGAAGTACGGAGATGCTGTAGCCCTTGTTGTGTGAAGCGATGTAGGCTGCAGTCCTGGTGTCTGACTGCAGCCATGAAGTTGGACCTTATCCCTTGTTGTTTTACCTATACTTTTAGTGCAGGGATGGTACTAGCAATTCTCTCTTGCCAGCTCAATAGCCAGGGTTATCACAGAGCCTACTAGAAATTCAGGTATCCTACTCAGCGACAGGTGCGGAACCTGTATAGGGCTTGCTAGGAGTGCAGGCTACAGTTGCAAGTGAGTTCACGAGGTGACCCATTATTCCCCTCCCTAGAGCAAGTGCCGACCATTATTAAAGTGTCCTCTGATGTACCCCTTGTTTGTTGTGGTGAACCCCTTATTGTGTGTCTCACTGTGCACCGGACCTTTCACAAGTCTGTGTGTGACACCATGTGAAAACACTCAATATGTATCCACACAGGCTACATATTGAGTTGACTAAGGGGTACTTTGCACACTACAACATCGCAGGTGCGATGTCGGTGGGGTCAAATCGAAAGTGACGCACATCCGGCGTCGCTGTCGACATCGGAGTATGTGAATCCTTTTTACTACGAAAAACGAGCGCAAAAGCGCCGAAATCGTATGATCGGTGTAGTGTCGGTCATTTCCATAATTTCGGAAGGACCGATGTTATGATGTTGTTCCTCGTTCCTGCGGCAGCACACATCGCTGTGTGTGAAGCCGCAGGAGCAAGAAATATCGCCTTACCTGCGTCCCGGCTGCAATGAGGAAGGAAGTAGGTGGGCGGGATGTTTACGTCCCGCTCATCTCCGCCCCCCTGCTTCTCTTGGCCGCCTGCCGTGTGACGTCGCTGTGACGCCGCGTGACCCGCCCCCTTAGGAAGGAGGCGGTTCGCCGGCCAGAGCGACGTCGCAGGGCAGGTAAGTGCATGTGAAGCTGCCGTAGCGATAATGTTCGCTACGGCAGCTATCACAAGATATCGCAGCTGCGACGGGGGCGGGGACTATCGCGCTCGGCATTGCTACCATCGGCTTGCGATGTCGTACTGTGCAAAGTACCCCTAAGGCTACATATTATTTGACTCTGAGTGCTTTTGGTTGTTCACACGAGGCATTTTATCTACATCCTCACTTTTGTACCCTGGTTTTTGTACTTATTTTTGACCATATTTTGTATTTTCCTCTATGTGTTCCAATAAAGGTTATTTATTATTAATAGGGTTTACTATTTATTTGCTGTCATACCTAATTTTGGGGCTTAGGCGGGCTTTACACGCTGCGACATCGCCCGAGCGATCTCGTTGGGGTCACGGAATTTGTGACACACATCCGGTCGCTTTAGCGATGTCTTTGCGTGTGACACCTATGAGCGATTTTGAATCGTCGCAAAAACGTTCAAAATCGCTCATCGGTGACATGGGGGTCCATTCTCAAATATCGCTGCTGATCGGTGTACGAAGTAGTTTGTCGCTCCTGCAGCAGCACACATCGCTATGTGTGACACCGCAGGAACGAGGAACCTCACCTTACCTGCGGCCGCCGGCAATAAGGAAGGAGGTGGGCGGGATGTTACGTCCCGCTCATCTCCGCCCCTCCGCTTCTATTGGGCGGCGGGTCAGTGACGCTGCTGTGACGTCACTGTGACGCTGAACGAACCGCCCCCTTAGAAAGGAGATGGTTCGCCGGTCACAGCGACGTCGCTAGGCAGGTAAGTAGTGTGACGGGTTCGCGCGATGTTGTGCGCCACGGGCAGCGATTTGCCCGTGTTGCACAACCGATGGGGGTGGGTACGCACGCTAGCGATATCGGTCACAATATCGCAGCGTGTAAAGCGGCCTTTACAATACATTCCATTCTTTTTTTAATTTTCATTGCAAATATTTTTAACAGTTTTCCTGTTTGCTCAAAGCTCTTCAACATGGTGCTTAGTGACAGATACATTATCCTTCTGATGGGACTCTTCTCCATCTACACTAGTCTTATATACAGTGCCTACAAGTAGTATTCAACCCCCCTGCAGATTTAGCTGGTTTACACATTCGGAATTAACTTGGCATTGTGACATTTGGACTGTAGATCAGCCTGGAAGTGTGAAATGCACTGCAGCGAAAAAGAATGTTATTTCTTTTTTTTTTTTTTTTTTTTTTTTTTTTTTAAATTGTGAAAAGTTTATTCAGAGGGTCATTTATTATTCAACCCCTCAAACCACCAGAATTCTGTTTGGTTCCCCTAAAGTATTAAGAAGTATTTCAGGCACAAAGAACAATGAACTTCACATGTTTGGATTAATTATCTCTTTTTCCAGCCTTTTCTGACTAATTAAGACCCTCCCCAAACTTGTGAACAGCACTCATACTTGGTCAACATGGGAAAGACAAAGGAGCATTCCAAGGCCATCAGAGACAAGATCGTGGAGGGTCACAAGGCTGGCAAGGGGTACAAAACCCTTTCCAAGGAGTTGGGCCTACCTGTCTCCACTGTTGGGAGCATCATCCGGAAGTGGAAGGCTTATGGAACTACTGTTAGCCTTCCACGACCTGGACAGCCTTTGAAAGTTTCCACCCGTGCCGAGGCCAGGCTTGTCCGAAGAGTCAAGGCTAACCCAAGGACAACAAGGAAGGAGCTCCGGGAAGATCTCATGGCAGTGGGGACATTGGTTTCAGTCAATACCATAAGTAACGTACTCCACCGCAATGGTCTCCGTTCCAGACGAGCCCGTAAGGTACCTTTACTTTCAAAGCATCATGTCAAGGCTCGTCTACAGTTTGCTCATGATCACTTGGAGGACTCTGAGACAGACTGGTTCAAGGTTCTCTGGTCTGATGAGACCAAGATCGAGATCTTTGGTGCCAACCACACACGTGACGTTTGGAGACTGGATGGCACTGCATAGGACCCCAAGAATACCATCCCTACAGTCAAGCATGGTGGTGGCAGCATCATGCTGTGGGGCTGTTTCTCAGCCAAGGGGCCTGGCCATCTGGTCCACATCCATGGGAAGATGGATAGCACGGCCTACCTGGAGATTTTGGCCAAGAACCTGCGCTCCTCCATCAAGGATCTTAAGATGGGTCGTCATTTCATCTTCCAACAAGACAATGACCCAAAGCACACAGCCAAGAAAACCAAGGCCTGGTGCAAGAGGGAAAAAATCAAGGTGTTGCAGTGGCCTAGTCAGTCTCCTGACCTTAACCCAATTGAAAACTTGTGGAAGGAGCTCAAGATTAAAGTCCACATGAGACACCCAAAGAACCTAGATAACTTGGAGAAGATCTGCATGGAGGAGTGGGCCAAGATAACTCCAGAGACCTGTGCCGGCCTGATCAGGTCTTATAAAAGACGATTATTAGCTGTAATTGCAAACAAGGGTTATTCCACAAAATATTAAACCTAGGGGTTGAATAATAATTGACACACTTTTATGTTGAAAATTTATTAAAATTTAACTGAGCAACATAACTTGTTGGTTTGTAAGATTTATGCATCTGTTAATAAATCCTGCTCTTGTTTGAAGTTTGCAGGCTCTAACTTATTTGCATCTTATCAAACCAGCTATATCTGCAGGGGGTTGAATACTACTTGTAGGCACTGTATATGATTGCTTTATAAAGGCTCCTAACCTTTTTGGTTCTTCTTGGAGTGTTAGGCCCATTTTTACCAGTGTAAAGGCCAATTGGACGTCTATAAAGACATATGTATTGCCCTTCCCACATTATGTAGTAATGTCCCCAGTCTTGTACTAAAATTTCCCATCCTGGGCCCCTTCCTGATATATACACTCCCTAACAGACATTCTAGCAAAAACTGTGGAAAGAAAGCGCACATAGGGTTTTAACCGATAGATATAGGTGCAGGGAATAGGACAGGTACTCACCTGCTTCAGTTGTGACAGGCACAACTCCTTGTCAGCATGGAATAAATGAATACAAAAGTGGTCAGCTGCAGCCCCGATATTGCAACAGGATGGGGGATGATCAAAAGAAATTGGGTTAAATGCTGCACTAAAAACCACAATCCAAAGATATATCGTGAATTCCTTTTCTTTATTTTCACAGGTCAACGCGTTTCAAAGGCATCTCCACCTTCTTCATCAGGACAAAAGTCAGAAAGGAACAGCATAACACATAACAACACATGATGTGTTATGCTGTTCCTTTCTGACTTTTGTCCTGATGAAGAAGGTGGAGATGCCTTTGAAACACGTTGACCTGTGAAAATAAAGAAAAGGAATTCACGATATATCTTTGGATTGTGGTTTTTAGTGCAGCATTTAACCCGATTTCTTTTGATCGTCCCCCATCCTGTAACAGACATTCTGTCGCTTATCCATGTTATGTAAATAAAAGCTTATAACATGACTTTAAATTCATCCATTGGTATTATAAATTACTCTTTTGAAAGCTGAAACCCTCCCAAATTTGGTTTAGGTTATGAAAATAAAGTTGCTGCAAAGCTGAAATATTGATCATTTAATGAACACAGGTCAGATTTTGGCAAGACAAAAGATTTGTCGCCTTGTCATATAATGCACCCAATCCTAGTTTACATCCTCACCTGTGCTCACTAAATGATCGGTTAATTAGTGGGTGTGTATAAAAAGTAACCCAGCACCCCAGACCTTCTCTTGAACTGCAACTTAAAATCTGACAACATGCCAAAAATCCACCCTGCGACCAAAGCCTTGATTACCAAGAGGCTGAAGACCAGATCCACTGCAGAGGTGGCTGGCACCTTTAATGTGTCTCAGCATCAAGTACAAAGAATTAAAAAAAGATTTGAAAAGACTGGAGATGTTTTTGACAAGCCCAGATCCGGCAGACCCCGCAAGACAACTGCTCAGGAGGAACGTTTGTTGGTTAGAAAATCCAAAGCCAGCCCCTCTTCCACTGCAGCAGAGCTTCAACATGCCTTGTCACCTCAAGTCCCTGTGTCAACTAGAACAGTTTATAGGATTCCGTCTCGAAATGGTCTCCATGGTCGAATCAGTTCCCAGAAGCCAGCACTAAACAAAAGGCAATTAAAAAACTGTGTGGCATTTGCCAAGTCCCACAGCCTGCTAAATAGATGGACGCTGGAAAAATGGCAGAAGGTGGATTACACCACAGCTGCAAATGTTGCAGGAGACCTACTGGAGCCCGTATGGATCCAAAATACACCCAGAAAACAGTTAGGTTTGGTGGTGGAAAGATCATGGTCTGGAGTTACATTAGGTATGGGGGTGTGCGAAACATTTGCAAGGTGGAAGGAAATATCAATAGCCTAAAATATCAAGGAGTATTAGCTACTTCTTACATTCCCAATCATAAAAACTCCAAAGACATACTGATAGGGAACTTAGATTGTGAGCCACAATGGGGACAGTATTGCCATTGTATGTAAAGCACTGTGGAATTAATAGCGCTATATAAATGAATAAATATTATATATTATTATAAATTCTGCAGCAGGATGGTGCTCCATCTCCTACATCCATCTCTACAACAAAGTTCCTCCTGGCAAAGAAGATCAAGGTGCTCAAGGACTGGCCAACCCAGTCACCAGATATGAACATCATTGAGCATGTTTGGATGGGATGAAAGAGGAAGCTTGGAAGACAAAACCAAAGAATCTAGATGAAGTCTGGAAGGCATGTAAGACTGCATTCTTTGCTATTTCTGATGACTTCATCAATAAATTGTGTGAATCATTATTGAACCGCAAGGATGCTGTCCTTCAAGCTCATGGAAGTCACACAATATATAAAATATGGCTCTAATAGCACCACAACTTCATTCACCAACGTTATGCAACATATCTTTGTATTAGAAGTTAATTATTATTTGAATTTCACTTTACTTTCTCTGGGTGACAAAACTTTTGTCTTGCTAAAATCTGACCTTTCTGTGTTCATTAAATGATCAATATTTAAGCTTTGCAGCAACTTTATTTTCATAACCTAAACCAAATTTGGGAGGGTTTCAGCTTTCAAAAGAGTAATTTATAAAACCAATAGATGAATTTAAAGTCAGGCTATAAGCTTTTGTTTACATAACATGGATAAGCGACAGAACTTCTGTCAGGGAGTGTATGTACACCATCCTGGGCTCTTTTCAGGAATGTATGTCCCCCATGCTAGTATATATGTCACCTATCTTAGGCACCTTCCATGTAAATATGTCCCCCATCCTGGGCCTCTTATAGGTAAATATATCACCCATACTGGGCCCCTTCCAGGTAAATATGTCCTCATCCTAGGCCCCTTACAAATATATATGTCACCCATACTGGGCCCCTTACTGGTAAATATTTCCCCCATTCTGGATCAGTCAAAGGTATATATGTCCCCTATCCTGGGCCCCTTATAGTGGTCAGTTTAACATGTAGACTGTGGTGGAAAGTTCTCCTGTAAATAAAAAGAAGGTCTCTGCAAGTTGGATTTTGCCATAATCATCATATTGACGTGGAGAATCATGATAATCGTGTTTCCCACAGAATGAACACGATACCCTCCCCCCAAACATTGCATAATTGCATCTTTTTTCATAATTTCATCCTACTTGGAACTTTTTTTTCTTATTTTTCAGGGCATTATAAGTTAAAATGAATCTTGTCATCCAAATGTGCAGCCCATCCTGCAAGCAAGCAAATCCAGATACGAATATGTTGAGAGAAAATTAAAACAGTTATGGGACTGGAGGAAAAAGTGAAAGTGCAAAGAGTACTAAAGCCATTAAAGGAAACCTGTCATGTCGACTATTGTTATTACTATACAGATATATTGCTGATCTGCAGGTTAACAGTGTTTAAAAGGTGCCCAGTAACCATACTGAAAGTGCAGCTCTTGGGGGAAATCTTTTTTCCTCTTGTGACCTGCTGGCTTTCAGTCACAGAGGTATGCCTGGAGCAATTACAGTCACGGTTAACAGCGCTGAGAGTGTCAGTAAGCCCCGGCACTGACTGACAGCCGGATCTGCAGTCCATCAAGTGGCAGTGCTTATAGCCACTGCTAACAGGGCTGTGAGCAATAACTGTAACTACGCCAGCACACATTTATGACTGAAAGTCGGCGGCTGCCAAGATGAACAGAGTTCATTTTCTCCAAGTAGCCCTGCTTTTAGTAAAACAGCCGGGCACCTTTCTACCTATTAACCCTATATCTGCAGGTTAATCTGATGTGACAGGTTCCCTCTAACAGCAATATGATTACGTATTATGAGCATCCAATTCACTACGCATTTGAATTGATAACTCTAATGTCCATAAACTTAACAGATGATGTTGGTGGGTTGGGTTGTATATTTGTATTACTATTCTGCTCACATAAGATGCAGTTTCTGGATGTCGCCGCTTTATTTGCATATAATGGAGCTGACACAGAGAAAATTCAGCGGCCGGTATTCCTTTCTATTTACAAGATCTGCACATGCTTTTTCTCTGTGCATCGTTTATTGTATTGTATGTCACTGGAATCCTTGACTAGAAATGGTAAAGTCAGCAAGAGGACCAGCACCACGCTCAGCAGGATTAGGCAGATCTAGTGAAGGATAGTGCAGCTTGATTATATACTTGCTAATGTATCTTTGGCCCAGAAAGCTACAACTCAACAATGCCGATGACAGAGGGTGGACAGTTTTCCTTTCACAGTCCACAGTGATTGCTCAGCATATCCTCATGGTCATCATTGTGTAGAATTCTTGTGAAGATTTTATTTGCAAACACAAAAAGATTCAGGCAATCCCAGCTCAAGAATGAGAATCTTTTTCTTTATATCACATCAGTTATTTTAATTGACTTTCAGAATAAGTTATCATAAGAAATAACACTGTAGCTGGCTATAATATACCATTATATAACTTTCATCTTGCAATATTATTGTTTTTTTCCCTTTGCAGGCTATGGGTCTGATTTATCAAAGCTTTTACAGCAGTATTCTGGTGTAAAAAAAGCTTTGAAAAGTGATAGTTTGGTGCAAGTTGAGGCTAAAGGGGGCTTTACACCCTTCGACATCGTTAATGTTTTATCTCCGGGGTCACGCCGTTAGTGACGCACATCCGGCGTCATTAATGATATCTCAGCGTGTGACACTTATGTGCGACCTAAAACGATCGCAAAAGCGGCCAAAATCGTTTGCCGCGAAGAGGCCGTCCTAAAACAAAAAATCGTTTACCTCTCATTAGCGATGTTGTTCCTCGTTCCTGCGGCACACATCGCTGTGTGTGACACCGCAGGAGCGAGGAACATCTCCTTACCTGCCTCCACCGGCAATGCGGAAGGAAGGAGGTGGGCGGGATGTTACGTTCCGCTCATCTCCGCGCCTCCACTTCTATTGGACGCCTGCCATGTGACGTCTCTGTGATGCCGAACGACCAGCCCCCTTAGAAAGGAGGCGGATCGCCGGCCGGAGCGACGTCGCAGGGCAGATAAGCCGTGTGACGGGGGAGCCCGATTTTGTGTGCGACGGGCAGCGATATGCCCGTGTCGCACAAACCATGGGGGCGGGTACGCACGCTATCGATATCGGTACTGATATCGCTAGCGTGTAAAGCCCCTAAAATTATGGGACTTTTACTATTCTCAAGCCATTTATGCTTAACTCTGACAAAGTGTCTGGAGTTGCAGTGGGATAGGGCAGCGGCAACCGGCCCTCATCAAATTTATGATAAGCGGTGACATTCACTACACCACAAATGTTACTCCAGCTGGGATTGGAATGGAAGTTGTGGCATTGTATGTTACCTTTTTCCTGTTACCCTTGTGAAAACAAAACATTTGGGGCTAAAGCAACAATTTTGAGGGAAAAATGTGATTTTTGTTTTATTTTCACGGCTCAACATTATAATTTTCTGTGAAGCTCCTGTGGGTTCTGGGTGCTCACCACACATCTGGATATATTCCTTGAGGGGTCTAGTTTCCAAAATGGAATCAATTGTGGGGTGTTTTCCACTAAGTAGGCACATCAGGTGCTCTGTATATGTGACATGGCATATGCTATCTATATCAGCCAATTTTGTATTCCAACAGTCAAAGAGTGCTTCTTCCTTTCCGAGACCTGCCGGGCACCAAAACAGTAGCTTTCTACCAAATATGGGGTATCCCCATACTCAGGAGAAATTGCACAAGTTATAAAATGCATTTTTCCTCTTACACTTGTGAAAATGCAAAATCTGGAGCTACAGTAACATTCTTGTGGGAAAAAGTTAAATTTTCATTGTTTCCGTCCACATTTCTTTAATTTCTTTAATTCATGTCAAGCACCTAAAGGGTTAATTAGCTTCTTGAATGTGGTTTTGAGTACTTCAAGGGGTGCAGTTTTTAAACTGGTGTCACCTTGGGGTATTTTCTGTTATGAAGGACTCTCAAATGGGATGCGGTCCCTAAAAAAAATTGGTTTTGTAAATTTTGTTGGAAAAAATTAGAAATTGCTGATAAAATGTTAGCTGATGTAAAGTAGACAAGTTGCAAATGTTATTTATTGAATAAAATAGAAAAAAGTACAGCTTATCTCTGTAATAGGGTGTCCAGTGCCCTACTGCCCCCACTTTGAGCTGGTGACATGTGGTATTGCAATATATATGTGTGTGTTTTCTTTTACTGCATTGTATTGTATCACATCACCTCCTGTGTAATACGGCCGGCTGCCACCAGGTGTCACTGTTTACCGGGTCCCTTAGTGAGAAGAAGATAGGAAGTGATGGGGCAGCAGGGGTTAAGTGAGGGGAATGGTTCACCAACACAGGAAGAGATATAGGGAAGAGTTTACCAGGGCAAAGTCAGATAGGGACGAGTAAGAAAGACAAGAACAAGCAGCAGATGTACCAAAGTGGAACAGTGTAGTGTGGAGGTCAACAGGCAGAAAATCGAGTAGGTGGAAGAACCCCGGTGACCAGAAGATGCAGCTGGCAGCAGGGAGGCTACAGTGAGGTATAGCAATGGACCAGACAGAGCCCCCCTCCTTAAGTGGGCAAACGTGAACGGTGCTGACAGTCGGCAGAGTCGGTGTTGACTGACAAGGCCACTGACACCGCAGGATAGTAGACTCTACGAGTTATCCTGGGAAAGTAGTGTAGTCATCCGGGGAGCAGCACAGTGCCTACCACCAGCAGCGCCAAACCCTCATCTTCTATGATAGCCAGTGGGACCCTGATTGCAGCCGTAATGGGAGAGCCAGAATGGGAAAAAAAGAACTTGCCTGTTAAAGAATGTGGTGACAAGCCTAAGCCAACATTGTTTAAGCCTAATATGCAGGAAAGCCATTCACGTTCTAACTGATTGTGGGCTCATCGCACTGCTCAGTGTGAACGAAATCCAAGGAAAGTGGCTGGAGCCCGGAGTGTCCAGCTGCAAGTAGGGACCTCCTCCACACTCACTCCATACAGCACTTTGCCCCCTGTGTCTGTACTGTGTCGGGGTGGGTTGAGGACCACAAACCTCACCCACGACTGGCCCTCTCCGGCACTTTACACCTCCAGCATGCATCTTGTGTGCTCCAGACAGCGAGGAAGCAAGGTATCCGGCTGCTGCTGGGCATGAAGCACAGGTGAAAAAAGTAATTGATACAGTTTCCAACCTGGTAATGATGAGTAAAATTCAAACTTTAATGAAAAATTTTTTTAAAAATTAACTTGGTGACTTACCAAAGTCTAAGGGGTACTTTACACGTTGCGACATCGCTAGCATCGGCTAGCAATGTCCAGCGCGATAGCACCCGCCCCCGTCGCACATGCGATATCTTGTGATTGCTGCCGTAGTGAACATTATTGCTACGGCAGCATCACACACACATACCTGGTCGGCGACGTAGCGGTGACCGCCGAACAATCCCTCCTTCAAGGGGGAGATGCGTTCGGCGTCACTGCGACGTCACCGCAACGTCACTAAGCGGCCGGCCAATAGAAGCGGAGGGGTGGAGATGAGCGGGACATAACATCCCGCCCACCTTCTTCCTTCCGCATTGCCGTCGGGACGCAGGTAAGGAGATGTTTGTCGTTCCAGCGGCTTCACACAGCGATGTGTGATGCCGCTGGAGCGACAAACAACATCGTACCTGCAGCTGGAGCGACATTATGAAAATGAACGACGTGACACAGATCAGTGATTTTTGACTGTTTCACGCTCGTTCATCGGCGCTCCTAGGATTTACACATTGTGATGTCGCTACCGGCGCCGGATGTGCGTCACAACAACCGTGACCCCGACGATATTTCGGTAGCGATGTCGCAACGTGCAAAGTACCCCTAAGTACGTGAACTGTTCAAAACATGTTTGGTGCTCAGCCTATTGCTACCATGTACTTGATATGATCCACATTTGAATATTTCACTTATAAAATAATTTTTCATTGAAGTTTGAATTTTACTTATTACCTGTTTGGAAGTTGGAGCAATTACTTTTTCAAATGTTATTTATTAACTATTTTGTGTGACATAACTGTGTGGTTTAAGGGTATAAAAATTAAGTTTGAAAATTGCTAAATTTTATACATTTTGGATAAATTGCTGATATTTTCACAAAGAAACGATATGTCATGAAAAGAAATATTCTCAGAATCACTGGAATCCATATAAGCGTCCCAGACTTGTTACCGCATTAAGTGACGCTGGTCAGAATTGAAAAGACTGGCCAGATCAGGAAGGTGAAAACAGACTTTGAGGGAAAGGGGTTAAGCTGCAGGGCCGGACTGGCCATTTGGATATTCTGGCGATTGCTAGATGGGCTGATCCCTGCTGTTGACCAATCTCACTTGTGACTCACCTTTGATATTACTGGCAACCATGGACTAGAGGAGCTCAGAAGCAGCAAAAGGAGGCGAAGGCTCGGACTCACACTATCCTCACAGGAGTGGGTCGGTTGCATTTATCTCTATGCAGCTGAAACGCTCCTGTGAGGAGAGTGGGAGTCCGTGACGGGTGATGCACCGCGAGACTCGCGCGAGTTACACGCGAGGCAATTGCAAGTGTGACACCGGCCTAAACTCTCCACCAGTGGGAAAGGGAGCTGACAGTGAGGAGGACAAGAGGAGTGAACTAAAAGATCAGGTCTTTCCTTGCTTCAGTTGCAGTGAGTGAGGGAGGCAAAATAGAAATGCACACAAGCTAGTAGAGGGATTCATGGTTGCAGTGTTGTTTCAGAAGCATAACCAGTGTTCAGGGAAGACTAGAGTATACTGTAGTCTTCTGTGAACAGTGTCCTGCAGTCTATAGATTGGAAGCTCAGCTCTGCTGACATCACTTTAATTCAAACCTCTTTGGCAATAATGTGGGCAGAGCTGTGTGGGTACAAAGCATATAATATATATAGAATTATCTAAATGTGTAAAATATGCAACCAGTGGAACTGTTTATACGGATAGCCCAGCCTATACACATCACTGCTGTCATGGAAAACCCCTTTCCTGGGAAGGCTAATTTGGGGTGACACAATAGAAATCTCCAGATCTGCCAGTGTTGGTCCAATTCATTGCGATGCATCGGTGACAAGAACATATACAACTAGTGTCTGTCAGAGTACAAGCATGTCTGGAGTTAAATCCCAAGACAGAAATGTTTATTACATCCGCAGAAGAAAGGGAGAAAGGGATGGCTTAGTACTTATCCAAAAAGCATATAAATTTCACAACAAAAAGGTCATAATCCATAGATTCTGCTGAATTGTTCCAAACAAAGATAAGAAGTAGCTAAAACCAACCATCAATGTAGCAACACATACGCTGAATAACACAAACCTAATACAACACAAAGTTATCAAAGATATATTATGTGCATAAATGATAATCAAAACAATGTATAAAATATTTACCATAACACTGTATATTACACACAGTTGTGCTATGCACAGGTTATATGCACAGGTTATATGCACTCACACTTCTACTGCCAATGCACATGCAGATAATTATATATACTGTATATACGGTATATATACATATATTATATGCTCCTTACACAATACACACACAGCTCTGCAAGTATGTACACTATATATTTTTATATTTATATACAGTATATATATATACTTAACAGTTGTTCTAGAGATGAGAAGGTGTGTCCAAACTTTTGGTCTGTACTGTATATGTTTATATATATATATATATATATTATATATATATATATATATATATATATATATATTATATATATATATATATATATATATATATATATATATATATATATATATATATATATATATACATACAGTACAGACCAAAAGGTTGGGCACACCTCATCTCTAGAACAACTATTAAGTGGAGACTTTGTGCAGCAGGCCTTCATGGTAAAATAGCTGCTAGGAAACCACTACTAAGGACAGGCAACAAGCAGAAGAGACTTGTTTGGGCTAAAGAACACAAGGAATGGACATTATACCAGTGAAAATTTGTGCTTTGGTCTGATGAGTCCAAATTTGAGATCTTTGGATCCAACCACCGTGTCTTTGTAGAAAAGGTGAACGGATGGACTCTACATGGCTGGTTCCCACCGTGAAGCATGGAGGAGGAGATGTGACAGTGTGGGGGTGCTTTGCTGCTGACACTGTTGGGGATTTATTCAAAGTTGAAGGCATACAGAACCAGCATGGCTACCACAGCATCTTGCAGCGGCGTGCTATTCCATCCGGTTTGCGTTTAGTTGGACCATCATTTATTTTTCAACAGGACAATGACCCCAAACACACCTCCAGGCTGTGTAAGGGCTATTTGACTACGAATGTGAGTGATGGGGTGCTACACCAGATGACCTGGTCTCCACAGTCACCAGACCTGAACCCAATCGAGATGGTTTGGGGTGAGCTGGACCGCAGAGTGAAGGCAAAAGGGCCAACAAGTGCTAAGCATCTCTGGGAACTCCTTAAAGACTGTTGGAAAGCCATTTCCGGTGACTACCTCTTGAAGCTCATCAAGAGAATGCCAAGAGTGTGCAAAGCAGTAATTAAAGCAAAAGGTGGCTACTTTGAAGAACCTAGAATATAAGACATATTTTCAGTTGTTTCACACTTTTTAAGTATTTCATTCCACATGTTTTCATTCGTAGTTTTGATGTCTTCAATGTGAATCTACAATTTTTCAAGTCATGAAAATAAAAAAAACTCTTTGAATGAGAAGGTGTGTCCAAACATTTGGTCTGTACTGTATGTATGTATGTATATATATATATATATATATATATATATATATATATATACTGTAAATAGTGAGTGGAGACTTTTCACTTCAGCCTGGGCAACCCCTTTAATATATTCAGCCATAGGATGAGATATGGTGACAAAATCAAATTCAGGCCCTGTCACTGAGCTGGATAAAAATGCTGAACAGAATAGTACATTATGCTGCATTATTTTGTTCTGTAAAATGCCTTTCCCCATGATGGAATCCCAGCTGACCCCATCATAATCTATGGGGCCCAACGGTGCCACTGGTAACTGACTTGTACGGGATCCAAAATATTTGAATTAAAATCAGCAGTGTGAAAAGAGCCTTACCAAAGGATTTTTTGTCAAATTAAATGCCATGTGAAACAATGCCCCTCCAAATTACACTTATAAAATAATTGGTTTTAGAACTGGGCCATAAATTCCAGAAAAGTACCCAGAAAAATGGTCGAGTTCCCCAATGACTTCCATTATACTCGGGTACTCATGTTGGGCCCATCCGAGCATCCAACTGCTCATTACGAGAACCGAGCACCAGACCATGGTAGTGCTTGTGTGTCGCCCAAGGGACGTCGCTCCAGCTTCTGGGACGCCGCAGCATCTTCTTTTAATATATATGGCAACAGGTATGTCAGTTTTGTATATATGTGTCGTGACGCCACTCACGGTTTGCAGTTAGGGATTTGGATGACCGCCACTGCAGGTTTAATGAGTGTCTGGGGCTGATGGAATCTGCAGTCAGATAGTGTGGCCTACCCTGAGTGAGGCAGGCCCCAGGGCAGGGCCGTATTTACCATTAGGCACCCGTGGTCCGGTGCCTAGGGCGGCAGATTGTGAGGGGCGGCACCTTCTGGCAGCAAAAAAAAAAAAAAAAAAAAATTTTTTTTTTTTTTTTTTTTTTTTTTTTTTTTTACATTTTTTTTTTGTGGCCGCCGAGCACAGGGAGCTGATTGACCGCGGAACTGCCGGCGCCTGCACTTCCGGGGTCACAGGCGCGCGCCAATCAGCTCCTTCCTCTGTGCTGCGTCCACTGCTGTGTGGACGTCACATGCAGAGCTCACAGCAGGACGCCGTGGAGGATGCCGTGATGGAAGCCGGTGTCAGAAGAGGATACTCACATGAGCCAGGAAGATGGCGGCGGGCACTGGAGCAGGTAAGTGGATTCATAAGGAGCGTGGGAGTGTCTCTAATGCAGACCAGAGATCTGCGCATGCGGGGGGGTGAGGCGGCAAAGGCAGATACTGGAGGGAGGCAGAGGCTGAGACTGGGGGGAGGCTGGAGGGAGGCAGAGGCTGAGACTGGGGGGAGGCTGGAGGAAGGCAGAGGTTGAGACTGGGGGGAGGCTGGAGGTAGGCAGAGGCTGAGACTGGAGGGAGGCAGTGGCTGAGACTGGGGGGAGGCTGGAGGGAGGCAGAGGCTGAGACTGGAGAGAGGCAGAGGCTGAGACTGGGGGGAGGCTGGAGGGAGGCAGAGGCTGAGACTGGAGGGAGGCAGAGGCTGAGACTGTGGGGAGGCTGGAGGGAGGCAGAGGCTGAGACTGGGGGAGGCTGGAGGGAAGCAGAGGCAGAGACTGGGGGGGAGGCTGGAGGGAGGCAGAGGCAGAGACTGGGGGGAGGCTGGAGGGAGGCAGAGGCTGAGACTGGGGGAGGCTGGAGAGAGGCAGAGGCTGAGACTGGGGGGAGGCTGGAGGGAGGCAGAGGCAGAGACTGGGGGGAGGCTGGAGGGAGGCAGAGGCTGAGACTGGGGGGAGACTGGAGGGAGGCAGAGGGAGAGACTGTGGGGAGGCTGGAGGGAGGCAGAGGCAGAGACTGGGGGGAGGCTGGAGGGAGGCAGAGGCAGAGACTGGGAAGAGGCTGGAGGGAGGCAGAGGCTGAGACTGGGGGGAGGCTGGAGGGAGGCAGAGGCTGGGGGGGAGGCTGGAGGGAGGCAGAGACTGCAGGGAGGCAGAGGCTGAGACTGGAGGGAGGCAGGGGCTGAGACTGGGGGGAGGCTGGAGGGAGGCAGAGGCTGAGACTGGAGAGAGGCAGAGGCTGAGACTGGGGGGAGGTTGGAGGGAGGCAGAGGCTGAGACTGGAGGGAGGCAGAGGCTGAGACTGTGGGGAGGCTGGAGGGAGGCAGAGGCAGAGACTGGGGGGAGGCTGGAGGGAGGCAGAGGCAGAGACTGGGGGAGGCTGGAGGGAGGCAGAGGCTGAGACTGGGGGGAGGTTGGAGGGAGGCAGAGGCTGAGACTGAGGGAGGCAGAGGCTGAGACTGTGGGGAGGCTGGAGGGAGGCAGAGGCTGAGACTGGGGGAGGCTGGAGGGAGGCAGAGGCAGAGACTGGGGGGAGGCTGGAGGGAGGCAGAGGCAGAGACTGGGGGGAGGCTGGAGGGAGGCAGAGGCTGAGACTGGGGGGAGGCTGGAGAGAGGCAGAGACTGAGACTGGGGGGAGGCTGGAGGGAGGCAGAGGCTGAGACTGGGGGGAGGCTGGAGGGAGGCAGAGGCAGAGACTGGGGGGAGGCTGAAGGGAGGCAGAGGCAGAGACTGGGGGGAGGCTGGAGGGAGGCAGAGGCAGAGACTGGGGGGAGGCTGGAGGGAGGCAGAGGCTGAGACTGGGGGGAGGCTGGAAGGAGGCAGAGGCAGAGACTGGGGGGAGGCTGGAGGGAGGCAGAGGCAGAGACTGGAGGGAGGCAGAGGCTGAGACTGGAGGGAGGCAGAGGCTGAGACTGGGGGGAGGCTGGAGGGAGGCAGAGGCTGAGACTGGAGAGAGGCAGAGGCTGAGACTGGGGGGAGGTTGGAGGGAGGCAGAGGCTGAGACTGGAGGGAGGCAGAGGCTGAGACTGTGGGGAGGCTGGAGGGAGGCAGAGGCTGAGACTGGAGAGAGGCAGAGGCTGAGACTGGGGGGAGGCTGGAGGGAGGCAGAGGCTGAGACTGGAGAGAGGCAGAGGCTGAGACTGGGGGGAGGTTGGAGGGAGGCAGAGGCTGAGACTGGAGGGAGGCAGAGGCTGAGACTGTGGGGAGGCTGGAGGGAGGCAGAGGCTGAGACTGGGGGAGGCTGGAGGGAGGCAGAGGCAGAGACTGGGGGGAGGCTGGAGGGAGGCAGAGGCAGAGACTGGGAAGAGGCTGGAGGGAGGCAGAGGCTGAGACTGGGGGAGGCTGGAGAGAGGCAGAGGCTGAGACTGGGGGGAGGCTGGAGGGAGGCAGAGGCAGAGACTGGGGGGAGGCTGGAGGGAGGCAGAGGCAGAGACTGGGGGGAGGCTGGAGGGAGGCAGAGGCAGAGACTGGGGGGAGGCTGGAGGGAGGCAGAGGCAGAGACTGGGGGGAGGCTGGAGGGAGGCAGAGGCTGAGACTGGGGGGAGGTTGGAGGGAGGCAGAGGCTGAGACTGGAGGGAGGCAGAGGCTGAGACTGTGGGGAGGCTGGAGGGAGGCAGAGGCTGAGACTGGGGGAGGCTGGAGGGAGGCAGAGGCAGAGACTGGGGGGAGGCTGGAGGGAGGCAGAGGCAGAGACTGGGGGGAGGCTGGAGGGAGGCAGAGGCTGAGACTGGGGGGAGGCTGGAGAGAGGCAGAGGCTGAGACTGGGGGGAGGCTGGAGGGAGGCAGAGGCAGAGACTGGGGGGAGGCTGGAGGGAGGCAGAGGCAGAGACTGGGGGGGAGGCTGGAGGGAGGCAGAGGCAGAGACTGGGGGGAGGCTGGAGGGAGGCAGAGTCAGAGACTGGGGGGAGGCTGGAGGGAGGCAGAGGCAGAGACTGGGGGAGGCTGGAGGGAGGCAGAGGCTGAGACTGGAGGGAGGCTGAGACTGGGGGGAGGCTGGAGGGAGACTGAGGCTGAGACTGGGGGGAGGCTGGAGGGAGGCTGAGGCTGAGACTGGAGGGAGGCTGAGGCTGAGACTGGGGGGAGGCTGGAGGGAGGCAGAGGCAGAGACTGGGGGGAGGCTGGAGGGAGGCAGAGGCAGAGACTGGGGGGAGGCTGGAGGGAGGCTGAGGCTGAGACCGGAGGGAGGCTGAGGCTGAGACTTGAGGGAGGCAGAGGCTGAGACTGGAGGGAGGCTGAGACTGGGGGGAGGCTGGAGGGAGACTGAGGCTGAGACTGGGGGGAGGCTGGAGGGAGGCTGAGGCTGAGACTGGAGGGAGGCTGAGGCTGAGACTGGGAGGAGGCTGGAGGGAGGCAGAGGCAGAGACTGGGGGGAGGCTGGAGGGAGGCAGAGGCAGAGACTGGGGGGAGGCTGAGGCTGAGACTGGTGGGAGGCTGAGGCTGAGACTTGAGGGAGGCTGAGGCTGAGACTGGAGGGAGGCTGGAGGGAGGCTGAGGCGGAGACTGGGGCAGGCTGAGGCTGGGGGGAGGCAAAGGCTGAGACTGGGGAAGAGAGGCTGATGCTGAGGGAAGATAGAGGCTGATGCTGGGGGAGAGAGGCTGATGCTGGGGGAGTGGGAGAGAGGGGCTAATGCTAGAGACAGAGGACAAGGGATGAGGGATAGTGCAATGACAAAATCGATTGGGTGGGGGGAGTGTAAGGACTCAGAATAAGAGGGGGCAGCATTGGGAGCTCATTGTGAAGAAGGGGCAGCATGTGTGGGATCAGTATGGAGTGGAGCAATGTAGGGGAGTCAATATCAAGAGTGGGGTAGTGTGTGTGTGGGGGGTCTCAGCATAAGCGTTAGTGTGGTGGTCTTAGCATGAGTGGGGCAACATGAAGGTCTCATTATGGAAAAGAGGAAGTCAGCATTAGGAGCTCATGGAGAGGGACAGCATGCATGGGACATTGTGAGAAGGGGGCAGCATGCATGGGACACTGAGGAGGGGGCAGCATGCATGAGACATTGTGAGGAGGGGGCAGCATGCATGGGAGATTGTGAGAAGGGGGCAGCATGCATGGGACACTGAGGAGGGGGCAGCATGCATGAGACATTGTGAGGAGGGAGCAGCATGCATGGGACATTGTGAGGAAGGAGCAGCATGCATGGGACATTGTGAGGAGGGGGCAGCATGCATGGGACATTGTGAGGAGGGGGCAGCATGCATGGGACATTGTCCTCACATCATGCTGCTCCCTCCTCACAATGTACAGATCATATTTCATAATCGAGGAAGGTGTGGTGGATATACAGTAGTTTATAAGGGAGGGCAGTGTGGTGTTTATTAGGGGCAGTGTCACAGTCACAGTATATAAGTTGGGATGGTGTGGTGGGAATATTTTATACTCATGCTATGTTTTGATGTGCCTGTGGTGATTCCCATTGGGGGGGGGTTCATTTCTTATTGATACTTTTTAAAGTGTGCTACAGAGTAGATCTGCCTTAAACAGATGTCGTGTGCGAAAACTCAGTTTTACGTTGTCACTAAGGGGCGCGACCACTTAAAGTGCCTAGGGCAGCACGAAGGCAAAATACAGCCCTGCCCCAGGGGCTCGGGTGTGTAGAACAACAGGTCCCAGAATAACTCAGTCTCAGTCCAGAAAGTCTTTCAACTCGTTTTTACTCACTGTTGATGTTATTGCGAGGTAACCCGGGCGATGCTGCGATAAACCAGGTGAGAACCAGGAGCTCCTTCAGGCCGGTCTGAGGGTAACCATTAACTCGCCTTCCTAGCACTTCTTTGTTCGGATAACCACTGACTTATAGTGCCGTGGAGTCTATCCAGGGAGTCACTACTGCCTTTTCTCCCTTTTTGGACCGTTTGCCGGCAGCGTGGACCAGGTGAGATGGCTTTCTCCTTATGGGTCCCTGCGTTGCTGCTAAGGCTCGGACTCTGTATGGTTAGTGAGGGACTTGTAGTTCCCCTCACCGGCAGGTTTAGCAGATCAATAAATTGAAGTCTACTCAAGGGACCTGTACCCCGTGCATGTCTAGTCACCGGCAGTCCCCGTACTCGACTGACTCTCTCTCTGTCTTTCTGACTGACTGGTAACCGTTCTCCCCCCACTAACGGCTACTCCACGCGCAGGGTCTGACTAGTGTGAGCACGCGTCTGCGTCTCCTAGCAACCGCCGCTCACCACTACCAGACTGGCTCGCTCCACTCCTTTCCTTTCAGCCTCTGCACTTTAGCTCCCAGGCCCTCTACTACACCCCTTGACAAGAATTGAAGGCCAGACCTCTCTAGGGACTGCCCAAGGGTCCCATCTAAAGGTGTGGGAGACCTGGTTGCTATGTGTCTGTGCGTACACACCTTGGTCCAGCCCTTAGGATTACCTGGAAGCACTGTCCCAGCATGGGTGCAGTACTCAGTGGCGCCTGACCAAGTCAGGGGCGCCACACTAGCTCATCACTAGTTATATCCATTTAGGATTGGGACCCCATATTTTGCTCCTCAATTACTAATCATTAATATGTATTGCACATCAGATTATACAATCTAATTAATGTCTCTGCGTTTCTCTAATTTTAGTATGCAGTACTTGTTGCCTCTGCATACACTGTCAATTGCCTCAATGCGTTTTGCCAGCCCCTAGAATCTGGTGGGCACATCAAGAGGCCAGCAGCCTATTTATTAATAGCCAGCGAATTTGGTCATTTTTCATAGCAGAACAAAAGTATTGCAGTACCAGTACAACGAAAGCCACAAATACTATTGAAAGTGTGATGCTGGGCCGTGAGAGGGGAAACGATGCCGGTATTAGTACTCAACCTTTCCATCCCATAAGTAAGTACTGCCGCGTGATCTGCCGTTTTTAGCTATGCTCCACTTTCTCTTGATATCTATAAGGCTGATATTTAAGAGGTTAATGGTTACAACATTCATGGAAGGTAATAAAAACTGTTCAGAACAACATTCCTGGTGGTTTAGGATAGTGAAGAGATTAATTTCACCATCCTGGTGGCCTAATGGTAGTCCAAATGCTAAGGTTGGGAAGCGCTAGTTTAACATTTTACCTTGAGGCACTGTGGACTAAGGCGAGCTTTACACGTTGTGACATCGGTAACGATATATCGTCGGGGTCACGTCGTTAGTGATGCACATCCGGCGCTGTTACCGACATCGCAGCGTGTAAACCCTAGAAGCGACGATCACCGATCGCAAAAATGTCAAAAATCGTTGATCGGTGACACGTCGCTCCTTTTCATAATATCGCTGCTGTTGCCGATACGATGTTGTTTGTCGTTCCTGCAGCACCACACATCGCTGTGTGTGACACTGCAGGAATGACAAACATTTCCTTACCTGCCTCCACCGACAATGCGGAAGGAAGGAGGTAGACGGGATGTTATGTCCCGCTCATCTCCGCCCCTCCGCTTCTATTGGCCAGTCGCTTAGTGATGTCGCTGTGACGCCGAACGCACCTCCCCCTTGAAGGAGGGATTGTTCGGCAGTCACAGCGACATCGCCGACCAGGTATGTGCGTGTGAAGCTTCCGTAGAGATAATGTTCGCTACGGCAACAATCACCACATATCGCATGTGCAACGGGGGCGTGTGCTATCGCACTCGACATCGCTAGCAATTGCTAGCGATGTCGCAGCGTGTAAAGCCCACCTAAGTTTATGAATTTGGCCAGGGCATTATCCATTTATTTATGGACCACGGAGACAGCCCTTGTGGTTGTTACTGCATTATTAGCTTGGAGACAAATTCACGATTGATTTCACCTCCATTAGGCATTGAGAATGTGCATGGGAAGCTGTAAATTTACCAAATGGAAAATGTAGTTTAGGCTATATTTACACACTGCATCTTTTACTGCGTTTTTGGTGCATTTTTGAGGTCACAGATTTATGTTTTGCTGTCCACACCATGCATCTTTTTTTGGCTGCGTTTTTGAAGATGCAGCATGTCCATGTCAATTCTTTTTGCGTTTTTGCCAGTGTTTTTGAGCCCTTCCAGTCAATAGATTTGACTTAAAAAATGCATTGGGCAAAATGCGGTAAAACGCGTCAAAAATGGCTTAGTTTTTTTTTTGCGTTGTTGCCTCGGCTGCATTTGTGGGGGCCAAAAACGCTGCATCTTTGTGGTTAAGAGAAGATGCAGTATGTGAACATAGCCTACGTCAGCAAAAATGTAATTGGGAAAATAGAACTTCTTGTTAGATGTGTGGTGGTGGCATTCGATACCAGAAAGGCGCCCATATTTCTTTTTATATGGGGTCTTCCCATTATCTGTTCCCACTGCCGCCATCTTCTATAAGGAATTTGTATAGTCTTCATGTGTGTTCTTCAGATTCCGCCAGCTTTCCATATAAATTGGAACGAGGACTGATATCAGATATTCTATGTGCAATGCTGTGGTTCTAATAAAAGTAACTAATGAAATATGAAACATATGACATAATAGTTACATTGTGTCATTGTTGATCTTGAAACTCACAGATCTCCAGCTACCTTTCCACTGTCTGCATTTCCTAAACTGCTCTTTTTTGGTGCGGGGGAACTGTTAATGACTGTCTACAGGTGCAGTTTGATATCTGGAGTGCAGGTATATGTCACACTAACCGTTCCTGTAATTAATGAGTGTCACTCACTGTATTATTAGGAATGACAGACTGTGCTCTCTGTTCATTACTCTCCGTATACTTGGCAAAGGATATAAAGCTACATAAGACTAAGCGATTGTTACAATAACACTTACCTACATATTTCCTTTGGCCCTAAAAATCTAATTTGGTAGATTTAATATGACAGTGCTCCATTACTTTTTTTTTTCCAAAACATTGAAACACTTTAAAATACATTTGGAGAAAGCCGAACATTGCAGATAGAGAATACACAATACATCATTTTTCATGCTGTGCTTGTGAGCCAAGTAATTTAATGGATTTATAATTAGTGAAGTGAATAGGCATAAAGAGAAGCGAGCGAAATGATATTCTCATTAGTATAACCCATCATGCACAGTCCTTGGGCTTCACATCTACGGCACTACTGCATTTAATAAGATACATGCTTCCACTGCATTCATTACCACTGATATAAAGGATATATTATGTGTCTATGTCATGAATTTGGTAACTATTGCTTATATGGGGTGTTGTTGGGATATTCCACAGTCACCTGCCATTCATAGAATACTGTTCATATTAATTACATTCACAGATCAAACATACAGTGGCACAAAGTATTCTTTGTTTTCCTTTCATAATAGGTGGAATCAATACGTCTACCTGCAATGCAAATCACAGAGTACCAGCCAGGGGGTTAACATATCTTAAGAAACTCCTATAAAAACACTATATATACAGTGGAAACCAGAAGTTTACATACACTATTTAAAAGGACGCATATGTTTGGTTTTCTTACTATCAGAAATTAAATCAGAATAAGTCTTGGCTGATTTCTTATGCCTTTCCCATGATGTTATACAAAGAAGCAGTGTGTTTCAAGTGTACATTAAAATAAATCTCCAGGTGTGTCTCTAACTAAGTCAGATGTTGATACACTACTTGTTTCACTAAAGATAATGACACAATCTAACCAGCTTCCACCAGCATCTTCACATATTCATCTCACTTTTGTTCTTGGGTTTGATATGCACAGATCTGACCAAAGCACATTCATGTCTGGTTCACAGAACCTGTCTCCTTCCTGAGCGGTATGATGGCTGGATATTCCTATCTTGTTTGTACTTGCATATAATGTTTGTACAGATGAACGAAGCACCTTCAAATATCTGGAAATTGCACCCAAGGATGAACCAGACTTGTACAAGTCCACAATTTTCTTTCTGAGATCTTGGCTGATTTCTTTTGACTTTCCCATGATGTTACACAAAGAAGCAGTGTATTTCAGGTGTACATTAAAATACATCCACAGGTGTGTCTCTAACTCATATGTTGCCAATAAACCTATCAGTCGCTTCCATGACATCATCATGTGGGCTGTTCCATATTGTATAAAGGCATAGTACTCTCAGTGTATGTAAATTCTCTCTCTCTCTTAGGGGTACTTCACACAGAGCGAGATCGCTACTGAGATCGCTGCTGAGTCACGTTTTTTGTGACCTCATTAGCGATCTCGCTGTGTGTGACACTGAGCAGCGATCTGGCCCCTGCTGTGAGATCGCTGCTCGTTACACGCGTTTCAGCAATAAGCTTTCATCAGGTATCATATACCTGATGAAAACATATTTTATTGCTGAAACGCGTTGTATTAATAGGAGCTCAACAATAAACAATAAAAAATAAAAATACAACATTTAAATATCAGCAAATGGTTCCTGAAGCGCTATAGCAGACCAAAAAAAATCTTTCCTATATGCATACTCCCTACCTGGGATTTCGGTAATAGCTGCATAGGACCTGACAATCCATTAGAGAATCCAGCTGGAGAATGGAGGATCGCAAAGGAAAACCTGAATCCCGAGGTGCCGGTGGACTTCAGGAGCCTAAAGCGATACTAAAGTCTGGATCCAACAAGCACGGATACAGCAATCAGAACGGAGGATCACCCCGGACTGTCACGCTTTCACTGGGATTGTGCGGGGGCGCACAACCTGTAAAGGTGAGCAGAATTTAATTATACCTATTTGGGATTTATCCATGGATGCTTCTCATATTGCGCCTGTATCTATTTTATTTATTGATATAGATAGGCACCTGAGGAAAGCAGTATATTTCTGCTGAAACGCGTTGTGTTACAAGAGCTTTATTTTATCTGACTTGGAATGTCACAAATAAAGCATATTCTACTCATAAAAATAACCTGAGTCAATAGATCTATTACTAGCGCTAAAAAAAGACCGGCTTTATCCATTCTCTATTTATTGATAGAAAGCTCAGCACTATCTTTCTATGTTTCCCCCTGCCTGTTTCCTCACTCTGCTCCTCTATCCCACTCCACTGTCCATAGAGTATAATGGACTGTGTAACATCAAACTAAGGTAAGCCTGCTGTATGTCTTGTAAGGTGGATTTAAACAGGTGTATTTTCTCAGAATGCATGATAAGAGGTACGGGAGTATTAGAGGGAAGGAAGCAGATTTTTTTGATAAGATATATTCCAAAGTTTCTTATATCTGCCTGTACTATTGATTTATGTAAAGTTTGTTGAAAGTACTTTTCCATTTAAATAAAATTTTCTGCACATATCTACAGTACAGACCAAAAGTTTGGACACACCTCATTCAAGAGTTTTCTTTATTTTTATGACTCTAAAAATTGTAGATTCACATTGAAGGCATCAAAACTATGAATCAAAACATGTGGAATGAAATACTTAAAGTGTGAAACCACTGAAAATATGTCTTATATTCTAGGTTCTTCAAAGTAGCCACCTTTTGCTTTAATTACTGCTTTGCACACTCTTGGCATTCTCTTGATGAGCTTCAAGAGGTAGCAATTGGAAATGGTTTTCCAACAGTCTTGAAGGAGTTCCCATAGATGCTTAGCACTTGTTGGCCCTTTTGCCTTCACTCTGCGGTCCAGCTCACCCCAAACCATCTCGATTGGGTTCAGGTCTGGTGACTGTGGAGACCAGGTCCTCTGGCGTATCACCCCATCACTCTCATTCGCAGTCAAATAGCCCTTACACAGCCTGGAGGTGTGTTTGGGGTCATTGTCCTGTTGAAAAATAAATGATGGTCCAACTAAACGCAAACCAGATGGAATAGCATGGCGCTGCAAGATGCTGTGGTAGCCATGCTGGTTCTGTATGCCTTCAATTTTGAATAAATCCCCAACAGTGTCACCAGCAAAGCACCCCCACACCATCACACCTCCTCCTCCATGCTTCACGGTGGGAACCAGCCATGTAGAGTCCATCCGTTCACTTTTTCTACAAAGACACGGTGGTTGGATCCAAAGATCTCAAATTTGGACTCATCAGACCAAAGCACAGATTTCCACTGGTCTAATGTCCATTCCTTGTGTTCTTTAGCCCAAATAAGTCTCTTCTGCTTGTTGCTTGTCCTTAGCAGTGGTTTCCTAGCAGCTATTTTACCATGAAGGCCTGCTGCACAAAGTCTCCTCTTAACAGTTGTTCTAGAGATGAGAAGGTGTGTCCAAACTTTTGGTCTGTACTGTATGTTTTCTATAATTAAAGGACACATCTCAATTCAATCCTACTGACATGTTTCACTTTCTTCCTTCTGTGCTAAAATATATTAGCATGTTACTGCAAGAAAGCAAAAGTAAACATAGCATGCATTTGTAGCCTGTAACATTTTTCGACATAGATATCTATAGTAGTTATATACACAAGACCGGAGGATATTTTAGTAAGATAAAAAAATATTTTATTTGCAATGGGGAATTAAAACATGGTCAACATTGCCTTTAAAGAGACAATTAAAGACTATTAAAGATATCTTTAAAGACCTAAGAAGACTTGTGTATATATTATGAACATCCATGTCAGCATGATTGTATAATCCCTTTTCAAATATTTGCTTCATGATATTAATGAGCATTCAGACATTTGTGAACCATACACACATTCTACTGGTGATTTTCACAGAGAAAACACATACTCCTGAAAGTTTATAGTGCTATTCATATATCCGGGTCTCTTGTCGATCATGTATAAGTCATGGATCAAAATTACCTACACAAATCTATAGGTCTGTGAAAATCACGGACAGCATTTGAATTGGATCAGTGTGGAATCTGTGATTAACTTTGCAATGGATAGGAGAAGCTTTTCAGATTATTCTTCATATGTGAATTTGTCATGGGTGTGCACCGCTCTGGGGAAATCTGTGTAAAGTCTGGGACCAAAAGGTCACAGCACCTTATTGTGCACTAGTCTGCATCTTATGTTTAAATGTATTTGTTTTCCTTTGGTGCTGTAGGGGTTAAGGATGCTTTCCTATCTAGCTAGCATTTGAAGGCTTAATCCCAGATGCAGCTCTTTATGACCGCTGCCCTTCACTATAAATAGCCACATGTCTGAACATCTGATGTTGGTTATAGATTCTCATATCTAAGCTATCCACTTTAGAAGGAGCCAGTCTCTAGAAGAAGCTGAAGTTTCACAACAATTGCAGCTGTGATGTTAGCTGCATTGGAATTGCTTGGAGTGTTTTTCTTTTGTGTCTATTTTCCCCCTGTCTGTCTTCCTACCATTGCGTTGGATTATTGCAGTATTGAGACTAGGGCTCTCGCCGCCTTCTCACTAGCCAGGGTGAGTTCAAGGCAAGCAAGGGCCTAGGCACATAATTGGCAATCAGGTGAAATAACCCATGTAGGGACATTAGGGAGTGCAGGGAACAGCCCCATGTGAGTGCTGGAGGTGATCCCGCTCCCCTCACATTAGCGCCAAGGTCCACCATTGTATCGTGTTCCCAGTGTATTCTGTTGCGGAAGTTATTGGGGGTTCCTTTATTCCTGTCAAAAATCCGATAGTTATTGTGTGACAGATTTATCGCTGATGATAAATACTGACACTGACCAAACACTGATGATGAAAATCAGATCCAAAACACTAATGAACAACAGTCCTTGTTTTTTATGTACGATAAATCATGGACATCTGAATCAGGCTTTAGTGCTTGAAAAGGCTCATTGACAGCTACTCAGTGTCCCTCCTTCCTGCTGCTGGTGAAATGTATCCATTCTTAGTACAAGCTGCAGCTTTTCAATTAACAAGGTATTTAGGGACAGAGTTTAGTCGATTTGTTAACTCTTTCAGACTCTTGCTAGACTCTTTCATTAAGGATTATACAGTCATTCTGACATAGATTTTCAATATGAGTACACCAGCCTCATAAGTTTAATATATGACTATATAATTCATCATGTAAAACTATGGTTTAAGGATTAGCGTCAAGTGTAAGTGCAGAGTCTCATTCATTTTTACAGCAATCCTTCTGTATAAAGACTAGGACAGAAGTGCACAAATGAATAAAGAATTCTGCTGCAGTATCCACTTTTAATGGGTCTTTTTAAGGATTTGAGTAATTAAAAGTCAAGTTTTCAAGTTAACTTTCTCATTTGTGATATAAAGTAAAATTAAATGTATTAATCTGTCAACAGTGGAAGCAGTTATCTGTCCTTTCATTTGGGAGATAATGGCTTTCACTTTAGTCTAATCAAAATCCTTTGGGTTGAAAATTGCTTTATTATCCTTTCCAGACTGATATGCAGTATTGCAACAGCCATTGCTTTTGTTGTTGTGTAGCATTTTTATAGATACTAGGTCGTGTTTACTGCACTGTCATAATAAGGTTCAATGTTTAATAGGGTTTAGGTACAACAGTATATAGAGTAAGGGTGTGTTTAAACTCGCCGATGGCAGCGAGGGTGTCCAGGACTTTAATATTGTTGGCCTTTCCTTAGGATATGTCATCAACATCTGATCGGTGGAGTCCGAAAACTGGCACCCCCACCAATAAGTTATTGGTGATGGCAAAGCTGCACAACACAACTCTGTCAACTGCATAGTCAACTGTGAGACTTCCAGATAGAGAAAAGTCATTCTTCACTCAACAGTTTTTAATGCTACAGACTGTGTGCTTTTCACCACTCCATCCAACACTAGTTATTGTGCTTGGTCAAGTAAGAATTGCATGCGGTGACTTGGTCAA
This sequence comes from Anomaloglossus baeobatrachus, assembly GCF_048569485.1. Classification (NCBI taxonomy): domain Eukaryota; kingdom Metazoa; phylum Chordata; class Amphibia; order Anura; family Aromobatidae; genus Anomaloglossus; species Anomaloglossus baeobatrachus. The sequence goes on along the minus strand of NC_134357.1, from coordinate 139,463,483 downwards.
GGAAGCCAATGTTTTGAATCTCCAGGCGCCCAGTTGATGTGGTGTTAAAGGGAACCTGTCACCAGGATTTTCCCCTATAAACTGCAGCAACCACCAGTAAACACTAATATACAGAATTCTGGAATGATGAATATAAATTCCCAAGCCAATATGTATAACATAAAAAAAATCTTTATTATACTCCGGTGCAAGTGTCGCTGGTCTAGGTCTGGCGCCTCCTATCTTCTTGCGGTTGCCGTCCTCTTTCCCTGATTTGTGTGGATGATGCAACCTACAACATCCACACAGTGTCCCCCATTGTGGTCCTGCACATGCTCACTTCTCCCTGCCCTGCTGAGGGCAGAGCAAAGTACTATAATGCGCAGGCGCAGGGCAAAGGTTAAAGAATGGCCGCGCATGCGCACTACAATACTTTGCTCTGCCCTCAGCAAAGAGAAGTGCAGGTGTGCAGGATCACAATGGAGGACACAGTGTGGATGAAATAGAACACATCATCTATATGAAGCAGAGAAAGAGGACGGTGATCGCAAGCAAAGAGGAGGCGCCAGATTAAGACCAGCAACATTTATCAGACCCGAACGCCCCGCAGGTGGGTAAAATTAGAGTTCTTTTTTATGTTATAAGAAGCATCCTGGGCACTTATATACAGTATTCTGAAATGCTGTATGTAGCACCCCTGAGGCTCTGGTCGCCACAGTGTACTGCACCTCAATTAAGGTGCGGTATCTATCTCAGATAAGAGGGGGGTTAATCACCGGTGTTCCACATTCACACTCTACATACAGCTTAAGAGCCTTCTCACAGGGGGAGTTGGCTCAGGGTAGAGAGGGGGTGGCCATCACGAGGCATGGGACTTCCCCAGTTACTGAAACCAGCCACCTGGGGGACGGGTTCCACTTGGAGGTAAAAGTAAGCACAACACATTCTCTCTCTCTCTCTCTCTCTCTCTCTCTCTTCAAATACCTGTGGTGACCCCCTTTACTTGCTTGGGATTGACCGGAGCCTACAACGGCAGAGACCAGCACCTGGGTGCAGCTTTAAACGAGTGAGTAAAAGAACCTGGAACCGCAGTTGCCGACTCAGACTCTGATTAGCTACGCCGTCGCGCCATGCTCCAGCGCTCCCAGGGGACTGACAAATCCCTTCGTCATCCACCCGGGGTCAACTCCGCCTGTGGGGATCGACACCATCCCGGCTGCCATAACAACTGCCCCAACGAGGAATTCTGCAGCAGCGGCTACTCCCTGGCCGCTTACCACAGGTGGCGTCACGACAAACTTTCCCCAATTACCCCGCTTTCCCCACCATTTTGTCATGCTCCCCGGGTCCCGGCGCCGTCTGTCACTCACCGCTCCGGTTCCTGGTTCTTCTGCCCACGGCTGCCCTCCTCACTCTCCTTCCTCTGCGTCCTCCGTGCATCCTGCCCGCCGGTCCCAACGCCTTCCTGCGACCCAGGACGCTCTGTCTGGTCCCCCTGCATCTCCCTCACCGCTTCCTCCTTGGTCTCTGGCAGAAGAGCCTCGCGCATGCGCATTAGGGCGCGCACGCGTTCACTTACCTCTTCTTAAAGGGCCAGCGTCCCGGAAACCGGATATGGTCAAATTCAGGTACAGGGTATATTAGGACTTCCTTTCCATGTGGTCGGTGCCTGATCAACGTGTTCCCATAGCTAGGAGTTCAGGTCCCTCTGTGTCTTGTACGCAGATTAACCCTGTCTCTTCCGCAGAGTCCGTCTGCCATCCTGACCTGGTCCCAGAGTGCCGATTACCCAGGAGGTGTCCCGGTGACTGCTTGCTGAGTATCCCGCCATCTCCCGTCAGCCTGAACCCGTCACCTGGACTTTACCTGGAAGCTCCAACCTGCACGTCCCGCTGGATCCGGACCACGTCGGCTGTGACTACTCGGCACCTGTACCCGGTTCCCGTCAACCGTCCTGCCTACGGTGCTCGTTGGACTCAGAGACATTCCCGTGCAGATCCCTAAAGGACTCTTTATCCCGTATCCCTTGTGTTCCGGCTACCGTGCATCTAGGCCCTCTGGTGGGGTGATCGGACAGTCCCTGTATAGGGGTTAGCTCCGGGTTGCCTCACTGGGGGAGTCCGGTGCACAGCCCAGTGAATTCACCACCAGGACGTAACACATTTACTGCACACCTCAGGGCAATGGAACCAGGTAAGGTCACCCGTGACATCGCCTGACCCGACCTGCAACGGCCTGGCAACGAGTAGGTTAACCACCTGCCACGTGGTGCGCTGCACTGTATATAATGTCTCACTGGTGGTGGCCACAGTTTATATTGGAAAAAGCAGGTTCCCTTTAAAACTAGAGGGAATATGGAACATTTATGTTTTATGCAGTTTGCCTCAATACTCACTGACCCTGTTCTACAACTTTACATGATCTGCCCTTTATGGCTTATTTGCTGTGGTTGCTAAATGTTTCCACTCTCCAATAATACCCCCTCACCATTGATTGTGAAATACTTAGGAGGAAAGAAAATTTCCAAATTGACTTGTTACAAAAATGTCGTCCTAGTATAGTACCACTATCTAATTTAGGGAGCGCTTTAAAATTAGCCCTTCTTTCACAAATATTAGTAAAGGCAGACTGTATGTCAAGGGAGGAGGTTATTCAGCTATGGTAATGGGTCCAAATTATAAGCCTGAATTCAATGATTAAGATGTGTGTCCCAATCCATTTTTAATGATGTGTATTTTGAATATCTTTGTTATCTTTTCATCCAAATTTGTTATTACTAATAATAATAACAACAACAACAACAACAATAACAATAATAATAATAATAATAATATTAATTAAAACCGCCATTCCTCCTGAATGATCATGTTATGACAGACTGTAGTTATATAAAATATATAAGTTGTAACAAGTTGTAACAAAATATACATTTTACTGTTTTGGCAAAAACTTAAAGTTTATATGGCAAATTATATTTTTGGCACAAAGTTTGTTTCATTTCATAGCATATAAACAAATACAAAGGTGAGAAAACAGTTTTCTATAGTCTATTGTTAGAATATTCTCCGGAGACATGATGGGCATGATGTATTTTTCATGACAAAACATCTTTACATTTAAACAGTTTTATATTTACTCGACAGATAACCTTTCTTTTTCTTCACATTGTTGTCCAAGTTTTAATATAACTGCATAGCGGACATTTTTTGTCTCCGAGTATACAAAAGATTTTTCCCAAGAAGTATTTGAAAAATTGTCAGTTGTGTAACTTCTGAAGCTACATGCTGACCGCACAACATAACAAGAAAAAAGAAAAGAAATGAAAGATTGAATGTGTGAAGGTGGAAATAAACTAGTTTCTGGGGAGACCGGGAAATAGCTTCCGCTTGGTAGCCGCTATTATATATTATATTATATGACATGTAGAATACATAAAAAAAGGACTCTGAAAAGATTCCTCAAAAATGATGAAAAAGACGTAAGAGACCTAAAAAGACCTAAAACCAAGCGTTTTCCTTGAGCATCTTCTGTGTTAAATATGATGCGGATATGCTGGCATCTAAAAGTCGCCTTGTACACATAAGTTATCATAACTCAAGACTTCCAGTTTTATCTTAAAAAGGACTTTTCAAAGGACTTATACTGTGTATATATATTTTTATATATATATATATATATATATATATATATATATATGAACAACGACAAGGCAGAGTCCAGCAATAACGTGAGCAATCCAGGATGCTGTTAAAAAATGTTTCCTTCTTTTTATTCATAAATTCATTAAAATATAATGGTCCAAGCAATTCAGAACAGCATTATCGCAGGAAAATAGCGCAGATAGGACTACGCGTTTCAGCGGCAAAATCCGCCTTCTTCACGGTCCAGAATCTGATCTGCTTTCTAAACATAGAACCTTATATACATCTCACTCCCATCAGGGTAATTACAAACATGTGTGAGAGTTTTAAAACATGAGCTAGAAAAGCAAATCAAACATATAAGCTATCCGCATATTAATCAATATACAGCATGCATAAGAATTATAAGGAAAGGATTCAACATTTTGGAGAAAAATACAATCAGAAAATCCAATAACCTGACCATAAAATTAATTTTTAAGTGATACAAAAGCATAACACAGTAGTAATAGCCAGCAACATATAATGCAACAATGTATCAATAGTGCATAATGATATCCATACGATTGTTAAAGCCCTGTGGCATGCGAGTCCCCAGCTCAAATATCCACCTACTCTCTCTTGCAAGCACTTTTTTATGAAAATCTCCCCCTCTCAATGGTTTTTTTATATATATATATATTCAGTTTAAACCAGAAGTTTACATATACTATCTAAAAAGACACATATGGATGTTTTTCTCACTATCTGACATGAAATTGGAATAAACCTTTCCCCGTTTTAGGGAGCGGGGTCACCTCCAGCACTCACGTGGGGCTGTTCCCTGCACTACCTAATGTCCCTACATGGGTTCTTTCACCTGATTGTTGATTATGTGCCTAGGCCCTTGCTTGCCTTGAACTCACGATGGCTAGTGAGAAGGCTGGTGAGAGCACTAGTCTCACCATTGCAATAATCCAACGCAATGGTAGGGAGACAGACAGGGGGAAATTAGACACAAAAGGAAAACACTCCAAGCAACTTCAATGTAGCTAACACCACAGCTGCAATTGTTGTGAAACTTCAGCTTCTTCCTGAGACTGGCTCCTTTCAAAATGGACAGCTTAGATATGGGAATCTATAACCAACATCAGATGTTAAGACACGAAGGGCAGTGGTCATAAAGAGCTGCATCTGGGATTAAGCATCCAAGACTGTTTGACTACTCTATTGCCCCCTGGTGGTTCACCTATTAGCTGCCTGCTTGAGTTACTCTGCTGTACTTCAGCTGCCTTTCTTTTACAATGTAACTTTGACTCTCCTTCACTACTCTGCTGCCACCTAGTGGGGAATACACTGTTCTATGTCTTAATAGCCCTTTGTATAGTGTGACAGCAATATTTGAATTTTGGCACATAAATTTGGCTGAAATAGATTGAGGGCACCATTTGCATTTGCCGGACCCCTAAGCTGATGAAACAGCAGAAACCTCCCACAAGTGACCTCATTCTGGAAACTAGACCCCTCAAGGATTTTATCTAGGGGTATAGTGAGCATTTTGAACACACAGGTACTTCACAGAATTTGATAATATTAGGCCGTCATATTGAAAAATTTCATTATTTTCACAGAAATGTTAATTTAGCACCAAAATTCGCACTTTTTCAACAAAAAAAGTGGACCCCACAGTTTATCTTATTTTTATGAGCGTAGGGATACCCCACATCTGGTCAGAAACCTTTTTTTGGACAAATGGGAGGGCTTGGAATGGAAGGAGCACCATTTGAATTTTGGAAAAGTTGAAGTAAGTTGTGGGCGCCATGTCACACTTGTAGAGCCCCTAGGGTACCTATACAGAAGAAACCCCCCACAAGGGACCCTATTTTGGAAACTGGACCCCTCAAAGATTTTATTCAGGGGTATAATGAGCATTTTGAATCCACAGGTACTTCTCAAAAATGTTGCTGTAGCAGCAAATCTCTCACATTTAGGCTATGTGCCCACAATCCAGTGACACTAGGATACAGTGCCAGCCCTCCTGCAGAGATGTGAGTGTTGTCCGCAGGAAAATGCAGCTGCCCATGCCCACTATCAGGGTCTGGGCTGTTGCTGACTTTAGCTCTATTCTCTCCGCGGAGAACACTCTCGTCTCTATAGCAAACAACTGACATGCTGTGGCTCTGGAAGCCACGCCACAGGTTAGTTTATGCTGCAGACAAAAGAAGTCAATTCAGCAACTCCTGATGTAGGAGAATAGACCTCTTCAAAATTGGAGAATATAGCAATCAGAGGTTAAAATTTAGCTTTTAATCTATTATATTAAAATCCTTATAGACTAAAACATTAAACCCAAAGTTCTCTGGATTGCTGTCGTTACACAGCCCTCACAGCCCCAGAGAACCTATGACATAACAAACCAATCAAAAAAACACAAAAAACACAAATCAAAAATTGAGTGTGATGGTTAGCACTCCAATAAGGACAGTGGTCCAATATGAGTATCTAAAAAATCATCAAAAACAACTCAATATAATAAACATATAGTGCACGGTAATCCTCAAAGAGGAATTTACTAATTCAATTTTTACAGAGTGAGTTAGGATTGATCTCACCCATTCTTGCAGCTTGGGGTGCAGAAGGCTTCCTCTATATGGGTCCACACAGCGTCAGCTGGCCCTATACTGACCCTAGAAGACCTTCATAACATCTAACACCCCAAAGCTTCTGCTCTTACAAGAACAGACCACATCTAGTCCTCTCTTGTGCCCCTACAATATTCCTGGCCCTCGTCCCGACGCGTTTCATCACTTCCGACTCATCAGGGGACTTCAGTATTGCATTAGAGGTAACAGGTCCTACACCCAGACTCACATAGGAGCTGATGCAGGCACAGAAGAAAGTATATATACATAGCAGAGCCAATCATGAAATGCACTTAATCAGAGACTCACCAATGGTCAGTCTCCTCCCCAGGTGTTCATATTCAGTCATTATTGTCACTTTCCAATATACGACGCCACGCTATATGTATAGAAGCACATGGTGACTCAGTGCAGCGTGCGTTCCACAGTAAAAAACATGTGCATCTGGTGTATACATCACATCCGGAGTCATTCCGGATGCCTTTCAACAACACCAACCAATCAGAATGCGCCATACTGGCGCGCCTCTCAGCCACTAGCATCCATTCACACATTGGTATTAGGGGCGTGTTTATGCTGCCGAGGACGCACTGCGCATGCTCCTCCTGTGGAACGCATATATCCGCGTTCCACACAGAGATCACCGGATGTATAAACCACGTCACATCCGGTTTCCCTCGGCAGCGCGTCACAGGGCATCGCTCCTATACAGGAGCTATCACAATAGGGGCGTGTTTACTGCTGCCTGACGTGTCTCAGAGGGACGCAACTCTCCAGCACTTAGTGCAGCTCCCTGCAAGGAGCATATAAACCGGCGCTCCACATCACGTAGCTAGCATTCAGCGCTGGATGTTATCTCAGTCCATACTCATAAGTTATAATATCGTTAGATCCCCATATATACCGAGCGTAGCAGGTTATGCTGTACAGTTTCTATAACCAAAAATCTCCCCACATAAAAATCACTAATGGGAGATAGTATAGCGTCTATTTGCCCTCATATATATCAAATGGTGCATATACTGTGCATAATCTAAAAAAGGGGAACATTTATTTCCCCAACCCTCTCCCCTCCAAAGTCATAGCACCAGGGGGGGGAGGGGGGGGGGGGAAATTAGGAAGTGGAAGCATCGCTAATGATGATTGAATGTATCCACTTTCCTATATGCATATCAGTGGACCCATGCTACCAGTTCCAAGAGGCTATAAAAACAATTATGCAAAAAGTCATACAGTGCATATCAGTTCTACTGAATTGGAAAGAATGTTAACATGTGCTCAATTATATGACTGATAATGATGGAAATTAATGGGGGAAGGTGTGCTGTGACATCTATGTGTTACAATTGACTTTCGCTGTACATCATGAATATAGTTCAATCAAAGCTCAAAATACAGCTCTAGCACAAAGATTGAGTTCTAGAAGGGGAGACGGAACGAGCCATCAATCCCAAACCATAGGGTTACAAAATCATTCTTATAGGTTATCTTTGGCAGTTGTCCATCTGGATCTATATGAAACTGGCGAATTGCAAATGTTCATTTAATCCCTGCGGAGATACAGTACCCAGGGTAAAAATCCATTTCGTCTCTCTCTGAAGCACTTTTTGATCCCAATTTCCTCCCCTTTTGGGTCTCGGAATCAAATCAATGCCAACAAATCGTATCGCCGAGGGGTCACCACCATGTTTGGCCCAGACATGTCTGGCCAACGGTTTGTCTCTCTGGTGTTCAATGTCACCTAGGTGATCCCCTATTCGACGTCTGAATTCACGGATAGTTTTTCCCACGTATTCAAGTCCGCAGGAACATGTGGCTTTATAGATCACTCCCTGGGAGCGACAATTGATGAAATGGCGGATTTCAAAGCTTCTGTTGAGGACATTGCTCCTAAAATTTTTTCCAATCTCTATAAAGGGACATGCAATACATTTGGAGCATTTATAGCACCCTTTAATTTCTCTAGAAAGCCAGTTTGTTTCATGGCTCCTTTCAAAGTGGCTATGTACTAGCCTATCGCCGAGAGATTTCCCCTTTTTGTATGTGATTAAGGGTCGGCGAGAAAGTGAAGGGCCTACGTCTCTGTCCATCAACAATACAGGCCAGTGTCGTTCAAGAATTTTACGCACCTCCGTAGCCCCATTATCAAATGTAGTAATGAATCGTGTGGAATTTTCCTCATTGATGGATTTCTGTCGACTAGCTAGCAGTTCTGCTCGGGGGATATTCTTGGCTTCATGATATGCTTTTTTCAGGATCTCTTTAGGATACCCTCTTTCTCTAAATTTATCACGAAGTGTCCTTGCCTGCATTTCAAATACACATTTGTCAGTGCAGTTCCTCCGTATTCGGAGGTATTGACCTTTTGGAATTCCTCTCCTCAGGTGGAAGGGATGACTGCTTTCCCACCTGAGGAGGGAATTCGTAGCAGTGGGCTTGTGGTACGTTGATGTGGAGATTTCGCCCATACTATTTTTTTGGATGAGAATATCCAGAAACGGAAGAGTTTCTTCCTCTATGACATGAGTAAATCTGAGATTGATGTCATTCCGATTTAGACCCGCTACATAGTTAACCAACTCTCCTCTCGATCCATTCCATACGATCAGAATGTCATCTATGTAGCGGGTCCATACATCAAACTTACATGTCACCTCTCTTTCCTCTTCCACAAAGATCCGTGTCTCCTCCCACCAACCCAGGAATAAATTTGCGTATGCGGGAGCACAAGGGCTCCCCATAGCAGTGCCCCTGAGTTGGTGGTGGATCCGCCCATCAAACATAAACACGTTTCTTCTCAGACAAAAATCCAACAGTCTGAGAATGAAATTGTTGTGGTTAGAATATTGACAGCCCCGTGAATTCAGAAAATATCGTACTGCTTCTAGGCCTCTATCGTGGGGTATCGAGGAATATAGGGCCTCCACATCGATACTTCCGAGGAGAGCCCCTTCACTAACCGAAATGCCTTCTAGTTTTCGTAGAAGGTCAGGGGTGTCTTTCACATATGAGGGCAGGGCTGTTACAAACGGTTTAAGGATCCTGTCAAGGTAAATACCACAGTTCTGGGTTAAGCTGTTGATCCCTGATACAATAGGTCTTCCTTTTAGTGGATGGAGACCTTTATGTATTTTAGGAAGGCAGTAGAAGGTTGCCATCACTGCCTCCCTCTGATACATAAATTCATATTCAGTTTTATCAATTACCTGGGTCAATATTCCCTCATCCAAGATTTCTCTCAATTCTTCCAGGTAGAGCTTAAGTGGATTTGAAGAGAGTTTTTCATATCCGGTTTCATCCTTTAGAATGCTTTTACACATCTCCACATATTGGTCAACATCCATGACAGCCACATTGCCCCCCTTATCACAGGGTTTGATGGCAATGTGGCTGTCACGTTCCAAACTCCTCAACGTCTCCATCTCGGCTCCTGACAAGTTATATTGTGTATGACAAGAAGACCGAGAGATACTGCACAGTTCCCGAGTCACTAGTTCCTCAAATACATCAATGGCCGATTGGTCACCCGCCGGGGGAGGAAATTTTGTACTCTTACATTTGAGGTCAGTAAAGGGTCCCTGACCATGAAGGTTGGGATCAACAGCACCTATACTGTCCAACAATCTAATGTCAGGCAACAGGTCCGTGGGAATATCCAATTCCTGGCATAATTTCGCATCTTGTCGTAAATAATGCTTTTTCCATCTTATTTTGCGCAGGAACAGATTTAAATCCTTTACAGATTCAAATATGTCAAAATTTGAGGTGGGCACAAACGAGAGACCTTTTTTGAGCAAATCCATCTCCGCAGAACTCAAAACCTTTTTTGACAAGTTAATAACCTGAATGTTAGAGGTTACTTTGGAAATTGCTGAAACCGGCTCCTGAGGGGGTATGGTTCTAAAAAAGGATTAGGTGATACGTTCCCTGTCCTTTCTCTAGATTTTTGACCCTTCCTTCCCCTTCCTCTGCCTCTGTTTCTACTGTTTCTTTGTCGTCTGTAGCCTTCACCGTCTGAAAACTCAGTATCTGTAGATGACGGTTCGGCCTCAGTTATTTGGCCACCGGTCTGGTTTATGGTTAATTGGTATGCCCGATTGTCTTTGAAATCGGCAAAATCTCTCAAATATTGTTTGTGCTTTCTCTCTTTCAATCTGTATTGAAATCGTTCTAATTCATCTTTTAATTTATTCTCTTTGGTGACAAAATCCGGTTCGCCTGAAAATTTTTTGGTGGTATCTATACTTTCTTTTAATTTTTCATCCAAGAGAGAGAGGGTCGCCTGTTCCTCAGTCAACATCAACTGCATCAGGCGCATAGAGCTGTTAGTCGCTTCCCTCTCCCAGTTGGTCACAAAATCTGGGTTTCTATACCTTGACCCTGCTGTAAGATGGATCCTGAGGCCTCTCGGCACAATGGCCGCCTTTATATAACTCTCAAGGCTTTTAACCTCCCACCATGAAACGATTTGGTCTTTATAAACCTGTGTCAATTCCTTAAATGCCGCTCCATAGGAGGGAGTATATTTCTTTTGGACGAAACCTTGGTCAGAGAACACTTGCTGTGCTTCAACCAGCCATTCATTTGTATTTAGTCCAGTGGACAAAAAGCCTGCCATACCTAGTGTAATTATATATCAATTCAGCAACTCCTGATGTAGGAGAATAGACCTCTTCAAAATTGGAGAATATAGCAATCAGAGGTTAAAATTTAGCTTTTAATCTATTATATTAAAATCCTTATAGACTAAAACATTAAACCCAAAGTTCTCTGGATTGCTGTCGTTACACAGCCCTCACAGCCCCAGAGAACCTATGACATAACAAACCAATCAAAAAAACACAAAAAACACAAATCAAAAATTGAGTGTGATGGTTAGCACTCCAATAAGGACAGTGGTCCAATATGAGTATCTAAAAAATCATCAAAAACAACTCAATATAATAAACATATAGTGCACGGTAATCCTCAAAGAGGAATTTACTAATTCAATTTTTACAGAGTGAGTTAGGATTGATCTCACCCATTCTTGCAGCTTGGGGTGCAGAAGGTCTGTTCTTGTAAGAGCAGAAGCTTTGGGGTGTTAGATGTTATGAAGGTCTTCTAGGGTCAGTATAGGGCCAGCTGACGCTGTGTGGACCCATATAGAGGAAGCCTTCTGCACCCCAAGCCGCAAGAATGGGTGAGATCAATCCTAACTCACTCTGTAAAAATTGAATTAGTAAATTCCTCTTTGAGGATTACCGTGCACTATATGTTTATTATATTGAGTTGTTTTTGATGATTTTTTAGATACTCATATTGGACCACTGTCCTTATTGGAGTGCTAACCATCACACTCAATTTTTGATTTGTGTTTTTTGTGTTTTTTTGATTGGTTTGTTATGTCATAGGTTCTCTGGGGCTGTGAGGGCTGTGTAACGACAGCAATCCAGAGAACTTTGGGTTTAATGTTTTAGTCTATAAGGATTTTAATATAATAGATTAAAAGCTAAATTTTAACCTCTGATTGCTATATTCTGCAGACAAAAGAAGCACATTAGGCAGAAGATTTTTAATAATCCTTCCACTGCACTTGTACTGCACAGCACAGCATTTTGGACGCAGCGAAAACACTCTGCGTCCAAAACGCTGCAAACCCTGATAATGGGCACATAGCCTAAAAAGCTTGGATGGATGGATAGATAGACAGAGGAAAAACACATATATAATGTCCCACCCCCTACAAATTCTAAGCTGGCACTCTTTAATGACTTTCATTTGGCAATAAAAGCCACCCGTTTTTGGCAGTTAGCTAGGGTAAGCAGACGGCTGCAGCACGCAGACCACAGCTATCAGGTTCACCTTGGCTGTGATCCAATTTGGAGGTCACCCTACCCTGATTTTTTTAAAATTATTTTTAAATAAACGATTAAAAAAAACGTGGGGTCCCCCCCAAATTCGAATACCAGCCAAGGTAAAGCGTATAGCTGAGGTCTGGTATTCTCAGGATGGGAAAGTCCCCATGGTTATTTGGCCCTTCCCAGCTTAAAAACAGCTGGCTACAGCTGCCCCAGAAGTATCGCATCCAGTAGATGCACCAATCCTGGCACTTTGCCCTGGCTTATCCCGTTACCCTGGTGCGGTGGCCAATGGGGTAATATATGGGATTGATAACAGCTGTGTAATGTCTGCTGACATCAAGCCCAGAGGTTAGTGATGTCACGGCGTCTATCAGATACCGAACATTACAAACCCAGTCAGTAATAAAAAAATTTAAAGACGACAAAAAAATAATTTGAAATAACACTCCCCAAACCATTCCCCCTTTCACCAATTTATTGAAAAGAAAAAAAATCCGATCAGCTGTAATCCATTTTAGAAGTCCCACGACAACTCTTGACCTTCCAGAATATGGGGGGCATGCACAGTGAAGATATTCCCCATTTTTTGGAAGTGCCGCACTACATGTGTGAAGTGTGGATGCAGCGATCTGAGTGAAATACTGCAGCCACACTGTCCGGGTCCAACCGAGGGCATAGTGACCTGCAGTAACCTCATTCCAGGATATGGGGGGGCACACTCAGAGAACGCTTCCCCCATTTTCTGGAAGAACAGGCCCTCGATGTGAAAAGTGTGGATGCAGTGACCTGAGAATACTGCAATCACACTCCCACACTCCCCAGTTCCACAGCACAGCAAAGTGAGCTGCTCTAAGCTCAGTATCCCTGCGTGCAGAGCTGGCTGAGAGTCGCTCTGCGCATGCGCCCAGCATTTATTTTGATGACAAGAAGAAGGAGGGGTGGCGGGGAACCAATGCTGCAGGAGGTACCGAGCGGACGGGGGGTAACCAGGCTGGACCTAGTGTTACGGGAGGACTGGAATAAAGATGTGAGAAAATCCCAATTGCCAACCAAGGTCTACCGTGCAGAGATGGAAATCAGCAGCTAAAAACCTGGCGGACACTTCAGCAGCGGTAATGCAACTGTGTACCCACTGCACTGTGAATGGTACACAGAGACACAAAGCACAATCTTAAACTGCACTTAGAATGTACTCCACTGCAGGTAGTAGCCCCTGTTCACACCCCATAGGCTAAGTGCACTGGCAATAGTCTCTCTTTAACCCCACAGAGACTACATGCACAAATAGAGATCTCTGTTAATACCACAGAGACTCTATGCACTACTCCCGATTTAAATATAAAGTAAGTCGTTTGGCAATGCACTATCTGTGCTGCCTAAGGTAGGAAGGACAATAGAAGACAAATGGCAGGGCCGCTGCAACTCTGCACAAACTCGCCTTAATACTGGCGTTACACCAACCTGTCTGGTATGCAACCCAGGTACCGACAGCTTACTGCCGGACCCACATGCCAGACGTGGTGAGGCCACGATGCCTAAAGCCTGCCTAAGCGATCAACACTGGAAGGTAAGATCACACACACTCTAGTAACACAGTGTGATACCAGACCTCTAGCAATGGAACACTAGAGGACCTCATACACTGGCACATAGAGAACAAATGGTGAAGACTGTGCCTCCATTTGTGTCGGGTTAGAGTAATAAAATCTAAGCCACTCCCCAAACACACTCACCATACATTGTCCAAGGACCAATCAAGGTCTGCAGTGTCATAGGGGCAGGCTTCCGCGAACCAATCGGGAGACGCAACATAAGCAGAACATCTGACGACTGTCAGCCTATCGGGTCCTGCCACATCATGGACTTGCCCAGTAATGCTCCCATCAGCAGGATAGCTGACGTCAGTCAGCCTATTAGGTCCTACCACGTCATAAGCATGCCCAGAAGCGCTCAAACCACACCTAGCCTCAGACAGAAAAAGTGTGCAAACATGCTCAGTAGCCTGAACTCAGGACTTAGCCTCAGAAAGAGAGCTAAGTACTTGAGCATGCACCTGAGGACATTTCTGGGATTTAGTCCTAGACTGACTTAAATCAGCCCACGTATGCGCACTAGCCATTTCTCCACACTTAAGGGGGCTTTACACACAGCGACATCGCTAGCGATGTCGCTGGTGAAAGCACCCGCCCCCGTTGGTTGTGCGTCACAGGCAAATCGCTACCCGTGACGCACAATATCGTTAGGAGCCATCACACGTACTTACCTGCCTAGTGACGTCGCTGTGGCCGGCGAACCGCCTCCTTTCTAAGGGGGCGGTTCGTGCGGCGTCACAGCGGCGTCACTAAGCGGCCGCCCAATAGAAGCTGAGGGGCGGAGATGAGCGACCGTAACATCCCGCCCACCTCCTTCATTCCTCATTGCCGGTGGCCGCAGGTAAGCTGTAGTTCGGCGTTTCCGAGGTGTCACACATAGCAATGTGTGCTGCCTCGGGAACGACGAACAACCTGCGTCCACAACAATCAACGATTTTTTGAAAATGAACGACGTGTCAACGATGGATGATATGGTGAGTATTTTCCATCTTTAACGGCCGCTCGTTGGTGTCACACGCAACGACGTTGCTAACGATGCCGGATGTGCGTCACGGAATTCGTGACCCCGGCGATATATCGTTAGATATGTCGCTGCGTGTAACGGGGCCTTTAGACGTGGAGCACCGAGCAGCCAGCTGGAAAACGCGACGCACGGCTAGAAATGGAGACTGGTGCCTGGGCGGAAGAGAAACCGCAGCAGGCTGCCTGCGGCATCGGCGGCACCGATTTGTAATACCCGGGGATGATTTTTCTGCCTCATCTGACATGTCATCGTGAGGAAAAGGGGTGGTGAACCGGGGGTGGGGGGCACTTTGCCACACTCGGGGACCAAGAGTGGGGATTTATCTCCCATCTGACATGTTTGATCATGCCAGGTGGGAGATAAATCATTTATTACTGGCACTTCCATTTTTTGCAACATGATCACGATTCTCCGATATATACTGTGATCGGGGACCAGAAAAACGGCCCGAATTGTGATCTGACGCGGGGGGGGGGGGGGCGCTATTTATTTTTTCCCCTCTTTTGCTACTGTTTTAATATGTAAGGTTGTCGTGAAGAGGTTGAAGGCAATGGTACCAAATACTAATGAAATACATGTAAACCTTTGACTTTGCAGAAAGTAATAAAAATGCCTTAAAACATTCTCTCTCATTATTCTGGCATTTGGCAAAAATAAATAACTTTGGTTCCTAATTGACCTAAAATGGGAAAGGTTTATTCTGATTTCATGGAAGATAGTGAGAAAAACCATGCACGTGTCTTTTCAGATAGTGTATGTAACTTCTGGTTTTAAATGTATATAAGCTGGGTTCCTCCTCGAATTGATGCTTGTTCACTGATTCTGGAATAATGTCTTATTTTTCTTTGCCCCCCCCCCAAAGTTATTTCCCTCGGTAATAAAAAAAGCAAAAAAAAATGTTTTTCTTCAACCAACTAGACAGAAAATTTGTCACAATGAAGATGAAGCAAACCTTCACAGAGACGTTTTGTGGTATATACCTAGTTGTTAAAGAGAAAAATAGAATTTTATATCCAAGGATCTTAGTTTTGGAAAGGATGGGCTCAGCTGAAAAAGAAAAACTATTCCATAATCAGTGGAACATCGGAAATTAGTCTAGGCATTCAGCTTAAATGGACAAGTCCAGTAAAAAGTTCACTTTTAAAATTGTTATTCTCATAAAATTTCTCAAGAAATTCTCAAGAATATTTTGGAGCTGGAAAAATGTTGGAAATGGTCTTTTAAAATAAATGATATAATAATAATTGCAATTGTGTGATACACGTCTGTATATACTGTACCAGTACATTATACCTATAATGAAGAAGATTACCATTTAGAACTTTATGGTATGCTCACATTTGCGTAGAAATCAGACGAGTGTTATCAGATATTTTATTGGGGCATTGCCCCAATGTTTTACTGAGATGATTTAGCATGAGAAAAAAAAAATTGCTGCATGCTGCTATTGGCAGCATATCTCTGATCACGCGCATGCATACAAATCTATGGGTGCATGTGAAATATCAGACTGCAGTCCGATGTACACTGAGACAGACAATGGAGAAGATGGAGAAATCATCTTCACACCTGTCATCGGATTTTCGCAAGTGAGAGAATCGGAGAACTGGAGAATGACACTCGGCTCACACTCGCAGCAGAGCTTCAGCTGACAGTCATTAGCATAGCACACCCAATTGTCTCTCTTTGGATGCTATACACCAGTGTGACTCTGACCTTAGGCCTTTTTGACACGTCAGTGAAAAACAGACGTTTTTCACTGATGTGTTAAAAACGCATATATGTCCCTCCGTGTGCCGTGATTCACGGCACATGTGGGTTGTCCATGTGCAATCCGTGATGATCCATGGTCCGTGGTCCGTGATTGTGCATGGATGTATATTCACCTGTCCCGTTTCTGCTGTCCGTGGTGCTGAACTCTCCGGCTCTGCTGCAACCGTCCGCTGTGTCTCTCATCTCTGCAGCTACTTCCGGGTTGGCTGTGGCTACATAAGTGAATATGCATGACAGTAATGAGCCGACCAGGAAGAAGCAGTGAGCAGCTGCTGAACACATCATCGCTGGAGGTGAGTTTAAAAAGATTTTTATTTTAAATGTCCGTATTTTTCTGGTACGTGTTTCACAGACCACACCCTAGTGTGGTCTGTGGAACATCAGTGATGCCAGAAATAAACGGAAATGTCTCCATGTGGCAATCACGGATACGCGTGTATGCCGAACCGAGACACAGTCAGTAAAAAATCACTGATGTGTGCACAGACCTATTGATTATAATGGGTCTGTGTATGTCCGTGATTCTGAATCGTATAAAAACTAGCACATACATACCAGAATCACTGACGTGTGAAAGAGGCTGAGAAAATGTTCCTGTACTCAGCAGTGCTGTCTGTGGCTCACTGCTAAAGCTGCTTCCTGTCATGCTGGGAGTTATGAGTTTGACTCCTAGGGAGGATATCACTACAAGAAAAGGAGTAGAGGAGACCCATCCCCTGAATCCCTGCCCTGAGTTTAAGGAGATAAGAAAATGGAAAGAAAGTGTTCTTACTGAGCAACATGCCCTGTGACTGCACTCCCCTACTCCAGGCAACATGTGCATACATTTGCCCCCTGTAGTGTGACGCCCTGGCAAAACCAGGTAGTCACAGAGGTTTTACAAATCTCTCAGGTGCAAGACTCCATCCTCCTTGGCATACCAACACAAAACCCACACCCAGGTGCACAACACCAGCCAGCAAAGCCTAGTCACCCTCACATGACAATAGGGACACAGCAGTGGGTGGGACCAGGTGGATGGGAGCGCCCACCTAGGGGTCCTGAGGTGTCAAGGGAGGGAACACGTCAGTTAGAGTTGGAAAGTGGAGCTTGACAGTTGAGGAGAGAGGAGTGTGGAGTGACAGCGGAGTCAGGGGTTGGGGCCCCTGGACTACTGAACTACTGGCTAGGTGGCAGATGGCAAGCAGGACCACAAGCGACGGACATACGGTCGCGGGAGACCTTAAGTTGACCAGGGCAGGGTTGTAGCCCGCCGGTGCCGACAGCGGGAATCCGGTCCAGAGGCCTTGCACAGTTGAGGTGCCTGGAACCTAGGGCGAGGAAGGTTTCAAGCCCCTTGTCAATTGAGCAGCCGGGGACAAGGTTCCAGGCCTTGTTCGACAGTAAGCCCAGAGAGCAAAATGGAAGCCCAATGAGGCGGATAGGGTTTCCGCCAGAACCCACAGAGATCCCAAGGGTCAGATTTCACGGGCCACAGCTCCCAACATACAAAGTACCGGGAGTGGACTTCCCCGTTTCAAGCGGAGTTGTCCCATTGAAGACGCAAACACTGAGTGCAGGAGGAAGGGACCCCTGTTTGCTACATCAGAGTGTGGGACCCGAATATACCCGCCAGAGGCAACCGGTCACTGGCAATTTGGTTTACCACTGGACTCTGTGTGCAATTCTTTGGAACTGTGAGTACACCATCCATCCCCGGTCCAACCCTGCATGACACTCTCCGCAGCCATTACTCTAGTTCTCCTGGGCCCCAGGACTACACCTCCCCTACCCGTGAAGGGGATTCCATCCGGCTGCCCCGCTCCATCAGCCCCGGGCGTCCCATCATCTGGTAGCGGCGGTGCTACCAATTCTCACCGCAACCCACGGGTGGCGTCACTGACAGACTTTTTCCCCTGTAAATATCCCCTTTTATCAGTGTTGTGGGCAGCGGGCCACTGCATGAGCCCTGGATCCGGTAGCCACTCAAGCCGCAGCCGCGATCCCGGGTCCGAGCGCCTCGAGTAGCCCCCGCCCGTGACAGTAGCAAAGTGATAAAAGATGGTCCAAAGTAGAGTTGAGTGAGTACTTAACTATTCATACTCACTATACTCATAACGAGTACTGTCTAATACTCGCATTTTCATTTCGAATTGCATGTGCAATGCAAGTCAATGGGGAAAAACTCGCAAAGTAATGAGTAACCTGAATGCTGTACTATTCATGCGAGTAGCAAATAGTGCGGCATTCGGGTTACTCGTTATTTTGCGAGCTTTTCACCATTGACTTGCATTGCAGATGATATTCGGAATTAATTTGCGACTATTAGACAGTACTCGTTATGAGTATAGCGAGTATGAATAGTTAGGTACTCGCTCAACTCTAGTCCAAAGGTATTAATATTTTTTTTCCAAAGCATTACACTAAAATACTTTTTCCCGCATTTCAGTATATTTATTTCAACAGTCATTCTTTAAAAATCTTTATTTGATATGACTATAATTATATATTGTTTCTAGCCTTGATAATAGGGCTGCCCACCTCCGCTGCTATGCTATTGAAACCTTTATTTCTGTAATAGGTGGACACTTGAAATGGCACCAGACTTCACATTCTGAGACAAATGTGTTTGGAAAAGGATTGCAGTTAATAATTATTTTTATTCTTAAGAAAAAGAATAATGACTAGTCCAAGCAATTGCATTTATTGAATTTAATGAAACCTAATGGAAAAGGTTTTTTATTCAGTGTAGTTGCTCCCTGCTTTCAATAAACCAGTTGTAACAGAAATTGTGAACAATTGATCTTTAGTAATGGCTGAATTTGTATGACTGTACTGTATATTTATGGCTTGAAATCATTTTGACAATGAGTTTTTATTACAAATTTTGGACTTTTTGGCCTTTATGCATCATAGTTGATAGCAGATTGCCAAATCAGTTAATAGTCAAAGTTCTTCTGGACAACTCGCTTTCATAATAGGAGGGGAAAAAGGCACTCATGACATTTTGTCAACAGATGCCTTCCTGGACACATGCATGGCTGGCAGGTATTGGTAGATATTGTGCATGTTACCTGCCAGTCATGCATGAGTCCTGTAGGAGCATTGGGAGAACCCATTTTAACTTTTATGGTCATATGTAAGATAGAAGATGGTTCTAGAGGGGAAAGATACTGAGCAGAATACCTGACCTGACTGTAATTACCATGCTACAGTTTACAGTGAATGCAGCTGATGTCTTCATATCAAAATTATGGGCTTTAGACATGGCTCACTTACAGTTGAAACCAGAAGTTTACAAACATTTAAAAGGACACATCTGTAGGTTTTTCTCACTATTTGACATGAAATTAGAAAAACCCTTTCCTGTTTTAGGTCAACTAGGAACCAAAATTATTTATATTTGCCAAATGCCAGAATAATGAGAGAGAGAGAGAGAGAGAGAAAGAGAGAGAGAGATAGAGAAAGATTGTTTTAAGACATTTTTATTACTTTCTGCAAAGTCAAAGGTTTACATACATCTCATTAGTATTTGGTACCATTGCCGTTAAACTGTATGAATTGGGTCAACATTTGGGATATCCTTCCACAAGCTTCTCACAATAGTTGGTAGGAATTTGGGCACATTCCTCCTGACCAGGGCTGTATTTTGCCTTCGTGCTGCCCTAGGCACTTTAAGTGGTCGCGCCCCTTAGTGACAACGTAAAACTGAGTTTTCGCACACGACATCTGTTTAAGGCAGATCTACTCTGTAGCACACTTTAAAAAGTATCAATAAGAAACGAACCCCCCCCAATGGGAATCACCACAGGCACATCAAAACATAGCATGAGTATAAAATATTCCCACCACACCGTCCCCACTTATATACTGTGACTGTCACACTGCCCCTAATAAACTACACACTGCCCTCCCTTATAAACTACTGTATATCCACCACACCTTCCTCGATTATGAAATATGATCTGTACATTGTGAGGAGGGAGCAGCATGATGTGAGGACAATGTCCCATGCATGCTGCCCCCTCCTCACAATGTCCTATGCATGCTGCCCCCTCCTCACAATGTCCCATGCATGCTGCCCCCTCCTCACAATGTCCCATGCATGCTGCCCCCTCCTCACAATGTCCCATGCATGCTGCTCCCTCATCACAATGTCCCATGCATGCTGCTCCCTCCTCACAATGTCCCATGCTTTCTGCCCCCTCCTCACAATGTCCCATGCATGCTGCCCCCTCCTCACAATGTCCCATGCATGCTGCCCCCTCCTCACAATGTCCCTTGCATGCTGCCCCCTCCTCACAATGTCCCATGCATGCTGCTCCCTCCTCACAATGTCCCTTGCATGCTGCCCCCTCCTCACAATGTCCCTTGCATGCTGCCCCCTCCTCACAATGTCCCATGCATGCTGCCCCCTCCTCACAATGTCCCATGCATGCTGCCCCCTCCTCACAATGTCCCATGCATGCTGCTCTCTCCTCACAATGTCCCATGCATGCTGCCCCCTCTTCACAATGTCCCATGCATGCTGCTCCCTCCTCACAATGTCCCATGCATGCTGCCCCTCCTCACAATGTCCCATGCATGCTGCTCCCTCCTCACAATGTCCCATGAATGCTGCTCCCTCCTCACAATGTCTCATGCATGCTGCCCCCCTCCTCACAATGTCTCATGTATGCTGCTCCCGCCTCACAATGTCCCATGCATGCTGCTCCCTCCTCACAATGTCCCATGCATGCTGCTCCCTCCGCACAATGTCTCATGCTTGATGCTCCCTCCTCACAATGTCCCATGCATGCTGCTCCTTCCTCACAATGTCCCATGCATGCTGCTCCCTCCTCACAATGTCTCATGCATGCTGCCCCCTCCTCAGTGTCCCATGCATGCTGCCCCCTTCTCACAATGTCCCATGCATGCTGCCCCCTCCTCACAATGTCTCATGCATGCTGCCCCCTCCTCAGTGTCCCATGCATGCTGCCCCCTTCTCACAATGTCCCATGCATGCTGTCCCTCTCCATGAGCTCCTAATGCTGCCTTCCTCTTTTCCATAATGAGACCTTCATGTTGCCCCACTCATGCTAAGACCACCACACTAACGCTTATGCTGAGACCCCCCACACACACACTACCCCACTCTTGATATTGACTCCCCTACATTGCTCCACTCCATACTGATCCCACACATGCTGCCCCTTCTTCACAATGAGCTCCCAATGCTGCCCCCTCTTATTCTGAGTCCTTACACTCCCCCCACCCAATCGATTTTGTCATTGCACTATCCCTCATCCCTTGTCCTTTGTCTCTAGCATTAGCCCCTCTCTCCCACTCCCCCAGCATCAGCCTCTCTCCCCCAGCATCAGCCTCTATCTTCCCTCAGCATCAGCCTCTCTTCCCCAGTCTCAGCCTTTGCCTCCCCCCAGCCTCAGCCTGCCCCAGTCTCCGCCTCAGCCTCCCTCCAGCCTCCCTCCAGTCTCAGCCTCAGCCTCCCTCAAGTCTCAGCCTCAGCCTCCCTCCAGTCTCAGCCTCCCTCCAGCCTCCCCCCAGTCTCTGCCTCTGCCTCCCTCCAGCCTCCCCCCAGTCTCTGCCTCTGCCTCCCTCCAGCCTCCCCCCAGTCTCAGCCTCAGCCTCCCTCCAGTCTCAGCCTCAGCCTCCCTCCAGCCTCCCCCCAGTCTCAGCCTCAGTCTCCCTCCAGCCTCCCTCCAGTCTCAGCATCTGCCTCCCTCCAGCCTCCCCCCAGTCTCTGCCTCTGCCTCCCTCCAGCCTCCCCCCAGTCTCTGACTCTGCCTCCCTCCAGCCTCCCCCCAGTCTCTGCCTCTGCCTCCCTCCAGCCTCCCCCCCAGTCTCTGCCTCTGCCTCCCTCCAACCTCCCCCCAGTCTCAGCCTCTGCCTCTCTCCAGTCTCAGCCTCTGCCTCCCTCCAGCCTCCCCCCAGTCTCAGCCTCTGCCTCCCTCCAGTCTCAGCCTCTGCCTCCCTCCAGTCTCTGCCTCTGCCTCCCTCCAGCCTCCCCCCAGTCTCTGCCTCTGCCTCCCTCCAGCCTCCCCCCAGTCTCTGCCTCTGCCTCCCTCCAGCCTCCCCCCAGTCTCTGCCTCTGCCTCCCTCCAGCCTCCCCCCAGTCTCTGCCTCTGCCTCCCTCCAGCCTCCCCCCAGTCTCTGCCTCTGCCTCCCTCCAGCCTCCCCCCAGTCTCTGCCTCTGCCTCCCTCCAGCCTCCCCCCAGTCTCAGCCTCTGCCTCTCTCCAGCCTCCCCCCAGTCTCAGCCTCTGCCTCCCTCCAGCCTCCCCCCAGTCTCAGCCTCTGCCTCTCTCCAGCCTCCCCCCAGTCTCAGCCTCTGCCTCCCTCCAGCCTCCCCCCAGTCTCTGCCTCTGCCTCCCTCCAGCCTCCCCCCAGTCTCTGCCTCTGCCTCCCTCCAGCCTCCCCCAGTCTCAGCCTCTGCCTCCCTCCAGCCTCCCCACAGTCTCAGCCTCTGCCTCCCTCAGTCTCAGCCTCTGCCTCCCTCCAACCTCCCTCCAGTCTCAGCCTCTGCCTCCCTCCAGCCTCCCCCCAGTCTCTGCCTCTGCCTCCCTCCAGCCTCCCCCCAGTCTCTGCCTCTGCCTCCCTCCAGCCTCCCCCAGTCTCAGCCTCTGCCTCCCTCCAGCCTCCCCACAGTCTCAGCCTCTGCCTCCCTCCAGTCTCAGCCTCTGCCTCCCTCCAACCTCCCCCCAGTCTCAGCCTCTGCCTCTCTCCAGTCTCAGCCTCTGCCTCCCTCCAGCCTCCCCCCAGTCTCAGCCTCTGCCTCCCTCCAGTTTCAGCCTCTGCCTCCCTGCAGTCTCTGCCTCTGCCTCCCTCCAGCCTCCCCCCAGTCTCTGCCTCTGCCTCCCTCCAGCCTCCCCCCAGTCTCAGCCTTTGCCTCCCTCCAGCCTCTTCCCAGTCTCTGCCTCTGCCTCCCTCCAGCCTCCCCCCAGTCTCTGCCTCTGCCTCCCTCCAGCCTCCCCACAGTCTCAGCCTCTGCCTCCCTCCAGTCTCAGCCTCTGCCTCCCTCAAACCTCCCCCCAGTCTCAGCCTCTGCCTCTCTCCAGTCTCAGCCTCTGCCTCCCTCCAGCCTCCCCCCAGTCTCAGCCTCTGCCTCCCTCCAGTCTCAGCCTCTGCCTCCCTCCAGTCTCTGCCTCCCTCCAGCCTCCCCCCAGTCTCTGCCTCAGCCTCCCTCCAGCCTCCCCCCAGTCTCTGCCTCTGCCTCCCTCCAGCCTCCCTCCAGTCTCAGCCTCTGCCTCCCTCCAACCTCCCCCCAGTCTCAGCCTCTGCCTCTCTCCAGTCTCAGCCTCTGCCTCCCTCCAGCCTCCCCCCAGTCTCAGCCTCTGCCTCCCTCCAGTCTCAGCCTCTGCCTCCCTCCAGTCTCTGCCTCTGCCTCCCTCCAGCCTCCCCCCAGTCTCTGCCTCTGCCTCCCTCCAGCCTCCCCCCAGTCTCTGCCTCTGCCTCCCTCCAGCCTCCCCCCAGTCTCTGCCTCTGCCTCCCTCCAGCCTCCCCACAGTCTCTCCCTCTGCCTCCCTCCAGTCTCCCCCCAGTCTCAGCCTCTGCCTCCCTCCAGCCTCCCCCCAGTCTCTGCCTCTGCCTCCCTCCAGCCTCCCCCCAGTCTCAGCCTCTGCCTCTCTCCAGCCTCCCCCAGTCTCAGCCTCTGCCTCCCTCCAGCCTCCCCCCAGTCTCTGCCTCCCTCCAGCCTCCCCCCCAGTCTCTGCCTCTGCCTCCCTCCAGCCTCCCCCAGTCTCAGCCTCTGCCTCCCTCCAGCCTCCCCACAGTCTCAGCCTCTGCCTCCCTCCAGTCTCAGCCTCTGCCTCCCTCCAGCCTCCCCCCAGTCTCAGCCTCTGCCTCTCTCCAGTCTCAGCCTCTGCCTCCCTCCAGCCTCCCCCCAGTCTCAGCCACTGCCTCCCTCCAGTCTCAGCCTCTGCCTACCTCCAGCCTCCCCCCAGTCTCAGCCTCTGCCTCCCTCCAGCCTCCCCCCAGTCTCAGCCTCTGCCTCCCTCCAGTCTCAGCCTCTGCCTCCCTCCAGTATCTGCCTTTGCCGCCTCCCCCCCCGCATGCGCAGATCTCTGGTCTGCATTAGAGACACTCCCACGCTCCTTATGAATCCACTTACCTGCTCCAGTGCCCGCCGCCATCTTCCTGGCTCACGTGAGTATCCTCTTCTGACACCGGCTTCCATCACGGCGTCCTCCGCGGCGTCCTGCTGCGAGCTCTGCATGTGACGTCCACACAGCAGTGGACGCAGCACAGAGGAAGGAGCTGATTGGCGCGCGCCTGTGACCCCGGAAGTGCAGGCGCCGGCAGTTCCGGGGTCAATCAGCTCCCTGTGCTCGGCGGCCACAAAAAAAAAATGTAAAAAAAAATAAAAAAAAAAAAAAAATTTTTTTTTTTTTTTTTTTTTTTTTTTTTTTGCTGCCAGAGGGTGCCGCCCCTCACAATCTGCCGCCCTAGGCACCGGACCACGGGTGCCTAGTGGTAAATACGGCCCTGCTCCTGACAGAACTGGTGTAACCGAGCCATGTTTGTAGTCCCCTTGCTCGCACCTGTCTTTACACCTTTACCCGTAAATTTTCAATAGGATTGAGACCAGGGCTTTATGATGGCCACTCCAAAACATTGACTTTGTTATACTTAAGCCACTTTGTTACCAGTTTGGCAGTATGCTTTGGCTCATTGTCCATTTCGAAGACCCTTTTTCGCCCAAGATTTAAGTTCCTGGCTGATGTCTTCAGATGTTGCTTCAGTTTTGCCACTTAATCTTTTTCCTCATGATGCCATCTATTTTGTGAAGTGCACATGTCACTCCCGCAGCAAAACAACCCCACAACATGATGCTGCCACACCCATGTTTCACAGTTGGTATGGTATTCTTAGGCTTGAAAGCTTCTCCCTTTTTCCTCCAGACATAATGATGGTCATTATGGCCAAACTATTCAATTTTAGTTTTGTGAGACCACAGGTCATGTCTCCAACAATTAAGGTTTTTGCACCTGTGTGCATTTGCAATTAATCTGACTTTTCCATGTTTCTTTTGGAGTAACGGCTTCTTCCTGGCAGAGTGGCCTTTCAGGCCATGTTGATACAGTACTCTTTTCACTCTGGACAATGACACAATCTTACCAGCTTCTGCCATCATCTTCACAAGGTCTTTTGCTTTTGTTCTTGGGTTCATATGCACATGTCTGATCAAAGCACATTTATCTCTGGTACACAGAACCCATCTCCTTCCTGAGCGGTATGATGGCTGACATTTCCATCTTGTTTGTAATTCTGTATAATTGTTTGTACAGATGAATGAGGCACCTTCAGGTATCTGAAAGTTGCACCCAAGGATGAACCAGACTTGTGCAAGTCCACAATTCTTTTCCTGAAATCTTGGCTGATTTTGTTTGACTTTCCCATGATGCTACACAAAGAATCAGTGTGTTTCAGGTGTGAATTAAAATACATTCACAGGTGTGACTCTAATTAACTCATATGTTGCCAATAAACCTTTCGAAGCTTCCAAAGATATGATATCATCATATGGGCTGTCCCATATTGTTTAAAGACAAAACAATCACTGATCTCGGGAAGACCAGCCTGAGAAAACTCTGCCGGCAGCCAGCGAAGGCACTCAACACAATGAAATCCTAGGTGCATTGCCCCCTGGGAAGTATGCAAATCAAAAAAGGTCCATGGAGCCTCTGTTAGGAGTCTCGATACGGAAAATAGCCAGATATCCCTCCGGGAAGGACCTAGCCAAGGAGTGGCTCTTTTTAGGAGACCACCATATTAAGTGGCCCTTTTAGTCAATATCCAGCCCTTGACGAGTTTAAAGATATGTCCCCTGTTGAAGAGATGAAACGCGCGTTGGGACTGGTCGGTGAGGCTGTACACCACTGTTGTTACGGGTCAATATTATTTACTAATAGGTGGAAGATTTTAGGAGAATTTTGCTTGGGCACTTTATATTAGTTACACTGTGAATACTTACATTGCTATGCTGCAAATTCCATATCCCTTCACTTAGCATGTATGGAGAGTATATAATGCTGGTAACTGTTATTGGGCAATTTTGGTTGTATAATTATAGTTTATTACAGTAATTATGTTATAGCATAATGTACAGGCCCATTCAGTGAGATTAATAATGTTGGAAAACATATTCTAATACTCCAGTTATGACATAAATTGGGTATTTTGTGCACAATAGGATAACTAATTTATAATCCTTGAATACAGCAGCCCTTTTATTACACAGTACACATACTACTTCCATCTCCATATATAATTTATACTGATCTATTATGACTGTACACAATAATTAAATGATTGTATTGTAAGTCAGTGGTTAGCATACCTTATGGACTCCTTGTTTTCTATTTTTATAATGTGTATTAAATTAATTTAAATAAAAAATATAATTTTAATTATTGGGTTTTGTACCACCTTTTTTCTCCGTTGTAACTGTATTGATTGGTGGTCCCCTATATAAGAGTGTTAGGTCTGGGTCAGTGACCTATAATAAATGATAAAAGAGTTTAAAGATATGACAAGGGAAATACCAAGGCCAGGTATCCATCCACAGACAGCTGTTTCGGGGTATTGCCCCTCATCAGTGTGGAGTAGGATTCTGGCCAGGTGGGAGCAATGCCTAGTAGACCAGCAAGACAAAACAATCACTGATCTCGGGGAGACCAGCCTGAGAGAACACTGCCGGCAGCCAGCGAAGGCGCTCAACACAGTGAAATTCTAGGTGCATTGCTCCCTGGGAAGTATGCAAATCAAAATCAAGGAGTGGTTAGGAGACCACCATAACCACCATATTAATGGCCCTTTTAGTCAATATCCAGCTCTTGATGAGTTTAAAGATATGACAAGGGAAATTGTCTTGCTGGTCTACTAGGTATTGCTCCCATCTGGCCAAAATCCTACTCCACACTGATGAGGAGCAATACCCCGAAACAGCTGTCTGTGGATGGATACCTGGCCTTGGTATTTCCGTTGTCATATCTATAAACTCGTCAAGGGCTGGATATTGACTAAAAGGGCCACTTAATATGGTGGTCTCCTAAAAAGAGCCACTCCTTGGCTAGGTCCTTTCCGGAGGGATATCTGGCTATTTTCCGTGTCAAGACTCGTAACAGAGGCTCCACAAACCTTTTTTGATTTCCATATTGTTTAAAGATATACAGTAGTACTCTTAGTGTATGTAAACTTTTGACTTTGCAGAAAGTAATAAAAATCCCTTAGGCCTAAAACACACTTCCGCATAAAAAACGTCCGTGTGACATGGTCCGTTTTTCGGGTCCATGTTCCGTTTTTTTGGGGCGTTTCTTCGGTACGTATGGCATCCGTGTGATGGCGTATGCAAGCCGTGTGTATGTGTAAAATGTCCGTGTTTGTGTGTAAAATGCCCGTGTATATGTACGTGGAATGTCCGTATAGAATGTCCGTTTGTGTGTTGCACAATGTCGTTGATACATGTCGGCTGACAGCAGACAGAGTTGCGCGATGAGAATGAACTCGGGTGAACTTCACCCGACTTCATTGTCATGCCGCGGCTCTGTCTGTGTGCCGCGTACTGATTAGCGATCACCTGTGAAGGATTCACCAGTGACCGCTAATCCCCCGAGTGACTGAAGTTAGCGGCCCTCTCTCATACTTACCGCTCCCTGATCACCAGCGCTGTGAGGAACAGCTGTGCAGAGAATACGCGGCAACAATTACTTTGAATATGCCGGCCGCTCATTAATCAATCTCGTATTCCCTGCTTTCCCCACCCACAGGCGCCTGTGATTGGTTGCAGTCAGACACGTCCCCCACGCTGAGTGACAGGTGTCTCACTGCACCCAATCACAGCAGCCGCTGGGCGTGTCTATACTGTGTAGTGAAATAAATAATTAAATAATTAAAAAAAACGGCGTGCGGTCCCCCCCAATTTTCAAACCAGCCAGATAAAGCCATACGGCTGAAGGCTGGTATTCTCAGGATGGGGAGCTCCACGCTATGGGGAGCCCCCCAGCGTAACAATATCAGCCAGCAGCCGCCCAGAATTGCCGCATACATTAGATGCGACAGTTCTGGGACTGTACCCGGCTCTTCCCGATTTGCCCTGGTGCTTTGTCAAATCGGGGTAATAAGGAGTTATTGACAGCCCATAGCTGCCACTAAATCCTAGATTAATCATGTCAGGCGTCTCCCCGAGATACCTTCCATGATTAATCTGTAAGTGACAGTAAATAAACACACACACCCGAAAAAATCCTTTATTAGAAATAAAAAACACAAACATATACCCTGGTTCACCACTTTAATAAGCCCGAAAAAGCCCTCCATGTCCGGCGTAATCCAGGATGGTCCAGCGTCGCTTCCAGCTCTGCTGCATGGAGGTGACCGGAGCTGCAGAATACACAGCTGCTCCTGTCAGCGTGGGGGGCTTGTCTGAGTGCAACCAATCACAGGCGTCTGTGGGTGGGGAAAGCAGGGAATACGAGATTGATTAATGAGCGGCCGGCATATTCAAAGTAATTGTTGCCGCGTATTCTCTGCACAGCTGTTCCTCGCCGCGCTGGTGATCAGGGAGCGGTATGAGCCGGGGGAAGAAAAAAACCGAGCGCCAATGTAAGTATGACTGAGAACAGCAGAAAAAAAGGTAAGTATACTGAATTTAATTAAAAAAAAAAAAATAAGATCGCTAGTGTAAAAACGCACACGCACGAAACGTGCTGAACACGGAGATACACGGAGACCCATAGACTAAAGCGGGTCCGTGCCTGCGTGCTGCCGGCCAAAAACGGACATGTCGTCCGGGTAGAAAGGCGCACACACGTACTTACCACACGGACACACATTCCGTGTGATTTTACGTGTGTGTGCCATCTACCATAGAATAACATGGGTCTCCGTGTGTACGTGTCTCCGGTACATGCAAATACGTACCGCACTCGTACAAATTAAACGGATGTGTGTTGCGGGTCTTAAAAAATTCTCTCTCTCTTATTATTCTGGCATTTGGCAAAGATAAATCATTTTGGTAATCCTAATTGACCTAAAATGCATAAGCGTCTTTTTAGATAGTGTATATAAACTTCTGGTTTTAACTATATAATCATAATCAGATATTATGGTTTTCCAATGTGTGCCTAAAACAAATTGTCTGTCTGTGGTTTTTTGATAAGCTGTCCATAAAAAACTAAAAAGGCAAATTCTGGTATGCACAGTGAGTGATACACAAAGGCTGAAGAAACTGTTCACAATTTTTCACAAAATCTTATTACAAAAATGTTGTCAGTTAAATATATTTTTAGTGTACAAAAACTCCTTCAGGCTCTGTGCACACACAAAAATTATGTTTCTTAAGCAAAAAACGCACCCTCTGGCCAAAAAATGCATTAAAAAGACGCATGCGGTTTTACAGCGGTTTTTCTTTTCCCTGTGTTATGCCCCTGCGTTTTTTTTAACATTGTCAATGGCAAAACACAGGGAAAAATGTAGGGACCTGCAGAAAAGAAGTAGCATGCTACGTGTTTTTGCTCAAGAAAATCTGCAGCATCACCTGTAAGGAAAAAAGAAGCAGCGTGCGCACAGTATTTTGGATTTCTCATAGACTTTGCTGGGGAAGGACTGCAGGAAGGTTATCAACAAAAACTACACCAATTCTGCAGCAAAACTGCAGCAAAAACACAGTGTGCGCACAAGGCCTCAACTGTGTTCACATGGGTTTATATAAAAACATTATTTATTGTGTGGAATGTCTTTAAAATTTTATAACTAACAAAAATAAATCGGAGGCTTTCGTAACAAAAAATCCAGACAGAAGATCCATGATAAAAAAAAAGAAATAACCAACAGTGAAAGAAATCCAATGACACAACATTGGATGACAAGGAAACCATTATTATTTTCACTCAACATAGCCTACTAGCTACACACGTGGTCAAAATTGTTTATTCCTCTCGTTTAATGAAAGAAAAATCTACAGTGGTCACAGAAATAACTTGAATCTGACAAAAGTAATAATAAATAAAACAAATCTATGAAAATGAACAAATGAAAGTCAGACATTGCTTTTCATCCATGTTTCCAGAGAATCTGTTAAAAAATAAAACTTATGAAATAGGCCTGGACAGAAATGATGGTTCCTCCTTAACTTAATATTTTGTATATGGCAAATTGTCCCTCTGAACATATTATAAATCTGTACACTCAGGCGTTACCAGATCTAAAGTCTGATATGTTTGTTGCAAAGGAAAATTTTCAATGCTTTATTAACTGTTTTATTTAAAGGGGTATTCCCATCTTCAAGATCATATCCCAATATCTAGTAGGCGTAATAATAATGTTACCCATGTCTCTTACCTCATGTGCAGGGCATTGCAGCTCACGTATCAATGGCTATGACCACAAGCAACTAATTAACTAACTGTCACTATATGAGTGGACATAACTATGAATACTGCACATGAGGTTAGAAACATGGTAATATGAGAAGAACTATACTACTTTTATAATTGGAGGTACTTCCTAATATTATTATTATTATTATTATTATTATTATTATTTCTACTTCATATTGAGATAGAATCTTGGAGATGGGAATAACCCTTTAACCCCTTCATGACCCATGATGTACTAGTATCCAAGTCATAAAGTTGAATAGGGGGACAAGTAAAATCAGTAAAAAAAATAAGCTTTAAAAATATAAAAAAAGAAAAAACTTTTCCCCACTGAAAATAAAACTATTAAAAAATACACATATTTGGCATCACTGCATTCAGATGTGCCCACGCTATCAAAAAATAAAATTAATTATTCTGATTAATACAATGCGTAACGAGAAAAAAATTCCAAATGCCAAAATTTCGGGTTTTGGTCACCCCAAGCTTGCATTATAATGCAATAATAAGCGATCAAAACATCGCTTCTACACAAAAATTGTATAACTAAAAATGCCAGCTCAAGATGCAAAAAATAAGCCATCACTGAGACCAGATCCTGAAAAATGAGAATGCTACTTGTCTCGGAAAATTGCGACTAAAGCACAATTTTTTAGGGGGACAAACTTCTGAGTTTTTTTCACCCCTTAGATTAAGGTAAAGATATACATATTTGGTATCTACAAACTTGTACCAACCAGCGGTATCACACTAACGTGTCAGTTTACCATATAGTGGCCATGGTGAATAAAAAAAAAAAAAAACCATTGTGAAATTTCACTTTTTTCACTATTTCTCCACATATGGATTTTTTTCCCCATTTACACTATATGGTAAAATAAATAGTGTCATTCAAAATTACAACTCGTCCCACAAAAAAATAAGCCCTCATATGGCAATAATGATAAAAAAGTTATGGTTCTTGGAAGAAGGGGAGGAAAAAACGAAAATGAACAACGGAAAATCGCCCCGAAGCGAAGCACTCCACAAAGCAATGACTGCATAATAATTACTGGTCGTTTTTGTATGTATTTAAGATATTAAGATATCACAAGACTCTACCTGCAAACTATTTTTGCAACACATCAAATAGGGGGAAAAAAAACATTTTTTTTAAACAAAAAAAATTCTTAAGTTATGTTAAAAAATAAAAGAAAAGGCCTATCTTTCGCATTTCAAAAAACAATGTATTCTTACTAATACCACAGTTCCATATGGCACTTACTCTATTTTATAATGTCAAAAATAAGACATTAAAAGTCAGATGGAATAAACTTGATTCTTAATTCTTGTAATGTGAAAGAAATATATAGAAAATATATCTAATTTATATACATAAGATCAGTTTTTATATTTGCACCAGATTGAATTCCAGTGTTTAGTTTAAATAGAAAAAAACATGTCTGATGGTTACATAGAATTTGTAACCTATCTCCTCCCCATTTGAGTGCCGATATTTTTTTCCCAAGGCATTAACAGTTAGAAAACTAATATTTCCCTTGTGAGTATTTAGGAAGTTTTGTGACACACCTGACAAGCTGTGTGTGTTTTTTATTCTGAACAACATAGATATGTTTAACAATACATCTTCTTTGAGGTCATGTAGTACATCCCATATATTGTTTGAATACTTCACCTGCCATAACATAAATAGTGCATGTGCTGCCATAATTAATAAAAGATATAATTTTGTATTGTTTATTTGTGAAAGTTAAAATGGTGTTCTGCATTTATAGGAGCCTTTTTATGCACATAAGTATTCTCGCACAGGTAAATGGGGGAATAAAGCATATCTCAGTGCAACCGCAGCTGTACCCTACTGGTTCTTGTACAGACTAGTATCCCTAGCTGCACAGCGCCTAGTTGCTCCTGCACAGGCCGGAATATACATAGCTGCAGCACTAGAAAACCATAACTCACACCTTTCTGTCTAAAAGACCATCAAGTTGTTCCTCGCACCTCATGAGGAACCAGAGGAGAGATTGCTACACACTAAGATCGAAGGTTGGAACAGCATGAAGATAGGCAGAGACTAGTGATAGATGGAACCGCAGATAGCCAGAATTGGCGAGCCAAACTGGGTTTAAAAAAACAGACCAGCCAAATTCCAGCCCAGAATGGATCCCGGATATCTGCGTTAGGTTACGGTTTTGATGCACTTTCTGCCATGAGATGCTGATTTGGTGCAGGAATATGATGTGTAAATTTCATCACCAAATCTACATTTCTTTGCAAAAAATGCACAAGAACGGTTTTGATGCCGTGTCGGTGTGGGTTTTCTGCCAGGAGGTGCACATTTGGTGCAGGAATCTGGCGCAGACATTTTAGCACCAAATCGGTTTTCTGTCAGGAGATGTAAGTCTCTTAACTGAGTGACCTCACCTGAGGTGAGGTCACTGAGTTTAATGAGGTCATCTGATGTCAGTTTACCTGCAATCACCGGTCGATGACCGTGCGAACCTCCAGCTGTGACCGCGTATAAACTGAGTGATGTCACTGTTCATCGCGCGCCTCAGTCTCTGCCTGAAGTTGACAGTGTGTGGTTATGTACTGTGCCCACGTGC